>NC_086445.1:412154681-413430514 GCF_028390025.1 Pseudophryne corroboree | reverse complement strand
CAGTTATCTGCTCTGCAACAGGATGACTGCTGTCATATTTCATCTTCTGTTCTGGACTTATCCGACAGTACCACTGGACTTATATGGCAGTACCACTGGACTGGATTTATACGCCAGTACCACTGGATTTATACGGCAGTACCACTGGACATATACAGCAGTATCACTGGACTGGATTTATACGGCAGTACCACTGGACATATACAGCAGTATCACTGGAATTATATGACAGTACCACTGGACATATACAGCAGTAACACTGGACTGGACATATACGCAGTGTAGGACTGGGGCATGAAGGGCCCACCGGGGGAATGCAGTGGTAGGGGCCCATACTTAGGGGTGTGGCCAGTCCACAGTGTCTTGAAATGCACAATAGTCTTGTGCAGTGTAGTGCAACATATCTACCATGTATAATGCAAGTGCACAGTCTGGAACCTGATCCCTAGAGGAAGGAGTGGGCCCTCAGGCAGTGGGGCCTACCGGTGGTTTCCCTGGTACCCCTGTGGGCCAGTCCGACCCTGCATATACGGCAGTACCACTGGACATATACGGCAGTACCACTGATGCAGCACAAGACACCACCACTGGAATGATGCAGCACAACACAGCACCACTGGACTGGACTTATACAGCTACACTGGACATATGGCAGCAGAGGACATCACCACTGTGACTGGACTGATGCAGCATAAGACACTACACTTGACTGAGCAGCACAAGACAGCACTGAAATCGCCACCCCACTTTCCCTCCCGCACAGACACTGAGGATGGAGACACGTCCTCTCGCTACACTCTCCAATGCCAGAGTGAAAATGGTGGTGACCCGCGGATCCTTATATGGAATCCAAAACCCGTGAAAATCCGACAGCGGGATGATGACGTTTTGCCTCGTTCTGGTTTCCGAGTTAGGCGGGAAATCTCGAGCCAGGCTCGGATCCAGGCTCGAGTAGTGAAGTCCGGTAGGGTTCGGTTCTCAGGGAACCGAATCCGCTCATCTCTAGTTACAGGCAGTGGCTGCTCCTTCCTAGCTGAGGCAGGGTGGCTGCCACTGCCAGGAGAAGAGAGTTGAGCCCTGTGAGCTGGGTCCCGGCACCTGCGCAATGGATCCAACAGAAGCAGTGACTGGCACATACACACAATCAGCAGCCCGATGGCACATGTGCAAAACAATGGCTTCTATGGGCTGCATCGGCTGCCGCCCATAGAAGACGGATTGAGCTGCATGAAAGGCAGGGATTGGCCCTCTCTCTGCTAATCACAGCCCGGTCTGGTAGTCCCACCTCCCAATGGGACTGCCTGTAGTGTCTGTGACTGACGGGTGGGACTTTCAATAGGAAGTCACTACCAGTCACAGTGAAGCCAGTACAGTTACAGACTGCAACTGGCTCAATGACACTGAGCTGAAGTGGCAGATTTTACTGGAGGGGCCGCAGTCCTGTACTATTTAGGTACCAGCAGCAATTTACACTGGTCAGTCTGCAATGGTGGATGGTGTGAGGCCTTTCTTACCAACTGAGGTGTAGGCACAACTAAAACAACATTTAATTTTTCAGATTAGAATTCTTAATATGAAATAAAATTCCGGATTCAGAGTCACACTGTCACGCTTGAGGGTAGGGTTTGGCTTGTGCAGGCGTTTGTGGGTGGAGCTAGCTTGGAAGGAGTGTGAGTGAAGCGATGAAGCTTTAACCAGGCTATGCACATGAAGCTTGAAATTAGGCAGATACTGCAAAGGTAAATGAAAAATGAGCAATACTTTATTAACACTGTTGATTCTGAAGGAAGAATAAAATACAATTTGAAATATTAGCTGCAATGGATCTCGAATGATGACACTGGGAAAGTCCGTAAAAAAAGATGCAAATGTATTTGAAATAAATGATGACAAAAATGAAACCGGAACGGACTGTACCACTGACAGGGCTGGGTACGGAATGATGACACTGAAGAAATCCTTAATAGATGCAAATGTAATAAATGAAAACTGGAATAAAGCCGCACTGAAGTGTTGGGTCCAGGATGATAACACTAGAGAAGTCCTTGAAAGATGCAGGTATAATAGCAGACACACTTGGTACTTGAAAATCACAAAACTGCAGCGGCAGCAGACAAAGTGCAGCGCTGCTCAAAGAAACCACGGCAGCTGCTGGAACTTCACCTGAGAACCGTGCCAGCGGACCCTTGCTTCAACCAGGAGTGATGCACGGAAGCAGCGTGACCAACCCTCTGTGCCAACCAGGACAGGCACCGCAAAGGTAAAAAAGTTGTAGTACTCCAGAGCGTGACACACACGCATTGCACATATTCATGGAGTTCAGCAACTTTTTGCTTCTGTGCATGTTTGAAATTCCTGAAAACTTCCATGGCACAGTGAATGCACATGAATGAGACGCACAGTATCAGAAATGTCTTGGAAAAGTGTTGGGTGTTCCTGGGCAGTGACTGGGAGGTGGCTACATAGAGCCACATAAGGGGCCTTATGAGTGTGTTATGGGAGTGTCACTGAATTGTTTATATTGGAGGCCACATGCAGAAAATCTGCCCCTGCTATAGGTCTGGTACAAGTTTTAAGCAATAGGTTATTGGATGAGGAACTGCGCCAATCCTATATACAGCTGTAGGAGTCTGGTGGCAGCTATGAACAAATGGTGGGTGCACTATAAACACCCACTCTATGTTGTGTAATGTGAAAAAAGGTTTTTTTTTTGTTCAGCGCTCACCTTCCTCCCTGTACATGTGTTAATATATCAATATAAAAAATTCATAATCATGAGGATGTTTATGATTATGAATTTTTTATATTGATATATTAACACATGTACAGGGAGGAACGTGAGCGCAGAACAAAAAAACCCTCTGGTACAAGTTTTGATGGTGTGACCAATGGTGGAGTCTAAAGATGCACAAGCAGCTTTACAGCATCTACAGATGGGTGTATCAGTGCTTGCACATTCATATGCACGGATATACCAGGGAAAGGCTTTGTACTGGTATCTGAATAAAGTCACAGACAGGTGGACACCAAATGAAGCAGATCCAAAGGGATAGAGAAGACACCATTATAAGGTTATTCGTCGCTATGCACTTGGGAGCACAGATATTTTCTCTCCACTGAAAGAGTTCATGTTTGCATCAGCTCTGAGTCAGCGGGAAATTGTGTCTTACTGTATACTTTTAGTTAGTGATGAGCGGGTTCGGTTCCTCGGAATCCGAACCCCCCCGAACTTCAGCCTTTTTACACGGATCCGAGGCAGACTCGGATCTTCCCGCCTTGCTCGGCTAACCCGAGCGCGCCCGAACGTCATCATCCCGCTGTCGGATTCTCGCGAGGCTCGGATTCTATCGCGAGACTCGGATTCTATATAAGGAGCCGCGCGTCGCCGCCATTTTCACATGTGCATTGAGATTCATAGGGAGAGGACGTGGCTGGCGTCCTCTCCATTTAGATTAGAAGAGAGAGAGTGAGAGTGAGACACTTGATTTACTGGAGCTTAGGAGTACTCAGAGAGTGCAGAGTTTACTAGTGACTGACCAGTGACCACCAGTGCAGTTTTATTATATTATTATTTAATATAATCCGTTCTCTGCCTGAAAAAAAACGATACACAGTGACACAGTAACAGTATACCATATCTGTGCTCAGCCTCAGTGTGCTGCATCATCTATGTATATCTGACTGTGCTGAGTGCTCAGTGCTCACACAGCTTAATTGTGGGGGAGACTGGGGAGCAGTAGCAGGAGTACATATTATTTAACAGTGCACACTTTTGCTGCCAGAGTGCCACTGCCAGTGTGACTGACCAGTGACCACTGACCACCAGTATATTGTGATTGTCTGCCTGAAAAAGTTAAACACTCGTCGTGTGGTGTTTTTATTCTATAAACGCATTCTGCTGACAGTGTCCAGCAGGTCCGTCATTAATTATATAATATATACCTGTCCGGCTGCAGTAGTGATATATATATATTTTTTATATCATTATCATCCAGTCTATATTAGCAGCAGACGCAGTACGGTAGTCCACGGCTGTAGCTACCTCTGTGTCGGCAGTCGCTCGTCCATCCATAATTGTATACCACCTACCTGTGGTGGTTTTTTTTTTTTTCTATCTTCTTGATACTACTAGTAGCTTACTTTAGGAGTCTGCAGTGCTGCTGACAGTGTCCAGCAGGTCCGTCATTATATAATATATACCTGTCCGGCTGCAGTAGTGATATATATATATTTTTTATATCATTATCATCCAGTCTATATTAGCAGCAGACGCAGTATGGTAGTCCACGGCTGTAGCTACCTCTGTGTCGGCAGTCGCTCGTCCATCCATAATTGTATACCACCTACCTGTGGTGTTTTTTTTTTCTATCTTCTTGATACTAGTAGCTTACTTTAGGAGTCTGCAGTGCTGACAGTGTCCAGCAGGTCCGTCATTATAATATATACCTGTCCGGCTGCGGTAGTGATATATATATATTTTTTATATCATTATCATCCAGTCTATATTAGCAGCAGACGCAGTACGGTAGTCCACGGCTGTAGCTACCTCTGTGTCGGCAGTCGCTCGTCCATCCATAATTGTATACCACCTACCTGTGGTGTTTTTTTTTTTCTATCTTCTTGATACTACTAGTAGCTTACTTTAGGAGTCTGCAGTGCTGCTGACAGTGTCCAGCAGGTCCGTCATTATATAATATATACCTGTCCGGCTGCAGTAGTGATATATATATATTTTTTATATCATTATCATCCAGTCTATATTAGCAGCAGACGCAGTACGGTAGTCCACGGCTGTAGCTACCTCTGTGTCGGCAGTCGCTCGTCCATCCATAATTGTATACCACCTACCTGTGGTGTTTTTTTTTTCCTATCTTCTTGATACTAGTAGCTTACTTTAGGAGTCTGCAGTGCTGACTGTGTCCAGCAGGTCCGTCATTATAATATATACCTGTCCGGCTGCAGTAGTGATATATATATATTTTTTATATCATTATCATCCAGTCTATATTAGCAGCAGACGCAGTACGGTAGTCCACGGCTGTAGCTACCTCTGTGTCGGCAGTCGCTCGTCCATCCATAATTGTATACCACCTACCTGTGGTGTTTTTTTTTTTCTATCTTCTTGATACTACTAGTAGCTTACTTTAGGAGTCTGCAGTGCTGCTGACAGTGTCCAGCAGGTCCGTCATTATATAATATATACCTGTCCGGCTGCAGTAGTGATATATATATATTTTTTATATCATTATCATCCAGTCTATATTAGCAGCAGACGCAGTACGGTAGTCCACGGCTGTAGCTACCTCTGTGTCGGCAGTCGCTCGTCCATCCATAATTGTATACCACCTACCTGTGGTGTTTTTTTTTTTCTATCTTCTTGATACTAGTAGCTTACTTTAGGAGTCTGCAGTGCTGACAGTGTCCAGCAGGTCCGTCATTATAATATATACCTGTCCGGCTGCAGTAGTGATATATATATATTTTTTATATCATTATCATCCAGTCTATATTAGCAGCAGACGCAGTACGGTAGTCCACGGCTGTAGCTACCTCTGTGTCGGCAGTCGCTCGTCCATCCATAATTGTATACCACCTACCTGTGGTGTTTTTTTTTCTATCTTCTTGATACTACTAGTAGCTTACTTTAGGAGTCTGCAGTGCTGCTGACAGTGTCCAGCAGGTCCGTCATTATATAATATATACCTGTCCGGCTGCAGTAGTGATATATATATATTTTTTATATCATTATCATCCAGTCTATATTAGCAGCAGACGCAGTACGGTAGTCCACGGCTGTAGCTACCTCTGTGTCGGCAGTCGCTCGTCCATCCATAATTGTATACCACCTACCTGTGGTGGGTTTTTTTTCTATCTTCTTGATACTACTAGTAGCTTACTTTAGGAGTCTGCAGTGCTGCTGACAGTGTCCAGCAGGTCCGTCATTATATAATATATACCTGTCCGGCTGCAGTAGTGATATATATATATTTTTTATATCATTATCTTCCAGTCTATATTAGCAGCAGACGCAGTACGGTAGTCCACGGCTGTAGCTACCTCTGTGTCGGCAGTCGCTCGTCCATCCATAATTGTATACCACCTACCTGTGGTGTTTTTTTTTTTCTATCTTCTTGATACTAGTAGCTTACTTTAGGAGTCTGCAGTGCTGACAGTGTCCAGCAGGTCCGTCATTATATAATATATATCTGTCCGGCTGCAGTAGTGATATATATATATTTTTTATATCATTATCATCCAGTCTATATTAGCAGCAGACGCAGTACGGTAGTCCACGGCTGTAGCTACCTCTGTGTCGGCAGTCGCTCGTCCATCCATAAGTATACTAGTATCCATCCATCTCCATTGTTTACCTGAGGTGCCTTTTAGTTGTGCCTATTAAAATATGGAGAACAAAAATGTTGAAGTTCCAAAAATAGGGAAAGATCAAGATCGACTTCCACCTCGTGCTGAAGCTGCTGCCACTAGTCATGGCCGAGACGATGAAATGCCAGCAACGTCGTCTGCCAAGGCCGATGCCCAATGTCATAGTACAGAGCATGTAAAATCCAAAACACCAAATATCAGTAAAAAAAGGACTCAAAAATCTAAAATAAAATTGTCGGAGGAGAAGCGTAAACTTGCCAATATGCCATTTACCACACGGAGTGGCAAGGAACGGCTGAGGCCCTGGCCTATGTTCATGGCTAGTGGTTCAGCTTCACATGAGGATGGAAGCACTCAGCCTCTCGCTAGAAAAATGAAAAGACTCAAGCTGGCAACAGCACAGCAAAGAACTGTGCGTTCTTCGAAATCACAAATCCACAAGGAGAGTCCAATTGTGTCGTTTGCGATGCCTGACCTTCCCAACACTGGACGTGAAGAGCATGCGCCTTCCACCATTTGCACGCCCCCTGCAAGTGCTGGAAGGAGCACCCGCAGTCCAGTTCCTGATAGTCAGATTGAAGATGTCAGTGTTGAAGTACACCAGGATGAGGAGGATATGGGTGTTGCTGGCGCTGGGGAGGAAATTGACCAGGAGGATTCTGATGGTGAGGTGGTTTGTTTAAGTCAGGCACCCGGGGAGACACCTGTTGTCCGTGGGAGGAATAGGGCCATTGACATGCCTGGTGAAAATACCAAAAAAATCAGCTCTTCGGTGTGGAAGTATTTCAACAGAAATGCGGACAACATTTGTCAAGCCGTGTGTTGCCTTTGTCAAGCTGTAATAAATAGGGGTAAGGACGTTAACCACCTCAGAACATCCTCCCTTATACGTCACCTGCAGCGCATTCATCATAAGTCAGTGACAAGTTCAAAAACTTTGGGCGACAGCGGAAGCAGTCCACTGACCAGTAAATCCCTTCCTCTTGTAACCAAGCTCACGCAAACCACCCCACCAACTCCCTCAGTGTTAATTTCCTCCTTCCCCAGGAATGCCAATAGTCCTGCAGGCCATGTCACTGGCAATTCTGACGAGTCCTCTCCTGCCTGGGATTCCTCCGATGCATCCTTGCGTGTAACGCCTACTGCTGCTGGCGCTGCTGTTGTTGCTGCTGGGAGTCGATGGTCATCCCAGAGGGGAAGTCGTACTCGTAAGACCACTTTTACTACTTCCACCAAGCAATTGACTGTCCAACAGTCCTTTGCGAGGAAGATGAAATATCACAGCAGTCATCCTGCTGCAAAGCGGATAACTGAGGCCTTGGCATCCTGGCGGTGAGAAACGTGGTTCCGGTATCCATCATTACTGCAGAGCCAACTAGAGACTTGTTGGAGGTACTGTGTCCCCGGTACCAAATACCATCTAGGTTCCATTTCTCTAGGCAGGCGATACCGAAAATGTACACAGACCTCAGAAAAAGACTCACCAGTGTCCTAAAAAATGCAGTACCCAATGTCCACTTAACCACGGACATGTGGACAAGTGGAGCAGGGCAGGCTCAGGACTATATGACTGTGACAGCCCACTGGGTAGATGTATGGACTCCCGCCGCAAGAACAGCAGCGGCGGCACCAGTAGCAGCATCTCGCAAACGCCAACTCTTTCCTAGGCAGGCTACGCTTTGTATCACCGCTTTCCAGAATACGCACACAGCTAAAAACCTCTTACGGCAACTGAGGAAGATCATCGCAGAATGGCTTACCCCAATTGGACTCTCCTGTGGATTTGTGGCATCGGACAACGCCAGCAATATTGTGTGTGCATTAAATCTGGGCAAATTCCAGCACGTCCCATGTTTTGCACATACCTTGAATTTGGTGGTGCAGAATTATTTAAAAAACGAGAGGGGCGTGCAAGAGATGCTGTCGGTGGCCAGAAAAATTGCGGGACACTTTCGGCGTACAGGCACCACGTACAGAAGACTGGAGCACCACCAAAAACGCCTGAACCTGCCCTGCCATCATCTGAAGCAAGAAGTGGTAATGAGGTGGAATTCAACCCTCTATATGCTTCAGAGGTTGGAGGAGCAGCAAAAGGCCATTCAAGCCTATACAACTGAGCACGATATAGGAGGTGGAATGCACCTGTCTCAAGCGCAGTGGAGAATGATTTCAACGTTGTGCAAGGTTCTGCAACCTTTTGAACTTGCCACACGTGAAGTCAGTTCAGACACTGCCAGCCTGAGTCAGGTCATTCCCCTCATCAGGCTTTTGCAGAAGAAGCTGGAGACATTGAAGGAGGAGCTAACACAGAGCGATTCCGCTAGGCATGTGGGACTTGTGGATGGAGCCCTTAATTCTCTTAACAAGGATTCACGGGTGGTCAATCTGTTGAAATCAGAGCACTACATTTTGGCCACCGTGCTCGATCCTAGATTTAAAACCTACCTTGGATCTCTCTTTCCGGCAGACACAAGTCTGCTGGGGTTCAAAGAACTGCTGGTGACAAAATTGTCAAGTCAAGCGGAACGCGACCTGTCAACATCTCCTCCTTCACATTCTCCCGCAACTGGGGGTGCGAGGAAAAGGCTCAGAATTCCGAGCCCACCCGCTGGCGGTGATGCAGGGCAGTCTGGAGCGACTGCTGATGCTGACATCTGGTCCGGACTGAAGGACCTGACAACGATTACGGACATGTCGTCTACTGTCACTGCATATGATTCTCTCCCCATTGAAAGAATGGTGGAGGATTATATGAGTGACCGCATCCAAGTAGGTACGTCAGACAGTCCGTACTTATACTGGCAGGAAAAAGAGGCAATTTGGAGGCCCTTGCACAAACTGGCTTTATTCTACCTAAGTTGCCCTCCCACAAGTCTGTACTCCGAAAGAGTGTTTAGTGCCGCCGCTCACCTTGTCAGCAATCGGCGTATGAGGTTACATCCAGAAAATGTGGAGAAGATGATGTTCATTAAAATGAATTATAATCAATTCCTCCGTGGAGACATTGACCAGCAGCAATTGCCTCCACAAAGTACACAGGGAGCTGAGATGGTGGATTCCAGTGGGGACGAATTGATAATCTGTGAGGAGGGGGATGTACACGGTGATATATCGGAGGATGATGATGAGGTGGACATCTTGCCTCTGTAGAGCCAGTTTGTGCAAGGAGAGATTAATTGCTTCTTTTTTGGTGGGGGTCCAAACCAACCCGTCATTTCAGTCACAGTTGTGTGGCAGACCCTGTCACTGAAATGATGGGTTGGTTAAAGTGTGCATGTCCTGTTTATACAACATAAGGGTGGGTGGGAGGGCCCAAGGACAATTCCATCTTGCACCTCTTTTTTCTTTCATTTTTCTTTGCGTCATGTGCTGTTTGGGGGGTGTTTTTTGGAAGGGACATCCTGCGTGACACTGCAGTGCCACTCCTAGATGGGCCAGGTGTTTGTGTCGGCCACTTGGGTCGCTTATCTTACTCACACAGCTACCTCATTGCGCCTCTTTTTTTTCTTTGCGTCATGTGCTGTTTGGGGAGTGTTTTTTGGAAGGGCCATCCTGCGTGACACTGCAGTGCCACTCCTAGATGGGCCAGGTGTTTGTGTCGGCCACTTGGGTCGCTGAGCTTAGTCATCCAGCGACCTTGGTGCAAATTTTAGGACTAAAAATAATATTGTGAGGTGTGAGGTGTTCAGAATAGACTGAAAATGAGTGGAAATAATGGTTATTGAGGTTAATAATACTTTGGGATCAAAATGACCCCCAAATTCTATGATTTAAGCTGTTTTTTAGGGTTTTTTGAAGAAAAAAAAACCGAATCCAAAATACACCCGAATCCGACAAAAAAAATTCGGTGAGGTTTTGCCAAAACGCGTTCGAACCCAAAACACGGCCGCGGAACCGAACCCAAAACCAAAACACAAAACCCGAAAAATTTCCGGTGCTCATCACTACTTTTAGTAGCACCTTACACTTATACTTCCTTGTGTCGACAGGATTATTTCTAGTAACACTTTGCTCAATGAAAATAAGACTTCAAACATACAAACTTGGCAACTGGAGTATATACAATAATTAAAAATATATACATAACAAACTTCTATCAGTATATTTAAGCATTTAACATTCATGAAGTTGGTGGTTATTTGGAATATACAACAATAACTAGATTGTATACAGCTCCTCTTACCTTTCTTGAGACTCCTTGCCAGTCCTCAGTCTGGTGAAAATCATTGGCTTTGAAAAGTAACAGTTGGTTTCTGACCAAGTGTTTTGTGTGCGCCCCACTGCATCACAATACCAAGGTTATATAAAAGGCTTTTACTGTATACAAAAGTAATGATTTTGGCATGACCATTCGGCCAACCCTTTGAAGATGGAAAGAGCTGCTATTTGGAAATGTAATCTCCGCACCCCAAGCTGAAAAACACAAACAAGAAAACAAGAAATTGGCGTTAGCATTTCATAACATCTAGATCTCACTTAGAAAATCTATCCACTGTACAAACTGAGTACACTCCCATTACTTACACAGATAAAACTGCAGCCTAAGCTTTGTAAACCACTCCTTCGTTTAACGGGCCACATTTTTCCTCCTGGTCATGATGAACCAAGTGGATGGGCCAGCTTTTGTACATTGTGCAGTGGATAACTTTTTCAAATGCCTTTGGAACTGTTACTGTAAGTATACTATACATTCCACTCAAATGATGCTTCTCCACACAACCAAATGCTGCTACATCTAACTATAAAATATAACAATAAACAGATCTGCAGTTACTGATAGCTCCCTAGCTGCCAATTACTTTTTCAGGTTGGATGACTATGAATCATGCATTTCAAAGTCTGTCTGAATGTAATCCAAAGGGATCAGTGTTTGTGAGAAAATAAGTGAATTAGTATGGATTAATAGCATTGACTTGTGCTGGGGGATGAACCACTTCTCTAACTGAGTGCTAATCTTACAGGGTACTAACCAGTAAATAATGCAGATGTCTTCATTAAGGATCCAAATTTGTGGTTATGGCACCAGTGACACCATTAAAGTCAGTGACTTTTCTCTGACTTTCAGAAAGCATTGTGTTTAATAACTAGAAGTAAAATATGAACATCCAACTCCGAAGGATACTATCAGAAGCATTATGTTGTGTGGTGCTGTCTAAACATATGAAATTGTCATAAGCACAGCCGAGCAATGCCTGTTCCGTTTTCTGTAGTTACTGTAGAATACTGTGAATTCTCAGCAAATAAAAACGTCTGACCTAAACACAAAGGCGACACACTTACAGGGATGGTAAGTGATGGGAAGCTGCTTGGAAACCCCAGAAGCATTTGATGTAGAATTATTTTTAAGAAAGATTTATCTTCAGTGTGAATAGGCACACTTAGGGCAGTGTTTCTAAGTAGTATGCACTTCTAAAATTGATGAAACGTTAGAAATCTTTATTTTTGCTTTAAACAGCATCATTTTAGCCTTCTAAATTGGAGTTATGAAATTTGTTTATTTATTTCTTTTTTTGCTGGAAGCCAAAATTCTGTACTACAGTAGGCACATTCAGGAAGGAAATAAAGCATTGAATAAATTGTGCCGTAGGCAGCTGATTAAAGGGGCAAGGTGAACTCCATACCTCTCGTTCTGGCTTTCTGAGAATCTGTATCACATTCCAACTTATGTTTAACAATACAAATCACAATCCCTGAGATCAATTTAAATTCTTTATTTACATGAAAGCCTACCTTCATAGTCATTTTTATGCATGGGGTTCCAGTGCCATCTTAAAAGCATTGTAGACCCTGTGCAAAGCAATGTAGTGGATCCCCTATCCACCCATTCATGGGAATAAATGGAAGAAAAAATCACAAATGATCCCTCCTGCAGTCCCACGTTGTCTCTCAACATGCTTCCATACAGTGAAATGCTGTCAGTACTTTCATTGGTAGATAGCTCCAGCCATCCACCGGTCTGTATGCTGACAGACATTCACTGTCTAGATGCAGGCTGGGAGGTAGGTAGCAAATGCTGCCTGGCTGCCCTGATTGTGTGTAATTCAAAATCAGAGCAGAATTCTCTACCAGTCTCCCAAGAAGCTCCGGAGACACCAGCTTGGTGGACAGATGCCCCCAGCGCAACCCTGCCCTGCTTGAAGGCCACTAGAATGGTGGGTGTCCGGGTTAGCTGCTTAGTTTGTCTATACATTAAGATGGCCCTGTGGGGTTCCCTGAGACATTGACATTATTACAAGAGTCACAGCTGGACATGCACTTGGCAGTAAAGGTCCCTATACACTTATGCGACTTCTCCGAAGGGCGAAGTCACATAGGATTCCCTTGAGCTTCCCAGCAGCTTCCCGGGCGGCAGGATCTCATACGATACATTGAATGCGGTCCTTTTGTATATGATGTATCGTATGCGATCCCAGCCAAGGCTTCGGGAACCTACACATTTATAGTGCAGCCCTTGCAATCTCCGACTCCAAACCGATGAGCACGGGACTGCGCAGCGGATCGAAATTGGAGGTAAAACACCTGCGATTTGCCACTTTGAATCCGATTTCTCGGCCTGAACTGCGGAAATCGTCCCAAATCGAACAAGTGTAGGGCAACTTAAGAGTTAAATCCGTTGATTCAAAGTGCTGCCTTTTCTCGCGTCACAGCTTCACACCCATTCATTTTTTTTTTTCTTTTTATTCATAAAATGTTTTTATGTTGAGCTTATTTTATATAGTAAATTGATACTGTTATTGAGAGGATATTACCACTGTCTTTATTAGTGTGCCACTATTGTTCAGCATGTTTCATTGTTTGAATGACATTGGTCTAAAAGCAGCTAACATTCTCTTTCTTGCATAAAATGCCCCTGGAAGGAGAATGAGACATTTTGAGCCGAATGTAATAGCCTGCTAGATGCAGCAAGTACTGAGTTTTCAGCAAATTAACTGCGCAATTTAAAGCAGCAATTTCTTTAAAAGACCAAGGGGTCTACTCATGAAGCAGTGAAAAGAGTGGAGAAGTGAGCCAGTGAAGAAATTGCGCATGGCAGCCTATCAGCATTGAAGTAACATTTATCAAGTGCATTCCATAAAATTATACCTAGCCGTTGATTGGTTGCCATGGGCAACTTCTCCACTGGCTCACTTCACTCTTTTCATTGCTTCATGAATAGACCCGAAAATCAACATCATTTTGCCTTTTAAAAAAAAATGCCACTTTAAATCTTGCAACTAAATTGCAGAAATTTCAGCTTTTGCTGCAGCTCGCAGCCTATTACATTTGGCTCCTTATTGCAAAAGTAATCCACAATCTCTGCAGTCTCAGAGAACATGTAAAAATTAAATTCAGCGCAGCAATAACCAGGGAATGCTCTTAGAAATAATTTCTCTCCATTGCCTATGTAATATGTAGGGGTCTATTTACTAAGTCTTGGATGGAGATAAAGTGCACAGGGATAAAGTCCCAGCCAATCACCTCCTAACTGTCATTTTTCACTACACCTGTGGCATAGCGGTTAGAAGCCGATTGGCTGGTACTTTATCTCCAGCGACTTTATCTCCATCCAAGGCTTAGTAAATAGACCCCTTAGTCTTTTCAAGAAGGCACAACAAATGGTTCCTAGCCCACATTCAACAGGTAACATGACAATCTGCTCAGCTCCAGCCATCAGAAGACTATTACACCATGCAGCGCCATCTTGACGCAAACGTCTAGAAGTTTGCCATTAAACGGATGAATTTGGTATTATTACATTTCAGTTATTATTTTATGTATCTGTGGGGGAGATTTATCAAAGATTGGAGAGTGATATAGCAAGACATAAAGTACAAACCAATCAGTTCCTAACTGCCATGCTATAGGCTGTGTTTGAAAAATTACAGGAGCTGATTGGTTGGTACTTTTATATCTCTCCAATCTCTTCCACTGTCTCTTTATAGGCAGCTAATAAACATATTGCCTCCTGTAGTGTCAATGCATATTGGTAGTACAGGTTGGGTGTCTCAAATCACAAGAGGAAAGCATATGATATCAAAAGCCAACCCATTCTTCCATTGATTATTATCAGCTTTTAGACAATTTAGAGAATTGTTTACCCTTCTTAAGACAAGGGCATTATATCTCACAAAATAAATATAGCTACTGGACATGCATATTAAATCTAACATATATAATTATTAGAGCTGTGTCCTTATTGCGTTGGTCTTTATTACAAAACAGGGATGTTCCAAGGTTAGATAATGAATACCTGGCCCTGTCACAGGGTAGTTAGCAGCCATGTAGTATACTGCCCAGACTATTAAGGGTTAATTCTGAGTACATACTGTACTATGGAATTGAGAGATTTGGCTTAATCACATATGTTGCCAATTTGGCCACACTCTGAGCCCTTATTTGAACATACTCTTTCTAGAGATGAGCGGATTCGGATTTACTCGGTTCTCAAAACGGCATCTTATTGGCTCACGGATGTCACGTGTTTTGGATAGCCAATCAGATGCCGTTTTGAGAACCGAGTAAAACCGAATCCGCTCCTCTCTAATTCTTTCATGGAAGGGGCAAAACAGATCCCTACTGTAAGTGACTTTCCTCTTCTCTATATGATGGTCCAGCGATGTTCTGGGGAAGTCATATTATAGGTCAACACCACTATTTGTTCTTCCAAAATCCAATTGCATATAGATTGCTTAGAATGACCGTTTCATTGAGTACACACTCTGCAGTGTCTGGCCACTGAAAATAACCATATTGTCCAACATGATCCTTCTGTGCATTGCCAGAATTCTTACTATGATGATGATAGTGTTATACATGCACAGTTATGTCCTGGCTGTTATAAGAGGTGCTGAAATATTCATGCTTCATTATGAAACAAGATTGTTAGATAAAAGATGTACACTTATAAAGACATTTAAATATAAGCAAATGTATGTTCTGCCATTTTTCATAGGTGCTCAGATATTGTACTAATTTATGTAGCAAGAATGTTACAGAATTGTGTGCATATTTCTATGGGATCCGGTCTGAAGATCGACACTGTCTAGGTTGACAATGTTTAGGTTGACCACTATAAGTCGACAGTCACTAGGTCGACAGGGCTGGTAGGTCGACAGGGTTTCTAGGTCGACATGTGCTAGGTCGACAGGTCAAAAGGTCAACATGAGTTTTTCAATTTTTTTCTTTTTTTTTACTTTTTCATACTTAACGATACACGTGGACTATGATTGGAATGGTAATCTGTGCCGAACGAAGTGGTAGCGGAGCGAGGCACCTTGCCCGAAGCATGGCGAGCAAAGCGAACCATGCGAGGGGACACGGTGCACAAATTCGGCTTTCCAGTCACTGTACGCAAAAAAGACACGAAAAACAAAACCTCACGTCGACCTTTTGACCTGTTGACATAGCACATGTCGACCTAGAAACCCTGCCGACCTTCCAACCCTGTCGACATAGTGACTGTCGACCTATAGTGGTCGACCTAAACATTGTCGACCTAGACACTGTCGATCTAATTATCCACACCCATTTCTATAGGCATTCATCTGTGCCCAGTGAGAAAACAATGAAATCAGTACTTTACTGTAATAGTTAGGGTAAGGTATTTTATTTTGTCTGATATATTTACACCAGGTTATTTAATAACCGTTATTATAATGATGGCCTTATTATTTTAAACAATTTTACACAGTAATAAATGTAAAATGATTGAATCTTGACCCACATACCCCCTTTGGATTACATTTAAGTAACCATGCATACGGAATTCCTAGTGGTCTCTGTGGCAATCGCAACTAAATAGGAATTGGTAATGAATGCTGCTTCAAGGGATTTCTTGGTGAATTATATGGCTGACAGTCTGATTTGTGCTGATATGTGAGTCTGGTATTTCTGTGCATCTGCGTTGGTGCCAACAGTCACTCACAATCCTCATTGGCATGACACCTGCATTACTGAAGTAATAGCGTGAGGTAAAGAAAAATGTGTATGGTTTTTTTTATTGTCTCTTTTAAGGACAGACAAATGTAAAAAAATTCTACAACACTCTATAAAATGTCAGCACATTATTATATGACTTTCTCCCCAACAGTTGCTGGCTTTAAGGGGCATCACTTTTGCTTCACTTGTCCTATTCTTGGCTTATTTAGTTTGGATTTTAAAAAAAATACCTTATTATTATTTGTAATATTTTTTTTTTATTGCTTAGCTGTGTTGCAGTTTTCTTCCAGTTTTGTCAAAGCAAAGTTAATTTGCTAGCAGCAACGCACATGTTTACTCTTTTTCTTTTACCTTTGAGATTAACTGGGTCAGGTATAACAAATGTTCTTAACCCACTTTAGTCAGCAACCAGATAAGCTGAAGTAGGCAGAAAACATTATGAAAAGTACATAATAAACACCTGATGTCCACAACTCTTCTGAAAAATGCAGAAAAATGTTAGTTCCTTGCTGCAAAGCTGCAATTAACAACCAGATTCATCTTGATAATAAAACTTTTAATACATGTGATTCATTCCAATGTAACCCATTGTACTTGTATTAGCATCCCTCCTTAAAGCCGCATACACACGGTGCGATATGAACGACCTATATGGACTATATAGTCCATATCGGTAGAAAACATAGTACATATCGCACCGTGTGTATACAGAATGCGATGCCGATGCTCGGTCCCAAGGAGTCCGTATCGCGAGAAAAAATAGACTGTGCAGGCAGGTCAAGTTTGATTAGAAAGTGTAACATCTAGTACATAGTACAGTCAAAATTGGGGTGTGGTATGCATACCGGCGCCAGGATCCGGCAGCGGAATCCAGGGCGGGGAGTGGCGAGTGCAGAAAGCCCCTTGTGGGCTCGCTGCACCATGCCACGGTTTCTATTCCTACTCTATGGGTATCATGGACACCCACCAGTGGGAAATGTCCCTGTTTGTCAGCATGCCGACCGTGGGGATTGTGAGGGCGAGGGATCTAGGGGGAGGTTATGTGACCGTCGGTATGCTGACTGTCGGTCACATAACTACAGCCCTCAAATCTGTCCATAGCAAAAATTGTACATAGTCAATATCTGTGGTTTTGGGCTCTGGGGAGATCAAGGGAAATTGCACAGTGCAAACTGGCCACGTAGGCAGAATCGGGATGTACTTATGTGACTGGTGGTCAGGAGACCGCCGGTAACAATACCAACACCTACATCCCGCCACCTCAAAACCTCGACATGCCATAGAGTTGGAATAGAACCTGTGGTGTACCACCGAGCCCGCAAGGGGCTTCATTGAGCTCGACTTCCCACTTACATTCTATTCCCCGGGATCCCGGCGTCAGTATGGTGACTGGTGGGATCCCAAGCGAGGTCACCCATACCCAACCCCCAGAATCGCACCGTGTGTAGGCCCCTAAGAGTTTACATTATCAGTGATTTGGACTGGACCTACAGTATGATTCACTTACCTATTTAACTGGCATAAACTTATGTGATACAACCATAGCCAGGACTGCATTACGTGACCAAGTTGTATCCGATATGTCCGTGCTGCCCTGCTGTATGGGGACATTAATTCTGCACAAGTGTGAAACAAATTTCTCCTGCTGCGGCCCCCTGGAAATGATGTTGCGGTCTGTGACTGCCAACATCACTCCCGAAATCGCACCCCAGAATGTCATGTGAGTGGCACTCCAGGGTGCATGCGCCAGAACTAAATGTGCTAGGAGTGGAACATTGTTCTCCCCCCCAGCACAATTATGCAGATCTCTGTATGTGCAGAGATCAGCTGCACTCTTTAGGTTAGGTTATCATATACACACCCCTATTATTCCACTCCAATTACAGCCCCATTCCCTCACAATTAGGTGAGGGGATGGGGCTATGATGGGGGCGGAATAATAGGGGGTAGGGGGTGTATATGCTGACAAACAAAAATGTTATGTTTTTTGGTAGGGGCTGGGGGGGAGGGAAATATATTTAAAAAAGAAAATTGCATGTATAGTGACACATGGGAGGGCAGTAAACAGTGGGAGCCCATTGACACTGGGGGTGGGGGGTCTGCAACTGAGATCTACAGTATTACCACAAGAGGGGTGAGGATTGATGATGCTAGGGATTTTTTGCACTGGGAGGGATAATTTCTGATGTGGGGGAGGGAAGTTATTTTATAATGAGAATATATTGACACGGGGGGGGGGTGCAAAAAAGGTATATTTTCATTTACAATTAACTATTTAGAGATATTATTTAAAAATACTTTTTAACCACTTGCCTGGCATGGTCACATCAGATGCGACCATGCCTGCAAGTGCTTTATCTGACCTGGTCGCACAGGATGCGACCAGTCAGATAAACTATGTTAGCAGCAGCAGGAAAGGGAAACCGGAAGGTCCCTCTGCCTCCCTGCACCCTCCCCCCAGTGTTCCAGTGCTGTCGATCATTGCTGTTCAGTCAGCATGGCAGGATCCCCCAGCCCCAACAGCTGCAGACAATAGCAGCCGCTGGTAAGTGTAACTCATTGCCCCCAAGCCACCCCCAGACACCCCCTGTGTACCTGGCAGCTGTCCGGGCTCTAAAATCTAAAGTTGCGATGGTCGCTATGTTACCGATGACCCGATGGTCACAATGTTCCGATGTTTGGAAAAAATGATACAATTTTTCTTTTTTTTTAACTAAAATCATTTTGGATAGGGTTAAATTCATGTTCTTCACCTAATTCACTCATTAAAAAACCCGACAATTTCTGAGCGTTTTTTTTTTGGGGGGGGGGAATCATCAGTTAAGTCATTAAAGTTGTTTTTTTTTATTACAATTTCTGAGCTGTTTTGTGTAAAAAAAATAAATCATCAGTTAAGTGAAAAATCCCTGGAAACCTAGACAATCTGCACATACAGTAGAATAATTAATACATTCAAAATTAAAGTTGACCCATGACCTACACACAGTGGAGAAAATCATTGTGCGGGCTATATTAATATTAATAGGACCTGTCATTTGTGCACATTAGACCCAGGTTTTGGGTCTCAATGGGTTCAGGGCCTGCCTTCCTCTGACTCTGTTAGTAGTGGTAGGTTGATGGCATCACTCTCTGAGACTGTCCATTGGTTGCATGGCTCCAGTTCGTGTCTCTTTGCTCCAATCACTGGGCTGTCTCTTGCTCTTCTGACAATTTCGAATTATAGTCCATTTTTATACCTGCTTAGTAGACTTCTAGAGTTTTAGGTCTCTTTTTACTCCAACATTACTGTGCTTTATTGATAATAAGATTTCCCCTGTACATGGCTCTTAAGAAAATGGATCTAGGTCTACTTCCTCTAAAACACCTGCAGCCAACAAGAGAATTACATTTCTTCTGCTGTATCTGCCTTGTTTTCCGGGAAGCTAAAAGGCTGATAACGGATAGGTAGGCTGTGACCTTCATGTCACTTGCAGCAAAGCCCATGCTCCCTTGCAAAGGTTCCTGGTGCAAACCAGGTGTACATCATTCAAGAACTATGACTACTACTATGTCACTTTTACTGTTCTAATTCATTTTGACAGATCAATTTTACAAGTATTTCCTTTCTTTAGAGTCAGTGCAATGTATACTCATTATAGTTCAGTTTCATCACCAGTCATTTCATATGACGGGAGAGGATATACAGTAGTTCAATATGTAGATTATATATCTGCAACTGTAATTGTGCCAAGAAAACAGCATGGCAGTTACTGAGCCTTGTATTTCTTTTGGGGGCTGGAGGACAGCTTTGATAACCAGATGGTGTCATGACACCAGCAGAAGGATATTTTTAGAAGGTAATCACAAAGTGTAAGAGATTTCTGTCTTTTTATACCTGCAAGCCTCTTATTAGTACAATGTCAGTATTGGCTATGAAAAGTATTATTGATAGCTGTGATAATATATGTATACAGAGCTAGCCCTAAGCAATATAATGCCCTAGGCAAGATTTTGGCTGGTGCCCCCTAGCACCGCCGCTAGTTCCGCCTCCGACCCTGTACCCCTTTCCAAGCACCATTACCCCTCACCCATAGCAGTCCTCATTTTGGTGCTCCTACCCCCTATTTCTCTGACGTCCTAAGTGGATGCTGGGGACTCCGTAAGGACCATGGGGAATAGCGGCTCCGCAGGAGACAGGGCACAAAAGTAAAAGCTTTAGGATCAGGTGGTGTGCACTGGCTCCTCCCCCTATGACCCTCCTCCAAGCCTCAGTTAGGTTTTTGTACCCGGCCGAGAAGGGTGCAATCTAGGTGGCTCTCCTAAAGAGCTGCTTAGAGTAAAAGTTTTGTTAGGTTTTTTATTTTCAGTGAGTCCTGCTGGCAACAGGCTCACTGCAACGAGGGACTTAGGGGAGAAGAAGTGAACTCACCTGCGTGCAGGATGGATTGGCTTCTTAGGCTACTGGACACTAGCTCCAGAGGGACGATCACAGGTACAGCCTGGATGGGTCACCGGAGCCGCGCCGCCGACCCCCTTGCAGATGCTGAAGAGAGAAGAGGTCCAGAAATCGGCGGCTGAAGACTTCCCAGTCTTCTTAAGGTAGCGCACAGCACGGCAGCTGTGCGCCATTGCTCTCAGCACACTTCACACCAACGGTCACTGAGGGTGCAGGGCGCTGGGGGGGGCGCCCTGGGCAGCAATGAAAGTACCTATGCTGGCTAAAAATACATCACATATAGCCTCTGGGGCTATATGGATGTATTTAACCCCTGCCAGGTTGTCAGAAAAACGGGAGAAGAAGCCCGCCGAAAAGGGGGCGGGGCCTATTCTCCTCAGCACACAGCGCCATTTTCCTACACAGCTCCGCTGCTAGGAAGGCTCCCAGGCTCTCCCCTGCACTGCACTACAGAAACAGGGTTAAAACAGAGAGGGGGGGCACTTATTTGGCGATATTATTATATATTAAGATGCTATAAGGGAAAACACTTATATAAGGTTGTCCCTGTATAATTATAGCGTTTTGGTGTGTGCTGGCAAACTCTCCCTCTGTCTCCCCAAAGGGCTAGTGGGGTCCTGTCCTCTATCAGAGCATTCCCTGTGTGTGTGCTGTGTGTCGGTACGTGTGTGTCGACATGTATGAGGACGATGTTGGTGAGGAGGCGGAGCAATTGCCTGTAATGGTGATGTCACTCTCTAGGGAGTCGACACCGGAATGGATGGCTTATTTAGGGAATTACGTGATAATGTCAACACGCTGCAAGGTCGGTTGACGACATGAGACGGCCGGCAAACCAATTAGTACCTGTCCAGGCGTCTCAAACACCGTCAGGGGCTTTAAAACGCCCATTTACCTCAGTCGGTCGACACAGACACAGACACGGACACTGACTCCAGTGTCGACGGTGAAGAAACAAACGTATTTTCCATTAGGGCCACACGTTACATGTTAAGGGCAATGAAGGAGGTGTTACATATTTCTGATACTACAAGTACCACAAAAAAGGGTATTATGTGGGGTGTGAAAAAACTACCTGTAGTTTTTCCTGAATCAGATAAATTAAATAAAGTGTGTGATGATGCGTGGGTTTCCACCGATAGAAAATTATTGGCGTTATACCCTTTCCCGCCAGAAGTTAGGGCGCATTGGGAAACACCCCTTAGGGTGGATAAGGCGCTCACACGCTTATCAAAACAAGTGGCGTTACCGTCTCCAGATACGGCCGCCCTCAAGGAGCCAGCTGATAGGAGGCTGGAAAATATCCTAAAAAGTATATACACACATACTGGTGTTATACTGCGACCAGCGATCGCCTCAGCCTGGATGTGCAGCGCTGGGGTGGCTTGGTCGGATTCCCTGACTGAAAATATTGATACCCTTGACAGGGACAGTATTTTATTGACTATAGAGCATTTAAAGGATGCATTTCTATATATGCGAGATGCACAGAGGAATATTTGCACTCTGGCATCAAGAGTAAGTGCGATGTCCATATCTGCCAGAAGATGTTTATGGACACGACAGTGGTCAGGTGATGCAGATTCCAAACGGCACATGGAAGTATTGCCGTATAAAGGGGAGGAGTTATTTGGGGTCGGTCCATCGGACCTGGTGGCCACGGCAACAGCTGGAAAATCCACCCTTTTTACCCCAAGTCACATCTCAGCAGAAAAAGACACCGTCTTTTCAGCCTCAGTCCTTTTGTCCCCATAAGGGCAAGCGGGCAAAAGGCCAGTCATATCTGCCCAGGGGTAGAGGAAAGGGAAGAAGACTGCAGCAGGCAGCCCCTTCCCAGGAACAGAAGCCCTCCACCGCTTCTGCCAAGTCCTCAGCATGACGCTGGGGCCGTACAAGCGGACTCAGGTGCGGTGGGGGGTCGTCTCAAGAGTTTCAGCGCGCAGTGGGCTCACTCGCAAGTGGACCCCTGGATTCTACAAGTAGTATCCCAGGGGTACAGATTGGAGATTCGAGACGTCTCCCCCTCGCAGGTTCCTGAAGTCTGCTTTACCAACGTCTCCCTCCGACAGGGAGGCAGTATTGGAAACAATTTCACAAGCTGTATTCCCAGCAGGTGATAATCAAGGTACCCCTCCTACAACAAGGAAAGGGGTATTATTCCACACTATTTGTGGTACTGAAGCCAGACGGCTCGGTGAGACCTATTCTAAATCTGAAATCTTTGAACACTTACATACAAAGGTTCAAATCAAGATGGAGTCACTCAGAGCAGTGATAGCGAACCAGGAAGAAGGGGACTATATGGTGTCCCTGGACATCAAGGATGCTTACCTCCATGTCCCAATTTGCCCTTCTCACCAAGGGTACCTCAGGTTCGTGGTACAGAACTGTCACTATCAGTTTCAGACGCTGCCGTTTGGATTGTCCACGGCACCCCGGGTCTTTACCAAGGTAATGGCCGAAATGATGATTCTTCTTCAAAGAAAAGGCGTCTTAATTATCCCTTACTTGGACGATCTCCTGATAAGGGCAAGGTCCAGAGAACAGTTGGAGGTCGGAGTAGCACTATCTCAAGTAGTTCTACGACAGCACGGGTGGATTCTAAATATTCCAAAATCGCAGCTGATTCCGACGACACGTCTGCTGTTCCTAGGGATGATTCTGGACACAGTCCAGAAAAAGGTGTTTCTCCCGGAGGAGAAAGCCAGGGAGTTATCCGAGCTAGTCAGAAACCTCCTAAAACCAGGCCAAGTGTCAGTGCATCAATGCACAAGAGTCCTGGGAAAAATGGTGGCTTCTTACGAAGCGATTCCATTCGGCAGATTTCACGCAAGAATTTTTCAGTGGGATCTGCTGGACGAATGGTCCGGATCGCATCTTCAGATGCATCAGCGGATAATCCTGTCTCCAAGGACAAGGGTGTCTCTTCTGTGGTGGCTGCAGAGTGCTCATCTACTAGAGGGCAGCACATTCGGCATTCAGGACTGGGTTCTGGTGACCACGGATGCCAGCCTGAGAGGCTGGGGAGCAGTCACACAGGGAAGAAATTTCCAAGGAGTGTGGTCAAGTCTGGAGACTTCTCTCCACATAAATATACTGGAGCTAAGGGCAATTTACAATGCTCTGAGCCTAGGAAGACCTCTGCTTCAAAGTCAACAGGTGCTGATCCAGTCGGACAACATCACGGCAGTCGCCCACGTAAACAGACAGGGCGGCACAAGAAGCAGGAGGGCAATGGCAGCAAGGATTCTTCGCTTGGCGAAAAATCATGTGATAACACTGTCAGCGGTGTTCATTCCGGGAGTGGACAACTGGGAAGCAGACTTCCTCAGCAGGAACGACCTCCGCCCGGGAGAGTGGGGACTTCATCTGGAAGTTTTCCACATGATTGTGAACCGTTGGGAAAGACCAAAGGTGGACATGATGGCATCCAGTATGAACAAAAAACTGGACAGGTATTGCGCCAGGTCAAGAGACCCTCAGGCAATAGCTGGGACGCTCTGGTAACACCGTGGGTGTACCAGTCGGTGTATGTGTTCCCTCCTCTGCCTCTCATACCCAAGGTACTGAGAATTATAAGACGGAGAGGAGTAAGAACTATACTCGTGGCTCCGGATTGGCCAAGAAGGACTTGGTGCCCGGAACTTCAAGAGATACTAAGAAGGGACTTGCTTCAGCAAGGATCATGTCTGTTCCAAGACTTACCGCGGCTGCGTTTGACGGCATGGCGGTTGAACGCCGGATCCTAAGGGAAAAAGGCATTCCGGAAGAGGTCATCCCTACCCTGGTCAGAGCCAGGAAGGAGGTGACCGCACAACATTATCACCGCATTTGGCGAAAATATGTTGCATGGTGTGAGGCCAGGAAGGCCCCCACGGAGGAATTTCAACTCGGTCGATTCCTGCATTTCCTACAAACAGGAGTGTCTATGGGCCTCAAATTGGGGTCCATTAAGGTTCAAATTTCGGCCCTGTCAATTTTCTTCCAGAAAGAATTGGCTTCAATTCCTGAAGTCCAGAAGTTTGTCAAGGGAGTACTGCATATACAACCCCCTTTTGTGCCTCCAGTGGCATTGTGGGATCTCAACGTAGTTCTGGGATTCCTCAAATCACATTGGTTTAAACCGCTCAAATCTGTGGATTTAAAATATCTCACATGGAAAGTGACCATGCTGTTGGCCCTGGCCTCGGCCAGGCGAGTGTCAGAATTGGCGGCTTTGTCTCACAAAAGCCCATATCTGATTGTCCATTCGGACAGGGCAGAGCTGCGGACTCGTCCCCAGTTTCTCCCTAAGGTGGTGTCAGCGTTTCACCTGAACCAGCTTATTGTGGTACCTGCGGCTACTAAGGACTTGGAGGACTCCAAGTTGCTAGATGTTGTCAGGGCCCTGAAAATATAGATTTCCAGGACGGCTGGAGTCAGGAAAACTGACTTGCTGTTATCCTATATGCACCCAACAAACTGGGTGCTCTTGCTTCTAAGCAGACGATTGCTAGTTGGATGTGTAGTACAATTCAGCTTGCACATTCTGTGGCAGGCCTGCCACAGCCAAAATATGTAAATGCCCATTCCACAAGGAAGGTGGGCTCATCTTGGGCGGCTGCCCGAGGGGTCTCGGCTTTACAACTTTGCCGAGCTGCTACTTGGTCAGGGGCAAACACGTTTGAAAAATTCTACAAATTTGATACCCTGGCTGAGGAGGACCTGGAGTTCTCTCATTCGGTGCTGCAGAGTCATCCGCACTCTCCCGCCCGTTTGGGAGCTTTGGTATAATCCCCATGGTCCTTACGGAGTCCCCAGCATCCACTTAGGACGTCAGAGAAAATAAGAATTTACTTACCGATAATTCTATTTCTCGTAGTCCGTAGTGGATGCTGGGCGCCCATCCCAAGTGCGGATTGTCTGCAATACTTGTACATAGTTATTGTTACAAAAATCGGGTTATTATTGTTGTGAGCCATCTTTTCAGAGGCTCCGCTGTTATCATGCTGTTAACTGGGTTCAGATCACAGGTTGTACAGTGTGATTGGTGTGGCTGGTATGAGTCTTACCCGGGATTCAAAATCCTTCCTTATTGTGTACGCTCGTCCGGGCACAGTATCCTAACTGAGGCTTGGAGGAGGGTCATAGGGGGAGGAGCCAGTGCACACCACCTGATCCTAAAGCTTTTACTTTTGTGCCCTGTCTCCTGCGGAGCCGCTATTCCCCATGGTCCTTACGGAGTCCCCAGCATCCACTACGGACTACGAGAAATAGAATTATCGGTAAGTAAATTCTTATTATTTTAAATAGGAACAGCGTGCACATTCGGTGCACTGCTCAAAAAGAGACGTGTTCTTGCTGGGAAGGGGCATGGCCACACAATAGTACCCCCAGTTCAAATTACACCACAAAGTAGTGCAACTTATTTCACATTTAATAATGTAGTGTCCGTTATTCAGGTTATATCACACAGTAGTACCACTTTACCTTATATATCTTATTCCTCACAGCAGTGTCCCTTATTCACATTACATCACACTGAATTGCTCTTTATTCAAGTTACTCCACACCATATTGCTCTAAATTCACATTAGACCACACAGTAGTGCACTTTCTACACATAATACCACACAATAATGCCCCTTACATATATGACACACATTATTAATGTCCTTATAAACATAATGCGCCTTACACATTATGCCAACCTTTATTAATGCCCTTAAACACATAATGCCCCTAACACATATGCCGAACACTACTGCACAACCAACCCACCCGCACACAGCACTCACATAGCCGCTAACACTATGACCTCTGCCTCTGTTTAGATACAGACGTGTCCTCATACATCTTGCTCAATACGCCATGCAGCAGGAGATGAGCCTGCAGCTCTGTTAACATTGGGCACCTTTTTTTTGACGAAAATGCATCCTATTTGCTTTATTATGTGGTTAAATGAACAAGCAGCTTCTGCTGATTAAAATTATATGCAGCATGCCTATATTCTGTGTGCAACTGTGGTTGTATCTGCATACGAAATGCTCTGTTACAGTGATTTCCAGGAATACACTGTAACGTAGCATTTTGTATGCAGCTACAGCCACAGTCACACACAGAATATAGGCATGCCACATACCATTTTAATCAGCAGAAACTGCTTGTGCCCCATGACATATCAAATGACCTAGGCATTTGCCTAGTTTGCCTATGCCTAGGGCCGGCTCTGTGTGTATATTGTATAGAAGAGTACTTACAGTTTTGCTTAAGCCCCTTTGAAAATAGTACTCTCTTAGGGCCTAATGCAGCATGGATCGCTATTGTTACTAAAAGTGTGATTTTTTTGCATAGGTAGTTGCTGCCCAGAAATGGAAAAAATGCCCACTGCAGTTTTGCGTTGCATACACAGTTTTGCTTATGCACCGCGATCCATATGCAAAATTGGGAACATCAAAGGGGAAATTCAATCTGTGCCAAGCCAGGGCATCCACAAATCTGCACATGCTGTTGCATGCAAGTGATCGCAGATGACGCCAGAGACCTGCCCCCCAAACGGCCATGACATGCCTGCGTTTTTGCCACCACTCCCACAAAACATAATGTTACCACCCCTAAACGCTCATTTCCTCTCAATCAATTTGTGATAGCATTGCTTTAAAATTGTGAACGCGCTGTGATAACAATGCAGCTCTAATGCATGCGCATTGCATACGCAGCGCATGCAATGTCTTTCAATAATCGGACAAATTACAAAATCTCTAAATTTGCTATCCATGCTAAATTAGGGCCTTAAGACCTCATTCAGCTTCAGTTGCAGTTTTGCTATTTAGTAAAACTGCAACTGACTGCGATCACATGCTGGGGGCCGCCCAGAACAGGGCAAAGCCGTCCAGCATGCAAATACCTTACAGCGAAGTGAACGATCACATCACTGATTTGTGGAAATCCTCTTTCCTCTGCAGCCAGGCTGCGAAGGTAGGTGCAGCGCCGCTATTTTCTGGGTCGCAGTGACCACGTGTGATGTCACACTGCCACCCGAACCCATCCCCTCTTTCGGTGCCTAGGCCATTTCACGCTGCATCTACGCCTCCGCAACACTGCGTCACCGCCCCGCGAATGCTTCTGTCTGTCAACTAGGCAGAGGCATTCGTATAACTGAGATACGATCACGTCTCCTTGCCTGTGCATGCGCTGATCGGGTCCTGTGCATGCGCCTCTCAATTCTGTCTGATGCTGAATACCCCCTTAGGGCTGTAACACACTGGCCGGTTTCTCCCGGATGGCAAAAAGCCGGACAAAGTTTGTCCGGCTTTTTGCCATCCGGGAGAAACCGGCAGAGTCTCGCACATAGGACGGCTTTGAGCCGTGTGTGATGCTGTGCGCATGCGCAGCATCAGACACGGCTTCCGAAAAAACCGTTGTGTGTGAAAGCTCCCCTTCACACACACGGTTCACTGGCTGCAAAGATGGCCCGGCGGCCGCCCGGCCGCCGGACCTTCCAGTGGTGAGACCCGGCTGCAACCCGGCAGCCGGGCCGGGGCCGTGCAGTGTGAAGGGACCCTACCCCTCACACTGTTAACTACAATGCCGCCACGGGAAAAAGCCGTCCGGCTTTTTCCCGGCCGGCAAAAGCCGGTTAGTGTGTTTTAGCCCTTAGTCTTTGTTACAGATAGGTAAACCCAACATGCATTTGAAAACCATTGCATGCATTGAAACCTTACAGCAGAATGTTAAGGATGTATACCTAATTGTAGGTAACCTATAAAAAGTATTTATGTACAGTATATGGAACAATTGTATAAAAGGTCACACAGATAAATATAGTACTAATCAGCACGTATTAAAGGTAAAATAAGTTGCTACCACATACTGTAAAATACGATTCTGGCTATGACCTAAATTTCTCTGAAGAAAATCTAATATGTTTGTAGTTGCAGTCTCTGGGACAGAACACTTTATTAGGGTCCTGTTTGAAAACCCAATGTGTAACCTCATGGCTGTGATGTCTAGGTTAATCAAACTCTTGATAAATCACAAGTTTGCTCTTTACATTGACTGTCCAGTCTGTTTATTCACATCCCAGACAAACAGTCAATCACCATCTTTGGATAGAAACAAGTGAACTTTATTATCACATCATCAGGACAGTGACAGTCCAACAGATGACAAATTTCTCTTTTATCCATAATATAGGCCATCTCTGGGCTGGAAGTAATAAATCAATGTCTCCATTAAATCTAAACGACATTGTTAACATACCTGATTTCACCCTGGTACTGTCCCTGTAGATTCACACAGTGTTCTGCACATCAAGTTCTAGACCAAGATTTCTCAACTACTGTGTGATAATAAATGTTTTTCAAGTACACCAGAAAGTGAGATTATTTATACAGGGTATATATCCATCCACTAGTGATGTATTCAAGTTAAACCCTGATATATGCATACATTTATACCTAATCCACTGCTTATGGGTTAAATGTTTTAATAACACCCCTTCTGATTAGTTTTATGTTTTTTATTCTTAACTAATAAAAATGTTTTTTTTATACTGACAAACTCTTTTCATTTTTAAAATTGCAGAAAAATATTTTTTGTGTCATATACTGTAAGTGTACTACGTGACAGATATACAAGCAACAATATAGTGAAAACTACTGGTCAGGAAGTCTGTGTTTTTTTATATTGCTCAGGAAACAACATCTGTGTACTGTAGGATATAGCTCACAATCAACTCTGGTTACGCGTCCATGAACCGCTGATATTTGAGAATTCTGTGTCACTTAGTTCAGCGTAGGGATTTGCAATCCCCTTCTCCCTTCCCCTTCTCAAAGCTAATACTTTATATAGAAATCAGATAAGTGCATTATGGTAATTATGAAGTTATTATTTCCTGTATGAATTCATAAAAATGGTAACAAGCTCTATCCATGCATATGTAAAATGTTGGTTCTTCCAGTTGAGACACTGCACTTTAAATTCACTGTATTGTTGTATATAGTGTTGTGGCCCTCTGTAGTTCCCATACAGACATACACACACACACACACACACACACACACATATATATATATATACTGTATATATACCCTTAGAAACCTGCAAAGGTGGTTTTAGTTGCTGTTTATGTCTCCCATCACTTAAAAACAAAGAAATGGGTTCCACAGTTTCACAATCCACATTCTATATCACCAAGTTTGATGATGATGATGATGATGACAGAATTTTTTTTATGATTGCACATGACTTTTGTGCACATCCTATTTGTTAAGATTGTCCATTATTTGACCCCCAAGGAAGGGAGGTACAGACTCCTTTGGATGAGGCTTATTTGAATACTTTGCGCTGTATCTGTCATCTCACAAATTCTGGATCAACACCAAGTACATTGTATTGTACACCGTGCGGGATACTTAAGCCTTGTACATTATTGCGCCTTTAAAAAATCGTCCGAGTTTAGCCGGGATCCTGCACGGCCGCCGAACTTGGACTTCATTACATCTCGCCCATAGTGTGTACACCCAATAACCATTCGCAAATAAGCATAATCTAATAGTATTCATTAATATAACTGTAATGATTCATTGTTAAAGCATATGTCTGTTATAGAAACGTTTATAAACTTTTGTTTTCATAGAAACACTAAAAAATCTATTTCCTTATACTGTGCAAAATGTATCAAACTTGTGCATACTGTATACTGAAAACCAATAAATTTGGTTTCTTAATCACTTCATATAGAAAGCTTTCTTAGTCCTTTTTCTGCATAACCTCAATTCTCTTAATGGATCTTTTCTCACCCTTTGCTTCTAAGGTAATGCACGCAGTTTTATTCTGCTACACTAATTATTTGGTTTGCTGCCTTATCATTGATAAATAACATTTATATACTAGTTTTTCTGCAGCATTGTAATCACGACAACCGTAATACTGGTGACGTGCGAAGCGCATCCCCTTGAATGCGCACTGCACTCACCACGCTTTGGGGTAAGGTCGCCATAGGGTTATATTCCCCCTCGGGTGGTTGCGTGGACCACCACCCAAGTGGGGATTCCGGCCAACGGTCAGAATTCTGAACGCTGGTATTTCACCGGTTGTCGGTATCCCGACAGCTGGCAAACTCAATGCCTCCCAAATATATGACCCAAAGTGGGTGCTATTATCATGTACCACCAGAACTGAGACTCCTTGCCGTGGTCTACTAGTTTGCCATATATGCGCAAATGTATGCAACTGAGATCTCTGCATTGTTATTATCAGGTAGAATGGAAATATTCTAGTGTAGATTAACCTCTCTCTTTTATGCACCTCTGTTGGACCTATAAATTGATATGAGCAACTTTCATTCTGTGTATCGGTTCCCTGTCTACACTGCTGTAAATGTTGTGATATGGCCTGTGGATTATCCACACCCTTTAAAAACAGAGGTGTAGCGAGGGTGGCCCCAGTGGAGCACAAGCTCCAGGTGCCCAAAAAGTTAGAGGGCGCCCTGGCTTCTGCAGCACCTCTCTCTGCCCCAGCTACTGCTGTAGCACCTCACTCTGCCTCTCAGGCAACTGCAGCACCCCTCTCTGCCCCTCAAGCAGGCAATTCTGGGACATTATTTGTATTGAGGCATAGTGGGACTATCAAATAGGGGGGGCACTTTTGGTGTATTATTTTCATTGAAAGCTTGGGGGGGGGTTCAGGTCTGTGGGAGTGTGGTCACATTTGGGGAATTATTTTCATTGAAGCATTTGGAGATTATCAGATTTGGGGAGGGGGCAGTTTTGGGGCATTATTTTTCTGAAGGGATTGGGGGGTTGTGAGATCATGTCAGTCGGGGCATATGTGCTGTTTTTAATTAAGCACTTTGAGTCCTATTGGAGAAAGAGTGCTATATAAATAAAAAAATTTATTATTATTATTATTATTATTAATAATAATAATAATAATTAATTTTAATTAAACAAGTAAATAGTTAAATACAACAACTTCCGTAGCTGCTCTACTGTGGTATAATGTTTATAAGGGGCTTTACCATGGCATAACATGTATAAGGTGCACTACTGTGGCATAATGTGTATAAGTGGCTCTACTGTATAAGCAGCTCTACTGTGGCGTAACATGTATAAGCAACTTTACTGTGGTATAACATGTATAAGCAACTTTACTGTGGCGTAACATGTATAAGCAGCTCTACTGTGTGGCATAATGTGTAGAAGCGGTTTTACTGTTTGGCGTAAATTGTATAAGTGGCTCTACTGTGGCGTAACGGGAATACATGGCTCTAATGTGGCGTTATGTGTATAAGCAGCTCTACTGTTGTGTAATGTGTATAAATGACTCTACTGTAACATGTATAAGGGGTACTACTATGTGGTGCAATGTTAAAAACAGACACTACTATGCGGTGTAATGTGAATTGATATTATGTGGCCACTCCCCTTCCCATGAAGCCACACCCCTCTATTTTAGTTGCACGCATTTGGCACACACTGTCCATATTTTAAACATGGAGGCACCCAAAGGAAACTTTCGCATTACTGAGCTCCACAGGGTCTAGAGCCCTGTCACCAATTTAGGATTTTTAAATATGTTTTAGTTTAAATGTAACATGCCACCACATGTTAGCCAGGCCCCCAATTCAGTACAAGGGAGAGGGTTCCACAACATACCCTTGCTCTGGGGCACCATGGCGCCTAGCTACACCGCTTTTTCAAAAATACAAATCATCAGTATATGAATAAAATATCTAGTTAAAAACCGCACTACTTTTGGAAAGCATGATTTTGATCTGAATAGTAAGAAGTACATTTAAGCATTTATAGGCCTATGTAATGTGTGGTTTAGTAAAAACATTATCCACGGGAAATGATATCAAGTGAGTTTTCACCATTACTCAATGCCTACAAAGCAGCTAATGAGAAATTGGAAAATAAATCATGAAACAAAAACAGCAGAAAGACAAGAAAGAGCAGCAGCGAGAGAGATAGCTCCTGTTCAGGCTTTTATCTCTCAGGTAACGTTAATGGTATGGGGAGAATATGTTTAATCACTGTACTTGAGTAAATTTATCTTTACTCGCATTATAGTGGATATTTCGACACTATATTGTAGGGTAATCCAACACTGTTGACCCACTGAGGGGTTTATTTATGAAGTGCTTCTGATCATGTTTATGCTAGTAAAACCATTGCCCTTTTAGGTATTCAACATAAATACCATCAGAAGCATTGGGTTGTCTTATTATATATAGAAATGTATGCAAACCCCCGTGTTTTGGTTCTGGTTCTAATTCATCATAGTGTTTTTGCTTAGGCAAAACCATCCTCAAGTGTTTTGGTTCAGATTAAGTTTTGGTTACAGTTTTGGATTCCTTTAAAATTGGTAAAAATTGATTTTAAAAAATTGATAAAAATCGATATAAACAGCTAATATCATGTAGTTTGGACCTGTTTACATGCAATCTAAAACCCGAGTTCAGATTTTAAATCTGAGTTCTGAACTGACACCTGATCTGTGCCGCTTAGAACCCCAGAGTGATTCAGAACTGGGACTCGATTTGACTCGTATTTCAGGAAATCAGAACCAAACATCTGTCATTATAAACTCCTCAGTCTGTAGTAGTGTACAGTTGCAGAGATGGATTATGCTTTCCACATTTTTTCTTTCAACTTGACCTGAAGTCTACACCTTTTCTTTTCAGCTTCTGTCCAGGGTCCCTGGGAGAGGGCAATTTCACCAAATAAAGTGCCATACTACATAAAGTAAGTGCCATCTTCACTGCGTGATAAATGAATGGAGTGAAATATTTGCATTTGTACAGCTTACTATTACAGATGTGTCCTCATATACTGTGACAACTAGGGGTATGCAAGAGATGCTGCCGCATGGAGCACAGAACTCTATGAAAGGTGCTGTCGCTGCCTCACAGTCCCTGCATCCTGCAGTCTGTGCAGTCTCCCGGAGCTTCTTGAGGACACTCTGAGCAGTGCTTCATTGGCCGGTGTGGTGCCCCCCTCCTGCCTTGGCATGATGATATGATGCCATCAGTCAGGTGCATTGTTGGAGCATCGCCAGTACAGGGCACAGTGCAGCCCTGTTATAGCACCATGGCTTCAGCTGTGCCAAATAGTTCCTCTCAACTGCCCCATGCGTTTTTTGTTGCTCAAAATGTGTATCCTATTCACATAAATAAAACAACTAGAAGTTGCAAAACTGCTTTGCTAGAGTACACTAATGTGTGCAAATCAGTTTGGATATGAAGCGGCACGATTCAGCAATCGCGGCTTTTTATCACACCAAGGACCGTTGTGCTTCATCTGTGACTTTCTATGTGTATAAAACGAATTCCTGTGTGGTTAAAGTCGCAGCCCAGCGTCTTTATTGCACTTTGAGTGGTGTTTCACTGCATCTGTGACGCAAAAAATAAGTTAGATTGAAATAATAAATAGTACAAACAGATTGATCGCATCTGGCGTCATATGGCATATAGTCACTAGGTGTATGAGGACACAGCTGTATAAGCATCGAGATGATGTTTATTTTAAGATCATGGTCTGTCCTTCAAATTATGTCCTCATGGGCATTTTGGTTTATAGTTATGTGACATAAGCTAAATTGTTGGGGTTTTTTTTGTAATATCATGTAATGACTTACGAAGAAGCTGAACACAGAGAGTAAACTGCATTAGTATAGCTTCCTACTCAGTGTTCTAAATCATGTGATATTTGCTTGGTGACCTATATAAAATGAGTTAGTAACCTTCTTCTCCCTTGGGCACATGTCTTCATTAAGTGCGGTCATCACAGTTAACGCAGCTCTGGCCTCAGAGTGCTGGTCTAAAGATTTTCTTTTTCTTTCACAAAATGATGTAGACTAATTGCTGGTGCTCCTCTAAAGAGGTCATGTTATTTAAAATGTGATGATAAAACAGCTCTGGCTGTCATTGGCCTTCATGTTTCTAGCTCTAAAACTGATGAGGACTATGACACAGTGATTCCATAGACATCAATATAAAATATGAGTTATCTTTTTAGATAATGTATGTAGAAATGAACCACTATATGACAGACTGAACAACTTTTAGGCAAGCTAAGACGAGGCATTAAACATGAGTAAATATTACATTATCATTTATTTAACTTTAAATAACCAAAATATTACACAATCAGCCATCTGTGGCATATAATTGTGTATTTGCTATATAAATCTTATATATATATATATATATATATATATATTGTAAATTACACGTCTTTTTTGAACCAGTAGTAAGTTGCTAGTAATAGCTTATCATCTGAGCTATTTCGTCTCCTCTCCAACATAGATCTTAGGACTGTGTAACTTGCATAATGTAGAGTTGGACACATATTACGTAGAAAACCCCACAAATATAAAGAGTAGGCAAAAAACATGCAATTACGTGCGTATGCGGTGCCTGGCGCTTTGCAAAATGCACCCATCTCTGCAACAGTAGCATGAGCGCTGGTTTTATGCCAGCAGAAAACATTAGCGTATATGGGTTGGGGACGAAATCCTGACAGTCAGAAGACTTCTCCCTCCTGCACCTTAACACTAACTGCCCCTCCCGCATCCTATCCCTAAACTCCCCCACCCTTTCAGCGTAACCCTAACCCTCCCACTTATGCCTGACCCTAATCCAAACCCCAGAACTTCTGGGATGTGATGGGATCCCAGCTACTGGTATTGTGACTGCATTCCGCGTATACACGTGATTTGCACCATGAGTAAAAAGGAGCATAGAGATGCGGCATGACAGTGGCAGCAGTAAATGCTAAAGTCACAAATTGGAATGAAGTCTTGACAGTGTTATTAGTAAATGTGGTCCTCATTTACAATGAAAAATACAAATAAATAGGGACACAAATACAAAACAGAAGTAGCAATTAGATACAGTGAAAGTAAAACATCCCTTGCCATCTACCTTAAAAATTATATTCTTAACTACCACTGTCTAAATACCAATAGGGGATCAGTAGTATTTACCGACGGTTGGAATGCCGGCCGTCAGCATACCAACTACTGCATGCCGGCCGTCAGTATGCCAGCAGCAGGGCGAGCGCTAAGAGTTCCCTTGCGGCTTCTATCCCTACTCTATGGATATTGTTGACACCCACGAGTGGGAATAGTCCCTGTGTGCCGAGATTCCGGCTGTCTGTATTGTCAGCTGTCAGGATTCCTGCGTCGGTATCCTGACCTCCGAGATCCAGTCTGCCGGCAATGTAACCGCATCCCACCAAAAGGGCTGATTCAGAGATGGTTGCTGTGGCGATTTTTTTCACAATTTGTGGATGTTTACAGATCTGTGTGTTCTGCTGAATGGAAATTGCAGTTTAAGCACTAATACTGTCTCACTTTCTAGTAGCAAATCTTTAGGTTTTTGCAAATGAAAAGGAACAGATGACAACTATGTATCATTGGATATGTGCTGTAGTACAGCTGCTAAAATTCTGAGATGACTCCATCCTGGCATCTGTTAAATGAAGCACATTATCAATTATTAAGATATTTACGTTGAATTAATTAGAACAACATGACAACAACGTTTAGGGCATAATACTCCTTCCCATTTTCATCAAGAGAGAGAGAGAGAGAGAGAGATTTTACCATATTTAAGCCATTTTCTAAAACTATAATAATGTAGTTCTATATGAACTGATACCATTACAAAAAACATGTTACGTGTTCAATTTACATCTCTCACATAAGCTTCCAAATTAATGTGCAGACTTAGAAAAGCTACATCATTCAGAAAGACAAAAAAGAAAGGGTTCCAACTCTGCTGCAATGACAATAAATCTGCATTGTTTGTTACAGCTGTGTAATTATTACAATAATTACTCTCTGCCTCTAGGAAGAAGTATCTGATTTTAGATATTAGTTATGACCTGTTGAATAGAGTGACATATTGATTTGCTCTAGTAGTGCTTTTATGCCACAGGAGCCAAGTATTCTCATTCATATCACTTCTTATATCACTATGCAGTCAAGCAAAGTGCAACTGGAAACTGTTTAGGACATTTATGCAAAATTAACAGCTTACATGAATTATGCTCAGGTATACTAAAAAAGAAAATCAATTAATTAAATATTCAATAACTGTGGCTAATGAGTTCTGTGTGTAGAAACCCTATTGGTATCATCTGTTTCTGCCATGAGGATACAAATGACAGATATTACATTTGTCACGGGACTAAAGTATGCTACATTTTTGTATCTGAATCCCCTATGAACTGTCTGCTTACTAGAGAGAAATGTTAGCTTATGTTAGGTCTTTTAGTAGGTGGTGGTACTGTAGGTCATAATTTAGACTATTACAGTAGTTCTGGAGACTGTAAGGTTGGGTTTATTTTGTGTTTAGTAATCATATTAACCTTCTATTTAATGTTTAAGTTTAACCTGAGGAAATCATTTGATGGGTCGAGTAAAGACCCATACACACTGGGCGATTTTGAGCTGAAAACAGGTAACTTTTGGTGTTTCGAGCTGCTTTCAGCTCAAAATCACCCAGTGTGTGCCCCGGCGATGAGCGCTGATGCGCATCCCCGCTTCATCGCCGGCGGCCGCCGTTCATCTGCTGGTATTATGCTTCATCGCTGGGTAGGGGGGAAAATCGCTCAGTGTGTATGCAATGAGCGCTTTTCAGCCCAGCGATGTCAGCAATCATCACTGTGCATACACGCTTTTTATTTAAACATGCGACTTCCTAGGACATCAGGAAGCTCAGAGAAAAGGTTTTTGGAGTCTGTTTAAAACTCTTCACATTTTAGCCTTGAAAAGTATCCTTGCTTATAGTTGCATATTGCAGTGTAGTCAATGACTTTTCAGAGCTATTTATGAGCTGACTCTTCCTGGGACATTGGCTCTAATAATAAGCGCCTACAGTGGCGAAGACTAAAAAGTTTCTGCTATCCTTTTACTGCTGGGTTCAGACCCGGGTTGAATATTGATGGCTATACATGAACATAGTGTAGCACAGAGAGGTTGAAGATCCCTTTCCAGTCTTAATGTAGCCTATAACATTATCACCATCTGAAAAATAATGTTGTCTATAAAGACAAAGATCAGAAAAACTATGCTAAGAAAATCACGGGAATAACACTACTGAATAATAAATTGGTTAAAGCAGGTGATATCGTAGACAGCAACCTATTGTTAAACATTATAATTTGTCTAAATTGTGTGAAAACCATAATTTCCATATGATTTAAGGCAAATACTTGATTTATAGAGTAGAATTTAGTTGATGATGGGAAATTGCTATTCAATTGCAGGACAGAAAATGAGATGTGGTGATTTCCGTAGAAACCACATCTTTTTCACGCACCTCCAGAGCAAGTCTGAGTTTTCCTAAAATTGTTAATTTTAGAAAAAAATCACCAGGATTTGCTCTGGCACCCCAGCGGCGTCTCCCAGCAACCATTCAGCCTCCAAGCAGTTCCCTCCCCAGTGTAAAGAAGTAGAGGAGACCACCAGGAATCGTGGAGACCACCAGACTTTAGTTTACTTGCGTTGCAGGGTTTTCATCCCTGAAAAGCCCGCAACCATTTTTTTTTAAATTGAATACCGCGGGCATTGGGAGCACACATACCAGTAATTCACAATTGGGAGCAAGGTTTTTACCTTGCTTAACTTTGCACCCAAATGAATACCCCCTTAGGCCTCTTTGCCTTTATCAGTAGGAAGTCTAATGTTGGGCTCCCTGTCCTGTGAGCAACTACTGTAGGATAAGGGTCCTGCATTTGATAAGGAGTTGTAGGTACCATAGTTTACCATCAGTTTGCAATAGGGATACATGGTAACTTTTGTACAATGTATCAACTGCAAGGTAAAATAAGGGTTTACTTCAGGGGTATAAAGAGAGGGAAGGGGCCCATGTGCAGTTTCCATGGGGCATCTCTAGCCAGCAGCACAGGTCAGTCAACTCTGACACTGTGCCCGCACCATGTTCTTGTAATTTTTCCACGCTGCCAACGTGGGACTCCTGAGAGGTAAATATTAAATGTGGGGACTAGAAGAAAGTCTTGTGTGTGAGGGCATTCCACAGAGTAGGTGCAGGCCAAAAATAAATCCAGTAACCGTGACTGGTTAAGTTATTATCATAACACTGGAGAGGCAGTAGAGCCAGATTAACCATACTACTGGAGACTACAGCCTCTAGACATCCACATAAAACAGGCCCATGTCGGCATGAAGATGACCAGCAAACTTTCAGTCGCCGATAAATCATAAGTACTGCATTAAAATGTAAAACTTTATTTCTATTTTCCTCAGAAAATTATGCAATTTATATAATTTATGTATCTAGGGAGACATTGGGATATGGGATGTTTCCCATGTGGCAATTTCCACCACACCAGACATCACTGATCACAGCTGCTTTGCATCCCACAATAGGCATTTTATCATTTTCAGCCCAGGGCCCATGTGGCCTTTAATTCAGCCTAGAGAGACACAAGAATGGATAGTAGTGGAAATCTTTATTAGTGCATATCTTTGTAACAGGAACAATGGTCACAGGTACAGAAGTTCAGAAGACACATTAAGATCAGTGAGAATGGACCTCAGTAACAAACTGGTCTGGTAGTAATGCAGGTAAATCAGGCTGAGCAGATAGCAGTACTGGATTCACAGGGAACAGTACTCGGGCATCACTAATATAGTAGATATTACTGGTGCAAGTGACAAGATATACAGACAATGCTGGTAGTGATAATGCTTTGGAAATCTGTAAGGATATACAATCTGATAAAACAAAGTCAGCTTTTCTGAGTATTTTAAGACTTATTTGAAGTCTGATGAGAAGAACAGGCTAATGAAAATAGCTCCAGTATTATTTGGATGCCTTGGTCAGATTTATGTACACACTTCTCCCTAGGCTTTCTATATGTTAGGTAACAAGAAACTGGAAATTAAAGTTTGCCTAATTCAAATATACTCTGGGTTGTAAGCATCCTGAAGTAACGGATCGAAGAGAAGTAGACACAAAGGAATCATGTTTTATTGCTTTTCTCTTTGTTCCTTGTATTGAAAGCAAAGCATTTTGAGCTTAGATTTTTCTGCTATTACGACACAGAATTGCTGGTGGAAGTATTTATGTTCTTATGTTATCTTGTAGCAATAGGGACATATCAAAATATAGCGCATCCAAAGTGCACATATCTTTAATTAAACATCTTCTCATTTAGAAACCAAGCTTTATTCTCCTGCATTTGATTTATGGGACTTTAAGGAAGTAGAAAGGATGATCAGATAAATCACTGTCGGATTATACCTGGAAATAAAAATTCATAGTAATCCTAATGTTATGTTGTATTCTCTTGAATACCTCAGTCCCAGGTCTCATGAAGCCATGCCTGCAGAGTGTTTTGCAATGGAATGCACTCCGTGAGTAGCAATAACAGTATAGCTTTCAGTTCCGATGTGCAGTTGGACAGACACTGTGAGGATAATGCGGTTCTGGGTGATGTGCCTTTTGCTGCTTTGTTTCACATTGTGCATGTGCACCAAAATGGCATATGCATGCAGACCAATTTGCATTTACCACTTCTGACTCCTTTTGTGAAGGGGCCAAGATGTAGACATGCTCACACTAAATATACCTAATGCAAAGTACCAAACAGACGCATACTGTATGCCGTATACTAATCCTGCAACATGGGTCCCCTCACTTTGGAGCCAAATTAGCCCAAGGACGCTCAGCATGGCTGTTTTTCCTATGAGGATGGGGAATGCAACAAAACATGGGCAAGCCCTAATATAACCAGCCCCATGCTGACAGCAAGCACTAGGGCTTTTACAAAAATAGATAAAATTATAATTCTCTTCCAGGTGAATTATAGGTCCCAGCATGCCTTGGCTGCATTTCAAGTATTGGGTATGATCTTGCTTATAGTACTTCAAACTCCACTATACTCATGTTTCCACTTGAGGGACCATAAGTGCCAGCATGCTCTGGCATCTTGGGCATGTTGGGATCAGATGAAAAATAAACCATCATGTTTGCCACTTGAGGGACCACAAGTGCCAGCATGCTCTGGCATCTTGGGTATGTTGGGATCAGATGAAAAACATGAAATACATACACAACACACTGCAAAAAAAATATTTTATGAAATGAAGACATTGTCCTCCTTCACCACTTTATTGGCCACTAAACTGCTTTGTGACGGAGCCCCCCAATTAATTAAATGTCTAGTTCTTGTCATTCTAATCAGTGTTTCTAAATAGGATGATCGGAGAGCATTAGAAAAGCCATTGGGAATGGTTAGAACCTAACCCTGGTTTAAGCTATTTTGCCATGGCATTGAAATGGCGGCCGGTAATCTTTCTGTTGTGGGTGCATTGCAGACAGCTTGGGATGACCTCCAGAAGATACATTTACACAGAGAAGTCACTACAGTCTTCACAAGTTGATGCACTTACAACAGAAAGTGCATTGGCCTCCAATGTCATTACACAGCACCAGACTCTGCCTGCACAGACTCACTGCTGACATTCAGTAATACTTTCAGAATTACAGCTAAGGAGGACATCACTTCTCATCATGTACAGGGAGTGTATGACACCAGCGTTATGTAAGCCAGGTCTGGTGGAAACATAGCAAGAAAACACACAGAGTGGAGTCATCCTGCCAGAGTTCTTGATTTCCCCAGTGTGTCCCCTAGGGGATGCAGCCCCTCGCTCCAGGGAAACCAGCCCAGTGCTGACAGTACTAGGGTGATTCCCACACCCTTGGGCAGTGGGCAAGGGTTACAATGTAGATTAAAATGTTTTAGAATTTATACCTGGTGCAATACAGGGCTCAGCATACCCAGGCAAGTTTAAATAATTGAGCATGCAGGGACATGTAGTGCATTCTCATTAAGTTTATGTAATTATACTATGTAGGGCCTGGTGTCCAAATCCTGTGGCCCGCCTTAGTAAGCGTCAGTGAACCTGCTTCCTCAGACAAAACAGTCGGATACTGTCACAACTGAGGGCCTGAGCTGACGGGAGGCAGCCTCAGTTGTAGGGGCTGAGATGTACCGGAACCTGGGAGGTTGTATCAGACCCCTGGACATGTAAGTAACATGAATAATAACTGCCCGAAGGCGTGACCACGACAACTTGGATAAAAGTCAATGATGTTTATTATGACAACTCCGCAACACAGCAGCAGTAAAAGAAAACGTAAAAGTCAGCAAAGAATAAATACAGTTCCTGGGTACTACAGGATGGCAGGAGCCACAGGGCACTGGTAGTGTGAGATAGTTCTTATGATCTTCTAGATGGAAAGTCCTTACCAGGCCCGACTGTAGCAATGGAGATAACCCAGGATTGTGCCAGCTGGTGTTCCAGGAAAAGCTGGGTTGCTGAAGATAAAACAGCTGCTGTGGATACTGGCTGGAACCAGACTGTTGTTAGCACGGAGTGGATACTGGCTGGAACCAGTTAAATAATAAATGAACTTGGGAGCGATGAAATATGAACTGAAATGTAGAACTTGAAAGCGGAGAAATAATAATACCGGTGGAGAGTGGTAAAGTGTAGAAAGGACACCGGCCCTTTAAGGGAAGCTGTACTCTGCTGGAAGCTGAGCTGGAAGCAGGTAATGTTGTAGCTGGAAACAGATGAATCCACAATGGATTGGAGAGTCAGGCTACACCGCAGGTGGAATGCTGGTGCGGGTCTCTATGGTGGAAGTCTTGAGACAGGAGCTGGAACCTGGAAGACAATCACAGGAGAGAGACAAACAGGAACTAGGTTTGACAACCAAAGCACTGACGCCTTCCTTGCTCAGGCACAGTGTATTTATACCTGCAGCAAGGAAGGGATTGGCTAGGCAATTATGCAGATTAACAATACTGACAACAGATTGGAGGAAATGATCAGCTGACAGAATCCAAAATGGCTGCGCCCATGCAGACACTTGGAGGGAAGTTTGGTTTGTAATCCATGTGGTAATGAAAACAGTAATGGCGGCGCCGGCCACTGGAGACAGGAGACGCCAGGCTGACAAGTGCACATCCAACCACGCGGACACAGCGGAGGCCGCGGCTGACGTAATCGCCACTCTGACACTCTGCATGCAGAAGCTCAGGGACGGCGGCGGAGGCCGCGGGAGACGCCATGCCAGATGTAATAAGGCGTTACTGTGACAGCGTCTCAGAGAGACAGGAGAGGATGCAGGAATGTGAACATTAGGATAACAGATGGGATCCGGTCCTGGAGCGCTGAGCCAGCCTTAGGAGGCATCTGATGGGTAAGAAATGGCGTCCAGATACCCGGATCGTGACAGCACCCCCCCCTTTAGGAGTGGCCCCAGGACACTTCTTTGGCTTTTGAGGAAACTTGGAATGGAATCTCCGGACCAAGGCAGGAGCATGGACATCAGAAGCATTGGTCCATGAACGTTCCTCAGGGCCGTAACCCTTCCAGTCAATAAGATACTGTAGTTGACCGTAACGGTGACGTGAGTCCAGGATCTTGGCCACTTCATACTCAACGCCTCGTTGAGTTTGGACTTTCGGAGTTGGAGGAAGTGAGGAATGAAACCGATTCAAGATCAGCGGTTTCAACAGGGAAACATGGAATGTCCTGGGTATTTTTAAGAAGGGAGGCAACTGGAGTCTGTAAGCAACAGGATTGATGACTTGTTCAATCTTGAAAGGACCGATATAGCGAGGTGCAAGCTTCATACTGGGAACTCTTAACCTCAAATTCTTCGTGGATAACCATACCCGATCACCCACCTTGAGAGCAGGAACTGCTCGACGCTTCTTATCCGCAAACTTCTTGTACCTGAACGATGCCTTGAGCAGAGCTGATCGTACGCTCTTCCAGATATTGGCAAACTGATGCAAGGTGATATCCACTGCGGGAACAGAAGTTGCTGGAAGCGGTTGGAACTCAGGAACTTTAGGGTGGAATCCAAAGTTAGTGAAGAATGGTGTTGAAGCAGATGAAGAATGATACTGGTTGTTATGACAGAACTCGGCCCAGGGAAGTAATTGAACCCAGTCATCTTGAGAGGAGGACACATAGATGCGGAGGAAGGCCTCCAAGTCCTGATTCACCCTCTCGGTTTGACCATTGGTCTGAGGATGGTAAGCCGTGGAAAACTTTAGCTTGACTTGGAGGACTTGACATAAACTTCGCCAGAATTTGGCTGTGAATTGAACTCCTCGATCTGAGATAATTTCTTCAGGAAGACCGTGGAGTCGGAAGATCTCTTGTATGAATACTTGAGCCAACTTGGAAGCTGACGGAAGACCGGTGAGAGGAATGAAGTGTGCCATCTTGGTGAACCGGTCAACTACCACCCAGATGGTATTGAACTTGTTGCACATGGGTAAGTCTGTAATGAAATCCATCGACAAGTGGGTCCATGGTCGACGGGGAACGGATAGTGGAACCAGTTGCCCCGCAGGCGACTGGCGGGATACTTTATGTTGGGCACACTTTGGGCAAGATGCAATAAACTCCAAGACGTCCTTTTTCAGAGTTGGCCACCAATAGGACCTAGAGATAAACTCCAGGGTTTTTTGGATACCTGTATGTCCGGCAAAACGGGAAGCATGGGCCCAATGCATGAGCTTCTTCCTTAGCATCGGCTTCACAAAACTTTTCCCTGATGGGGGCGTAGAGTCCATCCCTACCGTGGAGAATGCCAACGGATTTATAATAGGATGCTTGTCTGAAGACTCTGACTCATTTTCTTGCTCCCATGAGCGGGAAAGGGCATCGGCCTTGCGATTCTGAGAGCCCGGACAGAACTGGAGTTTAAAGTCGAACCTGGAAAAGAAAAGTGCCCATCTGGCCTGACGAGGGTTGAGACATTGTGCGCCCTTCAGGTATAAAAGGTTCTTGTGGTCTGTAAGTATGGTGATTGAATGAGAAGCTCCCTCCAACAGATACCTCCACTCTTCTAGAGCGAGCTTGATGGCTAGCAACTCCTGGTCGCCAATGGCATAGTTGCGCTCAGCTGGGGAGAACTTCCGGGAGAAGAAACTGCAAGGGTGTAAATGGCCATCTTTAGCCCTCTGAGATAACACCGCTCCTACTCCAACGGAGGAGGCATCCACCTCTAAGATGAAAGGAGAGTCGATGTCAGGCTGTTTCAGAACAGGCGCAGAGATGAACCTTTGTTTTAAAAGATGAAATGCTTGCATGGCTTCTTCAGACCACTTGGACGGGTTAGCACCCTTCTTAGTGAAAGCAGTAATAGGCGCCACAATGGTGGAAAAGTCTCGTATAAACTTTCGGTAATAGTTGGCGAACCCTAAGAACCTCTGGACCCCTTTGAGGGTTAAGGGTACCGGCCAATTTTGGATTGCTTGTAGTTTCTCAGGATCCATCTCTAGTCCGGAACCGGACACAATGTACCCTAGAAACGGAATGGACTTGACTTCAAAGACGCATTTTTCTAATTTGCAATAGAGATGATTGACACGGAGACGGGACAGAACCTCTTTAACCCAAAAACGATGTTCCTCTAAATCGTTGGCAAAAATGAGGATATCGTCTAGATAGACCACGACATGACGGTATAGAATGTCTCTAAAGATCTCATTGACAAAATGCTGGAAGACAGCTGGAGCATTGCTCAATCCGAAGGGCATGACGAGGTACTCATAATGTCCGTCACGGGTGTTAAAGGCGGTCTTCCACTCGTCACCCTCACGGATCCGGATGAGATTGTATGCACCTCGCAAGTCCAGCTTTGTAAAGATGGTAGCTCCGCTAACTCTGTCAAAGAGCTCAGTAATCAGGGGTAAAGGATAACGGTTCTTGATGGTAATGTCGTTCAAACCTCTGTAGTCGATGCACGGCCGCAGACCACCATCTTTCTTTTTTACAAAAAAGAAGCCTGCGCCGGCTGGAGAAGAAGAAGGTCGAATGAACCCCTTTGCTAGGTTCTCTTTAATATATTCCTCCATAGAATGCGTCTCAGGCAGAGACAACGGATAAGTTCGGCCTCGAGGTGGAACCTTCCCTGGAACGAGATCAATCGGACAGTCCCATTCTCTATGAGGAGGAAGGATATCAGCAGAAGCTTTACTGAACACATCCGTGAAATCTTGATATGGAGGAGGTGGAACATCAGACGACCTGGGGGAGGAAGAACAGACAGGCAATACTTTAAACAAACATGTCTCAGCACAGGAGGAACCCCATGCCAGGATTTGCGTAGTCGTCCAATCAATTGTAGGATTGTGAAGACGGAGCCATGGAAGGCCCAGGACCACAGGATGTGTGGCTCTTGGAATCACTAAAAAAGAAATAAGTTCGGAATGAAGAACTCCCACTCTCAGACGAACTGGTAGAGTCCTTAAAGAAATGACTGCATCAAAAATTTTGCTGCCATCCACGGCAGTTAAAGAAATGGACGAAGGAAGTCTCTCGGTGGGTAGGGACCACCGTTTAACATAGGCTTCGGTAATAAAGTTCCCAGCTGCTCCGGAATCAAGGAGGGCAATGACGTTCCGATAACGTTGAGCAACTTGAAGCGAGACTGGGAGATTACAATCTTGAGGAGATGGAGAGGAGATCATTACTCCTAGCCGGCCCTCTCCTTGGCGAGCTAGGATTTGGAGTTTCCCGGACGTTTGGGACAGGCATTAATGGTGTGAGACGGAGCTGCACAATAGAGACAGAGAAACTCGGAGAGACGTCTTCGGCGCTCAGCAGGAGTTAAACGGGAACGGCCAAGTTGCATGGGCTCATCTTTAGATGGTGACAGTTGACGAGGAGCAGGAGCAGAAGATTTTGGAGCAGATGATCTTCCACGCTCAGTTGCTCTCTCTCTGAAACGTAAATCAACTTTCATGCAGAGTGAGATTAGCTCATCTAACTTAGAAGGTAAGTCTCTGGTAGCTAACTCATCTTTAATACGCTCAGATAAGCCATGCCAGAATGCAGCATACAGGGCCTCGTCGTTCCATGCCAGTTCGGATGCCAGGATCTGGAACTGTATCAGATATTGTCCTACAGTACGTGACCCCTGGCGTAAACGGAGAATCTCGGATGAAGCTGAGTTTACCCGGCCTGGCTCGTCGAAGATGCGCCTGAATGTTGACACGAAGGCAGTGTAGGAAGATAGCAGGGTGTCGGACCTCTCCCATAACGGTGATGCCCAATCAAGGGCTGAGCCACTGAGAAGAGAAATAATGTAGGCAATTTTTGTACGGTCACTGGGAAAATTGCCAGGTTGTAGCTCAAACTGAATCTCACACTGGTTGAGAAATCCCCTGCAGAATCTTGGAGATCCATCAAATTTTGCTGGCGTTGGAAGATGAAGACGTGGAGCAGAAATGGGTAAGGTGGGTAGGGTTATAGCTGGAGTCACTGTGGTTGACGCACCAGACGCGCCTGATCCACGGAGAGTTGTCTGAATCCCATCCAGCCGAGTAGAGAGATCCTGGAGACAGCGGATGATGTGGCCCTGTGCAGCCTCCTGATGTTCTAGTCGGGCTGCCAGTTCTTGCATCGGCCTGGCCGCTTGATCCTGGTCTCCGGCTGGATTCATTAGGTCAGTGCTTACTGTCACAACTGAGGGCCTGAGCTGACGGGAGGCAGCCTCAGTTGTAGGGGCTGAGATGTACCGGAACCTGGGAGGTTGTATCAGACCCCTAGACATGTAAGTAACATGAATAATAACTGCCCGAAGGCGTGACCACGACAACTTGGATAAAAGTCAATGATGTTTATTATGACAACTCCGCAACACAGCAGCAGTAAAAGAAAACGTAAAAGTCAGCAAAGAATAAATACAGTTCCTGGGTACTACAGGATGGCAGGAGCCACAGGGCACTGGTAGTGTGAGATAGTTCTTATGATCTTCTAGATGGAAAGTCCTTACCAGGCCCGACTGTAGCAATGGAGATAACCCAGGATTGTGCCAGCTGGTGTTCCAGGAAAAGCTGGGTTGCTGAAGATAAAACAGCTGCTGTGGATACTGGCTGGAACCAGACTGTTGTTAGCACGGAGTGGATACTGGCTGGAACCAGTTAAATAATAAATGAACTTGGGAGCGATGAAATATGAACTGAAATGTAGAGCTTGAGAGCGGAGAAATAATAATACCGGTGGAGAGTGGTAAAGTGTAGAAAGGACACCGGCCCTTTAAGGGAAGCTGTACTCTGCTGGAAGCTGAGCTGGAAGCAGGTAATGTTGTAGCTGGAAACAGATGAATCCACAATGGATTGGAGAGTCAGGCTACACCGCAGGTGGAATGCTGGTGCGGGTCTCTATGGTGGAAGTCTTGAGACAGGAGCTGGAACCTGGAAGACAATCACAGGAGAGAGACAAACAGGAACTAGGTTTGACAACCAAAGCACTGACGCCTTCCTTGCTCAGGCACAGTGTATTTATACCTGCAGCAAGGAAGGGATTGGCTAGGCAATTATGCAGATTAACAATACTGACAACAGATTGGAGGAAATGATCAGCTGACAGAATCCAAGATGGCTGCGCCCATGCAGACACTTGGAGGGAAGTTTGGTTTGTAATCCATGTGGTAATGAAAACAGTAATGGCGGCGCCGGCCACTGGAGACAGGAGACGCCAGGCTGACAAGTGCACATCCAACCACGCGGACACAGCGGAGGCCGCGGCTGACGTAATCGCCACTCTGACACTCTGCATGCAGAAGCTCAGGGACGGCGGCGGAGGCCGCGGGAGACGCCATGCCAGATGTAATAAGGCGTTACTGTGACAGCGTCTCAGAGAGACAGGAGAGGATGCAGGAATGTGAACATTAGGATAACAGATGGGATCCGGTCCTGGAGCGCTAAACCAGCCTTAGGAGGCATCTGATGGGTAAGAAATGGCGTCCAGATACCCGGATCGTGACAGATACTTGCTAATGCAAACAGGAGGCATCTATGTCCTACAGAGAGGCTCCTGCTGCATTACAATTTTAATGACACTGAATTGCACAGCCGCTTCTTTGCAGCTGTGCAATTCCTTACAATCATGAAGCAGGTCCATAAAATAGAGCTCAGCACAGAGAAATTAATTCAGTATACAAAACTATAGAAATTGCTCTGTAGAGTTGACCCGTGTTTTTGTGGGGTGGGAATCAGTTCAGTTTCACACATTTGGGTCTGTTCCTGAAGCAGTGAAAACAGTGAAGTAGTGAGCCTGTGGAGAAATTGCCCATGGCAACCAATCAGCTGCTCTGTATAATTTTATAGTATGCAAATTATAAATGTTATTACAATGCTGATTGGTTGCCATGGGCAGCTTCTCCACTTGCTCACTTCTCCACACTTTTCACTGCTTCATGAAAAGACCCCATTATCCCAATTATACCATCATCTGATATAGTACAGTATTAGTCACTAGCACTCCCATCACTTAAAAAAATGAAACCATTCTATGTGCAGAAAGGTGTATTTAATATTTATATTGTCTCTTAAGCACTGTAAAAAATAAGAGGTGGGTGTCTCATTACACACTGAATTCACACCATGTATTTTTGTTTTAATTACTGTACAAACCGGTACAGTAGTTATTACTTGTGTTACTAAAAGTTTGAATAGTTTTCTAAGCCTCAGCTGTAATTCCCCTGACTTTTCCAGCTAAGAAAATGATTAGTGACCCAGTAAAGATTGATGCCTTACAATGTGATTCAAACATTTCTTTTCAAATCAAGGACAAGCACAAACAAAACAGATTTTCAGCTGTCATAAAGTCATGTTGTTCTCCTATTTATAACAAGGTAGGTGGTTTCTAGACCTTGCTATTAACTGTGTAGCTATGGAAAACAGCTGCATATTATGAAGGTCACTTATTTTAATAGTTATGAGGCGGCCAACTAGTAACATGCCAGTTGAAAAACATATTTATTTAGTATAAAAAATATTTATGGAAAACCAACAGGCTTTAGCAAGTATTTTGTGAATGTGTGTAAAGTAGTAATCCCAATTCCAAACACATTAATTCTTGTTTTCGCGCTCTGTGGCCCTTATCTCTAATGGGAAGGAGCCATAAAATCAAAACTTAACAGTTTCTATAAAATAAGTGGCGCAAAACTTTTGAATTCATAGTTCATTTGCTTGTTGTATTATGCCATAAGGATGTATGCATTCCACATACACTTATGTTTGTGCAGCTCTGCAGCAAAAGCGGACGCACACCTGCACACACACCATACTCTCCCCCTGTAGGCGGCGACTACCTAATCGCAGGGATGCAAAAAAAAAAATGCACCCTATCGATCAGGTCTGAATTACCACCATTGTCATAGCCCAATCTGCTTCTCAATAGTAAATAGTTGAATATAATGGGATTAATGTTGTTTTGTTATATATGTAGTGATGTTCACCTACTGTGCAGTTAGGCTAAATTAATATAGCAAAGTGGTTTATATAAGTCTATTAGCATTTCAGTTTCCTATAATAGTTTGAATACACCTCCGCTAATAGGTAAAATGAGTGACCTTTCTCTGTCCATATGAAATAAAAGGGAACCTATTCACGAGTGAGATGGATCATTTATGCTTTAGTAAATAGTTGCTTTAAGAGGTTTATGTCACTTTTCATTTTACAAATCATTAGTCAAACTTGACAGCTAACATCAATAGCAAACAAAATAACAATACCAAGAATTTCTTATTCAGGTTGTTTGCTGCCTACCCAAATTGTCATCCAGTCTCAGCTGCTACTCTCCTGTCATGTAACCATCGGTGTGCCCATAAATCAGTAGAACACGTAACAACAGGATTCCATAGCGCCCCAGGCCACAGCACAATGCTACTACAGATATGCAGACAAGATCACAAGTGAGCAGACAATCAACACCATCTTTTCTTGCTACAACTGATTGTCATGTTACTGCAGAGAATCTCTTGCTAAAGTACATCATGTACAAGTTTACAGAATCTAAAATGCTGCTTGCATAGTCCTCCCTACATATATGTATATGTGTTATTCCTAGCCCGTAGCCTGGTGCCAATATGTATCTCCTTATCAGAGGCATAGCTAGACATTGTTGGACCTTATACCAAACTTTTAAAAGATAAACTTTTTAATCTGCTTTATCAATTTACCTCCGTCATAATTTATACTGTTGCAGGTACTGACAATGTCTCATGCACAGCCCAGAGGTTTGGCCTATCTCTCCTGTAGGAATGTTAGTACACTGCCAACAGATCCCACCATCCGTGTTTCTGTAGACTCATACAAATGATATGCAACTCTTACAGGTTCCAGGCAGAAACATGATATCCTAGATCACAACATGGCATGTGTAATCTAACATTATTACAAACAATGCAGACAGCTCCGTTTTTTACAAGAATAAGTGATATGTGCAAGCTGAAAAGTTAAAGGAAATAGTAATAAGACTTCTTAGACGGGGGATGATGCAGAGTGAGTACTATGCCGGTGAGCGTGGCTTATCTTGTGTGATGTGTTCTGCGCATGTTCATAAAGCAAACATGCATATCCGCAACAGTAGACAACTGGAGAGAGGGAATGTGGGAAGGAAGACGCATTCTAACATGAGCCAATGATTATCACCAATGCCCCTTTTCCACTAGCTCTAAGAAACATGGGTAAATGTGCGGGGGCGCGCATTTACCCGTGTTTTTCCCTAGTGGAAAAGGGTCCCCCGGCAAATTCCCGGATCAAGTGATCCGGGTATCCTACCCGAGTAGCTAGCCAGGTTGAACACGTGTTCAACCCGGCTAGCTGTCTAGTGTGAACAGGAGCCGTGTCGAGGCGACACGGCTCCCGTTCACAGTGTATGGGAGGGAGGTGCTGGGAGATCGTGTGATCTCCCAGCACCGCCCCTGCCGCGTCACTAGCCGCGTCACCAACCCGGCAATTGCCGGGTTGGTGAGCGCTGTCCTGAAGGGGCTGTAGCACGGGTCGCAGCCGTGTCAGGCGACATGGCTGCGACCCGTGCTACACAGGTGGAAAAGGGGTACAATATACAGTTTACTTTTAAATAAAATTTAGGTTGAAATAAAAGAACTCCAACCAGAATGAAACAAAGGGGTTGATGCAATGGTGGCTGCTACCTGTGTGGTACACATAGCTTGGGGAGAGGGGGCGGTTAAGACAGATACACATACAATGTGTATGTAATGTGGTATGTAATATGTGTGACCCCGGGGATGAGCAGCACTGTATCACACCCGCCACTGCACTCGGAACGCAGCACTCAGCTTCTCTTTCCTGTTTAAGCCCGCACCCAGAAATCCCATTGGCTAGTTTCACAGGAGTCTGGGGGCAGGCTTATATAGACAGGATGGAGAACTGAAGCTGAGGATGTGACCCAAGTGCAGCGGCAGCAGCTGTGTTATACTCACAGCACAGCTGTTCCCCAGGGTCAGGCAGCCCTCACACTTATTACATGCAACAATAAAAGTATGTTTATTTATATGTATTTACCGCTCCACCCCCCTCCCCCACCCCTCCCATGCAATGTGTGGTCTGCATTGCAGCCACCATTTGGTTGATCTATCAAACAGGGAAAAGAGTGGATATGTTGCCTTAATTGGTATGTAGATTCTGATTGGTTGATGACTGTGAGCAACTCTCCACTGGCCCACTTCTCCACACTTTTCACTGCTTGGTACATATGCCCCATAATGTCAGTAAGTGCCCTATGCTGCTCTGTATTATATAAATGCTCACTATGCCATATGAGTGTTTGTCCCTGCCCTCAAATTTCCCATTATTACAAATAGACAATCCATTAAACCAGGCAAGAGTTTTAAGTACAAAGCAACGGCCGACGGGACCATTGTATGCACTGTGGAACACTAATGGGGCACACCTGGTATATATTAGTGATGTACACCAGAAATTTTTCGGGTTTTGTGTTTTGGTTTTGGATTCGGTTCTGCGGCTGTGTTTTGGATTCGGACGCGTTTTGGCAAAACCTCCCTGAAAATTTTTGGTCGGATTCGGGTGTGTTTTGGATTCGGGTGATTTTTTACAAAAAACCCTCAAAAACAGCTTGAATCATAGAATTTGGGGGTCATTTTGATCCCATAGTATTAGTAACCTCAATATCCATAATTTCCACTCATTTCCAGTTTATTCTGAACACCTCAAACCTCACAATATTATTTTTAGTCCTAAAATTTGCACCGAGGTCGCTGGATGGCTAAGCTAAGCGACCCAAGTGGCCGACACAAACACTTGGCCCATCTAGGAGTGGCACTGCAGTGTCAGACAGGATGGCACTTAAAAAAATAGTCCCCAAACAGCACATGATGCAAAGAAAAAAAGAGGTGCACCAAGGTCGCTGGATGGCTAAGCTAAGCGACCCAAGTGGCCGACACAAACACCTGGCTCATCTAGGAGTTGCACTGAAGTGTCAGACAGGATGGCAGATTTAAAAAATTGTCCCAAACAGCACATGTTGCAAAGAAAAAAAGAGGTGCACCAAGGTCGCTGGATGGCTAAGCTAAGCGACCCAAGTGGCCGACACAAACACCTGGCCCATCTAGGAGTGGCACTGCAGTTTTCTAGCGAGAGGATGAGTGCTTCCATCCTCATGTGAATCTGAACCACTAGCCATGAACATAAGCCAGGGCCTCAGCCGTTCCTTGCCACTCTGTGTCGTAAATGGCATATTGGCAAGTTTACGCTTCTCATCAGACGCTTTTAATTTTGATTTTTGGGTCATTTTACTGAACTTTTGTAGTATACTTGATGACACAGAGGTAGAGCAGTGGACTACATTACCGTACTGCTATATATATAATGGTGGTCAGCAAAATTCTGCACTGTCCTCCTACTATATACTGCGCACAACTAAAATGCAGCACAGGTATGGATGCATAGTATACTTGACGACACAGAGGTAGAGCAGTGGACTACTGAACCGTACTGCTATATATATATACTGGTGGTCAACAAATTCTGCACTGCCCTCCTACTATATACTGCGCACAACTAAAATGCAGCACAGGTATGGGTGCATAGTATACTTAACGACACAGAGATAGAGCAGTGGACTACTGTACCGTACTGCTATATATATACTGGTTTCAGCAAAATTCTGCACTGTGCTCCTACTATATACTGCGCACAACTAAAATGCAACACAGGTAGGGATGCATAGTATACTTGACGACACAGAGGTAGAGCAGTGGACTACTGTACCGTACTGCTATATATATATACTGGTGGTCAGCAAAATTCTGCACTGTCCTCCTACTATATACTGCACACAACTAAAATGCAGCACAGGTATGGATGCATAGTATACTTGACGACACAGAGGTAGAGCAGTGGACTACTGTACTGTACTGCTATATATATACTGGTGGTCAGTAAAATTCTGCACTGTCCTCCTACTATATACTGCGCACAACTAAAATGCAGCACAGGTATGGATGCATAGTATACTTGATGACACAGAGGTAGAGCAGTGGACTACTGTACCGTACTGCTATATATATACTGGTGGTCAGCAAAATTCTGCACTGTTCTACTATATACTGCGCACAACTAAAATGCAGCACAGGTATGGATGCATAGTATACTTGACGACACAGAGGTAGAGCAGTGGACTACTGTACCGTACTGCTATATATATACTGGTGGTCAGCAAAATTCTGCACTGTCCTCCTACTATATACTGCGCAAAACTAAAATGCAGCACAGGTATGGATGCATAGTATACTTGACGACACAGAGGTAGAGCAATGGACTACTGTACCGTACTGCTATATATATACTGGTGGTCAGCAAAATTCTGCACTGTCCTCCTACTATATACTGCGCACAACTAAAATGTAGCACAGGTATGGATGCATAGTATACTTGACGACACAGAAGTAGAGCAGTGGACTACTGTACCGTACTGCTATATATATACTGGTGGTCAGCAAAATGCTGCACTGTCCTCCTACTATATACTGCGCACAACTAAAATGCAGCACAGGTATGGATGCATAGTATACTTGACGACACAGAAGTAGAGCAGTGGACTACTGTACCATTCTGCTATATATATACTGGTGGTCAGCAAAATTCTGCACTGTCCTCCTACTATATACTGCGCACAACTAAAATGCAGCAAAGGTATGGATGCATAGTATACTTGACAACACAGAGGTAGAGCAGTGGACTACTGTACCGTACTGATATATATATACTGGTGGTCACAGCAAAATTCTGCACTGTCCTCCTACTATATACTACAATGCAGCACAGATATGGAGCGTTTTTCAGGCAGAGAACGTAGATATTTTAAGCACACTGAGCACAGATATTTGCAGCACACTGAGCAAAGATATTTGCTGCACACTGAGCACAGATATTTGCAGCACACTGAACACAGAAACTGAGAGAACGCAGCCACGTCCTCTCGCTATCATCTCCAAAGCACGAGTGAAAATGGCGGCAACGCGCGGCTCCTTATATAGAATACGAATCTCTCGAGAATCCGACAGCGGGATGATGACGTTGAGGCGCGCTCGGGTTAACCGAGCAAGGCGGGAAGATCCGAGGCTGCCTCGGAACCATCTAAAATGGGTGAAGTTTGGGGGGGTTCGGATCCCGAGGAACCGAAACCGCTCATCACTAGTATATATAATATAGTCCTGTTAATGATATTAAATATTTAGTAAAGGGTGGAATTCAAAGACAAATAAAGAAAAATGATTTTTTTGAAGACCATATTGTATAAACAAACATAATAAAAATAAAAGAAACACATGGATATGATGTATATAGAAAGCCAAACCTGGCAAATAGCATTGATCTTTAGTATTAGTATCCACAGCTATTGCCATTAAACTTAGTATGGGTTTAGAAAATCATTTTCTAATATGACCCCCATACAGTAAGTCAGTGACATGGAAACATGGTTTAATTTACTTCTAAGCACAGGTAAATTGAATGTCTCTTCAGGCTTTCTGCAGTTTATAATGTGTTTACTCCAGGTCTCTGTGCATGTATATTATAAAAGTAACATATCACAAATTTCTTTGGTAAACAGAAACAGCTGGAAATATATATATCAACTGGAGAAAATACACTTCCAATGATAATTTGTGATTTAGTGATAATTTTAAATTTAAAGGAAGGGAAGTATGCAATGAATTTACATCTTAATATTTCCCAGCCATATCTTTATAAGAAGTTATATCTTCTAAATAAAAGCTGTTTATATAGCACAAATACTGTACACAGTTCTGACAATATAAACATTTAAGCTGCGGGGGCAAAGGGGACACCCGTACCAGGTCCCGAGGGTCAGAGGGGCCGGCTGGGGATCAGGGACAAAAAAATGGTCCATTCCTGACCCGGTGGTGCGTGCGGCCAGTGCAACATCATGATGCTGAGCCTGTCCTTCCCTGTCTCCTACTGCCACTGAGGAGCAGCCCTGACCCAGCCTAGCCCAGTAGGTGTGCCAGCCTCCTGCCGGTACCGGGTACAAGTGTTTAACATACGCTACTCGGACAGTGGCATTTATAGACTACTGCAGCAGCTGCCCGCTGTGTTGTCCATACAGACAAGAGAGGCACCCTAGCTGTAGTGATGGTAAATCCCTCCTGGGTCCTGGCACCCTCCCTCACCATTGTGACGGTCTGTGTCTGGTTCACATGTGTATACAGGTATGTGTAATTGTGTAGATGTATACATATATGTGTGTATATGTGTTTGTGCTCCAGTAATGGGCACAGGAATATTTCAGTTTGCATTCCAGCACAGGGGTCGAGGAGAGAGGGGTCGAGGGGCCCCCAGTGATCAGTGTACCAGGCCCCAACATTTATGTTGCCGGCCCTGGTAGTGTAGAGATTACTGTAAAGACACAAGAAGTATGAGGACCAATAAGAGGTCCAGATGTTAAGAGTCTTTTTTGCAGGGCCACGAAGGTCCATCTTTCAACATGGCTGTGTGAGGACTGTTGATATGGCAATTAGTAAATATGGTAATTCTTTCACCAAACACTGTATAAGCTGGTAAATATGGTAATTCTTTCACCAAACACTGTATAAGCTGGTTGCATAGCCCCAAGTACATTTAACAAGCACATTAATGTGTCTATTCCACATTCTGTATAAAAAATAAAAAGCCCTGATTTGAACGTTTAGCTAAGCCACACCCCATATGGCCATATATGAACTACAGATGCAGGATGCTCCCAGACATGCTGGTGTGTGACTGTTTGCAGCTGGCGATCGGTCCCTTCATTCCATTAGGAAGTATTGGAGCGATTGCCAACTGCGAATAGTTGCAGACCGGCATGCAATGCAGCAATCCAGGGTGCAGGCAACATGCTGCATCGCAGCAAAGATGAGCATGGCTACATCTGTAGTACTGTATCTCAGAAAAAATGTGCAATAGGGAGACAAGAAACACTATGTTTTTAAAAGGAAACCTTCAATTTCTTACCTTTTAGTTCCTTGTGCTAGATCTTGATAAATCTCCTGATTTAACCCTAAGCTGAACATAAGTCTATGGGGTCTACTTACTAAGCAGTGATAAGAGCGGAGAAGTGAGCCAGTGGAGAACCAATCAGCAGCTCTCTATCATTCTATAGTATGCAAATTATAGATGTTACTTCAGTGCTGATTGGTTGCAATGGGCAACTTCTCCACTGGCTCACTTCTCTGCTCTTATCACTGCTTAGTAATTGTCCCTCTAAATGCCTTATCCATGCCTAGTCCAAGCAGTTACCCTGGCTTTGGCTCTAAAACTGTTGTTGTTTTTGAATGAGGCTTCTCCTATGGTTTTTAAAAAATCATAGGACTCACTAATGACTATAGCAATACATGTGGATGTACATGAGAAAGGTGAAGATGTGCAAAATTAGGGATATGAAATCAGTGACAAGAAACTGACCGGTTTTTATATTTCCATTTTTCCACATTTGTATATTACTTTTGGAGTTACATTTTTATAAAACAAATGGCAATTTGTTCTTAATCTTTACCAGTCTTTTATTTAAAAGAATTTCAGTTATTCAAGCACATTTATATTTTCAGAAAAATAGCACTACCAGGCATGCATAAATTATTTTTATGTAAGTAATGTTTAAGTCTGTTAGTTGTTGGGGTCTATTTACAAAGCCTTGAATGGAGGTAAAGTGGACGGAGATAAAGTACCAGCCACTCAGCTCCTGACTATCATTTTTCAAACCCAGCCTGTGGCATGGCAGTTAGGAGCTGATTGGCTGGAACTTTATCTCCGTCCACCTTACCTCCATTCAAGGCTTAGTAAATAAACCCCTATGTTTCAGTAATGTAGCCTATAATGTGTGCAGAGTGCAAGGTTCACATGGCCCATGAGTCAAAGGAGGCCCTGCACTGGAATAATTGCACCCAAAACAGACTACACTGTTACCAGGCTGCTGGCAGCCAGGTATCAGGGGAGAAGCGGGTGTCTCCCACATTCATTAAAACACCTGAGGTATGTATGTACAATATTTAACTATTTTTAATGTCCATTTCAGATTTGCTGAGTCTCTATACAAAGCTCTTGTTATAGATACACCATAGTCTTCAAAAACACATAATAGGATATACTGTATATCTTACTAGACCTTATTGTCTACTAGGCAACAGAGTTCAAAAACAGATCCCTTGCTTTAAAACCTACTGCTATTCACCACAATGGCATTACTGTTCTTTTCTCCTAAGGTCCTTTAGCTTCACGTTGGTTTGCTAAGCACTGAACAAAAATATTAAAGTCTGGTATCACCTATTCAAAAAATCAGCTTTTCTTGTTCTTACTTTTTCATCTATTCTTTTTCCTTTTTTTCGTAAGAGTATGTTCCACTTTTCTCATTGAGCTATTCGGTATGGGCTTTGTTGTACTTTTTGTACTTGGCTTCCTTCTGTGAAACCAAAGTTTATTTCTATGTATCCTAACATTCTTGTACTTTATTACTTTATAGTAATTTTATCCCTTTATAAAACCATATTGTTTCTTTTTCACAGTGACTAGTAGTTTTCCGGTGTGTTCAAAATGGCATTAATCCTTGCTTTGGCTAGACTCCTGAAATAAATGTTAACGTTTTCTGTGGGTTTTAAAGTATTTCCTTTTTTTCCTGTAGTTAACCGACTCTTTATGCATTCTTGTTATCGTAAAGCCTAGGTTTCTCAAAATCTGTGTTGTGGAACAAAAAACTTTCTAAGTCAAATTTGAGATAGGAAATGCTAAAACTACAATCTGCAGCAAGAAATTAGTTATTGTGTTGTTTACACTTCACCAGATAATTGATTTAAAAAAATGATCAAAACCACAGAGGTATTTTAGATGTATATTCAATGTACTGAGCCAGGAGGTAGAAATGACTCTCAATGTTATAAATACTCTAATGGACACACATTGAAATGTCGTGGTCTCAAAAGTAACAAATAAAACAATGACAAACAGTGCCCTCCCTCCTCCTGTGGAGTGCTGTAGCAAATGGCGTAAATCTAGTCTAATGGCCCCCATACATCAGCATCGGCTTTCCTGAACTGCCGACACTGCCGATTGGTGGTCAGCGCTGATCGTCAATCCATCGGGGAAACAGGGAAATTAAACATGTTAAAAATGCCCGATTTACCGATCCTGACATGGACCTGGCTATGGCATTACCATTCTGCTAGTGGCAAGCAGGGCCGGCTCCAAGAGCCCAGTGCTGGTTCATTAATTACAGGGGACCCTTACACATTTATTTACACTTTACACTTTGGGCACAAACAGGACCGAACACTCATGCTATTAAACATGATTGCATAGACCATAGGAAAACATGATTCTGTCAAACATGATTTTTAGTAAATTTGAGTGTTTGATCTTGAAAAACTCTCACATATCCCAGCGATGCCCAGTGTGTTTAAACTCAGACCAAACCTGTTAAGCCTGGAGAAGTGATAAAGCAGTGATAAGTGGAAGGTGATAACGCACCAGCCAATCAGTTCCTACCTGTCAATTTACATATTGGAGCTGATTAGCTGGTATGTTATCTCCTTGCACTTATCACTTCTTTATCACTACTCCAGGCTTAATACATCTGCCCCCGTGAAGATTCTTCTCAAATTGATACCATAACCTCTATTGACTCACATAGGGTGTTTCTGAACTCTGTGTACATTACACTATTATTGCCTTATATTTTGCATACCATCCATGGCAGAACATATCAGATGGTCATAAGAAACATTTGACATTCCACTCAGCTGTCTATCTATAGGAAAGTATTGTTCCTTTTCTTTAACTCACATTATAGTCATTTATTGTATCATCTCTATGTATTACAATTACCCCATGTCTGGGTCGGTACACAGAATAGCAAAAATCGCAGACACACTATTTTTGCAATTTTGCGCATGCCCCGCATCCGCACTGTGCATGCACGCTCTATCAAAGTGCAATCACATCTCGGAGGAATGCAATCGCACTTTGAGCAACAGAGGTGGGCATCGGGGGAGCATCGACAGACCGCTGTGGGGGAGTGGTCCAGCCAATGCATGCATGGCTAGACATTTTCGGGGCGGCTGCGTGATGTCACACGCATCCGCTCCGATTAAAAACATGGCGAAAACATTCACAATTGCTGCGACCACAGTAGCCGGTATTAAGCATGCTTGGCGGTCTTGCCCTGCACTGGGCAGCCCCCAGCATGTCATAGAAACTAGAGATGTGCACTTGAAATTTTTCGGGTTTTGTGTTTTGGTTTTGGGTTCGGTTCCGCGGCCGTGTTTTGGGTTCGACCGCGTTTTGGCAAAACCTCACCGAATTTTTTTTGTCGGATTCAGGTGTGTTTTGGATTCGGGTGTTTTTTTCAAAAAACCCAAAAAAACTGCTTAAATCATAGAATTTGGGGGTCATTTTGATCCCAAAGTATTATTAACCTCAAAAACCATAATTTCCACTCATTTTCAGTCTATTCTGAACACCTCACACCTCACAATATTATTTTTAGTCCTAAAATTTGCACCGAGGTCGCTGGATGACTAAGCTAAGCGACCCTAGTGGCCGACACAAACACCTGGCCCATCTAGGAGTGGCACTGCAGTGTCACGCAGGATGGCCCTTCCAAAAAACACTCCCCAAACAGCACATGACGCAAAGAAAAAAAGAGGCGCAATGAGGTAGCTGTGTGAGTAAGCTAAGCGACCCTAGTGGCCGACACAAACACCTGGCCCATCTAGGAGTGGCACTGCAGTGTCACGAAGGATGGCCCTTCCAAAAAACACTCCCCAAACAGCACATGACACAAAGAAAAAAAGAGGCGCAATGAGGTAGCTGTGTGAGTAAGCTAAGCGACCCTAGTGGCCGACACAAACACCTGGCCCATCTAGGAGTGGCATTGCAGTGTCACGCAGGATGGCCCTTCCAAAAAACACTCCCCAAACAGCACATGACGCAAAGAAAAAAAGAGGCGCAATGAGGTAGCTGTGTGAGTAAGATAAGCGACCCTAGTGGCCGACACAAACACCTGGCCCATCTAGGAGTGGCACTGCAGTGTCACGCAGGATGGCCCTTCAAAAAAATACTCCCCAAACAGCACATGACGCAAAGAAAAATTAAAGAAAAAAGAGGTGCAAGATGGAATTGTCCTTGGGCCCTCCCACCCACCCTTATGTTGTATAAACAGGACATGCACACTTTAACCAACCCATCATTTCAGTGACAGGGTCTGCCACACGACTGTGACTGAAATGACGGGTTGGTTTGGACCCCCACCAAAAAAGAAGCAATTATTCTCTCCTTGCACAAACTGGCTCTACAGAGGCAAGATGTCCATCTCATCATCATCCTCCGATATATCACCGTGTACATCCCCCTCCTCACAGATTATCAATTCGTCCCCACTGGAATCCACCATCTCAGCTCCCTGTGTACTTTGTGGAGGCAATTGCTGCTGGTCAATGTCTCCACGGAGGAATTGATTATAATTCATTTTAATGAACATCATCTTCTCCACATTTTCTGGAAGTAACCTCGTACGCCGATTGCTGACAAGGTGAGCGGCGGCACTAAACACTCTTTCGGAGTACACACTTGTGGGAGGGCAACTTAGGTAGAATAAAGCCAGTTTGTGCAAGGGCCTCCAAATTGCCTCTTTTTCCTGCCAGTATAAGTACGGACTGTCTGACGTGCCTACTTGGATGCGGTCACTCATATAATCCTCCACCATTCTTTCAATGGGGAGAGAATCATATGCAGTGCCAGTAGACGACATGTCCGTAATCGTTGGCAGGTCCTTCAGTCCGGACCAGATGTCAGCATCAGCAGTCGCTCCAGACTGCCCTGCATCACCGCCAGCGGGTGGGCTCGGAATTCTGAGCCTTTTCCTCGCACCCCCAGTTGCGGGAGAATGTGAAGGAGGAGATGTTGACAGGTCGCGTTCCGCTTGACTTGACAATTTTCTCACCAGCAGGTCTTTGAACCCCAGCAGACTTGTGTCTGCCGGAAAGAGAGATCCAGGGTAGGTTTTAAATCTAGGATCGAGCACGGTGGCCAAAATGTAGTGCTCTGATTTCAACAGATTGACCACCCGTGAATCCTTGTTAAGCGAATTAAGGGCTCCATCCACAAGTCCCACATGCCTAGCGGAATCGCTCTGTGTTAGCTCCTCCTTCAATGTCTCCAGCTTCTTCTGCAAAAGCCTGATGAGGGGAATGACCTGACTCTGGCTGGCAGTGTCTGAACTGACTTCACGTGTGGCAAGTTCAAAGGGCAGCAGAACCTTGCACAACGTTGAAATCATTCTCCACTGCGCTTGAGACAGGTGCATTCCACCTCCTATATCGTGCTCAATTGTATAGCCTTGAATGGCCTTTTGCTGCTCCTCCAACCTCTGAAGCATATATAGGGTTGAATTCCACCTCGTTACCACTTCTTGCTTCAGATGATGGCAGGGCAGGTTCAGGCGTTTTTGGTGGTGCTCCAGTCTTCTGTACGTGGTGCCTGTACGCCGAAAGTGTCCCGCAATTCTTCTGGCCACCGACAGCATCTCTTGCACGCCCCTCTCGTTTTTTAAATAATTCTGCACCACCAAATTCAAGGTATGTGCAAAACATGGGACGTGCTGGAATTTGCCCATATTTAATGCACACACAATATTGCTGGCGTTGTCCGATGCCACAAATCCACAGGAGAGTCCAATTGGGGTAAGCCATTCCGCGATGATCTTCCTCAGTTGCCGTAAGAGGTTTTCAGCTGTGTGCATATTCTGGAAACCGGTGATACAAAGCGTAGCCTGCCTAGGAAAGAGTTGGCGTTTGCGAGATGCTGCTACTGGTGCCGCCGCTGCTGTTCTTGCGGCGGGAGTCCATACATCTACCCAGTGGGCTGTCACAGTCATATAGTCCTGACCCTGCCCTGCTCCACTTGTCCACATGTCCGTGGTTAAGTGGACATTGGGTACAGCTGCATTTTTTAGGACACTGGTGACTCTTTTTCTGAGGTCTGTGTACATTTTCAGTATCGCCTGCCTAGAGAAATGGAACCTAGATGGTATTTGGTACCGGGGACACAGTACCTCCAACAAGTCTCTAGTTGCCTCTGCAGTAATGATGGATACCGGAACCACGTTTCTCACCACCCAGGATGCCAATGCCTCAGTTATCCGCTTTGCAGCAGGATGACTGCTGTGATATTTCATCTTCCTCGCAAAGGACTGTTGGACAGTCAATTGCTTGGTGGAAGTAGTAAAAGTGGTCTTACGACTTCCCCTCTGGGATGACCATCGACTCCCAGCAGCAACAACAGCAGCGCCAGCAGCAGTAGGCGTTACACGCAAGGATGCATCGGAGGAATCCCAGGCAGGAGAGGACTCGTCAGAATTGCCAGTGACATGGCCTGCAGGACTATTGGCATTCCTGGGGAAGGAGGAAATTGACACTGAGGGAGTTGGTGGGGTGGTTTGCGTGAGCTTGGTTACAAGAGGAAGGGATTTACTGGTCAGTGGACTGCTTCCGCTGTCGCCCAAAGTTTTTGAACTTGTCACTGACTTATTATGAATGCGCTGCAGGTGACGTATAAGGGAGGATGTTCCGAGGTGGTTAACGTCCTTACCCCTACTTATTACAGCTTGACAAAGGCAACACACGGCTTGACAAATGTTGTCCGCATTTCTGTTGAAATACTTCCACACCGAAGAGCTGATTTTTTTGGTATTTTCACCAGGCATGTCAATGGCCATATTCCTCCCACGGACAACAGGTGTCTCCCCGGGTGCCTGACTTAAACAAACCACCTCACCATCAGAATCCTCCTTGTCAATTTCCTCCCCAGCGCCAGCAACACCCATATCCTCCTCATCCTGGTGTACTTCAACACTGACATCTTCAATCTGACTATCAGGAACTGGACTGCGGGTGCTCCTTCCAGCACTTGCAGGGGGCGTGCAAATGGTGGAAGGCGCATGCTCTTCACGTCCAGTGTTGGGAAGGTCAGGCATCGCAACCGACACAATTGGACTCTCCTTGTGGATTTGGGATTTCGAAGAACGCACAGTTCTTTGCTGTGCTTTTGCCAGCTTGAGTCTTTTCATTTTTCTAGCGAGAGGCTGAGTGCTTCCATCCTCATGTGAAGCTGAACCACTAGCCATGAACATAGGCCAGGGCCTTAGCCATTCCTTGCCACTCCGTGTGGTAAATGGCATATTGGCAAGTTTACGCTTCTCCTCCGACAATTTTATTTTAGATTTTTTAGTCCTTTTTTTACTGATATTTGGTGTTTTGGATTTTACATGCTCTGTACTATGACATTGGGCATCGGCCTTGGCAGACGACGTTGCTGGCATTTCATCGTCTCGGCCATGACTAGTGGCAGCAGCTTCAGCACGAGGTGGAAGTCGATCTTGATCTTTCCCTATTTTTGGAACCTCAACATTTTTGTTCTCCATATTTTAATAGGCACAACTAAAAGGCACCTCAGGTAAACAATGGAGATGGATGGATACTAGTATACTTATGGATGACGAGCGACTGCCGACACAGAGGTAGCTACAGCCGTGGACTACCGTACTGTGTCTGCTGCTAATATAGACTGGATGATAATGAGATAAAATTAAAATATATATATATATCACACTAGTACTGCAGCCGGACAGGTATATATTATGTAATGACGGACCTGCTGGACACTGTCTGTCAGACTCAGCACTGCAGACTCCTAAAGTAAGCTACTAGTATCAAGAAGATAGAAAAAAAAAAAAACACGGGTAGGTGGTATACAATTATGGATGGACGAGCGACTGCCGACACAGAGGTAGCTACAGCCGTGGACTACCGTACTGTGTCTGCTGCTAATATAGACTGGATGATACTGAGATAAAATTAAAATATATATATATCACACTAGTACTGCAGCCGGACAGGTATATATTATGTAATGACGGACCTGCTGGACACTGTCTGTCAGCACTGCAGACTCCTAAAGTAAGCTACTAGTATCAAGAAGATAGAAAAAAAAAAACCACGGGTAGGTGGTATACAATTATGGATGGACGAGCGACTGCCGACACAGAGGTAGCTACAGCCGTGGACTACCGTACTGTGTCTGCTGCTAATATAGACTGGATGATAATGAGATAAAATTAAAATATATATATATATCACACTAGTACTGCAGCCGGACAGGTATATATTATGTAATGACGGACCTGCTGGACACTGTCTGTCAGACTCAGCACTGCAGACTCCTAAAGTAAGCTACTAGTATCAAGAAGATAGAAAAAAAAAAAAACACGGGTAGGTGGTATACAATTATGGATGGACGAGCGACTGCCGACACAGAGGTAGCTACAGCCGTGGACTACCGTACTGTGTCTGCTGCTAATATAGACTGGATGATAATGAGATAAAATTAAAATATATATATATATCACACTAGTACTGCGGCCGGACAGGTATATATTATGTAATGACGGACCTGCTGGACACTGTCTGTCAGCACTGCAGACTCCTAAAGTAAGCTACTAGTATCAAAAAGATAGAAAAAAAAAAAACACGGGTAGGTGGTATACAATTATGGATGGACGAGCGACTGCCGACACAGAGGTTGCTACAGCCGTGGACTACCGTACTGTGTCTGCTGCTAATATAGACTGGATGATAATGAGATAAAATTAAAATATATATATATATCACACTAGTACTGCAGCCGGACAGGTATATATTATGTAATGACGGACCTGCTGGACACTGTCTGTCAGACTCAGCACTGCAGACTCCTAAAGTAAGCTACTAGTATCAAGAAGATAGAAAAAAAAAAACCACGGGTAGGTGGTATACAATTATGGATGGACGAGCGACTGCCGACACAGAGGTAGCTACAGCCGTGGACTACCGTACTGTGTCTGCTGCTAATATAGACTGGATGATAATGAGATAAAATTAAAATATATATATATATCACACTAGTACTGCAGCCGGACAGGTATATATTATGTAATGACAGACCTGCTGGACACTGTCTGTCAGCACTGCAGACTCCTAAAGTAAGCTACTAGTATCAAGAAGATAGAAAAAAAAAAACCACGGGTAGGTGGTATACAATTATGGATGGACGAGCGACTGCCGACATAGAGGTAGCTACAGCCGTGGACTACCATACTGTGTCTGCTGCTAATATAGACTGGATGATAATGAGATAAAATTAAAATATATATATATATATATCACACTAGTACTGCAGCCGGACAGGTATATATTATGTAATGACGGACCTGCTGGACACTGTCTGTCAGCACTGCAGACTCCTAAAGTAAGCTACTAGTATCAAGAAGATAGAAAAAAAAAACCACGGGTAGGTGGTATACAATTATGGATGAACGAGCGACTGCCGACACAGAGGTAGCTACAGCCGTGGACTACCGTACTGTGTCTGCTGCTAATATAGACTGGATGATAATGAGATAAAATTAAAATATATATATATATCACACTAGTACTGCAGCCGGACAGGTATATATTATGTAATGACGGACCTGCTGGACACTGTCTGTCAGACTCGGCACTGCAGACTCCTAAAGTAAGCTACTAGTATCAAGAAGATAGAAAAAAAAAAACACCGGTAGGTGGTATACAATTATGGATGGACGAGCGACTGCCGACACAGAGGTAGCTACAGCCGTGGACTACCGTACTGTGTCTGCTGCTAATATAGACTGGATGATAATGAGATAAAATTAAAATATATATATATATCACACTAGTACTGCAGCCGGACAGGTATATATTATGTAATGACGGACCTGCTGGACACTGTCTGTCAGCACTGCAGACTCCTAAAGTAAGCTACTAGTATCAAGAAGATAGAAAAAAAAAAACCACGGGTAGGTGGTATACAATTATGGATGGACGAGCGACTGCCGACACAGAGGTAGCTACAGCCGTGGACTACCGTACTGTGTCTGCTGCTAATATAGACTGGATGATAATGAGATAAAATTAAAATATATATATATATCACACTAGTACTGCAGCCGGACAGGTATATATTATGTAATGACGGACCTGCTGGACACTGTCTGCAGAATGCGTTTATAAAAACACCACACGACGAGTGTTTAACTTTTTCAGGCAGACAATCACAATATACTGGTGGTCAGCAGACAATCACAATACTGGTGGTCAGTGGTCACTGGTCAGTCACACTGGCAGTGGCACTCTGGCAGCAAAAGTGTGCACTGTACTTAAAATATGTACTCCTGCTATAACTGCTCTCCAGTCTCCCCCACAATTAAGCTGTGTGAGCAGTGAGCACTCAGCACAGTCAGATAATGATATACAGTATTACATATGATGCAGCACACTGGGCTGAGCACAGACATGGTATGTGACTGTGTCACACTGTGTATCGTTTTTTTTCAGGCAGAGAACGGATTAATTAAACTGGTGGTCACTGGTCACACTATCAGCAGCAAGTAGTACTCCTCCTAATAATATGCTCCCCAAAATTTGTGTCTCTCTCTAGTACTCTAGTCTAAACGGAGAGGACGCCAGCCACATCCTCTCCCTATCAATCTCAATGCACGTGTGAAAATGGCGGCGACGCGCGGCTCCTTATATAGAATCCGAGTATCGCGATAGAATCCGAGCCTCGCGAGAATCCGACAGCGGGATGATGACGTTCGGGCGCGCTCGGGTTAACCGAGCAAGGCGGGAAGATCCGAGTCGCTCGGCCCCGTGTAAAAAAACCTGAAGTTCGGGCGGGTTCGGATTCCGAGGAACCGAACCCGCTCATCACTAATAGAAACAGTTGCACAATTCTGCTTTTTAGAAGAATCTGCAACTGAAGCTGAATAGGGTCCCTGATTCGGAGATGGAAGCAAGTAGCTTTCCACAAGGACAAACCATGCTGCAATGCAAGGGGTGCAAATACATTTATTTATTTATTTTTCATGCAGGGTAAATACTGGCTGCTTTTGCGTGCAGCCCGCAAATACTGGACAGCTTCATTTTTTTATTTCAATTTAGGCCATGTTTGGGCACATCCATCCCAAATTTAACCCTCGGCACACTTTAAATCTGCTCCACCTGCAGTGCGACATGGCTTTGTGCACAGTTACTTGCATTTTTTATGGCTTTACTCCCAATTCAGAATCCACCCCTGCTGCCCAAAATCAGTAAGGAACTCAGGGGAAACATTAAAATCACTTGATTGGTAGGAACAGCTGCCAATTTACAGTAAAGGGACCTGCTGTGGCGCTTGTTAGGATGATTAATCTGCATGTTTTGATTGTATAAATATTATTTACAGAAATATAAGAGCATGGCTTCCATGGCTATATGTTTTGTTGTGTGCCTACTACTTTAGAGCTTAAAGCTGCAACATTATGTTTTTTCAGCATCATGATATTTCGCTAAGAGATTAAAATGGATGAAAGCAATCACCCGTACATTTTTCTTCAGTTCGCAGACCCTTCTTCCTTGCATTTGTTTCTCTCTATAAAGTGGCTGCTCTTTATCGTAATTGTAGCTTGGCCTTATTGAAATTCTCACACAGAATGAGAATATGACAGGTGGACTAAGAAAAGCCAGCTCTGTACCAAGCCATGTGACTTTAGGGCTGTCATCTAGAATCAAGATCATGATAAAACTTGCCGGACTTCATGGCCTTAATGCAGGAGTTGCTTTGTTTAGATAAAACCGTATTATTTTTGCACCTTAGCACTTTTTGTTAATGTGTGGAACAATAAACCCAGTAGCTGCAGCAATAAATCTCTCTACACTATTTATTCTCTTCTACGTTTTAGGCTATTAAATGGAATTTATTATACTCCAACAGGGTAAAAAGAGTAAGGTAGTGAGGTGAGAATTTTTCCTGGATGCCAGAGATAACTTTAGTTTAAATACTTGTATTGTACAAAGAGTACAATACATAAGGGGAATTAATCCAAACACCAACGTTAAATTCAAACATTAGAAACAGAACTTTTATCTATTACTTGTGCTCTCCAGTACCTGTTGAAAATCCTATTGGTTAATGTAAATGAAAATAATTATATTATATATCTAACTACAAAAATTTATAAAACCAATTATTTTAATTTGAATTAAACAATGTCTACCAAACTTCTTGATATATTGATTATAAAATAAAGTTAACTCTTCTTCCTCCAGTACAATAAAAATAACCGTAGCACAACATCAATAACTTCCTTTAGCACAATTTTAATACAGATGGAGCCCTCCTCATCTATCCCTTTCATAGGATTAATTGAGCCAATACAGTCGGATTTAATCCCCTGCTGTATTGTTCTCTCTGTATTGTATTGCAGCTGAGAACGATAGATGAAAGTCTTATGCTAATAAGCAGAACCGGCGCTAGCCGCTCAGCAAAGGGATGCAATGCAGGGAGGCGCCAAACTGAAGAGGCGCTCAGCCTCTCCCTGCTCTGCATCCCTTGCTGCTGCCAGCTGCCGCTGCACCTGTCACCCTGGATGACAGGAAGCGGAGCTGGCAGCTTGCAGCGCGGCTCCCCCTCCTCCTCCCCAGAAACTGTGCACGCAGTGTGTGGCCACCCACAGCCTGCACACAGCACCGCTGCCGCTGCTATCCCGGCCCCAGCTGCCTAGAGGGTTGGGGGCGTGGCCTAATCGCGGAAGCCGTGGCCACGCCCCTTTATGAAAACAAAATCTTTTTTTTTTTTAAGTGTTTGCTGTTCAGAGCAGGGTAGGTGTAGTCTCTGCTCCCTGAGACCCCAGCACTCAGCCCCTGAGCCCTTCAGCCAGGGTCAATTCAAGGGGGGACTGTGATCACAATACACCCATACAGGAACAATTACATTAGCAGCAGCCTCTCAGCCCCACTGCAGCACAGCACACTGCAGCATGTGCTGTGCTGCCAAGATGAGAGCTGCTGCTGCCCAGTAAGGTGGGAGGGGGTTGGGAGTGCAGGGGACCAGGGACCCCCCGGGCCCCTTCATCAGTCCCAGGCCCGGGTACTTAGCACCCGCTTCCGCCCCCTCTCGGGGTCACTGACAACATCCTACAGAGCCAGTGGAGTAACGGAGCCTGCGAGAAACCGGAAAAGAAGGGAGAGGAGGAGCAGCGCCCGACCTGGGACCTCCTGCAGGTACCGAGGCCGCACTGTGGAGGGAATGAAGGCTGTACCTGACATAGGGGGTCATTCAGAGATGAACGCAGATCGCTGCATACGCAGCCGGATCTGCGTTCACCTCTGCACATGCTCAAGACCGCCCAGCCGGACACTACTGTGCAGTGTAATGTGACTAATGGACACTACTGTGCAGTGTAATGTGACTAACGGACACTACTGTGTGGTGTAATGTGAAGTGGCATGTGTAAAAGGGAACTCTACCTGGCTCAGTGTAAAAGGGAACTCTACCTGGAATAATGTGTGACTGGCTCTACCTGGTGCAATATGTAAAAGGGGGCTGTATCTGGCGTAATGAATATAAAGGGCACTACCTGGTGTAATGTATATAAGTGGTACTATTGTGTGGTGTAATTTTGAATAATGGAGACTACTGTGCATCATAATTATTTTACGCCCCTATACTTTAGGTAATTTTTTTATGACCGTATATTGATGGATCTTGAGGAAGGGGGGGGGGGGGGGGTTGGGCACCTAAATGTCTAGTTACAGCTCTGAGGATGAGATTGGTCACATTTGTATTTGTAGAAAGGCGCAAAATTGATAGGTTGCAGGAGGGCACTGTACACCTTAGCACCGGCCCTGCTAATAAGCCTTGGTGCACCCAGTCGTAGCGGAGAAGCCTAGATGAGTGAGGCTCCATCTGTACATGGAAAACTGCGACCCAATCTCATTTGGGACAGTTATAAACAACAACAAAAAAACAAAAAACTGACTCTTACACCTTCAGCACAGCCTTAAGCACACTCATAACAGCATTTAAACAAGGATTAAATACCCAGTGTTGCTGGGTGCAATAGTTCCACAGCATGACAGATTACTCTTTATACCTGAAGATATACAATAGATTTACAATTGTAAGTTCTCACACCTCGTCTCTTGCACATCATCCATCTAATAGGTACCTTATCCATATTCTACATCTCATTGGCTTTCTCAAGGCAGACATAGCAACTGTCACATACAATGGGACATATTTATTCAAGTAATTTTGCAAGAAATCCAACATGCATTTCTGGGGAAAGCTAACAAGTGTAAGCATCCCCATGATGTATGTATGGGTACCTTAGCAGATAGAGATATATATTGCAGTTTCTGTTTGCTGTAGCAACCCGGCACAGGTTTCTATATGGGCTGCTATATTGTGCGACTTACCAAGCACTGAAATGCAAAGCATTCTGCAGCTTAGATCATTGTAGCCTATGGACTACAGATCACACATTTTACCAGTAAAGGGATCCCTGGTAATGGCCACTCACACATGGGCAGTCTGATGAATCAGAAGGTAAAGTGATCACATTATTTCTACACATTGCAGGGACCAACTGTACTGGAGCCCCATTCCCTGCTTCAGTTTCTTAATGCATACCACCGGTACGTCATTTCTTAATGCAGTGATAAGCTAGTCTAAAACCTGATAATAAATAGGACCCCACATCAGACACCATCCATAATGAACATGTAACTATTGAAATTGACTCAAACAATGACCTTTTCTCTGCTGGAATCTATCACATATAACTAATGTAAGTAGGGACTCTTTCAATCAAACCCCCTGCTAGCCACGTGGTCATCTTGCAGTGCCCCCCTCACTATGGGAAGATTTCTCAGAGTGAGATCAAAGAGGGATCCTCCCTCTTTCACTTGAGGGCCTCATATCCCCCAGTTACATTCAGACATTTCTCACAGGATCTCTTTTGCTTATCTTCTACTATAGCAAGTGACACATCTCCTCTTGTCTGCAGGGGTCTCTATAGTACAAAGGATCTTCACTCTCTGAAGTACCAACTAATCCTCTTCATTAATGTTATGGGGGCACTTACTTGGCTTCCTCCTCTACTTACAATATTGCTGCTTCATAGCAACCACCATATTTCACTCCTCAAATTCACATGGGAACCTAAGATCTCATTTCTTTAGTCCCGGGTTCCCGTCTTAAATAGCCCATATCCTACAGATGCGTAAAAACAGTATCTCTAGACTTAGCCAAATAGGGTTTGTAATCCATAGGCTGGTCTTTGCATCCACCAATGATGCAGCTGCCCACAGCAATGCACGAGGGACATCTAACTGGTAATGTGGCAGCCAACCAGCATCTCTGGCCTCTCCTCCATGAGTCCCCTACCTCTTTTCCTAACTCACTCCTGATAACTCCTGCCTACAGTATGTCATTACAGCTTCACCAGCAAGTACTGTACAATGGTATGCATTATAATAACTTAGATTAGCAGTATAGCTAATCCTGTCTGGTTAAGCCACACTCACTAGTCTGAATTTTAACAGTGAGGGAATCAGGAAGTACAATGAAAGTATCATCATTGGGGGCAAGAACTATGAATCCAGTCCTGTCCATGAAGACCATTTTATGCACTGTACAAAGTGAATATATTAGACAGTTACAGACACGTTCACAACTTACATACATAATGAGTTAATTACAGCCCGGAGTGGGCAATGCTTATAAGAACTTACCTTCTAAAGTAGTACAAAGAAAGTGAGAAGAGCAGACCAGTGAGGTGCTAGGACTCGAAATAGGATGAGTGATGGTACAGTAGGCTGGAATGAGAGATGAGATTTGAAGGCACATTTAAAGACTGGGAGGCTACTAGAGTCTAATTGAGCATATAAGAGCATACTGGAGATCGGGGGTATCACAGGAGAAATCTTAACTGTAATAGTGGAATGTGGAGATCAGGAAGATGAGACACAGCGGCTATTGGCAGAGCAGAGAGGGAGTGAGGAATAGTTTGTGGAGATGATGGGGGGGAGAGAATAATGGTCCAGGGCTTTGTAGATGAGTGTGAGGTATATAGGATAGGGAGCCAGTGGAGGGGCTGATGGAGAGGCGGGCAGCAGAAGTTCAGTGGCGAGATAGGAAAAGAAGCTGGGTATATGCTACTGTGGTCAGCAGATTTTTATGTTGAGCTCTGTATAATAGTAGAAATACACTATTTTTCCATAAGACGTTATCAGAAATTATACTTTCTGAGCAGCTACTTATGTATCAGCTGCATTGCTGTCATCAGTCTTTACATTTACAGTTTTCCTATTCTCTTTGCCATCTTCTAGGTTTCATAAATTGGACTCTTATGCCTATGCCATATCTCTATGCTATTATGATGTATAAGTGTACACACTTGTTACTCCTAAAGTAAACTTGGCAAATCTTACTATTATTCTGCTTCTTATTCATAAAGCAATGACATACTACTCAGTGCTGTACATTGAAGGGATCAATCAAATTACATGGAATGTCTTGAAGCAGAAGATAACGATTTGTCCCTTTATGAATGACCTTTATAATAAAAGTGACATACTTATTATACCTTAACATAAACACGTATTGGTGCTAGTGTTACCCAACTGAACCTGTGCATGTAAATGCAGTTTTCCATTTGTATTGGCTCGTTCCTGCATCTAATTGTACATGAGCCCCACTGTGCTTAATCAGAGCTAACTGTGGTTTGCTAAATGACCTTAGTCAAAAAAGTTCCTTAATACAATTCTGTTGAGCCAAGATAGAGTTACAACTTGCTCAAATATTACATTGTGTTCACAAAAAAACAAACCATCACTCACAATCACATATAAAACGAGGAATATCTTCATACATTATTTTATTTTCCTTTACTGGTACATTTTTCACTTGAGCGCTGACAGCTAAAAAGCATTTATCCATGTTGCAGTGCTTAATGTATCAATGTCAGAATTGTTCAATACTCTAAAGGCATTACATAGAGAGAGAGAGAGGGAAAAAAAGCCTACAAACAAGAGGGATCATACCTGTGTGAAAAAGGGCTTTTATTCTAGATCCTCAGTGTATTACACGTGCTGGCATGTTTACTAAAGATATAACCAACTCTACTCACATTGTATATTATTAATCAGAATATACAAGACAACAGCTATAACATGATGTATTAATAGTCAATGGCAAATATAACATATATGTTTTGTGCGTATGTTGTCTATATTATATACTGCATGTAGAGTTTGCTAGACTTTTTAATCTTATCAAGACCTGTTTAGTTTTTCTGCAAAATGTCATCTGTGAGGCTTGTTTTAGGTAATACTTAAAGTAAACAAACAAATAGAGCTTCACAGAGCTGCAGAATAAGTGCAGCAGAAATGTACTGTTCTGTTTGTGAAGAGTCAGGTAGCAGTGCCAGAAATTCTATTTCACTTGATAATCTGCACATGACTGCCACTTCATGTACAGTAAATAATAGGGTTATGTGACATTGGTGGTATACAAAAACCTTAAATATCCCAGTGTCATCATGCTTTCTAAGACATTTCTACCCTCCTGGCCCCCTGGAAATGCAGGCAAGTGTCCGGGATTTAGATGCACTCCCACTACCCCCCACACTCCCCTTCTGCTGTTAGTGGAAGTGGACAGTGCAGGGAGCCTGTTTCCTATGCACCATAGAGCGGGGGCAGAGCCACATTGATGCATCCTCAAGGCTCCGATAACTTCAGCCCACCACCCTGTTTGCCACGCCATGGCCACGCCCCCTATACAGCTATCAGGCTGCCCCCTCCTATAAGAGGGGGGCAGACAGGTCGGCAAGTATGTGCTTTCTTTAACAAAAATACCTGCTTCATTTTGGTGATCCTCTTTTAAATGTATGGTTTGTTTCTTAGACTGTGAACATGATTTTTGTGCAGTATTTATTTCAAGGATCCTTAGTTCATGATCAGCATGTTCTTTAAGCACATTCACAACAGACAATACAAATCAGATGTATATTGTAACCAAGGGTGGTTCTAGACCTTGTGGCGTCCAGGGCGAAAGTTTCCTTTTACGCCCCCGACAGGCAAAACAGGGGTAGTGCGCGCCATAGGCGCGTGTGAAAAATAGGGGCATGGCTTCATAGGGAAGGGGTGTGGCCACAGTTATGACCCCCGTAGTTGTGTCCCCTGTAGCTGGGCCCCCAGTAGAGTTGTGCCCCCTGTAGCTGTGCCCCCAGTAGAGTTGTGCCCCCTGTAGTTTTACCCCCTGTAGCTGTGCCCCCAGTAGAGTTGTTCCCTCTGTAGCTGTGCCCCCAGTAGAGTTGTGCCCCCTGTAGCTGTGCCCCCAGTAGAGTTGTTCCCTCTGTAGCTGTGCCCCCAGTAGAGTTGTGCCCCCTGTAGAGTTTTGTCCCCTTGAGAGTTGTGACCCCTGTACTTTTGCCCCTAGTAGCGCTGCTTACAAAAGAAATAATAAAAAAATACACTCACCAGCCCTGCTCCTGCTTTCCGACCGCTGCTGCTGTCTCTGGCTGCCCGCTCCTCAATTCTATGGGAGAGACGTCATGTGTCCCTCACCTCTGCAGAGATTCTTGGCGGCAGCCACACACACACACACACACACACACATATATATATATGTATACACACACACTGCACCTATTCATATGTGTGTATGTGTGTGTGTGTGTGTGTGTGTGTGTGTGTGTGTGTGTGTGTGTGTGTATATATATATTTATAATTGTAAGTGATAGGGGCCCCTACAAGTTTGTTGCCAAGGGGCCCCAATGGACCTTAATCCGGCCCTGCCTCCCTGACTCTCCATCCATAACCACAGGAACCCTTTTCTGGCTTTTGGTGAAGGCCAGAAGTTCTGTAGTAACCTGTTCTTCTACACACCTTTCCTGGGGTTTAAAACACATTAGACAGAAACCTAGGATAAATATACCTGCCCTCAAATACAATTCCAGTGCTTTTATCACTATAAAAACAGGTTAAAAAAACTACAGTAAATGAAACAAGATTAAGAATTTTTTTTTATAGAAATTAACTTCACTGTAAATAATATGAATTTTAGTGTGTAGTTATTACATATTAGGTACTTGCTCTTTAGTTATTGCCTCTAATTAGAATACTCTACAGAGAACAAAACCGGAATCTCCTTACAGCAGAAGCTAGTTACTGCCAGTTATTATTACATCTCCTGTCCTACATTATGAATTGCACAGTTACAAATTGCATTCTATTTTAAGAATTAATATCAACTTGTACAGACTCTGGGGAATAAAAATGCCTAGATGTGTACTGGGATGCTGTTCCATACATTGTTTCTCTCCATATGAATTGTGGGCAACGATAATCCAAAGGTAATCCATTCCAGAGCTGATGGTAAACCAATCACTATGCACATGAAGCAGTTATCTTCTGCTGCAAATTGTTGCTGAGAATAACATCTATATAAAGAGCAAGTAATACACACTCAAACACCACCGCTGCCACGCGGTCCCTGCAGAATGTCAGCTGCAGTGCCATCCAGAGTATCCATAGCACTTCCAGACGTGCACACCGCGGTAATTCCCAGCGATGGCGGCTCCACCCCCTCCAAATGATGTCATGTGCTCAGATGGCATGGCTGGCCCAGGGCGCAGAGACTCCCAGTTGCGGCGCTGACAATGAGTCTTATAGATGACCATCAATTGCAACATAATAATAAATCCACAATAATTAAGCTATAACAGACTTCTTAAAACTTCCACAAAAAAAATAAGAAAAATTAAGACTACAAAGAAAAAAAACAGCATGCAAGCTCAGTAGGGGACCATAAAATGTGATCCTCAGCCTGAATAACATACATCTATGGAAAATATGTGAAAAAGAAATAAGTGACAAATAAATAAAATGAATGTGAAAAGCTTATATTGGAGAAAGTGAGATTAATGCAATAACATTTATAGAAAACAGTTAGGGGGTTATTCAATTGTTAGAAAAGTCAGCTGGGTGTCTGTTTTCTCCTATTTAATAGACAGGAAAAAACAGACACCCAACCTACTTTTCAAACAATTGAATATCTCCCTTAAAGTTTAATTCTCCATTAAGACCAACCAATGTATTCAGGGCATTGGCCCTCATTCCGAGTTGTTCGCTCGCAAGCTGCTTTTAGCAGCTTTGCACACGCTGAGCCGCCGCCTACTGGGAGTGAATCTTAGCATAGTAAAATTGCGAACGAAAGATTCGCAATATTGCGAAAAGACTTCTCTGTGCATTTTCTGAGTAGCTCGAGACTTACTCTGCCAGTGCGATCAGTTCAGTGCTTGTCGTTCCTGGTTTGACGTCCCAAACACACCCAGCGTTCGCCCAGACACTCCTCCGTTTCTCCAGCCACTCCCGCGTTTTTCCCAGAAACGGTAGCGTTTTTTCACACACTCCCATAAAACGGCCAGTTTCCGCCCAGAAACACCCACTTCCTGTCAATCATACTACGATCACCAGAACGAAGAAAAAACCTCGTAATGCCGTGAGTAAAATACCTAACTGCATAGCAAATTTACTTGGCGCAGTCGCACTGCGGACATTGCGCATGCGCATTAGCGACTAATCGCTCCGTTGCGAGAAAAAAATAACGAGCGAACAACTCGGAATGACCCCCATTGTGCGCCATAGAGTGATTATTTTATTGCAATTTACTTGAAAATCCTAAACATCTTACAGTAAAATTAATTAGAAATGCCATAAGATTCTCCACATAATTCTTAGCCACAGTGACGCAAATAGCTTTTTACATGAGGGGAGCGAACAGCGAAAGATAGAATCTCCATGTCCAGGTTTTTCTCACACACCTCTTTTAAGGTCCAGCGGGGGGCGTGTGTGCAGCATTCTCACCCACAATCCCACAGGATTGCATGGTGCAAATGGCGTATTGTGTTAGGCACATGCACGGAAATTGGCATGCTGCTGCGTGCTGAGAACAACATTGTAATGGACACATCTGTATGCCATCAAACTCCTCCACTTGCCCCTTTTGTGCCATTAGACCTTTCCCTATACATCTTTTGATGCCCCAAATGCCCCTTTTGTGCCACCAGACTCCTCCACATGCCCATCCGTATGTCCTGTAGTATGCTGACCCCCTATCCGCATTGTTTTTATCATTCCAGAGTCTCTGTGCCTAGTAATGTGTTCTCAATAGATATTGTAACTGATGGTCTCAGACAAACATTGTAAGAGTTAAGAATAGGGCTGCTTGTAAGGACACTAATTAGGGTCAATATATAATGATTTATGACAGCAACCTAACCCGTCACCACACACATACTCATAACTTACAGAACCTTATGCATACCATCATCTAACTCGTGTTTCTCCACTCTGTTGCTGGATGGCCTCCCAGTTACGCCACTGCTTGAACATGTCCCCATGCTTAGCCTCTGCTTAGCCACTGTTCAGTGCCACCTTTATACCACGGCAAATGTTTTACCTAAGAAACCAATCAGCTGACTTGTGACTGGTGCTGCACATTCAGGGGCCTCACTATTTATCTGTTGTTATTGTAACCTAATTTCTGAGGTCTCTACCAATTGTATATTATAAATTATTTACAGCCACTACTAAAGTGGCTTAGACACATCTAGAGGAATTATTAGAGGTATTGGGAACTGCTGGATAATTGTGGATGTCTTAGGAAACCCCCAAATTACTTGATAACTCTCATGAAGGATTGTGAAATGGGGTGTAATAGCTCAACCATATGTTGTAACAACAACACACCTGTCAGTAATGTGTCCAAAGCCTGAGCAATGCATGTGAGACAGTGAATGTTCTAATACATAAAAAAGGAAGAGAAAACAATGTCCCATTGTCCATAGCAGCCCGCTCATGCTCCGATATGTTTTTCTAACCAAACTGCAGTTTGGAGTCATTTATCTGCCTCCACACCTCTGTCCAGGTATCCCACCCATAGGCTGTACCCTGAACCAGCCCCAGGCTGGCCACCAAATTAAAGAGTCAGACTCAGGGCAGAAAAGAGACTGGCGGCTGCTTCTGAGGAGAATAGGGACTATGCGATGAGGAGGAAAGAATTCCTCTTAAAATAATTTGTTTTACATGGCACTCCAAGAAAAAAGTTTGGCTACCCCTGGTATGGAGCCATAATATCCTATATCAGAGTAAAAGGTATAACTCAAAGGTGCTCATCAGAATTATGGCACATTACTTTACGGATAATTAGGTAGGGTACAAGGAAATGTTTACAAGTCAAGTTGTTAGATTGTAGTGTTTGGTACATTTTCAGAAGAGCTTTAATAATGTATATAAGTTTGTTCATGACTCATACTAAACAGCATGAAGGTACAGGTAGGCTTCATAGTTTTGGTTTATGTTCTGGTTACATCTCTCTGTGGCTAGGCCCCTGACTTGCTAGCTTACAAATTTGACTTCCATTACACCCACTTCTTTTAGCCTGAATTGTTACATGTAGCTGAAAAATTTATAAAATGAAAGCTACAATAAATAAGATGGATTTATGAGATTTCCCATGAGATTTACATTTTAGCAGTTGGCTGCATATTGTGTGAGGGAGGCATTAACTATTTTTTTTATTCTGGAAAATGTGGATTACATTGATAAAGACGAAATGCACTATTCCTTCTATACATATTTTTTTTTAGTGAAGAATAATCAGTGCAGCATGTTTCACATCCTTTTTCAGCATTTATACATTGCCCCTGGGCTGACTAGCGTGATTTAGGGAGTGCCACAATGTAGTGATCCCACCATCTGGTAACATGCACATTAAGTGTTAACAAAGGAAGAAATAGGTTATCATTGTGGTATAGCGTCATTCAATTTTATTGTCCCTTACTGAATGGACACCATAATTGTACAGCTCTGCAGGTATCAAGCTTTCCCAATTTCTGGGACTACAAATGCTTTCATTGGTGTACAACAATAGCTATTTAACTCTCTGTGAGCCACAATGGATATTACAAACTATATTGGCAAGTTAGAATATGATTATGTAACAGTCAGCAGCATACAGATATTACACATGCCAGCAGTAATAAACCATATAAGCAAAGTAATTCCTGCAATATTTGTTGAATGTTGAACATAAATTATTATAGTAAGTTTGAACTCTTTCATACAAGCACAAAAGCTGTCTAGCAAAGGAAATATATTTACACAGCGATTTGTTGGCTTTCTTTTAATAAACTGAATTTTCATCCTGCCAAGTCAGTACCTTCTGAAGCAAAATAATGTGTCACTCATATGCAAAGAAAATGCTACTAAAAGCATTATTGATTCCTAGTGAAGTGATCCGTTTCATCTATGGAGACTTTCTCATTAAGAAATAGAAGGGAGGAAGATTAAGCAAGGTATTAAAATGGCCTGTTACAGAGATAAAAAGCATGCTTACTGCACAAGGAATCAGAAATGATTTCTGTGCTCTATGCTTCTATAAAGGCTTCTCTATGACCAATGGAAAGTAAAATGAGAACGTTATTTGGGGTTAAACAAATAAAATTAATAAAAGCACAATTGTATTTATTAAAAAAGGGGCGGTACATTAGTTAATAGTAATTTCAAAACAAATGGATGTGTGCACAAGCAGTAATCACACTGATGGTTAAAGCAACATGCATTTATTAAAGGGACTTTTTCTTTTGTCCTGTCAGTACTTGAGTTAAAAATTGGGTTGCAAGAGAAGTGTGACTACGTGCAATTCAAACAATTTACACATACGGGGTCATTCTGACCTGATCGCACGCTGCCGTTTTTCGCAGCACAGCGATCAGGTCACTACTGCGCATGTGTATGCACTGCAATGCGCAGGCGCTTCGTACGGGTACAAAACGGATCATTGCTGAGCGATGGATTTAATGAAGAATCCATTCACACAGCAGATCGCAAGGAGATTGACAGGAAGAAGGCGTTCATGGGTGTCAACTGACCGTTTTCTGGGAGTGTTTGGAAAAACGCAGGCGTGTCCAAGCATTTGCAGGGCGGATGTCTGACATCAATTCCGGGTCCAGACAGGCTGAAGTAATCGCAAGGGCTGAGTAAGTTCAGACCTACTCAGAAACTGCACGAAATGTTTTTGCAGAGCTCAGCTGCACAGGCGTTCGCACACTTGCAAAGCGAAAATACACTCCCTTATAGGCGGCGACTATCTGATCGCAGTGCTGCAAAAAGTAGCTAGCGAACGATCAACTCGGAATGATCCCTTTAGTACATACCCGTAACAAGCTGTTTAGACATTTCAGACTTAATAAATTCCAACATATAAATTGTATAACAGTAACAACATAAGCCCACAAGACTAATAAGGTACAATACAAGGAGTCACTGGAATCTTGACCTACTAAGATAGCTTGAGGGACAAACTGCTGTGAACTTGCTGGGTTCCCCCAATGGCAGGAAGTGAAATTAGTGGGGCGCTGGGTATGCACATGCAGATAAAATGCCTGTCAAAGCGACAGGAATTTTATTTGGAAGACTCACAGCTTGTAGTTAGCGTGGCCATACACAATAAGGTCTCTCACAGTGTAATAGCCAGGATATCTGCGTTCTGCCGCTGGGGAGGAGACATTTCCCCATTCCTTCCCAATGTGAAGGAACAATTTGTCTAACTGACCATTTTGTCCATTTTCCGCAAAACAATATGTACGGTCTGCAAGTGTGCTGTATTGTTCCTATGTGCTACCATATCAGTGAAGTTTAACGGGTGTAGTGTGTTAGATAGACTAGACTTAGGTCGACAGTGTCTAGGTCAACCACTATTGGACGACAGTAAGTAGGTCGACATGGGTTCTAGGTTGACAGGGACTCTAGGTCGACATGTACTAGGTCGACATGAAAAAAGGTTGACATAAATTTGTGAAAATTTTTTGGTGTCGTTTTCTTTGCAGAGTGACCAGAAACCCCAATTAGTGCACCGTGTCCCCTTGCATAGCTCGCTTCGCTCGCCATACTTCGGGCAAGGTGCCTCGCTCTGCTACCACTGCGCTCAGCACAGGTTACTGCTCCCAATTGTAGTCCACGTGGATCATAAAGTATGAAAAAGAAAAAAAAATGATTTTTTTTTTAAAAAAAAACTCATGTCGACATAGTACATGTCAACCTAGAGTCCCCGTCGACCTAGAAACCATGTCAACCTACTTACTGTCGACCAATAGTGGTCGACCTAAGTCTTGTCGACCTAGAGACCGGATCCCAGTTTAACGCAGTCTAGTAGTTCAGTGCAGGGAAGAAAGATAGGCAAGTTACCCAAGTAAAAAGCTCTTGATTGAAGATTTTGGTACAGATCAAGTGTTTACATCTACCCTCTATAAACTAGAGATGAGCGGGTTCGGTTCCCTTAGAACCGAACCCTGCGGAACTTCACTACCCGAGCCCGGATCCGGGCCCGGCTCGGTTATTCCCGCCTGACTCGGAAACCAGAATGAGGCAAAACGTCATCATCCCGCTGTCAGATTCTCACTGGTTTTGGATTCCATATAAGGAACCGCGCTTCACCGTAATTTTCACTCCAGTCCCGGAGAGTGTAATGAGAGGACGTGTCTGTGCGGGAGAGAAAGTGGGGTGGCGATTCCAGTGCTGTCTTGTGCTGCTCAGTCCAGTGTAGTGTCTTATGCTGCATCAGTCCAGTCACAGTGGTGGTGTCCTCTGCTGCCATATGTCCAGTGCTACTGTATAAGTCCAGTCCAGTGGTGCTGTGTTGTGCTGCAGCAGTCTAGTGGTGGTGTCTTGTGCTGCGTCAGTCCAGTCACAGTGGTGGTGTCCTCTGCTGCCATATGTCCAGTGCTGCTGTATAAGTCCAGTCCAGTGGTGCTGTGTTGTGCTGCATCAGTCCAGTGGTGGTGTCTTGTACTGCATCAGTCCAGTCACAGTGGTGGTGTCCTCTGCTGCCATATGTCCAGTGCTGCTGTATAAGTCCAGTCCATTGCAGTGGTGCTGTGTTGTCCTGCATCAGTCCAGTGGTACTGCCATATAATTACAGTGATACTGCCGTATAAGTCCAGTGGTACTGCCATATAATTACAGTAACACTGCCATATATGTCCAGTGGTACTGCCATATAAATCCAGTGGTACTGGCGTATAAGTCCAGTGGTACTCCCATATAATACCAGTGATGCTGCCGTATAATTCCAGTGATACTGTTGAATAAATCCAGTCCAGTGGTAATGCCGTATAATTCCAGTGGTACTGAGGTATAAATCCAGTTGTACTGCCATATAATTCTGCATATAATTCCAGTAATACTGCCATATAATTCCAGTGGTACTGCAGTATATGTCCAGTGGTACTGCCATATAACTCCAGTGATACTGTCGTATATGTCCAGTGGTACTGCCGTATAAATCCAGTGGTACTGGCGTATAAATCCAGTGGTACTGCCGTATAATTCCAGTGATACTGCCGTATAATTCCAGTGATACTGCCATATAAATCCAGTCCAGTGGTACTGCCATATAAATCCAGTGGTATTGCCGTATAACTCCAGTGATACTGCCGTATAATTCCAGTGGTACTGCTGTATAATTCCAGTGGTACTGCTGTATAATTCCAGTGATACTTCCGTATAAATCCAGTGGTACTGCTGTATAATTCCAGTGATACTTCTGTATAAATCCAGTCCAGTGGTACTGGCATATAAATCCAGTGGTACTGCTGTATAATTCCAGTGGTACTGCCGTATAAATCCAGTGGTAGTGTCCATTTAAAGGGGTTATTAATATTTAATCCAAATAATTTTTACAGGGTTTGCCCTGTGTGGTGTAGGGATACCTGTTCTGTGCCGCATATTGTGTTACATAACTCCAGAAAAATAATTGAGAACAAAAATTTGGAGGATAAAATAGGGAAAGATCAAGAACCACTTCCTCCTAGTGCTGAAGCTGCTGCCACTAGTCATGACATAGATGATGAAATGCCATCAACGTCGTCTGTCAAGGCCGATGCCCAATGTGATAGTAGAGGGCATGTAAAATCCAAAAAGCCCAAATTCAGTAAAAAGAACCAAAAAATAAATTTTAATGGTCTGAGGAGAAACGTAAACTTGCCAATATGCCATTTACGACACGGAGTGGCAAGGAACGGCTAATGCCCTAGCCTATGTTCATGACTAGTGGTTCAGTTTCACATGATGAAGGAAGCCCTCATCCTCCCGCTAGAAAAATGATAAGAGTTAAGCTTGAAAAAGCACAGCAAAGAACTGTGTGTTCTAAGATGGTATCACAAATCCCCAAGGAAAGTCCAAGTCTGTCGGCGGTTGCGACGCCTGACCATCCCAACACTGGACAGGAAGAGTTGGCTCCTTCCACCATTTGCACGCCCTCTGCAAGTGCTGGAAGGAGCACCCGCAGCCCAGTTTCTGATATTCAAATTAAAGATGTCACTGTTGAAGTACACCAGGATGAGGACATGGGTGTTGCTGGCGCTGAGGAGGAAGTTGACGATGAGGATTGATGGTGATGTGGTTTGTTTAAATCAGGCACCAGGGGAGACAGTTGTAGTCCATGGGATGAATAAGCCAATTGTGATGCCTTGGCAAAATACCAAAAAAAGCCACCTCATCGGTGTGGAATTATTTCTCCACAAATCCGGACAACAGGTGTCAAGCCGTGTGTTGCCTTTGCCAATCCGTAATAAGTAGGGGTAAGGACATTAACCACCTAGGAACATCCTCCTATATACCTCACCTGCTGCGCATTCATCAGAAGTCAGTGTCAAGTTGTGAAACTTTGGGTAAGAGTGTAAGCAGTCCACTGACACCTAAATCCCTACTTTCTCTTGTACCCAAGCTCCTGCAAGCCACACCACCAACTCCCTCAAAGTCAACTTCCTCCTCAGTCAGGAACGTCAGTATGCCTGCAGGCCATGTCACTGGCAAGACTGAGGCATCCTCTCCTAACTGGGGTTCCTCCGGAGGATCCTTGAGTGGTACACCTACTGTTGCTGCCGCTGCTGCTGCTGTTGTTGCTGCTGGGAGTTGATCGTCATCCCAGGGGGGAAGTCAGAAGACCACTTGTACTACTTCCAGTAAGCAATTGACTGTCCAACAGTCCTATGCAAGGAAGATGAAATATGACAGCAGTCATCCTGTTGCAAAGCGGATAACTGAAGCCTTGACAGCTATGTTGGTGTTAGACGTGCGTCTGGTATCCGCCATTAGTTCAGTGGGACTTAGAGAATTGACGGAGGTACTGTGTCCCCGGTATCAAATCCCATCTAGATTCCACTTCACTAGGCAGGTGATACCGAGAATGTACAGAGACGTCAGAAAAAGTGTCCTCGGCGTCCTAAAAAATGCAGTTTTACCCATTGTCCACTTAACCACGACATGTCGACAAGTTTAACAGGGCAGACTAAGGACTATATGACTGTGGCAGACCACTGGGAAGATGTATTGCCTCCCTCAGCAACAACAGCAGCAGCACCAGTAGCAGCATCTCGCAAATGCCAACTCGTTCCTAGGCAGGCTACGCTATGTATCACTGCTTTCCTTAAGAGGCACACCGCTGACAATCTCTTATGGAAACTGAGGGACATCATCGCACAATGGCTTACCCCACTTAGACTCTCCTGTGGATTTGTGATATCGGACAACGCCACCAATATTGTGTGTGCATTACATCAGGGCAAATTCCAGCACGTTCCATGTTTTGCACATACAATTAATTTGGTGGTGCAGAATTTTTTGAAAAATGACAGTGGCATGCAGGAGTACTGCCATATAAGTCCAGGGGTACTGCCGTATAAGTCCAGTCCAGTGGTGCTGTCTTATGTTGCATCAGTCCAGTGGTGGTGTCTTGTGCTGCCATAAGTCCAGTGGTGGTGTCCTGTGCTGTATATTATATTATTTACATCAAATAAAAGGGTATACATTACTTATATTATTATCCAAATAATTTTTACAGGGTTTGCCCTGTGTGGTGTAGGGGTACACTCTCCTGTGCTGCATATTATTATAATAGCTCCAAATAAAAGGGTTATTATTATCCAAATTGATTTTACAGGCTTTGCCTTGTGTGTGTGTGGTTTAGGGGTACACTCTCCTGTGCCACCAATATTGTGCGTGTATTACATCTGGGCAAATCCCAGCACGTCCTATGTTGTTTGTGCCGCACACTTGTGTCACTTAGCTTAGTCATACAGCTACCTCATTGCACCTCTTTTTCTTCTTTGCATAATGTGCTGTTTGGGGACTAGTTTTTTTTTAAGAGCCATCCTGTCTGCCATTGCAATGCCACTCCTAGATGGGCCAGGTGTTTGTGCTGCACACTTGTGTCGCTTAGCTTAGCCATCCAGCTACCTCATTGCACCTCTTTTTCTTCCTTGCATCATGTGCTGTTTGAGGCCTATTTTTTAAATCTGCCATCTTGTCTGCCACTGCAGTGCCACTCCTAGATGGGCCAGGTATTTGTGCCGCACACTTGTGTCGCTTAGCTTAATCATCCAGCCACCTCAGAGCAACCTTTTGGCCTAAAAAGAATATTGTGAGGTATGAGCAGAGGCGGAACTACCACCAGTGCAACCAGTGCGTTGCACTGGGGCCTGCCACTGTCCAGGGGCCCAAAGCATGTAATGAGTCAAACTGACTCATTACATGCCACTGTGTGCTGCGGGCAACCGCTGCCCGCAGCACACAGCCGCCCGCAGGACACAGGAGAAGAGCGCAGCGGTCACGCGGGTTAGGAGAAAGAGGGAGGTGGAGGAGGGAGCCGCAGCAGCGATTTGTTACTGGTTGAGGCGCTGCTGCTGCTGTCCCTCTGCTTCACTATAGGCTGTCTTCCGCCGCTGTGAAGCGCATCCCAGCCATTCACAGCGGCGAACAGCCTATAGTGAAGCAGAGGGACAGCAGCAGCAGCGCCTCCACCAATAACACAGCGCTGCTGCGGATCCCTCCTCCACCTCCCTCCTCCTCCTTCTCTCCTGCCCGGGAATCGTGATCCATATCTGCCAGAAGCTGCACCGAGGAGCCTGAGCCAGCGGAGAGGGTAAGTATAATTCTTTCTTTCTTTCTCTTTCTTTCTTTCTTCATGTGCAAAAAGGGGGACTGTCTGCCATGATGTGTAAAAAGGGGGGATCTGCCTGACGTAATGTGTAAAAAGGGGGAATCTGCCTGCCGCAATGTGTAAAAAGAGGGAATCTGCCTGCCGCAATGTGTAAAAAGGGGGAATCTGCCTGACGTAATGTGTAAAAAGAGGGAATCTTCCTGCCGTGATGTGTAAAACGGGATACGCTGTATGCCGTAATGTGTAACAAGGGCATGCTGTCTGCCGTTATGTGTAAAAAGGGCACTCTGTCTGCCGTTATGTGTAAAAAGTGTACGCTGTCTGCCGCTATGTGTAACAAGGGCACGCTGTCTGCCGTTATGTGTAAAAAGGGGACGCTGTCTGCCGTTATGTGTAAAAAGTGCACACTGTCTGCCGCTACGTGTAAAAATGGCACGCTGTCTGCCGTTATGTGTAAAAAGGGGACACTGTCTGCCGTAATGTGTAAAAAGGAGGCGCTGTCTGCTGTAATGTGTAAAAAGAGGAATCTGTCCGCCGTAAGGTGTAAAGGGGTCTCTAACAAAGAAAAAAACAATTAGCAGCGCTGATAGGTAATATAGTATAAAATATAATAGGAGGATTGGGTGCTGATATGTAGTAATTTAATCAAATTTGATCATTAACACAATAATAAAACAATATAAAATAGATTACATAATAAGTAAAAATATTTGCTAAAAATGGGGGATCACAATAAATCTGCCTGCTTTCTGTGTAGTCCGTTCCCAATAGATATAGCCCATTGGGGGCCATCACCTACTGGAAGCCTGCTGCCACGTGTATCCGGACCAGGACTGGACATTGTGCCTAACTGTAGGACTTTTTGAACAGTCCACCCATTTGAACTACCACCACTCCTTGGCAAATAAGGAGACACCGCGATGCAGTGAGGACCCATAATAACAACTTGAAGGGACTCTATTTCCTCCAGCGGCTAAAATTGTGGTAACTAATCATCAACCCTTAGACTGCGCCGTCAGTCCAGGGCTGTTTATTCATTTGTGCACTATCCAGTCTATATCTATTGGGAACGGACTACACAGAAAGCAGGCAGATTTATTGTGATCCCCCATTTTTAGCAAATATTTTTACTTATTATGTAATCTATTTTATATTGTTTTATTATTGTGTTAATGATCAAATTTGATTAAATTACTACATATCAGCACCCAATCCTCCTATTATATTTTATACTATATTACCTATCAGCGCTGCTAATTGTTTTTTTCTTTGTTATTTATATATTGGGGGTGACTAACCCAATTCTTGTAGCAGCAGCTTTTTGAGCAACAGCACCTACGAGCGCCCGATCTATTTATCATACTTGATAGATCAATCCGTAAAGGGGTCTCTACCTGGTGTAGTGGTGCTACTTTGCGGCGTAATTTGAATAATGGAGACTACTGTGCACCGTTTTATGAATTGGTATTATTTTGTGGCCACACCCCTTCCCCATGAAGCCACGCCCCTATGTATTTTTGCGCACTGCCCCTGTTTTGCATGCAGGGGTGGGGCTCCGATGCCGGTTCTTGCACACAGTGCTAAAATGTCTAGTTACGGCACTGTTGCTAGGTATCCATTTCTCTGGCCCTGAGCAGGTCCCCCTCACCAGATCCTCTCCAGGGGTGAGGGGGTGGACTTGGATGGGATGGGGGGGGCAAAGCATTTTGTCGCACCTGGGCCCACTGCTCGCTAGTTCCGCCACTGGGTGTGAGGTGTTCAGAATAGACTGGAAATGAGTGGAAATGAATGTTATTGAGGTTAATAGTACCGTAGGATCAAAATTACCCCCAAATTCTGTGATTTTTTTTCAAAATTCATCCAGATCCACAACCAAAACCAAAACACGAAAGGGTGGTTTTAGCAAAACCATTCCAAATCCAAAACACGAGCATGGAACCAGAACCAAAATGAAAACACAAAACTCGAAAAGTGCCCGCCGCACATCTCTACTATAAACCATTGTTCTAGAATAGATTGAATAATGCTGTTCAAGATTTGTGAGCTTGATTCTTTAGAATACTGGCTGGTCATCTACATTGTGATCCTAGTCAACATACAGAACAGCTTACTGTTCCCTGAGAAGGCAGCTGGGTAACAGCACAAAGAAGGAGTAGAGGCAAAAGTACATGGGAGGGTAGTCCTGATATGACACACCCCAAAATAAAATTGGTCAGTTAAGGCATCTGTCACCAAGACTGTAAAACCTAGTTTGCTGCTGTTCATCTTATTGTGGTTCTTGTACAATTATTGTTGGGTGTGGATGAAAGGACCTTAAATCATACTTACCTACTCTCCTGCAAGTGGCTGGAGACTCACGATTTGTCAGGCTGGGGAGATCTCCGCATCCCGCCCTCTTTCTAGTGAAGCAGGCAGGATGAGAAGATATTACAGAGAATTTTCATCGTTAAGCCCCGCTCCTCCACGTGAACATGCAAATCACTGCCTTTTGGGGTGTGACTTAGTGACTAACAGTCTAGCCCCGCCCCCATAGGTGTAAGCACCATCTCTTATCCGGGCTTCTCCCAAAGAGGAGATTTTAAAAGTCGATAAGTATGCCTTAAAAATTATTTATGTCAGAGAATGAGGTTTTACCATAAGGCAAACAATAACAGTAATATTTGTAGAAACATTATCTGTGCCCTATAATTTATAAGAGATAAAATATATATAAATACACACAGACAATATTTCGCTTCATGTCCTCTTTTCTAATTTCTGTGTAACTGTGAATTAATGTCCTGTTTTGATGTCCCTGAATGATGTGATATTTGGTTACACCCACTATGTTCTTGTATTCAGAGGATGTTATATTGATCACCTTCCAGCAAAGCTGCCCTTCGCCCTGTTTGCAGAGTGTGATATTTAGCAGCAGAAAATGTAAACATGTCTCAGGATGATGGCGCAGTCACTGAGAAAACTTTCTGTCAAGTAGTCAAACAAAGAAACTTTGGAAAATTGTGTTCTGCATTCAAGAAACAACAAGAATTAAAAAAAAATTTCATAGAATGAGTAAACATGTTTTGATTTTAATTGGGGTTTAGTTATCCTTTAAAAGAGATAAACAATGAAATGTGAGAGAATACCAATGGCAGCCCTTTAGTGACGGTGTGTAGTAAATTAGTGAGGTGAGCCTCTGTTGCACTTTACATTTCAAATAAATGCATTGAGTACTGTCCACAGTCGTCACAAGACCTTCTGCAGTTCACACACTGTTCCCTTCCATGAATACTATTTTCTACCTGGATTCATTGCACAGTGGTAGAGATTGTAATAGGAGACAAACCATTTGAACAGTCTCATGCATTTGCTGACAACTGTAGATGTGATAAGAATGCATATTTTAGCCAAGAAAATATAGGGAAGGAGGGCGTGGGGAAATCTATCACCATTCTCTGAGCATTTTTCACTGCGGAAAAGACTTATCTCCAGCATGGTGATAATTAAAACTGATTTATTAAACTGTGTAGTAAAAATATTATGCTGGTAGTTAGAAAATCCTACATTTTTTGGAATAAGGTTTATGGTGAAAACATATTTTGGTCTTGGCTTTTAGCAAGCTGCTGTGCATATTATATTTCTCTCAACTGGGTAATCCCCTTCTATTACTCCTATAAGAGACAAGTGATAGCTTCCACAACTATGTGTTGGATGAAACTGGACATTAATAAATAGAGGTGATAAATAGAAGTTATAAATATAAGTAGTAAACCTAAAGTTCTGTGACTTTATACAAACATCTCTGGGGCAGATTCAGAGATGGACACAAAAGTCTTTGGACAAAGAGGGCATGCTAAAATACGTAATAGAGAAAAAGCAGAAGAAAGACGCGCACTACATGATTTTGTGATCCGGTGCTGTGCTCAGAGACGCAGCATCAGATCATCTGCGTGACCCTCGTGACCCTCATTCATCTGAGTAAAGGTCTCCATACACTACTGCGACTTCTCTGATGGGAAAAGTTGCATACAATCTCCCGACAGCTTCCCAGGCAGCAGGATTGCATATGATACATTGTATGCAGTCCTTTTGCATACAATGTATCGTATGCGATCCCAGCCAAGGCTGCCGGAGGCTGCTGGATCCGATAAATGTATAATTCAGCCCTTGCGATCTCCGGCTCCTATCCGATTTGCACGGGGCTGCGCATCAGACCGGAATCAGAGGTAAAACACATGCGATTTGACACTTTTCATCCGATTTCTCTGCCCAATGCATTGGAATCGGATGGAAAGGGCGTAACTCGCACTAGTGTATGGGGACTTTAACTCTCAGGTTACTCAGGATGGCTGTGTAATTCATGCTTCTGGGGCTAGTGAAGCTGTGTCCAAAGACACAACCAGTGGCCACGGCACGCCCAGAAAATGGGATAATCTCATCCTCGTTTTCTGGAATGATGGCTGTCGTTACTCTTATCCGCGCCAAACGGTCACAGCATGTCAGTCATGCTGTGGCTTAGGGGACACTGCGATCATCGTCACAGACACAGATCTGCACATGTGCAGATTGACAAACATCGGAGACATACATATACCATTATGTTTAGCCCTATGTCCTTAGCCTAGTCAGCTGACAGGTAGAGTATTGTTTTCTAACTGAAGATTATATGATGTTTCCATTTAGAATGTGGAGATGTGCATTATGTGCTGATCTACAATAGATTATTACTCTACATTAATAGTGAGCATCTCAGCATGCTTTAGCACTTCTGGTGAAAACTTTATTCAGTGTTATAGAAGTCAGTAGCAAAGAAATGTGGTCAAAAATAAAAATGCAGGCAGTGGGTGTAGTGAGGCTTTCTGAAGCAATGCATCTGTTGCACTCACAATTTGTCTTCCACTAGCTGGAACCAGCAGTCTGAGAATGGAGGTAATAACAAGACCAACCATTATACAGGGAACATCACAATCTTTTATCAGTTTAGCTGTGGTGAAATTTTGTATCCAGATACTTATGTAATCACAAAATGAGGTTAGTCATTTGAACTATTAATATTAGGGCGATACATATCATCCTATAAGAGATTGTCAGGTATGGGGCAAAATATGTGCAACATACTGTAGTTCTATAATAGAAGGGACTTCAAAGCAGAGGCGGACTGGGATGCCATGTCGGGCCCCGTGGTCTCCTTAGCTGCCGGGCATTACGGGTCTGCCTCTATCCCCAGTGCAGCACATAGCATGTGTGCTGGGGATAGAGGCCTGCTGCAGCTGTCTACAGCAGGGAAGGGTGGGGGCAGTGGGACCAGGGCCCCTCCAACAGGCCCAGGTCCAGGTAAAGAGTAACTGCCAGCCACCCTCTCTCATCCTCACTGAGTGTATATGCAGCACTACACTATTTACACAAAACCTCATAACAAAACAAATATTTTTTTAACTATGTTGTACAATGTATGTGCAAAAATTTTGATATGGGCAGTTTTTGGGTCTTACAGTATTTTACTGAAACTCTGCCACCATCCCACCCACCACCGTTCCTGAAAAAAACAAATAGATGTACTTTCAACCCCAAATGATCCTGTGTGTTTAAATAATGTTCTTAATGTGCCTTATGAGAACACTTTGTTTTCAAGTATGGGTTCACTTTGTGTATCCTCTATCTTCCCATTTTATATATGTCCTGCTTTCCTTAGAGAAAATTGCTGCAAAGTTATACAGCACCAAGGCCAGGGGCTGCTAGGGGGACACCAGTACCAGACCTTGAGACTTCTAGGGGGCCGGGCCCTCTGCGGAGTCCAGCCCAGTACCTAGCCACTATTGCCTGCCCATCCTGCTTGTGTTGCTGCAAAGCCCAACCCCAGCAGTCATTGCAATAAGAGGCGGATGAGGCTTGTGATGGAGAGACAGTTGGATGAGGCTGGACATACAAATGGGGATTGTGCTGAAGATACTGGGATGGGTCCAGAGAGTCACGGGGGATGAGCCAATAGATGTCCCACTTGCACCTTCTGGGGAGGGGTGGGTTGGGGGCATCACACACATAAGTGCTCTGGGTCCCAAGAATTCTGTTGCTGACCGTGATGGCACCTTACAAATCAACAATGATGATAATAATGTTTCGTTTTTTATGTATTATTTCCGTGACAGTTGACTAGTTGTTTTAACATGGAATGGTCTGTTTACATACAGTATAATTTTGAAAGTAAAACAAATTAAGATTTCAATAAATCATGTGCTTTCTCGTCCAAAACAAAGTGTCATAGGGCCTAATTCAGACCTGATTCTGTTGTGTGAAATCGCAAAGTGGCTGATTATTGAATGACTGCGCATGCGTACGGATCGTAATTAGCAGGCGCAAGGCCAAACTGCTAAAAAATCCTTCATCTTTTTTGGTCGCTAGGCATAAGCAGATTTTTTGACAGACAGCAAACGTTTGGGGGTAGTAACTGGACATTTTCTGGGAGTGTCAGGAAAAACGCAGGCGTTCCCAAGCATTTTCAGGGAGGGTATATGGCGACAGCTCCGGGCCGATCAGATTGTTTCTTTCGCACTGTAGGAGTAAGTCCTGGGTTAAGCACAGACTGGAAAATTATTCGATGGTGAGTGAGTTGTGAACAGATTTGCAGCTGACTTGCAAGGGCGGATTTTCACTTTGGCATGGCGGCAACTATCCAATTGCAAACCTCTGCAAATTCGCAGAGATGCGATTAGGTCTGAATTAGGCCCATAGTCATTTGTTAAAATACTCGCAGGCAGCAGGCTGTGGAGTCAAGGGGGTAATTCAGACCTGATCGTAGCAGCAAATTTGTTAGCAGTTGGGCAAAACCCTGTGCACTGCAGGGTGGGCAGATATAACATGTGCAGAGAGAGTTAGATTTGGTTTAGACTTCCCTTGTCCCCCACACCTAACCCTCCTTTACCTCAGCCTAACCCTACCTCCCTCTTAGTGCCTAAACCTAACCGCCGCCCTTAGTGCCTAAACCTAACCCGCCCCATTCCGCAGTCTATCCCCAACCCTCCCCCCTTAGTGCCTAAATCTCACACCCGCCGCAAGTACCCCGAACCCCCCCAGCACACACCGGTGGTACTTGGTCTTAAACCCCCTTCCCCGCAGTCTAACACTAACCTCCCAGGTGGCACCCAAACCTACCCCCCCTTCCCCCACTGCAGCCAAATCCTAATATTCCCGGTAATACTTACATTCTATCAGTATTCTGGGGTTGGGATGCTGGCCTGGTCAGGATTCCAGCATCAGTATTCTGACAGGTGTCGGGATTGCAGCGTCAGTATTTTGACTGCTGCGATCTTGATCCTTTACCGCTCTGGCTACATCTTGAAATTATTAGGCCATAGCCCATAAGAAATTATGTTTCTTAAAACAGCTGTACAGTTGGGGTGTATATACATATTGACCTAAACTGTGTTGTTAATCTTGCTTCTGGGTGATCTTGGAGTGCTACATCCAGAAGGCCAGAAAGGGAGGCATAGTGATGAAATTTGTATCATCTTCATTTTCCACAAAATTCTGTGAATCACAGCATCACGCTGCGGGTAGCAGGGCTAAATGATACATTCACCACAATCACACACCTGTCCAGCCCACTTCACTGGGAATCTGGGAGAACTCACCGAAGTCTCGCAGACATTCTGGCAGTGCAGGCATATATAGTATACCATAGTTCATAATATAAGGACCCACAGAGGAGGCAGGTAGGAAGCCTTAGCGTGAAAGTTAGATATTGAATTAGAATCAGTGTGTAATGCTTCTAAAAACCTACTGTAAAAAACTGCAGTGTCAAAGTAACCTCTGTATGAAACAAAGTTCATATATCCAACTTGTTTTCTGTCTGAGATGAACATGATATTTGTATTTAGCATTTTTGCTAAATAATCCATATTTTGCTAAGTTCATGGGGAATGTAACCTCAAAATGAGATGCAGGTATTAATAATTCACACAGCGTTAGCAATAGTGTTTCAGACACAGGGCAAAACATTTACTTACTAAACTGAAATGTAGGATAAAGCTGTCTTTATAATCCAGCGCTGATCCAGTTGTACTATTTATACTGTTAGGTTCTTGGGTAAAAAATCTTGTTGAGTTCAACCCTCATCAGTGGTAATTAAGTTTGACAGTATGGGTTCCGCAGCAATTCACAAACCTGTACTTTATGCATCAGCATTGCTTATTATTCTAATTAAAGTGGAACATTGTGCCCTCGCCAGTCATTAGTGGGTTTTCAGTCTGTAACTGACATTAGCAGAAATTAAAACGGGGGAGTTCATGTGAAGTCCAGAGGCATCCATGTTAAAATTAGCTTTGCCATGGCAACAGTCTTCAACAATTATCGGGAAGGGATGTATTCTCTCTGGTTTCTTTATAAACTCCAACCAAAAAAATGTAATTTTATGGAGGGAGGATATAGACATCCAGCTGGACAGGTAAGGTTATCAAGCTTAAAAAAATTTCACATAATGGCCTGGGAGGGTGATGCAAATGCATAGTGTTCTCAGTGTTGTCGATTCAGCTTGATGAGCCATTTGTCTTAGAACATTATCTTGAAGAGGATCATGTCAGGGACAGTTATGTGTTGATTGCAGTGCTGGAGAAGAATCTATTCCTTAGAATTAGGCTGAATTGTCCTTGGTGCAGAAACGTGTGTTAATCGTGTAACTGAAATGTGTGTGTGTGTGTGTGTGTGTGTGTGTGTGTGTGTGTGTGTGTGTGTGTGTGTGTGTGTGTGTAGAAATAAGTGTGATCACTGAAATATCTCAGAGAACTAGACTAGTAATGTCTCTGTAATTATAAGTGAAAGACATCGTTGTCTGTACATTGCGATTTATAAATAATATATGCTTACTAATATTCTGAGGATTGACTACGGCTGTCTGATTCAGTTCTATGGCAAAATATGTTTAAACTACTATTTCATTTGTTCCACTATTTAACAACTTAACTTTACAGACTGATATAAATAGTCAGCTATTTCCTTTAGTTTGGCCTACTGTGGTTTTCTCATAATATACAATATTATTTTACCGCATCTGAGGTTGTATAGCATAAAGCAGGTCATAATGCTGGATACAGAAGCTGTAAATGGCATACAATTATCTATGTATTTATAAAAGATAGTATGATATTATTTGATGTCTCCATAGAAAATTTCATTATTCTAATAATGCTATACAGAGTATTTGATAGTTCTTCTCTCTGTGGTTTCTGTTTCTGTGAGATTATGGAACAGACAGTAAAAGGTGATAAGGGGGGTACACACGGATAGATCCATGTTTAAAATCTAAGCAATCTGACTAGATTGCTTCGATTTCAAGCAGGGATCTGCCGTGTGTATGCCCCCCAGCGATAGCGATGTGTGGCCCCGCACATTGCTATCGTCGGTGCTAGATTGAGCCTGCATGCAGGCTCAATCTAGCAGGTCACTTACTTCACCGCTGTGTGAAGTGAGCGGCCCCCGTCCGTCCGTCCGTCCCCTCGCTCAGCACATCACGCTGTGCTGCTGAGCGGGGGTAGAGATGTGTGCTGAGCGGTCTGTGTTAAGATCGCTCAGCACACATCTGTCCCATCAAAGGTTGATTGAAGACAATGGGAAGTACCAACAAAGACAACTGTATACCCAAATATAAATTGCAGTCAAGGTCTTAAGTAATCTGGAAAATACAGACAGGTTCCGATAACAATAGACAGACAGGCAGGGGGCTCATGGAAAGGTAAGGCAAGAGCATCATAGGACAGACAAATGCGAAGGAAGGAAAGAATCCTGAGAAGAACAGATTAATGAGAAGAATTGGAGAGAAAGCAGTAACTGGTAGAACCTGCTAAACCCATGCCATTAAGTGTCCCACTTCCTCAGTTTTTCACACTGGTTGTCCAGTAATGTGTTGCTGTGAACTCACAGTATCATGGCCTAGATGGTTCCATAGTAACACTTGGGCAGTCTAAGGGCTTGGTCTCATATATTACCACATGTCACTGACTGCAGTATAGCCTGCTACCAGTCCATGGGCCTTCTGACTCCTTAGTACTGAAGTATGCATAATAAACAAATGTGTACTCATGAGAAGGAAATTGAGACCGTTAGGGGAAGAATGCAACAATGAATCATCATGGAAGTATGACATCATGTGCTAAATTAGGGGGAATTCCCTATAGGTTATAATACTGCAGTGTGTCGGTAGGGAGGTGAATCTCCCTTCTGACATGCAGGTAGTAGTTTTTTTATGTCAATTTATTAATGTATGGTTTTAGGTAGATCTAGAAATAGGTCACCATATCTTAATAGTATCGATAAAGCATGGAGAAATGACCGTTATGATTCAGGGTAATTTGTATACATAATAGGAATGTTTAAATGATTAGAGTAGTCTGCAGATTATGTGTCAACACGAATGTAAATAATTACCATTGGAAATACAATTGGCATTAATATGATGATACATATATTAAAATTGAGTTTGGTTATGGATGATATACGTTGCGTACGAACCAAGCATGCACCAATTAGTGATATGACAGATGTCGCGCACATAGTTCGCATGTGTTAATCAGTGGTATGTGGAACCTGATGAGCGGTGACACGCAAGTGGAGTGCATAGAAAGTGCATGCGCAATGTCAGAGTGCCCGGAAATGGAGGAGTTACCCACTATTTAAATGAATGGATGAGAACACGAGTATCATTACTCCTGAGGAAGCCGCCGAGTATAGAGGCGGAGAAATGCGTTGAGGTTGCTCTTTATGCACGGCTGTGACCTTTTTGACCATTGGTGGGACATCAATCAAACGGACTTGGTGCGGCGGGACCCCGGACAAGCTACGGCGGTATACAGCACTTTCTGCCGCTTGAGGGGGAATCTTTTCCCAGTATAGTTTGCAGCTACTGGGTGTGATCATTGCACAGTAAGCCAACCAAGATTCCAGTGTCCTTCTATTAACCCATGCTGACGGGGTATGCATTAAGCTGTGAGTGCTTGCTATCTACTAACAAGTTAAAGTGATCTAAAATGCACTAATTTGGAAACGCATCAGCTGTGACTTTATACTCTGCTTCGAATGGTTTTTCACCCATCTACTAATCTATTGCAATTTTGCTTTGGGCTTTATTAAAGGCTATTATATATTTATGCATGCAATATTCAACTAACAACTGTGGACAGAGTCTGACATGAATTTGCACTAACTTTTTGCATGATCTGGACTGTGGGTCTAAATAACGGATGACCAGCAAGATATATTTCATTTTATTAAAAAGCTGTGATCAAATAATTGCTATTGTGCACGGATCATTTTATAAACGAAGACTGATCATTCCGGTGCTTTATAGAGAATGGAGAGGGTTATATGATGTATTTCCAATGGCTAGGTTGTTTAGGACCAATCAATCTCTGAAGTAATTGTCATTTTAAGTATATTTTATACACCGGCCGTGTGTTTAGTGTTGTATGTTTATGTGTTTTGTCTATATTGTGATATTAAATTTATAAAATTTGAATTCTGGCTGTACAGCGCTTCAATTACTTTTGTTTGGAAGTATGGATTCACTGCTTATGGATCCAATTTGATTAATTAATGAAAAATGATTGGATTACCCTCTGTGGGATGTAGACCTTAATACAGTGTACCCGTGAATGATCGCTCATGAATAAATATACCACAAGGCTATTCACATGTATTATATACATTTTCATCAGGGTGTATTTGATAAGTACCGAGACGTTGGTTCAATCCTCGGTAATTGCCTTTTGCTTGCATTGAGTGCTGACACCACCGGCTGCATTTTTACTGACTTTCCTATAGGATTGTTTGTACTGGAGGCACCTGCATTACTAGAGTATTATTGTATTGGGGAGTTCTGCTTGCTACAGATACTTGATAGATAGTTAGATTTAATATTTATTTATTAACATACATTTACTCACTTAGGTTTGGAGTCACCTTAACTGTTTATGTATTGAGCTATTACTTTTCACTTGGTACATTATGTTGCATTCTACTTATTTCTAGTTTTGAGTTTCCCTTTCTAATGGCTAAAAAGACATTCCACCATGTCCTTCTTTTGAGATAAAATATAATATAAATAATGTTAAGGATTTGTTTGATGTTATCTAGACAGCATTTTAGAGAAATTATGGGTAATACCCAGACGCTTATTCCCTACCTGGTATTATAAAGCTTGAAACAAAATTGTTGGCGTGGAACAACAGCTGTGTAGATCTCAAGTTAATAACATTTCATGCAACTTCCCACTAATCATTGTAATTCATTTTACCCTTAAACTTTTTGTATAATTCATGTATGACCTTGACATGAGTTGGCTGCTGCTTTTCAGTAAAGTCGTCTTAATATGTATATAACACTCAGCCAATACACTATAGCAAAACTTCAACTTGATTGCACTGGAAGTTACGTTATGCTGATGTGTATTGGGCCTCCTGGTTTTGCATATTATTGCAAAATGGTTTAATTTTAAAATAAAAATAAAAATTCTGATTTAATCAGAGCTCTTAGTATTTCACATTGAATAAGGTAATTTACACTACTTCTGTACAAAGTAAAAATATAACAAGGCACTAAGGATAATGCAATTTTGGTGGACGAATTTCCCCCGTGTCCTTCAGATTTATCTACAGTAATACTGGAAAACACATGCAGTGAAATTGGTGCAGAAATCGATCTCTCCAATTTCTATCTGCGAGTGTAGAAAATGGGAAAGAGATTCCATCACACAGGAAGAAGATCACCACTGATGTGGCCCTCTAACATGTACTGTAGTACTGCTTTCTGAGCTTCATAGCAATGAGGAATAGTTTTCACTTACATTATATCTACCTTTATCATTTTTAATTATAACATTATATTGTATAGTAGCTAGTATCTCGTCCAGACAGATAAGGTCAATGGTAGTTCAAAGGCTTAATGCATTTCATTGATCGAGCAATTATATCAGAAGCAGATGAAATGCAGTCATGCTGCCGCACTTACCACTTGTTGCTAATAGATTGGACACTTGACTGTTTTGCCGTAAATCTTACATTGCATCCCTGATTGTCCCTATTACTATGAGGATCCACTGCAATACTAACTATGGACAACAGGTGGCAGTGCATTGTCATAACTGACAACTGCATACACATACATATCCCAACACCTATACCTTTTGCAAATCATGGCAATAATGACACATAGGGGGGAATTCAATTGGCTGTGATAAAGTGTTAAGTTAATGCGTGTTAACTTAACGCACATAACGTATGTTAATTCTGCTTATCACCTGTATGCGTGCTCCCATTCCTCACGCAATTTAATTAGAAAACAGTAAAATCGCCATTCGACCGATAATTCTTGCTAGTGTTACTGGTGTTGAGTCTAGGTGCAAATTAGGAAATCTGCTTGTACCCCTAAAAAAGGCAAACTAGAGTAGAATAACAGTATAGAAGACTATTATTGGCCATAAAAAAATATATATATATTTGGGTCTCTTAAAAATGTGTTAAATGGCTGTTATATGCATTATTTTAAAACAGTGAAAAATGACAGAAAGCAACTGTTTTTCTGCAAAATAAGGTCTTATTAAATTAGGGGTGCATAAAAATGCCAATTAGTAGGTTTTTGTGTCATTTTAGGGACTTTAAAAAATATATTTTAAAAACACCTGTAACTCCCACCTGCAAGCCTAAAAACATACAGCACTCCCATACACCTGTCCCATATCTTGAACCCATTATTCTGCACTTTGTATTTTTTCACCCCAAAAGTGATGTCATTATTGGCCAAATTAAGCTAATTAGTCATTAAGGGGAGTGCCCCATGGTTTTTCACCTGCTCAGGAGGTGGTGACAAGAAATTGCTGTTAAACCTATGGAGAATTATTGCATGTAACGTTTCACAGACAAATGAATAGCTACGTTTTTGCTAGTTGCGATAAAAGCCCATTTTACACGCTAAAAAGGGTTATTTCGGCTAATTTAATTCCCCCCTTTAATTTGGAAATCACAATGCACTATCAGGATATGCTGAACTATATTACTCTAAACATTCTAAACATAGATAAGTACAACAAAAGTACACAACACCCTTATTCAGTAATGATTGTCTGATACAACATGTGATGTATGGAACAATTGCCATGCTTCATAAGTGATGCCTAAAATCGCTGCCTATCAAAAAGACATCCACAGACTAGGCATTGGGAAGTACATCGTTTTGTGGTAATCTAATACAGCTGCACAGTTGTGTCTTCTGTATGATTGGAAAATATTGTATTTCTGGTATCTAGCAATGTACTTGGAAAGCATTCTTATATCTTATATAGAGTAGTTGCAGTATTTTGTACAGGATAAATTGTATTTTTGTGTGCTGTTTCTCACCTGTTGCTTAGATTGACTTCTTATTGGATTTCCTGAAGCGTCTCATATCGCTCAAGATTACAGGTCTCCATCTTTTCCCTTGCTGTCTCATTAAGGAATCATGGAGTTTAGCTTTTTGCTCGGCAAAGGGCTTTAGCCAGATGTCATAACCCTTCTGTTTACCTGTTATCAAGTACACATGAAGACAAGTGGGGATTCTTAAAGCGCTAACTGAAGGTTTAAAACAAATTGAAATGCAAGTATGTGGGATCACATTTGTAATATTTCACTGGACTGACCATTGGATAAAAATAACCCAAAATGCACAGTGTAGAATAAAAATACATACAGTACAAATATAGTAATACATGTAGTAAACATGTAGATATATAAAGCTATATGTGTGTTATTTATATATATATATATATATATATTATTATTTTCTTTTTTTTTTAAATAAAAATATATTTTAAAAATACCTGTAACTCCCACCTGCAAGCCTAACAACATACAGCACTCCCATATACCAGTCCCATATCTTGAACCCATTATTCTGCACTTTGTATTTTTTCTCCCCAAAAGTGATGTCATTACTGGCCAAATTAAGCTGTATTAAAATATATATATATATATTTTAATACAATATATATATATATATATATATATATATATATTAGTGATGAGCGGGTTCGGTTCCTCGGGATCCGAACCCCCCGAACTTCACCCATTTTACACGGTTCCGAGGCAGCCTCGGATCCTCCCGCCTTGCTCGGTTAACCCGAGCGCGCCCGAACGTCATCATCCCGCTGTCGGATTCTCGCGAGATTCGTATTCTATATAAGGAGCCGCGCGTCGCCGCCATTTTCACTCGTGCATTGGAGATGATAGCGAGAGGACGTGCAGCGTTCTCTCAGTTTCTGTGTTCAGTGTGCTGCAAATATCTGTGCTCAGTGTGCTTGCAAATATCTGTGCTCAGTGTGCTTGCAAATATCTGTGCTCAGTGTGCTTAAAATATCTACGTTCTCTGCCTGAAAAACGCTCCATATCTGTGCTGCATTGTAGTATATAGTAGGAGGACAGTGCAGAATGTTGCTGTGACCACCAGTATATATATATAGCAGTACGGTACAGTAGTCCACTGCTCTACCTACCTCTGTGACGTCAAGTATACTATGCATCCATATCTGTGCTGCATTTTAGTTGTCCGCAGTATATAGTAGGTGGGGACAGTGCAGAATGTTGCTGTGACCACCAGTATATATATAGCAGTACGGTACAGTAGTCCACTGCTCTACCTACCTCTGTGACGTCAAGTATACTATGCATCCATATCTGTGCTGCATTTTAGTTGTGCGCAGTATATAGTAGGAGGGGACAGTGCAGAATGTTGCTGTGACCACCAGTATATATATAGCAGTACGGTACAGTAGTCCACTGCTCTACCTACCTCTGTGTCCTCAAGTATACTATGCATCCATATCTGTGCTGCATTTTAGTTGTGTGCAGTATATAGTAGGTGGGGACAGTGCAGAATGTTGCTGTGACCAACAGTATATATATAGCAGTACTGTACAGTAGTCCACTGCTCTACCTACCTCTGTGTCGTCAAGTATACTATGCATCCATACCTGTGCTGCATTTTAGTTGTGCGCAGTATATAGTAGGAGGGGACAGTGAAGAATGTTGCTGTGACCACCAGTATATATATAGCAGTACGGTACAGTAGTCCACTGCTCTACCTACCTCTGTGTCGTCAAGTATACTATGCATCCATACCTGTGCTGCATTTTAGTTGTGCGCAGTATATAGTAGGAGGGGACAGTGCAGAATGTTGCTGTGACCACCAGTATATACATAGCAGTACGGTACAGTAGTCCACTGCTCTACCTACCTCTGTGTCGTCAAGTATACTATGCATCCATATCTGTGCTGCATTTTAGTTGTGCGCAGTATATAGTAGGTGGGACAGTGCAGAATGTTGCTGTGACCAACAGTATATATATAGCAGTACGGTACAGTAGTCCACTGCTCTACCTACCTCTGTGTCGTCAAGTATACTATGCATCCATACCTGTGCTGCATTTTAGTTGTGCGCAGTATATAGTAGGAGGGGACAGTGAAGAATGTTGCTGTGACCACCAGTATATATATAGCAGTACGGTACAGTAGTCCACTGCTCTACCTACCTCTGTGTCGTCAAGTATACTATGCATCCATACCTGTGCTGCATTTTAGTTGTGCGCAGTATATAGTAGGACGGGACAGTGCAGAATGTTGCTGTGACCACCAGTATATAAATAGCAGTACGGTACAGTAGTCCACTGCTCTACCTACCTCTGTGTCATCAAGTATACTACAAAAGTTCAGTAAAATGACCCAAAAAACAAAATTAAAAGCATCTGATGAGAAGCGTAAACTTGCCAATATTCCATTTACGACACGAAGTGGCAAGGAACGGCTGAGGGCCTGGCCTATGTTCATGGCTAGTGGTTCAGAGTCACATGAGGATGGAAGCACTCATCCTCTCACTAGAAAACTGCAGTGCCACTCCTAGATGGGCCAGGTGTTTGTGACGGCCACTTGGGTCGCTTAGCTTAGTCACACAGCTACCTCATTGCACCTCTTTTTTTCTTTGCATCATGTGCAGTTTGGGGACTATTTTTTAAATCTGCCATCCTGTCTGACACTGCAGTGCCACTCCTAGATGGGCCAGGTGTTTGTGTCGGCCACTTGTGTCGCTTAGCTTAGTCACACAGCTACGTCATTGCACCTCTTTTTTTCTTTGCATCATGTGCTGTTTGGGGACTATTTTTTAAATCTGCCATCCTGTCTGACACTGCAGTGCCACTCCTAGATGGGCCAGGTGTTTGTTTCGGCCACTTGGGTCGCTTAGCTTAGTCACACAGCTACCTCATTGCACCTCTTTTTTTCTTTGCATCATGTGCTGTTTGGGGACTATTTTTTAAATCTGCCATCCTGTCTGACACTGCAGTGCCACTCCTAGATGGGCCAGGTGTTTGTGTCGGCCACTTGGGTCGCTTAGCAAAGCCATCCAGCGACCTCGGTGCAAATTTTAGGACTAAAAGTAATATTGTGAGGTGTGAGGTGTTCAGAATAGACTGGAAATGAGTGGAAATTATGGTTATTGAGGTTAATAATACTATGGGATCAAAATGACCCCCAAATTCTATTATTTAAGCTGTTTTTGAGGGGTTTTAATAAAAAAAAACCCGAATCCGACAAAAAAATTTCAGGGAGGTTTTGCCAAAACGCATCCGAATCCAAAACACGGCCGCGGAACCGAATCCAAAACCAAAACACAAAACCCGAAAAATGTCCGGTGCACATCACATATATATATATATATATATATATATATATATATATATATATACTTTCAAATTTGATTCCAATAAGCATATATTTAATTTGCTTCTGGCTCTAGATACTAACTGTTTTTTTTGTTTAATGTAGTTTGTAAGTGCCAGCGGTCTGTGTGCTAAACCTGTACCTTATATATTTACCATAATTGACAAGCAGCAAGCACCATTATTAGTTATATGGTTTGGATCAGAGATGTAGGCATTGTCGTTTCTATAATGGGTGCAATGTGTGCGGTGCATATGGGCCCCTGAGTCCAAGGGTGGCCCACACCGCACACACCGTACCCATTTTAATACTTACCAATCCGGAGTCCAGCGACGGACACTGCGGTCATGGCAAAAGTCGCCACCAAAATGGCTGCCACACATGCACAGTAGCCAAATTGGTCTCTGGATCATGGCGGACGCCATGTTTCCGGAGGCCTGCGCATGCGTAGTAGACTCCAGCACAATGCCGGAGTCTACAGCGCCGTTCAGAGGAGGGGGCCAACTTGGAGGTGCACACGGACCCCCTCCTCTGTAGAAATGACCCTGAATGTAGGAAGACTTTAGATGCACTTCTTGCACACTTTCTTTTTAGGTTACTGGTAGGGTATGTATGGAAAAGTGCTATCATCCACTAACAGTGCGTTACTCTGTGATGTGTTCACTGGAGAGGAGCAGGCACCATTGATTCAGCACTTCTCAAAATACATGGGCTGCTCTTACTGGCTCGTCTGGAAGTAGAACTCAACCAGGCTGCTATATCTGCTGTTCTGGTTTCCATGTAATCTTGTTGAACTGCTCAGTTGAAATATAGTGCACATCTGACCTTGCTGCCCAGTCATGATGGCACTGACTTGCTCACCAGGTTTTTACCTTGTGTAGAACAGGTGGGGTATGGAATTTACTGCTTCTTTGTCAGCCTATTACTGTCTTGAAAGAGCAGCTTCTGACAGCTCCACAAATAAGTAACTGATTGGGGCTTCTCCTGTATGGTCAGCAACCAGTGAACAGTGTCATACCTCCCAATAAGGACAGTTGGTAGGTATGCAGTGTGGATGTGCTGCAGGAATATAGAAACACTTGATGATCGACAATACAGTATGTCACTCATTCAGTCTTTAAGTCCTTAATGCTCTATGAGAGGGTTGTACCAATGCTGTAAGTACATTAATTCTTAGTACTGCAGAGAATCAATATTCTTAATAGATGGGAACGAGTTTTAAAAATAAAAATAAAAACTGGATGTCTCTTTTAAAGTTGCATTTTACATGTTTGTGTGTTGAGTGATTCTGTTTACTTTACCAAAACTTTAGATAAAGTCACATTTCCGTGCATATTTCAAGCATATTCTACAAGTGGTCACAGTGATAAGCGATACTAATAGTGACCAGGAGCTAAAATAACACATCAGCATAACTTTGTTGGATCTGCAAATGGCAGACAATTCTTATTATTCACAACAGTCAGTTTTATTTCCCTTGCTAAGCATAAATAGCTTACTATAAATTGCATTGAGCATACATAGTGTAAGAAAAATTGCCCCCTTCACATTGTATGTAAAATTAAGACAACTGGTGTGAAATCTCATTTATCAAAGCGAAAAGTAATAATTTCTTTGCAAAAGTCCACCGTAGGGAGCTTAATAGGCCAACAGTGCATCACAGGTTAATGAAGTAATACAACCTGAGCTATTATAGCTATTAAGGACTTACTGTACACTGCATTTTCTATAGATATATATATACAGTATATATAAGCTCTCAAGAGCAGGGCCCTCTTACCTCATGTGTCATTCCTTCTCTTACTTAAACCACCTTCTACTCCATACTCCCTTCGATGGCACCAAATCCCTCTGTTTTCTGCACAGAATGGTCAGTGATAGAAGGCTCCGTTTGTGGCTAACACGTAGTAAAACCCATTGATTCTGCAGAATCAATGGGTTAGCGCACGCAGAGCCGGCCCTAACCAATATGATGCCCTAGGCAAATTTTTGCCTGGTGTCCCCTATCCAACATCGCTAGTTCCACCTCTGACCCTGCATCCCTTTTCCAGCACCATCACCTTTCATAGCAGTCCTCATTTTGGTGCTCCTATCCCCTATATTTTCAATAGAAACAATGTGCACATTTGGCAAACAACCCAAAAATGGGCATGTTCTTGCTGGGAAGGGGCATGGCCACACAATAGTACCCCCAATATATATTAGGCCACACAGTAGTGCAACTTTATTCACATTTTATCATGCGATAGTGTCCCTTATTCACGTTACATTACACAGTAGTACCACTTTACCTTATATACATTACTCCTCACAGTAGTGCCCTATATACACTTTACCTCACACTGAATTGCTCCATATTCACATTACACCACACCATATTGCTCTTTATTCACATTAGACCACACAGTAGTGCCTTTTCTATAAGTTACGCCACACAGTAGAGCACCTTATACAGATAATGCCACACATTAGTAATGCATTTATACACATAATACCACACAGTAATGTCCATTGCACATATAACACACATTATTAATGTCCTTATAAACATAATGCACCTTACACATTATGCCAACCTTTATTAATGCCCTTATACACATAATGTCCTTTACACATATGCCGCACATTATTAATGTATTTATACACATGACACATGGGCAGTACGGATGGTGTAATGGTTAGCATTACTGCCTCACAGCACTGAGGTTATGGGTTCGATTCCCACCATGGCCCTAACTGTGTGGAGTTTGTATATTTTCCCCGTACTTGCATGGGTTTCCTCCGTGTACTCTGGTTTCCTTCCACAATCCAAAAATATACTGGCAGGTTAATTGGCTCCAAACAAAATTAACCCTAGCGTGAATGTGTGTGCGTGTACATGTGGTAGGGAATATAGATTGTAAGCTCCACTGGGGCAAGGACTGGTGTGAATGGGCAAATGTTCTCTGTAAATCGCTGTGGAATATGTGTGTGCTATATAAATAACTGGTAATAAATAAATAATAAAATAAATAAATGACACACATAATGCCCATTACACATATGTCGAACACTACAGCACAACCAACCCTCCCTCACACAGCACTCACACGGCTGTTAATACTGTGACCTCTGCCTCTGCTTGGAGACAGATGTGTCCTCATACATCTTGCCTCAATACAGCATGCAGCAGAAGATGCCCTTTTTGCTGGAAAGTCGGGCGCCTTTTTGCCTAAAATGCATTTTATTTGCATTGCTATATGGCTATGATGCACAAGCAGCTTCTGCTGATTAAAATGATATGCAACATACATATATTCTGTGTGCGACTGTGGCTGTGTCTACATACGAAATGCTACGTTACAGTGATTTCCAGGAATACACTGTAACGTAGCATTTTTGAAAAAAACTAAGCTACTATCTCTGTTTCCTACATCCCACATAATTATAAAACAGTATCTGTGTATAGCCGTGAGCATTATGTTTACCAAATATACTAGGTGCATGCAGTGCAGCCAAAGCCTTCTCCTGAGCCATAAGAGGAATGTTGTTAAGTTAATATATGGTTATTTACAGACATAGTCAGCACCATAACTAGGTGTGGGGACAGGGACTCAGAGACTAGAAGCACCATCGCTCACCCGTGGCGCCAACATTTTGCTTGTAGCGTAGGGAGCCGCTCAGAATGATCTGGGCACTCAGCTCCTTCCTGTCCTGGTAGCTCGACCCCTTATTGTGACCTAATGACATCAAATGTACAGGGGAAGGGGGAGGGGGGTGCTGGCACAGTGCGGAATATTGCCCGGCTGCGGCCCTGTTCATAGTTGCCAGGAGCTAACTGGCTGCTTTAATTTGGTTGTTGATAATGTTTCTGCCTCACAGTAATCACATACACTTTCCTTACCACCAGCCAGGGCAGTCGAGAGAGGCCGTGGGCCTGGGTACTGAGGGGGGCGTGGCCAAATCCAGGAAGGCATGGCCACAAATCCTAAACAAAATGTACAAATAGTTCTCCTGGCACCGGTGGCTGCACAGAGGGTTCCGGCAACTATACAGAGGGATATTTGTGCCCCTCAGAACTGCAAATGGGATCAATGTCCCCCTTAGCAGCTGACCTGAGTACCTACTGGGCCCCTCCAACAAGCCTGGGGCAGGGCTATTAGTACCTGCACTTCTGCTACCAGCTCCATTGATTATTCTATAACCTTATGTATCAATTATTCTCCACAGCTTTTTTTTAATTGAAAGCTCATTTGTCACTCTATGTGATTTGTTTGCATTATGATCCCTCAGTGTATAGCGCTGCACTGTATAAAAAGCAAGGATAATAAACGAAAATGACAAACAGATTGGTATTCACTTTATTTGCTATGGTCAACTAGTTGCTGCACAATAGGGAGAAAACAACATGCAATAAATAGAAAACAAAGCCAATTAAATTGAATAACCTGTATAAAATAGTCATGTAAAAAGTTGCACTGAAACCTTCTGTTCTTGACTATCCAGGGTCTCTATTAATAGTAGTTGCCATGCCCAGGTATATGGCTCCACTGCATTTCAAATGTCAATTATAAAAATAGCTATATTCAGGAAGACTCAGAAACTGATCACATAATGATATAGGAGGAAGGAGCATGCATTACAGAGTAAGGCTAAAAGTGTTTCTTCTTTACAAACTGAACCAGTGTACACATTTATTAAAGTCCCAAATCTGATAACAAGAAATACTCTTTAACTGGTTTTATCTCCAGATGTATCACTGGTAAGGGCAGACTTACAGTATGTGTGCTACTTACAGACCTTTGTGTTATTAAGGGCAGCTTTCTACGTCTTACATATTGCTCCTTCATTTTGCTGTACAAGACAATTTCTGCATACCTCTGCTTGAGCAACACTGCTTTGTACCTTGCAATGTAAATGAAATCATTACATTTAATAATAGAGGGAATCATGTGATCAATGAACTGTTTCTGCTATCCCTGCATTACTGGCAGATCTTTCTACTGTATAATCTGCAACATTAACATGCAAATAGCTGGCATAATGAAAAAGCGCAAGTGTTCAAACACCATTACCTTTTCCATCTGTGGCCCAGCACTGTGCATTATTATCAAATGATCATTTTTATTGAATTAGAGATGGATACTAGCTTAGCTATACTTTTATGTAATATATACCAAATGAATTAGCATTGAATTGGGTAATGACAGATGGCTGAAGAAATTCCAGATAACATCTTCTCATGATGGCTGAGCACAAAAGCTAAGGTTCTACGACCTACTAAAATCAATGGCGTTTCACATTAGAATGAGAATCAACTAGTGCTGTTTTCCATTTTAAATTTTACCTTTCAAAATTATGAAAGAAAAGAAAACGCATACTGTGGCTTAAATATTACAGCAACAACATAGCAAAGCATGAACATGTAACAATAGTATTAGGAGCTACATAAGACTGTAATCTGTTTTTGGCAGGTACATATTTACCGTCACTTGTGCCACAGTGCCCTGGCAGTACAGTGCTGCATAACAGGTGTAATCAGATAAATCAAACAATTATGCTCAGTTTGCCAATATCACCAACCTGGACTTCGGTGAAGAAGTTAATAACCATGTACACAAAATACACTGCTCAAAAAAATAAAGGGAACACTAAAATAACACATCCTAGATCTGAATTAATGAAATATTCTTATTAAATACTTTGTTCTTTACATAGTTGAATGTGCTGACAACAAAATCACACAAAAATTATCAATGGAAATCAAATTTATTAACCCATGGAGGTCTGGATTTGGAGTCACCCTCAAAATTAAAGTGGAAAAACACACTACATGCTGATCCAACTTTGATGTAATGTCCTTAAAACAAGTCAAAATGAGGCTCAGTAGTGTGTGTGGCCTCCACGTGCCTGTATGACCTCCCTACAACCCACACAAGTGGCTCAGGTAGTGCAGCTCATCCAGGATGGCACATCAATGCAAGCTGTGGCAAGAAGGTTTGCTGTGTCTGTCAGCGTAGTGTCCAGAGCATGGAGGCGCTACCAGGAGACAGGCCAGTACATCAGGAGACGTTGAGGAGGTCATAGGAGGGCAACAACACAGCAGCAGGACCGCTACCTCTGCCTTTGTGCAAGGAGGAACAGGAGGAGCATTGCCAGAGCCCTGCAAAATGACCTCCAGCAAGCCACAAATGTGCATGTGTCTACTCAAACGATCATAAACAGACTCCATGAGGGTGGTATGAGAGCCCGATGTCCACAGGTGGGGGTTGTGCTTACAGCCCAACACCGTGCAGGACGTTTGGCATTTGCCAGAGAACACCAAGATTGGCAAATTCGCCACTGGTGCCCTGTGCTCTTCACAGATGAAAGCAGGTTCTCACTGAGCACATGTGACAGACATGACAGAGTCTGGAGATGCCAAGGAGAACATTCTGCTGCCTGCAACATCCTCCAGCATGACCGGTTTGGCAGTGGGTCAGTAATGGTGTGGGGTGGCATTTCTTTGGGGGGCCACACAGCCCTCCATGTGCTCGCCAGAGGTAGCCTGACTGCCATTAGGTACCGAGATGAGATCCTCAGACCCATTGTGAGACCATATGCTGGTGCGGTTGGTCCTGGGTTCCTCCTAATGCAAGACAATGCTAGACCTCATGTGGCTGGAGTGTGTCAGCAGTTCCTGCAAGACGAAGGCATTGATGCTATGGACTGGCCCGCCCGTTCCCCAGACCGGAATCCAATTGAGCACATCTGGGACATCATGTCTCGCTCCATCATGTCTCGCACCACAGACTGTCCAGGAGTTGGCGGATGCTTTAGTCCAGGTCTGGGAGGAGATCCCTCAGGAGACCATCCGCCACCTCATCAGGAGCATGCCCAGGCATTGTAGGGAGGTCATACTGGCACGTGGAGGCCACACACACTACTGAGCCTCATTCTGACTTGTTTTAAGGACATTACATCAAAGTTGGATCAGCCTGTAGTGTGTTTTTCCACTTTAATTTTGAGGGTGACTCCAAATCCAGACCTCCATGGGTTAATAAATTTGATTTCCATTGATCATTTTTGTGTGATTTTGTTGTCAGCACATTCAACTATGTAAAGAACAAAGTATTTAATAAGAATATGTGTGTGTGTGTGTGTGTGTGTGTGTGTGTGTGTGTGTGTGTGTGTGTGTGTGTGTGTGTGTGTGTGTGTCTGTGTGTGTGTGTCTGTGTGTATTTTAGTCCTGGTGCATCACCAGTCCTGCGGAGGCACAATCACTGCCAGATGGCGCCTGCATTTGGTTGGTATACGGACTATAGATCTACATTAAAAAGGACTACAGTCAATAGGTCTACCAGTAATGGTAGACATGCATTAGGTCAGTGGTTCTCAAACTCGGTCCTCAGGTTCATGTTTTCCATGTCACCCAGCAGGTGCACTGTGTACCACCAACTGTCACATTTAAAAAATCTACAGGTGACCTGCAAAACATGAACTGTGTGGGGTCCTGAAGACCGAGTTTGAGAACATGTGCATTAGGTCGACAGGGTCAAAAGGTCAACATGACAATGATCAACACACATATGGTAGACACGAGTTTTTTAATTTTATTATTTTTCTTTTTTTTTTCAATGTTTTCATACTTTACCATCCACATGGACTATGATTGGGAATAGTAACCGAAGCGAGCCACACGAGGGGACACGGTACACTAATGGGGCTTTTTGTGGCAGAAAAAGTTGAAAATACCCCCCCAAAAAAATTGTCTACCTTTTTTGTGTTGACCATTTCCATGTCGACCTTTTGACCCTGTCGACCTTTCCTACTGTTTACCTATTATATGTCGACTTTTTGACCCTGTCGACCTTTCTTACTGTCTACCTATTCTATGTCGATATTTTAACCCTGTTGAGCTAATGCATGTCTACCATTAGTGGTAGACCTGGTGACTGTAGACCTTTTTAGTGTGGATCTAATAATCCACACCCCGTTTTGGTTTGGAGTGACACCCTCTAGCCAGTTGTGCTGCTGCAGAGTTGCACAGAGCATCCTTTGAACAATCTGGGCATGCCCCCTGCAGCCTGCAGTGATGGTCCAGGCAGTGCTCTACATCCTGAGGCCGACACAGAGACTTGCTCTGCTATTGAACACATTTATAATCACATTTGTTTCAGAGACAAACTTGCTACCCAAGCTGGTGATATGTTCTGAAGAGAAACTATGAAGGCTAAGGTTGTACTAATTACAGTTTATAGAGGATGCAGTTTAATATTATTTATATAAGCCTCTTAAAAGGGTTTAGTGTTTGCAGTTTCCTAAATCTGATATAAACCCTCTTTATGTTTTGCTGAACTTCCTGACTGTTTTCTCAAATCTTATTTTTTTTTTCATTTTTAAATTCATTAATAGCTTGGTATCCTTTTCATTTGGGGCATCAAACTGGCTAAAATTTGACTGGATAATTTATTTCAGTCAAAGAGTATGGGTGGCTTGTCTCTCCCCAACCTTGAGTTCAGCATCTGGAGATGTTTGAGGTGGGTGTCTTACTGTCCTTGCACATGCAGTCGCATGGATGTACATCAGGCAAGGGCTTGTAGTGACGTTTGCAAAAAGTCTCAGATGTGCGACCAGCAAATATGCAGATATGGAAGCTTCTGCTTCTGACTCAAAATCAGGGCCTTTCTGAGTTACATTTGTTGATCTGTCTTGGGGAACAGGTCAGGTGCTCTTTAACTTCTCAGCAGTTTCTTCTTGTAGGAAATAAGTCTAGAGTGTTTCCCCAATTTTTAATTCATGCATGTAAAGTTTAGAACATAGGCCATAAATGCTTTGCTTTGTTGGCCTGAACAAATTTGATATACTGTAAGCAGTTTTTGGCTATCATTTGGAATGCTTACTCTGGGGCAAGTTTACATTGATGACCATGTTCAATCTTTCGAGCAATTGAAAATGGATTATATAACCTCCACAATTATAGATATCTCCTGGTACGGCATACACTTTATTCCCGATTTCTCTGATTAAGCAATTACATTTCCAGGTTGGAAATGTATTCTTAACCCATTAATATCTCTTGATGATTTATGCCCTTTTAAATATAAATGGAATGTAGATATGGGATACCTTTTAGATGAATATTACATGTTGGGTAGTATCAGAGATGCCTCATTACTGTATGTGCTAACTACCAACAAATATATATATTTTTTTACATAGAGTATATTATACCCATGTCGGTTTTTGTAAAATGGGTATCCAGTCGGATTCTATGTGCCCCCAATGTGGAAAAATTAGGTTGCACGTATTGGCATCTACTGTGGGAATATAGATAGGATTATGGGTTAGGGTACAGGTAAGGAACTGTATTGTGAGTAGTACTAGGTCAACACTTCCCACCAAGTTATGTCTGTATGGCATCACAATGGAAGAAAGAAACCTTGACTTACTTTACAACCCTGCCAATGGTTATTGTAGCCACAACACAACCTGTTTTAGTAACAAAAACATATTTTGAGTACTACTATGGATCATGAGCACTACATGTATGCTAGTAGAAAAGTGTCCCATACATACCATCATATCTGGTTCTTTGCTATATTTTGCAGTTTTGGTGTAGTGTTCTAAGACAGAAACTTAGTGAGTTCTTGGTACAATGCTCTTGTCGATTAACTATTCCAACTGTATCAGAATAAAATGGACGTTCACTATTACATAAAACATTTGTAACCTGTTACAATTACTATACCTCAATTGGCTATGTTAAGGCATAAACTTCTACCTTGTAATCAGTTGGTCAAGGGTAAAAAACAAACTTCTAACCCCCTATTTTCAGTGAGAAGCTTTGTAGTTGATGTTAATGTAATTAATAGGGTCCACGCCAGATGAATATCTAGTGCGGACTGCTTGTACAGTTTTTGTTTATTATTTTATGCTTTTATGTCTGATCAGGAAGGAGTTAAATGATCACAGCTAATGCTAAAGCAGGACTCTTGATCCGGCTGCTGTAAACTGATCAGTCTTATAATAATGTGAATAGAAGGCTGCACAATTTCCTACATTATGACAGCGAAACAAAATCGGCAGGCTAGAAATCCCCCATCCAAAACCTGCTCCGTTTCAGTAGCACTGAACACTGCTGAATTATCAGTAAGACCGAGAAAAGTAATTATTCATCCAGGGGAGCTGAGTGAGTCCTCGGAGACTATATTAGACAACTGCCTAGCAGAAATGATAAAGTACTCTCCTGAAAACACAAAGCTGGAAGCAGTAACTGTATTTTAGAATTGTTTCCATTTTATTTGATGCAGCTTAAAAAAAAAAATGATTTATCATCAGTCATATTAGAAACTGTATAATGTTATTGTATTAGAAATTGTTTTAATATATCCAATAAAAATGATGCCAATTGATTTTAAATAATTATTTTATCAGATTTCTGCCACTTTGCAGTCTCGGAGACCTGACGGACAGCTATCTGAACTCTCTCTCTCTCCTACTGTGCTGTGAAAGTTAAATTGACATTGCACCTTTTACAGATTTACGGCACTTAAGACCCATACACACTTGCCGATAAAATGAGCGACGCCGCTCATTTTCCCCCTCCCTGAGCGACGGCGCTCATTTTAGCGGAAAGTGTGTATGCCGCCAGCGACAACCGATGCGCAGCCCCGTGGGTCGGCAGCGATCGTCGCTGTCGCCAGTGCATGCATGCAGGATCTGGACTGTCGTCCACGACCTGCATGCAGGGCTGGCGGAGGTGTGACGACTCTGAGCGATTTGAGCGGTCATATCGCTCAGTGTGTACAGTCGGCCGCCGACCGACCAGCCGGCCCGGGAGGGTAAACATTAGACTCACAGAGCGACGTCGTCTAATGTGTACGGACCTTAATAGTTAAAAACTTTGTCGCAGATGTATAATACAATGGCAAAATATTTCATTATTTATAAAAATCTAAACAAACCTGAAGGTTTTGTGTCTAGAATATTTGTATTTCCAGGCGGGTCTGTGAAAGCCATTAAATAAAATAAAACTCTAGTAGAACAAAATGAAAAGCACAAAGAAAAAAACTGTCTGCAATTTCAGTATTAAGTATTGTTGTGCCATTCTGTAGGAGTTAAGCTATTATGAAAGTTTAACACATACTGACAAATTTACATGCTCTGTAGCTAAACAGGTACCAATCTCACACTGGGGAGTATCCTTCATAAGCCCATAACAGCTTTGTTTAAACCATTACATCTGATTTACACTTACTTGGCATGTCATATGTGCAAATGTTGCTCTTATCCAAGGCTATCAGCCCCAGTGCAGATGTTGCCAGCCTCACCAGCTAAACCTGATTTGACAACTAATATCAAGGGAAACAATTACAAAGGCACAAAATGGCATGATAGATACATATTTTGTCACTATATTTCTGTTTCATCTCATATTTCCCCCGCTGCTAGCATGTTTTGTTTTATTAAGTAGTATTATATTATTTACGTTATTTGCCTAGTTGAATATTTAATCTTAGTCTGGCGTTTCTTTACTATCACTCTTGTTGAATGCAATTTTGGTATTAACAAGAAACATAATGGCATTTATGCACAAGTGCTTGGTGAATGGCACTGAACCAGCACTTAAACCTATCAAGAGTCATCTGGCAGCACACACAGGCATCCACAATGAATGCTAGATGGATCATTAAATACATGAAGTACATGCCGACTCCCCAGTATGTACGCAAGCTGCCACATTTCTGGGTGGGGGGGAGGGGGGGGGAGCTCTCCTGGACTCCTGAGATAAGCCCAGATCTCCCCACTTCTCTGGGAACTTCATAATGTGATTTGTGTTGAACCATGTCATCATGGGCCTGGCTCCCGTTGCACAATAGCACAAATCACACAATGACTATCACTCCTCCCATCTGTCCTCCCCATCCAGCATCTCGCTGGAAGCCTGGATAAAAAGTAGGAAAGTATGCAGTGGGTCCTGTTGCCTTGTGTTGCCTCTATAATCCGCAATGCTACCAGTCTGAGATTCCAATTGACCTGCAGAAACTCATTGGTGAGTGCATATTATACAGGAGCATACCACGAGTGCATGTTAATCACATGTACACTATATACACACACACTTATGAGCATATTTATATCAATCTGCATTTTAATACAGCTGTCATATATATGTTTCACCTAAAAGGGTGGTCTTCAGGTTGCCGACTGTCGGGATCCTGGCGCAGAGTATACCGGCGCTGGAATCCCGACAGCCGGCATACCGACACTTTTTCTCCCGTGTGGGTGTCCACGACCCCCCTGGAGGGAGACTAAATAGCGTGCCCGCAGCGTGGCGAGCACAGCGAGCCCACAAGGGGCTCATTTGCACTCGCCACACTGTCGGTATGCCGGCGGTCAGGCTTCCGGCGCCGGTATGCTGGTCGCCGGGAGGCCACCCGCCGGCATACCATACTACACCCCACCTAAAAATGTACTAAAAACTTCTTGCCAGGAGATGGGCTCCAATAAGATCCCGTCCAGGTGAGCTGGAAGCAGTAAGGTAGCACAACACTATCTTGCTGCTTCCTGGTGTGAGTGCACGCATCACTGGGGGCCATTGGGGTTCCCTAAAACACAAATTCAATCAGATTTTTTTTTTTACTTATGTTAACCTTGGCATTTACAATGTTCTAATGACAGTATTATTAGCTGGAAATAATAAAAAGTCTAAAAGATTAAATAACAGATAAAATATAATTTTTTTAATTTTAGTTATTTTTACTAAATGTTTAGCCAACATGGGCCACTATGTGTTGGACCTGCTATATTAGGCTGTTTCACATATAAGTGTCGTGTGGGCATATTGCTGAAAGTTGTTACATATAGAGATGTTCAATTGCTCACATTGGAGGCCATACTCAGATGGATGATTTGCACCTAGCATAGGACTGGTGTCAGTTTTAATGGTGTGATCAATGGTGGCGTCTAAAGATGTGCAGAGCATGATTGCAGTGTCTGTAGACACTGAAAGTGGGAGTCTCAGTCCTTGCATATTTGGATGCGCGGATGTACACCAGGGAAGTGCACTGTAGTGGGATAGCATAACGTCGCAGATGCAACTGCAGCAAAAGATGCAAGGAATGCCTCAACTGCATCCAACTCAGAATCAGACCCTATGAGAAGGAATCCATCCCCCCTAACAGACACCACGCCCATTAAGACTGCTTCCATAAATTTCCTGAGCTGGGTTTCCATCTCAATCTGTCCCTGGACTTGGGTCCCATCCCAAGATATTTGCAAATCTTCCAAACTATGGAAAAATTCAATATCAAAAATACTTATCCCAAGCATCTATATATAGGCGCTATGTATTCTGGCTACCTTCAGGGTCATAATATACTTCCTCAACATATTCTATATATCTATCTATCGAGAGAGGGGGAGAGATAGAGAGAGATATGTTGAGGAAATAAACTTTGACCTTGAAGGCAGTCTTATTATTTCTAAGGCAATAATTCAATTTACCATGTTAATTATATAGTGAATACTTAAAACACCATTTTATCAGCTGGACTTTAGCAGTTGTTTTGCACTAGGCTACAAGTGTAAAGAAACTGTCTTGAAACAGTATAACACGCAGCTAGTACTGCAGGCTGATAGTATATTTGAATCTTGCTGGATTCACCATTTCCTGGTCTGTTTTTGATAGATGAAGAGTGAGATAGGAGAAGCTAATGATTTAGGAAGTCAGTCTAACAAAAGTACACAAATGCTCTAGTTACAGTTATATTAAAGAAAAAGGGGGAAGTGCAGGGAAAGAGTCAGCTGCAGAAGAGAGATAAAATATTGCTACTCATTTTTAATCTCCCACGGGGTGAAGGTAGGAGGTGAAGCAATTGTTTATTTCCAACATGGCATACAGACAAAAGTGAACACTGGATTTTCTCTTTTCCCAAGTTTTTAGATTAATTAGTTTAACAGTACGCAGTTCATTCCTTTACACAAGTGCTCAACGATGGTTGCTGAGACTGGTAACGGTTCAGTGTGTGCCGGCTAGAAAAGCCTATGATGGGCCTGCTCTTTCTATGTTTATAGTGCTTTAGAACCATCCTGCTGTTTTAAGAAATCATAGTACAGTAGCTGTTTCTCTCTGCAAACTGCTGTAACACTTTACCTGGGAATAGCTTTGCTGACAAAAGATGCGTCACTTAAGGTGGGTACACACTAATAGATATATCTGCAGATCAATTGATCTGCAGATCTATCTATGGACAGATCGGGCAGTGTGTTGAGCATACACACTGCCCGATCCGTCGGGGACTGACGTCATGAACTGGACGGGCGTGAACACACGCCCGCCCAGTTCAGATGTCAATCACCGCCGGCCGCCGCAACATGTGTATGGGCGGTCGGCCGACCGCCCCGTACATACACAGCGACGCGCCAATATATCGGTAGATATATTGGCCGCCGGCTGTGCTGCGCGGCCGAAGCGATACGTCTGTGAACGACGGAGTTCACAGACGTATCGCCCATACACACTGGCCGACGGTCCCGCGATATATCGGCCGTTCAAGAGAACGGCCGATATATCGACCAGTGTGTATGGGCCTTTAGATGCAATTGCAGAACACTGCTACAGTATATGTGGTAGGGCTCTGGATTCCAGGATAATCACAGTTTTTTGCAGCAAAAATATCTTGGTTCTTATTTTATTAGAAGGCCAATTCCTGATACATCTTTATTAGCCTAGCTAGAGTCAATAGTTTTTTTTTATTAAGGGGCTGCATATTTTGCATTGACCTGTGGAAAAATAGGTTCAGGAACTATGGTCTGGGGGTGGAGTTATTAAAAAAGAGATAGATAGATAGATAGATAGATAGATAGATAGATAGATAGATAGATAGATAGATAGATAGATAGATAGATAGCAGTGACGTGCGGTGAGGTCATTGGCTGGGGAGGCACTGATATATTTTTATATATATATATATATATATATATATAGTGTTTGAACTTTTGAAGTGGAAATTTTGAAGTGGAGGTATGCAACAGTTAAGGATGCAAGTATGTGCGCGCCGAAGGTGCGCACGCTCCAGAAAAGGGGGCGGGGTCACCCAATAGGTGGCGTGTCCAGTGTAGTAGAACCCCTTATACTATCTAGTACTGGTGCCCCTTTTACCTTGTAGCACACGGTACGAGCCGAAATTCACATTATAGCACATGGTACGAGCCGAAATTCACATTGTAGCACACTGAATGAGCCGACATTCACATTGTAGCACACTGAATGAGCCGAAATTCACATTATAGCACACTAAATGAGCCGAAATTCACATTGTAGCACACTGAATGAGCCGAAAGTCAAATTGTAGCACACTGAATGAGCCGAAATTCACACTGTAGCACACTGAATGAGCTGAAATTCACATTGTAGCACATTGAATGAGCCGAAATTCACATTGTAGCACACTGAATGAGCCCACATTCACATTGTAGCACACTGAATGAGCCGAAATTCACATTATAGCACACTAAATGAGCCGAAATTCACATTGTAGCACACTGAATGAGCCGAAAGTCAAATTGTAGCACACTGAATGAGCCGAAATTCACACTGTAGCACACTGAATGAGCTGAAATTCACATTGTAGCACATTGAATGAGCCGAAATTCACATTGTAGCACACTGAATGAGCCCACATTCACATTGTAGCACACTGAATGAGCCGAAATTCACATTGTAGCACACTGAATGAGCTGAAATTCACATTGTAGCACACTGAATGAGCCAACATTCACATTGTAGCACACTGACTGAGCCGACATTCACATTGTAGCACACTGAATGAGCCGAAATTCACATTGTAGCACACTGAATGAGCCGAAATTCACATTGTAGCACACTGAATGAGTCGAAATTCACATTGTAGCACACTGAATGAGCTGACATTCACATTGTAGCACACTGACTGAGCCGACATTCACATTGTAGCACACTGAATGAGCCGAAATTCACATTATAGCACACTGAATGAGCCGAAATTCACACTGTAGCACACTGAATGAGCCGACATTCACATTGTAGCACACTGAATGAGCCGAAATTCACATTATAGCACACTGAATGAGCCGAAATTCACATTGTAGCACACTGAATGAGCCGAAAGTCAAATTGTAGCACACTGAATGAGCCGAAATTCACACTGTAGCACACTGAATGAGCTGAAATTCACATTGTAGCACACTGAATGAGCCGAAATTCACATTGTAGCACACTGAATGAGCCGACATTCACATTGTAGCACACTGAATGAGCCAGAATTCACATTGTAGCACACTGAATGAGCCGAAATTCACATTGTAGCACACTGAATGAGCCGAAATTCACATTGTAGCACACTGAATGAGCCGACATTCACATTGTAGCACACTGAATGAGCCGACATTCACATTGTAGCACACTGACTGAGCCGACATTCACATTGTAGCACACTGAATGAGCCGAAATTCACATTGTAGCACACTGAATGAGCCGACATTCACATTGTAGCACACTGACTGAGCCGACATTCACATTGTAGCACACTGAATGAGCCGAAATTCACATTGTAGCACACTGAATGAGCCGAAATTCACATTGTAGCACACTGAATGAGTCGACATTCACATTGTAGCACACTGACTGAGACGACATTCACATTGTAGCACACTGAATGAGCCGAAATTCACATTATAGCACACTAAATGAGCCGAAATTCACATTGTAGCACACTGAATAAGCCGAAAGTCAAATTGTAGCACACTGAATGAGCCGAAATTCACACTGTAGCACACTGAATGAGCCGAAATTCACATTATAGCACACTAAATGAGCCGAAATTCACATTGTAGCACACTGAATGAGCCGAAAGTCAAATTGTAGCACACTGAATGAGCCGAAATTCACACTGTAGCACACTGAATGAGCTGAAATTCACATTGTAGCACATTGAATGAGCCGAAATTCACATTGTAGCACACTGAATGAGCCCACATTCACATTGTAGCACACTGAATGAGCCGAAATTCACATTGTAGCACACTGAATGAGCTGAAATTCACATTGTAGCACACTGAATGAGCCAACATTCACATTGTAGCACACTGACTGAGCCGACATTCACATTGTAGCACACTGAATGAGCCGAAATTCACATTGTAGCACACTGAATGAGCCGAAATTCACATTGTAGCACACTGAATGAGCCGAAATTCACATTGTAGCACACTGAATGAGCTGACATTCACATTGTAGCACACTGACTGAGCCGACATTCACATTGTAGCACACTGAATGAGCCGAAATTCACATTATAGCACACTGAATGAGCCGAAATTCACACTGTAGCACACTGAATGAGCCGACATTCACATTGTAGCACACTGAATGAGCCGAAATTCACATTATAGCACACTGAATGAGCCGAAATTCACATTGTAGCACACTGAATGAGCCGAAAGTCAAATTGTAGCACACTGAATGAGCCGAAATTCACACTGTAGCACACTGAATGAGCTGAAATTCACATTGTAGCACACTGAATGAGCCGAAATTCACATTGTAGCACACTGAATGAGCCAACATTCACATTGTAGCACACTGAATGAGCCGAAATTCACATTGTAGCACACTGAATGAGCCGAAATTCACATTGTAGCACACTGAATGAGCCGAAATTCACATTGTAGCACACTGAATGAGCCGACATTCACATTGTAGCACACTGAATGAGCCGACATTCACATTGTAGCACACTGACTGAGCCGACATTCACATTGTAGCACACTGAATGAGCCGAAATTCACATTGTAGCACACTGAATGAGCCGACATTCACATTGTAGCACACTGACTGAGCCGACATTCACATTGTAGCACACTGAATGAGCCGAAATTCACATTGTAGCACACTGAATGAGCCGAAATTCACATTGTAGCACACTGAATGAGTCGACATTCACATTGTAGCACACTGACTGAGACGACATTCACATTGTAGCACACTGAATGAGCCGAAATTCACATTATAGCACACTAAATGAGCCGAAATTCACATTGTAGCACACTGAATGAGTCGACATTCACATTGTAGCACACTGACTGAGACGACATTCACATTGTAGCACACTGAATGAGCCGAAATTCACATTATAGCACACTGAATGAGCCGAAATTCACATTGTAGCACACTGAATGAGCCGAAAGTCAAATTGTAGCACACTGAATGAGCCGAAATTCACACTGTAGCACACTGAATGAGCTGAAATTCACATTGTAGCACACTGAATGAGCCGAAATTCACATTGTAGCACACTGAATGAGCCAACATTCACATTGTAGCACACTGAATGAGCCGAAATTCACATTGTAGCACACTGAATGAGCCGAAATTCACATTGTAGCACACTGAATGAGCCGAAATTCACATTGTAGCACACTGAATGAGCCGACATTCACATTGTAGCACACTGAATGAGCCGACATTCACATTGTAGCACACTGACTGAGCCGACATTCACATTGTAGCACACTGAATGAGCCGAAATTCACATTGTAGCACACTGAATGAGCCGACATTCACATTGTAGCACACTGACTGAGCCGACATTCACATTGTAGCACACTGAATGAGCCGAAATTCACATTGCAGCACACTGAATGAGCCGAAATTCACATTGTAGCACACTGAATGAGTCGACATTCACATTGTAGCACACTGACTGAGACGACATTCACATTGTAGCACACTGAATGAGCCGAAATTCACATTATAGCACACTAAATGAGCCGAAATTCACATTGTAGCACACTGAATGAGTCGACATTCACATTGTAGCACACTGACTGAGACGACATTCACATTGTAGCACACTGAATGAGCCGAAATTCACATTATAGCACACTAAATGAGCCGAAATTCACATTGTAGCACACTGAATAAGCCGAAAGTCAAATTGTAGCACACTGAATGAGCCGAAATTCACACTGTAGCACACTGAATGAGCCGAAATTCACATTATAGCACACTAAATGAGCCGAAATTCACATTGTAGCACACTGAATGAGCCGAAAGTCAAATTGTAGCACACTGAATGAGCCGAAATTCACACTGTAGCACACTGAATGAGCTGAAATTCACATTGTAGCACATTGAATGAGCCGAAATTCACATTGTAGCACACTGAATGAGCCCACATTCACATTGTAGCACACTGAATGAGCCGAAATTCACATTGTAGCACACTGAATGAGCTGAAATTCACATTGTAGCACACTGAATGAGCCAACATTCACATTGTAGCACACTGACTGAGCCGACATTCACATTGTAGCACACTGAATGAGCCGAAATTCACATTGTAGCACACTGAATGAGCCGAAATTCACATTGTAGCACACTGAATGAGCCGAAATTCACATTGTAGCACACTGAATGAGCTGACATTCACATTGTAGCACACTGACTGAGCCGACATTCACATTGTAGCACACTCAATGAGCCGAAATTCACATTATAGCACACTGAATGAGCCGAAATTCACACTGTAGCACACTGAATGAGCCGACATTCACATTGTAGCACACTGAATGAGCCGAAATTCACATTATAGCACACTGAATGAGCCGAAATTCACATTGTAGCACACTGAATGAGCCGAAAGTCAAATTGTAGCACACTGAATGAGCCGAAATTCACACTGTAGCACACTGAATGAGCTGAAATTCACATTGTAGCACACTGAATGAGCCGAAATTCACATTGTAGCACACTGAATGAGCCAACATTCACATTGTAGCACACTGAATGAGCCGAAATTCACATTGTAGCACACTGAATGAGCCGAAATTCACATTGTAGCACACTGAATGAGCCGAAATTCACATTGTAGCACACTGAATGAGCCGACATTCACATTGTAGCACACTGAATGAGCCGACATTCACATTGTAGCACACTGACTGAGCCGACATTCACATTGTAGCACACTGAATGAGCCGAAATTCACATTGTAGCACACTGAATGAGCCGACATTCACATTGTAGCACACTGACTGAGCCGACATTCACATTGTAGCACACTGAATGAGCCGAAATTCACATTGTAGCACACTGAATGAGCCGAAATTCACATTGTAGCACACTGAATGAGTCGACATTCACATTGTAGCACACTGACTGAGACGACATTCACATTGTAGCACACTGAATGAGCCGAAATTCACATTATAGCACACTAAATGAGCCGAAATTCACATTGTAGCACACTGAATGAGTCGACATTCACATTGTAGCACACTGACTGAGACGACATTCACATTGTAGCACACTGAATGAGCCGAAATTCACATTATAGCACACTGAATGAGCCGAAATTCACATTGTAGCACACTGAATGAGCCGAAAGTCAAATTGTAGCACACTGAATGAGCCGAAATTCACACTGTAGCACACTGAATGAGCTGAAATTCACATTGTAGCACACTGAATGAGCCGAAATTCACATTGTAGCACACTGAATGAGCCAACATTCACATTGTAGCACACTGAATGAGCCGAAATTCACATTGTAGCACACTGAATGAGCCGAAATTCACATTGTAGCACACTGAATGAGCCGAAATTCACATTGTAGCACACTGAATGAGCCGACATTCACATTGTAGCACACTGAATGAGCCGACATTCACATTGTAGCACACTGACTGAGCCGACATTCACATTGTAGCACACTGAATGAGCCGAAATTCACATTGTAGCACACTGAATGAGCCGACATTCACATTGTAGCACACTGACTGAGCCGACATTCACATTGTAGCACACTGAATGAGCCGAAATTCACATTGCAGCACACTGAATGAGCCGAAATTCACATTGTAGCACACTGAATGAGTCGACATTCACATTGTAGCACACTGACTGAGACGACATTCACATTGTAGCACACTGAATGAGCCGAAATTCACATTATAGCACACTAAATGAGCCGAAATTCACATTGTAGCACACTGAATGAGTCGACATTCACATTGTAGCACACTGACTGAGACGACATTCACATTGTAGCACACTGAATGAGCCGAAATTCACATTATAGCACACTAAATGAGCCGAAATTCACATTGTAGCACACTGAATAAGCCGAAAGTCAAATTGTAGCACACTGAATGAGCCGAAATTCACACTGTAGCACACTGAATGAGCCGAAATTCACATTATAGCACACTAAATGAGCCGAAATTCACATTGTAGCACACTGAATGAGCCGAAAGTCAAATTGTAGCACACTGAATGAGCCGAAATTCACACTGTAGCACACTGAATGAGCTGAAATTCACATTGTAGCACATTGAATGAGCCGAAATTCACATTGTAGCACACTGAATGAGCCCACATTCACATTGTAGCACACTGAATGAGCCGAAATTCACATTGTAGCACACTGAATGAGCTGAAATTCACATTGTAGCACACTGAATGAGCCAACATTCACATTGTAGCACACTGACTGAGCCGACATTCACATTGTAGCACACTGAATGAGCCGAAATTCACATTGTAGCACACTGAATGAGCCGAAATTCACATTGTAGCACACTGAATGAGCCGAAATTCACATTGTAGCACACTGAATGAGCTGACATTCACATTGTAGCACACTGACTGAGCCGACATTCACATTGTAGCACACTCAATGAGCCGAAATTCACATTATAGCACACTGAATGAGCCGAAATTCACACTGTAGCACACTGAATGAGCCGACATTCACATTGTAGCACACTGAATGAGCCGAAATTCACATTATAGCACACTGAATGAGCCGAAATTCACATTGTAGCACACTGAATGAGCCGAAAGTCAAATTGTAGCACACTGAATGAGCCGAAATTCACACTGTAGCACACTGAATGAGCTGAAATTCACATTGTAGCACACTGAATGAGCCGAAATTCACATTGTAGCACACTGAATGAGCCAACATTCACATTGTAGCACACTGAATGAGCCGAAATTCACATTGTAGCACACTGAATGAGCCGAAATTCACATTGTAGCACACTGAATGAGCCGAAATTCACATTGTAGCACACTGAATGAGCCGACATTCACATTGTAGCACACTGAATGAGCCGACATTCACATTGTAGCACACTGACTGAGCCGACATTCACATTGTAGCACACTGAATGAGCCGAAATTCACATTGTAGCACACTGAATGAGCCGACATTCACATTGTAGCACACTGACTGAGCCGACATTCACATTGTAGCACACTGAATGAGCCGAAATTCACATTGTAGCACACTGAATGAGCCGAAATTCACATTGTAGCACACTGAATGAGTCGACATTCACATTGTAGCACACTGACTGAGACGACATTCACATTGTAGCACACTGAATGAGCCGAAATTCACATTATAGCACACTAAATGAGCCGAAATTCACATTGTAGCACACTGAATGAGTCGACATTCACATTGTAGCACACTGACTGAGACGACATTCACATTGTAGCACACTGAATGAGCCGAAATTCACATTATAGCACACTGAATGAGCCGAAATTCACATTGTAGCACACTGAATGAGCCGAAAGTCAAATTGTAGCACACTGAATGAGCCGAAATTCACACTGTGGCACACTGAATGAGCTGAAATTCACATTGTAGCACACTGAATGAGCCGAAATTCACATTGTAGCACACTGAATGAGCCAACATTCACATTGTAGCACACTGAATGAGCCGAAATTCACATTGTAGCACACTGAATGAGCCGAAATTCACATTGTAGCACACTGAATGAGCCGAAATTCACATTGTAGCACACTGAATGAGCCGACATTCACATTGTAGCACACTGAATGAGCCGACATTCACATTGTAGCACACTGACTGAGCCGACATTCACATTGTAGCACACTGAATGAGCCGAAATTCACATTGTAGCACACTGAATGAGCCGACATTCACATTGTAGCACACTGACTGAGCCGACATTCACATTGTAGCACACTGAATGAGCCGAAATTCACATTGCAGCACACTGAATGAGCCGAAATTCACATTGTAGCACACTGAATGAGTCGACATTCACATTGTAGCACACTGACTGAGACGACATTCACATTGTAGCACACTGAATGAGCCGAAATTCACATTATAGCACACTAAATGAGCCGAAATTCACATTGTAGCACACTGAATGAGTCGACATTCACATTGTAGCACACTGACTGAGACGACATTCACATTGTAGCACACTGAATGAGCCGAAATTCACATTATAGCACACTGAATGAGCCGAAATTCACATTGTAGCACACTGAATGAGCCGAAAGTCAAATTGTAGCACACTGAATGAGCCGAAATTCACACTGTAGCACACTGAATGAGCTGAAATTCACATTGTAGCACACTGAATGAGCCGAAATTCACATTGTAACACACTGAATGAGCCGACATTCACATTGTAGCACACTGAATGAGCCGACATTCACATTGTAGCACACTGAATGAGCCGAAATTCACATTATAGCACACTGAATGAGCCGAAATTCACATTGTAGCACACTGAATGAGCCGAAAGTCAAATTGTAGCACACTGAATGAGCCGAAATTCACACTGTAGCACACTGAATGAGCCGAAATTCACACTGTAGCACATTGAATGAGCCGAAATTCACATTGTAGCACACTGAATGAGCCCACATTCACATTGTAGCACACTGAATGAGCCGAAATTCACATTGTAGCACACTGAATGAGCCGAAAGTCAAATTGTAGCACACTGAATGAGCCGAAATTCACACTGTAGCACACTGAATGAGCTGAAATTCACATTGTAGCACATTGAATGAGCCGAAATTCACATTGTAGCACACTGAATGAGCCCACATTCACATTGTAGCACACTGAATGAGCCGAAATTCACATTGTAGCACACTGAATGAGCTGAAATTCACATTGTAGCACACTGAATGAGCCAACATTCACATTGTAGCACACTGACTGAGCCGACATTCACATTGTAGCACACTGAATGAGCCGAAATTCACATTGTAGCACACTGAATGAGCCGAAATTCACATTGTAGCACACTGAATGAGCCGAAATTCACATTGTAGCACACTGAATGAGCTGACATTCACATTGTAGCACACTGACTGAGCCGACATTCACATTGTAGCACACTGAATGAGCCGAAATTCACATTATAGCACACTGAATGAGCCAAAATTCACACTGTAGCACACTGAATGAGCCGACATTCACATTGTAGCACACTGAATGAGCCGAAATTCACATTATAGCACACTGAATGAGCCGAAATTCACATTGTAGCACACTGAATGAGCCGAAAGTCAAATTGTAGCACACTGAATGAGCCGAAATTCACACTGTAGCACACTGAATGAGCTGAAATTCACATTGTAGCACACTGAATGAGCCGAAATTCACATTGTAGCACACTGAATGAGCCGACATTCACATTGTAGCACACTGAATGAGCCGAAATTCACATTGTAGCACACTGAATGAGCCGAAATTCACATTGTAGCACACTGAATGAGCCGAAATTCACATTGTAGCACACTGAATGAGCCGACATTCACATTGTAGCACACTGAATGAGCCCACATTCACATTGTAGCACACTGACTGAGCCGACATTCACATTGTAGCACACTGAATGAGCCGAAATTCACATTGTAGCACACTGAATGAGCCGACATTCACATTGTAGCACACTGACTGAGCCGACATTCACATTGTAGCACACTGAATGAGCCGAAATTCACATTGTAGCACACTGAATGAGCCGAAATTCACATTGTAGCACACTGAATGAGTCGACATTCACATTGTAGCACACTGACTGAGCCGACATTCACATTGTAGCACACTGAATGAGCCGAAATTCACATTATAGCACACTAAATGAGCCGAAATTCACATTGTAGCACACTGAATGAGCCGAAAGTCAAATTGTAGCACACTGAATGAGCCGAAATTCACACTGTAGCACACTGAATGAGCCGAAATTCACATTATAGCACACTAAATGAGTCGAAATTCACATTGTAGCACACTGAATGAGCCGAAAGTCAAATTGTAGCACACTGAATGAGCCGAAATTCACACTGTAGCACACTGAATGAGCTGAAATTCACATTGTAGCACATTGAATGAGCCGAAATTCACATTGTAGCACACTGAATGAGCCCACATTCACATTGTAGCACACTGAATGAGCCGAAATTCACATTGTAGCACACTGAATGAGCTGAAATTCACATTGTAGCACACTGAATGAGCCAACATTCACATTGTAGCACACTGACTGAGCCGACATTCACATTGTAGCACACTGAATGAGCTGAAATTCACATTGTAGCACACTGAATGAGCCGAAATTCACATTGTAGCACACTGAATGAGCCGAAATTCACATTGTAGCACACTGAATGAGCTGACATTCACATTGTAGCACACTGACTGAGCCGACATTCACATTGTAGCACACTGAATGAGCCGAAATTCACATTATAGCACACTGAATGAGCCGAAATTCACACTGTAGCACACTGAATGAGCCGACATTCACATTGTAGCACACTGAATGAGCCGAAATTCACATTATAGCACACTGAATGAGCCGAAATTCACATTGTAGCACACTGAATGAGCCGAAAGTCAAATTGTAGCACACTGAATGAGCCGAAATTCACACTGTAGCACACTGAATGAGCTGAAATTCACATTGTAGCACACTGAATGAGCCGAAATTCACATTGTAGCACACTGAATGAGCCGACATTCACATTGTAGCACACTGAATGAGCCAAAATTCACATTGTAGCACACTGAATGAGCCGAAATTCACATTGTAGCACACTGAATGAGCCGAAATTCACATTGTAGCACACTGAATGAGCCGACATTCACATTGTAGCACACTGAATGAGCCGACATTCACATTGTAGCACACTGACTGAGCCGACATTCACATTGTAGCACACTGAATGAGCTGAAATTCACATTGTAGCACACTGAATGAGCCGACATTCACATTGTAGCACACTGACTGAGCCGACATTCACATTGTAGCACACTGAATGAGCCGAAATTCACATTGTAGCACACTGAATGAGCCGAAATTCACATTGTAGCACACTGAATGAGCCGAAATTCACATTGTAGCACACTGAATGAGCCGAAATTCACATTGTAGCACACTGAATGAGCCGAAATTCACATTGTAGCACACTGAATGAGCCCACATTCACATTGTAGCACACTGAATGAGCCGAAATTCACATTGTAGCACACTGAATGAGCTGAAATTCACATTGTAGCACACTGAATGAGCCAACATTCACATTGTAGCACACTGACTGAGCCGACATTCACATTGTAGCACACTGAATGAGCCGAAATTCACATTGTAGCACACTGAATGAGCCGAAATTCACATTGTAGCACACTGAATGAGCCGAAATTCACATTGTAGCACACTGAATGAGCTGACATTCACATTGTAGCACACTGACTGAGCCGACATTCACATTGTAGCACACTGAATGAGCCGAAATTCACATTATAGCACACTGAATGAGCCGAAATTCACACTGTAGCACACTGAATGAGCCGACATTCACATTGTAGCACACTGAATGAGCCGAAATTCACATTATAGCACACTGAATGAGCCGAAATTCACATTGTAGCACACTGAATGAGCCGAAAGTCAAATTGTAGCACACTGAATGAGCCGAAATTCACACTGTAGCACACTGAATGAGCTGAAATTCACATTGTAGCACACTGAATGAGCCGAAATTCACATTGTAGCACACTGAATGAGCCAACATTCACATTGTAGCACACTGAATGAGCCGAAATTCACATTGTAGCACACTGAATGAGCCGAAATTCACATTGTAGCACACTGAATGAGCCGAAATTCACATTGTAGCACACTGAATGAGCCGACATTCACATTGTAGCACACTGAATGAGCCGACATTCACATTGTAGCACACTGACTGAGCCGACATTCACATTGTAGCACACTGAATGAGCCGAAATTCACATTGTAGCACACTGAATGAGCCGACATTCACATTGTAGCACACTGACTGAGCCGACATTCACATTGTAGCACACTGAATGAGCCGAAATTCACATTGTAGCACACTGAATGAGCCGAAATTCACATTGTAGCACACTGAATGAGTCGACATTCACATTGTAGCACACTGACTGAGACGACATTCACATTGTAGCACACTGAATGAGCCGAAATTCACATTATAGCACACTAAATGAGCCGAAATTCACATTGTAGCACACTGAATGAGTCGACATTCACATTGTAGCACACTGACTGAGACGACATTCACATTGTAGCACACTGAATGAGCCGAAATTCACATTATAGCACACTGAATGAGCCGAAATTCACATTGTAGCACACTGAATGAGCCGAAAGTCAAATTGTAGCACACTGAATGAGCCGAAATTCACACTGTAGCACACTGAATGAGCTGAAATTCACATTGTAGCACACTGAATGAGCCGAAATTCACATTGTAGCACACTGAATGAGCCAACATTCACATTGTAGCACACTGAATGAGCCGAAATTCACATTGTAGCACACTGAATGAGCCGAAATTCACATTGTAGCACACTGAATGAGCCGAAATTCACATTGTAGCACACTGAATGAGCCGACATTCACATTGTAGCACACTGAATGAGCCGACATTCACATTGTAGCACACTGACTGAGCCGACATTCACATTGTAGCACACTGAATGAGCCGAAATTCACATTGTAGCACACTGAATGAGCCGACATTCACATTGTAGCACACTGACTGAGCCGACATTCACATTGTAGCACACTGAATGAGCCGAAATTCACATTGCAGCACACTGAATGAGCCGAAATTCACATTGTAGCACACTGAATGAGTCGACATTCACATTGTAGCACACTGACTGAGACGACATTCACATTGTAGCACACTGAATGAGCCGAAATTCACATTATAGCACACTAAATGAGCCGAAATTCACATTGTAGCACACTGAATGAGTCGACATTCACATTGTAGCACACTGACTGAGACGACATTCACATTGTAGCACACTGAATGAGCCGAAATTCACATTATAGCACACTGAATGAGCCGAAATTCACATTGTAGCACACTGAATGAGCCGAAAGTCAAATTGTAGCACACTGAATGAGCCGAAATTCACACTGTAGCACACTGAATGAGCTGAAATTCACATTGTAGCACACTGAATGAGCCGAAATTCACATTGTAGCACACTGAATGAGCCGACATTCACATTGTAGCACACTGAATGAGCCGACATTCACATTGTAGCACACTGAATGAGCCGAAATTCACATTATAGCACACTGAATGAGCCGAAATTCACATTGTAGCACACTGAATGAGCCGAAAGTCAAATTGTAGCACACTGAATGAGCCGAAATTCACACTGTAGCACACTGAATGAGCCGAAATTCACACTGTAGCACATTGAATGAGCCGAAATTCACATTGTAGCACACTGAATGAGCCCACATTCACATTGTAGCACACTGAATGAGCCGAAATTCACATTGTAGCACACTGAATGAGCCGAAAGTCAAATTGTAGCACACTGAATGAGCCGAAATTCACACTGTAGCACACTGAATGAGCTGAAATTCACATTGTAGCACATTGAATGAGCCGAAATTCACATTGTAGCACACTGAATGAGCCCACATTCACATTGTAGCACACTGAATGAGCCGAAATTCACATTGTAGCACACTGAATGAGCTGAAATTCACATTGTAGCACACTGAATGAGCCAACATTCACATTGTAGCACACTGACTGAGCCGACATTCACATTGTAGCACACTGAATGAGCCGAAATTCACATTGTAGCACACTGAATGAGCCGAAATTCACATTGTAGCACACTGAATGAGCCGAAATTCACATTGTAGCACACTGAATGAGCTGACATTCACATTGTAGCACACTGACTGAGCCGACATTCACATTGTAGCACACTGAATGAGCCGAAATTCACATTATAGCACACTGAATGAGCCAAAATTCACACTGTAGCACACTGAATGAGCCGACATTCACATTGTAGCACACTGAATGAGCCGAAATTCACATTATAGCACACTGAATGAGCCGAAATTCACATTGTAGCACACTGAATGAGCCGAAAGTCAAATTGTAGCACACTGAATGAGCCGAAATTCACACTGTAGCACACTGAATGAGCTGAAATTCACATTGTAGCACACTGAATGAGCCGAAATTCACATTGTAGCACACTGAATGAGCCGACATTCACATTGTAGCACACTGAATGAGCCGAAATTCACATTGTAGCACACTGAATGAGCCGAAATTCACATTGTAGCACACTGAATGAGCCGAAATTCACATTGTAGCACACTGAATGAGCCGACATTCACATTGTAGCACACTGAATGAGCCCACATTCACATTGTAGCACACTGACTGAGCCGACATTCACATTGTAGCACACTGAATGAGCCGAAATTCACATTGTAGCACACTGAATGAGCCGACATTCACATTGTAGCACACTGACTGAGCCGACATTCACATTGTAGCACACTGAATGAGCCGAAATTCACATTGTAGCACACTGAATGAGCCGAAATTCACATTGTAGCACACTGAATGAGTCGACATTCACATTGTAGCACACTGACTGAGCCGACATTCACATTGTAGCACACTGAATGAGCCGAAATTCACATTATAGCACACTAAATGAGTCGAAATTCACATTGTAGCACACTGAATGAGCCGAAAGTCAAATTGTAGCACACTGAATGAGCCGAAATTCACACTGTAGCACACTGAATGAGCTGAAATTCACATTGTAGCACATTGAATGAGCCGAAATTCACATTGTAGCACACTGAATGAGCCCACATTCACATTGTAGCACACTGAATGAGCCGAAATTCACATTGTAGCACACTGAATGAGCTGAAATTCACATTGTAGCACACTGAATGAGCCAACATTCACATTGTAGCACACTGACTGAGCCGACATTCACATTGTAGCACACTGAATGAGCTGAAATTCACATTGTAGCACACTGAATGAGCCGAAATTCACATTGTAGCACACTGAATGAGCCGAAATTCACATTGTAGCACACTGAATGAGCTGACATTCACATTGTAGCACACTGACTGAGCCGACATTCACATTGTAGCACACTGAATGAGCCGAAATTCACATTATAGCACACTGAATGAGCCGAAATTCACACTGTAGCACACTGAATGAGCCGACATTCACATTGTAGCACACTGAATGAGCCGAAATTCACATTATAGCACACTGAATGAGCCGAAATTCACATTGTAGCACACTGAATGAGCCGAAAGTCAAATTGTAGCACACTGAATGAGCCGAAATTCACACTGTAGCACACTGAATGAGCTGAAATTCACATTGTAGCACACTGAATGAGCCGAAATTCACATTGTAGCACACTGAATGAGCCGACATTCACATTGTAGCACACTGAATGAGCCAAAATTCACATTGTAGCACACTGAATGAGCCGAAATTCACATTGTAGCACACTGAATGAGCCGAAATTCACATTGTAGCACACTGAATGAGCCGACATTCACATTGTAGCACACTGAATGAGCCGACATTCACATTGTAGCACACTGACTGAGCCGACATTCACATTGTAGCACACTGAATGAGCTGAAATTCACATTGTAGCACACTGAATGAGCCGACATTCACATTGTAGCACACTGACTGAGCCGACATTCACATTGTAGCACACTGAATGAGCCGAAATTCACATTGTAGCACACTGAATGAGCCGAAATTCACATTGTAGCACACTGAATGAGTCGACATTCACATTGTAGCACACTGACTGAGCCGACATTCACATTGTAGCACACTGAATGAGCCGAAATTCACATTATAGCACACTGAATGAGCCGAAATTCACACTGTAGCACACTGAATGAGTCGACATTCACATTGTAGCACACTGACTGAGCCGACATTCACATTGTAGCACACTGAATGAGCCGAAATTCACATTATAGCACACTGAATGAGCCGACATTCACATTGTAGCACACTGACTGAGCCGACATTCACATTGTAGCACACTGAATGAGCCGAAATTCACATTATAGCACACTGAATGAGCCGAAATTCACACTGTAGCACACTGAATGAGCCGACATTCACATTGTAGCACACTGAATGAGCCGAAATTCACATTATAGCACACTGAATGAGCCGAAATTCACATTGTAGCACACTGAATGAGCTGAAATTCACATTGTAGCACACTGAATGAGCCGAAACTCACATTATAGCACACTGAATGAGCCGAAATTCACATTGTAGCATACTGAATGAGCCGAAATTCACATTGTAGCATACTGAATGAGCCGACATTCACATTGTAGCACACTGAATGAGCCGAAATTCACATTATAGCACACTGAATGAGCCGACATTCACATTGTAGCACACAGAATGAGCCGATATTGTAGCATACTGAATGAGCCGAAATTCACATTGTAGCATACTGAATGAGCCGACATTCACATTGTAGCACACTGAATGAGCCGAAATTCACATTGTAGCACACTGAATGAGCCGACATTCACATTGTAGCACACTGAATGAGCCGAAATTCACATTATAGCACACTGAATGAGCCGAAATTCACATTGTAGCACACTGAATGAGCTGAAATTCACATTGTAGCACACTAAATGAGCCGAAACTCACATTATAGCACACTGAATGAGCTGAAATTCACATTGTAGCACACTGAATGAGCCGAAATTCACATTGTAGCATACTGAATGAGCCGACATTCACATTGTAGCACACTGAATGAGCCGACATTCACATTGTAGCACACTGAATGAGCTGAAATTGTGATAGCAGGGAGAGCCAGAGTGACGACAGGGAGAGCCAGTGTGACGACAGGGAGAGAGAGTGACGACAGTGACAGCAGGGAGAGAGAGTGACAGCAGGGAAAGAGAGAGTGACGATAGTGACAGCAGGGAGAGAGACGACAGTGACAGCAGGGAGAGAGAGAGACAACAGTGACAGCAGGGAGAGAGATTGACGACAGGGAGAGAGAGTGTGACAGCAGGTGAACATTACCTGACTCATTTGTTGCGGCTGGTGGCGGTGAGTGGCTGGCGGCGGTGGGCGGCTGGCGGCGGTGAGCGGCTGTGCGCTCTACACAGCCGCCGGCCGTCAAGCAGGGGCTTCTGTCTGAGAGAGGGCGGAGGAGGAGAGCACCGGGCGCCGCTCAATTCACGCTGGGTCTGTGGCTTCCCGCCGCTGTCGCCATGCACATTAGCCAGCGTTTGGGCCAGCGGGGGACATGGAACACACTTTATCTAGTAGGGGGAGGGGGGTACATGGCACACACACATTAGCTAGTAGGGGTGGGGGGGACATGGCACACACACATTAGCTAGTAGGGGGAGGGGGGGACATGGAACACACACATTAGCTAGTAGGGGGAGGGGGGACATGGCACACACACATTAGCTAGTAGAGGGAGGGGGGGACATGGAACACACACATTAGCTAGTAGGGGGAGGGGGGACATGGCACACACACATTAGCTAGTAGGGGGAGGGGGGTACATGGCACACACACATTAGCTAGTAGGGGGAGGGGGGGACATGGAACACACACATTAGCTAGTAGGGGGAGGGGGGGACATGGCACACACACATTAGCTAGTAGGGGGAGGGGGGGGACATGGAACACACACATTAGCTAGTAGGGGGAGGGGGGACATGGAACACACACATTAGCTAGTAGGGGGAGGGGGGACATGGAACACACACATTAGCTAGTAGGGGGAGGGGGGGACATGGAACACACACATTAGCTAGTAGGGGGAGGGGGGACATGGAACACACACATTAGCTAGTAGGGGGAGGGGGGGGACATGGAACACACACATTAGCTAGTAGGGGGAGGGGGAGACATGGAACACACTTTACCTACAGTAGGAAGATCTGCCGTTCCGCTCTCCCCCTCCTCCCTGTACCGCCGCTGGTGCACTCCTGTCTTCCGCTCTCCCCCTCCTCCATGTACCGCTGCTGCTGCACTGTCTTCAGGCTCTGCCTGTGTGTGACAGGCGCCGGACAAGCAGCGGCAGCAACAGCAAGAACAGTACTATGAAGTCAGCCCCGCGTGGACTCCTGGGCATCCCGGCGCCGCCGCAGCTGGAGCAGTATGACTGGTCTTGGCGCCGCTTCTCCCGGCCGCGTCTATGTGATTGGACCAGCGGATCCAGCACTGGATCCGCTGTCCAATCACAGGTGCCTCGCTAGCAGGGGCGTGCTTTCCCTGCCAGCGAGGCACTTGTATAAGTGCCGCTTTCCACTGTTTTTGTAATTGGCTTTTCCAGCCTAGCGCATGCCCCCCCCGCTTTGTCCCGTTATCACTAGCTACGGGAGGCACTAGCTGTCAGTGCCTCCCAAACGTATTAGATGGGCTAAAATGATTATATTAATATAAAGAGGGTACATATGACACAGAATATGTGTCTTATGTATCTTCTTTCTATTATTTTAATCATAATGACAGGGGAGGCACTGCCTCCCCTGCCTCCCCTGACTGCACGTCCCTGATAGATAGATAGATAGATAGATAGATAGATAGATAGATAGATAGATAGATAGATAGATAGATACTAGATAGATAGATAGATAGATAGATAGATAGATAGATAGATAGATAGATAGACACACAGATAGATAGACAGACAGACAGACAGACAGTCTGGACTTTAAAATTAAACTTATCTTATGGAAAATATATTTTGGCCCAGGACAGGTTCAGGAACCCAGTTCCTGATTATGTCATATTTAATGAGGGGTTCAGGAACTGAGTTCCTGCTGAGAAATAGTACTGACCCTGTGTTGCTTTGCCTATAAGGTGATCACATTATTAAAAGAGCTTGGGGGATGCATCAATAGACCACCACAAGGACCATATAGTATTATCAGTATTCAAATGCAGAATTATTATTATTATTATTATTATTATTATTATTATGACATCGTATTTATAAGGCGCCACGAGTGTTTCGCAGTGCCGTACAAAGGACAGTACAGGGAGACAAAACTTAGCATTGCAGTATTTATTACCAGTTATTTATATAGCGCGCACATATTCCGCAGCGCTTTACAGAGAATATTTGCCCATTTACATCAGTCCCTACCCCAGTGGAGCTTACAATCAATATTCCCTATCACATGGTAACACACAGACACATTCACGCTAGGGTTCATTTTGTTGGGAGCCAATTAACCTACCAGTATATTTTTGGGATTGTGGGAGGAAACCGGAGTTCCCGGAGGAAGCCCATGCAAGTACAGGGAGAATATACAAACTCTGCACAGTTAGAGCCATGGTGGGAATCGAACCCATGACCTCAGTGCTGTGAGGCAGTAATGCTAACCATTACACCATCCGTAGTGTAAATAACAAAAATAGATTACAGGTAACAAAGAGCACCACAATTCTCAAAACATAATACAGCTAGGATGTAAGTAGCAAGGGAGTAATCATTGTACTACTTGGGGCTGGCGGCCATAGATAGAGATGGGCCTTTACCAGCAGGAGAAAAAGCGGGTAAAGATGGTCGCTGAGTAGGAGAGAGCTGTGAATGAAATGTGTCAAGAAGAGGGCTTTGACAATAAGAGAAAAGACAATCTAGTGGGAAGGGACGACAGACAGATGACATGAGGTGCAAGCAAGTGAGAGGTATTCTGATGGCAGTATGTAAGCAAAGCAGAGATGTTCAAAGCATGAGGCAGGGGGATAGAGTAGCAGCCTCGGGACTAGGTTATGCATCGGAATGGTACGCTTTGATGAATAGGTGGGTTTTCAGTGCCCGTTTGAAGCTTTGCAAGTTCAGGGAGGGTCTAAAATGCAGAAAGCTGCACCCAGCATCTGACCGGCATGATGGCGCATGTATCGTAATTGGTCCCAATCCTGGAATCTGTTTACTCTAGCAGACAGTGGCGTAACTCCCACCCCTAGAGCCACTACGGAGGCGCAGGGCTGCGGGGGAGCTGCCACTGATTCAGAGCAAATTGACATGCGGGCTAGCCATCCGCATGACAATCTGCTAAATGTCCCTTCGAAAATGGCCACCATCATGGAGGAGGCATGCTAGAGGTCATACCTCTAGTGTCTAGGAAGTGCCGGGACCCGCGGTAGCCCATAGTGCTGGCCGCGTCCACCGCACCCTGCAGCCCTGCCAACTTGCTACCCTGGTGCGGTGGCGGCAGCAGCAATGGGGGGATCGGGCAGCGGTGCCCGTGGCTCACTACAACCTTCAGCGGCAGCAGGAAGGGGGATCGGGCAGCATTGCCCGCGGCTCACTAAATAGTGGGGGGTGGGTTGGGCAGCATTACTCCCTAGCAACAACTAACAAGCATGACACCCAGTGTATGAAATCCCTGGCAACAAGCATTACCCCCTGGCAACAAGCTTGACACCCAGCGCATGTAACCTCTGGCAACGAGCATAACACCCACCGCATGAAACCTCTGGCAACGTGCATGACACCCAGTGCATGAAATCCCTGGCACAAGCATTACCCCCTGGCAACGAGCTTGACACCCAGCGCATGAAACCTCTGGCAACGAGCATAACACCTAGCGCATGAAACCTCTGGCAACGAGCATGACACCCAGAGCGTGAAATCCCTGGCAACAAGCATTACCCACTGGCAACGAGCTTGACACCCAGCGCATGTAACCTCTGGCAACGAGCATAACACCCACCGCATGAAACCTCTGGCAACGTGCATGACACCCAGTGCATGAAATCCCTGGCAACAAGCATTACCCCCTGGCAACGAGCTTGACACCCAGCGCATGAAACCTCTGGCAACGAGCATAACACCTAGCGCATGAAACCTCCGGCAACGAGCATGACACCCAGAGCATGAAATCCCTGGCAACAAGCATTACCCACTGGCAACGAGCATGACACCCTGAGCATGAAAACCCCTGGCACCGTGCATGGAACCAAGATCATGAAACCCTTGGCAATGATCAGGTAATTTAAAAGTAATTAGAAGCCTTACTGTAGGGCTTAATGTGTAATGGGCATTGCGGTGTGTGGCATAATATATAACGGGCATTGCAATGTGTGGTATAATGTATCACATGACATTGTGGTATGTGGTATAATGTATACCGGGCATTGCGGTGTGTGTCATAATGTCACAGGCATGACGGTGTGTGGTATACTGTATCACGGGCATTGTATGTAGTATAATATCTCAGGGGCATTGCAGTTTGTAGTATAATGTATAACGGGCATTGCGGTGTGTGTCACAATGTGTCACAGGCATGACAATGTGTGGTATACTGTATCATGGGCATTGTATGTGGTATAATGTCTCAGGGGCATTGCAGTGTGTAATATAATGTATAACGGTAAGTATAACGGGAATATCTTATACTCCATACTCCCTTTGATGGCAACTAACCCCGGGTTTTCTATACCTGTCCTATATTGTCTTGTACTGCAAGTGCTATTTTCTGTACTGTGTAATGGGCGCTGCGGATCCCTTGTGGCGCCATATAAATAAAGGATAATAATAATAATTGCGGTGTGTGTCATAATGTGTCACAGACATGACGGTATGTGGTATACTGTATCTTTGACAGGAGTAAACATGGGAACCCTTTCAGTGCGTGGTTCGGGTTTTTCGGTTTGTTTTTTTGCCAAGTACGTGGACTACAAAGAGGACAGAAGCTACACTGGATTGTGTGAGTATAATTTTATTCACAGGTACCCCGTGGATTCTACATGGAGAAGTGGACCAAGCCTCGTGTGAACATAGGTAAGTATGTGTGTATGTAGGTGTGCATGTATGTAATAAAGTTTTACTGTCACGGTGTGTGTGTTCTGTTTTTTGTTGGGTATTTTTTTTGTAGTAGTACTACAGGAACCAGCGGGCCCGTTTTTCCACCGCATGCTGGTACTTGTGGTTCTCTGAGTACCAGCTTGCGGGGGAGGCTTGCTGGGACTTGTAGTACTGCTACAAAAAACAATATTCTTATTTTTACACTTGGCTATCAGCCCCCCATCCGCCGCCCTTGGATGGGGGGGACAGCCTCAGGCTTCACCCCTGGCCCTTGGGTGGCTGGAGGGGGGGACCCCTTGATTTAAGGGGTCTCCACTCCTCCAGGGTACCCCGGCCAGGGGTGACTAGTTAGTGATTTAATGCCAGGGCCGCAGGGACCTATATAAAAGTGTCCCCTGGCTGTGGCATTATCTCTCTGACTAGTGGAGCCCGGTGCTGGTGTTAAAAATACGGGGGACCCCTACGCTTTTTGTCCCCCGTATTTTTGGCACCAGGACCAGGCGCAGAGCCCGGTGCTGGTTGTTCATATATGGGGGAGCCCCTGTCAATTTTTCCCCCATACTTTTTCAACCAGGACCGGCTCAAAGAGCCGAGGCTGGTTATGCTTAGGAGGGGGGACCCCACGCAAATTTTTTCTTGATTTTTAACACTTTTTTTTTTTTTTTAAAGGTGCACAGTGAAGCCCTGCACGGATCTCACAAATCCGGCCGAGATTCAATGTGTTAATGTCGGCAGTGTTTTACTATTCACTCCCGTAAAACACTGGCCGAAAATACGAATGACATCGACATCGGAAAACTCGAAAATGCAGAATACGACAGCATAGTAAATGAGGCATAAAAAATTCAAAAAGTTGCAATTTCACACATTCGATGTCATTTGTGTTTGAACTTTAACCTCATTCAGAAAAATACAAATTTTAGTAAATATACCCCCAGGTCTCCTAAAAAAAAAAAAATAGATTCAATGCAACAATTATTAATTTTGTTGAGTACTGTATTTCAGGATTGTGAATAATATTAATCATATTTACTAGAAGAACACTACAAATTAATTTACTTTAACAGTTTACTTTATTTTGACCTACAATAATGAAAGCTTAAGAAAGTAAAAAGAGAAGTATCTGCTCTGCCAATCCGTAGCATAGCACCCACAAAGAAGGTGAAATCACTGCAGTGTGACGGTAGCTACTAGCGGAGAAGGCATTAATAAATGCCTATTTAGATCATAAAAACTCTGTCCCAGGTCACACGAGGTGAATAAAGTGAGTCAAGTTCCGCAAAAAAGAAGAAAATGATCACAGCAGTCACCCATTGAATGCATTACAAGTGAATCCATTTATCCTTGCAGTGAAAACATAATAGAGAAATAGCAAAGAACTGCAGCCCAAGATCAACAGCTGTCTTAAGTTGTGCTTAGCAGTCTCAAGGTGTTAGAGGATATTGGCACTCCATTTATCAGTCATACAAGTGGAGAGAGCCATCTGCCATGATCCTTTTCTTCTATTTATGGAACTTGATAACAATTTGGCCTATTCGGCCTGCATTTTATCTAACTTAGATGATCAAGATCAAGCGCAAATGTCTTGAAACTTTGTATCCTGTGGAATATATCCTAGCATAGTAAGGATAAATTTATGAAAGTGCCAAATCGCTGCCTTACAAGTAACGCACATGCCTTTTACTGAGAGCATGCAAAACAAAATGTCATTTTACAGACAAGATTTAGAAATGATATTTAAGAAATGAAGAGGTGACATTTCCCTTGTCAGCGGGTGGCTGCAGAGTCTCTACACCTACCCCACAGGGTGACTTCATGGCTGCTCAATAGGTGTCAGCCATCAGGAATCACAGTTACAAACATACAAATTGCCATGCAGTGAAAATATTCGCACAGAAAAAGTGACACGTAACAATGACAGTACCAATGAACTGTCATGATTAATAATAGACATAAATGGTCTTGGATGAGCAGTATTTCAGAATACTGAATTGCTTAATTTAATGAAAGGCATAAAAAAAATTAAACACAGAAGTTTTTTTGTTGTTGTTTTTTTTAATTTGTAGATGATCCTTACTGTTGTACACATCAGCCAGTGTATATACTGAGATCAGACTGCTAAACATATTACATTTATTGAAGTTAGTTGTGGCTGCACTAAAATACTTGCTGGACTTTCTTGCCTAGCATTCCCCCTTTTCAAATGTTCCACCGCCTCTCATTGTCAAATAATGGAATTGTTGAAAAACTCTTTTTAAATCTTAAAATGTTATTACGGTATGCAGTTAAGATCCTGGCTGTCTCAATACCGACGCCGGGATCCCGACGGGGGTACTATACTGCCGCCGGAATACCGACGAGGTAGGTGATTTCCCCTCTGTGGGTGTCCACGACAGCCATAGAGGGAGAATAGAACCTGTGGCGAGCGAAGCTCACCACCGAGCCCACAGCGTGGTGAGCACAGTGAGCCCGCAAAGGGCTTCATTGCGCTTGCCTCCCTGCCGGGATTCTAGCGCCCGGGATACCGATGTCGGTATACTCACATTTGGCATCCCGTGTGGCAGGATCACATACCGATCCCGTTATTACAATTTTCTTATTCACTTATAATATGTAAATGATTATGTATTTATTATTTATTCATTTATTTATTACCAGTTATTTATATAGCACACACATATTCCTCAGTACTTTACAGAGGGGTGTAGTATGAGTGGCCTGCGGCCGGGATCCCGGTGGCCAGCATAACGGCGCCGGGATCCCGACAACCGGCATACCGACAGCTGGGCGAGCGCTAATGAGCCCTATTGCAATCATCATGTCGGGAGATAATGAGAGCATGGTGTCACGCCTGAGGGTTGAAGCTGACCTGGGGAAGCCTCAGGCGTAGGGGCTAACGTGTATTTGAACCTGGGGGGCAGTATGGGATTCCTGGACATACAAGGTACTCTTAGCACAGACACCCGAAGGCGTGACTAAGACGACAGAGGTGTAAAAGTCAAGCTCTTTATTGTGCACACAGTTCAATAATCACAATGGTAGTTTGGTGAAAGAACCAATGCTCAGCAATTAGAATTCATAGTGTAATTATAGCAGCACAGTTCCTCAGATACGGAAGTAACAAGTATGCTGTTTGGAGTAATACGATATCAATATGGCACAGTCTTGGAAGACACGGAGATGGTATTGTCCATAGATGTTAACAGCTAACCACTGTACTGGCGAGATGAACTGATACTGACCAGGAGATGAAACACTGGAAGTGGGAGTCAATGGCAGAGCACCGAGGTAGGCTGAGAGCTGGAGGACTGCCGAGGATGCTGTGTGAACTGGCACAGATGGTGATTAAAATGGAACTCACTGATGGTGACAGAGTTCGATACTAATACACCGTTGATGACAGAGTTCAATGATGTGGCACCGATGGTGATCTGAAGGTGATGTAGGAACACTGCTGGTAACTGGAAACGATGTAGGAACACCGCTAAGAACTGGAGATGGTGAAGGAACACTGCTGATAACAGGAGGCAATGTGGAAACACTGCTGGTAGCTGGAAACGATGTGGGAACACCGCTGAGAACTGGAGACGGTGAAGGAACACTGCTGGTAACAGGAGGCAATGTGGAAACACCGCTGGAATCAGGCAGCACCCCAGGATGGAAACTGGTGCAGGTCTCTTTAATTGGAGCAAGGTCACAGGAGCTGGAATACCTGGAGACAGCAAGCAGGAACAACCACAGAATGTAGAGACATCCGACACTGCGTTAGACAACCAACACTGGGTTAGACAACCATAGCACTGACAACAGGAAGCCTTGGTTCAGGATACTTATACTGCTGGGAAGCAGGGATTGGCTGAGCAAACAGAGAGGATTCAGTGTACAGAGGATTGGCTGTGGAGAGTCATGTAATTAACCCAAACATGGCTGCTCCCATGTTTGGCTCTGGAGGGAAAAGCATGTTTGTAACCAGCATGTGGAAGCTTGTAGTAATGGCAGAGGCCGTGGAGAGCAGGAGACGCCATCTGCTAGGACAGGAGGGACATGCTGCACAACTGTCATGTCAGCGTCGCCGGGACCACTGAGGAGAGACCGTGGAGATGCTGTGCAGCGTGCTGCACGCAGATGGAATCCAGGCTTGGAGCACAGGGACAGTCTCAGAAGGCACTTGGATGGTAAGTAAGTGTGTTTAGTAGAGATGAGCGGGTTCGGTTTCTCTGAATCCGAACCCGCCAGAACTTCATGTTTTTTTTCACGGGTCCGAGCGACTCGGATCTTCCCGCCTTGCTCGGTTAACCCGAGCGCGCCCGAACGTCATCATGACGCTGTCGGATTCTCGCGAGGCTCGGATTCTATCGCGAGACTCGGATTCTATATAAGGAGCCGCGCGTCGCCGCCATTTTCACACGTGCATTGAGATTGATAGGGAGAGGACGTGGCTGGCGTCCTCTCCGTTTAGAATAGATTAGAGAGACACTTGATTTACTAATTTTGGGGAGCATTAGGAGTACTCAGTAGTGTACAGTGCAGAGTTTTGCTGATAGTGACCAGTGACTGACCACCAGTTTTATTTATAATCCGTTCTCTGCCTGAAAAAAGCGATACACAGCACACAGTGACTCAGTCACATACCATATCTGTGTGCACTGCTCAGGCTCAGGCCAGTGTGCTGCATCATCTATTATCTATATATAATATTATATATATCTGTCTGACTGCTCAGCTCACACAGCTTATAATTGTGGGGGAGACTGGGGAGCACTACTGCAGTGCCAGTTATAGGTTATAGCAGGAGCCAGGAGTACATAATATATTATATAGTGAGTGACCACCAGACACACAGTGCAGTTTATTTAATATATCCGTTCTCTGCCTGAAAAAAGCGATACACACAGTGACTCAGTCAGTCACATACCATATCTGTGTGCACTGCTCAGGCTCAGGCCAGTGTGCTGCATCATCTATATATTAGAGATGAGCGCCTGAAATTTTTCGGGTTTTGTGTTTTGGTTTTGGGTTCGGTTCCGCGGCCGTGTTTTGGGTTCGAACGCGTTTTGGCAAAACCTCACCGAATTATTTTTGTCGGATTCGGGTGTGTTTTGGATTCGGGTGTTTTTTTCAAAAAACCCTAAAAAACAGCTTAAATCATAGAATTTGGGGGTAATTTTGATCCCAAAGTATTATTAACCTCAAAAAACATAATTTACACTCATTTTCAGCCTATTCTGAACACATCACACCTCACAATATTATTTTTAGTCCTAAAATTTGCACCGAGGTCGCTGTGTGAGTAAGATAAGCGACCCTAGTGGCCGACACAAACACCGGGCCCATCTAGGAGTGGCACTGCAGTGTCACGCAGGATGTCCCTTCCAAAAAACCCTCCCCAAACAGCACATGACGCAAAGAAAAAAAGAGGCGCAATGAGGTAGCTGTGTGAGTAAGATTAGCGACCCTAGTGGCCGACACAAACACCGGGCCCATCTAGGAGTGGCACTGCAGTGTCACGCAGGATGGCCCTTCCAAAAAACCCTCCCCAAACAGCACATGACGCAAAGAAAAAAAGAGGCGCAATGAGGTAGCTGTGTGAGTAAGATTAGCGACCCTAGTGGCCGACACAAACACCGGGCCCATCTAGGAGTGGCACTGCAGTGTCACGCAGGATGGCCCTTCCAAAAAACCCTCCCCAAACAGCACATGACGCAAAGAAAAAAAGAGGCGCAATGAGGTAGCTGACTGTGTGAGTAAGATTAGCGACCCTAGTGGCCGACACAAACACCGGGCACATCTAGGAGTGGCACTGCAGTGTCACGCAGGATGTCCCTTCCAAAAAACCCTCCCCAAACAGCACATGACGCAAAGAAAAAAAGAGGCGCAATGAGGTAGCTGTGTGAGTAAGATTAGCGACCCTAGTGGCCGACACAAACACCGGGCCCATCTAGGAGTGGCACTGCAGTGTCACGCAGGATGTCCCTTCCAAAAAACCCTCCCCAATCAGCACATGATGCAAAGAAAAAGAAAAGAAAAAAGAGGTGCAAGATGGAATTATCCTTGGGCCCTCCCACCCACCCTTATGTTGTATAAACAAAACAGGACATGCACACTTTAACCAACCCATCATTTCAGTGACAGGGTCTGCCACACGACTGTGACTGATATGACGGGTTGGTTTGGACCCCCCCCAAAAAAGAAGCAATTAATCTCTCCTTGCACAAACTGGCTCTACAGAGGCAAGATGTCCACCTCATCTTCACCCTCCGATATATCACCGTGTACATCCCCCTCCTCACAGATTATCAATTCGTCCCCACTGGAATCCACCATCTCAGCTCCCTGTGTACTTTGTGGAGGCAATTGCTGCTGGTTAATGTCTCCGCGGAGGAATTGATTATAATTCATTTTAATGAACATCATCTTCTCCACATTTTCTGGATGTAACCTCGTACGCCGATTGCTGACAAGGTGAGCGGCGGCACTAAACACTCTTTCGGAGTACACACTTGTGGGAGGGCAACTTAGGTAGAATAAAGCCAGTTTGTGCAAGGGCCTCCAAATTGCCTCTTTTTCCTGCCAGTATAAGTACGGACTGTGTGACGTGCCTACTTGGATGCGGTCACTCATATAATCCTCCACCATTCTATCAATGTTGAGAGAATCATATGCAGTGACAGTAGACGACATGTCCGTAATCGTTGTCAGGTCCTTCAGTCCGGACCAGATGTCAGCATCAGCAGTCGCTCCAGACTGCCCTGCATCACCGCCAGCGGGTGGGCTCGGAATTCTGAGCCTTTTCCTCGCACCCCCAGTTGCGGGAGAATGTGAAGGAGGAGATGTTGACAGGTCGCGTTCCGCTTGACTTGACAATTTTGTCACCAGCAGGTCTTTCAACCCCAGCAGACCTGTGTCTGCCGGAAAGAGAGATCCAAGGTAGGTTTTAAATCTAGGATCGAGCACGGTGGCCAAAATGTAGTGCTCTGATTTCAACAGATTGACCACCCGTGAATCCTTGTTAAGCGAATTAAGGGCTGCATCCACAAGTCCCACATGCCTAGCGGAATCGCTCCGTGTTAGCTCCTTCTTCAATGCCTCCAGCTTCTTCTGCAAAAGCCTGATGAGGGGAATGACCTGACTCAGGCTGGCAGTGTCTGAACTGACTTCACGTGTGGCAAGTTCAAAGGGCATCAGAACCTTGCACAACGTTGAAATCATTCTCCACTGCACTTGAGACAGGTGCATTCCATCTCCTATATCGTGCTCAATTGTATAGGCTTGAATGGCCTTTTGCTGCTCCTCCAACCTCTGAAGCATATAGAGGGTTGAATTCCACCTCGTTACCACTTCTTGCTTCAGATGATGGCAGGGCAGGTTCAGTAGTTTTTGGTGGTGCTCCAGTCTTCTGTACGTGGTGCCTGTACGCCGAAAGTGTCCCGCAATTTTTCTGGCCACCGACAGCATCTCTTGCACGCCCCTGTCGTTTTTTAAAAAATTCTGCACCACCAAATTCAAGGTATGTGCAAAACATGGGACGTGCTGGAATTTGCCCATATTTAATGCACACACAATATTGCTGGCGTTGTCCGATGCCACAAATCCACAGGAGAGTCCAATTGGGGTAAGCCATTCCGCGATGATCTTCCTCAGTTGCCGTAAGAGGTTTTCAGCTGTGTGCGTATTCTGGAAAGCGGTGATACAAAGCGTAGCCTGCCTAGGAAAGAGTTGGCGTTTGCGAGATGCTGCTACTGGTGCCGCCGCTGCTGTTCTTGCGGCGGGAGTCCATACATCTACCCAGTGGGCTGTCACAGTCATATAGTCCTGACCCTGCCCTGCTCCACTTGTCCACATGTCCGTGGTTAAGTGGACATTGGGTACAACTGCATTTTTTAGGACACTGGTGAGTCTTTTTCCGACGTCCGTGTACATTCTCGGTATCGCCTGCCTAGAGAAGTGGAACCTAGATGGTATTTGGTAACGGGGGCACACTGCCTCAATAAATTGTCTAGTTCCCTGTGAACTAACGGCGGATACCGGACGCACGTCTAACACCAACATAGTTGTCAAGGACTCAGTTATCCGCTTTGCAGTAGGATGACTGCTGTGATATTTCATCTTCCTCGCAAAGGACTGTTGAACAGTCAATTGCTTACTGGAAGTAGTACAAGTGGGCTTACGACTTCCCCTCTGGGATGACCATCGACTCCCAGCGGCAACAACAGCAGCGCCAGCAGCAGTAGGCGTTACACGCAAGGATGCATCGGAGGAATCCCAGGCAGGAAAGGACTCGTCAGACTTGCCAGTGACATGGCCTGCAGGACTATTGGCATTCCTGGGGAAGGAGGAAATTGACACTGAGGGAGTTGGTGGGGTGGTTTGCGTGAGCTTGGTTACAAGAGGAAGGGATTTACTGGTCAGTGGACTGCTTCCGCTGTCACCCAAAGTTTTTGAACTTGTCACTGACTTATTATGAATGCGCTGCAGGTGACGTATAAGGGAGGATGTTCCGAGGTGGTTAACGTCCTTACCCCTACTTATTACAGCTTGACAAAGGGAACACACGGCTTGACACCTGTTGTCCGCATTTCTGGTGAAATACCTCCACACCGAAGAGCTGATTTTTTTGGTATTTTCACCTGGCATGTCAACGGCCATATTCCTCCCACGGACAACAGGTGTCTCCCCGGGTGCCTGACTTAAACAAACCACCTCACCATCAGAATCCTCCTGGTCAATTTCCTCCCCAGCGCCAGCAACACCCATATCCTCCTCATCCTGGTGTACTTCAACACTGACATCTTCAATCTGACTATCAGGAACTGGACTGCGGGTGCTCCTTCCAGCACTTGCAGGGGGCATGCAAATAGTGGAAGGCGCATGCTCTTCACGTCCAGTGTTGGGAAGGTCAGGCATCGCAAACGACACAATTGAACTCTCCTTGTGGATTTGGGATTTCAAAGAACGCACAGTTCTTTGCGGTGCTTTTGCCAGCTTGAGTCTTTTCAGTTTTCTAGCGAGAGGCTGAGTGCTTCCATCCTCATGTGAAGCTGAACCACTAGCCATGAACATAGGCCAGGGCCTCAGCCGTTCCTTGCCACTCCGTGTGGTAAATGGCATATTGGCAAGTTTACGCTTCTCCTCCGACAATTTTATTTTAGGTTTTGGAGTCCTTTTTTTTCTGATATTTGGTGTTTTGGATTTGACATGCTCTGTACTATGACATTGGGCATCGGCCTTGGCAGACGACGTTGCTGGCATTTCATCGTCTCGGCCATGACTAGTGGCAGCAGCTTCAGCACGAGGTGGAAGTGGATCTTGATCTTTCCCTAATTTTGGAACCTCAACTTTTTTGTTCTCCATATTTTATAGGCAGAACTAAAAGGCACCTCAGGTAAACAATGGAGATGGATGGATTGGATAGTTTACTAGTATACAATTATGGACGGACTGCCACGGTTAGGTGGTATAAAAAAACCACGGTTAGGTGGTATATATTATAATAATAATACAATTATGGATGGACGGACTGCCTGCCGACTGCCGACACAGAGGTAGCCACAGCCGTGAACTACCGCACTGTACACTGGTTGATAAAGAGATAGTAGTATACTCGTAACAACTAGTATGACACTATGACGACGGTATAAAGAATGGAAAAAAAACCACGGTTAGGTGGTATATATTATAATAATAATACAATTATGGATGGACGGACTGCCTGCCGACTGCCGACACAGAGGTAGCCACAGCCGTGAACTACCGCACTGTACACTGGTTGATAAAGAGATAGTAGTATACTCGTAACAACTAGTATGACACTATGACGACGGTATAAAGAATGGAAAAAAAACCACGGTTAGGTGGTATATATTATAATAATAATACAATTATGGATGGACGGACTGCCTGCCGACTGCCGACACAGAGGTAGCCACAGCCGTGAACTACCGCACTGTACACTGGTTGATAAAGAGATAGTAGTATACTCGTAACAACTAGTATGACACTATGACGACGGTATAAAGAATGGAAAAAAAACCACGGTTAGGTGGTATATATTATAATAATAATACAATTATGGATGGACGGACTGCCTGCCGACTGCCGACACAGAGGTAGCCACAGCCGTGAACTACCGCACTGTACACTGGTTGATAAAGAGATAGTAGTATACTCGTAACAACTAGTATGACACTATGACGACGGTATAAAGAATGGAAAAAAAACCACGGTTAGGTGGTATATATTATAATAATAATACAATTATGGATGGACGGACTGCCTGCCGACTGCCGACACAGAGGTAGCCACAGCCGTGAACTACCGCACTGTACACTGGTTGATAAAGAGATAGTAGTATACTCGTAACAACTAGTATGACACTATGACGACGGTATAAAGAATGGAAAAAAAACCACGGTTAGGTGGTATATATTATAATAATAATACAATTATGGATGGACGGACTGCCTGCCGACTGCCGACACAGAGGTAGCCACAGCCGTGAACTACCGCACTGTACACTGGTTGATAAAGAGATAGTAGTATACTCGTAACAACTAGTATGACACTATGACGACGGTATAAAGAATGGAAAAAAAACCACGGTTAGGTGGTATATATTATAATAATAATACAATTATGGATGGACGGACTGCCTGCCGACTGCCGACACAGAGGTAGCCACAGCCGTGAACTACCGCACTGTACACTGGTTGATAAAGAGATAGTAGTATACTCGTAACAACTAGTATGACACTATGACGACGGTATAAAGAATGGAAAAAAAACCACGGTTAGGTGGTATATATTATAATAATAATACAATTATGGATGGACGGACTGCCTGCCGACTGCCGACACAGAGGTAGCCACAGCCGTGAACTACCGCACTGTACACTGGTTGATAAAGAGATAGTAGTATACTCGTAACAACTAGTATGACACTATGACGGTATAAAGAAAGAAAAAAAAATACCACGGTTAGGTGGTATATATTGTAATACAATTATGGATGGACGGACTGCCTGCCGAGTTCCGACTGCCGACACAGAGGTAGCCACAGCCGTGAACTACCGCACTGTACTGTGTCTGCTGCTAATATAGACTGGTTGATAAAGAGATAGTATACAATACATACAACAATGAATATACTACTATACTGGTGGTCAGGCACTGGTCACCACTAGTCACACTGGCAGTGGCACTCCTGCAGCAAAAGTGTGCACTGTTTAATTTTAAATTAATATAATATTATGTACTCCTGGGGGCTCCTGCTATAACAACCTGCAGTGCTCCCCAGTCTCCCCCACAATTATTATAAGCTTTGCCTTTTATACATTGATGTGCAGCACACTGGGCTGAGCTGAGTGCACACAGACTGAGTCACACTGTGTGACTGGCTGCTGCTGTGTATCGTTTTTTTTCAGGCAGAGAACGGATATAGCAGAGAACGGATATATATTAAAATAAATAAAAGTTAACTAACAACAACTGCACTGGTCACTGTGGTAAACTCTGTCTGACTCTGCACAATCTCTCTCTCTCTTCTAATCTAATTTCTAATGGAGAGGACGCCAGCCACGTCCTCTCCCTATCAATCTCAATGCACGTGTGAAAATGGCGGCGACGCGCGGCTCCTTATATAGAATCCGAGTCTCGCGAGAATCCGACAGCGTCATGATGACGTTCGGGCGCGCTCGGGTTAACCGAGCAAGGCGGGAGGATCCGAGTCTGCTCGGACCCGTGAAAAAAACATGAAGTTCGTGCGGGTTCGGTTTCAGAGAAACCGAACCCGCTCATCTCTACTATATATATTATATATCTGTCTGACTGCTCAGCTCACACAGCTTATAATTGTGGGGGAGACTGGGGAGCACTACTGCAGTGCCAGTTATAGGTTATAGCAGGAGCCAGGAGTACATAATATTATATTAAAATTAAACAGTGCACACTTTTGCTGCAGGAGTGCCACTGCCAGTGTGACTAGTGACCAGTGACCTGACCACCAGTATATATAATATTAGTAGTATACTATCTCTTTATCAACCAGTCTATATATTAGCAGCAGACACAGTACAGTGCGGTAGTTCACGGCTGTGGCTACCTCTGTGTCGGCACTCGGCAGCCCGTCCATAATTGTATATACCACCTAACCGTGGTTTTTTTTTCTTTCTTTATACATACATACTAGTTACGAGTATACTATCTCTTTATCAACCAGTCTATATATTAGCAGCAGACACAGTACAGTGCGGTAGTTCACGGCTGTGGCTACCTCTGTGTCGGCACTCGGCAGCCCGTCCATAATTGTATATACCACCTAACCGTGGTTTTTTTTTCTTTCTTTATACATACATACTAGTTACGAGTATACTATCTCTTTATCAACCAGTCTATATATTAGCAGCAGACACAGTACAGTGCGGTAGTTCACGGCTGTGGCTACCTCTGTGTCGGCACTCGGCAGCCCGTCCATAATTGTATATACCACCTAACCGTGGTTTTTTTTTCTTTCTTTATACATACATACTAGTTACGAGTATACTATCTCTTTATCAACCAGTCTATATATTAGCAGCAGACACAGTACAGTGCGGTAGTTCACGGCTGTGGCTACCTCTGTGTCGGCACTCGGCAGTCCGTCCATAATTGTATATACCACCTAACCGTGGTTTTTTTTTCTTTCTTTATACATACATACTAGTTACGAGTATACTATCTCTTTATCAACCAGTCTATATATTAGCAGCAGACACAGTACAGTGCGGTAGTTCACGGCTGTGGCTACCTCTGTGTCGGCACTCGGCAGCCCGTCCATAATTGTATATACCACCTAACCGTGGGTTTTTTTTCTTTCTTTATACATACATACTAGTTACGAGTATACTATCTCTTTATCAACCAGTCTATATTAGCAGCAGACACAGTACAGTGCGGTAGTTCACGGCTGTGGCTACCTCTGTGTCGGCACTCGGCAGCCCGTCCATAATTGTATATACCACCTAACCGTGGTTTTTTTTTCTTTCTTTATACATACATACTAGTTACGAGTATACTATCTCTTTATCAACCAGTCTATATATTAGCAGCAGACACAGTACAGTGCGGTAGTTCACGGCTGTGGCTACCTCTGTGTCGGCACTCGGCAGCCCGTCCATAATTGTATATACCACCTAACCGTGGTTTTTTTTTCTTTCTTTATACATACATACTAGTTACGAGTATACTATCTCTTTATCAACCAGTCTATATTAGCAGCAGACACAGTACAGTGCGGTAGTTCACGGCTGTGGCTACCTCTGTGTCGGCACTCGGCAGCCCGTCCATAATTGTATATACCACCTAACCGTGGTTTTTTTTTCTTTCTTTATACATACATACTAGTTACGAGTATACTATCTCTTTATCAACCAGTCTATATATTAGCAGCAGACACAGTACAGTGCGGTAGTTCACGGCTGTGGCTACCTCTGTGTCGGCACTCGGCAGCCCGTCCATAATTGTATATACCACCTAACCGTGGTTTTTTTTTCTTTCTTTATACATACATACTAGTTACGAGTATACTATCTCTTTATCAACCAGTCTATATATTAGCAGCAGACACAGTACAGTGCGGTAGTTCACGGCTGTGGCTACCTCTGTGTCGGCACTCGGCAGCCCGTCCATAATTGTATATACCACCTAACCGTGGTTTTTTTTTTTCTTTATACATACATACTAGTTACGAGTATACTATCTCTTTATCAACCAGTCTATATATTAGCAGCAGACACAGTACAGTGCGGTAGTTCACGGCTGTGGCTACCTCTGTGTCGGCACTCGGCAGCCCGTCCATAATTGTATACTAGTATCCAATCCATCCATCTCCATTGTTTACCTGAGGTGCCTTTTAGTTGTGCCTATTAAAATATGGAGAACAAAAATGTTGAGGTTCCAAAATTAGGGAAAGATCAAGATCCACTTCCACCTCGTGCTGAAGCTGCTGCCACTAGTCATGGCCGAGACGATGAAATGCCAGCAACGTCGTCTGCCAAGGCCGATGCCCAATGGCATAGTACAGAGCATGTCAAAACCAAAACACCAAATATCAGTAAAAAAAGGACTCCAAAACCTAAAATAAAATTGTCGGAGGAGAAGCGTAAACTTGCCAATATGCCATTTACCACACGGAGTGGCAAGGAACGGCTGAGGCCCTGGCCTATGTTCATGGCTAGTGGTTCAGCTTCACATGAGGATGGAAGCACTCAGCCTCTCGCTAGAAAACTGAAAAGACTCAAGCTGGCAAAAGCACCGCAAAGAACTGTGCGTTCTTTGAAATCCCAAATCCACAAGGAGAGTCCAATTGTGTCGGTTGCGATGCCTGACCTTCCCAACACTGGACGTGAAGAGCATGCGCCTTCCACCATTTGCACGCCCCCTGCAAGTGCTGGAAGGAGCACCCGCAGTCCAGTTCCTGATAGTCAGATTGAAGATGTCAGTGTTGAAGTACACCAGGATGAGGAGGATATGGGTGTTGCTGGCGCTGGGGAGGAAATTGACCAGGAGGATTCTGATGGTGAGGTGGTTTGTTTAAGTCAGGCACCCGGGGAGACACCTGTTGTCCGTGGGAGGAATATGGCCGTTGACATGCCAGGTGAAAATACCAAAAAAATCAGCTCTTCGGTGTGGAGGTATTTCACCAGAAATGCGGACAACAGGTGTCAAGCCGTGTGTTCCCTTTGTCAAGCTGTAATAAGTAGGGGTAAGGACGTTAACCACCTCGGAACATCCTCCCTTATACGTCACCTGCAGCGCATTCATAATAAGTCAGTGACAAGTTCAAAAACTTTGGGTGACAGCGGAAGCAGTCCACTGACCAGTAAATCCCTTCCTCTTGTAACCAAGCTCACGCAAACCACCCCACCAACTCCCTCAGTGTCAATTTCCTCCTTCCCCAGGAATGCCAATAGTCCTGCAGGCCATGTCACTGGCAATTCTGACGAGTCCTCTCCTGCCTGGGATTCCTCCGATGCATCCTTGCGTGTAACGCCTACTGCTGCTGGCGCTGCTGTTGTTGCCGCTGGGAGTCGATGGTCATCCCAGAGGGGAAGTCGTAAGCCCACTTGTACTACTTCCAGTAAGCAATTGACTGTTCAACAGTCCTTTGCGAGGAAGATGAAATATCACAGCAGTCATCCTACTGCAAAGCGGATAACTGAGTCCTTGACAACTATGTTGGTGTTAGACGTGCGTCCGGTATCCGCCGTTAGTTCACAGGGAACTAGACAATTTATTGAGGCAGTGTGCCCCCGTTACCAAATACCATCTAGGTTCCACTTCTCTAGGCAGGCGATACCGAGAATGTACACGGACGTCAGAAAAAGACTCACCAGTGTCCTAAAAAATGCAGTTGTACCCAATGTCCACTTAACCACGGACATGTGGACAAGTGGAGCAGGGCAGGGTCAGGACTATATGACTGTGACAGCCCACTGGGTAGATGTATGGACTCCCGCCGCAAGAACAGCAGCGGCGGCACCAGTAGCAGCATCTCGCAAACGCCAACTCTTTCCTAGGCAGGCTACGCTTTGTATCACCGCTTTCCAGAATACGCACACAGCTGAAAACCTCTTACGGCAACTGAGGAAGATCATCGCGGAATGGCTTACCCCAATTGGACTCTCCTGTGGATTTGTGGCATCGGACAACGCCAGCAATATTGTGTGTGCATTAAATATGGGCAAATTCCAGCACGTCCCATGTTTTGCACATACCTTGAATTTGGTGGTGCAGAATTTTTTAAAAAACGACAGGGGCGTGCAAGAGATGCTGTCGGTGGCCAGAAAAATTGCGGGACACTTTCGGCGTACAGGCACCACGTACAGAAGACTGGAGCACCACCAAAAACTACTGAACCTGCCCTGCCATCATCTGAAGCAAGAAGTGGTAACGAGGTGGAATTCAACCCTCTATATGCTTCAGAGGTTGGAGGAGCAGCAAAAGGCCATTCAAGCCTATACAATTGAGCACGATATAGTAGGTGGAATGCACCTGTCTCAAGTGCAGTGGAGAATGATTTCAACGTTGTGCAAGGTTCTGATGCCCTTTGAACTTGCCACACGTGAAGTCAGTTCAGACACTGCCAGCCTGAGTCAGGTCATTCCCCTCATCAGGCTTTTGCAGAAGAAGCTGGAGGCATTGAAGAAGGAGCTAAAAGGGAGCGATTCCGCTAGGCATGTGGGACTTGTGGATGCAGCCCTTAATTCGCTTAACAAGGATTCACGGGTGGTCAATCTGTTGAAATCAGAGCACTACATTTTGGCCACCGTGCTCGATCCTAGATTTAAAGCCTACCTTGGATCTCTCTTTCCGGCAGACACAGGTCTGCTGGGGTTGAAAGACCTGCTGGTGACAAAATTGTCAAGTCAAGCGGAACGCGACCTGTCAACATCTCCTCCTTCACATTCTCCCGCAACTGGGGGTGCGAGGAAAAGGCTCAGAATTCCGAGCCCACCCGCTGGCGGTGATGCAGGGCAGTCTGGAGCGACTGCTGATGCTGACATCTGGTCCGGACTGAAGGACCTGACAACGATTACGGACATGTCGTCTACTGTCACTGCATATGATTCTCTCAATATTGATAGAATGGTGGAGGATTATATGAGTGACCGCATCCAAGTAGGCACGTCACACAGTCCGTACTTATACTGGCAGGAAAAAGAGGCAATTTGGAGGCCCTTGCACAAACTGGCTTTATTCTACCTAAGTTGCCCTCCCACAAGTGTGTACTCCGAAAGAGTGTTTAGTGCCGCCGCTCACCTTGTCAGCAATCGGCGTACGAGGTTACATCCAGAAAATGTGGAGAAGATGATGTTCATTAAAATGAATTATAATCAATTCCTCCGCGGAGACATTGACCAGCAGCAATTGCCTCCACAAAGTACACAGGGAGCTGAGATGGTGGATTCCAGTGGGGACGAATTGATAATCTGTGAGGAGGGGGATGTACACGGTGATATATCGGAGGGTGAAGATGAGGTGGACATCTTGCCTCTGTAGAGCCAGTTTGTGCAAGGAGAGATTAATTGCTTCTTTTTTGGGGGGGGTCCAAACCAACCCGTCATATCAGTCACAGTCGTGTGGCAGACCCTGTCACTGAAATGATGGGTTGGTTAAAGTGTGCATGTCCTGTTTTGTTTACACAACATAAGGGTGGGTGGGAGGGCCCAAGGACAATTCCATCTTGCACCTCTTTTTTCTTTTCTTTTTCTTTGCATCATGTGCTGATTGGGGAGGGTTTTTTGGAAGGGACATCCTGCGTGACACTGCAGTGCCACTCCTAGATGGGCCCGGTGTTTGTGTCGGCCACTAGGGTCGCTAATCTTACTCACACAGTCAGCTACCTCATTGCGCCTCTTTTTTTCTTTGCGTCATGTGCTGTTTGGGGAGGGTTTTTTGGAAGGGACATCCTGCGTGACACTGCAGTGCCACTCCTAGATGGGCCCGGTGTTTGTGTCGGCCACTAGGGTCGCTAATCTTACTCACACAGTCGGCTACCTCATTGCGCCTCTTTTTTTCTTTGCGTCATGTGCTGTTTGGGGAGGGTTTTTTGGAAGGGACATCCTGCGTGACACTGCAGTGCCACTCCTAGATGGGCCCGGTGTTTGTGTCGGCCACTAGGGTCGCTAATCTTACTCACACAGCTACCTCATTGCGCCTCTTTTTTTCTTTGCGTCATGTGCTGTTTGGGGAGGGTTTTTTGGAAGGGACATCCTGCGTGACACTGCAGTGCCACTCCTAGATGGGCCCGGTGTTTGTGTCGGCCACTAGGGTCGCTAATCTTACTCACACAGCTACCTCATTGCGCCTCTTTTTTTCTTTGCGTCATGTGCTGTTTGGGGAGGGTTTTTTGGAAGGGCCATCCTGCGTGACACTGCAGTGCCACTCCTAGATGGGCCCGGTGTTTGTGTCGGCCACTAGGGTCGCTAATCTTACTCACACAGCTACCTCATTGCGCCTCTTTTTTTCTTTGCGTCATGTGCTGTTTGGGGAGGGTTTTTTGGAAGGGACATCCTGCGTGACACTGCAGTGCCACTCCTAGATGGGCCCGGTGTTTGTGTCGGCCACTAGGGTCGCTTATCTTACTCACACAGCGACCTCGGTGCAAATTTTAGGACTAAAAATAATATTGTGAGGTGTGAGGTATTCAGAATAGACTGAAAATGAGTGTAAATTATGGTTTTTGAGGTTAATAATACTTTGGGATCAAAATGACCCCCAAATTCTATGATTTAAGCTGTTTTTTAGTGTTTTTTGAAAAAAACACCCGAATCCAAAACACACCCGAATCCGACAAAAAAAATTCGGTGAGGTTTTGCCAAAACGCGGTCGAACCCAAAACACGGCCGCGGAACCGAACCCAAAACCAAAACACAAAACCCGAAAAATTTCAGGCGCTCATCTCTAGTGTTTAGTTACCCAGATCGTGACATATGGATTAGAGTTTTTGCAGTCTTGTGTAAGGTATGGTTGTATTTTGGTTCTGTTTTTTCAATGCATGTACAGAAAGATGATTTTGAGATAGATTGAATGTGGGGAACAAGGCACAGTTCAGTCAAGGATGACACCTAGGCAGCGAGCTTGTGCTGTACCACTGATTGTCGAGTTCTTAACAGTGATAGAGATATCAAGTTGGTAAGTACTATTGGTCGGTGGAAATATAATGAATTCTGTTTTGGAAATATTAAGTTTGAGGTGGCAAGATGACATCCAAGAGGAAACGGCAGAAATGCATTTAGTGACATGGACCAATACAGATGGTGACAAAACAGGGAAGGATAGGTAGATTTAAGTATCATCCACATACAGATGATACTGAAATCCAAAAGAGCTGATTAGTTTGCCAAGAGATGTGGTATAGATTGACAAAAGCAGGGGACCTAAGACCAGGCCTTGCAGTACTCCAGCTGATAGAGGTAGCGAAGAGGAGGTGGATTCAGAGAAGCGGACACTGAAAGAGCGATTCGATAGGTTTTTTCACCTATGTCCCGTTTTTGCACATTTCGAATAGGATATGGTGAAAAACAGGAGCGCGCATACCAGCGAAAAGCCATTTTTGCCAGGTAGATGCAAAAAAGATTTGCGCTGCTAATAGGATACTGCCCTTAATCTGTTGCTGTACTTCCATATTGTCCCTATTGTTGAATAAAAAGTGAACACGTTATAACACCTTAATGTTGCTTATAGCCTGTACAGAGGGGTTCAGGCTCTCACCTAATGTGCTCTCACCTAACTGTTTGCTTATATTAAATGGGGCTCCAGCCAATCAGCTCCTTCTATCGTGTGTTTGAAAATGACAGTTGGTACAGTGTACTGGGATATGATTGCTTAGGGCAGCATTTATCATACGCAACCATTTTTAAAACTTGTTGCGTATGATCAAACTCATTGATAAATCAGCCCCATATTACTTAGCACTAACACCCAGAAGTACAATTTTAGCCATGTCAGACCATAACATTTTCCCAGTGCTGTATATAGACATTTAAGCGTTGTGTGCAAGAAACAGCATTGGGTCCCCTCCATATTTAAAATAGGGCTAGTGCGCGTCAAAAATATAGGGGAGTGGCTTCATGGGGAAGGGGCATGGCCACAAAATAATACCAATTTATATTACGCTGCACAGTAGTCTCCATTATGCAAATTACGCTGCACAGTAGCACATTACATCAGGTAGAGCCCGTCACACATTACACCAGGTAGAGCACCTTTTACACATTATGTCAGGTAGCGCCACCTGTCACACATTGTGCCAGGTAGAGAGGTAGGTGTGTGTGTGTGTGTGTGTGTGTGTGTGTGTGTGTGTGTGTGTGTGTGTGTGTGTGTGTGTGTGTGTGTGTGTGTGTCTGGCGCTATTCATGTGCTTCCGGATTTCAAACTGCCGCCTCCGTGCTGGTACGGGCAGTCCTCTGCATCATGTGCGGCCTCTGCCTCACTGCTCCCTACCACCACAACACTCTGAAACATCATCTCTGGTGTGAGCAGGCTGCAGCTCCCGCCGCTGCTGCCAGTGTCCCCCGTGCTCGCACACAGCCGGCTGCAAGGGTGGATCCAGATGAAAATGACAAGGGGGCACCACAATAAGTGGAGTGGCCTCAGGTGTGTGCTCCTGATAAGGGGGCATAACCCCCACTGCAATGGGCATGACTTCACAGGATAAGCTGTCTACAAGATGGTGACAAGGAGAGGCAGTGGGTAATAGAGGGTAACGGGGAGAGGCAGATAGTGATGGGGAGAGGGAGACGGTGGCAGGGAAAGGCAGCGGGTGAGGGGGAGAGGCAGCGGGTGACAGGGAGATGGTTACGTGGAGAGGATCAGCCATGAAGCAATTAATTACCTGCAATGTGCACAGTCGCACATCATGCAAGGTTCTGATGTGAACTCACCACTAATTGAATCTCCTCTTAGAGAGAGATACATATAACTGTTGAATAGTACTGTGGTGTGCGCAACAGTGTTGCAGTGGATAGCGTGTCAGTTTATGGTGTAATGGTGCAGTGCACTTAGGGTCAGTTTGTTGTGTAGTGTGTGCAAGGTTATTATGTAGTGTAGTGTAGTGTAGTGTAGTGAGCAAAGGGTCAGTCTGTTGTGTAATAGTCTGTGCATGGTCAGTATGTGATGTAGTGCAGTATATACACTATAGGGTCAGTCTATGATCTATTGTGTACAGGGTCAGTCTGTGGTGTAATATAGCGAGTGCTGGTCAGTATGTGATGTAGTGCAGTATATACAGTATAGGGTCAGTCTATGATCTATTGTGTAAAGGGTCAGTCTGTGGTGTAATACAGTGTGTGCATGGTCAGCATGTGATGTAGTGCAGTATTTACAGTATGGGGTCAGTCAATGACCTATTGTGTACAGGGTCAGTCTGTGGTGTAATACAGTGTGTGCATGGTCATTATGTGATGTAGTGCAGTATATATAGGGTCAGTCTGGGTGTAAAGCACAATGCACATGTTCCCCCTGTGATATGGTTTAGGTAAGGTCAGTTATTAGTGTAGTGAGCTTATTGTGAGTCTGGTGTACAGTGAGCAGTGTCCCTCCCCCAAGCAGGCTTAGACTATATACTGTTGTTTTTCAGGCACTTCTTTTTTCACAATACACTGTCAGTGCCAGCGTGCAGGGGCTGCACCAGCTTTCCCTGGCCAATTAAACAGTCTGGAGGCGGAGCTTGCACTCAGTCTCTCAGTGACAGCTATAGGCTGGAGCAAACAGGAGGTGAAACCAAAACAGGGATCACACAGGGGGTGGAGTCTTGTCCCTTTGATCGACCCCATTTCCATGATCTGCCAGCCACCTGTGCACACCTTACAGACCCTGCAGGCGATGACAGAGTCTATAACATAAAAAAAACATGTTGCCGCATGCACTGCCTTGTGAGGATTCTAGCAGGCATTAGTAAAGGTTGGCATAATATGTAAGGCGCATTATATTTATAAGGACATTAATAATGTGTGCAATGTGTGAGTGGCATTACTGTGTGGTATTATGTGTATAAAGGCATTGCTAATGTGTGGCATTATGTGTATAAGGTGCTCTACTGTGTGGCGTAACATATAGAAAGGGCACTGCTGTGTGGCTAATGTGAAAAAGGGGCTATTCAGTGTGATGTAATGTGAATAAGGGGCACTACTGTGAGGAGTAACGTATATAAAGTAAAGTGGTACTACTGTGTGATGTAACGTGAATAAGGGACACTATCGCATGATAAAATGTGAATAAAGTTGCACTACTGTGTGGTGTAATTTAAATTGGGGGTACTATTGTGTGGCCATGCCCCTTTCCAGCAAGAACACATCCCTTTTTGAGCTGTGCGTCGAATATTCGCACTGTTCCTATTTCAGATATGGGGGATAGGAACACCAAAATGAGGACTGCTATGTGTGAGGGGTGATGGTGCTGGAAAAGGGGTGCAGGGTCAGAGGAGGAACTAGCGGCGGTGCTAGGGGGCACCAGCCAAAATCTTGCCTAGGGTATCATATTGGTTAGGGCTGGCTCTGCTGGTACGTGGGACTTGCTCCCACAAGCTTTTTGCAAACTTTGGATGAGATTTTATGAGACTTTTCAACCATGGTTTTGTTTGTGCCACAGTTCCATAAAGTGCAGAAGTGTGATACACCTGGGCTATTCCTGCCCCATGAACAATTTCTCCCACTTGACATGAAAGACTGTAACGTTATAAGAGCTGCTGCAGGCTGTGACCTTCCTAACATGTCCTCTTGTCTTTATAACCAGCCTGACAGTGGGGATACTAAAAGTCTTTTTTTTCTTATATCCTACAACCGATTGGTGCACTTTAATAGCCTTTTCTCTGATTTCTTTTAGCATTCTTTGATCCTCTTGAATGCATGAATATATGGCCTAGAATTAAGCATATTATACTTAGTAGTCAATGACCTTTTGAGTTCTTCCACATTTGTTCTACGTTTTCTTATAGTCTTTCTTTCTTAGAATTGATATTGGAAAGGCTGGGTATGCGCGCTGTAATTACTATTAATGCTTTAGCATATTGCTTCATATGGCCTTGTTTTGTTGAATAGTGACACTTACCAGCTGCTTACCTGCTAACATTTTCAAATCATTTCCAGGGACATTTTGCTGCTGAATAAATGCATCTAAACACATCATACACGGTACTGTCTAGGCAGGCAGTTCTTTACTGCAATCCCCATCAACGTACTGTACTTTCACTGACCTTGGTCATAGTTGGATTTTGATGCACTAGTTTAAATGTTCCTATGTATTACATTTTTATTTACAGTATAAAGCCATAGGCAAATTTATAATGAGTGCAGGGGACAAGTTTGTAAAACTTGGGACTGTCCTTGGAAATGATGGATTTGAACAGAGCATCACATACTAATAGTAAGATGGATTTATGTCTGGAACCTGGTTACTCACTAGAGCAATCATTTAAGAGAAATATTCTGATATTTTTGCATAAAATACTGTGGAAATGTCCGTTTGTCAACATGAGAATGGTTATAATGTCAATGTTGACCATGTAGACATTCATCATGTAGACAGTGATGAAATGTCGACATATGGACCCTGGTGGCTCAGCGGTGGACTTACCTGCTAATGATGGCTGCAGCAGCACAAGCTCAGATTCCGGGTCCTGTGGGTCATGTGTCTGTTACTTCTGGGTCAGACCTCTGATGCTGAAGTGGTCTGACAAGTACTTTTACCCTAACCCCTGGAATTTGATTGCCTGAAGAGGTGAATTTTCAAGTAGTGTTTGGATGCTAGAAGAAAGGTGTTCATGGGAGGGCATTTCACAGAGTCGGTGCACCGCAAAAAAAAAAGTTCTGTAACTGTGAAAAGCGAGCAGGCAGTGCGTATGGCTTAGAGACTCATATCTTGTGCACGTCGGACGGTTGAACCTGGGAAATATTTAGAGATACGCTTAGGTGTAAATTGAAGTATTTTGTATTAAATTTGGTAAAAAATAAGTAAATAAACAAGCAACTGATTTAAGGACTGGCAGAACAGAGCAGCAAAAAAGAATGCTTTGTAAGGAAGATAAATCTGGTGCTGTATTCGAAACAGATTGCAGGGGTGATAGTCTGTTTAACGGAAGACAATTGCAATAGTCATTGCGGGGGATAATGAGGGCATGAATTAGAGTTTTGCAGTGTCTTGTATGAGATATGGGCATACCCTGGATATATTTCTTAGATATATGTAACAGGATTTGAATACAGTCTGAATGTGGAAACTAAAGGTCAGTTCAGACTCAAGGATGACAGCAAGGCAGTGAGCTTGATGGGTTGGGTTGATTGTCCTTTTGTGAACAGAATAGAAATGTTAGGTTGGTTACTACTATTTACTGGTGGAAATAATATTAGCTATTTCTCTTACGTCCTAGAGGATGCTGGGGACTCCGTAAGGACCATGGGGTATAGACGGGCTCCGCAGGAGACATGGGCACTTTAAGACTTTAAATGGGCGTGAACTGGCTCCTCCCTCTATGCCCCTCCTCCAGACCTCAGTTAGATCCTGTGCCCAGAGGAGACTGGATGCACTGCAGGGGAGCTCTACTGAGTTTCTCTGAAAAGACTTTTGTTAGGTTTTTTTATTTTCAGGGAGCACTGCTGGCAACAGGCTCCCTGCTTCGTGGGACTGAGGGGAGAGAAGCAGACCTACTTTACTGATAGGCTCTGATTCTTAGGCTACTGGACACCATTAGCTCCTGAGGGTCGGAACACAGGTGTCGTCCTCGCTGTTCGTCCCGGAGCCGCGCCGCCGTCCTCCTCACAGAGCTGGAAGATAGAAGCCGGGTGAGTATATGAAGTAAGAAGACAACAAAGGCGGCAGAAGACTTCAGTTCTTCAGAGAGGTACCGCGCAGCGATCGCGCTGCGCGCCATTGCTCACACACACACACACACAGGCACAGCAAGGGTGCAGGGCGCAGGGGGGGCGCCCTGGGCAGCAATAATTACCTCAAATAACACTGGCACCATTATAAGATACTGCGGAGGCAGTATATTATAAAACCCCCGCCAGTATAAAAAAAGGAGCGGGACCGAAGCCCGCCGTCGAGGGGGCGGGGCTTGATCCTAACCAGTGCCATTTTCTCCACAGCATGCTGCAGAGAAGCTGCTCCAGGACTCTCCCCTGCTGAACCAAGTAACAGGGGACAAAAAACGAGGGGGGGGGGCACATTTATTTGGCACAAATCATATATATAAAAAAGCGCTGTATAGGCTGGGACTGTGTTTTCAGTGTCTAGTGGCGCTGGGTGTGTGCTGGCATACTCTCTCTCTGTCTCTCCAAAGGGCCTTATTGGGGGGCTGTCCCCATATTCATATATCCCAGTGTGTGTGGGGGTGTCAGTACGTGTGTGTCGACATGTCTGAAGCAGAAGGCTCGTCTAGGGAGGATGCAGAGCAGATGGCGGTGGTGTCTCCGTCGGCGCAGCCGACACCTGATTAGTTGGACATGTGGAATGTGTTAAATGCTAATGTGACTTTATTACATAAGAGATTGGACAAAGCAGAGTCCAAGGACAAAGCAGGGAGTCAATCCATGGCTTTGACTGTGTCACAAGACCCTTCAGGGTCCTATAAACGTCCCTTTTCCCAGGTAGCAGACACTGATACCGACACGGATTCTGACTCCAGTGTCGACTATGATGATGCGAGGTTACACCCAAGAGGGGCCAAGAGTATTCAATATATGATTATTGCAATAAAAGATGTTTTACATATCACAGAGGACCCTTCGGTCCCTGACACGAGGGTCTGCATGTTTAAGGAAAAGAAACCTGAGGTAACGTTTCCCCCATCTCATGAGCTGAACACTTTATTTGAAAAGGCTTGGGAAACTCCAGACAAGAGACTGCAGGTTCCCAAGAGAATTATTATGGCGTATCCTTTCCCCTCAGAGGACAGGTTATGGTGGGAATCCTCGCCCACGGTGGACAAGGCCTTAACGCGCTTATCCAAAAAGGTGGCGCTACCGTCCCCGGACACGGCGGCCCTAAAGGATCATGCGGATCGCAGGCAGGAAACTGCCTTAAAATCAATTTACGCGCATACGGGAGCCCTACTCAGGCCTGCAGTAGCGTCGGCATGGGTTGGTAGCGCAATTGCAGCGTGGGTATAAACTTGTCATCAGACATTGACACCTTAGATAAGAATAGTATTTTGTTGACCTTGGGTCACATTAAGGAAGCAGCGTTATATATGAGAGAGGCTACGCGAGATATTGGGCTGTTGGGTTCAAGAGCCAATGCCATGGCAGTTTCTGCTAGAAGGTCCCTGTGGACCCGTCAATGGACGGGTGATGCTGATTCAAAGAGACTTATGGAGGCTTTGCCTTACAAGGGTGAAGTTTTATTTGGGGAGGGCCTCGCGGACCTGGTTTCCACAGCTACCGCGGGTAAGTCTTCTTTTTTGCCTTATGTTCCCCCACAGCAAAAGAAAACGCCTCAATACCAGATGCAGTCCTTTCGGTCGCATAAGTTCAGAAAGGGTCGGGGCTCTTCCTTCCTCGCCAGAGGTAGAGGTAGAGGGAAAAGAACACCAGCTACAGCTAGTTCCCAGGAACAAAAATCCTTCCCGGCCTCTACAAAATCCACCGCATGACGCTGGGGCTCCGCTGGGGGAGTCCGTGCCGGTGGGGGCACGTCTTCGTCTCTTCATCCAGGTCTGGGTTCAGTCGGATTTGGATCCTTGGGTGATCGAAATTGTATCCCAAGGCTACAAACTGGAGTTCGAAGATGTGCCTCCACACCGATTTTTCAAATCAGCCTTGCCAGCTTCTCCCCCAGAGAGGGAAATAGTTTCAGCTGCCATACAAAAGCTGTGTCAACAGCAGGTGATTATCAAGGTTCCCCTAGGACAACAAGGGAAAGGGTTTTATTCAACCCTATTTGTGGTCCCGAAGCCGGATGGCTCGGTCAGACCAATACTGAATCTAAAATCCCTAAACCTATATTTGAAAAGGTTCAAATTCAAGATGGAATCTCTCCGGGCCGTGATCTCCAGCCTCGAAAGGGGGGATTTTATGGTGTCACTAGACATAAAGGATGCTTACCTTCATGTCCCCATATATCCTCCTCATCAGGCGTACCTGAGATTCGCTGTACAGAATTGCCATTACCAGTTTCAGACGTTGCCGTTTGGGCTTTCCACGGCCCCGAGAATTTTCACCAAGGTGATGGCGGAAATGATGGTGCTCCTGCGCAAGCAGGGGGTCACAATTATCCCATACTTGGACGATCTCCTGATAAAGGCAAGATCGAAAGATCAGTTACTAAAGAGCGTGTCTCTCTCCCTGAGAGTACTACAACAACACGGCTGGATTCTAAATCTACCGAAGTCGCAGTTGGTTCCGACGACTCGGCTGTCATTTTTGTGCATGGTTCTGGACACGGAAAAAAGAGGGTTTTTCTCCCAATGGAAAAAGCCCAGGAACTCCAGAGCATGGTCAAGGACCTGCTGAAACCAAAAAGAGTGTCAGTTCATCAATGCACTCGAGTATTGGGAAAAATGGTGGCGGCCTACGAGGCCATTCCGTTTGGCAGGTTCCATGCAAGAACTTTTTAGTGGGACCTCTGGACAAATGGTCAGGGTACCATCTACAGATACATCAGAGGATACGCCTGTCCCCCAAGGCCAGGGTCTCTCTCCTGTGGTGGCTCCAGAGTGCTCACCTTTTAGAGGGTCGCAGGTTCGGCATTCAAGATTGGGTTCTTGTGACCTCGGACGCGAGCCTCCGAGGATGGGGAGCTCTCACACAAGGAAGAAATTTTCAGGGAATATGGTCAAGCCAGGAGGCTTGTCTACACATCAATGTGCTGGAATTAAGGGCCATATACAACGGCCTGCAACAGGCGGAGAGTTTTCTTCACAACCTACCCGTTCTGATCCAATCAGACAACGTCACAGCCGTGGTGCATGTAAACCACCAGGGCGGGACAAGGAGCAGAGCAGCAATGGCAGAAGGCACCAGGATTCTTCGCTGGGCGGAAAATCATGTAAGCGCTCTGTCAGCTGTCTTCATTCCGGGAGTGGACAACTGGGAAGCAAACTTCCTCAGCAGACACGATCTCCATCCAGGAGAGTGGGGACTTCATCAAGAAGTATTTGCAGAGATAACAAGTCGTTGGGGATTTCCTCAAATAGACATGATGGCGTCACGCCTCAACAAAAAGCTTAAGACGTATTGTTCCAGGTCAAGGGACCCTCAGGCAGTGGCGGTGGACGCACTAGTGACACCGTGGGTGTTTCAGTCGGTCTATGTGTTCCCTTCACTTCCACTCATCTCAAAAATATTGAGAATCATAAAATGAACAAGAGTGCAGACAATACTCATTGTTCCAGATTGGCCTTGAAGGGCCTGGTATTCAGATCTTCAGGAAATGATCGCGGAAGATCCGTGGCCTCTTCCTCCCAGGGAGGACATGTTGCAACAGGGGCCCTGCATGTTCCAAGACTTACCGCGGTTACGTTTGACGGCATGGCGGTTGAACACCAAATCCTAGCTAGGAAAGGTATTCCGGGGGAAGTCATCCCTTCTCTCATCAAAGCTAGGAAGGAGGGAACAGCGAAGCATTATCACCGTATCTGGAGAAATTATATTTCTTGGTGTGAGGCCAAGCATGCACCTATGGAGGATTTTCAGCTGGGGCGTTTTCTCCACTTTCTACAGGCAGGAGTGGATATGGGCCTTTAGTTAGGCTCCATTAAGGTGCAGATTTCGGCCTTATCTATATTCTTTCAGAAGGAATTGGCTTCTCTCTCAGAAGTCCAGACTTTTGTAAAGGGAGTGCTGCACATCCAACCTCCTTTTGTGCCCCCAGTGGCACCGTGGGACCTTAACGTGGTGTTACGGTTCCTTAAATCACACTGGTTTGAACCTCTTCAAACGGTGGAGTTAAAATTTCTCACTTGGAAAGTGGTCATGTTTTTGGCCTTCGCATCTGCGAGGCGGGTGTCCGACTTGGCGGCTTTGTCTCACAAGAGCCCCTATCTGATTTTCCATGTGGATCGAGCGGAGTTGAGAACTCGTCCTCAATTTCTACCTAAGGTGGTTTCGTCGTTCCATATGAACCAACCTATTGTGGTGCCTGTGGCTACGGGTGACTTGGAGGATTCCAAGTCCCTTGATGTAGTCAGGGCCTTAAAAATTTATGTAGCCAGGCCGGCTCGAGTTAGGAAAACAGAGGCACTGTTTGTCCTGTATGCGGCCAACTAGGTTGGCGCTCCTGCTTCTAAGCAGACTATTGCTCGCTGGATCTGTAACACGATTCAGCAGGCTCATTCTACGGCGGGATTGCCGTTACCAAATTCGGTAAAGGCCCATTCCACTAGGAAGGTGGGCTCTTCTTGGGCGGCTGCCCGAGACGTCTCGGCATTACAGCTGTGCCGAGCAGCTACTTGGTCGGGTTCAAACACTTTTGCAAATTCTACAAGTTTAATACCCTTGCTGATGAGGACCTCATGTTTGCTCAATCGGTGCTGCAGAGTCATCCGCACTCTCCCGCCCGGTCTGGAGCTTTGGTATAATCCCCATGGTCCTTACGGAGTCCCCAGCATCCTCTAGGACGTAAGAGAAAATAAGATTTTAAACCTACCGGTAAATCTTTTTCTCCTAGTCCGTAGAGGATGTTGGGCGCCCGTCCCAGTGCGTTCAATTTCTGCAAGGCTTCTATACAGTTGTTGCTTACATAAGGGTTATGTTACAGTTCAGTCTCTGGCTGATGCTGTTTTATTCATACTGTTAACTGGTTTGGTATATTCCATGTTGTACGGTGTGTATGGTGTTGGCTGGTATGTATCTCGCCCTTAGATTAACAAAAATCCTTTCCTCGTACTGTCCGTCTCCTCTGGGCACAGTTCTTTAACTGAGGTCTGGAGGAGGGGCATAGAGGGAGGAGCCAGTTCACACCCATCTAAAGTCTTAGAGTGCTTACATTAATAATTTGTATAAACGATACTGTATCAAGGTAATCTAAAACTACTATTTATTGAAATCAATAATTGGAGAATAAAAGGATGTAGCTGACTTTCCAACTTTTACTGTATGCAACCTATTAAAAACATTGTTACTCATACAACCAGCAACATGCTTCGTTAATAACGTGCAACTTTATGATATCGTCCTTCTTTTTAGATCATATATCAGGGACTTTTTATACAGTTCTGTGGATCATAGTCCAATATTAAGCGTTTTTGTGGTCACAAACCAGTGGCAAGAGTCCCAAACGTTAATGATATTTACCGGTCCTGAGGTAATTGTGAAAGGAAGAATCCTATTAGCGAAGATCCTTTTCATCCGATGTTACACCGAAGTGGCACAGGATTGCAACGCATTTGATGGAATCCCTATAACCTCTGTTTCTTGGACCAGATTTATCCAGGTTCGTCCAGTGGGTGGCCAATGTGAGAATCCACAGAGTCCCTTAGATCAAGGAGTAGCAGCCTGACGCGTTTCGCTGTCTAGGGACAGCTTTTTCAAAGCCACCCACTGGACGAACCTGGATAAATTTGGTCCAAGAAACAGAGGTTAGAGGGATTCCATCAAATGCGTTGCAATCCTGTGCCACTTCGGTGTAACATCGGATGAAAAGGATCTTCGCTAATAGGATTCTTCCCTTCACAATTACCTCAGGACCTGTAAATATCATTAACGTTTGGGACTCTTGCCACTGGTTTGTGACCACAAAAACGCTTAATATTGGACTATGATCCACAGAACTGTATAAAAAGTCCCTGATATATGATCTAAAAAGGAGGACGATATCATAAAGTTGCACGTTATTAACGAAGCATGTTGCTGGTTGTATGAGTAACAATGTTTTTAATAGGTTGTATACAGTAAAAGTTTGAAAGTCAGCTACATCCTTTTATTCTCCAATTATTGATTTCAATAAATAGTAGTTTTAGATTACCTTGATACAGTATCGTTTATACAAATTATTAATGTAAGCACTGTTATTTCTTTATTTTTGTGTGTATCTAATGTGTGGAGAGTGACTATCTCCATAAAAACAGCTGCTAGGAAAACCAGCTCTGAGTAGCGCCTGTTTGGATATATCTTGGTATATTACACCTTTATAAAGTCTTAGAGTGCCCATGTCTCCTGCGGAGCCCGTCTATACCCCATGGCCCTTACGGAGTCCCCAGCATCCTCTACGGACTAGGAGAAAAAGATTTACCGGTAGGTTTCAAATCTTATTTTTTGTAAGACTGGGTTTGAGGTGGTGAGATGACATATAAGACGAATGACATTCAGTAACAAGGCCAACGCGAATGGTGAAAGATCGGGAAAAAAAGGTACATTTTCGGTATCACCTGTATATACAGTAGATGATACTGAAATCCAACAGACCTGATTCGTTTTCCAAGAGAGGTGTTATAGATAGAGAAAAGTAGAGGACCTAGGACTGAGCTTTGTGTATTCCAACTGTTGGAGGAAGTGAAAACAAGGTGGAACCAGAGAAATGAACACTGGAAGAACAATTTGGTAAGTAGGATGAGAACTAGGATAGGGCTGCGACCTGAAGACCTAGGGATTGGAGTGTTTGTATGAGAAGAGTGTGGTGAACAGTGTTGAATGTAGAAGATAGAACCAGAAGAATGAGAAGTGAGTAATGGCATTTAGACTTAGCGGTGATTTAACTTATTTACCACCATAGTCAGTGCAGTCTCAGTGGAGTGTTGCAAATGAAATCTGAACTGAAATTAGTAAAATAAGCTGTGTGTGAGTTAAGAACTGCATGTATCCATGGTAAATGCAAGAAAAAATGATAATGTGTCCCAAAGACACAAATAAAACACTACTATAATGCTATCAAACACTAGTAATAATAGTGGTGGGTACCGGATCAGTATGATATCCCAGATGTCGGGATCCATGCGGTCAGTAGACCGACACCGGGATCCCGACAGCCAGGATACTGGCGGAGAATGCAGCATGTCCCCTCGCGTTCTTGCTGGGCTCACCACACTTCAGGGCCAGTGGCAGTCTTTAAGCATCACAGGGTTATATCCCCCTTGGGTGGTATTCTGACCGCCGGTATTTCACCAGGTGTTGGGATTCCGGTGTCAGTGTCCTGGCAGCCGTGATCCCGACATCCGGTAAATTGACTGCCTCGCGTGGGTACAGTGACCCTAAAAATAATGTCTTGTAGTGTCTTACCTGTATACATGTGTTTTACTGGCATGTAATTTTCATTGAATAAATGCCAGTGGGTATATGGCTTTAAAAAAACATTGATCTTCTAAATAAGTATTGAAGAATTAGTAATGCTGATTGTGTAGGTTTATGTGACACTGCCCTGAATTCCAGGGAAAGTTCAAGAATTTTAAGACCTAAAAATAGTGTCAATAAAATGATATATAATGAGATTCATGAGTCCCCTTTCTATTCCTCTCATTTTGACTATTCTTCCAAGAATACTGACGCCAGGTGTTGAGCCCTTACAATTACAGCTACTATTCCTTGGTCCCTAGCAGCTTCCCACAACCCTTCAAGTTTTTGTCATTATCTTTACCAAAGGGTACATACAGTATTTGTCATCCCGCTGAGCCTTCTTTCCTACCTTCCCATCCTTACTCTAATCCCCCCTCTGTTCTCTCATTCTTCTACTTTTATCTACAGTTTTCTCTCATTCTTATAATATAATGGTTAGGTTGTTCCTCATATTATGCTGGTTTTAATACTGCTTTGTCTATATCTCGGCTGATCGGTGCCTTCTTATATGATTTTGCTGACTATATGGAGTATTGACCTGTCTGTATTTTGTCTACGCATGAAAATTCTAAATGGAGAATATATAAAATAAAATTAGATTCATGAGTAGGAGAATGAACACTTACAAGTGTGTTCAATTTTTAGAGACGGGTCCACACAATGGGGTATATTTACTAACATTCGTAATTCTCCCGATTTGGTGGGAGAATAATCACGAATGACATCGAAAGTGTAAAACTGCAACTTTTTGAATTTATTACGACTAATTTACTAAGCTGCCATATTCTGCATTTTCGGGTTTTCCGATGTCGATGTCATTCGTTTTTTTAGGCAGTGTTTTACGTGAGTGACTTGTAAAACACTGCCGACTTTAATACAATGAATCTCGGCCGGATCTGAGAGATCCGTGCTGGGCTTCATTGTGCACTTTGTTTAAAAAAAATAAAAAGTTTAAATGTTAAAAAAAAATTGCGTGGGGTCCCCCCTCCTAAGGCAAACCAGCCTCGGGCTCTTTGAGCCAATCCTGGTTGCAGAAATATGGGGAAAAAATGGACAGGGGTTCCCCCATATTTAAGCAACCAGCATCGGGCTCTGCGCCTGGTCCTGGTTCCAAAAATACGGGGGACAAAAAGCGTAGGGGTCCCCCGTATTTTTAAAACCAGCACCGGGCTCCACTAGCTGGACAGATAATGCCACAGCCGGGGGTCACTTTTATACCGTGCCCTGCGGCTGTGGCATCAAATATCCAACTAGTCACCCCTGGCCGGGGTACCCTGGGGGAGTGGGGACCCCTTCAATCAAGGGGTCCCCCCCCAGCCACCCAAGGGCCAGGGGTGAAGCCCGAGGCTGTCCCCCCCATTCAATGGGCTGCGGATGGGGGGCTGATAGCCTTTGTTGATAGTTATGAATATTGTTTTTAGTAGCAGTACTACAAGTCCCAGCAAGCCTCCCCCGCAAGCTGGTACTTGGAGAACCACAAGTACCAGCATGCGGCGGAAAAACGGGCCCGCTGGTACCTGTAGTAGTACTACTACTAAAAAAATACCCAAAAAAAGACAACACACACACACCTTGAAAGTAAAGTTTTATTACATCCATCCACACAAACATACATACATACTTACCTTATGTTCACACGCAGTTCGGTCCTCTTGTCCAGTAGAATCCATGGGGTACCTGTTGAATAAATTATACTCACCAGATCCAGGGTACCAGGCTCCTCGGATAATCCTTTTGTAATCCACGTACTTGATTAAAAAAATAAAACGGAGACCCGAGCCACGCACTGAAAGGGGACCCATGTTTTCACATGGGTCCCCTTTCCCCGAGTGCCAGAAACCCACTCTGACTTCTGTCTAAGTGGGTTTCTTCAGCCAATCAGGGAGCGCCACGTTGTGGCACCCTCCTGATCGGCTGTGTGCTCCTGTACTGACTGACAGGCAACACGCGGCAGTGTTACAATGTAGCGCCTATGCGCTCCATTGTAACCAATGGTGGGAACTTTCTGCTCAGCGGTTGACCGAAAGTGACCTCACCGCTGAGCAGAAAGTTCCCACCATTGGTTACAATGGAGCGCATAGGCACTACATTGTAACACTGCCGCGTGCTGCCTGTCAGTCAGTACAGGAGCACACAGCCGATCAGGAGGGTGCCACAACGTGGCGCTCCCTGATTGGCTGAAGAAACCCACTTAGACAGAAGTCAGAGTGGGTTTCTGGCATTCGGGGAAAGGGGACCCATGTGAAAACATGGGTCCCCTTTCAGTGCGTGGCTCGGGTCTCCGTTTTACTTTTTCAATCAAGTACGTGGATTACAAAAGGATTATCCGAGGAGCCTGGTACCCTGGATCTGGTGAGTATAATTTATTCAACAGGTACCCCATGGATTCTACTGGACAAGTGGACCGACCTGCGTGTGAACATAAGGTAAGTATGTATGTATGTTTGTGTGGATGGATGTAATAAAACTTTACTTTCAAGGTGTGTGTGTATTGTCTTTTTTTGGGTATTTTTTTAGTAGTAGTACTACAGGTACCAGCGGGCCCGTTTTTCCACCGCATGCTGGTACTTGTGGTTCTCCAAGTACCAGCTTGCGGGGGAGGCTTGCTGGGACTTGTAGTACTGCTACTAAAAACAATATTCATAACTATCAACAAAGGCTATCAGCCCCCCATCCGCAGCCCATTGGATGGGGGGGACAGCCTCGGGCTTCACCCCTGGCCCTTGGGTGGCTGGGGGGGGACCCCTTGATTGAAGGGGTCCCCACTCCCCCAGGGTACCCCGGCCAGGGGTGACTAGTTGGATATTTGATGCCACGGCCGCAGGGCACGGTATAAAAGTGACCCCCGGCTGTGGCATTATCTGTCCAGCTAGTGGAGCCCGGTGCTGGTTTTAAAAATACGGGGGACCCCTACGCTTTTTGTCCCCCGTATTTTTGGAACCAGGACCAGGCGCAGAGCCCGATGCTGGTTGCTTAAATATGGGGGAACCCTTGTCATTTTCTTTCCCATATTTCTGCAACCAGGATCGGCTCAAAGAGCCCGAGGCTGGTTATGCTTAGGAGGGGGGACCCCACGCAATTTTTTTTCAAAAAATTAACACTTTCCCACCCCTTCCCACTGATATACATGCACGGATCTCATGGATCCGTGCATGCCTATCCAATCACGGCTCAAAAAAGCAGGTCTGGTTTTTTTAGCACTTTTTTACGAGTTGTATTTTTTCACGGCAGTGTTTTTTTTTTGCTTTGCACTTCTTAGTAAATGACCGAGATTCATACTTAAACAGCCGCGTTTTGACCGATGGTGTATTCATTCGTATTTTTTTTGTTGGACTTCAAAAAAAATACGAATGCCCTCATCACTGCCGAGATTTGAGTTTAGTAAATGACCGAGATGATACTTTGAAGAAAAAACGGCATCTCGGTCAAAATCGGGACCTTAGTAAATATACCCCAGTATGTTTTCTCCCCCTAAAAGTGCATTCTTGATGATGGTGGAAACCAGTCATTGATTTTTGCACCTTGAATGAGATGCTGCTATTTTACACCTTGAATGAGATGCACCTTAAATGAGATGCTGCTATTTGCACCTTGAATGAGATGCTGCTATTTTAGTACTGGCCCACATTCCGAGTTGATCGCTTGCTAGCTACTTTTAGCAGCCATGCAAACGCATAGTCGCTGCCCACGGGGGAGTGTATTTTCACTTTGCAGGAGTGAGAACACCTGTGCAGCAGAGCAGCTGCAAACACAATTTGTGCAGAACAAGAACAGCCCTGTAGTTACTTATCCTGTGCGATGATTGCTGCCAGGGCCGTTTCTAGACCATTTGGCTCCCAGTGCGAGATTTAAAAATGCGCCCCCCCCCCCCATTGCTATAATAAAAGTGCGTGCCCCCCCATATAACTATAAAAAGAAAAAGCATGCGCGGGCTCCCGACAAGGGTGTGTGGCCTGATTAAAATGGGTGTGGTCTCATTAAAGTGGGCGTGGCCTCGTCTGATATCACGCCCACCACAGGGGGGGGGGGGGAATAAAAATAAAAAAGTCCCCATTTAACACATTACAGCAGGCAGGTGTCCCCATTTTACACAGCGCGGCAGGCAGGTGTCCCCATTTTACAAAGTGCGGCAGGCAGGTATCCCCATTTTACACAGTGCGGCAGGCAGGTATCCCCGTAGGCAGATATCCCCATTTTACACAGTACGCAGGCAGGTGTCCCCATTTTACACAGTGCGGCAGGCAGATATCCCCATTTTACACAGTACACAGGCAGGTGCCCCCATTTTACACAGTGCGGCAGGCAGGTATCCCCATTTTACACAGTGCGGCAGGCAGGTATCCCCATTTTACACAGTGCGGCAGGCAGATATCCCCATTTTACACAGTGCGGCAGGCAGGTATCCCCATTTTACACAGTACGCAGGCATGTGCCCCCATTTTACACAGTGCGGCAGGCAGGTATCCCCATTTTACACAGTGCGGCAGGCAGGTATCCCCATTTTACACAGTGCGGCAGGAAGGTATCCCCATTTTACACAGTGCGGCAGGCAGGTATCCCCATTTTACACAGCGCGGCAGGCACGTGCCCCCCCATTTTACACAGTACGGCAGGCAGGTGTCCCCATTTTACACAGTGCGGAAGGCAGATATCCCCATTTTACACAGTACGCAGGCAGGTGTCCCCATTTTACACAGTGCGGCAGTCAGATATCCCCATTTTACACAGTACGGCAGGCAGATATCCCCATTTTACACAGTATGCAGGCAGGTGCCCCCATTTTACACAGTGCGGCAGGCAGATATCCCCATTTTACACAGTACGCAGGCAGGTGCCCCCATTTTACACAGTACGGCAGGCAGGTGTCCCCATTTTACACAGTGCGGCAGGCAGATATCCCCATTTTACACAGTACGCAGGCAGGTGTCCCCATTTTACACAGTGCGGCAGGCAGATATCCCCATTTTACACTGTGCGGCAGGCAGGTATCCCCATTTTACACAGTACGGCAGGCAGATATCCCCATTTTACACAGTACGCAGACAGGTGCCCCCATTTTACACAGTGCGGCAGGCAGATATCCCCATTTTACACAGTACGCAGCAGGTGCTCCCATTTTGCACAGTGTGGCAGGCAAATATCCCCATTTTACACAGTGCGGCAGGCAGGTATCCCCATTTTACACAGTGCGGCAGGCAGGTGTCAAGTGGGGGGGGAAGGAAGGGGGAGAGAGAGAGATAGAGATAATACTTACATCTTCCCGCTGTTCGGGTCCGGCCGCCTCACGTCCCTCGCGCCGGCCGCCTCCTCCTTCCAGGCTTATCTCCTCTCCTCCCTCTTCCCGAGCGCTCCTGCTCGGGGGGCGGGGCTTCGCGGAATGACGCGTTTGCAACGTGACGTCACGACGCAAATGTGTAATTCCGCAAAACTCCGCCCCCCCCGAGCAGGAGCGCTCGGGAAGAGGGAGGAGAGGAGATAAGGACACACAAAGTGCCGCAGCGGCCGCCCCGTACGGTTGCACGGCTCGCCCGCCGCTAGAAACGGCACTGATTGCTGCGATGAATGACACGGTAATGACGTCAGATACCCGCCCAGCAAATGCCCGGACACGCCTGCGTTTTTCCAAACACTCCCAGAAAACGGTCAGTTGACACCCAGAAACTCCCACTTCCTCCAACTCTCCTTGCGATCGGCTGTGCGGCTGAAAGCGTGGCTAGAAGCAGTGCAAAACCACAATGCTCTTTTACCCATACGCTGCACGTGCGCATTGCGGTGCATGCGCAGATTTGCCATTTTTTTAACTGATCGCTATGCAGCGTACAACGACAGCTAGCAATCAACTCGGAATGAGGGCCACTGTGTGGTGTAGATTTTGAAGTTATACAGGGGTATTAAATCATCTCCCCGCCCCCCCCCTGCCGTTTTCGCCCGATTTCGCCTGTTTTATAGGCATTTTGGTCAATGTCTTTTCATTTCTTTTTTTTTAGTGAAAAGGCATTTGTGAAAAATGCCTCAAAATCGGCAAAAAAAATCCCCATTCACCCTAAAAAATAGTGAAAAAAGTGCAGTTTTTTCGCCTAGTCGAAAAAATTGCCCTAATTGACCACCCCCTATAATTGAACATTTTCTCACATGTAAACTTCCATTCGGACCTATATAACAAACCTGCAAATTAGGAGCACACTCAGTGCAGGGGAAGATACACTATAATACACTATAATCTCTGGCACTAGTATATTTGATTGTACAGTTGATATCTTTTACCAGTAATTTATATATACCCCACAACTGCTGCCAGTGCTAAAGTGTAAAATTAAAAACATTACTGCATAAATGGACACTAAAATTGGCAATTTATCATACATTAGGAGTCTGCAGAAAAATAAAAGTGTTGGCAGACTTTTTTAATCAAAGTATTGCACTTTATTGTTTTAAGTTTAGGTTTTTCATATATTAATATAATTTTCAAAGTAAGTGATCAGTTCCCAAATCAAGTTAAGGGAGTAATTGATTAAGTGAGCAATCAAACTTCCAGTAGTACTTAACATTTTGCCAATATTGAAATTAAGGTGCATTTTACAGTATTCCATCTATTCTTAAGAGTCTGAAAATGTCAGATGCTTCTTTAAAGAGCCTTCAATTAAGATGTTGCTAATTTTATTTAAGATATTAAGACAGGTTTGCTTATAATAACATTAACAAAACATTTTCCCAATGGAAAAGTCAGAAAGCATACAAATAGAGGAAGAGAGCAGTGCAGCCAGTTCTGATACCATGCAAGATAGCCAGAAGTGTCAGAAAGAGTATGAGAACCCCTGTAATTAGTTTTCTCACGGTGTTACATGTAGTCTGGAACACAGGCATACAGTAAAACATTCTAAAATAGTAATGAACAGGGAAGGGGTATATGTGGTGTTACTAAAAGATAAATTGCAGTTGCAATGCTGAAAAAAACGATATTGAAAGATTTAGAAATTACAGTAAGCCACAACATACAACCATAACCCAGCACAACTGCTTAATGCTCACCACATACTCCCTCATGTACAGCCCTATACCACACATACTGTATTTATCATGCCCACCATAGTCCTATGCTTATCATAACAACCCCGTGCCCAAATACCAATTACATATACTGCTATGACCACTATATATAGTCCTGTGCCAGTAGTGCAAGTACGCGGGTACGCTCTGGTACCAAGTACCCTTAAGAATTTGGCAGCGGGTACGTGTTATGCACACCAGTGCCTGCAGGAATGTACTGGTGTCAGAACTGTTATGCACTCCAGTGCCTGCAGGAATGTACTGGTGTTTGAACTGTTATGCACACCAGTGCCTGCAGGAATGTACTGGTGTCAGAACGGATAGGTATGCAAAACAAATGAACTCACAGACAGACTGGGGAATATGACATTACGTACACAGAAGGTGATAGGGTAACAAAATACACACAAAGTGAACAGAGAAGCCCAGAGGCTAAGGAACTGGGTGTCTCCCTAGTATTAGTAATGATCAGATGGGAAAAGCAAGATGTTGTGTTTTAATACGTAGAGAACCCGAAATGCTGTTGCTAAGGGCAACAGCAAAACCCTAAAGTGTTACCAACGGGTGTGGCAGTAAACTCCTTGGTCAGAGATGGAATGATAGACACAAGGAGAGTCTCCACAATCCTAATTCTCACTTGCAGTGCACAGGTTCAGCTTACTGCCACTAAACTGACACCTGACACCTTGCACAGTGAGACAGGATTTAGGCAGGCAAGTCTTAGAATACAGCCGCAAACTTGCTAAGTTCACAGAGTAGTAAAAGAACCCCAGCAAGCTAAACGACTGACTCCAGTCTTACTGCTAGGTCTGGATTGGCAGAGTGTAGTACCAAATCCCCAGGCCTATTTGCAGTAAGCAACAACAAATACAAAGCTACACAGTACTGGCTAACTTTCAGGAACTGACTAACCAACAAAGATTCAGCAGCATCTGCTTAACCTGAGAAGAGGCCTTATAAAGCAGGTGCTGTCCACGCCCCACTCAGACCTCACAGACTGTGAGCACAAAAACCAGCACCGGATCCCCTGCCGTGCACAGAGCCTGTAACCACTGCACAGCAAAAGACCCGAACCGGAGTATCAGCTGCGCTCAGGTTACTCCGCTAGCACTTGTCTCCCGGTTGCCATGACGACGTGGCAGCACAGGGCAGGAGACCCTAACAGTACCCCCCCTCTGACGAGGGGTCAAAGAACCCCTACCACCGGGTTTATCGGGGAACTGCGAGAAGAAAGAGCGTATCAGTCTGGGGGCATGAAGATCACAACTGCGCACCCACGACCGCTCCTCCGGGCCATACCCCTTCCAGTGCACCAAAAATGACAGCCGACCCCGAACCATCTTGGAGTCAAGAATCCTTTCAACAACAAACTCCCTCTGGCCACGTATCAGAAGAGGGGAAGGTCTTCCACTGGAAGAAGGATTACTAATCGCCCGTTTTAAAAGGGAACAATGAAATGTTTTATTGATACCCAAAGAACGGGGCAGATCTAACTGAAATGCCACCGGATTGATAACCCTGGTGATTTTATAAGGGCCGATGAACCGGGGGCCTAACTTATGAGATGGCTGTCTCAACTTCAAATTCTTGGTAGACAACCAGACGAAGTCTCCTAATTTAAAGCTGCAGGGTCTTTTCCGCTTATCAAAAACCCTTTTGGTCACTAATGACACAGACACAAGGGCTTTCTTCACTTTCCGCCAAATACCTCTAAGGACCGAAACCACAGAGGAACCACCAGGCGTGGAGTCCAGGGGGTCAAAAGAATTGGCCTTAGGATGATGCCCATACACACAAAGGAAGGGAGAGATCCCTGTAGCAGAGTGAGCCGCGTTGTTATAGGCAAACTCCGCCATGGACAGATGAGCAACCCAGTCAGTCTGACACTTGGAGACATAACACCTGAGGAACTGCTCCAAGGACTGGTTCACCCTTTCAGTCTGCCCATTAGACTGCGGATGGTAGCCTGACGACAAGCTGACAGAAATCTGGAGATCGGAACAAAATGCCCTCCAGAATTTGGCCACAAACTGGGATCCGCGGTCAGAGACCACATCAAGTGGCAACCCGTGGAGACGCACAACATGCAGCATAAATAATTCAGACAGGCGTCTGGCCGATGGCAGCCCAACCAGTGGAACAAAGTGCGCCATCTTCAAAAACCTGTCAACGACAACCCAGATGGCTGTCATCCCCGAGGATTTGGGCAAGTCCACCACAAAATCCATTGAAATGTGGGTCCATGGCTTAGATGGGATAGAGAGTGGATGTAATGGGCCAACAGGAACCCCTCTAGGAGTCTTATTTCGGGCACAGATGTCACATGCCCGAACCCACTGATCCACATCCTTAGCCACCGAGGGCCACCACACCGCCCTAGATAGCAACTCCCGAGTTCTGGCAATACCCGGGTGACCTGCCGACTTCTTGGCATGGAATTCCAGGAACACTCGCTGTCTTAACCTAGGAGGCACAAACAAAAGACCTACCGGAAGGTCTGGAGGAGCCTGCTCCTGTGCTCTAAGGACTAATGATAAGAGGTCCTGGGTAATGCCCACTTTAATACATGATGGGGACACAATGGGCAACGGCTCGGATTGGAGCAAAACTCAGCGAGAGCGCATCAGCCTTGATGTTTTTTGACCCAGGGCGATATGTTATCAAAAAATTAAAGCGAGCAAAAAACAAAGCCCATCGTGCCTGCCTGGCATTGAGACGCTTCGCTGACTCTAAATATGCCAGATTCTTATGGTCGGTGAGAATTGAGACCACAAACTTAGCCCCCTCAAGCCAGTGTCTCCACTCCTCGAGTGCATCCTTAATAGCCAACAATTCCCGGTTACCCACGTCATAATTCATCTCGGCAGGCGAAAATTTACGGGAAAAGTAAGCACAGGGATGAAGGCGATTATTAGACACTCCCATCTGAGAAAGCACTGCCCCAATACCCATTTCAGAGGCATCCACCTCCACCACAAAAGGACGCTCTGGATCTGGGTGTCGCAGCACCTTGGCCGATACAAATGCCCTTTTGAGACGGGCAAAAGCCGCTTTAGCTTCACAAGACCAGTGAGCAACATCCGCCCCTTTCTTAGTGAGTGCCACCAAGTGCGCCACTATAGACGAAAATCCAGCGATAAATCGTCTATAAAAATTTGCAAAGCCCAGGAAACGCTGAAGCGCCTTCAAACTAGTGGGCTGCACCCAATCCAGGACTGCCTGTACCTTGGAACCCTCCATTTGGAAACCTTCTGGGGAGATAATATATCCTAGAAATGCGATTTGCTGAACTTCAAATTCGCACTTCTCCAGCTTCGCCCCAAGCCGGTGGTCTCTGAGTTTCTGGAGGACTAAGCGTACATGCTTCCGATGTTCCTCCAGGGAATGGGAGAAGATTAGGATGTCATCTAAGTATACAACTAAGAATCTATCCAAATATTCCCTGAGCACATCATTCATGAAATCCTGGAAGACTGCCGGGGCATTACAGAGCCCAAAAGGCATCACCAAATATTCATAATGCCCTGAGTGGGTATTAAAGGCAGTCTTCCATTCATCCCCCTCTCTTATTCGGATTAGATTGTACGCACCGCGTAGGTCAATCTTAGAAAAAATGGTGGCAGTACGAAGCTGGTCAAACAAGACCGAAATGAGAGGCAGTGGGTATGAGTTTTTAATCGTGATACGGTTCAATTCCCTGAAGTCGATGCAGGGTCGCAACGAACCGTCCTTTTTACCCACGAAGAAGAACCTCGACCCAACTGGAGACTGTGAAGGTCTGATAAATCCCTTAGCCAAGTTCTCCTGAATGTACTCTGCCATAGCCTGAGTCTCAGGACGTGACAGGGAGTACATCCTGCTCTTGGGAAGCTTAGCATTTGGCAACAAATCAATGGCACAGTCATAGGGGCGATGGGGAGGTAGTACCTCTGCAACTTTTTTGGAGAACACGTCCGCAAAATCTGCATAACACCCTGGCAATCCTGGCAAACTTAGCTGCGAGAGCCTGACTGGAAGGCTCAAGCAACTCCTGAAACAATCAGTACCCCAACTAAGAATCTCCCCAGAGACCCAGTCAAATTGAGGATTGTTGGCCCTTAACCAGGGTAACCCCAACACCAATGGGGCAAAAGTACAGACAGTCACATAAAGGACAATTTTTCAGAGTGTGTGGCTCCAATAAACAAAGAAATCTGGCTAGTGCAAGAGGTAATTTTACCTTGGGATAATGGTTCCCCGTTTAACCCACAAATCTCAATTTCCGATGCCAAGGGTACTAAGGGAACAGAGTGTTTCAGGGCGAATTGGCGGTCCATAAAAACCTCGTCGGCCCTACTGTCCACAAAGGCCTCAGTCTTGACAGTTTGACCGAGGATCTTCAAGGTCACCGGAATGATAAAAGTCTTCTTGGGAAATTCTGACTTCTGGCCTGACAGGATATTTCCCATCACCCTCAGGCCCTGAAGTTTTCTGGCTTTTCTGGGCATGATACTACCACATGACCTTTATTCCCACAGTACAAACACAACCCCTGCTGTCTCCTCCGCGTCTTCTCACGCGAGGAGAGGCGGGTAGCCCCAATCTGCATAGGTTCCTCGGAAAATTCCTCAGAGTCTGAGGTTCCCTTGGGAAAGAAGGAAACCTCAGTCTCCCTTTCAAGCCTACGCTCTCTCAGCCGTCTATCCACCCGGATGGATAACTGCATGAGCTAATCCAAGCTATCAGGCAAGGGATATTGTACCAGTTGGTCCTTTATCTGGTTAGAAAGACCTCTTCGGTACTGGTGTCTCAGGGCTGGGTCATTCCACTGGGTATCATGGGCCAACCTCCGAAACTCCGTACAGTAAACCTCAACTGGCCTTCGCCCTTGCTTAAGGATCGAAATCTGAGCCTCGGCTGAGGCCGTCTTGTCAGGGTCATCATACAACATGCCCAGTGCCGTAAAAAAAGCATCAACACTTTTAAGCGACGGACAGTCAGGCTGCAACCCATATGCCCAGACCTGTGGGTCTCCTTGTAGCAAGGAAATCACTATGCCCACCCGCTGAATCTCCGACCCAGAAGACTGAGGCCTAAGCCGGAAGTATAGCTTGCAGCTCTCCTTGAAACAAAAGAACTGCGAGCGATCTCCAGAAAAACGATCCGGGAGATTTACTTTCGGCTCCTTAACCCCTGAAGGTGCCGCTGCTGCGGGAGCTCCGCCAGCGGCCTGGGAGGTGTGCATTTTAATGGACAAATCATTAAATTGTCGAGTCAGGACTTGCACCTGATCGACCACCTGTTGCAACTTATTTTGAGGGGTATGCTCCATATTCCCACAAAATTTCAACAGGAGTATTAGGCTGCTAAATATGTTATGCACACCAGTGCCTGCAGGAATGTACTGGTGTCAGAACTGTTATGCACTCCAGTGCCTGCAGGAATGTACTGGTGTTTGAACTGTTATGCACACCAGTGCCTGCAGGAATGTACTGGTGTCAGAACGGATAGGTATGCAAAACAAATGAACTCACAGACAGACTGGGGAATATGACATTACGTACACAGAAGGTGATAGGGTAACAAAATACACACAAAGTGAACAGAGAAGCCCAGAGGCTAAGGAACTGGGTGTCTCCCTAGTATTAGTAATGCTCAGATGGGAAAAGCAAGATGTTGTGTTTTAATACGTAGAGAACCCGAAATGCTGTTGCTAAGGGCAACAGCAAAACCCTAAAGGGTTACCAACGGGTGTGGCAGTAAACTCCTTGGTCAGAGATGGAATGATAGACACAAGGAGAGTCTCCACAATCCTAATTCTCACTTGCAGTGCACAGGTTCAGCTTACTGCCACTAAACTGACACCTGACACCTTGCACAGTGAGACAGGATTTAGGCAGGCAAGTCTTAGAATACAGCCGCAAACTTGCTAAGTTCACAGAGTAGTAAAAGAACCCCAGCAAGCTAAACGACTGACTCCAGTCTTACTGCTAGGTCTGGATTGGCAGAGTGTAGTACCAAATCCCCAGGCCTATTTGCAGTAAGCAACAACAAATACAAAGCTACACAGTACTGGCTAACTTTCAGGAACTGACTAACCAACAAAGATTCAGCAGCATCTGCTTAACCTGAGAAGAGGCCTTATAAAGCAGGTGCTGTCCACGCCCCACTCAGACCTCACAGACTGTGAGCACAAAAACCAGCACCGGATCCCCTGCCGTGCACAGAGCCTGTAACCACTGCACAGCAAAAGACCCGAACCGGAGTATCAGCTGCGCTCAGGTTACTCCGCTAGCACTTGTCTCCCGGTTGCCATGACGACGTGGCAGCACAGGGAAGGAGACCCTAACAGTACGCAGTACCACCTGCCACACACTTTACCATTGCCACAATTATAAGTGCCACAAAGCAACAAGACCATGGTGCTTGGCAGCATGACGGCTCCTCCCACTGTGTCAGGGTTACTGGGAGTGCGACAGTGGCTCTATTTTCCTGTTATAATGGAGGCATTACTATATATTGTAATTAAATTGGGGGCATTACTATATATTTCTATTATACTGGAGGTATCACTATATATTTCTATTATACTGGAGGCATTACTATATAATTTTAGCCTTGCCTCCAGAATCCCCCAAAAAAGGGGCTGTGTCATGTGGCCACGCCGCTAGTGTCATGTAGCCACTCCCACTAGCAGCATGTGGCTACACCCCATCACAACACATGACCACACCCATTTTTCGTCACTCAGTACCCATAAGAAAATATTTCTACTTGCACCACTGTCCTGTTCCCAGTATAAGAGCTTCACTTCCAACATCATCCCCTGTATGCTATATGTACTTTATCAGACCAGGGGCAGACCCCTTTCTCACCACGGTGCCGTTCACACTGCATATGTCCACTGTAACCTAACCCGGGTCCTAAACGGGACCAACCCTGCAAGCTATCCAGATTGGATTCAGGGGTCAAACCCTTTTACACTGAGCCATGACCTGGGTTAAGCCGGCCATAAACAGAGTCAAAATCTTGGTGTAAAAGGGGTATAAGCAGGCAACATGATTTAGCATTAAACTAAACTTTTCACAGACCAACAATAAATGTTCCCTACACTACTTTAGGTATTTGAAATAAAGTTGTTGTTTTTTTTATATAACATTATATGCTTTAAATGATGTGCAAGCAATAGTTGAATTATTTTCTGTATGTAATGAGTTATAAGAAGCATAATAAAACTAAATACAGGTTAGAACAATTTAAACACATAGGAGCATATTCAATTGGAGCACAAAATTTTGAAACAATCCACAGCGCAGGGATTTTACCGCAGCCCATGAGGTTTTTCCAATTCAATTGCCGGGGACAAAAACAGTCATTTTAATTGTATCGCAATTACCATGTCTTATTTCTAGCAGCTCTTCAGCAAATGAAAAGTCAGGGAAAATCCCTGTTTTAGGTAACTAATGAAGGGCAATTTGTCAGTACCCATTGGATCCCCCCTTCCCTCACCTGATTAATTAGGCAAATGGAAGTTTAATTAGTCCAGACATTTCTGACTCTCCAACAAGTACTGTAAGTGGTTCACTTCTAATTTACAAAAACCTCTTCTGAGAGTGGATACACTTTCATTTGAAGAGCGTGTTGAAAGAGGACGACTCTTTGTTTCCAGTAGTGAAAGTAAATCTTTTATTTGTAGTATTTTTACCTAACTAAAAATAAGAATAGTCTACAAAATATATTTGATTTCCTTGTTAGTGAATTCTTAATGTTCCTACTATAAATATTGTACAGAGGGGGTGATTCAGAGATTTACGTAAATCCGAACAAGTGAAATGGCACCTTCTCATCACTAGTGCAACTGCCATAATCATTTGCACAAGAGAATGATTACATTTACAACAAATTAAAACACCAGTCATGAATACACTTCACTCCTCACGATCAGCAGAATTTGCTTGACTACATTTACATAAGAAAAATGTGAGTGCCTGTACCTGCCAACCTGTAGAAGCTCCTACTTACTAACTACTGTGCACATAAGACCCCTAATTATAAGCCAACAGAATCATCTAGTTATAAACAGCAAGTGAATTAGAATAGTCTCAGTGTGCTTATAGCAATCATTTTACACGTCACTAAAGCATTTATTAAATGGATAAATACCAAATAAAAAAATATGGCATTAAAGATTTAAAGGCATAGGGGGTAATTCCAAGTTGATCGCAGCAGGATTTTTTTTAGCAGTTGGGCAAAACCACGTGCACTGCAGGGGAGGCAGATATAACATGTGCAGAAAGAGTTAGATTTGGGTGGGTTATTTTATTTCTGTGCAGGGTAAATACTGGCTGCTTTATTTTTACACTGCAAATTAGATTGCAGATTGAACTCACCACACCCAAATCTAAAGGGGGGTACTCACGGGAGAGATGTGTGCTGAGCGATCTTAACACAGACCGCTCAGCACACATCTCTCACCCCGCTCAGCACAGCGCGATGTGCTGAGCGAGGGGGAAAGCCGACGGGGGGGCCGCTCACTTCACACAACGGTGAAGTGAGCGACCCGCTAGATTGAGCCTGCATGCAGCTCAATCTAGCATCGGCGATAGCGACGCGCGGGGCCGCGCATCGCTATCGCTGGAGGGCATACACACGGCAGATCCGTGCTTAAAATCTAAGCAATCTAGCAAGATTGCTTAGATTTTAAGCACGGATCTCTCCGTGTGTACCCCCTTTAACTCTCTCTGCACATGTTAAATCTGCCTCCCCTGCAGTGCACATGGTTTTGCCCAACTGCTAAAAAAATCCTGCTGCGATCAACTTGGAATTACCCCCATATTTCTGTCCTCCACCTTCTCTCCATGGCAATCAGTCTTTCATAAACCACTTTTTACGAGGCTGTTGGATTCCTTGCTATTGTTGCAGATGAGCCTTGGTAGCAAGTTCAAAGTTTTTGTAGTGCAGATCACTAGTACAGTCTCAAAACTATTTTCCCTTCTTTAACATTATGTTAATTATCCTTAAAATGTATAGAACATTTTACCAATCTAATCATTCCCTTTATTTGTACTGCTACAGGAAAAGTTCTGAAATACGGTGGCGCTCTTATGGTTACATCTTTTCGTTTTCCTGTAGTATATACACACAATAATGTTTTTGGGTTTTTTTGTGCAAAATTGTATGGCATGTGTGCAATATAAGTCTTGCTGCGCCACTTCAGTCTTCCAGGAAACACATTTGTTAGAGACATTGTGTTTTTATTATACAAAGAAAAGTAAATTCCATATTCAAGTAATGTTCCGGTTATAATGCAGGGTGCAAAGATTTCACATTAACCTTTTAGCTCATTTTGCTATAATGATTTTATGGAGATCATTAATGTTTTTTTTTTTAATTAGTATCTGATGTCCTTAAAATATAGCTTGTTATAATTTTATACAGAAAACCATAGACCTACAAATTATTTCTTGCCAGTTTAGGACTACACAGGCAACTTTGATGTCCTCATACAGTATGTACCCCTTCTATAATTGTTGTACAGAAAGGAGGTACAATTAAGATCACACTAACTTGCAAAGTGATCAAAACACTTTACAATTAGAGCTAGCCCTTTTAAATTCAGAATAACATAAGGGTATGAAGTTATCATTTGTGTACCTGTATGTAGCAATTGGGACAGCTTGCTTTTTTATAATTCAACTTAAATTGCCACATTTGTGAGCAAAAAAAACAAAAAACATTGTCTTAAAAAAAACAGTGTCTTAAAATGTGGTCAGTGACAATAATCTGCAAGCTAAACAAGCCATTTGTGATCTGATAGCTTGTTACCCGGCCGAGAACCCAAAAAGATCTACATGGATTTGTCGGTATGAGCTCTGTAGCAGATTAGAGCACAAAATATACCTATTTCATGCTTTAATGCTTCAAGATGGCACCTACAAAAATAAAACACATTTAGAGTATTAGTCAGACTTTACTTGCTGAAGTGGACATTATATGATTGCGTGTATGTGATCATGTGATCACGTGATACTGTCCTGGTCAATAGTATTAAATCATGCAAGTAGTAGGGGGCAGTTCAATCACTTGAGTTCGGTATGATATGTCAACAGCCATAATGTCGACATTCATCATATCATCACGAGAATGTTGACATGTTCATAATGTTGGCATTAACCACATTGACATTCATAATGTAGACAGTGAGGAAATGTCAGCATATTAGAATGTCAACTTATCGTCCCTGGTGGCCCATCGGTGACTTGCAGCAGCTCCAGTGGCGTCTTCCTGGTCCTGGACGTCATGTGACGTGATTTCCGGGTCAGACCTCCAATCCTCTGATGTTCTGGCACAGTAAGCAATTCTTCTGCTATCCCTAATCCCTACCAGTAACCATAACCCTTCCTCTAGTGCCTAACTCTGACTGTCCTGCAGCACAGCCCTGATGCTGACATTCTGATAATGTTAACATTCTAGCAATGTCAACAATTTGCTTTTCAACATTTTGACAATATTGATATAATAACTGTAAGCATTATGCTTGTGAACATTGTCAACATTTTGACATTGTCCTTATGCAAGTAGTTACTCAACACTATGTTCAATTTGGAAACGTGATCCTACAAGACTTAATCAGTGTGGTTGGCTGATGACTGCACGCACTATTTGTGATCCTCATCCAGGGCCGTAGAGAGCAGCATCAGAACCAGGTACAGCATGTGGGTGTGCCCTAAATTGGAGGGTTCTAAAAAAAATATGAAAAAATGATTTTATGTATATATATATATATATATATATATATATATATATATATACATACATATACTGTATATATGGGATCAGTACGACATTCCAAAATACCGAACTTAGAAAGGCCGACGGGGGTGAGTTTAGGGTGGTCTACCCTCTTCCCACCCCCCTAACCCTCCCTGCCCACTGTCTAACGCTAACCTCCCCCTTTTGTGCCTAACCCTAACCACCCCCTGGAGGTGCCTAAACCTAACCCACCCTTACAGCAGCCTAAACTTAACCCTCCTGCCCCATAGCCTAACCCTCAGAGGGCGGTGCTTAACCCTGACAGCCCCTTTCTCGCAGCATAACCCTAACCCTCCCCACCCCACAGCCTAAACCTAACCCCCCCCCCTTTCCCCTGCAGCTTACCTCTGCTCCGGTAAAGTGTCTCCTCTTTCGAGATCCGGTTGTCGGGATTCCAGCCCTGGGATCTTGCTTCCTTTCTGGATTCCGATGTCAGACTAGTGTTGCGATTCTGACTGCCAGGTTCCCGACAGCTGGGATCCTCACTGCATCCCATATATATACTGTGTGTGTATATATATATATATATATATATATATATATATATATAGTGACATACGATTCTACTACAGTATACTGTAGGTTTATTATTCTTGTTAGGCAGCAGGATTCCTGTCTAGCCGCTGCAGCTGTTCACACTGTCAGGCACTCCAGCACAATGCTCGGCATCCCAAGGGGGGGGGACGGACGACACTGAACACTGGCTAAGCAAAGCCGCTGGCATCTAACTCACCAAGCTCTGGACTCACCCATTGGCTGCGGCTCTGGAAACACTGTCTGTGTCTTTTGGGATTTTAAGTCATTATCTTTGAGAGACTGACTGCCCTTCAGTGAAGCTTTTCAGAGGCTGCTGTTAGGGAACAGCGGAGCCGCCGAAGATTAATAAACTGGAGACAGTTAAATGCTGTACTCCAGATTTATGAGAGTATCAAGGGAGAGCCTGGGGGGCGGTGTGTTTGGGGGCCCCTAATGTGTTGGGGCTATGGGACGACCGCCCCTCTTGCCCCTCTTATAATTCGGTCCTGCCTAGATTCCCCCCCCCCCGCACCTGTGTCACTATCCAATACAATTTCCACAACTGCTGCTCCACATTTAATAGTTCTCAGTCACACTTTCTCTTACGTCCTAGAGGATACTGGGAATCCATTTAGTATGGAGTATAGATGGGTCCACTAGGAGCCTTAGGCACTTTAAGAATTTGATAGTGTGCACTGGATCCTCCTACTAGACTCAGTTTAGAAAATGTGCCTGGAGGAGCCAGTCACGTCGCTGGAAGCCCCTGAAGAGTTTTCTGCATTTATTTTGTATGTTTGTTATTTTCAGGTAGGTCTGGATGGCACCAGCCTGCCTGCTTCGTGGGACTTAGGGGGGGTAATGCCCCAACCTCTTGAAGGGTTAATGGTCCAGTTTCCCGCTGATAGGACACTAGCTCCTGAGGGAACTATTCGCAAGCCCCACCACGGCAAGCGTACATTCCCGCAGCACAATGCCACCCCTAACAGAGCCAGAAGATAGAAGAGTGGTGAGTACTAAGCCAGTATCCCGGTTAGCGGGTCACCGGCCATTAGGGTACGGAGACACACGGCTTCTACGTGGGGTGGCTGAGTCTCCAGACTCAGGGGGTAATTCTGAGTTGATCGCAGCAGGATTTTTGTTAGCAGTTGGGCAAAACCATGTGCACTGCAGGGGAGGCAGATATAACATGTGCAGAGAGAGTTAGATTTGGGTGTGGTGAGTTCAATCTGCAATCTAAATTGCAGTGTAAAAATAAAGCAGCCAGTATTTACCCTGCACAGAAACAAAATAACCCAACCAAATCTAACTCTCTCTGCAAATATTATATCTGCCCCCCCCCCTGCAGTGCACATGGTTTTGCCCAACTGCTAAAAGATTTCCTGCTGCGATCAACTTGGAATTACCCCCTCAGTACACAGTGCGGACGCACTGCTTCTGAGGGAGCGAACTGAGTCTAAGTACACTACAGGGGTACACAGTACCCAGAATGGCACTACAGACTTAAAAGGTGTCTGACTCCATTTTAAGCATTAAAATTACCTCAGCCAGTATAAAAAAAGCGGGAAGATCACGCACCATTGAGGGGGCAGGGCTTCACTATGAGCGGATGCCATTTTCCTTCTGCAGTGGACACAGATGCTGACTGACAGGGACGTGCAGCTCCTCTGGAGAGACTCCAGATTACCTCAGCGGTACCAGGGGGTCATAGCAGGGGGGAAGCGCTTACTGTGTACTAGGTCCCCAATCTGGGTACTTAGTCTGCGACCCGGCTAAGCTTGGCATTAGCAGTAAGGGTGCTGTGTGCTGGCTCCAGGCTATCTCTGTGTCTCTCTTGAAGGGCTTTTTATGGGTTGATTGTGCATTTAACTTTTTCCTGTGTGTGTGTATGTATGTGTGTGCTGTCACTGTCACAGTATGTCAGACAAAGAGTGTGTTTCATGTAAGGCACAGTGTTCCTCTTCTCCAGGGGGTTCACTGCAGTGTACTCAGTGCAATGTACTTTCCCAGGCTAGCGCGGCAGAGCCAGCTTGGCTGGATTCCATTAGGGGAATGATTTCCGATATTTCTAATAAATTGTCCCTTTCAAATTCAAGATGGAGTCTCTGAGAGCGATGATCTCAGGTCTGGGGGAGGGGGAATTCCTAGTGTCTCTGGATATCAAGGATGTGTATCTTCACATTCTGATCTGGCCGCCTCATCTGGCTTATCTACGGTTTACACTGCAGGAATGACACTACCAGTTCCAGGCCCTGTCATTTGGTATGTCCACGGCACCGAGAGTGTTCACCAAGGTGATGGCAGAGATGATGTTTCTACTCCACAAACAGGAAGTGAACATAATTCCGTACCTGGATGATCTTCTGATAAAGGCACCGTCAAGGGAGCGGTTGTTGGATGCATTGGCCACTCAACCAGACTACTCTTGGATCACGCGTGGATTCTGAACTTACCAAAATCTCACCTGGAACCGACGCAGAGGCTCTCCTTCCTGGGAATGATACTGGACACAGAGTCTCAGAAAGTGTTCCTTCCCTTGGAGAAGACTATGGAAATCCAGTCGATGGTTCGGGCTGTCCTGAAGCCAACCTGGATCTTGGTGCATCTGTGCATTCGTCTTCTAAGGAAAATGGTGGCCTCTTATGTGGTGCTTCAGTATGGAAGGTTTCATGCGAGGCCCTTCCAGCTGGATCTGTTGGACTAATGGTCCGGATCACATCTTCACATGCACAGAAGGGAGATTCTGTCTTTTGGCGACAGACAGATCCCCTGGTGCATCTGTCACCAAAAGCCAGAATCTCCCTTCTGTGGTAGCTACAGACTTCTCACCTCATCGAGGGTCAGAGGTTCGGGATTCAGAATTGGATTCTGCTAACCACAGACGCAAGCCTCATTGATTGGGGAGCAGTCACCCAGGGGGTGCAGTTTCAAGGAAGATGGTCAAGTTGGGAAGTCATCCTTCCAATTAACATCTTGGAACTCAGAGCAATCTACAATGCCCTTCTGCAGGCCTCATATCTACTTCGTAATCAGGCCATTCAAGTCCAGTCGAACACTGTAACGGTGGTAACGTACATAAACCAACATGGTGGAACGAAAAGCAGTGCAGCAATGTCAGAGGTGTCAAGAATTCTCCTCTGGACAGAAAAACATGCCATGGCGTTGTTGGCGGTCTTCATTCCAGGAGTAGACAACTGGACACAGACTTCCTCAGCAGACACGACCTGCACCATGGGGAGTGGGGCCTCCACCCGGAGGTGTTCTGGTGGTTGACACATCAGTGGGGATATCCACAGATCGACATGATGGCCTCTCGACTCAACAAGAAGCTCAAGCGGTATTGTTCCAGGTCGAGAGACCCACAAACAGTGGCGGTAACTGCTCTGACAACTCTATGGGTCTACCAGCTGGTGTACATGTTTCCTCCACTTCCTCTGATCCCAAGAATTCTAAAGAGAATAAAAAGGGAAAAGGTTCAAGCAATCCTCATTGCTCCAGACTGGCCTTGAAGGGCCTGGTACGCATATCTTCTCGAGATGCTGATCGAAGATCCGTGGCCTCTACCTCTTCGCGAGGATCTTCTGCAACAGGGCATGTTCGTCTATCAAGACTTACTGTGGCTACATTTAACGGCATAGAAGTTGAATGGCTGATTCTAGCCAGGAGAGGGATTCCTGACAAGGTCATCCCCACTATGATCCAAGCCAGGAAGAGGGTAACGTCTAAACATTACCACCGTATATGGAAGAAGTATGTCTCTTGGTGTGAGAGCAGACAATTTTCCACGGTGGAATTTCATCTGGGATGTTTCCTGCTCTTTCTGCAGTCAGAAGTGGATGTGGGACTAAGCCTAGGCTCCATTAAAGTCCAGATTTCGGCTTTGTCTATTTTCTTTCAGAAACAATTGGCTTCTCTCCCTGAGGTCCAGATGTTCTTCAAAGGTGTTCTGCACATCCAGCCTCTCTTTGTGCCTGCCATGGCACCTTGGGATCTCAATTTGGTTGGTGCAGTTCCTCCAATTGGACTGGTTTGAACCGTTACAGGAGGTTGACGTAAAGTACCTTATTGGAAGACCGTCATACTGTTGGCCTTGGCCTCAGCAAGACTTGTGTTGGAGCTAGGGGCGTTGTCTCACAAGAGTCCCTACTTAATTTTCCATAAGGACAGATCTGAACTCAGAACTCGTCAGCAATTTCTTCCTAAGGTGGTGTTCGCTTTTCACATCAACCAACGTATTGTGGTCCGGCTGTGACGGACACCTCTGCTACTTCAAAGTCTTAGGATATTGTGAGGGCTTTGAAGATGTATGTGAAATGAACAGCTCGTCACAGAAAATCTGACTCGCTGTTCGTTCTCTATGATCCCAATAAAAGTGGGTGTCCTGCTTCAAAGCAGTCTATTGCATGCTGGATCAGGCTCACTATCCAGTATGCTTATTCCACGGCAGGATTGCCGGTTCCAAAATCTGTACAAGCCCACTCTGCTAGGTCGGTGATTTCTTTTTGGGTGGCTACCCGGGTTGTCTGGGCTTTACAGCTCTGCTGAGCAGCTACTTGGTCAGGTTCGAACACGTTTGCAAAGTTTTACAAGTTCGATACTTTGGACACTGAAGACTTTTAGTTTGGTCAATCAGTTCTGCAGGAACCTCAGCACTCTCCCACCCGGTTTGGGAGCTTTGGTACTTCCCCATGGTGCTAAATGGATTCCCAGTATCCTCTAGGACGTAAGAGAAATTAGGATTTAATTACCTACCGGTAAACCCTATTCTCGTAGTCCGTAGAGGATACTGGGTGCCCGCCCAGTGCTTCGTTCTTCCTGCACTGTTACTTGGTTAAGTATTCAGGTTTGTTCAGCTGTTGCTGTCCATGTTTCAAGTTTGGTTAGCATGTCTTTCCTATTGTTCTGTGTGCTGGTTCGTAATCTCACCACTTTCCTTATCTTTCCTTCTCTCAAAATATGTCCGTCTCCTCGGGCACAGTTTCCTAGACTGAGTCTGGTAGGAGGGGCATAGAGAGAGGAGCCAGCGCACACTATCAAATTCTTAAAGTGACCAAGGCTCCTAGTAGACCCGTCTATACCCCATGGTAGTAAATGGATTCCCAGTATCCTCTACAGACTACAAGAAAAAGATTTACCAGTAGGTAATTAAAATCCTAGTTTTATCAGGATTGGTTATCATTTTGGGTATGTGCTTCTTTCCACTTTGCGACAATATTGGAGCTAAGCGACTTGATGTGAATATCATTCTTCACAAAGAACAACAGATCTATTAAAATGTACTGATTTGCTTCTTGTTGGCATCCCTCAAAAAATGATAGGTGTATGTCTCTCTGTCCCTCATTACCATTGTTTCGAAACATAAAGATAATAAAACCATCTACTGTATTTTGCTTTTTTCAGCTGTAGTAAAAAATAAAAAAAGCCCTAATCAATTTGCCAAAGAACATTTCCCCTGTGTTAGTATCAAATGTCTATATTCATTGTAGCAAGCTACACAGTAAACAGCTGGTTATATAATATAAACTCAAAACTCCTTTTGAAATAAATAAAAAACGTAGGCAGGAAGAGCTATTTGCTGCTCCTAACACAACAAATTTAGTTGCTAACACAGAGAACTATACTGACATGATGTTCCCAGCTGGCTAGGAGTCAAATGAAGATCAAGGAGCCTACCTACTCACTCTTTATTAAAAGAATAATGGATAGAAAAAGTGTGTCATGTATTTTTCTTCCCTTACACACCCAAGGTGTGTGATAAACTGTAAATCTCTAGAGCAATGCTGCATGAGATCATCACACCACATGGATTAGTGAGATGTCTGCAAACACAACACTCTGCCTGCTTTGCTTCCTTTGCTAATTACTGATGCCAGAGCTACAGTATCTGTATTAACATATATCAACAACGATTGATTCCCTGTTTAATGTTGATGTATTAAGCACAACAGAAACTATGTCCCATTGTTCTCTCCTCTCTCCATCGTCTCAAGTTTATGAGATGAGGAGTAGTTGTCCTTTCATGGACTAAATTAACTTTTCAATATAAGCATGTTGCTGTTGCTGCCTATGGATACATTCTGTTGCACTGTCGCTGTTTGTAATTCCAATGTAGTAGCTCACTTATAGGCCCTACACCAGTGGTCAGGGAACAGGAGTAAATTACCCCAAATGGGGTTAAAATAAAATTCCTTGGGGTAATGGATGGTCACGCTGCCGAGACACAGCCCCGTTCAGCACCGTCCCGCTCGCGATGTGACGTGCTGACGTCACACCGCGCTCCCTCCTGCCTGTCCTGCGCTGTGCTCCTGGCCACCCTGTGCTGTGTTCCTGGCCGCGGTGTGACATGCTGACATCACATCGCGCTCCCTACTGCCCCCCTATATATATTCAGTATCTCAGAAATGCCATATAAACAGTGATAACTAGTGATGAGCGGGTTCGGTTCCTCAGGATCCGAACCCCCCCGAACTTCACCCATTTTACACGATTCCGAGGCAGACTCGGATCTTCCCGCCTTGCTCGGTTAACCCGAGCGTGCCCCAACGTCATCATCCGGCTGTCGGATTTTCGCGAGATTCGTATTCTATATAAGGAGCCGCGCGTCGCTGCCATTTTCTCTCGTGCTTTGGAGATGATAGCGAGAGGACGTGCAGCGTTCTCTCAGTTTCTGTGTTCAGTGTGCTGCAAATATCTGTGCTTAGTTTGCTGCAAATATCTGTGCTCAGTGTGCTTGCAAATATCTGTGCTCAGTGTGCTGAAAATATCTACGTTCTCTGCCTGAAAAACGCTCCATATCTGTGCTGCATTGTAGTATATAGTAGGAGGATAGTGCAGAATTTTGCTGTGACCACCAGTATATATATAGCAGTACGGTACAGTAGTCCATTGCTCTACCTCTGTGTCGTCAAGTATACTATGCATCCATACCTGTGCTGCATTTTAGTTGTGCGCAGTATATAGTAGGAGGACAGTGCAGAATTTTGCTGACCACCAGTATATATATATAGCAGTACAGTACAGTAGTCCACTGCTCTACCTCTGTGTCGTCAAGTATACTATGCATCCATACCTGTGCTGCATTTTAGTTGCGCGCAGTACATAGTAGGAGGACAGTGCAGAATTTTGCTGACCACCAGTATATATATAGCAGTACGGTACAGTAGTCCACTGCTCTGCCTCTGTGTCGTCAAGTATACTATGCATCCATACCTGTGCTGCATTTTAGTTGTGTGCAGTATATAGTAGGAACACAGTGCAGAATTTTGCTGACCACCAGTATATATATAGCAGTACAGTACAGTAGTCCACTGCTCTACCTCTGTGTCATCAAGTATACTATGCATCTATACCTGTGCTGCATTTTAGTTGTGTGCAGTATATAGTAGGAGGACAGTGCAGAATTTTGCTGACCACCAGTATATATATAGCAGTACGGTTCAGTAGTCCACTGCTCTACCTCTGTGTCATCAAGTATACTATGCATCCATACCTGTGCTGCATTTTAGTTGTGCGCAGTATATAGTAGGAGGACAGTGCAGAATTTTGCTGACCACCAGTATATATATAGCAGTACGATACAGTAGTCCACTGCTCTACCTCTGTGTCATCAAGTATACTACAAAAGTTCAGTAAAATTACCCAAAAATCAAAATTAAAAGTGTCTGATGAGAAGCGTAAACTTGCCAATATGCCATTTACGACACGAGTGGCAAGGAACGGCTGAGGCCCTGGCCTATGTTCATGGCTAGTGATTCAGATTTACATGAGGATGGAAGCACTCATCCTCTTGCTAGAAAACTGCAGTGCCACTCCTAGATGGGCCAGGTGTTTGTGTCGGCCACTTGGGTCGCTTAGCTTAGTCACACAGCTACCTCATTGCACCTCTTTTTTTCTTTGCATCGTGTGCTGTTTGGGGACTATTTTTTAAATCTGCCATCCTGTCTGACACTGCAGTGCCACTCCTAGATGGGCCAGGTGTTTGTGTCGGCCACTTGGGTCGCTTAGCTTAGCTATCCAGCGACCTTGGTGCATCTTTTTTTTTCTTTGCATCATGTGCTGTTTGGGGACTATTTTTTAAATCTGCCATCCTGTCTGACACTGCAGTGCCACTCCTAGATGGGCCAGGTGTTTGTGTCGGCCACTTGGGTCGCTTAGCTTAGCCATCCAGCAACCTCGGTGCAAATTTTAGGACTAAAAATAATATTGTGAGGTGTGAGGTGTTCAGAATAGACTGGAAATGAGTGGAAATTATGGTTATTGAGGTTAATAATACTATGGGATCAATTCAAAATGACCCCCAAATTCTATTATTTAAGCTGTTTTTGAGGGTTTTTTGTAAAAAAAACACCCGAATCCAAAACACACCCGAATCCGACAAAAAATTTTCAGGGAGGTTTTGCCAAAACGCGTCCGAATCCAAAACACAGCCGCGGAACCGAATCCAAAACCAAAACCCGAAAAATTTCCGGTGCACATCACTAGTGATAACCAGTATATATGCACAATAATATATGATTTCCTTCCTTTCAAATCAAGGGGGTAACGTCGGCGTATCTAAATATATTTTGGGGTAAAAGGTAAAAAAGTTCCCTGCCCTACACACTAAGCGATAACACTGAAAGATATGAATGAGAACATGTTCATATCTTTCAGTGTGTAGGCACCAATGATGAACGATGCGTGGCACCACGCTCACTCATCATTGGTGCTGGCTCGTTTAAACATGCATGCCAATATGGACAATCTCGTCCATATTAGCATGCAGGGCTATGGAGCCGGGTGACAGGCGAGTGAAGAAACTTCACTCCCCCCGTCACCCCTCCCCCAGCCGCCGGGTCGTGTAGGGCCCATTAGAGGCACATTTATTATCATTATTTTGACAAAAATTTTTTGAAAAAGGGTGTTTTCACACCCTTTTCACATTTTTTTAGTATCACTCCGACTTATTAAAGGGCATTTGGAGCAGTTTCCATGAAAAACTGATCCAAACCCTTTAATTGTCATTTTTTTTAGTAACCCTCATCGCATTTCCCATACTTATAATGGAAAATGAGATGTGGCCAATTTGACAAAAAAAAAAAATTTTTTTTTTTTTTTAAAACACTGCAGTGTGCCCTGTGATAATTTTGCCAGCTCAGGCTGGCAAAATCACAGGGCAGCACTGCGGTCTGCTGCCTTTGCCCAGTTGCGGGGGGGTCGACCCAGCAGTGATGGCGGTGCATGCGCAGCAGGACATCGGGGTATTTTTCCCGAAAAATACCCCGATTATGCTGTGGAGTGTCATCACAGGGACAGAGCTTGCTCACAAGCTCTGTCCCTGCATGCGATAATTGATACATCCCTACGATGTAATCAATTATCGCAGTGCGATTATGGGCAATTTTATTAACTCACATCCGCATCCTTGTATAAATACTAATAGGCCCCAATATGTCTAATAGCAAATCACCTCCTGTGCACAAGAAGCAGTGCAATAATGCCGACGTGTTTTATTGAAGTGGACCTTTTATCATAATATAATGCAAATAGTATATTGCAGAATTATTTAGCAGTTCCCTGTTTTTGAGAGAAACAAAATGTAAAATACAGAGTGCTTCTCTGGGCTCAGCAGATGGAATACATTGCCATGGATGTATTTGAATAATTACTGCATAATTATGCATGATATCAACAGAGTTAGCAATTTTCAATAATTGTAATATGCAGGCAGTATAATAACCTATGCTTTATGTGTTAGTATGCCTATTATATAATCCTATAATATAATTCAGTATAGTCTAATATAGTCTGAAATCAAATTTCTGTTGACCTGCACTTTTTTCAGTTCTTATGCTATGCCCCAGTATTTATAGTTATACAAGTTCTTGTCGACATCACTGTTTTAGTCCACTTGACAAGGGAAGAATACATAGAGTATATTGTAGGTGGTGCCAGCTGTAGGTGACAATCGGTGTTCTGTATCATATCAGTGTGAGGCTCCAATGACTTTGCCTGTTTTGATGACAGCAAACTATCAGTTCACCTTTACCACAGTGTAGGGTGTTTACCACAGTGTCGGACTGTGACATGAAGGGCCCACTGGGGGAATGTAGTAGAAGGCGCCCATGTTTAGAGGTGTGGCCAGACACCTCAGAGGCTTGGCTATCCATTAGAGAGTGCATGGTCTGGGCCCCTTTATAAATATATATGCTCAATAAATACTGCTTGTGCATCATGATAATGTACCAGATTAATAACAGCAATGTACTGTATTGCATACACCATAGTCATGTGCTGTATAAGGGTATCATATGTATAATGTATAATTCAAGTGCATAGTCTGGAACCTGATCCCTAGAGCAGGAGGTGGGGGCCCAGACAGTGGGGCCCACCGGGGGTTTCCCCTGTATCCCTGTGGACAAGCATACGTCCAGAGTAAGGACAACTACCTTCTTCACACCCTCTGAAACAGGTGATCTTCGCCTTCTCAGACAGTACACCGTTTGCCAAATCTTTACATATATCCTGTCAAGCAAACATTCTGAGTATGAGTAAAATTTATATTATTACATTTTACAATGTGTTAAACATATAAACAAAAGGCAAATATAACACTGTCTTTTCTTCTGATATTAAAGTATGTAACTCAAGAATTTTCAAAATTGGGTTAATTTGTATCTCTGGCTCACCCCAACAAGGAAAGTATCACCTGCCCCATTTATCTTTGTGTACCAGTGTCAGGTGGGAAAGAATAATAGCGTAGCGTATACATTTGAAGGGAAAGAACACCACAAGCACAAATGATTATCCATTATGATATAGTGCTCAGTGAATATACTGTATATGATGATACATGAATGCTTCACACACATTATTATTTGCTCTTATATTAACTTGCAGTGGGCAGTTTCACTCATTTAAGATCTAAAAAGTGAATAAAAGTGCATGTCAGTGTAGTATAGGTTCTGTGAAGTGGGCCTATTGTATTCTAGCAGCTTTAAGCTTGTTCGTGGCACACAAAGAGCTCTATCCTGACACATTTATCTTACTAAGGAATGCTCTTTCTTTGTCCCCTGCAAGTGATCTGTCACCTGCAAGTGATTACACTCAGAACGCATGGCAGGTAGCATCTTTATACCGTGATCAGTCCCATGGGACTGGTAAATAACATTTACATTTTTTAATATACTTCTCATCTCTGATGCACTTTTCAATAAGTTTGGAAATCGGTACCTAAAACTACTAATAAGGGTCCACCCTCAGCAATAGAGATCTCTCCACACTCTTTCCTTTGCCCCCATACTTGTTACCCCATATTTAATACGCTTCTCTACTGTAGGATCACACACACACTTAGTGGTAATTCCACTAGAAGCAAAGTCTAGGAGAGACTCTTGGGATTGCCCTGAGATCCTTCATCGGCCATGAAATAAAAACAGGAAGAAATGTGTTGGTTTCTGTGTTAGAGTTATAGGAGGACTTGCAAACGTTCAGGTAGAAAGTGTATAATATCTTTAAATATTGCTGGGGACCCTGATTTAGGTCTTATAAGCAATGTCTTGTAACCCTATCACTTTTCAGCACTGCACTGAAGATGAGTATAAAGACATGGGAATGAGGGAAAGGAACTAACATTGTCCTCCCCCCCCCCATCATTGCACGCATCAAAAAAGGGGGCATGGCGTCACTGCATGTTGGCAGGGGTGTAATGCTTGTTGCCAGGGGTTTTATGCTCTGGATATCATGCTCGTTGCCAGGGGTGTAATGCTCGGTGCCAGGGGTGTAATGATCTGGCGGTGTCATGCTCATGGCCAGGGGTTTAATGCTCGTTGCCAGGGGTGCAACGTGTTGACGCTGTGTGGTTGCTGGCACCACCGCCAGCGCTGAGCACTCCCGGCACTTCCGGGCAATGCTGCAGTGCTATGCAGGGACAGGGGAGTGAGATGCATCTGTCTCCTCCAAGTCGACACCCTTTTTTGGAGGGACATTAGCAGATATACATGCAGATGACTAGTTTGCATGGGAATCTGCTGTGCTACAACCCCCCGTCCCGACGCCAGCCTGGTGCCTCCAACCCCAAGGGCTGCGGTGGCTGTAATTAGGCCAGTGGAAGGAATACTTTATTTGCAGAAGAAGTACAATGCTTAATTACAGAAATGTTATAAAGAAAAATGTTACAGATTACAGAAACAAACATGTTGCAGATTCCGATGAAAAGAAAAAAAAAGTTACATAATATAACACACAGCTTATTCTGGCTGGGAGGAATGTCAGGAAATATAGGTACAGGCTTCAACTTAGAATTGATTCCCCAAAGTCTGACACAGAACAAAATTCTCCCATACCACTTATCACCTGTCCTCCCCACCCAGTAGTTCACAGGTTCTCAAACTCAGTCCTAGGGAACCCACACAGTGCATGTTTTGCAGGCCTCCTCACAGAACCACATCTGAAATAATTATCTCAACCTGTGGATCTTTTAAAATATGTCATTGAGTAATGAGTTCACCTGTGCACCTGCGGGGTTACCTGGAAAACAATGACTGTTTGGGGTCCTGAGAACCGAGTTTGAGAACCTATGCTGCAGTTGATGTCATGACCAAGTCTGCCCACATAACTTTTAATGTAAGTACAAATAACTGTGCGTAATTTCTCCTGTGTAATAGCTACAATACATGCAATATGGTATGATGTTTACATAAAACTGCATTATTTATGCTATAATATGAATGTAGGTATGGCTGCTTTGTGATGTGTGATTGGTGAGATACTCCATTTCTCCCAGCCCATACATCCTACTGATTCCAGAAGCGCACCTAACCTACGTATAGACTTGAGATATACTTCTAGGATTCTGTTAACCCTTAGCTATTATAGAAATAATAATTTGTCTATTAAAATCAGATAACATATTGTAAGTCTTTAATCTCTGCTTTAAGTGCGGTTACACCTGGTATTTGGATTATTCATTGCTTGCCCCAGCTGTGTTTGGTGTAGCTTCACATGTACAAGTAATCAGTATGCGAATGTAGACACAAGACTACCCATCCGTGTTCAGCTTATTTACCTGGTCACATAAATACATTTTAATAAAACTACATAGATATACCTCAGGGATTCCTAAGGGTATTTGAAACTTCCAATTTATCTGTGTAGACATAATTATAGCACAACCTCTAAAGAACATAACTGGTAACGTGCTATAATATGCCTATAGTCTCTACAATGGGCTACCATGTTATTTCTACACAATTTATATGTTTTAATAAACTTTAAAAAAAAAGGCAGATTTCATTATTAAAACCCATACTTTTCTTTTGCTGTTTTGGTAAGGTGCACTAATGTCGATACAAGAACCATAAAGTATCCTATGTAATAAAAAGCTAACACTGCTCCTTACCTCTATCGGTGGAATTCAAGTAGATAGCGCTTGACTGAGCAATTTAAGTGTTGCGTTGTTTGGCCGCGCACAGCCACCAGCACTGACATTAATGTTGTTCGGTCATTTTGACGGGCTGGTAACTAGTGTCTTGATATAGTTTAAAAATAAATGAATAAAATACTTTTGTGGTTAATTTTCTTACATTTTCGTTATTGTGTATAAGCAACCTAAAGTTGTTTGTGAAAATTCAAAGTTTTCTGAAAAAGCAAGGTGGAATTTATGTGGGTACTGCAGAAACAAACAGGTGTGTGAAAAGCCTAAGCGGTGAAAGGTTTAATAGACCCGATGACAAGCAGTATAGATACAAACAAATACTGCCATGTTAACATAGGATGTGACAGCTTTCAAGAAGCATTTGGGCAACATATATTGCTGATGATGAGAGCAAAATGTACTCTAACAGAGCTCCGTTAACATTCTGTAGGCTAATTTTACTAAACTGACCTATTTTTGGATAGTTAGCATATATATTTGTAATGAAAATATATTCATAAGTGCACATAAAAATGTATTTATTGGAATATATTCTGTTTGTATATACATAATTACAATATGTGTGCCATGAATGTAATCTTATAGTGTACTTGCTATTTTTATATTATATAACACATTCTGAAATTAAATAGAATTCATGTTATTTCATAGTAGCTAAACACCTACATAATGTATACAGCCTAGTTAAATGTATAAAATTACTTGCACTATAGGATATATTTATTATGCAGTAATATGTTCAATACAAGAAATACAAAAAATTACAGTTGGGAATTGTACTCTTCTAATATATAATTAGATTTTATTTTTGTAACATATGTAGAATTTGCAAACTTCAGAATTGTATAGATTATAATGATGCTGGTCCTTTCCGTGTCAGACTGCTCAGAAAGTTATATGAAGACCATTAAATATGGTTTATAAAGTACTCCCAAAGTCTGTACTTACTGTTCATATAAGAATGAAGAATGTGCTGTATGTTGGTGTAGGAAGATCAGCAGGCAATTATTGTTTGGGGTGCGAACAATCTATGCCTCTTTCTGTGAAATTGATGGTACCATTATGGCTCAGATATGATAAAAGATGCGCATTCCTAAAGTGGCACACGTTTGTCATTGGAGTTTACACCCATAGCCGTTGTATGCCAATTCAGTCTAATTAGCTAACATAATCTAAAAAGCTCTGCAAGTGCACTAATGATTGTGGGGTTAAAAACAGTACAGTTGAGGTCTACAGTAATGTAGATACCGCCTTCTTGGACCTTAAATCATTCTTTCCAGCTCTAACAATTTATATGGAATAGACAATGGCATATCTACCGTGGGTGTATGGGGTACAGTGCACATGGGCCCACAAGTCAAATGGGGTTTAGGGCACACAAGCCCACAAGTCAAGAAAACTCTCTCTACCCTTTGACTTGTTAGCCCAACCCGCATTTACATGTTCAACCTCAATCCTGGTACTGGTCTGGCTTGTGGAAAGGCTACCCTAAGTTGCAGAAGTCTGGGGAAACTTACTTGAACTGTGCTGGTGCAAACTCCCTGGGAGCATGGCAATCTCCCTGGGGGCATGATTTACAGTAGTCCCACCATTCACAGAGCTGGGGAGAGGCAGGCTGACAAACAGAAGTGGTCTTCACATAATCCCTCCCTCCATTTCTGAATACAAATGTTGAAGCTTACTGGCTAGTTGCAGACTAAGCAATGGATGCTACAGCCTGTCAGTTGAGGCTAGTATGTGATGAAAAAGTTAGGTTAATGATTATGTTGAGGAAGGGATCAACCAGTATGAAGTCCAGGTGGGGGCGGGGTTTGGTGGGGAGAGAATTGTCCCACACAATAATTTGCAAATGTGCACCCTCATTTATTAAAACACCTCTTGGAAAGCCATGATTACAGGAGGGACTGTTTTACCACTCCATGATTGGAACATTCCTATCAACATCAGTAGGGTAATTGGGTGCTGCAAGTCCATGGTGTTTTTATTGTAGGGGAAGAGGGTATTGGCAACCAAGCACTCTTGAAGCAGTGGACACAGGGCCTAATTCAGACCTGATCGCAGTAGCAAATTTGTTAGCAATTGTGCAAAACCATGTGCACTGCAGGTGGGGCAGATGTAACATGTGCAGAGAGAGTTAGATTTGGGTGGGTTATATTGTTTCTGTACAGGGTAAATATACTGGCTGCTTTATTTTTACACTGCAATTTAGATTTCAGTTTGAAGACGCCCCACCCAAATCTAACTCTCTCTGCGCATGTTATATCTGCCTCCCTGCAGTGCACATGGGCCCTCATTCCGAGTTGTTCGCTCGTTCTTTTTCATCGCATCGCAGTGAAAATCCGCTTAGTACGCATGCGCAAAGTTCGCACTGCGACTGCGCCAAGTAACTTTACTATGAAGAAAGTATTTTTACTCACGGCTTTTTCTTCGCTCCGGCGATCGTAATGTGATTGACAGGAAATGGGTGTTACTGGGCGGAAACACGGCGTTTCAGGGGCGTGTGGCTGAAAACGCTACCGTTTCCGGAAAAAACGCAGGAGTGGCCGGGGAAACGGTGGGAGTGCCTGGGCGAACGCTGGGTGTGTTTGTGACGTCAACCAGGAACGACAAGCACTGAACTGATCGCACAGGCAGAGTAAGTCTGGAGCTACTCTGAAACTGCTAAGTAGTTAGTAATCGCAATATTGCGAATACATCGGTCGCAATTTTAAGAAGCTAAGATTCACTCCCAGTAGGCGGCGGCTTAGCGTGAGCAACTCTGCTAAATTCGCCTTGCGACCGACCAACTCGGAATGAGGGCCATGGTTTTGACCATTAGCTAACAAATTTGCTGCTGCAATCAGGTCTGAATTAAGCCCACAGCCAGTAGCATTTGGTGTGATACCCCTAAATGTGCTGTGATGTTCCTATATTTGACCAAACTACCCCCTGGTCAATTTTAGTAGATATGCTTACAGTGGAGTGAGTAATGCCATTCTATGACCCTAACAGTGGCATATGGTGTACTACATGTGCAGACATATCAAACTGGTAGCACTGAATTGATGTAGACTAAGGGAATGGTTTATGAAAGGGTTAAAAGCTCTGTTGTCTGTGAAAACTTGCTCTATACATGAAAGAGTTACTCCTGTAAGAGTAGCGGTGACGTCTGTCGGCGATAGTTTCCCCATGCGGCCATGCCTCCCCTATTTAACAAGGACTACATGTGCTGTTGCTTGTGCTGTTACTATTAATAAAGTATAACAGTATAATGTATAAAGGTACTGACATCTTTTGTTTTGTATTATTTATTTATCATCTGGTTTGGCGCAAATCTGCACATGAGCTGGCTAGCTGGCTCACATATGAACATGACTGGCTCGCAAAATTGATAGGTTAACCCCTACTAGTCAGGGCCAGTATCACCAGGTAGTGGACTACTGGTTTGGTGCAGTATGAGTTGCAAAGGCATATCTTGCCACAGGCAGGGTTAACAATTTGATGAATCGGACAAAGCAATAACAAAGCCCTATTGCTGCTGAAATTGCGTGTTTTTTTTTTCCCAGCAATGAGGCTCTTCTCCTTAATACTAATGATCCCTTGATAATAATACCCTGTGCATAGCTAAATCTGACCACTCATGAGTATGCGAATATTCAAGCTCTGAACTAAAGAAGTGCATACGTAATTACTATGCAGCAGACTAAGGTTTTATTTTTTTGCACAGAAAAGCTTGCTGTGTTTCTTTTGAAACTGGGCAATTTTGCTTCACTATGAGAGGTCTGAAATTGCATCATATAACAGTAATTTGATGTGCAACATTGCATGCAAATTAGATGTTGTTTTTAGTAAGCTGCAATGGTGTAAGTGTAATAATCCGTTTGCTGCCACAGGGGCACAAAACCACTGCAGCATAATGAGCTCTTGTTTTCTCTGTTATCTTAAAGCAGAATACTTATCAGCTAACATTCATTCTAAAGAATTGAATACTTCCATTAAATTAATAGAATATTAAAATAATATATTACTGAGGGGCCTATTCATCATCATTAACAGTTTCTGCATGTTTTATGCAGAAATCATTATTAGGTCTGGGGTTACGAAGAATGATCCGAGCCACCACTGCACAGTTCGACCTTTGGCTCAACTTGCGTATCCATTGCCGATGACGAATACATCGCTATATGAATTATTTCTACTGAAGAATAGCACGTACAAAATAGTACTGTATTGTACAAGCACATAAACACACATTCAAAACAATTAGGAGTCAACAAGTAACATCCTGACAGTAGGTGTACACTACACACAGCATCGCTGCTATAGTAACTGTCCTCGTATTCCAGTGCCATCTCGGGCTATATAAGGGGCTTACATCTTCCTGCAAGTTTATTAGTTCACTAACTTCTTCACTGACTTCTTTCTGTGTGTTTTACCTAAGCTATTATGTTAGCTGGATATGATAAATTTGCCCAGGGCCAGATTATGTGCCACATAGGGTCTGAAAACGATCATGGGACTACTGTATTGTGAGAAGCAGAAGATAACAGAAATACAATACATGGGATGATGATGATGATGATGATGATGATGATACAAAGGTATATTGTGTGCTTTATAACTGGGCATATTCGCTACGGGTGATGCAGAGTCCTAACATAACACAGTCATATCTCCACTCGAAGCTGAAAGCGTAACGGTTGGTAAGGTGGTGTTCACATGTGGGCTAAATTAAATGAGGGGGTTTCTAAGGAATGCATTCACATAATTACACCTGTTCTGAGACAGATTATTTGCACCAGGGATAGAGTTGGTAAAAGTGCAAACTAGTAATAATGGCAGCATAGGGATAGAAACGATACAAATATACATATCTGTTTTCATGCCCGCAGTGCGAGTGCAATTGGAGCTGACATGACACTCAACTCTCTTTGCCCTATAAATTGATATTTATCTTTCTTACTATTCTTCTTTGGCTTTAACTTTAAAATTATAACATCCTTAAACAGCCTGCATCAGACTCCTTTATTCATATTTACCCCTCACCACCCCACTTCCCTCTAATACTCAGCCTGTAACTCTGTCAGTGTAACGTAAGACCTTTTCAACGTAGGACCATTTTAATATCATGATCATTTTTTATCTACCTGTCATTGCTTTTGCTTCTAGATGATATATCCATACACTTTATTCTGAACCTGCATGTTGTAGAAATATAATAGACCTCAAATATACCATCTTTCTTCTGTCACTTTCAAATTCCTATAAATATGTTCTGTAGAATGCATGTGCTGTAACAAACTAACATAAATCCATGACTTGTCTCTCTCAAAGAAACTCAGCTTTCTGGCAATAACATAACAATGACTCACACAATCAGACATGGACTCATACCTTTCACAGCATGGCTACATTCTACCTACACCTCCAGGACAAGGCACACGTTAGGCGTGAACACACTGCATATCCAAACCTTCTCTTCAGTTCCATCACTCAAGTTGCCACGTTGTCAGGTATTGTAAATATTATCTGGATTACTATCATTTGACATAGGGGTCATTCTGACCCGTTCGCACGCAGCGGTTCTTCGCTGCGGTGCGAATGGGTCAGAAATGCGCATGCGCGGCGTGCGTATTGCGCATGCGCGTCGTTGCCCGGCGACATGGGTTGCCGGGCAATGATGCGCACAGTGAAAAAGAAGACGCAGCGCCGATCGCAAGAAGATTGACAGCGGAGAGACGTTCCGAGGCGGATACTCACCATTGGATGCCGTTTTCGAGGAGTGGTCGTCCGAACGCAGGCATGTCCAGGCAAACGGATGTCTGACGTCAACGCCAGGGAAAAACGTCACTGGATCCGTCGCACAGGGTAAGTAACTCCAGGGTTACTCTTCCACCGCACAAAACTTTTTTAGCTAAGCAGGGCTGCACAAGCGAACGCAGCCCTGCTAAGCTAAAATACACTTCCCCATAGGCGGAGTTTAGTTGATCGCACCAGCAACAAAAAGTTGCTGGCTGCGATCAACTCGGAATGACCCCCATAATTCACACAAAAAGTACACGCTACAGATGCCCAAACACACATTGCTTTGTGACTGGATAATATAGCCATAATATATAACTATTTTTTTTATTAGTAATACATTATATAGCATTTGGTTAGACTTTGCTATTTTACACTGACTAATTGAATATTTGGAATGGTGACATTTTTACCACTTTTGGTTAATTTACTGTTCAAATGATTATTTTCCAGTATAATTCCAGCCCATAAGAAACATAAATTAAACAGTTTTATTTAATATCTAAAATTGGTAAAGTACATAGTTATGTGAACTTCAGGGCCGCCTTTACCCATACACTGGGTACACAGCTGAGTAGGGTGCAGCATATAGGAGGGTGCCCTGGCTCAGCTGTGCCAGCAACATGCGTAAAACTGGCCCTACCCAGTGTCGGACTGGGGCATGAAGGGCCCACCGGGGGAATGCAGCGGTAGGGGCCCATGTCTACGGGTGTGGCCAGTCTCCAGAAGTTTGACTAACCATTACAGAGTACACGTCTGGACCCATTGATAAATATATCTAGCAAATACAGCTAGTGCATGCATGATAATGTACCAGATTAATAACAGCAATGCACTGTAGAAAATACACCTTAGTCTTGTGCAGTTTAATGTAACATATGCATAATGTATAATTCAAGTACACAGTCTGGAACCTGTTTCCTAGAAGAGGTGGGCCTCCAGACAGTGGGGCCCACCGGGGGGTTCGCCAACACCCCTGTGGGCCAGTCCAACCCTGGCCCTACCTGCTCAAATTGTAAAGCGCAACTGAATTTGCTGCGCTATATAAGAAACTGTTAATAAATAAATAAATATGCCACCCCGGGCAGTGCCTGCCAGGAATACTCGCCGAGCAAGCAGTGATGTTGGTGCCACCATGCCATCTCCAGCAGCGCACCTCACCACAGTACTGTGAAGAAATGCAAAATAAACTACTGCTCCCAGAAGCCCCTGCTGCCAGACATCAATGACTGCTGGGAGCAGTAGTTTATTTTGAGATTCTTCACAATATTGCAGTGTGATGACGAGCATGTCATGGTGGCACCAACATCACTGCCTTATCTACAAGTCTCTGGGCAGGTGCTGCACAGGGGGTATATCAGGTAATACTTTGCCCATAAATTAATGTGTAAGAGGCACTACAACAGTGGGCATAATGTGTATGGGGCACTACTACTGTGGCCATAATGGGTAAGGGGCACTACAACAGTGGGCATAATATGTAAGAGGCACTACAATAGTGGGCATACTGTGTAAGGGGCACTACAATTGTTGGCATAATGTGTAAGGGTCACTACTACTGTGGGCATAATGTGTAAGGTGCACTACAACTGAACTTTTCCCATGAGACCATGCCCCTTTAATTTTTTCAAGGCATGCGCCGAAGTATATATTCACCTACAAAAAAATATTTGGCTTCAGACCGGCCATGGTAACCATATAAATATATGTATATCTGTAATATACAGGGTTCTAGTAAAAAATACTGTAATACACTTAAATGAATAAAACATGCTGCAAATACAAACTAAAACACTGATGAAGTGTGAAAAAGATTGTGCTATGTAAATCAGAATACAGATACAGTACTATGGTTCTTAAATGGCAGCTAATTCTTACCTTTTCTCTCTCTTTGCATTTCTTCCACCTTGATTCTGTTCTCGGCTATAAAACCTGATAGAATTACCATTACAAAAACAAATCCTTCATTTTTATGCAGCAGAATGTATTATGAAATCAGTTGGGTAAACTTTCAGCTTTCTTCCTTGTTTCCTTTACTTTGAAAATATTTCACTAGAATTTGTTTTGTAGATAATCAAAGGGGTTTCTCCTATTTAGAGAAATGACTCAGGGTCCCCTGTTGGTGTAGTAGAAGAGTGTAGTGCATGTGTGTGAAGATGTTAATGGATGACGCCCAAATAATATACTCCTTAATTGTTTTGCACCTGTTGCTAATTTAATATTGTACTAATTTGTAGTTTACATAAGAGGAAAATTGCATGACGGTCTAGTGCTGGAGTCTGATTTGCAAACTGTCATTGTTGAGAACAAAGAGAGACAGTATCTAAGTGAGTGAAAGTGTTCTGTATTTATGAGGGCAGGGAAGCATTAGCTCCAAACAGTGTGCAATAGTTGGAACATGAATAATGCTAGTCAGATTTGGAGGTATATCCAATAACTGCTTAAAGATGTCACATCAAAAGATGAAGTAAAAATGCCTATAGCTAGGCAGGGCATTGGAGAGAGCAAGTCATAGCCCACAAATGTCTGAGAGTAGAGGACGTGTCGTGAAGGTGGATATATTCTACACTAGAATGAGGTGTCTCCAGAGGCTGCAGCTTATGCATTTGTAGAGAATGAGATTTTGATGCTTTCATTTAAGGGAAGAAACAAAACTAATTAGCCAGGAGAGAATAAGGAATGCAAATGTTTCTGAATTAGATGAGAGGGAGATAGTTCAGCCGCTTAATCCATCACTTGTCTGTTCTGCGCCGTGGAGATGCAGGTTTCACATAATCAGCTCAGTGCTATTTTATTTGTGTGATGCAAATGTGTTTGTATTACAGGGTTTAATATATTATTGTACGTGAACGTGATATTAACCTTATTATAAATTAAATGTATATAACAGCTAGCCCCACATTGCATTTGCTGCTCAGGATATGAATGGCAATTACCTGCCATGGGGTCAAGCACATAAAAAACTTTTACCCATTAAAAGAAGCTATACACAGTATAAATCAGAAAACTAGTTTGTTGCATGTAATATAAAAGAAATACAAACATTAAGCAAATTCTTCTTTTTAGCAAATTTCTTAATCTATTAATATATGATTAACCCAAAATCTGTAATTATTTGTGTCTCTAACAATAATGTAATTAAAGTGATATCCACCTTTAAAAGTCTTTGATTTGATTTTAAACTATATTTTGCACAAAAAGTGTTTTCTCGCTATTACTGTAGAGATATAGCTATCCAGTACCACTTACGTAGGTGTTGTTGTTTCTGGTAATTTACAAGTTGTTTCCACCCTTTTGTCTGACTTAATCCTTCACTCTTTGCTGCAACACTAGCTATAATTTGTCGTAAAAGCAGCACTAATATATGATTTAGCAGAAATGGGGACAAGAAAGATCAGCCAGCACCATATTTTGGCAGAATGGTGTCCCAAATGATTGCTGAGTGACTTAAATTCAAGGTCTATGAAATAGGAACAACTACACAGGTCTTCATTTGCACAATTTTGTTTAGTTCAGTTATAAAAGGGTCTGGTTGTTGACAGTGACAGTTTCAAAATGTTGACACCAGACTAACCTTGACTGCATTTCGATTGTGTCGACATTTTGCATATTGAAAATTCAATTGTCAAAGTAATGATGTTGACATTGTGAATGTCAACCTAACAACCAGCACTGATAAAGAAAAAACACCTAATTCTCTTTTGTTCTTGCAATATAATATATTTCTATCAGCAGAGGCATAACTAGGAATAGAGGGGCCCCATCACATCTTTACTTTACCACCGTGACCTTAGCACCAGTCTGCAAGCAGTCCAGTGGCATATGGTGCTTTGCACAACATAGTTCATTAGCCGAGCCAGCTCTGCGTTATCTGCTGCTCTCCAGAAAAGAACAGATGTCGTTAGCAATCACAGAGCACAGTAATGCTTGTGTGTCTGGAATCTTACATTTGTGAAACCTACTATATGGAGTGTAACAGTGTGTAAGAGTATAGCTATCCCTAGGCTAATATACATCGGCACACAAAGCACCCCTATTCCAGTAACTTTAGGAATCTAAATCTTTAGCTGGAGCCATATTGGCTGCTATATGCATGTGGTGATTATTATTATTATTATTATTATTATTATTACAAGTTATTTATATAGCGCACACATATTCTGCAGCGCTTTACAGAGAATAATTGTCCATTAACATCAGTCACATTCACAACTTATTGGGAAAGTTATAAGACAGATAATAAAAAATGTGTATAGTCGCGATCCTGACAGTCCTGTTTACCCGCGGATATGGGATAGATTGCACTGGTACCACATCTTGGCTCCTCACCTCTCGCCCATGTCCCCTATCTATGCCCCCTGGGTGTAATGACTCCATGGCCTCCTTTTGGCAGGAACTTCAATTAGACCGATATAGGCATATAAGTGGTGACTTTGCCCTGTCGTCATTTGCACCTCTTCAAACTTGTTGTCCCCCACATCCTCGTATATGATTTCAGTACTTGCAGATTGCTAGTTTTGTTACTTAGCAGTACCCTTCTCTATCCCTTTGGCAGTTGTTTGCATTTGAATGCATCTATGTCTATTCAAAAGGCCGTAAAGGCAACATTTCAGTACTCTATAACTCCATTCTGGCCCATCCCCCTTCTGATCTCATGAATTGAGAGACTGACATGGCTGGCTGTATGGATGACGAGGGATGGTCTACATTGGGTCCAGCATTGCCAAAGCCTCCATGAGCATGGCTATATGAGAAACATGTTACAAAGTTTGTACTAGGTCGTACTTAGGGCCTAATTCAGACCTGATCGCAGCAGCAAATTTGTTAGATAATGGGCAAAACCATGTGCACTGCAGGGGGGACAAATATAACATTTGCAGAGAGAGTTAGATTTGGGTGGGTTATATTTTTTCTGTGCAGGGTAAATACTGGATGCTTTATGTTTACACTGTAGTTTAGATTTCAGTTTGAACACCCAAATGTAACTCTCTCTGCACATGTTATGCACATGCCCCCCCTGCAGTGCACATGGTTTTGCCCATTAGCTAACAAATTTGCTGCTGCGATCAGTTCTGCATTAGGTCCTTAGTTCCATCTAAACTTTACACACTGTTTCCATCTACACCAAGTTCATGCTGGAGGCAATGTGGAAAAGAGGGTATGTTTTTTCCCATATGGTGGTTGCGCCTCGTAACCTGCCTTTACTGGGACTAAGTGAGGTACCTGATATCGCAGGTCTTAGGTCTTTCTCTGCTACAAAATGCTTCTATTGCACTTCTGTCTGCACCAGTCCAGTCAGCCAGCAAGCACAGGACAAGTTAATAATTCATATATGATATGCTGCAAAATCTCGGATTACTAAACTTGGAAATCTTCCTTTTCTCGCTCTTTAGCAGCCCTTCATGCCCATGTCCATTTTGTGGCCTCTATATAATTAATTTCAAGCCTACAAAATGACTCTGTGGCTACCTTTTATAAGGTCTGGTCCCAGTGAAACCTGTATCAGTCCCCTCAATTACCTGGATTCTGCTTATTTTATGTTTTACAAAGTTATTTATTTTCTGTTTTATCAATTTTTTTCCTTATTTATGCCCCCCCTCCTCTCCTCTTATAAGATGTCTGGCATCTACCCTAGCCTCATTTATTTTTGGCTCTCCTGTTGGCCTTTCAATAATATGTCTGTGCTGAACTGGTTTTTGTTTTTCTATTCTACTGATTGTATGTTTCCCATTTTGACTGCTTCATCAGCTGGTGATATATTCCCTATATTTTTGTACACCTGTTTATATTAGAAATCTCCATAAAAAATTGATTTAAAAAGAAAAAAATGAGTATATATTCATCAGTATGTAGAGCTGTATGCATGTTGTGTTGCACCTGCTCCCTTTGTGCATGTGTGATACTCGTCATTGTAATCAGCGTGCGCGTGCTCCAACTTATATTTGGTGGAAAAGACACATCTGAAAACAGACTCTCCATTGCCTGTAATTGCGTATGCTTGATTCTCTATTGACAGTGTTTCTAGGGTGCTAATGGATAGGATAACATAATAATTTCGTTAGCTACCCTTATCTCCTATATATGTTTAGAGTTCTTCAAAACTCTAATCTATAGCTAATTATATTTCTAGAATGCTCACAGCAGCACATAGTATTTCTGGAGATCAATGTGCTGATTTTAAGGAATTGTGACAGTAAGGACAGAGCTTCATTTGACAGGGGCAGTGTCAAAATGAGAGCTAAAGTGGATGTTGGAGGCAAGAAGAAAACTACGATTAGAGATAATGAGTAGTGTCAGTCTATAGATTTGGACTTCTATCAAACTGATGTCCAAGAGGATAGATTGTACGGTCAAATGCATTGCCAGGATAAGCAAAGTACATTTTTGAAACTTTTTTCTTATCACATTTTACTGTTTTATCTTGCTCTACTACTCCATCCTCCTTTGTTGGCATATACTGTAGTACTGGCATGTGGGTGATCAATATGCAGAGCCGGCCCTAGGTATAGGCAAACTAGGCAATTGCCTAGGGCATCTGGTATGCCTAGGGGCATCAGCAGCTTCTGCTGATTAAAATGATATGCAGCATGCCTATGTTCTGTGTGTAGCATTTCGTACACAGATACAGCCACAGTCGCACACAGTATATAGGCATGCCACATATAATTTTAATCAGCAGAAGCTGCTTGTGTATCCTAGCCACATAGCAATGCAAATAAGATGCATTTTCATAAAAAATAGGCACCCGACGCTGAGCTGCCAGTTGACTCACGCTGGGAACTACATGTGTCATTATGTGTATAAGGGCATTAATAATGTGTAACATATGTGTAAGGGGCACTATGTGTGTCATTATGTGTATAAGGGCACTAATAATGTGCGGCATATGTGTAAGGCCAAATGTGCACACTGTTCTTATTTAAATTACAGGGGGTAGGAAAGCAAAAAAAAAAAGGACTGCTATGGGTGGGGGGTGATGGTGCTGGGAAAGGGGTGCAGGGTCAGAGGCGGAACTAGCGGTGGTGCTAGGGGGCACCAGCCAAAATCTTGCCTAGGGCATCATATTGGTTAGGGCCGGCTCTGTCAATATGTACAGACTTTTGTACAGTTCTTACATTTCCAGGCACATGCATATGTTCTTGAAATTCAGTATAACGTGCTAAGAAATTATAAGGTCATTTCAAAGGTGAGTGCAGGATATTTTCACTGTGGCTAGGATGTTGGAGAATTAAAAAGCCTATTAAAGATTGCATTTACCCCTTCAGACCAAATGGCACCCTCTTTCATGTTACTACATTTATGTTATGAATTTAGAGGACAGGGTGCTAAAATACAACACACAAAAAATACGGAGGTGGCCGGATACACATTCTGGCCGGATACTCTTACCCTAATTATATGTAAATGTATTACTGCATACCATGCATAAAAGGCTGGAAGGAGTAGAGATTACCATATCACAAAGGATCATTGCTCATTGCTGCAGCAGAGCCACAAGAATAAAGCTAAAACAGCACATAATCTTTCTAAATTAAAAATGAACAACTCTTCTGGGTTTATAATTAAGTGTGAAATTTTATCTTAACTCTGTTGCTGATTTTCACATGTTTAATATAAACATTTATCAGGATGTAACCGCCTGCAGGGAGAAGCCGGGATGTGATGGAAAAAAGAGAACCAATTGACGGAGAAAAGAAAAATAAAACAAGTGCATCTAAATGTTATGCTTTGTTTGACTAGATTACTTTGTATTTCACAGATAAGTTGAAATTTGTAAAAACTGCACGCTTTAGACATTAAAGGAGATAAACATGTTTTAGTGATGTAGGTGCACATACCAAGACATTTGCAACTAGCTCTTTATGTATAAGCATCATGCAGAGCAAAACAATGACTTCTTCAGAAAAGCCATAGTGATATGCAAATCTATGTACACTGGTGTAAGGCACCACTGCTTGCTTCAGAAAGGATTGAATTGGTGGACAACCGGTCATTTTTTTTTTTTTAGATTCAATAGTTTTTTATTTGAGTTTTTTATTTTGCATTAACAACCTACACAAAAAACAAACTTAAGACTACAAACATACACAAAAACACATAAACAGCTGTACATTTATAAGGTCCACGGTACATCAAGCGGTTGAAATATCTCATAAGTCATACAGTCGCAGCGCGTCGGCGTCTGGGAGTAACACAACCCAAACAAGCCACTTCCAATATAAGCATAAGCATAGCAGAGTAAACACAGTATATCGAAATACAACATAGCAAGGCCGGCCGTGAGGGTATCCACCTCCAAAACATCCCAGAGTAAAAATAAGGAAATAAATACAAATCTAAACTTTATTTATCCTTAAAATATCTAGAGTCCATCCACCTGCCCCATATTGTAAACAATTTTCTTTCCACCTTCCTAGCCAGGAACACAAATTTTTCGTGTGCAATAGTTTCGTTGACCAGAGATATCCAAGCCTTGGGTGCCGGGGCCTCACCAGCCAGCCACAGCCGGGCTATACAAACCCTAGCCAGGGCACATAAATTGATGACATATCGCCTGCTGGGCGGATCTAAAGCTTCCTCGTCCACAATCAGCAGTGTACACAGCACAGGCGTAAATATGGAAGAGGGAATACCTGTATCAATTATGGTATGTATAACAGCCTTGCAGAACAAAGATATGCTAGGGCACAACCAAAGCAGATGCCAGAAGTCCGCACCCATGGCTCCACACTTAGGGCACCGTGAGCTATGAGACCCCCCAATATGTGCTAACCTCACTGGGGTCATATACACCCTATGCAGTATATATAATTGTATTTGCTGGTATCTAACAGAGGAAGTGGAGATCCGATGGGATCCCATTGCAGTGTTCCATGCATCATCTGATAACAGACCCACATCCGACTCCCACCTACCCCGAAGAGAAGCTAGAGAGTCAGTATGGTGCATCTGGAGAATGCGACCATATATCTTAGAAACCAGGTGTTCTGAGTCCAGCGTCCGCAGCATTAATTTGACCGGGGAATCAACGAGGACCGGAGGGCCATTCGGAAACTGGGCAGCCAAAGCGTGTCTCAGCCGAAGGAATCGAAAGAAGAACCCTGAGGGGACATTGTGCGCTTGTTGAAGTTGTTGGAATGAGTTAAGGGTCCCACCACTATATAAATGGCCCAAAGAATACACTCCCCAGTTTCCCCAGACCTCCCGGACCTGGAGTTGACACAGTTCCGGCAACCCGTAAGCATTATCCAGTGGAGTATCAGGATCAACACCATGACCCTGCATCACAGAGTGCACCAGCTTCCATATCAGGATGGACTGTTTAATCAGTGGCAGTGTGGACATTTTGACTCTACCGCAAAGGAGTAGCTGTAATGGGGAGCCACCAGGATATTCATGGTGCATCATCAGCGAATGCAAAGCCAGGGCATCGAGGTCGTTAACCCACTCCCAGACATGTGTCAGTTGCGCCACATAGTAATAAAAACAGAAGTTGGGGAGAGCCAAACCCCCCAATTCCCGTGACCTGGTCAGGGTATCCAGTCTCAAACGTGCCCGCTTACTAGCCCACACCAGGGAGGAAAGCAACCCATTTATTTGTTTAAAAATCTTCTGCGGAATATAAACGGGAGAGTGCAGCAAAACATATAGAAGTTTGGTCTGGAAAACCATTTTTACCATGTTAACCCTCCCCGTGACCGTTAGAGGTAACTTCCCCCAGGCCTTCACCTGGCTACGAAGATACGTTATTTGTGGAGTAATATTTAGGGAGGAAAATTTCTGAGGATCATTAGACACCCAAATGCCCAGATATTTGAAAGAGTTTACCCACCGCAATGGGAGAGCTACTAATGGGGAGGTAGGAACTTCGCCCCGAAGTGGGGTAATAAAGGATTTCTCCCAATTAATCAGGAGCCCAGAGTATCGCCCGAACACAGTAATAATTTCCAAAATCCTAGGCATAGACTCAGCATAGCGATCCACAAAATACAAAACGTCGTCAGCATATAGGGCCACCCTGTCCTCACGGGCACCCACCTTAAAGCCATAGATCCCCACGTCCGCCCTCAGGAGGCATGCAAGGGGTTCAATGGCCATAGCAAACAGAGTAGGGGACAATGGGCATCCCTGTCTTGTACCCCTAGATAGGGGAAAAGAGTGAGATACAAAACCATTTACCGCCACCCTCGCCGAAGGAGAGGAGAAAACCGGTCATTTTTTGTGACAAATGAGTTTGCTGATCTGTTCTTAAAATGAATTCACATACAAGAGAATCAACGCAGTGTGTGAGCAACTTACTAATTTGCAGTGACAAAAAAGCACTCAAGCAGGGCTGACATCAGAAAATGTCAGGCCCGGGACTGACAAAATAGGCAGGCCCCCTTTGGGTGGAGCGGCAGTGGGAATATCGCTAAAAATGAGTGCATAAACCAGTTTAATAAAAATGTCAGATTGGGCTGTGGGGGTGGGTGTTATTATAACATGTCAATATATCATATAAATTATATGATACCCTAGCCTTGATACATAAATACCTTCATGGTAGTAGCTACCTTCCTCTCACACAGGCCCGGCGACAGGGGGGGTCAAAGGGGACACCCATCCCGTGCCCCGTCGTTGTGATGGGCCCCAGGGTTCAGCAGTGGCAGCATGTCATCATAAATGTAAATAATTATATAACTCATGGCACCGTGCTAGCCACGGGCTGCCCGCTCTGTGGTTAAGACCTTTTTTTCAGCAGTCCCCACACAGCCCTATGGTCAGCCCTCCGTGCCCTGCCCCCAGCCCCAAGTCAGCTGTCAGTCTGAGCCCGACAGTCCCAGTGCCGTGTGCGGTGCCATGTGCAGTGCACTGACGTTGCACTAGTTACAGACAGCAGGACGCTCGTCCGAACCGCTCCTCCTCTTCGAGTCACAGCACGCTGCCCTGTCTTTGCTGTGTGAGTAGCAGGAGTACCAAGCAGGAACGGCCCAGGACAGTACTGCGGGACTGCTGGCAGCTTGTCATTCGGAGCCTGGTTAATTAGTGGCTGGTTGTTGCTGCTAGTAAGGATCTCTAAATCCAGCATGTTTGGGTATTTGGGTTTAGTTTGGGACTTTTTGGGTTTGGGGCGGGCTGCGGGCAGGCACATTATGCATGCATCTGCATTCTGCTCATATGGATGCATCTGCATGCATGCATATCAGATGAGATCAGAGAAGAATGTCTGTGGTGGTGACTGGTCGTTCAGGCTCAGCTGTTGCTCACCACAGACAGTACAGAATGCCTGGCCATTGTGGGTCTGGGAATCTTAATTTTGGAAAGGGATGATCCCATATATCAGTATTGTATTGGGCAGGTGGAGTTGGGATCGGGTGACTGGCAGTTGGGATCCCGGTGGTCAGCATACTGACGCCGGAATCCCCACGAGTGGTAATAGGCCTGGGTCCCCTGCCGGCATTCTGGTGGCTGGGATCCCAGGCGTCAGTATGCTGACCGACAGGATCCCGGCCACGGGAACATAACTACATCCCGGGGAGGTGCATCTGACCAGAGCTGGTAACAGTGGAGGGGTCAAAGGGGACACCTGTACTGGGCCCCAAGGATCAGAGGGGCCCCAAGAATATGCCCCTTAGTGTCCGACAGGTTTGTGAGCTGTCTTGTCCAAATAGGGCAGCGAGCTGCAGGCGGTGTAGGCAAAGTGACAGGAGCCTCTCACACACAGTAAGTGTGCGGCGCAAGTGTATGTCCGCTCTTCCGGGACCAGCTCTGTTGCAGGCAGTTACTGGATGTGGCAGCAGCTCCGCTGGCCAGGATTCAGGTGCCCAGCGCCGGCCCCTTCGGGTGGGGTCTGCTGTGCGGTGTTCAGGTCTAGATACTGGGGAGTGCTGCGCAGGTGAGTCTCTTCCCATGTAAGAGTGGCTTGGTGAGGGGATACAGGGCTTTTGGATAGGGAGGGGGAGCTGGGAATGCAGCATGGAGTCATTGGGGAGAGACAGACTGTAGGGTGTGTGGGGGAGGAAGGAAAGATATACATATTTATATATGTGTATAAATATTTATATTTCAGCAGTGGGGTACACTAGTATTCCACAGGGAATAACATTGGGGTGTAGAGTTGGATCTTGATCCGAGGCACCAACAGGCTAAAGCTTTGACTGTTCCCAGGATGCACTGCACCGCCTCCTCTATAGCCCCGCCTCCGGGCACTAAGTTGGTGCCTGCAGTGCAGGTCACTAACAGGTGGGGCTGCGCTAAGCAGCCCTGAAAAGAGCTTTTTTAGAAGACTTCAAGGGCGGCAGCACTTTCTATGTCTTTATGACATGCTGTGCTGCGGCTCCATCACCTCCCTCAGCAGCGCTGCATATTCCCTCGGCCTGGTTTCCGGATACTTGCAGCGGAGACACGCCGGTTTTCTTCAGGCACACCACTGCTGTTATTCTCAAGGATCGCGTGGCTGCACTTGAAGGGGGAGCTAAGGAAAATCGCAATCTGGTCGCGGTCCCAGGAGACGGACCGCGCCGCTGGCATTGACACTGTGTCGCACAGGGACCCCACTATATCCACTAGAGCAAGGAGCACAGGTCGGATTTACTAAAATCTATTTGCAAAAGGCTCCACAGTACCCGGTGGTGAAGTCCAGCAGAGGGGATAAGGCGCTGACCTGTAGCCCCTCCCCCAGCTCCGGGCGCCATCTACTGCTAGTGTTCCCAGCCTGGAGCTGCATCTCTCTCTCTACGTCATTTCCTGAAGAGATTTTGGCGCCATTACATAGCTGGGCTGATCTCCGGGACTGCTGGGCACCGTCTCTTCTGTAAAGCCGCCTGTATCATCAGCGCTGTGCATTTACAGACACTTAAGTATTCTACATGTCATTTTAGACAGTGTTAGTTAAGAACAAGTGTACTGCTATCTGAATATTTAGTACAAGTATTCTGTGATATACATCCAGTGTTTACTGTGCATTGTTATATCTGTATACATACATATTTATATGTAATTACTAGTCCAGTGCAGTTTTATTGTTATATGTGATAATTCTTGCATTGTACCTGTGACTGAGTGTGCCTATAGCTGCTGTGTGGATTCCACTCTTGTGTATCACACCTTTGCTATCACGATATTCTGTACCCTGGGGAACTAGGCGCGTCAGAGTCTCATATAATATATAGTGCTACACAGGGTATACTGTTTGTATTTTTCACTGTGTTTTCCAGTCACCCCACACCGCCTATATCCTCTGTTTGTGCTCTCTATTTACTGTCACAAAACACAGGGGATTATTTGCTTTTTTTGTGTTTGTCTGGCTTTATTGTACTATTACATCCTAAGGCTACATCCCACATGATGTCTGCTACACAGGGTGGGACATCAGTGGACGCTCCTGCAGCATGCAGTGCTGTCATCACGGATTCACCAGTGGGAGAAGTGTTAGCTGCTGGATCAGGCGCTGGGGGTCATAAATCTCCCAGTCTGTCTGTGGCACCTGTGGTCAATCAAGACCCACCTTGGGCAGCTTTTTCAAATATGCTGACTAGGCTTGTAATGCATCTCACGCCCCCTGTGGGGCCTCCTGTGCCATTGCAGCCACATATTGTCCCTGTAGTTAATCCGCCATGGGCGGATACTTTGTCTACCCAGTTGCAGCAATTAAATCAGACTTTGTTTAGAAAAAAGTCCACCTCATGTCCCTCTGGGGCCAAGTGGTCATCTAAGCGGGCCATTTCTTCTTCACAATCCACTAATATTTCGGATAATTCTTCCGATGAAGATGGGGAATATACTGATCCATCAGACACTGATACAGTTGCTTGGAATCTGCAACCCAGGTTGATGTTCCTGACCTTGTGGAGGATATCAAGCTGATTCTCCAAATTGATGGTGACATTGAGCCTCCTGTTACATCTAAGAAACCTGATAAGTTTAAACGTCAGAAGGTTGCTAATGTAGTTTTACCACACTCTGACCTCTTAACTGGCATATGTCAGGAATCTTGGTCATCTCCAGGGAAGAAGTTTTCCCTGTCTAAAAAGATGCTAGCTCGTTATCCTATCCCTGCTGAGTTGAGCAACAAGTGGGAAACTCCACTGCTGGTGGACTCTCATGTCGCCCGTCTTGTGATGTCCTCTACTCTGCCTGTCACCACTGTTACCTCACTGAAGGAACCAACAGATAAGCATGTGGAGGGATGCCTGAAGTCTATTTACACTCTTACCGGTGCTGTACATAGACCCACTATGGCTGCCTCTTTGGTGGCAAAAGGAAATGAAGCATGGATTCAGGCAATTGAGGAGGAGTTACCTCAGGATTTTCCTGACACTGCCAGACAATATCTGTCGTATATTACCACAGCCTCTCACTATATTCAGGAAGCGGCCTCTGATGCAGGGGTCATGGCGGCCAAGGCTTCTACTATGTCTATCCTGGCTTGCCGGATTCTGTGGTTGAGGTCCTGGAATGTGAACCTGGACTCTAAAAATACCTTGGAGGTACTCCCTTTCAAGGGAGACATCATGATTGGGGAAGATCTGAATAAGATTGTGACTGACTTCGCGACGGCCAAGACTGCGTTTCTCCCAAGTACTAATCTTTCTGCACCGAAGGCTAAGAGTACCACTTTTTGTTCCTTTCGACCTTCAAGTAAAGCAAAGGGTCAGGCATATCCGAGACAGGCTCGTACTTCCAAAACCTCTAAGCCCAAATCTAAACAATCCTGAAAAGTTGTCTCTCATGGGTACGCAATCTCTTTCAAGAGACATCCCCCTTGCCAGTTCTGTCCAATGGTTATCCCCTTGGATCCATTGAAAGCACAAGCTCTACACATGGTTGTACAATCCCTCCTGGAAACAGGAGTGGTAGTGCTAGTACCTCTTTCCCAGGGAGGCAGGGGATACTATTCGACTCTGTTTCTAGTTCCGAATCGGAATGGGTCTTTCCGGCTTATCCTCAATCTCAACTCATTCAACAAGTTTGTAAAAGTGTCCAAATTCTGTATGGAAACTCTGCGCTCTATTGTGCTGGCCATGGAACCCGAGGACTTTATGGTATCCCTGGACATACAAGATGCTTACCTACACATACCTATTGCCATTTTGCATCAGCAATATCTGTGGTTTGCTATTGGCAACCTTAATTTTCAATTCCAGGCTCTGCCATTTGGACTGGCCACGGCACCTCGGATTTTCACCAAGGTAATGGCCATGATGACTGCTTTTCTCCGTCGTCAGGGAATCAGTATCCTGCCATATCTGGACGACTTGCTGATTCTGGCAAACTCCCAAGATGTCCTCCTCAGTCAACTGGAGATGTCGGTCAAATTCCTTCAAGCCCACGAGTGGCTCATCAATTGGAAGAAGTACTCGCTGGTCCCTGCTCGGAGCATGGTGCACCTGGGTGCGCTGTTGGACACACACAGCCAAAGACTGTTTCGGTCTCCGGAGAAGGTCCTGAAACTTCAGGACAAGATCAGATGCTTCCTCTCTCACCAGAGTGTCTATACACTTGGAGATGCAAGCACTAGGCCTCATGTTGTTGGCTTTTGACATGGTAGAGTACGCTCAATTTCTTTCCTGCCCTCTGCAGAGGTTAATACTTTCCAAATGGGCCTGCCTGCCTCATCGGATCAGGTCTCAAATGATCTCTCTGACTCCGGAGGTTCGTCTGTCACTGAGCTGGTGGCTACGGGACCAACAGTTGAGCAGGGGCCGTCCCTTCTGGCTCTCCAACTAGGTCCTCCTGACAACAGATGCCAGTCTGCGAGGTTGGGGCGCAGTGTTGGAGCAACACTCTCCCCAGGGTCAGTGGACCAGGGAGGAATCTCTCCTCCCGATAAACATTCTGGAATTGCGGGCAGTGTTCAATACGTTCACACTGGCCCTGCCTCTGGTACAGAACAGGCCTGTTCAAGTACAATCAGACAATGCCACCACGGTGGCACATAAATCATCAAGGCGGCACTCAAAGCCACATAGCAATGATGGAAGTGTCAAAAATTCTCAGAAAGGCGGAACGCCATCTGCCAGCCATATCGGCAGTGGTCATTCCAGGAGTCCTCATTTGGGAAGCGGACTTCCTCAGTTGTCAGGACGTGCACGCCTGAGAGTGGAGTCTTCATCCCGAAGTTGTTCAACTCCTAGTGGAAAAGTGGGGCCTACCAGATGTAGACCTGATGGCATCTCGACACATTCACAAGGTTCCGGTCTTTCGAGCACAGACAAGGGATTCTCAAGCAGCGTTCGTGGACGCACTGGCAATTCCATAGAACTTTCGGCTGCCATACGTGTTTTCTCCAGTGCCACTACTGCCCAGGGTAATACAGAAGTTCAAACAAGAAGGAGGAATACTACCTCTAGTTGCTCCAGCGTGGCCCAGACGGCATTGGTTCTCAGACTTGCGTCCTCTTCTACTTCCTCAATGCCCAGACCTCCTCGCTCAAGGCCCTTGTGTCTGCCCGGACCTAGCCAGACTGGCTTTGATGGCATAGCTCTTGAAGCATCACTCCTGAGAGCAAAAGGATTTTCTGAGGTGGTTATCCAAACTATGTCGAAAGCCCGTAAACCGGCTTCGGCTCGGATTTATTACAGGGTCTGGAATTCTTACTTCACATGGTGTGCTGCTAAGAATTATGTAGCATATACGTCAATAACGTCAAGACTTTTGGCTTTTCTACAACAAGACCTAGACTTGGGCCTTCGTCTGGCCTCCCACTAGGTTCATATTTCTGCCTTGTTGGTGTGGTTTCAGAGAAAAATTGCGTCTCTGACGTTCACATTTTTACTCAGGGTGTTTACTCAGGAATCAGCCTCCCTATGTCCCCTCTGTGGCTCAATGGGATCTGTCTGTCATCTTAAATGACCTGCTAGAGTCTCCATTTGAACCTCTTGAGTCTGTGGACCATATTTCTGTTGGCTATTGCCTCTGCTAGGAGAGTGTCGGACTTAGGCGCTTTGTCCTGTCGCCCACCCTTTCTGATTTTTCACCTTGATCTTCTTCGAACTCTCCTGGGTATTTGCCTAAGGTGGTATCATCTTTTCACCTTAACCATGAGATTGTGGTTCCGGCCTTTAACTCTTCTGGTCTATCTTCCAAAGAAAAGTCTTTGGATGTGGTACAGGCTTCCCGTGTTTATGTGTAGAGGGCTGCCTCCATCAGGAGGTCAGCTTCCCTTTTTGTACTTTTCGGTTTTCACAAACATGGCTGGCCTGCGAATAAGCAGACCTTGGCCATATGGATTAGAATGGTGATTGCACAAGCTTATGCGCAGGCTGGGCTCCCAGCTCCTGCTGCTATCAAGGCCCATTCTACTTGGTTGGTTGGACCTTCTTGGGGGCCCGGCGTGGCGCGTCTGCTGAACAATTGTGCAAGGCGGCTACGTGGTCCTCTGTGAACACGTTCATCAGGTTCTATGCCTTTGATACTTCCACCTCCCAGGATGCTTCCTTTGGACGCCGGGTTCTTGTGCCCGCTACAGTGCATCCCCTCCCATGAGGAACTGCTTTAGGACATTCCCTATGTTATTCTCTGTGGAATACCAGTGTACCCTGCTGCAGAAAAGGAGATTTATGGTAGACTTACCATTGTTAAATCTTTCTGCGAGGTACACTGGATTCCACAGGCGCCCACCCTGACGCACTTAGCTTCTTTGGGTTTGTATGGCATTAGCCGCTAGTCCCTTCTCCTGTTGTGAGAATGTGGTTCTATGTGACTAACATCTACCATCTCTCTAACCTGCTACTGCATTGGACTGGTTAACGAAACTGAGCTCCAGGCCTGGAGGCGGGGCTATAGAGGAGGCGGTGCAGTGCCATCCTGGGAACAGTCAAAGCTTTAGCCTGTTGGTGCCTCGGATCAAGATCCAACTCTATACCCCAATGTTATTCCCTGCGGAATCCAGTGTACCTCGCAGAAAGAGATTTAACAATGGCAAGTCTACCATAATTCTCTCTCTCTCTCTCTATGAGGGGGGGCCCCAGAGATATCACTGTACCGGGCCCCAAGACATATGTTGCCGACTCTGCTTCTCACACATATATACCCCGGCTCTGCCCCATCCATTTCCCTCTTACATATACAACAGCCACCTCCCTCTCACAGATATATATGTGTGTGTGTGTTTCCCAGTATAATAGTTGGTCTGACGCGTCCTGCAGACTTAGGTGGGAATTCAGTTGTTTGAAAAGTCGGTTGGGTGTCTGTTTTTTCCTGTCTATCAGATAGGAAAATACAGACACCCAACTGACTTTTCAAACAATTAAATACCCCCCATAATGTTGCCTTATCTCTGACTACTGTTAAACGTGATGCTTTCCTGTATTCCTATGTATTTGTAAGTTTACATTTGTTAATATACTTATCCGCAGCAGCAACGATGGCCAGGGCCCCCTCTCTGTCAGGGCCCAGGACAAAAGTCCCTGCAGTGCTTCCCTGATGGTGGTCCTGCATTCAAGGCAACCGAGAGAAATGCAGCTGTCCTCACTATACTGGCCTGGAGTAGCCAGGTTCTTTGTGTATACAAGTGTGCTGGCTTTGTGGTGCAAGCATAGAAAATTGTGTGATATGCCCCCAGGCATCACCACAATGTTTGGCAAGTTGCGTTATTGCAAATGTGGCAAGTTTTTCATCGCATATATAAAGAAAATGTCACTGTTGCAGCTGTCGTTCTTCCAATTCCAGATTTGTTGTAAAAAAAATGTAAAATAAACTTTACACTTGTATATATATTTTTTGCCCATGGACAATCACGTAATGACAACCAGAGATGGCGGTATCCAGGGTTGCCATCGGGGGGGGGGGGGAAGGGGGTGCTGGGGGCACAGCTGTCCCGGGCAAGGCCTCTCTGAAGAGAGAGAAGGGCCCGGGATGCTCATGCAGCCGCCTGGCCGCCCGCCGCTGTTCCCGCCGCCATTCCGCTGTCATCCCCGCTGTTCTGCCTCTGTCCTCTGATCCTCCAGCAGCTCTGTATTGAAAAATGTCTCTCCCAAAATGGCCACCGCCACAGAGGAGACAGTTATTCAAGATACTAGAGAAGCCCTCTAGTATTTTTAATAACTGTCTCCTTTGAGGTGGCGGCCATTTTGAGAGGGACATTTTCAATGCAGAGCTACAGGAGGACGAAGGACAGCAGCAGAACAGCGGGGACAGAGGCGGGCAGGCAGCAGCATGAGCATCTTGGGCCCTCCAGACAGCGGCACATGTCTGTATGCATGTGTATATAATATATATATAAGAAAAAAGAAAAATGAGGTGAGATCTTAAGGTGTCTGATGGCGAATTTTAAAATTTAAACCAAAATAAATAAATAAATATTCCTACCTTAAATACACAGACTTGAGACTTGAGGGGGTGGCTTCATGTCTGCATAGAAATTTTATTTTTGATTTTTTGGAATATATATTTATTTTTATTTAACTTTCCTTCCTATTTTGTCAGTCCCGGGCCCCACAATTTCTGATGGCAGCCCTGGCGGTATCTATCGGAGGATATCTGCGGTATTGTACACTATATACTAAACAAGCTTTTCCATTGCAGAATGCCTCCAATGAAGGCTAGGGCTTGTGATAGCCTTCCCCAGGCAGTGGACTTTGAGAAACAGACAAATCCCTAAATGTAGCGCTTTCTACCATTCATAAAATAGACCCCTTTGCCTATCAAAGTGTACAACTTCCTTCTGAATGTTTTTACACAGTTTAGTATATCTACGCTAGTTTGTACACTCATCGGGGTAAATTTATTAAGATGGGAGTTCTATTTAAGATGGGATGTTGCCCATAGCAACCAGTCAGATTCCAGGTATTATCTTCTAGAAGGTGCTAGATAAATGAGAAGTAGAATCTGATTGGTTGCTATGGGCAACATCTCATCTTAAATAGAACCCCCATCTTAGTAAATTTACCCCATCAAGTGCTAGAATCTTAAACTGTAAAGCAGTGGTTCTCAAACTCCATGTCAGACTGTGTATCAGTGCTGTAACTAGGCATTTTAGCGCTGTGTGCAAGAAACGGCATTGGTGCCGCCATCTGTAAAATATGGGCGTGGCTTCATGGGGAAGGGAGTGGCCACAAAATAATACCAATTCATACTACGGTGCACAGTAGTCTCCATTATTCAAATTACTCCGCACAGTAGCGCCACTAAACCAGGTAAAGCCCCTTTTACACATTACGGCAGACAGTCCCCCTTTTTACACATTACGGCAGTCAGTCCCCCTTTTTACACATTATGGCAGTCAGCGTCTCGCTTTTTACACATTACGGCAGACAGCGTCCCCTTTTTACACATTACGGTAGACAGCGTCCCCTTTTTAAATATTACGTCAGACAGCGTCCCCTTTTTACACAGTACCGTAGACAGCATCACCTTTTTACACATTACGGCAGACAAAGTCCCCTTTTTACACATTACAGCAGACAGCGTCCCCTTTTTACATATTACGGCAGACAGCATCCCCATTTTACACAGTACGGCAGACAGCGTTCCCTTTTTACACATTACGGCAGACAGGGACCCCTTTTTACACATTACGGCAGACAGCGTCCCCTTTTTACATATTATGGCAGACAGCGTCCCCTTTTTACACAGTACGGCAGACAGTGTCCCCCTTTTTACACAGTACGGCAGACAGCGTCCCCATTTTACACATTACGGCAGACAGCGTCCCCTTTTTACACAGTACGGCAGATAGATAGATAGATAGATAGATAGATAGAGACAGATAGATAGATAGATAGAGACAGATAGATAGACAGACAGACAGACAGATAGATACTTACCATCTCTCCCCGCTGGCTCAGGCAGTCAGGCTCCTCGGTGCTGGTAGATCCCGGGCAGGGGAGAATGAGGAGGAGGGAGGGGGACTCTGGAGCCGCAGCAGTACAGTGTAACTGGTGGTGGTACCACTGCAGCTGTCCCTCTCCTTCCGCATTGGCTGGCCGCCAACGCAGTGAATGCTGGGATGAGGGAAGCGCATCCCAGCATTCACAGCAGCGCCGGCCAGCCAATGCGGAAGGAGAGGGACAGCTGCTGCGGTGCTGCTACCAATTACATAGCACTGCTGTGGCTTCAGTCCCCCTCCCTCCTCCTCCTCCCATGCCTCCGGAGCTGCTCCTCTCCTCTTCTCCTCCAGCGCGGCGACACAGCACAGGCGGCTTGTAATGAGTCAATTTGACTCACTACAAGCCGCTAATATAGAATTTTGGCCATTGCGCCCTCAGGGCAACTGCGCTGTATGCCAGGCACAACCTGGCACAAACGTAGTTACTGCTCTGCTGTGTATCACCAACTGTCACATTTTAAAAATATACAGGTGACCTGCAAAACATGAATCGTATGGGGTCCTGAGGACCGAGTTTGAGAACCTGCACTGTAAAGAAATGAATATAAGTTTATATTAAAATATTTGGTGGTGTAGACCTGGAATACTTCACTGTTCCAAGTGTTTTCTAACACTATAGGTGTTACTGCTTGACATTCACATCCATAGGTATACATGGGAGTAGAAGAAGGTCATAGGAATTGTGGGAATACTGGAGATGAAACTGCTAGATAATTAGTTCCAGTTGTGTATTCGCGGCAGTGGCTATTGTAGTCTTGTTTGAATGTGATGAGGCATTATAAAATTAATGTACAATTACAGCAGAGATTTTGTAAGTGTGTATTTGCTATTACCTGGGCACACCTAGCAAGTTCTTACATTAATGGGCACTCAAAACATCTTTTAAATGCTTCAATTGGATAGTAGATGACGTTTTCCATTTAGTATCTATAGATAAGGCTGGTTCTAGACCAAGCGGAGTACGGGGCGATTATTTTCTTAGGTGTGCCAAACCCCACTCATAGCCTCACACATGCACACACACAGATGTTGCCCCCATAGTCTCACACACACCCACTGCCCCCAAAGCTTCACATGCACCCTCCCCCTTGCTAGGTACACTTTGCACCTCCACACCGCCGTCACAACCACCACCTTACCGGGCACACTTAGCACTCCCCTCCCTTACTGAGCATATTTGTCCCAGAGTGTGACCCACCTCCTACTGTGTAGCTCCATGTCAACACTCCTTAAAATAAATATCTCTATAGTCCTTTTTTCCACATTGTCATAAAGCCTGTTCCAGATCCAGAATCTCCATTCCCTTCATTGTATAAGAACATAATCTACAATCCATAGAAGACGAGTATCAAAACAACTGTTGGGAAATAATGGCATGAGAATCCACACGTATATCAATTATAGACAGTGAAGTTTACAGCTTCATACACTAAAAAGTCTGAATTGAAATACCTTCAATGTCATTTTCTTCTGGGCTACATTCCAAGTTTCTTATTTCCACAATTTTTTGTCCTTTAAATCAGTTGTCAAATGAGATCATATTTGTAATTTAGTAGCAAAGCTTTCCCCTCTCCAATAGAGAGATCAGAGACGACCTATTGTATAAATCAGAATGAAAATAGACCCAACAACTGGCTGAGCATTTTTATAGCATCGACAAGGTGTTTACATCTATTATATACTATATCTGGTAGGCTGTAATGAATATTTTCCCAGGTGTGCAATTCTATTTAAAATTTTCTTTCTGCAATGGTTATTATTTGTATTTCCCTATTATGCTTTAAATCAGCATGTAAAGGAACCTTCATTAGTATCACCTTGGTCTTTATAGGAGAGATTAGTTTACAATTGAGCATTAGCTCCATATATTAAAAGTTGTGTGGGAACACATATTGATTCTGGAGTGCTAATTATGTTTTCCTTTATGTGACAGGAGGGCATTGCTTATAGTACGTATGAATTACTTATTATAGTGCAGCCTGTGCTGTTTTGCTAATTTAACATTTTCATTTGTTTAAGGTTTTTTTTTGTCTTAGTTTTACTAAAACTTTAACCCCACTTTACTAACACTAACGGCAGGATGTAAAGGCATCCGAGTTTCCCGGAGGGGCAGGATGCTGGTTGAACTTGGACGTTTTTTTAAAGAGGCAGCCATTTAAAGGCATGGTTTTGCTATGTAAATGACGTCCATTTAAAAAAAACCTCAGAGTTCATCCGACATCCCGCACCTTCGGTAAACTCGGACGCCAATAAATCCCTCCGTAAAACCATATACCTGTTTTTACTGGGTGTAGTATGGTATGCCGGCGGCTGGGCTCCCGGCGGCCAGCATACCGGCACCGGGATCCCGACCGCCAGCATACTGACAGCACTATTTATTCTCCCTCCAGGGGGGTCGTGGACCCCCATGAGGGAAAAAAAGTGTTGGTATGCCGGCTGTCGGGATTCCGGCGCCGGTATACTGTGCGCCGGGATCCCGACAGCCGGCAAACTGAAGACCACCCGCTTTTACTCACACAGATAAAATACAATATTCTGCACTATACTTACATTACATTCCACTGTAGCTGTATTATAATTAGAGATGAGCGAGCGCGGCTACGGAAACAAGGCAAAACATCATCTTCCCGGCAACGGATCTAAGGGGTTTTGGATTTGGGTTCCAAGTCAGCCTTTTTGTCCCCACAGGCTGCTGCTAGTCTTTGTGTCCTGACAAATGATTCCTGAAGAAGGTTGATAAAAACCAAAACGTTGAAGCCATTCCGTTGTTGTCCTATCATTTATTGAGGTGACCCTTGTGTGCCGCCTAATACGTGGAGATTGTGCATTAATTTTAAAGGAGGGTAAAAAGTAGAATGCTATCAGGCTACAGATTAGAGTCTGAGCAGTTAGGAGGTAACATAGGCAATGAACCATCTTATCATGGTAATTGACTGCGTGGCTTCATAGGGAAGGGACGTGGTAAGTTTTGCCCCCTGTAGAGTTTTGCACCCTGTAGAGCTGTGCCCACAGTAGCTGTTGTGCCCCCTGCAGCTGTGCCCCCTGCAGCTGTTGTGCCCCCTGCAGCCATGTCCACTGCAGCTGTTGTGCCCCCTGCAACTGTGCCCCCAGTAGCTGTTATGCCCTGTCATGACGTCTCTCCAATAGCGCCGCACAGAAAGGTCCTCTCCATGAAGGGAAACTAGATGCTACCTCACTGCGCGTCTAGTTTCCCTTTCTGGAAAGGACCTTTTCCTAACCACCGCAGCTGTCATCCCAGTTAATAGCGGCTCTTGTCACGGCTGCTGCGCCCCCGGGACAGCGGCGCCCCGGGCAAAAATCCTGCTTGCCCGTGGCAAGAGCCGCTACTGACTGCACACCTGATAAAAATGAAACATGTGCAAGTGAGAAAAGTAATGTGATTTACATCAAGGTGTTTACAGACTGAAGGAACTGGTAAACACTAAGAAAACAATTCTTTTTACTACAAATGATAATACCACAGATGAGTGAAGTGAACAATGGGAAATCATTGAAAATCATTTGAATAATCATTGAGCATCATTAAATAAAATGAATATTCACTCAGCAACGACGGGTAGGCACTGCTAGTATCTAGTAAGGGTGTCTCCCAGTGCAATATTTAAGTACAATCACCAATGTGGTCCTATACCAATAGGCATAAAAAGTACACCTTATTTGATATCTAAATGTAGCTTCAGGAGTCAGCAAATGGCAACAATCAACAAAAATATTTTAATTAAGGCACTCAGGACAAAAGAAAATACAGTGATTCTCAAACTGTGTGCCGTGGCACCCTGGGGTGCCACAGGACACTTGCAGGGGTGCCTTGGATTGGTGGTCCATGACCAACTCAAATTATTTATGGTCAATGTAATAGGCAACACCAGTGCTGGTGGCTGTCAGTCATACAATATGTGGATAAAGGGAAGCTAATCTTGTCCCTTGCCACATAACTGAAGTTAAGGATGTCATATAAACACCATTTACTTAATTTAATATTTCTTTCTAAATTTCTCAGTAATAAACTTATTGCCTAGGGGTGCCGTAAAAACATTCTGACACTCTAGGGCGCCATGACTCAAAAAAGTTTGAGAACCACTGGTGTAATACCAATAAATTCCAATAACCAAAATATATTAGGTGTATATTTATAAAAACAATGTGTGCTTATCTGAGTTCAGCCAAGTAGCCTAAGTCCAACGCGTCTCATTTACCAAGACCTCCTCAAGGGTGTATGTCCAGACAGAGACTGGTCCAGTTTATATAGCAACAATGATCACTTTAATTTTCACTTAATTAAAATAACTTCCCAATTTTGTATCATGCTCCAATATGGCAGAAATCGGATATTGTTATTCTGAATAGGCTGTATCTCTTTATTTTATAACTAAAATAATAGTTTAAAAATATAATTTGTATGCTTAATTAAATAGATTGGCCTTAAATATATTGGGGGCAATTTAAATGTTTTTTTTTTCGGGCACCCAAAGTAATGGGCGCCCCTCCGAGCAATTCAGTTGTTGCTCTGATCGGGCACCCATTGCGTTATACCTACCCAATAGATGGGGTTTAGCTGTCAAACTGTTAAGAGCCCCATACACTAGAATGATAATGCCCGATTTCATCCGATTTCGGGCATTCGGCTCGATATATCGGGTGAAATCGGGCATTTTGGAGGTGTTTCTGATTCGATCCGATGCACATTCCCGTGAGCATCGGATCGGATCCTCCAGTTTGAACGTGCTGCACTCGTGATATGTCGGACCCCGCAGGCATGGCTGGGATCGCCCAAGATATATCGTATGCAAAAGGACAGCATACGATGTATCTTGGGCGATCCTGCCGCCCGGGAGGCTGCCGGGCTGATCGCCTGTGACATATCGCAGTAGTGTACGGGGCCCTTTAGAAACAGCATCCCTCCATCCATGAATATTCAATCACAGATCAAGTGACCAGGCGAGATCTGATGTAATCTGAATACACTCTAATAAAAGATTGCTCGATATTTTGGAAGTTAATACCGGATATTACATAATTTGAGACCACTCTATATAATGAGGTGATACATTTAAAATGGGGTGATGCCCGATGCCCCAGATGTTAAACACCAGATTTTTATGTGATCTAAAACTATCTGTACAGCTAATAAAAAAAGTTTCAGTATGTACCAAATACTGCAAATATAACCTGGAATTACCATATACTGGATAAATAATATGAGTTACATGTACAGTAAGATAATAACAGTTATATAAAAATAAGAAGTAGCAGAGACATTTACAAAAATACACAATTACATAGATGTAAGAGATGATATAAACCTTCATGAGTAATTACACTAATGACAAACAATATTACATAGAAAATATGAGACGTAAAAAATATATTTATAAAAATAAAAAAGCAGCAATTCCTAAAAATCATTCAAACCATTTCAAATTAAGGTATTTAACTTAAAAATGCAAAACATTTTTCTTTTCTGTTATCTAAACTTTCTCCTATATCTCCCAAATTTGAATTATGTACTTCTAAAAAGTGTTTTGAAACTGAAAGCATTGTAACCTTAGCCCTCATTCCGAGTTGTTCGCTCTTTAGCCGCTTTTCGCAGCAGTGCACACGCTAAGCTGCCGCCCTCTGGGAGTGAATCTTAGCTTAGCAGAATTGCGAACGAAGTATTCGCAATATAGCGAAAAGTTTTTACTTTGCAGTTTCTGAGTAGCTCGAGACTTACTCTTCCAGTGCGATCAGTTCAGTGCTTGTCGTTCCTGGTTTGACGTCACAAACACACCCAGCGTTCGCCCAGACACTCCCCCGTTTCTCCAGCCACTCCCGCTTTTTTTCCAGAATCGGCAGCGTTTTTTCACACACTCCCATAAAACGTCCAGTTTCCGCCCAGAAACACCCACTTCCTGTCAATCACACAACGATCACCAGAACGAAGAAAAAACCTCGTAATGCCGTGAGTAAAATACCAAACTTCTTAGCAAATTTACTTGGCGCAGTGCGAACATTGCGCATGCGCAGTTTGCGGAAAATCGCTGCGATGAGATGAAAAAGAACGAGCGAACAACTCGGAATGAGGGCCCTTATTCATTATATTTCTAAGATGCTCCTGTATTCTCAACTCAAATTGTCTCCGTGTTTTCCCTATATAAACCAAATTACAAGGACACCTTAGCAAACAGTAGTGTATACTGGAAATACTGGAAATAAAAGATGCATTATTACAATTTAAATAACTCTCAAACTGAAAATTTTCTCTGCCTTGCCCCTACCTCAAAACTCCATATTAAATCTTGTTATAGGACTACATAATATACCCTTCCAACATTTATAAGGGATGTAGTCAGGATCCTAGCGGTCAGAATATCGATGCTGGGATCCCGACCGCCAGAATGCCAGCAGCACTGCCACAGCTATTTCCACGACACCCATGGAGTGGAAATAGAACATGTGGCGAGCGCAGCAAGCCACTGAGGCCGCAGCGCAGCGAGCTAACAAGGGGGTTCGTTGTGCTTGCGAGCCTGCCGGCATTATGGCGGTCGGGATCCCGGCATCGTATTCTGACCGCTGAGATCCCGTACCCAATATATATATGAAAGTGTCGATGTAGTCTGAATGATGCCAGGGTCCCAATGTCAACATGCTCAACATTTCTACGTGATACTAACGATATATGTTATGCCTTAACCCTAAAGCTCATGTGTCCATACTGTTCATCTTGTAGACATTTTGAACATGTCAACATTTTGTCAAGTCAACATGTTGAATGTGTACATGTTATATGTCAATATTAGTTACATGTTGTCATTCTGAACAATTTGACATTAGTGTCAACAATCTTAATGTCGACATGTTAATTACATATATGCACACCTCGGTGTGTGCTCCACCACCCAAGACGTGCATAAACAACAGTGGTATATCTAGCTCATAAAATAGTGAAGCAGATATAGAATAGGAGGAAAATAAGAATTTACTTACCGATAATTCTATTTCTCGTAGTCCGTAGTGGATGCTGGGGACTCCGTCAGGACCATGGGATTAGCGGCTCCGCAGGAGACAGGGCACAAAAATTAAAAGTTTGACCACTAGGTGGTGTGCACTGGCTCCTCCCCCCATGACCCTCCTCCAAGCCTCAGTTAGGATACTGTGCCCGGACGAGCGTACACAATAAGGAAGGATTTTGAATCCCGGGTAAGACTCATACCAGCCACACCAATCACACTGTACAACTTGAGATCTGAACCCAGTTAACAGCATGATAACAGAGGAGCCTCTGAAAAGATGGCTTCCAACAATAATAACCCGATTTTTGTAACAATAACTATGTACAAGTATTGCAGACAATCCGCACTTGGGATGGGCGCCCAGCATCCACTACGGACTACGAGAAATAGAATTATCGGTAAGTAAATTCTTATTTTCTCTGACGTCCTAAGTGGATGCTGGGGACTCCGTCAGGACCATGGGGATTATACCAAAGCTCCCAAACGGGCGGGAGAGTGCAGATGACTCTGCAGCACCGAATGAGAGAACTCCAGGTCCTCCTTAGCCAGGGTATCAAATTTGTAGAATTTTACAAACGTGTTCTCCCCTGACCACTTAGCTGCTCGGCAGCGTTGTAATGCCGAGACCCCTCGGGCAGCCGCCCAATGTGAGCCCACCTTCCTTGTGGAGTGGGCATTTACAGATTTTGGCTGTGGCAGGCCTGCCACAGAATGCGCAAGTTGAATTGTGCTACAAATCCAACGAGCAATCGTCTGCTTAGACGCAGGAACACCCAGCTTGTTGGGTGCATACAGTATAAACAGCGAGTCAGCCTTTCTGACTCCAGCCGTCCTTTAAATATATATATATATATTTTTAAGGCTCTGACAACGTCGAACAACTTGGAGTCCTCCAAGTCGCTAGAAGCCGCAGGCACCACAATAGGTTGGTTCAGGTGAAACGCTGATACCACCTTAGGGAGAAACTGAGGACGCGTCCGCAGTTCTGCCCTGTCCCAATGGAAAATCAGATATGGGCTTTTGTACGATAAAGCCGCCAATTCTTACACTCTCCTGGCCGAAGCCAGGGCCAGTAGGATGGTCACTTTCCATGTAAGATATTTCAAATCCACCGATTTGAGTGGCTCAAACCAATGGGATTTGAGAAATCCCAAAACTACATTGAGATCCCACGGTGCCACTGGAGGCACAACCGGGCTGTATATGTAGTACTCCTTTGACAAAAGCTTGGACTTCAGGAACTGAAGCCAATTCTTTCTGGAAGAAAATCGACAGGGCCGAAATTTGAACCTTAATGGACCCCAATTTGAGGCCCATAGACAATCCTGTTTGCAGGAAATGTAGGAATCGACCCAGTTGAAATTCCTCCGTCGGAGCCCTCTCCTTCAGGATCCGGCGTTCAACCGCCATGCCGTCAAACGCAGCCGCGGTAAGTCTAGAGGTAGAGTGCACGGATCCTCCGTGCGCATCTCTTGAAGTTCCGGGTACCAAGTCCTTCTTGGCCAATCCGGAGCCACGAGTATCGTTCATACTCCCCTTCGCCTTATAATTCTCAGTACCTTGGGTATGAGAGGCAGAGGGGGGAACACATACATTGACTGGTACACCCATGGTGTTACCAATGCGTCCCCAGCTATTGCCTGAGGGTCTCTTGACCCGGCGCAATACCTGTCCAGTTTTTTGTTGAGGCGGGACGCCATCATGTCCACCTTTGGTTTTTCCCAACGGTTCACAATCATGTGGAAGACTTCTGGGTGAAGTCCCCACTCTCCCGGGTGGTGATCGTGTCTGCTGAGGAAGTCTGCTTCCCAGTTGTCCACTCCCGGAATGAACACTGCTGACAGTGCTATCACATGATTTTCTGCCCAGTGAAAAATCCTTGCAGCTTCTGCCATTGCCCTCCTGCTTCTTGTGTCGCCCTGTCTGTTTACGTGGGCGACTGCCGTGGTGTTGTCCTACTGGATCAACACCGGCTGACCCTGAAGCAGAGGTCTTGCCAGGCTTAGAGCATTGTAAATTGCCCTTAGCTCCAGTATATTTATGTGAAGTGAAGTCTCCAGGCTTGACCACACTCCCTGGAAATTTCTTCCCTGTGTGACTGCTCCCCAGCCTCTCAGGCTGGCATTCGTGGTCACCAGGACCCAGTCCTGAATGCCGAATCTGCGGCCCTCCAAAAAGGTGAGCACTCTGCAACCACCACAGAAGAGACCCCCTTGTCCTTGGAGACGGGCTATCCGCTGATGCATCTGAAGATGCGATCCGGACCATTTGTCCAGCAGATCCCACTGAAAGGTTCTTGCGTGGAATCTGCCGAATGGAATCGCTTCGTAAGAAGCCATCATTTACCCAGGACTCTTGTGCATTGATGCACTGACACTTTTCTTGGTTTTAGGAGGTTCCTGACTTGCTCGGATAACTCCCTGGCTTTCTCCTCCGGGAGAAAAACCTTTTTCTGAACTGTGTCCAGAATCATCCCTAGGAACAGCAGACGTGTTGTCGGGATCAGCTGGGATTTTGGAATATTTAGAATCTACCCGTGCTGTTGTAGCACTACTTGGTATAGTGCTACTGCGACCTCTAACTGTTCTCTGGATCTTGCCCTTATCAGGAGAACGTTCAAGTAAGGGATAATTAATACGCCTTTTCTTTGAAGTAGAATCATCATTTCAGCCTTTACCTTGGTAAAGACCCGGGGTGCCGTGGACAATCCAAACGGCAACGTCTGAAACTGATAGTGACAGTTTTGTACCACGAACCTGAGGTACCCTTGGTGTGAAGGGCAAATTGGGACATGGAGGTAAGCATCCTTGATGTCCCAGGACACCATAAAGTCCCCTTCTTCCAGATTCGCTATCACTGCTCTGAGTGATTTCATCTTGAACTTGAACCTTTGTATGTAAGTGTTCAAAAGATTTCAGACTTAGAATAGGTCTCACCGAGCCGTCCGGCTTCGGTACCACAAACAGCGTGGAATAATACCCCTTTCCTTGTTGTAGTAGGGGTACCTTGACTATTACTTGCTGGGAATACAGCTTGTGAATAGCTTCCAACACCGTCTCCCTGTCGGAGGGAGATGTTGGTAAAGCAGACTTCAGGAATCTGCGAGGAAGAGACGTCTCGAATTCCAATCTGTACCCCTGTGATACTACCTGCAGGATCCAGGGGTCGACTTGCGAGTGAGCCCACTGCGCGCTGAAATTCTTGAGACGACCCCCCCACCGGACCTGAGTCCGCTTGTAGGGCCCCAGCGACATGCTGAGGACTTTTCAGAAGCGGGGGAAGGCTTCTGCTCCTGGGAAGGAGCTGCTTGCTGCAGTCTCTTACCCTTTCCTTTGCCTCGGGCAGATATGAATGGCCTTTTGCCCGCTTGTTCTTATGAGAACGAAAGGACTGAGGCTGAAAAGACGGTGACCTGAGGTAGGAGGTGGGAGGTGACCTGAGGTAAAAAAGGTGGATTTTCCGGCTGTTGCCGTGGCCACCAAGTCCGATAGACCGACCCCAAATAATTCCTCCCCTTTATACGGCAAACTTCCATATGCCGCTTGGAATCCGCATCACCTGACCACTGTCGCGTCCATAAACTTCTTCTGGCAGAAATGGACAGCGCACTTACCTTTGATGCCAGAATGCCAATATCCCTCTGTGCATCTCGCATATAAAGAAAATGCATCCTTTAAATGCTCTATAGTCAATAAAATATTGTCGCTATTCAGGGTATCAATATTTCCAGTCAGAGATTCCAACCAAACCCCCCCAGCACTGCACATCCATGCTGGGGCGATTGCTGGTCGCAGTATAACATCAGTATGTGTGTATATACTTTTTAGAGTATTTTCCAGCCTCCTATCAGCTGGATCTTTGAGGGCGGCCGTATCAGGAGACGGTAACGCCACTTGTTTTGATAAGCGTGTGAGCGCCTTATCTACCCTAGGGGGTGTTTCCCAGCGCGCCCTAACCTCTGGCGGGAAAGGGTATAATGCCAATAACTTCTTTGAAATTAGCAACTTCCTATCGGGGGTAACCCACGCTTCATCACACACTTCAATCAATTTATCTGATTCAGGAAAAACTACAGGTAGTTTTTTTTCACACCCCACATAATACCCATTTTTGTGGTACTTGTAGTATCAGAAATATGTAACGTCTCCTTCATTGCCGTGATTATGTAACGTGTGGCCCTACTGGAAAATGCGTTTGTTTCTTCACCGTCGACACTGGAGTCAGTGTCCGTGTCTGTGTCTATGTCGACCGACTGAGGTAATGGGCGTTTTAAAGCCCCTGACGGTGTTTGAGACGCCTGGACAGGTACTAATTGGTTTGCCGGCCGTCTCATATAGTCAACCGACCTTGTAGCGTGTTGACACTATCACGTAATTCCATAAATAAAGCCATCCATTCCGGTGTCGACTCCCTAGGGGGTGACATCCCATTACAGGCAATTGCTCCGCCTCCACTAACATCGTCCTCATACCTGTCGACACACACGTACCGACACACAGCACACACACAGGGAATGCTCTGATAGAGGACAGGACCCCACTAGCCCTTTGGGGAGACAGAGGGAGAGTTTGCCAGCACACACCAAGGCGCTATAATTATACAGGGACAACCTTATAGTAAGTGCTTTCCCTTATAGCAGCTTAATATATATTAATATCGCCAAAATATGCCCCCCCTCTCTGTTTTAACCCTGTTTCTGTAGTGCAGTGCAGGGGAGAGCCTGGGAGCCTTCCCACCAGCGGATCTGTGTGGGAAAAATGGCGCTGTGTGCTGAGGAGATAGGCCCCGCCCCCTTCACGGCGGGCTCTTCTCCCGGTTTTTTCTGTAATCCTGGCAGGGGTTAAATACATCCATATAGCCCAGGGGCTATATGTGATGTATTTTTAGCCAGTAAAGGTAATTACATTGCTGCCCAGGGCGCCCCCCCCCAGCGCCCTGCACCCTCAGTGACCGCGGTGTGAAGTGTGCTGAGAGCAATGGCGCACAGCTGTAGTGCTGTGCGCTACCTTAAGAAGACTGGGACGTCTTCAGCCGCCGATTTCTGGACCTCTTCTCTCTTCAGCATCTGTAAGGGGGCCGGCGGCGCGGCTCCGGTGACCCATCCAGGCTGTACCTGTGATCGTCCCTCTGGAGCTAGTGTCCAGTAGCCTAAGAAGCCTATCCATCCTGCACGCAGGTGAGTTCGCTTCTTCTCCCCTTAGTCCCGCGTTGCAGTGAGCCTGTTGCCAGCAGGACTCACTGAAAATAAAAAACCTAACAAACTTTTATTCTAAGCAGCTCTTTAGGAGAGCCACCTAGATTGCACCCTTCTCGGCCGGGCACAAAAACCTAACTGAGGCTTGGAGGAGGGTCATGGGGGGAGGAGCCAGTGCACACCACCTAGTGGTCAAACTTTTAATTTTTGTGCCCTGTCTCCTGCGGAGCCGCTAATCCCATGGTCCTGACGGAGTCCCCAGCATCCACTTAGGACGTCAGAGAAATTATAGTTACATTTGTATTATTTTTAATGAATTAACATTTAACTGGATTACAGTGTAAGTGAATACAACAGTTGAAATTAATCTGTCAGAAATGTGTCTGTCAATGAGGCTGCGATGTGCTGCTGTCAGTGAGGCAGGGCTGTGCTGCTGTCAGTGAGGCAGGTATGTGCTGCTGTCAGTGAGGCAGTGATGTGCTGCTGTCAGTGAGGCAGTGATGTGCTGCTGTCAGTGAGGTAGGGCTGTGCTGCTGTCAGTGAGGCAGGTATGTGCTGCTATCAGTGAGGCAGGGATGTACTGCTGTCAGTGAGGCAGAGATGTGCTGCTGTCAGTGAGGCAGGGCTGTGCTGCTGTCAGTGAGGCAGGTATGTGCTGCTGTCAGTGAGGCAGGTATGTGCTGCTGTCAGTGAGGCAGGGCTGTGCTGCTGTCAGTGAGGCAGGGCTGTGCTGCTGTGAGGCAGTGCTGTGCTGCTGTCAGTGAGGCAGGTATGTGCTGCTGTCAGTGAGGCAGGTATGTGCTTCTATCAGTGAGGCAGGCATTTGCCACTGTTAGTGAGGCAGGGAAGTGCTGTTGTCAGTGAGGCAGGGCTGTGCTGCTGTCAGTGAGGCAGGTATGTGCTGCTGTCAGTGAGGCAGTGATGTGCTGCTGTCAGTGAGGCAGTGATGTGCTGCTGTCAGTGAGGTAGGGCTGTGCTGCTGTCAGTGAGGCAGGTATGTGCTGCTATCAGTGAGGCAGGGATGTACTGCTGTCAGTGAGGCAGAGATGTGCTGCTGTCAGTGAGGCAGGGCTGTGCTGCTGTCAGTGAGGCAGGTATGTGCTGCCGTCAGTGAGGCAGGTATGTGCTGCTGTCAGTGAGGCAGGGCTGTGCTGCTGTCAGTGAGGCAGGGCTGTGCTGCTGTGAGGCAGTGCTGTGCTGCTGTCAGTGAGGCAGGTATGTGCTGCTGTCAGTGAGGCAGGTATGTGCTTCTATCAGTGAGGCAGGCATTTGCCACTGTTAGTGAGGCAGGGAAGTGCTGTTGTCAGTGAGGCAGGGCTGTGCTGCTGTCAGTGAGGCAGGGCTGTGCTGCTGTGAGGCAGTGCTGTGCTGCTGTCAGTGAGGCAGGTATGTGCTGCTGTCAGTGAGGCAGGTATGTGCTTCTATCAGTGAGGCAGGCATTTGCCACTGTTAGTGAGGCAGGGAAGTGCTGCTGTCAGTGAGGCAGAGATGTGCTACTGTTAGTGAGGCAGTGATGTGCTGCTGTCAGTGTGGCATGGGGTGTGATGCTATCAGTGAGGCAAGCATATGCCACTGTCAGTGAGACGGGGATGTGCTGCTGTCAGTGAGACGGGGATGTGCTGCTGTCAGTGAGATGGGGATGTGCTGCTGTCAGTGAGACAGGGATATGACACTGTCAGTGAGGCAGTGATGTGCTGCTGTCAGTGAGACAGGGATGTTCTGCTGTCAGTGAGACGAAATTTGCTGCTGTCAGTGAGACAGGGATGTGCTGCTGTCAGTGAGATGGGGATGTGCTGCTGTCAGTGAGACAGGGATGTGCTACTTTCAGTGAGACAGGGATGTGCTGCTGTCAGTGAGACAGGGATGTGCTGCTGTCAGTGAGATAGGGATGTGCTGCTGTCAATGAGACAGGAATGTGCTGCTGTCAGTGAGACGGGGATGTGCTGCTGTCAGTGAGACGGGGATGTGCTGCTGTCAGTGAGACAGGGATGTGCTACTTTCAGTGAGACAGGAATGTGCTGCTGTCAATGAGACAGGGATGTGCTGCTGTCAGTGAGACGGGGATGTGCTGCTGTCAGTGAGACGGGGATGTGCTGCCGTCAGTGAGACGGGGATGTGCTGCCGTCAGTGAGACGGGGATGTGCTGCCGTCAGTGAGACGGGGATGTGCTGCTTTCAGTGACAGTTGGAAGCAGTTCAAGTGTGCTTTTGTGCTACGAACTGTGCATTCATTGGGAAGTAATTTACGGTCATGTGATCTAATGTGTCCAATCATGTTACTGAGTTTTTCATCATTATACCATGCCTCTTCTCCTAAGTTTGTCCTGCTGCTGTCCAGTCCGTTGGCTCCATTGTTGTAAACGTTCAGGAGTGCCCAGGGGTTTCCCTTTAAGTCTGCCACACCAAACGGGATCAGTGTTGTGCATTCATTGCGGCAGATGTATTAACCTGGAGACAGTGTCAGACTGGGGTATGAAGGGCCCACCGGGGGAAGGCAGTGAAAGGAGCCCATACTTAGGGGTGTGGTCAGCCTACAAAGGGGGTGTGGCCATGGCCAGCCCCCACAGAGGATTGAAATACTCAGTTGTCTTGTGCAGTATAATGCAACATATCTACCATGTATAATACAAGTGCACAGTCTAGAACCTGATCCCTAGAGGAAAGAGTGGGCCCTCAGGCAGTGGGGCCTACCGGTGGTTTCCCCTGTACCCCTGAGAGTTGGGCCAGTCCAACTCTGCCTGGAGAAGGCATAAGGAAGTGATAAACCAGTGATAAGTTCAAGGTGACAAATGCACCAGACAATCAGCTCCAATATGTAAATTACCAGTTAGGAGCTGGCTCGCTGGTGCGTTTATGATTTTGCACTTATCACTGGTTTATCACTTACTTATGCCTTCTCCAGGTTAATACATCTGCCCCATTGTCTCTAGGAATCAAATTGACTGAATGTATTTGGGCCATTCGACTGTCTGCAACCGAGCACTGCATGGCTGTGCTGATGCTAAACGAAGTATCAAGACATTGGGGCAGATGTATTAAGCCTGGAGAAGTGGTAAAGCAGTGACAAGTGCAAGGTGATAACACACTAGCCAATCAGCTCCAATATGTAAATTAACAGTTAGGAGCTGACTGGCTGGTGCATTATCACCTTCCAATTATCACTTCTCCATGCTTAATACATCTGCCCAATTGGGCATAATTCAGCATGGATCACAAAAGCAAAATCTTTCTCTAATGGGCATGTGCACTGCAGGGGGGGGGGGCAGATATAACATTTGCAGAGAGAGGTAGATTTGGGTGGGGTGTGTTCAACCTGAAATCTAAATTGCAATGTAAAAATAAAGCAGCCAGTATTTACCCTGCACAGAAACAAAATAACCCACCCAAATCTAACTCTCTCTGCACATATTATTTTCCCCACCAGCAGTGAACATTGGGGGTAATTCCAAGTGGATCGCAGCAGGATTTTTGTTAGCAATTGGGCAAAACCATGTGCACTGCAGGGGAGGCAGATTTAACATGTGCAGAGAGAGTTAGATTTGGGTGGGATGTGTTCAATCTGCGATCTAATTTGCAGTGTAAAAATAAAGCAGCCAGTATTTACCCTGCACGGAAACAAAACAACCCACCCAAATCTAACTCTTTCTGCACATGTTATATCTGCCTCCCCTGCAGCGCACATGGTTTTGCCCAATTGCTAAAAAAAATCCTGCTGCGATCAACTTGGAATTACCCCCATGGTTTTTCCCACTAGAGAAAGATTTTGCTTTTGCGATCCATGCTGAATTAGACCCCGTGTCCTCTGCCAGCTTCTCAGGTGTAGGGCGCACTTGGAAGATGGATGGGAATACTCACAAGACAATATACAGTATGGTGGGCTTTGGGACTGGCATAACACAAGGGCAGTATACGGTGGACATACTGGATAAGGCTCTAATACTGTGAAGATAATAATCATTGATGTACAGGAGACAAACTAGATACTAATCATTAAGTTTTTGCTCAATTACTTTGAGAACCCTAAGTTTACTTCATGGGCTTTTGGATGAAGAAATAGGCAGTGTATCATTCCTAATAAAAAAAAAAAAAAAAAAAATTCTAGTGGCTAGCAGACACGCTTAAAATATAAAATGTCAAATTGTAGGAGGATAAAGGGAAAGTGTGAAACATTGAAGAGAACACTGAAAGGACGGACTGCAGCATGAGAAATGTGCTATTTACACTGTCAAAGTTTTTCTTTTCAGCACATTTTTAACACTAACGATTATGCCAGCATGATCTGTTACAATTCTTTGATGTTTAAATAGCTATTTCTTTTTCTTTGGACTGATAGGTTTCTTTTATTTTTATTTCACTCCAGCAAGAGCACTGTCCTGTATGTGATTACACTGCCAGGCATTTTGCTCATCTACTTCTAGATACAATATACATTTTCCAGCACTTGCAAATAGGTGTATCCATCTTGCACAGACAAGTACAGGAAATGTATATAAGACCTTATTAAGCTTCAGTTGCAGTTTTGCTAATTAAGCAGAACTGCAACTGCTAGCACTCGCATGCTGGGGGCCGTCCAGCATAGGGCAAGGCAGCCCAGCAATCTAAGTGCCACCAGCGATGCGACTGCAGTGCAATTGCGATCACATCGCTAAGACGGTAAAATAAGGGTAGCCCCCTGCCTGCGCAACCTGACGCCATCTTACCCATCGCAGCAGCTGCGTGTGGCGTTACATGGCCACCTCAAAAACGTTCCGGACATGCCCCATATTTGCAGCCGCACAATGCATCGTCACTGACCACCCTGTGAACTCCTCTGCCTGTCAATCAGGCAGAGGCGTTTGTATCAGTGCGATGTGATCGCATTTCCCGGGCCGCGCACGCATTGAAAGGGCACTGCAAGTGTGCACAGCCCCGAAAATCAGGGAAATATGATCGCGTCAGCGATGCAAGTTGAATAAGGCCCATAGTGTCAGTAGATGACTTCAGTGGAAACTATGCGCTGCCTATTGACTACTGCTATCAGTACGGTTGCTATATTTCAAAAATAAAAATCAAAGGATGCAGGTGGCACTCGGAGTCTTCTTTAGGATAACGTTTATTTCTCTACGATTTAGGGGGTACAGTGTCGCCAGTAGGCCTAATACCCAGCTTTACTTTCAGTTCAGTTTTAAAATCACTTTTACATTGTGCGATGTGCTTTAAGTTTTCCTTCTGTTATCAATGGGGGTAATTCTGAATTGATCGCGGCAGGAACTTTGTTAGCAGTTGGGCAAAACCATGTGCACTGCAGGGGAGGCAGATATAACATGTGCAGAGAGAGTTAGATTTGGGTGGGTTACTTTGTTTCTCTGCAGGGTAAATATTGGCTGCTTTATTTTTACACTGCAATTTAGATTGCAGATTGAACACACCACACCCAAATCTAACTCTCTCTGTCTGCCTCCCCTGCAGTGCACATGGTTTTGCCCAACTGCTAACAAAGGCCCTCATTCTGAGTTGTTCGCTCTGTAATTTTCTTCGCATCGCAGCGATTTTCCGCTAATTGGGCATGCGCAATGTTCGCACTGCGACTGCGCCAAGTAAATTTGCTAAGAAGTTTGGTATTTTACTCACGGCATTACAAGGTTTTTTCTTCGTTCTGGTGATCGGAGTGTGATTGACAGGAAGTGGGTGTTTCTGGGCGGAAACTGGCCGTTTTATGGGAGTGTGTAAAAAAACGCTGCCGTTTCTAAGAAAAACGCGGGAGTGGCTGAAGAAACGGGGGAGTGTCTGGGCGAACGCTGGGTGTGTGTGTGACGTCAAACCTGGAACGACAAGCACTGAACTGATCGCACTGGAAGAGTAAGTCTCGAGCTACTCAGAAACTGCACAGAAAAATCTTTTCGCAATATTGCGAATACTTCGTTCGCAATTCTGCTAAGCTAAGATACACTCCCAGAGGGCGGCGGCTTAGCGTGTGTACTGCTGCGAAAAGCGGCTAGCGAGCGAACAACTCGGAATTTGGGCCAAAGTTCCTGCTGCGATCAACTCAGAATTACCCCCAATGTTGCTATTCCAGGCTTTTGGGTACACAATATTTTTTGCCTTCGCACCTCCTTTTTTGTCAGTTATTTTAGTTCATTGATTTAAGATTATTTCAGTCAATTATTACAGTTTGTTAAAATTTTCATCCAAATCCATTCAGTAGAAGTTTCAGAACAGGCTCCCTGTGTCAAAGTTCTGTCTGGCGTACACCAGCGTGAGGTCAGACCAGGACCTCAACCTTTTACTATGTCTTCCTGGACCCGATGTTATCACTCTGTGAAGTTTTCATCCAAATCCATCCAGTAGAAGGCTTAGAACAGGTTCACCTGGTCAAAGTTCTGCCTGGTGAACACTAACAGTAGGTCCAACCAGGACCCCAACCCTCTAGTATGTCTTCTGGGATCCAATGTTACCACCCTGTAAAGTTTTTGTCCAAAATATATCCAGTGGAAAGCTCAGAACAGTCGCCCTGGGTCAAAGTTCTGTCGAACGTACACCAATGGGAGGTCCAACTGGGACCTCAGCCCCTTAGTATGCCTTTTGGGATCCAATGTTACCACTCTGTAAAGTTTTTGTCCAAAATCTATCCAGTAGAAGGCTCAGAACAGTCTTCCTGAGTCAAAATTCTGTCCAGCATACACCAAAGGGAGGTCTGACCAGGACCCTACCCTTCCTAAAACCTGGGCAGGATTCAACTGGGCCACCTCACATTGGTTTCATCGCAGTCGGTGCAGGGCTGTCCAAATGCATAACTGGACAGACAAACAAACAGACCAATGAATTTATATATAAGATATATGTAATGGTAAACTATGGCTACTAGGGATAACCAGCTGCTCACGCAGTAGCATATTAGAGAAACAGGCACTAGCAGTGGGTGCAGTAGATGCAATTACTAAATAAATAAAATAAATAGGATAAAATAAAAAAGGGGCAGACTAGATTGGCCAAGTGGTTCTTATCTGCCGTCAAATTCTATGTTTCTATGTTAATTACACTTGCACCCTGGAACAATGATATGTTTGTACGGTGCTGCTAAACACTTGTGGCGTCTTATAAATAAAATGTAATAATAATAATAATAATATATCACAATAGATGTCGGGTGGTAAGGTATGTTCTTTATTCCCAACTTTGCTCATGCAATACATAAATAAAAAACTTCTCAGTTTAAAATAAATATGTTACACATACTGTATAATAAGCAACGACTTGTAAAGGTAATGTAGCTCAATACGCCCCCATTTTGATAGGCACTTCCCGGTGTGTTGCTGGTGATGTCATATACTGATATAGCTTAGTATGATTTGCTTGATGCTTTTGTAACAGAAAACATTCAGTGCTACTATCAAAGGCATCTATTGCACCTCTCTGTCCACAGCCTCAACTAGTACAGCTGCAGCATGTCACCCGCAGCGCTCTGCACTCTGAGCTCCAGGTACTACTGCTGCCTCTGCACGCAGTAAGAGTAGTGGTGTCTCTGGCCGATACAGATGCTGCATCCCAGGAGAATCCAGGGTATCTGGAGGGGTGTATAGCAACCCTGGCTATAAGCCAAATAAGAATTAACAAGTTGTGTAAAGCTTTCCCAAAATCAAGATACCATAATACAAACATAGGGCCTAATTCAGAGTTGATCGCAGCAGCAAATTTGAAGGCAGTTGGACAAAACCATGTGCACTGCAGAGGGGAGGGGGGCAGATATAACATGTGCAGAGAGAGTTAGATTTGTGTGGGGTGTGTTCAAACTTCAAACTGAAATCTAAATTGCAGTGTAAATATAAAGCAGCCAGTATTTACCCTGCACAGAAACAAAATAACCCACCCAAATCTAACTCTCTCTGCAAATGTTATATCTGCCACACCTGCAGTGCACATGGTTTTGCCCAACTGCTAACAAATTTGCTGCTACGATCAACTCTGAATTACCCCCATAGTGCTTATATACTGCCACATTTCTTTTTGTCACTGTAAACACAGTACTAATATTTACACTATAGTGCCTAAAGAGTGTTATCATGTCTCCATAGCCTCTCCATTCTGACATGGTATTTTCATGCTACCAATGTGATACAAAAACACTAATCACTACCACAAGGTACAATAGTGATTTTTAGGGGCACTTAGCCAGGGAAAGAGCAGAGTATGGTGAGTGTGGGCTGTTGTGGGCATAAGACGTATAGCATAGTATTGGGGATATGAGAATAAGACCAGACAATATAAGTTGGACATGTGCTTATGCACAAGGCATTATATGGTGGTCTTAGGGTTCTCATGAGACTGACAAGGGCAGTGTATAGTGGGCATGAGACTGTTATGCACAGAGCTGCATATGATTCAGTGATATCAGTGAGGCAGTACGGATGGTGTAATGGTTAGCAGCACTGAGGTCATGGGTTCGATTCCCACCATGGCTCTGTGTGGAGTTTGTATATTCTCCCCGTACTTGCGTGGGTTTCCTCCGGGTACTCCGGTTTCCTCCCACAATCCAAAACTATACTGGCAGGTTAATTGGCTCCCAACAAAATTAAACCTAGGGTGAATGTGTGTGCGTGTACATGTGGTTGGGAATATAGATTGTAAGCTCCACTGGGGCAGGGACTGACATGAATGGCCAATTCTCTGTAAAGTGCTGCGGAATATGTGTGCACTATATAAATAACTGGTAATAATAAAAAGGTGCATGAGACTATGAAGCTAGACACATGGATGACTGTAAGTGTTGACATAATGCTTCTATACTGGAGACTTGAGTGTTTATAATGAATATGAAGATGTATGTCATGTGCATGAGGCCGGTATTCTGGACTGAGCGGTGTGTAGTGTATAGCTGGCAAACTTTGAAAATATATTTTATTGATAACATTCTGAAAATGTTTTGATGCTTAGGTTTTTTTTATTAACACACTAAATTGTTTGTCACTACTTGGTGAAAATGTTATTTCCAACTTACATTATTGCTGTACCAATGCAGATTTGCCTTTTATTCCAGACAATTATAGGCCTTTTGATGTTTTCCTACGTAAATTAGATAATGTTCACCCTACTCTATATATATATATATATATATATATAAACACACATATAAATATATATATATATATATATATATATATAGAAAGTGTATGAGTTGGCACTCCTTGGATAATTTCAACACTGCGCTGGTGCCTTTTCCAGAATAAATGATAGGATACAGCATGAAAAAAGAGAGAGAGAGGAGCGGCACTCGGCGTCTTGAAGATAACAAAGTGTATTTGAAAAACACAGCAATAGATTCCTGGAATCTATTGCTGTGTTTTTCAAATACACTTTGTTATCTTCAAGACGCCGAGTGCCGCTCCTCTTTTTTCATGCTGTATCCTATACATTATGAATGATATCAAACTTGCCTATATATGTTAATATGTGGCACTAAGGTTAATATTCTATTGCCGTTTATTGCTGCTATAGAAATCAGTTGTCACAGCAGTTTATCACAAAAATGTATCTGTGGCAGCTGAATGATATACAGCTCATTGGCAATATTTGGCTGGCTGAACTTGTAGATTTGCCAGCCAGTCTGGATGCACATGTCCAATGAACTTGAAACTCAGTGTGTGCTTAAAGTTCCAATATCATCCAAAAAATACAAGAATATCGTTAAAAACAAACAACAAAAAATTGTGTTGACTTGCATTCAGAAAAAATGTATTGATATTCTGGGGTGGTCTTCAGTTTGCCGGCTGTCGGGATCCCGGCGCACACTATACCGGCGCCGGAATCCCGACAGCCGGCATACCAACACCTTTTCTCCCTCTTCAGGGTCCATGACCCCCCCCCCCCCCCGGAGGGAGACCCGTGCCCGCAAGGGGCTCATTTGCGCTTGCCCAGCTGTCGGTATGCCGGCGTCGGTATGCTGGCCGCTGGGAGCCCGGCCGCCGGCATACCCTACTACACCCGATATTCTGATGTGGCAAAACCTAGGAGGAATGTGGGAGATTTTCACGGGAGAAAACCAGCACATCACTTCTATGATGGGGTCTAATGCTGAAAGTAGCCAGTGGCAAAGGTACAGCTGCTATGGGGCCCACAGCTGAGGGGGGGAAAGTCTTTCATGTCTGTCCCATGTTTTAATGTACATTGTTTTAGCACAGTGTGGTATAAAGGGCCCTAATACATGGTCAAGTCACATTATTATGACCACCAGTTATAATAGCCAGAGTAAACGCCGTGTGCAGCACTGACAGCAGCTAGATGGGCTGAACTGTCATTTTAGACATGCGTCTGGTAGCCCCCAGGTTCATTTTGAGCTGCTCCACTGAAGGGTGTCGATTGGCCCTCGCGCACCTTCATAGCCGACGTTCATCTCTCACATCAGTGGCACGTGGTGCTCTGCAGTTTCTACATTGGTTATTTGCAATGATGTTTGTCCAGTCACGATACACCTTCGCCACAGCGCTGTTTCAGAAACACTGCCACCCTTGGCCTAAAAGCCGATAATCATCCCTTTTTGCTACTCGGAAAAATCGCCCTCATTACCCAAGACAGCAACGAGTGATATGTGTGCAGATGGCCTGTCACACACCTTATATTACCACCAAGCCATCGCACAACGCGTGACATACTTCTGGGCTAGGCGCTACCAACGTCAGATGTAGCAGGTGGTCATAATAATGCAACTCAACCATATATACGTTGTTATGTGGCACACAAAATACTAGTTTAGTAGATTGGGAGAAGTTCAAAGGCAACCAGTTTTACTGGAGAACATACTTTTCTCTGACTAATGAATAGATCCCAAAGACTTTTCCAAACAGACTTCTGCAACCTACAATGACTTCTCCTCCCTTTTATATTCTTGACTCTGATATGATTTGGTTTATGTTCCTTCCTAATAGTGAAGGATGTAAAATAATAAATGTTCCAGTTCATGAATCCAAGGCAGGGGACTTTTTATATGCAATCATCTATTTGTCAAGGGGAGAAATCCCTAAATGTGGGAAATGGTTGTTTTGGCATGGGTGCTGGGCCCCACTGTCTGAGGGCCAACCTCCTCCTCTTAGGATCAGGCTCCAGATTGCACAAGACTAAGGTGTATTTTCTACAGTGCATTGCTGTTATTAATCTGGTACATTATCATAAATGGACTAGCAGTATTTACTATATATATTAGAGATAAGCGGTTCAGATTTTAAGAAATCTGAACCCACTCAAACTTCAGGGATCCGAGAGGATCCAAGCCACAGCTCGGATCTCCCTCTCTGCCCCGTATCCCTATCAGAGGCAAAACCTTGAGATCTTGCTGTCCGATCTCATGGTGTTGCCTCCTGTACCAATTTCAAAAGTCCCATTGAAATTTTAATGGGCTGAATGCTTGATTGGCTTAGATAGACATCTGTCATGGCTATCAGCCAATAACCGCTTCCGCGTAGACTTCAATGGGGCAAACGCACAGATGATGGCGGGACACACTGCACTGAGGACACCACCGTCCACACTGCTGACACCAGCACTTCTGCACTGCTGGCACCCCCGCAGTACTGACACTGATGGCAACCCTGCAGTGAGGAAATTGCCAGCACACCAGCAGTACCGACACTGCCAGCAACTCCGAACAGAGGACACTACCCACACCCCACACAGTGAGCTCACTGCCGTCTCCCCCTGCACTAACCAGGTAACGATACCACTGGCAACCCCGCAGTGAGGACACTGCCGGCACTCCCTGTCACAGCAAGTGCACTATTGGTGTATCCACCCTGTATTTTATCTGACCTGCACTGTATCCAACCTGCACCCAACCCACGCTGTATCGAACCCACAATCTATCCCGTACTGTATTTAACTGGCACCGTATCCATTCCACACTGTGGCCAACCTGCACTGTAGCCAATACGCACTGTATCCAACCTGCACTGTATACCGTAGTTTAGCCAGCCATCCTTTTGCCTATGTTGGTGAACAATATTGTGACATGTGAGGTGGTCAAAATAGAGTGGAAATTAATGTTATTGCTGTTGATAATACTTTAGGAACAAATACAGGCCAAATCTTTAATTTGTGAAGAAAAACAATAAACAAATCAAAAACCAGTCACGGCAGTTCGGCAAATCCAAATCCGGACAATGAATCGGAGCTTAACGGTCCAGCGCACATCTCTTATAATAAGATTTTACTTACCGGTAAATCCATTTCTCGTAGTCCGTAGAGGATGCTGGGGACTCCGTAAGGACCATGGGGAATAGACGGGCTCAGCAGGAGATAGGGCACTTTAAGAAAGCTTTGGATTCTGGGTGTGCACTGGCTCCTCCCTCTATGTCCCTCCTCCAGACCTCAGTTAGAGAAACTGTGCACAGAGGAGATGAACAGTACGAGGAAAGGATTTTTGTAAATCTAAGGGCAAGATTCATACCAGCCACACCAATCACACCGTATAACTTGTGATAAACTACCCAGTTAACAGTATGAACAATAACATAGCCTCGGTTCAAACCCGATCAACTATAACATAACCCTTATGTAAGCAATAACTATATACAAGTCCGCACTTGGGACGGGCGCCCAGCATCCTCTACGGACTACGAGAAATAGATTTACCGGTAAGTAAAATCTTATTTTTCTCTAACCTCCTAGAGGAAGCTGGGGACTCCGTAAGGACCATGGGGATTATACCAAAGCTCCCAAATGGGCGGGAGAGTGCAGATGACTCTGCAGCACCGATTGAGCAAACAGGAGGTCCTCCTCAGCCAGGGTATCAAACAGATAGAACTTTGCAAAGGTGTTTGACCCCGACCAAGTAGTAGCTCGGCACAGTTGTAGTGCCGAGACCCCTCGGGCAGCCGCCCAAGAAGAGCCCACCTTTCTAGTGGAATGGGCCTTAACCGATTTAGGCAATGGCAATCCTGCCAAAGAATGCGCCTGCTGAATCGTGTTACAGATCCAGCGAGCAATAGTCTGCTTTGAAGCAGGAGCGCCAACCTTGTTGGCCGCATACAGAACAAACAGAGCTTCGGTCTTCCTGATCCTAGCTGTTCTGGTCACATAAATCTTCAAAGCCCTGACCACATCCAGGGACTCGGAATCCTCCAAGTCCCGTGTAGCCACAGGCACGACAATAGGTTGGTTCATATGAAAAGATGAGACTACCTTGGGCAGAAATTGAGGACGAGTCCTCAACTCTGCCCTATCTACGTGAAAAATCAGGTATGGGCTTTTATATGATAAAGCCGCCAAATCCGAAACCCGCCTTGCAGAAGCTAAGGCCAACAACATGACCACTTTCCAAGTGAGGTATTTCAACTCCACTGTTTTGAGTGGTTCAAACCAAGGTGACTTGAGGAAACTTAATAGCACGTTAAGGTCCCCAGGCGCCACCGGAGGTACAAAGGGAGGCTGAATATGCAGCACGCCCTTCACAAAACTCTGTACTTCAGGAAGAGAAGCCAATTCTGTTTGAAAGAAAATGGATAAGGCCGAAATTTGAACCTTTATGGACCCTAATTTTAGGCCCAAATTCACTCCCGTTTGAAGGAAGTGAAGCAGACGGCCAAACTGGAACTCCTCCGTAGGAGCAGCTCTGGCCTCACACCAAGAAACATATTTTCGCCATATACGGTGATAATGTTTCGACGTCACGTCTTTCCTAGCCTTGATCAGGGTAGGAATGACCTCCTCCGGAATCCCTTTTTCCGCTAGGATCCGGCGTTCAACCGCCATGCCGTCAAACGCAGCCGCGGTAAGTCTTGGAACAAACAGGGCCCCTGCTGCAGCAGGTCCTGCCTTAGAGGAAGAGGCCACGGATCTTCTGTGAGCAACTCTTGCAGCTCCGGATATCAAGTCCTCCGCGGCCAATCTGGAACAATGAGGATTGTTCTGACCCTGCTTATTCTTATTATTCTCAACACCTTGGGTATGAGAGGAAGAGGAGGAAACACATAGACCGATCTGAACACCCAAGGTGTCACCAGAGCGTCTACCGCTACCGCCTGAGGGTCCCTTGACCTGGCGCAATATCGCTTTAGCTTTTTGTTGAGACGGGACGCCATCATGTCTATTTGAGGCAGCCCCCACCGACCCGTGATCTGTGCGAAGACTTCTTGATGAAGTCCCCACTCTCCCGGATGCAGGTCGTGCCTGCTGAGGAAATCCGCCTCCCAGTTGTCCACCCCCGGGATGAACACTGCTGATAGTGCGCTTACATGGCCTTCCGCCCAGCGTAGAATCCTGGTCGCCTCTGCCATGGCCACTCTGCTCCTTGTGCCGCCTTGGCGGTTTACATGAGCCACTGCCGTGACATTGTCTAACTGAATCAGAACCGTTTTTTCCCGAAGCAATTCCTCCGCTTGACGCAGGGCGTTGTATATAGCCCTCAACTCCAGGACGTTGATGTGGAGACAAGTCTCTAGATTTGACCAGAGACCTTGGAAATTTCTTCCCAGTGTGACTGTTCCCCAGCCTCGGAGGCTTGCGTCCGTGGTCACCAGGACCCAGTCCTGAATGCCGAATCTGCGACCCTCTAGTAGGTGAGCACTGTGCAGCCACCACAGGAGAGATACCCTGGTCCTGGGAGACAGGGTGATCCTTTGATGCATTTGTAAATGGGACCCTGACCACTTGTCCAAGAGGTCCCATTGAAAAGTCCTCGCATGGAACCTGCCGAAGGGGATGGCCTCGTATGAAGCTACCATCTTCCCCAGAACCTGTGTCCAATGATGCACTGAAACCTTTTTTGGCTTTAATAGGTTCCTGACCAGGGCTATGAGCTCCTGAACCTTTTCGATCGGAAGAAAAACCTTTTTCTGGTCTGTGTCCAGAATCAGGCCCAAAAAGGTCAGACGCGTTGTAGGGACTAGCTGGGACTTTGGTATATTGAGAATCCAGCCGTGTAACTGCAACGTCTTCATGGACAGAGACACGCTATCCCGCAACTTCTTCCGAGATCTCGCCTTTATGAGGAGATCGTCCAAGTATGGGATAATTGTGACACCCTGCCTGCGCAGGTGCACCATCATTTCTGCCATTACCTTGGTGAAAATTCTCGGGGCCGTGGAAAGCCCAAACGGCAACATCTGAAATTGGTAGTGACAGTCCTGCACTGCAAATCTCAGGAACGCCTGGTGAGGGGGGAATATCGGAACATGAAGGTAAGCATCTTTTATGTCCAGGGACACCATCCAATTCCCCCCCCTCCAGGCTGGCGATGACCGCCCTGAGTGATTCCATTTTGAACTTGAACCTCTTTAAGTACAGGTTCAGGGATTTTAGATTTAAAATGGGTCTGACCGAACCGTCTGGTTTCGGGACCACAAACAGGGTTGAGTAAAATCCCTCTCCTTGCTGGAGATGAGGAACTGTGACAATCACCTGTTGAATATACAATTTTTGGATTGCTGCCAACACTAGCTCCCTCTCATCCGGGGAAGCCGGCAGAGCCGATTTGAAAAACCGGCGAGGAGGCAAGTCTTCGAATTCCAGCCTGTATCCCTGAGAAACAATCTCTAATGCCCAGGGATCCACCTGCGAGTGAACCCAGACGTGGCTGAAAAACTGAAGATGAGCCCCCACTAGATATGCCTCCCCCCGGGAAGCCCCAGCCTCACACGGTGGACTTTGCAGATGCAGGGGAGGACTTCTGCTCCTGGGAACTAGCTGTGTGTAGCCTTTTTCCCTTGCCTTTTCCTCTGGCAACAAAGGACGATCCCCGTACCTTCTTGCTCTTATTGGAACGAAAGGACTGCATTTGATAATGAGGTGCCTTTTTTGTATGCTGCGGGGGGACATAAGGTAAGAAATTTGACTTACCAGCCGTAGCAGTAGAGACAAGGTCCGAGAGGCCGTCTCCAAACAACTCCTCCCCCTTGTAAGGCAAGGACTCCATATGCCGCTTTGAATCGGCGTCTCCCGTCCACTGTCGGGACCACAAGAGCCGCCTAGCAGAAATAGACATAGCGTTTATTCTGGAGCTTAGTAAACAAATGTCTCTTTGAGCATCTCTCATATACAAGGCAGCATCCCTGATATGCTCTATGGTCATTAAAATGGCATCCCTATCTAAGGTGTCAAGCTCCGTAGATAAGGAATCTGCCCATGCCACGACAGCACTACAAACCCAGGCCGACGCCATAGCCGGTCTAACAATAGTACCGGAATGAGTGTAAATGTGCTTCATGGTAATTTCCTGCCTGCGATCAGCAGGATCCTTGAGGGAAGCCGTATCCTCCGAAGGCAGTGCCACCTTTTTGGATAAGCGTGTCAGCGCCTTGTCTACTTTAGGCGAAGATTCCCATCGTATCCTATCCGTTTGTGGAAAAGGATACGCCATAAGAATCCTTTTGGGAACTTGTGGTCTCCTATCTGGAGATTCCCAAGCCTTTTCGCACAATTCGCTCAGCTCAAATGAGGACGGAAAGGTGACCTCAGGCTTTTTCCCTTTATACATGTGTACCCTCGTGTCAGGGACAGGGGGTTCCTCAGTAATATGCAAAACCTCTTTAATGGCAATAATCATGTACCGAATACCTTTTGCCACCTTCGGCTGTAATTTTGCATCTTCATAGTCGACACTAGAGTCAGTATCCGTGTCGGTATCTGTGTCATCGACCTGGGATATGGTGAGCTTCTGAGGCCCCTAAGGTCCTGGCGCCACAGGGACAGGCATGGTCTGGCTACCTGACTGATCCCTAGCTTCAGCCTTGTCTAACCTTTTATGCAATAGATTGACATTTGCATTTAAGACATTCAGCATATCCAACCATTCCTGTGTCGGCGCTGCCGACGGCGATATGACATTCAAGCACTCCCCCTCCACATTAAGCGAGCCTTCCTCGTCAAACATGTCGACACACGCGTACCGACACACTTCTCACACACACACACACACACACACACACACACACACACACACACACACACACACGGAAACTCTTTTCTGAAGACAGTATCCCCTTTAAGGCCCTTTGAAGAGACAGAGAGGGAGTATGCCAGCACACACCCCAGCGCAATGACCCTGGAGACCAACACAAAATGTTTTTCCCCAGCCGCGCTGTATAATATGTTATCCGCCAATTATGTGCCCCCCCCTCTCTTTTAAACACCCCTTCACCGTGTGTAAGCAGGGGAGAGTCCGGGGAGCTTCCTCTCAGCGGTGCTGTGGAGAGAAAATGGCGCTGGTGAGTGCTGAGGGAGAAGCCCCGCCCCCTCGGTGGCGGGCTTCAGTCCCGCTCAAAGTTATTAAAAAATGGCGGGGGCTCTTTTATATACATGTGCAGTGCCCACCTGTACAACAAAAATGCTTTCTAGGCAGAGAACTCCGTGGAGCTCCCTGCAGTGCACCCATCTCGCTCTGGGCACAGTGTAAAACTGAGGTCTGGAGGAGGGACATAGAGGGAGGAGCCAGTGCACACCCAGAATCCAAAGCTTTCTTAAAGTGCCCTATCTCCTGCGGAGCCCGTCTATTCCCCATGGTCCTTACGGAGTCCCCAGCATCCTCTAGGACGTTAGAGAAATATATTTACCAATGGTCCCAGACCATGCACTCTCTAATTGTTAGTCAAGCCTCTATAATGGCTGGACACATCCATAAGCAAGGACTCCTACCACTGCATTCCACGGGTGGGTCCTTCACGCCAGGGTCCAACACTGTCCAAAGATATTTGTCACATACTGTATTTAAGAGACAGCATCAGCAGCGACACCTGTACTGCTAGAAGTGATGTACCCTTATGATATAGCCACTGATGGATGGCGATAGCAGAAGCTATTAAAAAAACATGCTTCATATTAAAAACGAATTTAGAGTTTTAAGAAAATATGTTGCTCAACTGACCTTGCTTATTGCTGCAGACTCACCGGAAACTATTAATTACATATACAAGTAAACAGAGAAATGTTTATTGTATATACTGGGCATCAGGATTACAGAACGCACCATATAAATATGTAATGACTAAATTCACACACACAATTCCTGCACAGGGGATAGGCCAGGCAATGACTAAAAAGTACAATTGTTGACCAATGAAAAGAATAACCCATACTGTATAGTAAGTCCAAACAGAAATGCTTTAACCCACAAGTCAGTGTCACTTCCCTGTCTAGCTGCTTGCTGGCCGATAGCTCTATCACTAATTGGGCGCACTGGTACAGTAAGAACACTCGCTAAGCGCAGGACGTGAGGATCCGGCTACACACAGCGACATACAGTAGTATACCACAGTACACACATACACAGGGACAGGAGCCCGCACAGCATACACATACACGGGGACTGGAGCCCGCATAGCACACACATACACGGGGACTGGAGCCCGCACAGCACACACATACACGGGGACTGGAGCCCGCATAGCACACACATACACGGGGACTGGAGCCCGCACAGCTCACACATACACGGGGACTGGAGCCCGCACAGCTCACACATACACGGGGACTGGAGCCCGCACAGCACAGTCACACACATACACGGGGACTGGAGCCCGCACAGCACACACATACACGGGGACAGGAGCCCGCACAGCACACACATACACACACGGAGACATGAGCCCGCACAGCACACACATACACGGGGACTGGAGCCCGCACAGCACACACATACACGGGGACTGGAGCCCGCACAGCACACACATACACGGGGACTGGAGCCCGCACAGCACACACATACACGGGGACTGGAGCCCGCACAGCTCACACATACACGGGGACTGGAGCCCGCACAGCACACACATACACATACACGGGGACAGGAGCCCGCACAGCACACACATACACACACGGAGACATGAGCCCGCACAGCACACACTCAGGGACTGGATGGAGTCAGCGGAGCTCTTCCTCAGCAGCAGGTTGAATAGGTGTGAGGAGGAGCAATGGCAGATAGCGCCGCCCTGTCTAGCCTGCGGGCGGCCCTCCTTTCTCCAGCTCTCCTTAGCCCTGTAGTGCTATAGTAACACTGCAGTCAGTGCTGTCCTCCTCCTCCAGCTGCCGGACTCCTCTCTCCCAGTGGCAGCCTGAAGTCTGGAACTCCTCTCCCGGTGATACCTGCTGCTTCTCCCGGCCATGAGGGAGCTCGTGAAAAGGTGAGTGTGAGATGCAGCAGCGCGGCCGGCACCAGTCAGCGGGCTCCCTCTCTCCCAGTGCCCGGAGCCGCTGTGCTACAGGGGAGCCTGCCTGAGAAACTTTATGCCGCCTGTGTGCGGGGGTCAGCGTGAGCGCTGCTGTCTGTGGGGGGGTCCCTTCCGCCCCGGTCACTGGGAGAGGTGCATCAGCTGTAGTGTGACAGGGGGCTTCGGAGCCAAGTTCTCGGAATGACTGAGGGGTGCCCCTTCATATGACTGACACATGGCATGCATGGGCACGGATAGTGGCAGGTCAATGAAGCTGGCACCTATAACATGGGTGAGCAGGAGGAGTGGGAAGGAGACCGAGCAGCATTGCTCTCTGCTTTCCACAACATCAACAGATGGAACCCGAGCCGAGCTTTATGTAAATCACAGGTCACATACAGGGGATACAAAGAGGGGCACCGCAGCTTCTCAGTGGGCACATGCAGGTATCTGGGTCCCTGACAGCACAGGCATGTCTCCCTGCTGAGGTGGTTGCAGCAGCTGTGTGCCTGTGTGTATGCATACAGTATGTGTGTGCCTGCTGGATGCTCACTTCCAGCTACATAGGTTGCATCTGGGACACTTAGAGGCAGAACTCAGATCTACTCACTGACATGCTTGTTCTAGGTTTATTACAGTGATTAAGCATCGCTTTTGTGATGGGCAGGAAGTGATTGGTTCTGGGAGAGCCCGGAATAGGTGATTTAGCACCTTTGTTGGAGAACTTGTATAAGGAGCCTGTGTGGTGTGTGCTCTCCCACCATCTCCATTCAGACTTAAATCAAAAGGTCAACTTTCTGCCTGATTTCTTTTGGGAATGCACAATGGCATTTTAGTACCTGCCTGCTGTACATGGTTTTTATTTACTGTAATATATTGATGTCAGGCAGAAATGTTTCAGGTGGGACATGTGCAGCCAGTGAAACAACAAGCTCAGCAAAAATAGAAAAGAGTTTGTACATTTTCGTGGTAGAACAAACAAGGTTAGGTTGTTATTCTTGTGAGGGAATGTGTGTTTCACCTGGATAAAAATCCTGTATAGAGGGCGGAAATGTGCAGTGACTGTTTTATTTTGCTTTCTTGGATTTTAAGGGGGAAAATGATTTCATATGTACCCACTGAATCATATATGTTCTACGATCACTCTTTATGTATTACTGTAGCAATAAATCAGTTTGTGAAATACTTTACTTCCGTTAGCCTCTGGGGGGGATAACTTGACAAGAAAGAGTAACTCTGGTAATAAATATCCTTTGAAAGAATCTAGCCTTTGGACACCTACCTGTATTCTGTAGCCAGGATTGATGTTGGTCTGGAATAACCCGACAGTGTCTAAGTTAAGGGCATCTTATTTGTTAAACATGATATAAAGGATTTGTTGGAAATATGATGATTTAAAACAAAAAAGAAAACAACTCATTTTAAGTGACTGGTTAATTGTCCTATATTATAAACAGTGACACTTTGTCTTCCTAAAATGTAAATTAAAATAGAAGCATGCATAAATATATATGTAACACTTTTCTGTCACCAGTACAAACAATACCACCTAAGTAGTTTTTACATTTCACTGTTTTACAGATATGACTTCTTGAGCCAGATAAGGCTTTTGGAAACTGGGTGTACAGTATACAGTATGTTCTTTGTGGATGTCTGAGAATTGTTCTAAGTTACAATTGTTGATCCCAGTCAACAAAAAGAGCCTGCAGTGAAATTGCACTGGCAGGAGCTTTCTGAGAATAAGCTTTGAAAAGAAAATAGATCAGTGAACCGGTATCAGCTGGAGGGTCTATGTAAAAGCCACACTAACATGTAAAGTAATCATTACCTGCCCCTTTCCTGAGAAAGTAAATAGTGTTAAAAACTTGTGTCTTAAAGGTATGTTTACTTCTAGAGCCATGTTGACCTTTGTACTCTACCATTGCTCTTTTTACACAATGCTCCCCAATCGCAGTATTTATTTAAGCCCTTTTATTGGTTTCTTGAATTCAGAGCCATCATGCATTACAGAAACTGAAGTTCTGCAAAGATCATCCTGATCCCTGGATTTAGGACAGATGATTGCATGCGTGTACTCCAGATCTGTATATGCAAGCACTTGCAAATCCCCCCAAAGTAATGATTGTTGTCTTTCATCAGTCTTATGATAAATGCCTTTTTTTTTTTTACTGTACTTGCTTGCTTTTTGTCACTATGGTTATGTTGCTGTCATAAAATATTGTAATTTCTTTAGGCTTTTTTAATTTTTTTTTTAATGCAGCTATAACAATATATATTCTGCAAAAAGTGGATATACAGTACAGGTGCAGATGAGAGACGGCCCAGGCTGTTTGGTTATCCAGGCATTGGAAAACACAATATTGAGTTTTCAGAACTAGGTCAGATTTGTGGGACAGTAAAGTCTTCGGATTTTCTTTCTGGTACAGACACATTTATTTTTCATTTTGTTGCGTTTACTGTTCCAGGAGCCTACAGGGAGATGATTGTTCCACATAATGAGGTGGAAAAGCTAAAGTACTTTTCTTTTGTGGGGATAAATACACCAGGATGCTACAGGTTCTCTTACTGGTATTGTTCTTTGTGACTGATTGAAACTGATCCATGGGACATAATGTACATAGTTCCTATTATTAAAATATGTACTAAAATTGTTATACAGTGTAGTAATTAATGTAATTCACTGTGATTCATTCTGGTTTTCTGTGTTGTTTAGATTATACTTATCATTGCAGAACGTTTAGTGTTACCAATATTTTGGTCACTTGGATATTGTCAAATTGTTGCATGTGTTCCTCTTAGGTTTTGTAAAAAGGCTAGCTATTAATTTATAATTCCACACTGATTCCGGACTTTAAATATGCACCTGATGCAGAAAATTGGATCTTACAGTTACATTTAAGATAACTTTTGTTATCCAATATTAACTACATAATTGTTTACTGGATAATGTCTTCATAGACACTAGCGGCTTTGAAATTACAGTCCAGTGTCAAAAGTATACATATATTCAGACTATAACTTTTTTTTTGTCACCTTTATCCTTTTATTTATAATTATTAGATACACTATTCTGAGGTCCCCTCAATAAATGCTCATATACAAAGTGTATATAATAATTGTTAAAATTAATCACAGGCTTAAAATTATATACAGCCAAATTGCTATTAAATTCAATGGCAATGTGTCAATTTTTCATTATAATTTGTGTAACAGGAGAGTGCCCAAAATTGTGCGCCTGTTAAACTTGTTGATTTATAGAATTTCTGTACTTTACTTTTTGAATTGGGAGTAGAACTATGTTTTTTGTTTGTTTTCAAGAATCTTGTATGTTGACAACCATTGGCCTAGAAAATGGCAATTCAGTTAATGTTCTGTTCCTAGAGATTATTCATGGAGATTTAAAGGCCCCTGCTGATCTGTCCTGAATGGTGTTTAATCCTGATTAACTACATTGTTCTAGTGAGAAATGGTTCATAATTCTTTTAATGGCTCAGCAATGTGGTATAGCAAGTTATAACTTCAGAAGTTGATTATGTATTTCACATCTAAAATTGTGCTAATAAATTATCTTTTAGCATGTATTACGGAAAAGCATCCCCCTCCCCATATTTCCCAGGTGCTTGAGTGGTGGTAGATATATTCTTGAAGAGAAGCTTGGTTGGATCCAATGGTCTTGGTACTAATGACAAAGTTTGGGGATGCTTGAAGTTCCTGTAGAAATGTTATCAGTTATTTGGCTGCAACCTCAGGGTAATATTTTCTGAAATATTACCTGTGCCATATGCTAGCCTACACCAAAGAGGCTGCTGGAGATTAAAATGTGTCTGTGAAATTGATGTAGGGAGGAGGCTTTTTGCTGTGTTTTTATTTCTTTAATTAGTCTCAGAAAATAAGTACTGTCTGGATCTCCATATGAATGGTGCAGCTATAATATAGGGGAATGTGGTTTAGAGGATATTTTAAATTGGGAACTGGCAGGGAGATTAGTGTGAAGATAGAAACACTGGGTAAGATAAGTTAGCTAGTAACCAGGACTTGGTAGAGAAATGTTAGTAGAAACCTAATAAGGCATTTTGTAATTACTGGCTAAAGAAAGTTCAAACTTTTTGTAACACATGCTAGGAGTCTTCAAAATCACATGGGGGAACCAGATTGAATAATATTGGAGGAGGTTATATGTGAAACATGGATGCGTGGGACTCGTGATTTGTCTTTGCATATAAAAGGCTTCGTCATGTTTAGGTAGACAGTTTGTTTATTGGGTGTAATATAATTTAAATCCCCATTCATCTATCACTTGGGTTACAGTTGATACAAATCTGGTTCCTCTGAAAGAATTACTAGTTTCAGTATCGCAATTTATTCCTGGATATTTAAAATTACCCACATTGAACTAGAGGGGGGGCTATATTGAATTAAACCCAAACATTCGTATTATGGGGGTAATTCAGACCTGATCGCTGCTGTGCGTTTTTGCACAGCGGGCGTTCAGATCCAGACTGCGTATGCACCGCAATGCGCAGGTGCCATGGACCGCAGCAACGGGATCGCCAGGTTTGTGTGAAGGATCCATTTGCATGGGCGTCTGCAAGGAGAATGACAGGAAGAGGGCGTTTATGGATAGCAACTGACCGTTTTCAAGGAGTGTCTGGAAAAACGCAGGCGTGTCCAAGGTTTGGAAGGGGGAGTGTCTTACGTCAAATCCGGTCCCGGACAAGCAGAAGTGATCGTAGCTGCTGAGTAAGTCCTGGGCTGTGCAGAGACTGCACAAAATCAGTTTGTGCAGCTCTGCTACACATGCGATCGCATACTTGCACACCTCAAATACACTTACCCCTGCAGGAGGCGACTATCTGATCGCAGGACTGCGATAATAGCTTCCCAGCGATCAGGTCTGAATTGCCCCCTATATTCCAACTGCATCACATTGAGCGAATTGAAATGGTGGTTGTTCCAAATCCTATGTTTAGTCGTTAAATTTGCCAGGATGTGAATAACTTTGTTTATTTCACTAAAATACCTGTTTAACAATACATTATATACTTTACTCCAGTGGTTCCAAAATGTGGTCCTCAAGGCACCTAACCGTTCTGGTTGATCACAGATGGTTAAATCAAATTGACTGAGGTACCAGGTGCATTGATGCTATTACTCTAGTTTTGGGAGGAATGCTTTCACTCTACTCAACTTCTCCCATTGGGTAGTGCAAACTTCCGTTTCTTCACAAGGCCTGCTATCTGGGTTGTGGAGGGGTCAACATGCACATTGATAGATCATTGTTGTAAAATGTTCAGATTGGGTTTGGGGTTAAATTAGTCCTACAAGTATATGTAGTGAACCTTGTCTGACTTTGAAAGTGAGTCAGCCAGGATTGCTGCATTGCATGCATTGGTGCAGGTATTCTCTCATATGCAGAGTTGTATGCATTTTTGCAAGCGGACCACCACATCCACACATTTGGTTGCATTATCAGTGTGTGCTTGCATGAGGCCTATTCCTACTACAAGAAATACGTCTAAACACACATTTAATTGTGCTTACACACAACACTGTACAGCCCACAATTCCACTGAAACGCTGTAACTGCATAGCCAGGGTGAGAATGCCACGTTAAAACCAAATTATGGCTCTTCCGTTGCAAATGGCAATTTTTCCTAATCTGTGTGCGACTCTGCATTACCCGTAGTAATGTACTCATAATTCTAGACCATTCACAATCCAAAAACAAGCAAGGTATGTTCCACAAATGGTCTTATATTAGGTTTGGCATCCACTCCATGATGCTTAATTGTATCATGGTAAGAATCCATGTTTGTTTGTTTTCTCTTTATTGACAGACACTATGATGGTAGGTGGCTGCGATGTGCAATGGAAGTGAATCCACATGGCAGGTCATCTTAACCAGAGGAAGGTTTATTACCCAGGTAGAAACAGGGACTAGTCAACACAAGGTTAACAGCAGGTAGGATAGCATGATTAGCGAGTTGCAGTCAGGAGTGTTAGGGTTGCTGGGTGTTCTGGGTGTGGCCGGTTGCATGCACACACACTGTGCTAGTGTGTCTTTTATATACAGTCACAGTAAGGACTAATACAATGGTGGCAGTCTGATCTCAGCGGTGGTGATATATTGTAATAAGGGGTGTCTACACTCCTCCACACACTGATGTACTTATTAATGGGCACGTTCGTAATTGAGGAGAGATGGAGATAGACTTGAAGGGAATAGTGCAGGTTAGAGGTCGGAAGTTGCAGCACATTGTTTTAGTGTCTAGCAGCCGTAGTAAACAGAACCCCCACCCCCCTACCTCTCCCCAAACCGTGCTCAAAGCTGTCTCTGGTAAGATAAATGCAACATGAGCATTCTACTTTAGAACCTGTCACAAGGTCTACACTTTTATAAGAAAACATTGTGAACATATGAGGTCAGACATTTTGTTAACATGTTAGCAACATTTTTTTCACTGGTCACAAAACACTCTAAAGGTGCCTATACACTAGTGCAGTGGATTCCAAACTTTTTTGAATCACGGCGCCCTAGAATATCAGAATTTTTTTCACGGCACCTCTAGGCCAAAAATTTCTTATTGAGAAATTTAGAAAGAAATATTACATTAAGTAGATCGCGGTTATATGTCATCCTTAGGTCAGTTGTGTGGTGAGGGACAAGATTTGCTTCTGTTTGGCCACATATTTTATGGCTGGCAGCCACCAGCACTGGTTTTGCCTATTATATTGACCATGAATAATTTGAATTGGTCTTGGACCACCAACCCAGGGCACCCCTCAAGTGTCCCAAGGCACCCCAGGGAGCTACGGCACACAGTTTGGGAACCTCTGCACTAGTGTGATTTTGGCCGATTTCATCCGACTCTGACGTTTCGGGCCGAAATATCGGATGAAAAAGTGGCAAATCGCTTGTGTTTTACCTCCGATCCGTGGTCCCGTGAGCATTGGATCGGAGCCCGTAGAACGGAAGTGCTGCACCTTCGATATATCGTACTGGCAGCCTTAGCTGGTGTTGCATACAATACATCGTATGCAAAAGGACCATGCAATGTATCGTATGCGATCCTGCTGCCGGGTAGTTCAAGGCTGATCGTATGTGACTTCTCCCCTCCGAGAAGTCGCATAAGTGTATGGCCAGCTTAACATAATAACTACCAGCTTTCCAAAGAAATTATATCTTACTGGAAGATGTCTTATGCTGCCATACGCAATATTGGTGGTCTTATCTAAACTAACTTAATACCTAGCTAACACATAGGGGTAGATTTGCTAAACGCTTCTACAACAGACAAGTGAGGTGTTTCCCATAGCAAGCAATCAAATTCTATCATTTTGTCATATGCAATAGAGAAATATTCTCTTTCAGCCTTAATGCTCCTTAGGCTGTTTCTGTAAGAGGCATATACTCTTCCTCGGTAGTGGATATGTCAGTGGTTGGCTTTTTTCGGCTTGTCCAGCTGATGGCTGGATCTGCCATAGCAAATAGTTATCTGGTTTAGGATCACCTTCATATATTTCCCAATCAGCATTTCAGAATGCTTGTAGCTGTAAAGTTTTAGTTGAATACTAGTTTTAGTTTATATGTTCTTCTTAGGTGTCTAAAGATATGCTTGATGGCTGTCCAGTGCGCTTTTGGCTGTCCAGTGCGCTTCTTAGGTGTCTAAAGATATGCTTGATGGCTGTCCAGTGCGCTTTTCCTGGATTGTTTGAAATGAGCTTACATGGCTGTCAGCGTTGGTGCTGTCTGGTCATGTGCCAGTGCTTGCATACATTAATATTCCAATGGCACTTTCATGCTTTTGTCAATTGTTTTGCTGACTGGCTTGGCATCTGTCATTCCAAATATTTTAGCATTGCCGCAATGTTCCTTGTTGGTCTATGGTAACAGTCCCAGCACTTTTTTTGTATGACGAGACCCAGCAATTGGTGCTCTGGCTTTGAGCTTGAACTTGTCACTTAGTCACCGCTTGACATTGGTTATTTGGTTCTCTTGTCTTGTGAGTAGTAGATCATCTACATAGAGAAGTATCATGAATAGACTTTCTTTCCACATGTGATATAGGCAATGCAAAGTTAATCTCTGGCAGTATACTGTCTAACTTGATGTTCCAAAAGTGGCCACTGTTTTAGACCATACACTGTTTTCTTCAGAAGACATTTTGCTTTCTGGAAATTACTATTATTCAGTTTTATAGGGTGCCACGTGTGGTCTGCAGCTCTGTACAGAGTGCAAACAAGACCATACCTGCTATAAAAGTACAATACAGTAAACAAAGAACACTACAACTGTCAACACAGCTGCTGAAACCTGTACCCATTAGAGTGGTTGCAACTAGTGGCCACGGTAAACACAACACACAAGCGCTGCTCTAACATTTTTCAGTACCAATTATAACATTTTCTCTTTCTTGCAAAATGTTTTTGACGGGATGTAGTTACGTGACTGGCAGTCAGGAGACCGCCGGTCACAATACCTCCGCCTGCATCACGAACCATGAAAATCCTGACAGTCGGCGTGCTGATTAGAAGGGACTATTCACGTGACACCCATAGAGTGGGAATAGTACCTGTGGCGAGAGCAGCTCACGGCCGAGCCCACAAGGGGCTTGTTGCGCTCCCCCCTCCGCTGCGGGAATTCTGCAGCCAGGGTCCCGGCGTCAGGATGCTGACCGATGTGATCCCGGCCGCCGGTGACACAGCCCCAACCCGTTCTTGACATTTAAAATCTGATCTGTATGTATTATTTCAACTGAGACAAGTGCAGTCTTCCTGAGTTTCAGGGACTGTAAATGTACTCTTGATTTAGAAGAGCTGCACATGTAGTGTAGTGTGTGTGTGTGTGTGTGTGTGTATGTATGTATGTATGTATGTATGTATGTATGTATGTATGTATGTATGTATGTATGTATATATATATATATATATATATATATATATATATATATATATATTATTATTATTTTTTTTTCACTCAATAGTTTTTTATTGAAAAAGATAAACAATTTTATGGGGTACAGAACGAAAGAAAAGGGGGGGTGATGTAACAATACATTGTAGGGGTAGATACAATAGGGATACAAAGGAATGGGGGCGGGAGGGGGGGAAATAGGGGGTCCAGACTAGGGTTGGGGGGTAGTACATCGGAGCAAAATATACATAATACATCAGGTAGAACGAGACATATGTGAAATCAATACATTGTAGTAAAGGGATAGCGACGTAGTCCTATAGGGTAGAGCTTGTAGGTACCAGTTAGGAGGAGGTATAGAGGGGAAGACTAGTTGGGGTCCTCCCTCAATGGGGACGGGGGGGTTTAGATTACCTTGATATAGATGATTGCACTGCTAGGTGATATCGTATAACTCAGGCATTGTCTAGGTTTTCAAGGGGGCTGAGAGGGGGTGAGGTGGATTTATGGAAATATTGCGCACCTTCATTCGAGGATACATAGTTTTGCCACGCGGACCAGCGCGTTTTGAGGGAAGTGTAGTTGGGAGAGGAGGAGGCAAATTCTGTTTCCATAAGGAAGTGGTGGTTTATCTTATGTATAGCTCTGAGCAAGGTAGGAGGTGTAGATTGTTTCCACATTTGGGCCAGGTTTGCACGAGCGGCTATCAGGATGTGGCCTAAGACATATCTAGTAGGTGGAGGCATGGATGGGGGGATAACTTGTAGTAATGCTAGAGTTGGATCTGGTGCGATGTGTGTGGACAGAACTTTATTTATTAGATCGAATACCTCTAACCAATATTTAGTAATCTTTGGGCACGTCCAGAATATATGGAAGATGTGTCCTACCGAGCCGCATAGTCTCCAGCATTTATTACTTTGAGAGGGCCAGAATTTATGGATTCGGTCTGGGGTTTGGTATATTCTGTTTACTAGTTTTATATGCATTTCAGTGTGGTTTAAGCACTGGGACATTGAGTACGAGGTTAAGAAAACTTGACGCCAGTCGCTTGGGGATAGGGTTCTTCCCAGGTCCTGTTCCCATTTCTGTTGGGCTTTAGATTTGGGAAGGGAGGTAGGGGTTGACTTAAGTTTGTACCAATAAGAGATGTCGCCTTTAGTGTCAGGTAGGGAGAGACGGGAGAAGAGGGCGTATGAAGTTGCGTGGAGCGTTAAGTAAATAGGAGGGATTGCCCTCCACCAGTGCGCTACTTGCATATAATGGAAGAGTTCTGTGGCTGGGAGAGAGTATTGTGACTGGAGGGTTGAAAAGGGTTTTAGGGAGAGTCCATCTAGCAAGTCGCCAAGGTATAGTATTCCTGCACGTCTCCATTTAGATAGGTTAAGATGTGGTATCATCAGTGCTAATGTAGTGATGGATATCGAGGGAATATGGGAAATGGGGGAAGTTAGGGAGGCCGATAGCGTGTCCCAGGTTTGTAGAGCAGCCTGCGTGGAGGGGAGGAGGGACAAATGGCTCGGTCGGAGCGACTTTGGGATGCGAAAAAGATCAGCTAAAGGTATTGGATTTGATCGAGCTTGTTCCAGCTCCATCCAACCGGTATGTGGGTGGGATGTGAAATAGTATTTAATGGGGGCCAGGAGAGAGGCTTCTTGGTATAGAGGAATATTAGGTATATTAAGGCCTCCAGCTGCTCTTGGCAAGACCATTCTTGACAGAGCCATCGAGGGTGGTTTTGAGGACCAAATATATTTGGACATGACAGAGGCACAAGCCTGGATGTACTTCTTTGGGAAGGGGTACGGGATTGTGCGAAAGAGGTACATTAGTTTGGGTAGTAGAGACATTTTAAATGCCACCATCCGTCCCAGCCAGGAGACCTCATAGGATGACCAAGATTTCGTAAGTGTTCCTAATGAGTCTATCAAGGGGGTTAGGTTGTCAGAGAAGACGTCTGCAGTGGAGGTAGAGATGTTGATACCCAGATATTTTATTGTGTGAGTTCGCCAGTTATATGGGAAGGAGGCTTGGAGAACTGGGGTGGATTGAGATAAGTTGAAGGGGAGAGCATCTGTTTTGGTAGTATTAAGTTTATAATATGATGCGAGGCTGTAGGCATCTAGGACAGAATGTAGGACGGGGAGAGTTGTAGTGGGGTTCGAGATAAAGAGGAGGACATCATCTGCGAATAGGCTCAATTTGTGGAGAGATGTACCGAACTGAATCGCCGGGATGTGAGGATTCTCTCGTATTTTCGTTGCCAGGGGTTCAATTGATAGGACAAAGATTAGAGGGGATAGGGGACAGCCTTGTCTGGTGCCATTTGTGATAGGGAAAGGGTCGGATAGGAAGCCTCCGTTGAACACCCGGGCCGTAGGAGAGCTGTATAGCGCTAAGATAGAGGTTAGAATACGGTCTCTAAATCCGAATCTAAGAAGGGTTTGGCGCATGTACGTCCAATTTAATCTGTCAAAGGCCTTCTCTGCATCTAACGATAGCAAGAGAAGGCCCTGGTCTCCATGTAGGGAGTCTATTAGATTGAAGACCCGTCGCGTATTGTCAGACGCTTGTCTCCCAGGTACGAAGCCAGTCTGGTCCGGGTGTATCAGTGAAGGGAGGAATTTGTTAATGCGAGATGCAATCATTTTGGCGTATAATTTGATATCGCAGTTAAGCAATGCTATTGGTCGGTAGTTATGCACAAAGGCAGGGTCTTTTCCGGGTTTAGGAAGAGTAACTATACGCGCTTCTAAAAGTTCAGGGGGGAGGGAGCCGTGATCCGAGAAAGTATTGTATAGTGTAGTCAGGAGGGGGGAAAGGGTGTCACGGAAAGTAGCATAGAAGTCAGAGACAAAGCCGTCTGGGCCGGGGGCTTTATTCCTAGAGGTGGATTTAATGGCTGCGGAGATTTCATCCGTCGACCATGGGGCATTGAGAGAGGACAGCTGGTCCTGTGTAAGAGTAGGGAGAGAGAGATCATCTAAGAAGGCAGAAATAGACGGAGGGGAGGGTTGTGGAGTGGAAGAGTCAGTTGCTAAGTTATATAATTTAGTGTAATAGGTTGCAAATTGGTTCGTTATATCTTTGGGGTTCAGGATCTTTTGTTTAGTGGGAGAATAAATGCATTTAATCCTATTTCTGGCTTGTTGGACACGTAGTTTACGTGCTAACATTTTGCCAGCCTTATTGCCTAGTATGTAAAATTTGTGGCGCATTCTATTCAAAGCCTCTTGAGTGCGTGCGAAGAGCAACTTTTGAAGTTGACCTCGCACCTTGGAGATCTCATTTTTAAGTGTTTTGGAGGGATGGGCCTTGTTTTTAGTTTCAAGGTCTAGGAGGTCATCCTCCAGTATCTTCTGTTTTTGATAAGCCTGTCTTTTAAGAGTGGCGCCGGCTTGAATGGCTGCTCCGCGGGTAACGGCTTTAAAGGCACACCAGTGGTTGATAGGAGAGGTATCTTGAGGGGAATTAGTGGCTAAATAGGAGTCAATGGAGTCGGAGATTATTTTTTTTGACAGAGGGTTATTTAGAAGGTAAGGGTAAAGGCGCCATTGGCGGGGAGGGTTGTGGGTACCCTGAAGGTTCCATTTCCAGAGAACTGGGGCGTGGTCAGACCAAGTGATGGGTAAGATATCTACGTTTTTAGTTCTCTGGAGAGACCATTTATCACACAGAATCAGGTCTATTCTGGAGTAGGAGTTGTGGACCAGGGAGTGGAATGTGTATTCCCGGCCTGAGGGGTTCTGAGTCCTCCAGACATCATAGAGGTCGAATTCCGCAAGTAGGTTGCGAAAGGCTAGGGAAGGACCGGAGAGGGTATTCGGAACAGGCTGGGAGATTTGGCGGGACTTGTCCATTTTAGGGTCTAGAACGAGATTAAAGTCACCCAAAACCACCAGGGAACCCTTTAGCGAATTCCGTATAGTGAGGAATAGTTTTCGCATAAAGGGGATCTGATTAGAGTTAGGTGCGTATAGGGATACCAGGGTAACTGGTTTGTCTTCTAGGAGGCCAGTGAGGATGAGGTAGCGGCCATTTTTGTCTGAGATTTGGGATTGCAGGGAAAAGGAGACATTTTTATTGAAAAGGATAGCTACTCCATTCCTTTTGGCAGGACCATTAGCATAGTACCCCACTGGGAAGTGGCTATTTTTAAAAAGGGGGGGTTAACAGAAGAAAAGTGGGTTTCTTGTAGTGCTACGGCATCAGCTTTTTGCTGGTGAAAGAAGGAAAGGGCCAGCCTACGCTTGTTGGGCGAGTTCAGTCCTTTGACATTGAGGGATATAAGATTCAGCATTGGAAATATATATTAGGCACGAGAAAGAAGGGTCTATACTGATCTACTGGATCAAATCTGTATCGAGTACTAACAGGTAGTTGTGACCAAGGATATAGGTCAAGTCTGGAGTTCATGGGGGGGGGGGGGAACATGCGGGAATGGCATGGGTTGGGTTCAAAACGGGAAAGAAGGAGGTAAACAACAAAAAGAAAAGGTCCGGTATATTGGACCTGCATGGCTACTGCAGGGAAAGGGGAAAAAATTTCGGGGGATTGCAGTAGTACAGAAAAAGGTAGGGGCGGGCTGGGTAATCCTGCACCGCCACTTCAATACAGCTTCTAAAGAGGCAAACTTAAGGCACGTACATTTAATGTAAACTTCTCTAATTAGAGGATATGTGCACCGAGGGGCATTAGTAGGTAATTAGAAGGTATTAGTAACCTAGCAAAGTGTCGCCCCTTAGTGTATAACAACTATTGAACAACATGTGAAAGAGTAACCTTGTAACTCGTAGACCTAGAAAACAAACTTATATTAAGGCATATAAATGCATTTGTAGAAAGAAGAATAGAAAGGATACTTGTAACTCCCCTTTACATGGGGGAGGAGGTCTAGGATCTCCGAGAACCGGAGGTTTCGGTGGGTAGATTTTGAAAGGACCCAATTTGGTAGTCCAGTGACTCAGGTGGTCGTCCAATCTTGACTGACGTTGGTGGCTCGTGATGACGTAGGTGGCTTCGAGATGGAAATGTCCCAGTCCAGCAATAACTTCACACCTGCGTCTAGGGAGGAAATTATGTAGGTAGAGTCTTCATATGAGACTATCAGTTTAACTGGAAATCCCCAGCGGTAGTGGATGTCGTGGGACCTCAAAGCAAGGGTGATAGGGGCAAAAGCACGTCTCTTTGCTATGGTAGCGGCTGAGAAATCTTGGAATATCTGGAGTCCTCCCAGAGTGTCGGAGTTTTTGGATTCTCTAGCGGCCCTCATAATTCGCTCCTTAACTGGGAAGAAATGAACTCGGAGGAGGGTGTCTTTAGGGAGGTCGGATGAGACGGAACGGGGTCTGGGGAGTCGGTGGATGCGGTCAATCAGGAGTTCCGAGGCGTCCGCCTTTGGGAGAAGTTTCCTAAATAAGGCAGTGGCGTAGGATTCCAGTTCAGAGTTGGTAACTGAGTCCGGGATGCCTCTAATTTTGATGTTGTTCCGCCTTGATCTGTCCTCCATATCTGCCAATTTGGATTTGAATTGATCCAGATCTAGTTGTTGGCGATCGTGGGTTGAGAGTAGGTCATTGTGAGAGGTGACCAACTCCTCCATCTTGCGTTCTAAGTGGTCTGTCCTGTCTCCTAGTGCTACTAGCTCGGTTTTGACCTCGCGGACGGCAGAGGTCAGATCCTTAGAAAGTTCAGACTTGAAGGCGGAGAGGATCTGGCAGAGGGATCTTACGGTTAGGGGGGCATCTGACTCGCAGTCTACTCCCGACATTGAGAGGGCAGAGGTTAGGACACTAGATTCCGTGGGTTCTAGTATGGCTGAGGGAGAGGAGAGATTTTGTAGAGGGGAGATTTGGAGGGACTTTCGAGGGGGGTAGGAGACTTTAGGGGGTATTATCTCCTTACTTTTTTTAGGAGCCATTTCTCGTCGGCAGCAACGCACCTTAGAAGGCACAGAGAGACGTGTTTCGGAGGAGGGTCCAGTCAGTTGATAGTAATAGAACAGAAGAACTCAGTCACATTGATGAAATGTACGTGTTATTCAGATAAACATGAGTGGCGGCATGCAGGATGGAGATTGCTCACATTATGGAGGTCTTGCAGATATAGGGCATCGAGACCTTAGGGCAGGAGGGAATGATTATAGGAACGGGTCCAGGCAGGGCGGGATGTTATCCAGAACTGTTATTCTAGATGTTCAGAGAGTCCCGTCCCGAGAACTGTGCGGTCAGGGGAGCTTGGTGTTCTCTGGCCACTGACCCTGTGGAGTCCTGGGCGGGCTGAGTGTTGGGTGCAGGATTTGGTGTTCTCAGTACGCAGCCACTAAAACTTCGCCTCCGACCCTTCTCTGAGATATGTGTTGGTTACGTGAAAAAATAGGTTTAACCCAGTGTTGGGGTATGAGAAAATGTTGAGGTGGTGTCTGTGAGGCCTCACAGGTTGGAACGGTCAGAGGGGGAGAGGGGGAGGATAGCTGAGAAATGCCCTCTTTTTGCGGGTGTCGCCCGTCGGTGGACACCTCACTAGGTTGTTTCGGCTCCCGGGGCCTTGCAGGGCCACTGGATGCACAGGCCCTGTTGTAGTTATGTGGCTGGTGAGTACAGCAGTGCCCGGAGGGTGCGGACGGGGTCAGGCGCTGGGGGTCATGTGGCGGTTCGTCGACCGCTATGGCGTCTCCGTGTTGTGCGGGCCTCCGAGGCCCGGTCACCTTGGTCAAACGGGAGGCAAGGAGGGAGGCAGGCAGGATCAGCAGGGAAGGAGCGGGGTGTGCTGTGTGGCCCCTCTCACCTCTGGTCTGGAAGATGGCCGCCTGCGGTAGTCAGGCACGTCAGTCAGGCACCCGGGGGGCACAGCGTCGGCGGGGGGATCAGGCTGCGGTCCCGCTGTAGGTCCGGCCGGAGGATGGATCCAGGCTGATGCAGAGCGCCGGTGAGCCCAGGGGGAGAGGTATGCCGTCCCGCACTTCGTCCGGGCCTTCGGGTGGGTCCGGAGCTCGAAGCTGGGCGAGCTCCAAACTCGAGGCCCAGGCTTTTATTAGCGGAGTAGGCCGCGGGCAGAAAAATAGCGCAGCGGCTTCCAAATTGCGCCCCCCTACTCAGGGTGAGACCCACAGCCGTGGGGTAGGTGTTTTAGGGGGATCTAGAAAGAAGTTACCCTTAATGATAGGGTTTCTTTGCCTGTTTGTGCAGGAGCTCAGCAGTTGCCAGACTTCTCTCCTCAGCGTCCAGGCCACGCCCCTGCTAAGTACAAACTTTTAACAAGCTCTCACAGCTTGAGTCAATTCCATCATAATATATAACGAGACGTGAGTGGCTGGTATAAACATCGGTTCAAAAGCCATATGTGCCAACAACAGAGGTGTCACAAATATCTGTAAACATAGAACCTGCTGCTTAGATGCAGCCACAGGGATACATGGCTGTTCCGGGTGATAAGTCACTGCAGTAGTAACACGTCCCTGTGCTGTATATTATTTTTTTTAATCGCATTGTTCGTGTATTCCATTTCCACAAATTTCATACTCTTATTTCAACCTGTTGGTGTTCTTAAATATCCTTTTTTTTTCTTCTCCGTCTTTCCTTGTAATGTGCTGGTTAGTAATCTATATCTGCAAGGGCATGTTGGCTTGCATATCAGGCTTCAAAAAAAAAAAAAAAGGATTGTAGATATTTTAATCCATTTAGGCACATCACTTTAATAAATGACTTTATGAAAAAAAATAATCCTTCACGGTTTGATCTGCAGATCAAACATTATTTTATTTTTTTGCTTTGTCCAAATCACTATAACGACCCCCTTCTTTTCAAGACCTTATTAACTATTGCTAGTTATTACAAGGTGTTGTAGAGCCTGCTGAGATATGCTGAGCTGGCATTTCATTTTATATGGTTCACACAACAAGCCCTTCCCTCAATCCTAGTTTAACCCACCTTCGAGTCCCAAAGCTAACAATTAAATGGCCTTTGAAAATGGCAGAGCGGCTTAGGAAAAGAACTCTCACTGGAGTCTAACCTTTTCTTAAGCTGCAAGATTGTGTTTGGAATTAATGATAACTTTCTGAGCTCAAAGTGTGCAGGTGGAAACGGCAGTCCTTTTCAGACCAGAAGTGAAATAGCTGCAGCCTGCTTGCGTTGTGCATATAAAGTACCAGAGAAAATCTGCCCTTTGTGCTATCAACCTCTAGACTCTTAAATTTCGGTGGCACTTGAAGAAGCCCATTTTCCTCGCCATACTAGATACCGGCCGCCTACTTCTTGGAGGACGTGTAATTGTTTTTTTTTATGTGGCATAAGTTTCAGTCTCGGCTCAGTCTATACAGAATAATTTTCGACAGTTTAAATTCTTCACTTGTCAATTAGCACAGCAGGAGTTTTGCCAAGGGACATGCTTTGGAATTTGCTACATTAGACTTTGGATTTCCATCTGGCTATTAAGTGAGTTTTCTATTATTTTATTATTTTTTCCTATTTAAGGTTGAGAGGCTATTGTCAAGGCTCGCATGAACCTATCACATATTTTAATTTCCCACTGGGTGTAATACCCTAGTACAAATACTACTAGCTATAGCTTAGTACATGTGTGAGATTACTTCAGACATATTCCCAGGGTGTTTCAGAGCAAGAAAGAAGCTGTTTTGTGAACCCTTGTGTCCGTGTTCTTGCTAGGGATTCTTTTCTAGTGCACTCGGAGGTATTGCGAGTTGATGTTGGATTTGGCATTATGTTTTTAAAAATATGACTGCAAATATAAAAAATGTAGGCTTTAAAAAAAATACCTTATATACTCGAGTATAAGTCGACCCGAATGTAAGCCGAGGCACCTAATTTTACCACAAAAACCTGGGAAAACTTATTGACTCGAGTATAAGCCTAGGGTGGGAAATGCAGCTCTAGCCGTACACAGCCCTCATACTGCCAGCTATGCCCCTGCAGTGCCAGCTATGCCCCTGCAGTGCCAAATATGCTCCCCCCCCACCCGTGCCAAATATGCTCCCCCCCCACCCGTGCCAAATATGCTCCCCCAGTGCCAAGTACAACTTACCCTACCCGCTCCCCCGCTGTTTTGTGAAGGAGGGACACGGAGGGCACTGCGCGCGCCTCTCCTGTGTCCCTTCTGCTTCGCCAATCAGCGCTCACGAACGGGTACTTCATTTAATAGTCCCGCCGCTGCCGCTGGAGACGCAGGAGGGACACAGGAGAGGAGCGTGCTTTGCCCTCCGTGTCCCTGCTTCCTAGGCACTGACTCAAGTATAAGCCGAGGGGGCTTTTTCAGCATAAAAAAAAGTGCTGAAAAAGTTGGCTTATACTCGAGTATATACGGTACTAAGGTTTTTCTACCACTATCTGGTATTGCTTATGCTTCTTTGTGCTGCAGTTTTTCCTGCCTTTCTATGTTCCTCTTAAAGCCCTACAGCCCCTGCCAAAAACTGAGGGGTGTTGGAGGTCTGCATACTGGAGGACCAGTCGTAAGCTGCAGTCAGTCAGTGTTCCTCCCTCCCTCCCACTCTCCCTGCCTCTTCTTTCCTTCCAATTCTAATACCCCTTTCAGGCTGCCAGCAATAACCCAGGTTATTGCACATGAGCGCGCAGCATTCAGGGTTGCTGTGCGGTCTGAAAGGGCCATTTGAACTTATCTGAGTCGAGCAACCCGGTATTTCAACTCTAGTAGCAAGCAGGGTTGAACACGTGTTCAACCCGGCTCGCGGTGCGGTGTGTAGGGGTAAGCTGGGTCAGTGCGACCTGGGACCCGTTTACTGCATAGAGAAGAGGCAGTGTTTCCAAGTGCCACCTCCACACACATCGGCGGAGGTGACACCAACCCGATATATTGCCGTGTTGGGTTGCCTGTCTGAAAGGGGTCTCGCCGAGTTGCACCTGGGAAGGAGCCGTGTACAAATACCAGGTGCTACTCAGGGGTATAAGTTGCTTATCTTAACTGATTTGATGGTTATGTATTACAGAACCAGAAGAGCCAGGATGTGTGCATTTAGTAGCCTCCTGGATTCTGACTTGGTGGAGGAGCAGCCTAGTACAAGCTAGTTATTGTGCAGGTTACACAAGTTACAAGTTGATACCAGATGTAATGTAGCTTCCATGCACATCCAGATGCTATATATGTACCTCGTTTTCTTTTCCCTGCTGATTTTTTCCAGTTTCCAGAATTGCTGGTAAGAAAATATTATACCAAGAAGTATGTATGGTACTACGTACCATTCGAAAAGGAACACTGCTATTAAAATGAAAATGTATTTGTATAGTGCCAGCATATTCAGAGTCACTTTAGAATTGGGAGCACACTGTTAAATTTCACAAGACTGCTTATTTGTATAAAGAAAGAAGGCCTCTTATTTCAATGGGCATGAGGGCAATATAAGAACAGGAAATAGGAAAACTAAATAATTGCATGGAACTAATTTTTATGCAGTTGTTCGCTGGTGTGATTTTCAGACTGTTTAGCCGGGATCCGTTCAGGATCCTGGCTGTCAAAATACTGACCACTGGAACCTGACACAGCTAAGAATACTGGCACTGGAATGCTGTTCGCTCCACTCCCAGCATGCAGGTAAGCCGTGGTGGTGGTGGGGGGGATGTTAGGTTTAGGCTGCGAGAATGGGTGGTGGGGGTTAGGTTCAGGCTGCGAGAATGGGTGGTTGAGGTTAGGTTTATGTTGCGGGGTAGTTGGGGTTAGGCTGCGGGAATGGGGGGGAGTGTTAGGTTTAGGCTGCGGGAGTGGAGGATTAGGGTTAGGGGGTATTTGGGAGAGGTAAGTATACTTATATTCCCTCTGTCGTGATTCCGCAGACGGTATTCTGACCGCCGGCATCCAGACCGCTGGCATAATGAAACCAACCCGTTTAGCTCTAGACTAAGATTGTCATCTATTTGGCCTGTTAACTGTTTAATTATTTTGCTTCATTTATCTGTTATTGCATTCTGTTATAAAAAATAATACATAAATAAAAACATGAGCTAAAGAATAATTGTGCTATTTCCATCTGTTCTATTTCTGTAGGTTAATAAACCGCATATACAGTATTTTGTAGGTGTTTCTCTCTCCTCAACAGAAATCAGCTATTCAATTTTAGTGTTTTAATTTGATTAAATTGTCATTTTAAAACTATAATTAAGCATTTTGCTTGCAGCCTGTTTGCTGAGCCAGTTGTGCTTTTTGATACATCCATCTGTAACTTGTTGCAGTACATCATAAAAATGATTATATAGCTTGTTGGTTTTTTTTTTTTCAATGTGCACAAGGCAAAAATAAGCATTTGTTTACAAGCCAGTGATGTTGTAGAGCAGGTCTGCCCAACTTGTAGTTTCACAATAGATGGAAACCCACAAGTCCCAGCATGCCCTGCTATTTGCTAAAACTGTGTCAGGTAATGCTGGCATGTGTAGTTCCACAACAGCTGGAGAGCCACAGCTTGGCCTGCTGTAGAGAGACACATTTTGTTGGTTGTTACAAATATGCAATTAATTCACTATGGGCTAATGACTGAGGGATGTGTAAGTGATGTGACTAGTTCCTAGTGAATTGTGTTATTCTGGGCACTGTGAGACTGACAGACATTTTATCTGTCGTACACTATAAGACGTTGTGGCTATATACCCATGAGATATGTCACAGTATATGGCCATGATATCTGCATTCCTTTCCTGGGGAGGAGACCTTTCCCTGTTCCTCTCATGTGAGGAAGCAGTGAAAATGTCGGCCAGAAGTACATACACTGCCAGATGCTGCCAACCAATTATCTGATCTCTTGGACATGGTGGACTATTTCAGCATATGACAGATCAATAATAACTGTTCGATTGTGCCAATGCACTGATCAGTTATCGGCTTAATTAGCTGATAATCGACTGATCAGGCCGATAATTAAGCAATACATATCCAGCTTGAGTGTGAATATTGCTTCAGTATGTCTGTATCCACTGTTTGTAGGTTACCAATATACAGTATCTTTACCTGGCAATGAAGAGATTTGAACGAGCCGGATGTAATGCAGTTTTTTTTTTTTCTTTAAGCGACAATCGTTTACAAGGCAAAACCAACCTGTTTTTACCTTGTAAATGATTGCCGCTTTAAAAAAAAAAGTGCGAGTTTAGCCAGAATCTCGGAGCCCCGGCCGTCTCGCACCACATTACATCCGGCCCAACATCTAAGAATAGAACACTACTTTTTTAGTAGTTGCAATGTTACTTTTGGATGTAGTATAGTACAATTTTGAATGAAACCTTACAGGGATGCTTTTTCTTTTTTTTTTTTTTTAAGTGATACATTTCATTCTTTACACTTTGCATAGCAAGTCTTTTACAAAAGGTTTGTTTGGTTATACCTTACGCAAGTGCTTTTAAAGTAAATTAAAGGGATTTAGAATAGGATTAAAATTCAGTCAGCGGTAGAATGTGATCTCTTCATTCTATTTTTCTTTCTCTGATGAATTGATTTATGGAAATAAGTATAGGAAGTGAGTTTATCTGCAGATGTATTACGTATTAGTAGTATAGTGTAGTAGTTTTAAATTTTACAATTTAAAACAGAATTATTTATATCTGTAAACTCTCGCTCCCCTCTCACTCTGTATGATTGCTTCTGGTGTTTATTCTGCGCCAACTTTATCTGAGGAGGCTTGTAAAGGGGATCCATTCAGAATGAGAAATGGTTCCTAAGTTACACACACACATTAAAGAGGTCCCTGCTGTATACGTACCCTGTTGTTCCAAGTGTAGAGTCTTGCATTCTTCCAGCTGAACTGTTCTGTCGCTACAGTGGGAGCATAAAGTTACCATGTATGCACCATTCTCTCTCGGCATCTAGGGCCTACCTTGTAATGAACAGTTCTGTGCAGTATTCTGTTCTCCTCTTACCACTACTCCCTTTTTGAAGCTTTCCATTTCTGATAATGAACAGTTCTCAGGAATGGGGTATTCCTAACTACTTGGCTTTCATGGCCAGTAAGAGAAAAATGCTGTGTGTAACTTTTACATCTGTCCAGATCCACAGTTGTAGTAGGTACAATTAATTCCAGTGAATTCCAACCAAATCTTAATATTCATCTGTATTAAAAAAAAAAACAAAAAAAAAAAACGAACGGTGGAACAAATGATTTGCGTTTTTGGTTTTTTTTTTTTTGTAACAAAGTTTGTTAGTGTATTTGGCTCATAATATGCTAAAAACTGCTTAATGACCGAGGGTTTTTATTTATTTTTTTATTTCATGGCCAGACTAACATTGTTTTGAAGATGCATTGATTTAAGTACCGTATATACTCGAGTATAAGTCGACCCGAATATAAGCCGAGGCACCTAATTCTACCACAAAAACCTGGGAAAATGTATTGACTCGAGTATAAGCCTAGGGTGGGAAATGCAGCTCTAGCCATACACAGCCCTCAGTGCCAGATATGCCCTCATACTGCCAGTTATGCCCCCACAGTGCCTGATGTGCCAGATATGCCCTCATGCTGCCAAATATGCCCCACAGTGCCAGATATGCCCTCATGCTGCCAAATATGCCCCACAGTGCCAGATGTGCCAGATATGCCCTCATGCTGCCTGATATGCCCCTCATGCTGCCACATATGCCCCACAGTGCCAGATGTGCCAGATATGCCCTCTTGCTGCCAGATATGCCCTCTTGCTGCCAGATATGCCCTCTTGCTGCCAGATATGGCCCTCTTGCTGCCAGATATGGCCCTCATGCTGCCAGATATGGCCCTCTTGCTGCCAGATATGGCCCTCTTGCTGCCAGATATGGCCCTCATGCTGCCAGATATGGCCCTCATGCTGCCAGATATGGCCCTCATGCTGCCAGATATGGCCCTCATGCTGCCACATTTGCCCCTCATGCTGCCACATTTGCCCCTCATGCTGCCACATTTGCCCCTCATGCTGCCACATTTGCTCCTCATGCTGCCACATATGCCCCCTCCCCAAGTGCCAAATATGCTCCCCCAGTGCCTGTTACTTACCCCTCCGTCGATCCCGCGCTGTCTTCTGAAGGAGGGACACGGAGCGCACAGCGCGCGCCTCTCCTGTGTCCCTCCTGCATCTCCGGCGACCGCGGCGGGTCTATTAAAGGAAGTGCCGGTTCGTGATCAGAGGTCACGAACGGGTACTTCCTTTACTAGACCTGCCGGAGATGCAGGAGGGACACAGGAGAGGCGCGCGCTGTGCGCTCCGTGTCCCTCCTTCACACTGCACTGCCACTGACTCGAGTATAAGCCGAGGTGGCTTTTTCAGCACAAAAAAAAGTGCTGAAAAAGTCGGCTTGTACTCGAGTATATACGGTATATCGTTTTAGTTTTTAGTCTATGCAAGCAAGTTTTATGTTTTTCATGACAAACAGGTTAATTTGTTGATCTATTTTCAGGAAAACGGGATAAAATAAGAAACTACAAAGGCTGCTGTTTGTTTTTCATGTTTTTTATTTGGGGAGGTGGCTATATTTAGCCTTGTCCCTTGTATGCAGTAGGTTTTAATTGTAATATTGCTAGGTAACATTAGATACATTTCTTATAGAGAGAAAGCATGCACAAATTAACTTTAGGTTGTAGATTTACTAAAGTTTCTAAAACAGACAAGTGGTGGTATTGCCCATAACAACCAATCAGATTCTGTCTATCATTTTCTGGAATGCAGTACTGAAATGATAGCTAAAATCTGGTTGCTATGGATAACACTATTACTTTTAGGGGGAATTCTTTTAGCCATGGCAATTTACAGAGCGGTAATTAATGTCTTTGGGTTTTATTTATCAACTGGTGGTGAGCTTAACCTCCATCGAAACTGGTTGTAGTCACTCAGAAACTGCACACCATAAATGTGCGTTCAGTTGCAAAAAATATGTATGCTCCGCCTATCTAAAATCTGCATACGCCCACAACATGCCTCTGCTCGTAGTTTTTGTGAGTCCAGCCCTTTAGTACGCCCCCTACATGCCTAGTTTTCATAGTGCATATGCAGTTTTTGCTGTCTCAGTTGTTTTTTCTGTCTCAGATTTTACGTATTTTGTGCGATCTTTGCAGTTTTGCGTTCCTTGTTGAATTAGCCCCTATAGCCATTATTTTGCACGATTTGATTATAAAATAATCTGATTATGCCAAGATAAAAAATAAAGGTATTTCATTCCTGCAGTAGATAGTAGTGCATGTTAATAATTCCGAATTTGTGAATATCTTGTGTGACGATGCAAAAACAGATTATTAAGCATGGTGTTTCTGTTTTCTTTGTATGTGAGTGTTGTCTATTGCTTTAATATTGTTGTCCAGGCGTGTTATTCACTACAACCACCAAATGTAAGATCGCCTGTAATAATCCAACTAATTTTGCTATTGATTTTCAACCCCTGTTTTGCTATTTGATTCCCTCAGTATCCAGGGAACTGTACAATATTTTGGCACTGCTGGCATTTTTCTGTGTATGTGCCATTTATTCACGGCACCTCATATGGTAGTCTGCAAAAGGAAATCTTATTGCTGTGGGGAGATTTTTCTCAGACTGCTCCTGCTATTGCAATGGTATGTTGAGTGTAATCTAGAACAGTGGTTACATGTCAGATGTAGTTGTCATTGGAAAATTCAAATAGGGCAAAACTGAAATATAATGGAAACACTGCTCTTTAGGCTAATCTTGCTATTTCCCTATATTATGCACTTACAAAATTGTTTCTTTAATTATGCGTCTAAAGAAAGATCTATTTATCCAGAAAGGTCCCATTTACTGAGATTTACTGATGGGGAGAAAATTATTTGCAACTAACATTGGGGCAAATGTATTAAGCTTGGAGGAGTGATAAAGCAGTGATAAGTGCACGGTGATAATGCACCAGCCAGTCAGCTCCGAACTGTCAATTTTTAAATTCGTAATGATTGGCAGGTGCATTATCACCTTGCGCTTATCACTGCTTTATCACTACTCCAGGTTAATACATCTGCCCCATCGTGTGATTTGGTCTGGTTGAGAAGTTATGAAAGAGTTAAGATGAAGTGTTGGGTGACTCTTACACCACAATTTCCATGGACAGTGGCAAATTTTAAACACTTTGCCCTTGAGACGACCCAATTTTTCAATATTGACCAACCTCGCAGGACAATTTATTATTGTACATATTTGATTAAATTCTTATCTTACTGTTCTTATTATGTTTATTTAAATACTTAAGTAGGTGTGTTTTTAAAATGCAAAAGTATGTTCTCAAAATCAGTAAAGAGTACCTTATGGGTTTGTTTGTAGTAATCTGAGGTCTGCTGAGACCTGTAGCATGAGTGATTTGCTTCAATGCACCTGGATTAACAAAGTGTCCTTTTGAGTGCCATATAAATGTTCATGAGTACACAGGTGGGAGGATTTCTTATTTTAGTTGAAACGCTTTGGTAAAACGAGTACCAAATTTGTCTTTGAATCAAGCTCACTTAATTGATTGAGTCTTCTTCACAGATAGTTTACAGTAGTTTATATTCAGATCTAAACAAATATTAATGAGAATTCAGTCTGTCCATTAACTTGAAAGTAAAAGTCTTTAAATTCTTAATGCTGTCACTAGTTTGCAATGATTTTTTTAGTCTACAGTCTGAAGAATATTGTGTCAGCCCACAGAATGTGATCCGCTAAAGTGTAGGTAGAGTCATTGGAATGCTTAGAGTGAGATACGGTTCATGTGTTCCATATACAGCATATATGTGTTATGGTTGTTTACATGGCTTTAGACATATAGGGACTGGGGAAATATTGGAGTTGTAGGGGCAGACAGACAGCAGAGGGAGAGGCAGATTATTTTCAATCTAGTATTACATATCTATATCTATCTCATATGGCTAACACTGCTCCTCACCTCTGTGGTACCGATGGCGGCCACTGAAGTACACCCAACGGAGCTCTGTTTGGGACATATACACGCACCTATGTACACTGGACCCCCCACCATATACTGCCCCTATGTATACTGCACCCCCATCATCTTCCATAGTCTGCACTCCCCACATACACATTGTACCCCCTCCATATACTGCTCCCGCCACATACCGCATACTCCTCACCCCCTCATCCATATACTATGCTGCAACCCCAGGTTACTTGCCATGCCAGGACTTGGCAACAAGCAGCAGTAAAATGGAAATGGATGCAGGAACCACCAGGCAGTCCTGCAGCGCTCAGTGTAGGCATCGGCGACGTGTGTCCACTTACCAGCAGGAAGAAAAGGTGAATCTGTTCGGCAGGCCTCCTCTACCTCCAGACTGGCCGGGAGATGTGCAGGGACTTGTGAGCTTACATATGCCAGTCCTGGTGTATATAGTACAGCATCATTATAGCCTTCCCATTTCAGATACACAGCTTCTATCAGTGTGCTGGACACACACACACCTGCTCAGCATGACGGAGCTCCGGCTCCCGGCATTAAGAGTTCTAGAAACCCTGCAAGTCCTGTGTGAGTAGCGCACCCCCCCCTCATAATCCAGCCCTGGTGTCCGCCATTTTGACGAGCTCTTAACTAGTTTAATAATAAATGGGTTAATTATTACTTACACCATAATTGTAAAACCATTCTGACATGTTTTGACAAAGTGATTTTTATATCATGAGTATTTTTTATTTTTTTTGTTTCTCTAATTTATCCCATCAGCTTAATTTTTTCAAAGGTTATAATAATAACATTTTACCAAATACAGCCTAACATTTAGTGAAACATTTCTACACTTTTAGGCCAAAAAATACACGATCATGACTAAGGTTTTTGTGAACCCGGTGCTAGCGAAGTCTGCGCGGGCGACTGGAGGACTACACGAATACCACCACTGACCTGGTTTTGGAAGTGTTGTGGACTCGGGGTCTCTTCCGGTGACTGGGAAGAGGAACCGCGGCAGAGATGGCCGAATCCAGGTTCTCCTCATGCAGGATGAGGTCGGCAGACAGGAAGCACGTGTGGGCGCTGAAGGTCTCCTGAAAGACAGAACTGGAAAGGCGCTGATGAATCAGTGAAGAATAACAGGTACAACTGTGCTAAAGGGCACGGGGTGCTTGGGGACACTGAGGTGCTTGGAGACACTGAGGTGCTTGGAGACACTGAGGTGCTTGGAGACACTGAGGTGCTTGGAGACACTGAGGTGCTTGGAGACACTGAGGTACTTGGAGACACTGAGGTACGTAGAGGCACTGAGGTGCGTAGAGGCACTGAGGTGCGTAGAGGCACTGAGGTGCGTGAAGACACTGGGGTGCGTAGAGACACTGGAGTGCGTAGAGACACTGGGGTGCTGAGGCACGGAGGCACGGAGGTGCTGGAAGCACGGAGGTACTGAGGCACGGAGGTGCTGAGGCACGGAGGCACGGAGGTGCTGAGGCACGGAGATGCTGAGTCACGGAGATGCTGGAAGCACGGAGGCACGGAGGTGCTGGAAGCACGGAGGCACGGAGGTGCTGGAAGCACGGAGGCACGGAGGTGCTGGAAGCACGGAGGTACTGAGGCACGGAGGTGCTGAGGCACGGAGATGCTGAGTCACGGAGGTGCTGGAAGCACGGAGGCACGGAGGTGCTGGAAGCACGGAGGTACTGAGGCACGGAGGTCCTGAGGCACGGAGGTACGGAGGTCCTGAGGTACTGAGGTGCTGAGGCACGGAGATGCTGAGGCACGGAGATGCTGAGTCACGGAGCTGCTGGAAGCACGGAGGCACGGAGGTACTGAGGCACAGAGGTGCTGAGTCACGGAGATGCTGGAAGCACGGAGGCACGGAGGTGTTGGAAGCACGGAAGTACTGAGCTCTGGAGATCCCAACTACAACAGTAGTAAAACTGAAACACGACAGCTGTGGTTTTCAGTGGAGAACATGGAATTCAGTACTGTGCCTTTAAGACGAAACATTGCAGCTGTGCCTTTACATTGAGACTCAGGGAAATGGTGAAATCAAATGGCAACACACAAGTAACCATACAGGAACAAGGGAACAGAGTTTCCACAGGAACTTAGGTACAATGGTTACCTTAAGGGAGCTCAGCATAAAGACTCTCACAAGGCTGTATGTGACACGAGGAACTGGCCCAGATTCCAACTCAGCCTCCTGATTTATACTTCCTGGTCCTTGATGATTGGTGGGCAGGATTAGGTGATGTCACTGTCATGTGACTACTCTAGCCAAGGCTGTGATGTAGAATGAGGCCTAGCAGGCCAAGAGAACACTGAAGCCTGGACTTCTGCAAAACACAGGATGCTTGCTTTTAGATTACTGAATTCAGCCTCACACAGGAGATCACCACAGGTGGAGCTGATTACCTCTCAGGCAGAGAACTCAGGAAACTCAGTGCTGACAAGCTGTTTAACTCCGTGAGTGAAAAGACACAGGATCCAGGACAGAAAGCAGGGGTAAGTCACCAAATATGAGAATTACAGTCAGGATTGTGACAGTATCCCCCTCTTCAAGGGTGGACTCCGGACACCCATCTTGAATCTTAGAGGAACTTGATGAATAACTTCTAAATAGCTTCTAAAAAGTGGAAACCAGAGGGTCCAGAAACAAAACTTAAGCTGGATTCTTTAGAAGTCTTCCTGATCATCTTCAGAACAGGTAGACCATCCATCATAGACAAGACTGGAATTTCCTTCATCCGAAAGGACTGAGGAATAAACTGTAGAAGGTTCCTCTCCTCGTTTTGTAGTGCGAGAAGATTGTGCTTTCGAAGCTAGCACTCCACTGAGGCTTAGATTAAATCTTGTTCTATAACGAGGACTTTTCATACAGAGACCTGTAGAGCTTTTTGGTGATTCTGGAACCTCTTCATGCGTGGAAGCATAACAGGAAGGAACAGCACCTCCCAGGAAAGGAGTAGCATCATAAACTGGATCAAATTCAGAGTCTGAGTCCAAGTCTAACGGAAAATACGAATCTCCGTTAGATACACAGTTTGAAAATGACCTAGAAGTGCACTGTAACTTTAAATTATTTGGCGGAGAACTTAGTATTGAGCTAGGAGAGACTCCTACATGACCAACCTGAATGGTCGGATTCTTACGGAAGGAGATACTTGGACTATCTTTGGCAGGACTGCACAAACTTACTTTTGTATCAGACTGTTGTAGTTTGAATGAAGACGAACTGAGATTCTTTTTGGAGCATGATCTTTTAACTAAGTCAGATTCCGAGGACTTTGGAGTAAATTCTTCAAAGACTGCATTACTAAAAGTCTGTAAATCATGGAACACAGGATCATTCCTCTCAAAAAGCCTGTTGGCCCACTCCAAAGCTCTTCCTCTGAATGCCAGGAATAAATATCGAGTAACGCAACGTTGGAAGGAGTTACTGCACCTGAAGGATCAGACTCCATCAGAGAGAGAAATTGTTCAACCAGAGCGGCATATTGCAATAAATCTCCATCAAAGTAAATAGGAGGTAAACCATCAGACGAAAGGTTAGAGGCTGAAACTGGAGAAAGCTTTGGCTGGACGAATAGGACTGGATTGGATTTGAGAACACTTGAATTGGCTGGAGCCAACGAAGACTGACCAGGCTGGTCCTGGAGTATCGCTGGACCGGCTGGAACCGGGACGGGCTGAGCCCCTTCTTCACGGGGCTGGGCTGAGGCAAGAGCCCCCTCTTCACGGGGCTGGGCTGAGGCAAGAGCCCCCACTTCAAGGGGCTGGGCTGAGGCAAGAGACCTCTCTTCACGGGGCTGGTCTGCGCTCTGAAGGCTCTCTGGCTGGGCAGCGCTCTGAAGGCTCTCTGGCTGGGCAGCGCTCTGAAGGCTCTCTGGCTGGGCAGCGCTCTGAAGGCTCTCTGGCTGGGCAGCGCTCTGAAGGCTCTCTGGCTGGGCAGCGCTCTGAAGACCCTCTGGCTGGGCAGCACTCTGTAGACCCTCTGGCTCTGGACCCTCGGATCCCCTTCCTGGGGCTGTACCCTCGGAACCCCCTCCTGGGGCTGGACCCTCTGAAGAACCCCCTCCTGGGGCTGTGCCCTCTGAAGAACCCCCTCCTGGGGCTGGACGCTCTGAACCCCTCACTGGGGCTGGACGCTCTGAACCCCTCACTGGGGCTGGACGCTCTGAACCCCTCACTGGGGCTGGACGCTCTGAAGAACCCCTTCTTGGGGCTGGACACTCTGAAGAACCCCTTCTTGGGGCTGGACACTCTGAAGACGCCCCCCCTGGGGCTGAAGACACGGACGCCCCCCCTGGGGCTGGACACTCTGAAGACGCCCCTCCTGGGGCTAGACACTTTGAAGACGCCCCTCCTGGGGCTGGACACTTTGAAGACGCCCCTCCTGGGGCTAGACACTCTGAAGACGCCCCTCCTGGGGCTAGACGCTCTGAACCCCTCACTGGGGCTGGACGCTCTGAACCCCTCACTGGGGCTGGACGCTCTGAAGAACCCCTTCTTGGGGCTGGACACTCTGAAGAACCCCTTCTTGGGGCTGGACACTCTGAAGACGCCCCCCCTGGGGCTGAAGACACGGACGCCCCCCCTGGGGCTGGACACTCTGAAGACGCCCCTCCTGGGGCTAGACACTTTGAAGACGCCCCTCCTGGGGCTGGACACTTTGAAGACGCCCCTCCTGGGGCTAGACACTCTGAAGACGCCCCTCCTGGGGCTAGACACTCTGAAGACGCCCCTCCTGGGGCTAGACACTCTGAAGACACCCCTCCTGGGGCTGGACACTTTGAAGACGCCCCTCCTGGGGCTGGACACTCTGAAGACGCCCCTCCTGGGGCTGGACACTCTGAAGACGCCCCCCCTGGGGCTGGACACTCTGAAGACGCCCCTCCTGGGGCTGAAGACACGGACGCCCCCCCTGGGGCTGGACACTCTGACTCCTCTGTGACTCTAAATGGCTTGAATATTCTTCTCTGGACACCCAACTTGGGATAAGGTCTTTTAATCACCGGACCCCAGTCATAAATTTGAGTCTCTTTCCGAGTAGCCATCTTGATACCCCCGTCAGCAGTAGCAGGATCGGCTACTGTGGATGACTTGTAGACATGAGCACTGTGATACTGCGATTTGTCACCATTCCCTGGCTTGCGAAGAATGCAGTCTTTAACAAAATGACCGGAATTTCCACAGTAAAGACAGAGGTGTAGCTCCCTACGCCGCTGACGTTCAGCTTCAGAGAGCTTGGGCCGTGGATAGCTCTGATGAACAACTTTTCCTTGCACAGAGGAAGAGACTCTATTAACTGGTTGGGACAAAACAGGATCAACAACGTTGGTAGTATTCCTGAGGAGATCAGGCATTACAGAGAGAATACTAGGCAAAAGTTCTTGTAACTGTAATAACATCTGGTAGAATATCTGCAGTTGGTCAGGAGTCTTAGAGCAGAAGGTCAGAGAATCTCTGGAGAAAGAATTCCGCTGCAGACACTGTGCCAATTGATGCTGAGTCGACTCCAGACCTTCCAAGCGTCCTGCAATATTGCTTAGGAGGTCCTGCGTCAGACAAACACTTTCGGCCGGGTCCATGGGGCCAGTTCCTACTATCATGACTAAGGTTTTTGTGAACCCGGTGCTAGCGAAGTCTGCGCGGGCGACTGGAGGACTACACGAATACCACCACTGACCTGGTTTTGGAAGTGTTGTGGACTCGGGGTCTCTTCCGGTGACTGGGAAGAGGAACCGCGGCAGAGATGGCCGAATCCAGGTTCTCCTCATGCAGGATGAGGTCGGCAGACAGGAAGCACGTGTGGGCGCTGAAGGTCTCCTGAAAGACAGAACTGGAAAGGCGCTGATGAATCAGTGAAGAATAACAGGTACAACTGTGCTAAAGGGCACGGGGTGCTTGGGGACACTGAGGTGCTTGGAGACACTGAGGTGCTTGGAGACACTGAGGTGCTTGGAGACACTGAGGTGCTTGGAGACACTGAGGTGCTTGGAGACACTGAGGTACTTGGAGACACTGAGGTACTTGGAGACACTGAGGTACGTAGAGGCACTGAGGTGCGTAGAGGCACTGAGGTGCGTAGAGGCACTGAGGTGCGTGAAGACACTGGGGTGCGTAGAGACACTGGAGTGCGTAGAGACACTGGGGTGCTGAGGCACGGAGGCACGGAGGTGCTGGAAGCACGGAGGTACTGAGGCACGGAGGTGCTGAGGCACGGAGGTGCTGAGGCACGGAGATGCTGAGTCACGGAGATGCTGGAAGCACGGAGGCACGGAGGTGCTGGAAGCACGGAGGCACGGAGGTGCTGGAAGCACGGAGATGCTGAGTCACGGAGGTGCTGGAAGCACGGAGGCACGGAGGTGCTGGAAGCACGGAGGTCCTGAGGCACGGAGGTCCCGAGGCACGGAGGTCCCGAGGCACGGAGGTCCCGAGGCACGGAGGTACTGAGGTGCTGAGGCACGGAGATGCTGAGTCACGGAGCTGCTGGAAGCACGGAGGCACGGAGGTGCTGGAAGCACGGAGGTACTGAGGCACAGAGGTGCTGAGTCACGGAGATGCTGGAAGCACGGAGGCACGGAGGTGTTGGAAGCACGGAAGTACTGAGCTCTGGAGATCCCAACTACAACAGTAGTAAAACTGAAACACGACAGCTGTGGTTTTCAGTGGAGAACATGGAATTCAGTACTGTGCCTTTAAGACGAAACATTGCAGCTGTGCCTTTACATTGAGACTCAGGGAAATGGTGAAATCAAATGGCAACACACAAGTAACCATACAGGAACAAGGGAACAGAGTTTCCACAGGAACTTAGGTACAATGGTTACCTTAAGGGAGCTCAGCATAAAGACTCTCACAAGGCTGTATGTGACACGAGGAACTGGCCCAGATTCCAACTCAGCCTCCTGATTTATACTTCCTGGTCCTTGATGATTGGTGGGCAGGATTAGGTGATGTCACTGTCATGTGACTACTCTAGCCAAGGCTGTGATGTAGAATGAGGCCTAGCAGGCCAAGAGAACACTGAAGCCTGGACTTCTGCAAAACACAGGATGCTTGCTTTTAGATTACTGAATTCAGCCTCACACAGGAGATCACCACAGGTGGAGCTGATTACCTCTCAGGCAGAGAACTCAGGAAACTCAGTGCTGACAAGCTGTTTAACTCCGTGAGTGAAAAGACACAGGATCCAGGACAGAAAGCAGGGGTAAGTCACCAAATATGAGAATTACAGTCAGGATTGTGACATACACATGAATGTAGAAACAGAAGAGCTATTAAGCTTTAATAAAGCTTTAGCTTCTGTGGGAAATAAATGTTTTACCAAGTGATTTCATCTTGCAATGGGGCTTATATTCATTATTTTTTATAGCAAAAATTACTTCTAGAAATTTCTCTGTAGTTTTATATATTTTAAGCTGTCTAAAAGTTTCTGTATTGTTGTGGCATTGTTTGTTTTAAATAAAACCATTTATGCCATCTTAAAATGCGACTTGTGTATAACTTATTACATACACACACATCTTGCATTGGTGGTGCTGTAAGTTGCATGTATCCCATACTTGAGCATGGTGATGCAGGTCAGGTGCGTTCACATGTGAAATCTCAGTAGGGGAATCAAGATACAAATCTTTCATGCCCCTGAGATGCATCAGATTTTGACTTGCATATACAATTTAATCGTCCTAACTTTAGGTGTGCTTATTTTAAATGAGTTGATAACAGCTGCACCTATGTACCATACGTATCTGAATACTAGAATTAAATTAGCACTAAGGTATGTACAATGTCAAAGTACCGCTACGAGAATGTGACCGCATTTTGACAATGCAATGACAATTTTTACCTCAACAAACTCTTATGGTAAATTTCGTTCCTTACAGTGACATGTTTTGCAGCTGAAAAATAATCATTTTAATAAGTATTACATATGTATATAATTAAGACTAATTTATACATATTTTTGATTACAATATGGCAATTTATATGTACAAATTGTGCAATGACTGCAGGAATACAAAAAATGAATCCACATTCTAACAATGATATTGGGATTTCGGGGCTTGGGTGCCGGCAGTCAAAATACAGACAGCGGCATCCCAGCACTCAAACTCTAATTTGGTAAGTTAACTTCCCATAACCTCCCTAACCCTCCTTTCCTGCAGCCTAACCCTACCCCCACCCTCATCCTAAATCTAACCCTCCCTCCCCCGCAGACTAACCCTATCCCCTGGGGTGCCTATCACAGAAAATGGACTTAAAGCTGTTCAATACTCACACATTTTAACATAAGGACATGTTTTGTTTGTGTAAAGAAATTCTTTATTTGTTAATTTCACAGGCATTAGTGGATGGGGATATCCCAAGTTGATGATAATAATGTTTTTATTTAATTTTTTCCCTTGTAGTCATGAAACACAAACAACCTGCTGGGATCATCCCAAAATGACAGAGCTATATCAGTCTCTAGGTAAGCAACAATCTCTTGTATGTTAGTTTAACAATATTTTTTAATTTACTTACTTTAGAATGCCATCTGCAGGTTGTACATATACTGTACCTATCAACCTTTCACGTTTTCTGCACAGTTTTTGGTGCAGTATCTTAGGCTTAATTAAATGGTTAGCTAAACATTTGTCATTATTTTATTGGGTTCAAGCTGTTGCAATTAAAAGAAAGAAAAATAGTTTGATTCCTTTGCGCAAGGTCTGCATATGTATAACTTTGGAAATTTCCAGCAGTATATGATGCACACGTTTCAGCAGTTACAAGTCATTCTCAGAGCTTTGTATCCAGGTGACAACGATCCTATATGCACGTGTTCAATGTAGCAACAAAAGATGTATGGTGTAGTGCTACAATGTGCCATTATCCTCCTACTGTACATTCATGATCTGACTAGGGTGTCTTCACAATAAGTTTCCCTTGTTTTAGGGCTTGTTGATGCATGGTCTTAGCAGACAGAGCCTTGCTATTTTAACAAAGAACTATAGACTTTATTGATTGTGGTGCACTTGCAGACACTAGCAGCTGTCTTACATGTTTGAGCAGGACTGTGCTACAAATGAAATTATTGTGTAGGCAAACACAATTTCATAATACCTATTTGAGAGTGCAAAGTCGCCAAACCTGCTATGGAAAAATTATTTGTGCGGGGAAAAAAATGATTGGGGGTAGGCTTCATGTAGTACTATCTAAGCCATCCAGGTGCCTTTTTATTGTATATACAGTATATCTCGCCCTCCTTTCCAGGAAAAAATGAATGATCGGAACTCATATTATTTTACAGATGTAAGGTAATTATTAGTGGTGGTCATAATTCTGGTCTACCTGACAACCAATTTACTAACCTAGTGGGTGATCTTCTTAATATTCGTTTCCAATCAATTTGTTTTTGTTTTTTATTGCGCAATAATTAAATATACTTGAATCTAAAAAGGGGTACATAGAGTGTACAGACATCATTTTAATTAGAATAATTTTCAAATGAAGCTAAATTGTGAAAAATCCACACACACATACTTTATTCTCACAAGATTTGTTCATTTTTATAAAAGACAAATACTCTTTGACTCATTTTTCAAGAAATGTCACAGTCCCACGTGACTCAGAGTTTCAGCTGCTTTTTCGCCTGCAGTTTATATTCCACTTCAGGAGCATCTCTTGTGGCAGGTCAGCAATAGACTGCTAGCATCGTACAGTTCCATTTGCTTTGATATCTCTTCTCCATTGCCGAGTATCGTGATGGAATCTCTTGTCATGCTCATCACTTACTGCACAACAATTGTCCGTAAAATAATTTAACTTATCTTCAAGGACATTCCACAGTTGAAGTCCAGAATGCCTACCTTACTTTTTGACAAATAAACATCTTTGATAAGATCACTTAATTCTTTTTGTGTTATCTTGTATGGCTTTGTAGAAGGAAAATCAGGAATAAAATCAGGATGTTGACGTGGAATGCTCAAGTGATTAGTCTCTGCAGTCATCAGTTCCTTCATCAGATTCTAGAGTATGTTGCATTTGTGGTTCAGGAATGATAAGTCCTCCTTCACGGGGTACCGAACAAAGTATATATCAGGTTACCTTACAGTCTGCTTTTTCTTGGTAATCCCCTACTGTAGAGGTTAAACCATACATATATAAAAAATGTGTGAATGATTAGTAAGCAGTGATCTGTCACTCCATATCATTATCACAGCAGAAAAAATTAAGTGACTTTTGTGATTTAATAAGCTGTGGAGATGAAAAGCACAGGTATTGCTGCAAATATGTAAAGATCAGCTCCAGTACTTGGTCTCCGAGCTTGAAAACAAATGAAGTTCTATGCTTCTCTTATTGTTGGAGCAATGTACTGCTTCTGTCCATGCAACCGCAAACATAACAAAAAATATCTGCAGTATTTACATACTGTCACGGCATGCTAAACGTCATGCTTTAGCTGTACAGAAAATGTCACGTGCAGCCCTGACAGTTGCTTTCTCTGCGCTAATTTGAATACGGTGTCGGGGTGTAGCTCCCTGGTTAAGTGCCTGGAGCTGTTCAGTTGACTGCATTGCGCCTGGCGTCTTTACTACAATTAATGTCCGAGGCTTAGTCGTGCTAAACGGCATCTCCCGATTTAATAAGCCTGTGACTAGTACTAAGGCACTAGTTAATGCAGATTTCTGCCTGCACCCTCAGGAGGGCATAAGTAGAAACCTGCTAGTCGCTGGCTTGCAGCAGAAGCTCTTGAGTAGGTCTGGACACTTAATCCGGGAGCTACATCCTTGCGATGCTAATTGAATTACTGCCTCTGACTGGCGAGTGCAAAACATCAAAACAGGAAATAGTGTTACTCGGCAGGACATGGCTGCAGTGCTACCACACAAACTCTGCCTCTATTACATGCTTGAAGAGATATATGTGGTATCATAAAAACAAGCTAATAATCCATTTTAAATCTTTCTTATTTAGAATATTAAAATTAGTAAAACTTGTGGCTGTTCAATGTTGACTAGTGTTAAATTGCATAACTGTTTATGAACTAGGAGAATTGTGTGCTCTTTTCTTTCGGCAGCCGACGGGATTTTAACAGCATCTGTTCAGCAGCTAGCAGTGGGTCAGATACCACCCTCCTGTGTTGCTCATAGACAATTTCTGTAATGACCTATCAGAGACTAGGAAGAGAATATTGGGCCTCTTTGCTGCACTGTGCAAACAGCGCTAATCTCATACCGGGAAAACCTTGTAAGTAAGGGCTATTTTAGAGATCATTTCAAATTATTGGCTTGTAACTTCAGTTTCTGCTAGAAAGGCCTACAGTGCTATACGTTTCTGATTTCCAGCTTTAGGTTTGTAGCCATGTATTTAAATGAGACACTTCATTGCCATGGGTAATATCACTGCTATGCGGTATGTATTGAATACAGTCGTGAAATAAAAGAGGAATGATCAAAGGCGACAAAAAAACCAGAGTGTCAAAATAAAGAAACTGAATAATAATCATAAAAACATGAATAAATAAAAATAGTTGTTACAATACGGTAAGTATTCCGGAATACTTACCGTATTGTAACAACTATTTTTATTTATTCATGTTTTTATGACCGCGGCGAGATCGAAAACACATGGATTCCGCTCATCTATGGGGTATATGCAATTGCGGTCGAATTCCCGAAATTGTCGAAAAACTGGACTTTTTCGCCAAAAAAAAAAAATCGACAATGCTTCAGTACTTTCCGTCAAAAAATTCGACTTTTTGAAATTCGACATTTGTCAAATTCGACTTTTCTGCAATGGTACAGTTGCGGCAATTCGACAGTAAATTCGTCATTTTCAATCCGCCACACTTTGGTGGGTGAATCTAATAAACAAAATTTAAAACATGTTTTTTTTGGTGTTTTTTTTTTATTGGTAATAGCATATCTATTTATATTAGAAGGGATTAGGTACTTGGTTTGTCTTTTTGGGAGGCACAAGTATTATTTATATATTTTTAAAAAAATATATATATATTTTTTTTAATAGATGGAATGGTAAAATCCCGGAAAAAAATGGCGTGGGGTCCCCCCTCCAAAGCATAACCAGCCTCGGGCTCTTCGAGCCGGTCCTGGTTCTAAAAATCCGGGGGGAAAATGGACAGGGGATCCCCCGTATTTTTAAAACCAGCACCGGGCTCTGCGCCTGGTGCTGGTGCAAAAAATACTGGGGACAAAAAGAGTAGGGGTCCCCCGTATTTTTTACACCAGCATCGGGCTCCACTAGCTGGACAGATAATGCCACAGCCGGGGGTCACTTTTATACAGCGCCCTGCGGCCGTGGCATTAAATATCCAACTAATCGCCCCTGGCCGGGGTACCCTGGGGGAGTGGGGACCCCTTCAATCAAGGGGTCCCCCCCCAGCCACCCAAGGGCCAGGGGTGAAGCCCGAGGCTGTCCCCCCCATCCAAGGGCTGCGGATGGGGGGCTGATAGCCTTGAGAAAATGACAAGAATATTGTTTTTTCCTGTAGTACTACAAGTCCCAGCAAGCCTCCCCCGCAAGCTGCTACTTGGAGAACCACAAGTACCAGCATGCGGGAGAAAAACGGGCCCGCTGGTACCTGTAGTACTACTGGAAAAAAAATACCCAAATAAAAACAGGAGACACACACCTTGAGAGTAAAACTTTATTGCACACCTGCCGACACACACATACTTACCTATGTTGACCCGCCGACTGCCACGTCTCCTGATCCGACGATCCGGGGTACCTGTGAATCAAATTATACTCACCTCAATCCAGTGTCCAGATATAAATCCTCGTACTTGGCAAAACAAATAAACGCACACCCACCCCAGCGGACTGAAAGGGGTGCCATGTTTTCACATGGAACCCCTTTCCCCGTATGCAGAGACCCCCCCCCGTGACTGCTGTCACAGAAAGGTCTCTTAAGCCAATCAGCGAGCGCAACGTCCTGGCACTCTGCTGATTGGCTGCACGTCTGAGCTGTCAGACAGCGCCTCGCAAAGCCTCTCCATTATACTCAATGGTGGGAACTTTGCGTTGCGCTGTCTGAGGTCACACGCGCATACAGTCAATCAGGTGAGTGCAACGAAGTAGCGCTTCCTGATTGGCTGAAGGGACCTCGGTAACAGGAGTCACGTGGGGTCCCGGCATTCGGGGAAAGGGGTCCCATGTGAAAACATGGGACCCCTTTCAGTCCGCTGGTCCGGGTGTGCGTTTATTTGTTTTGCCAAGTACGAGGATTTATATCTGGACACTGGATTGAGGGGAGTATAATTTGATTCACAGGTACCCCGGATCGTCGGATCAGGAGACGTGGCAGTCGGCGGGTCAACATAGGTAAGTATGTGTGTGTCGGCAGGTGTGCAATAAAGTTTTACTCTCAAGGTGTGTGTCTCCTGCTTTTATTTGGGTATTTTTTTTCCAGTAGTACTGCAGGTACCAGCGGGCCCGTTTTTCTCCCGCATGCTGGTACTTGTGGTTCTCCAAGTACCAGCTTGCGGGGAGGCTTGCTGGGACTTGTAGTACTACAGGAAAAAACAATATTCTTGTCATTTTCTCAAGGCTATCAGCCCCCCATCCGCAGCCCTTGGATGGGGGGGACAGCCTCGGGCTTCACCCCTGGCCCTTGGGTAGCTGGGGGGGGACCCCTTGATTGAAGGGGTCCCCACTCTCCCAGGGTACCCCGGCCAGGGGTGACTAGTTGGATATTTAATGCCACGGCCGCAGGGCGCTGTATAAAAGTGACCCCCGGCTGTGGCATTATCTGTCCAGCTAGTGGAGCCCGATGCTGGTGTAAAAAATACGGGGGACCCCTACTCTTTTTGTCCCCCGTATTTTTTGCACCAGCACCAGGCGCAGAGCCCGGTGCTGGTTTTAAAAATACGGGGGATCCTCTGTCCATTTTCCCCCCGGATTTTTAGAACCAGGACCGTCTCGAAGAGCCCGAGGCTGGTTATGCTTTGGAGGGCGGACCCCACGCCATTTTTTCCCGTGTTTTTTCCCGTTTTTACCCTATTTTAAAAAAACGGAACAAAATCCGTCAAATCGGCCATTTTTCGTCAGCGGGACTGTCGAATCCGTTTTTTATTGCATATGGTCAATTTCGGCACCCACTTGCCGAAATTAGACTGTCGAATTGTGTCGAATTGAAAAACGGCCGAAAAATTGTCGCGATTCGCCGCTAATTGCATATACCCCTATGTGTTTTTCGACTTGTAATTTTCGACAGGGCAGAAGAACGGCAAATTGAATATTGAAGTGTCGTAAAGTTCGGATTATCAGCGGAAAGTGCCATCTTTCCGCCCTGTCGGAACTTCCGATCATAACTGAATACTCCCCTAAGATGGAAAACTCATAAGATTGTGACCAGCAGCCCAAGTCAAAAGCTGGCAAATCTTGGTTGCATATTTTATGAAACACGTTGGGGTCTATTTACTAAGCCTTGGAGAGAGATAAAGTGGACAGAGAAAATACCTGCCATCAACTCCTAAATGTCATGTTACCGGCTGTGTTAGAAAAATTACAGAGCTGGTTGGCTTGTATTGTATCTATCTGTTTGTTTTTTTCTATATTCATAGCTTACAATATAAATGGGGAAGAATCTGTTGTTAACTCCTAGAGAATGCTTTATAAATATACAGATCATGTGAACTTGGGCCAAGAAGCAGAGCAATTCAGATCTAATACTCATGTAAGTCTTGTTAGAAGTGTCGTTCTACATGATTGAGGTAATTCTCAGCAGATTCAGTCTGGACGTGTAGAAAATAGCTTTTCCCATTTTTACCACCAGATAGTAAATCTTGGGGAATTAAAAATGTTGGTGTATCTTGTGTGCTTGCAGTAGAATGGGTGTAGATAAGGTAAAAAAGATTAAAGTGCTGTTCCCGTAATGATGAATCTGACCGCTCTCTGGTGGCAAGCCAAGCCAAGATTTATTTGCAGTTTAATAGACATGGTAGCATTGTTCCAAGCTAAATGACAAAGCCATGTCAGTAGTGTATTCATGTGTCCAATGACTGGGGTAATAAGTGAACACTTGCGATACAAAGTTGCATAGGTATTTCAATACATTTTTAATAGATAACAATTTATTTGTAACGTCTTTTGCTGTCAGTTAATCTTAATGCTTGTTGTACATGTAGTTATGTGTGTCTGCTCAGAGCATGTGTGTGTGTAATTATTTTTCCATCCACATGGCTTCCAAAGGGGTATTCAAAATACTTAATTAGAGTTGATTTATGCTGAATATAGTCAGAGGTAACCCTTTAGTCTCCTTTGACACATCCGTGTCTCTTCTGCTAAAGAAAATTAATTGCTGTGCACTAACTGGTAAAGGTTAAGGCTGTCTGCAGAAGAAGCCCTCAAGTTACATTAATTGGCATATTCAATTGAGGGCAGGGTTTTGCCCGCAAAAAAAATAGTGGCTCTCGTTCCTAATTGTATTACCGTGGGTATGTGTGCTATAACCCCAGTATTGGGTAAAAAAAAAAGAGACTTAGGGAAGCGGGGAAGGAGGACAACACTACAGAAAGTGAATAATTATGGACTAATTAAGCTTACTGGAGACTTCGAATTGATTATTTAGTTAGTAAGGGCATATCCAAAGCAAGTCCTGACACTATTACCTTCAAACATGGATTTTGGGAAAATTTGGACTTGCTCTGGAGGTGCTAAAAAAAAAAGCTATAAAAGTGACATTTTACAGGGCATATTCAGTTGTCTGCAGTAAATTTATGTTTACCGTAGCTTGAGCTTGAATTATTGTGGCTATTACATGGTAAATTCACTTGGTGCCGATATGCCCACTCCCGTTTAACGATCGGTTCAATTGTAAAACGTTGTTGCGCTGTAATTAAATAGGGAAATCAAGCCCCTCCAAAAAAGTGCAAACTAACATTGGATAATTTTATAGAACTATAGTAGTGGTCAAAAGCATAGTAATTGGGGCTCTTAAAAGGTGGCAAATTGCTGAAACAATTAGATAAAGTAACGGTTTTTCAGCAAATTTAAATGCTCTAGATTAATTTTGGGTATATAATAATGCCTGTAAAGAATTTTCTTGATTGATTTTCTTTTTGTCAATTTAAGCCACTTATAAAAAGGTATACATTTAATTTGCTGGCTATCGGGATCCCTGTGTTCAGGATACCGATGCCAGAATCCCGACAATTGGCAATGCCGGCTAGGGTGGCCAATACCGGAATCGGGATCGCCGGGATTCCGGCCTAAAATTGACCGGGATTCAATCCCGGGATTGGAGCTTCCAATTCCATGGATTTCGGGATTGGCCACCACATAAATTTTTTTTTCTATGCTGGGCAGCATTGAGCGTCCTCAGGAGGCTCAGACGCTGCCCAGCTCCCCATCGCCCGTCTGTGCGCACTGCGCAGCGTGAGGTGAAGTCAGAGGTCACGCTGCGCAGCCAGCCGCCCTCCCACCAGAACTCACCGTCGCCCTGCACTGCCTGCCCGCCCTCCGGACCTCACAGCCAGTGGCCCATCCTCCTCCCGTCCAGATTAGGGTGAGTTATCTGGGCTGGTCAGCGCAGGGGGGGGGGACACATTGAAAAGCAGCCACTCGCTGGAATCCTGGGATTGATCATTTTATCATTTTTCAATCCCGATTCCAGGGATTGAAAGAATGGCCCGGGATTGGCCACCCTAATGCCAGCAGCTGGAATACTGGCCAAACAGGACTATTCACTCTCCTGGGTGTCCATAACACCCATAGAGTGGGAATAGAAACTGTGGTAAGCACAGCGAACCCGCAAGGGGACTCTTTGTGCTCGCCCTGCTGACAGCATACTAAAGGCTGGGATGCCGTTGTCTGTATACTGACGGCCGGCCACTGGTAATTCATACTGAACCCTGTTAAAAAATACCTCCCACCTGCAAACCTAAGAACACAATGCCCCATCAATGCAACACCCCCATATACCTGTCCGGGATTACATATGGTATCCCCCACATCAGTGAACCCATTTTGCTAAATATGTCTCCAAAAATGACATTTCCTTATTGGACAAATTAACCTAATTAAGAACTTATAAGTGCCTAATTAATCATTAGTGGGGGGATCTGAACTAATGGTGCCAATACACTAGACGACTTGTAAACAGTGCAGTCTGGTTAACTATTTCCCTTGAACTACCCAGCAGTCCTGGACTCATAGTACAATACATGTAACATATATTTCTCTTACGTCCTAGAGGATGCTGGGGACTCCGTAAGGACCATGGGGAATAGACGGGCTCCGCAGGAGACATGGGCACTAAAAAGAACTTTAGGTATGGGTGTGCACTGGCTCCCCTCCTCCAGACCTCAGTTTAATACTGTGCCCAGAGGAGACTGGGTGCACTGCAGGGAGCTCTCCTGAGCTTCCTGTAAAAAAGTATTTTGTTATGTTTTTTATTTTCAGGGAGACCTGCTGGCAACAGGCTCCCTGCATCGTGGGACTGAGGAGAGAGAAGCAGACCTACTTAAATGTTAGGCTCTGCTTCTTAGGCTACTGGACACCATTAGCTCCAGAGGGAGTCAGAACGCAGGTCTCCCCTAGTGGTTCATCCCGGAGCCGCGCCGCTGTCCTCCTCGCAGAGCCGGAAGATAGAAGCCGGGTGAGTATAGGAAGGCAGAAGACTTCAAAGGCGGCAGAAGACCTCAGATCTTCAGTGAGGTAACGCTGCGCGCCATTGCTCCCACGGACACACACACAGCGGACACTGGGGGGGGGGGGAGGGGGTGGTATGCCCTGGGCAGCAATGTGGACCTCGACACTGGCAATAGGTACATACAAAATTTTTAGTATTATTTCAGACCCCCACCAGTTTAAAGAAAGAGCGGGACCGAAGCCCGCCACTGAGGGGGCGGGGCTTCTCCCTCAGCACTCACCAGCGCCATTTTCTCCACAAGCACACCCTGAGAAGCTGGCTCCCCGGACTCTCCCCTGCTGATCACCGGTGACAGAGGGTTTTAAAAAAAGGGGGGGGGGGCACATAATTTGGCGCAGTGAATAGCGCTGTATCTGGGTAATATTTTTCTTTTCCCAGGGTTATTGGCGCTGGGTGTGTGCTGGCAGACTCTCTCTCTGTATCTACCAAGGGCCTTTTGGGGGAACTATCTCCAGATAGAGTTTTCCCTGAGTGAGTGGTGTGTCAGTACGTGCGTGTCGGCATGTCTGAAGCGGAAGGCTCTCCTAAGGATGAGGTGGAGCGTATGAGTGTGGTGTCTCCGTCGGCAACACCGACACATGACTGGATGGAAATGTGGAATATTTTAAATGCAAATGTTAATTTATTGCACAAACGTTTGGACAAAGCAGAATCCAGGGATCGTACAGAGGGTCATACCCTGCCTTTCCCTACGTCACAGGGGCCTTCTGGGTCTCAAAAACGCCCACTTTCCCCGGTAGTTGACACAGATACCGACACGGATTCTGAATCCAGGGTCGATTATGATGATGCGAGGTTGCAGCCAAAATTGGCAAAGAGTATTCATTATATGATTATTGCTATTAAGGATGTGCTGCATATTATAGATGACCCCGTGGTGCCTAATCCGAAAATCCACATGTTTAAAGAAAAGAAGCCTGAGGTTACTTTTCCACCTTCTTTTGAATTAAATGAGTTATTTGAAAGTGCTAGGGAAACTCCAGACAAGAAGCTGCAGATTCCCAAAAGGATTCTTATGGCGTATCCTTTCCCGATCAAGGACAGGATACGGTGGGAATCATCCCCAAGGGTGGATAAAGCGTTGACGCGCCTGTGCAAAAAGGTGGCGCTGCCGTCACAGGATACTGCTGCCCTCAAGGATCCTGATGATCGCAAGCAAGAAACTACCTTAAAGTCAATTTACACGCGTCTGCTTGGTTTTGTAGCGCTGTACTAGCGTGGACAGATACCTTATCTACTGATATGGATACGATGGATAGGGATTCTATCTTATTGACCCTGGGTCATATTAAGGATGCGGTCCTTTATATGAGAGATGCTCAGAGGGATATAGGCATACTGGGGTCCAGAGCGAACGCTATGGCAGTTTCTGCCAGGCGAACACTGTGGACCCGACAGTGGTCGGATGATGCCGACTCAAAACGGCATATGGAGGATTTACCTTACAAGGGTGAGGAGTTGTTTGGGGAAGGTCTCGCGGACCTAGTTTCCACAGTTACTGCAGGTAAATCAACCTTTTTACCTTATGTTTCCTCACAGCCTAAGAAAACGCCACATTATCAGATGCAGTCCTTTCGGCCGCATAAATCCAAGAGGGCTCGGGGATCTTCCTTTCTTGCCAGAGGTAAGGGCAAGGGGAAAAAGCTGCCAACTACAGCCAGTTCCCAGGATCAAAAGTCCTCCCCGGCCTCTACTAAATCCACAGCATGACGCTCCGCGGGTGGAGTCCGCTCCGGTGGGGGCACGTCTTCGTCTTTTCAGCCAGGTCTGGATTCATTCTCAGGTGGACCCTTGGGCAATAGACATTGTTTCCCGGGGGTACCAGCTGTGGTGGTCAAGGTTCCCCTGCTGCAGCAGGGGATGGGCTATTACTCAACCCTGTTTGTGGTCCCGAAACCGGACGGTTCGGTCAGACCCATTCTAAATTTAAAATCCTTAAACCTAACCTTAAAGAGGTACAAGTTCAAGATGGAGTCGCTCAGGGCGGTCATTGCAAGTCTGGAAGAGGGAGATTATATGGTGTCTCTAGACCTAAAGGATGCATACCTTCATGTCCCTATTTATCAATCTCATCAGGCGTTCCTGAGATTTGTGGTGGAGGATTGTCACTACCTATTTCAGACGTTGCCGTTTGGGCTGTCCACGGCCCCAAGAATTTTTACCAAATTAATGGCGGAGATGATGGTGCTCCTGCGCAAGCAGGGGGTCACAATGATCCCATACTTGGACGATTGATAAAAAGCGAGATCGAGAGAACAATTGCTGGTCAAAGTATCACTCTCCCTGAGGGTGTTACGACAACATGGTTGGATTCTAAACCTGCCAAAGTCACAGTTAGTTCCAACAACCAGATTGCCTTTCTTAGGCATGATTCTGGACACGGAACAAAAGAGGGTCTTTCTCCCGACGGAAAAGGCCCAGGAACTGCAGGGACCTGTTGAAGCCAGACAGGGTGTCGGTACATCACTGCACGCGAGTGCTGGGAAAAATGGTGGCGTCTTACGAGGCCATTCCATTCGGCAGGTTCCATGCCAGAACTTTTCAGTGGGACCTTCTGGACAAGTGGTCCGGGTAAACATCTACAGATTCATCAGATCCGCCTGTCCCCCAGGGCCAGGGTATCTCTCCTGTGGTGGCTGCAGAGTGCTCACCTTCTAGAGGGTTGCAGGTTCGGAATCCAGGACTGGGTTCTGGTGACCACGGACGCCAGCCTCCGAGGATGGGGAGCAGTCACACAGGGAAGAAACTTCCAGGGTCTGTGGTCAAGCCAGGAGGCTTGTCTACACATCAACATTCTGGAATGAAGGGCCATATACAACGGCCTTCGTCAGGCGCAGACCTTACTTCAAGGTCTACCGGTTCTGATTCAGTCAGACAACATCACAGCGGTGGCTCATGTAAACCGCCAAGGCGGCACAAGGAGCAGAGTGGCAATGGCAGAAGCCTCAAAGATTCTTCAATGGGCGGAGAGTCATGTAAGCGCTCTGACAGCAGTCTTCATTCCGGAAGTAGACAACTGGGAAGCAGACTTCCTCAGCATACACGATCTACATCCAGGAGAGTAGGGACTTCATCAGGAAGTCTTCGCAGAGATTGCAAGTCAGTGGGGTCTGCCTCAAATAGACATGATGGCTTCACGCCTCAACAAGAAACTTCCGAGATATTGCGTCAGGTCAAGGGACCCTCAGGCGTTTGCAGTGGACGCACTGGTGACACCGTGGGTGTTTCAGTCGGTCTATGTGTTCCCTCCTCTTCCTCTCATCTCAAAGATACTGAGAATCATAAGATGAAGAGGGGTTCAGGCGATTCTCATCGTTCCAGATTGGCCTCGAAGGGCCTGGTATCCGGATCTACAGGAAATGCTCTCAGAAGATCCGTGGCCTCTTCCTCTCAGGGAAGACATGTTACAACAAGGGCCCTGTCTTTTCCAGGACTTACCGCGACTGCGTTTGACGGCATGTCGGTTGAACGCAGGATCCTAGCGGAAAAGGGCATTCCGGAAGAGGTCATTCCTACTCTAATAAAGGCAAGGAAGGAGGTGACATCGAAACATTATCACCGTATCTGGAGGAAGTTTGTGTCTTGGTGCGAAGCCACGACTGCTCCTCCGGAAGAATTCCATCTGGGCCGTTTTCTCCACTTCCTGCAAACTGGAGTGAATTTGGGCCTAAAGTTAGGCTCCATTAAGGTTCAGATTTCGGCCCTATCCATTTTCTTTCAAAGGGAATTGGCTTCTCTTCCAGAAGTCCAGACTTTCGTGAAAGGGGTGCTGCATATCCAGCCTCCTTTTTATGCCTCCAGTCGCACCATGGGACCTTAACGTGGTGTTACGGTTCCTTAAGTCTCACTGGTTTGAACCGCTTCAAACAGTTGAATTAAAGTATCTCGCTTGGAAAGTGGTCATGTTGTTGGCCTTGGCTTCGGCGCGGCGAGTGTCGGAGTTAGCGGCTTTGTCTCCCAAAAGCCCTTATCTGATTTTCCATGTGGATAGAGCTGAGTTGCGGACTCGTTCCCAAATTTTGCTTAAGGTGGTTTCTTCTTTTCATATGAATCAACCTATTGTGGTGCCTGTGGCTACAAGGGACGTGGAGGATTCCGAATCCCTGGATGTGGTCAGGGCATTGAAAATTTATGTGGCCAGAATGGCTCGAGTTAGGAAAACAGAGGCTCTGTTTATCCTGTATGCTGCCAACAAGGTTGGTGCTCCTGCGTCTAAGCAGACTATTGCTCGCTGTATCTGTAACACGATTCAGCAGGCTCATTCTACGGCTGGTTTGCCGTTACCGAATTCGGTTAAGGCCCATTCCACTAGGAAGGTGGGTTCTTCTTGGGCGGCTGCTTCTTGGGTCTCTGCTTTACAGCTTTGCCGAGCAGCAACTTGGTCGGGTTCAAACACCTTTGCAAAATTCTACAAGTTTGATACCCTGGCCGATGAGGACCAAATGTTTGCTCATTCGTTGCTGCAGAGTCATCCGCACTCTCCCGCCCGTTTTGGAGCTTTGGTATAATTCCCATGGTCCTTACGGAGTCCCCAGCATCCTCTAGGACGTAAGAGAAAATAAGATTTTTAAACCTACCGGTAAATCTTTTTCTCGTAGTCCGTAGAGGATGCTGGGCGCCCGTCCCAGTGCGGACGACATACTGCAAGACTTGTATATAGTTTGTTGCTTACATAAGGGTTATGTTTCAGTTGAATCAGTTTTGGACTGATACTGGTTTGTTTCATACTGTTGACTGGTTCATATATTCCATGTAATACGGTGTGAATGGTGTGGCTGGTATGAATCTTGCCCTTGGATTTACAAAATCCTTTCCTCGTACTGTTCGTCTCCTCTGAGCACAGTTTCTCTAACTGAGGTCTGGAGGAGGGGCATAGAGGGAGGAGCCAGTGCACACCCATAGGAAAAGTTCTTTTTAGTGCCCATGGTCCTTACGGAGTCCCCAGCATCCTCTACGGACTACGAGAAAAAGATTTACCGGTAGGTTTAAAATCTTATTTTTAAACCTCTTGCAAAAGAGCTAGGAGTGACCACATCCAGGAGCATGCTGTCACTAACAATAGCTTCACATCTTCCCTGCATCAGGGAAGATCAGAACATCCGACCAGCGACCCGTGAGACTGCGCATTGTTATTGTTCGTAGCCACTGAACGATCTGTACAATTATGAACGATTTGTCGTTCTGATCCGTCGGAAACGGCCAAATCAATCATAATATCGTCTAGTGTATGGGCATCTGAAGTCTCCACATTTTTACCTTTTTAAAATAGGGATTTTCTATTACTTTTCATCTGCTGTAGGGCTGTGAGAAAAAAGCAGCATTAAATCCTATAGAAAATTACAGCTTAATTTTTGTGGCTAAGTGGATAATAATAAAGTCTTGGACAGCCACGTTAAGTTGTATTTAAACACGTTAACCCCTGTCTCAAGCAGGGAATTCAAAGTCTAATACTCCATTTAATATTTTGATGTAATTGCATTGGTTAGCTCTGCTGCATAACAGCAGAGGGGTCATGGGTTTAATTATAATCCGGAACTTATATGTGTAGAGTTTGTAGGTTCTCCCCGTGTTTGCGTGGATATGCTCCAAGTGCTCATTTCCTATAACTAGCAAAAAATATAGTGGAAGGTTAATGAGCTTCTGACAAAAAATAACCTTAGCTTATATGTGTAGTAAGTGATATAGATTAAAAGCTCCATTTAGGCATTATGCGAATTAATGACTAAATGTTCACTGTATAATAAATAGGCAGTCAAGTTTTGTTTCTTTAGATATCTGAAAATGCCTTGAATCCCACCTCGCTGGGATTTTCCTTGGTCTTCCTGTGGATCACTACAGCTAGAATTCGAAAAAGGATTACACATTACGGTTTCATGTTTCCTGTCAACAACTGGAACTATATAGCAAACTTATACATACATACATTCATTCATTCATTCATTCATTCATTCATTCATTCATTCATTCATTCATTCATACATACATACATACATACATACATACATACATACATACATACATACACCTAGTACACATTGAAAATATAACTTAGCAATAGAATGGATGATTTTTGGTTGTTTTTCATATAAATCTATAGCATTTATTAATAAACTGCAGCCCAGATGTCAATGTGTAAGTAGAAACAGTGATTAAAATATTATATCTGGAAAGCTGCAAAGTGTGTGTAGTTCGAAAGAGAGACCAAAGTTCACAGACAACCTGTGTTTAGAAGATAGCAGTTCTCAGTCTTTGAGATCCGTGGCAGACCAAATGGTAAGGGATCATGGTACAACGGTCCCATCTTGCAATAAATGGTTTAGTTTACGGCACACCGCAATTCTTAGTCAGTATTTAATTTCCTAACATGAAGTTGTTTGTGGTAGTTTTTTTACTCCAATAAAACTAATTTATGATGCCCCCCACAATTCAGGAAAAACGTTAAAAAATTCCCTCTCTGTCACTCGGCCACTTGCAGTATAAAGAAGCAGTTTCTTGTTCTCCATAATTTGAATAGTCTGTGGGTTCTCACAGAAGGCAGAAGTGCACATTTAGGTTTCCATTTCATTATGCTTTAGATTTGTCCATCATCTTTTTCAGCGTATCCAGCTGTTTTATGATCTATTGAATGAATTCTGTTGTATTTTGCTTGCTATGGGAGGATGCTGTAGAGCTGTATTTTTACTGTAAAGGAGGCACTAATATGCAGTTCTTTACCATATGCACATTGAACAGGTATCTGTGCTCTAGTTTTACTTTTTTCAACAATGAAAATGCTTGATTATGCTGTAGGACATATAAAGCTTATCAGCACACTAGAAAATGCAAATTGCTTATCTATGTATTGTAAGCAGATCTTTGTAGAATACAGTTTTTGAAATCAGCACTTTTTTTGTATAGTTTTAAATTTTCTTTGTTTTAAAGAACTATATTTGCTTAGAAATTTAAAAATTATTAATGATAATGAGCCATTATAATTGCAAAAAAGTTTAGAAAACTGTATAGGAGAAAATAAAGTTATTATGCCTGAATCGAAAAGTGGAAAATCTTTTCTGCAGTTTTTAGTTTTCTCTAGTGGATTTAGAGACACAACTTTGTGGAAACCAAGAAACAGAGCTATTTGTTCCTTAAGAAAAAAATAACATTTGATGTTAGGAGCATTCCTGGGATTGATCTTAGGTTTATCCTCCAGGTGAAGAAGAATGCAGTGGACGAACTACTATACTATAACCACCACAGTCATAGTGGTTAAACATTACAGTATTTAATGGGTAATCTTTAGAAGTTAGAAATGCTGCATACTCTTTTTCTCTATCGTCCTAGTGGATGCTGGGGTTCCTGAAAGGACCATGGGGAATAGCGGCTCCGCAGGAGACAGGGCACAAAAGTAAAGCTTTCCGATCAGGTGGTGTGCACTGGCTCCTCCCCCTATGACCCTCCTCCAAGCCAGTTAGATTTTTGTGCCCGGCCGAGAAGGGTGAAATCTAGGTGGCTCTCCTAAAGAGCTGCTTAGAAAAGTTTAGCTTAGGTTTTTTATTTTACAGTGAGTCCTGCTGGCAACAGGATCACTGCAACGAGGGACTTAGGGGAGAAGAAGTGAACTCACCTGCGTGCAGGATGGATTGGCTTCTTGGCTACTGGACATCAGCTCCAGAGGGACGATCACAGGTACAGCCTGGATGGTCACCGGAGCCTTGCCGCCGGCCCCCTTGCAGATGCTGAAGTAAGAAGAGGTCCAGAATCGGCGGCAGAAGACTCCTCAGTCTTCTAAAGGTAGCGCACAGCACTGCAGCTGTGCGCCATTTTCCTCTCAGCACACTTCACACGGCAGTCACTGAGGGTGCAGGGCGCTGGGAGGGGGGCGCCCTGGGAGGCAAAATGAATACCTATTTTGGCTAAAAATACCTCACATATAGCCTCCGGAGGCTATATGGAGATATTTAACCCCTGCCAGAATCCGTTAAGAGCGGGAGACGAGGCCGCCGAAAAAGGGGCGGGGCCTATCTCCTCAGCACACAGCGCCATTTTCCCTCACAGAAAGGCTGGAGGGAAGGCTCCCAGGCTCTCCCCTGCACTGCACTACAGAAACAGGGTTAAAACAGAGAGGGGGGGCACTAATTTGGCGTTAGAAATATATAAAAAAGATGCTATAAGGGAAAACACTTATATAAGGTTGTCCCTATATAATTATAGCGTTTTTGGTGTGTGCTGGTAAACTCTCCCTCTGTCTCTCCAAAGGGCTAGTGGGTCCTGTCCTCTATCAGAGCATTCCCTGTGTGTGTGCTGTGTGTCGGTACGTGTGTGTCGACATGTATGAGGACGATGTTGGTGAGGAGGCGGAGCAATTGCCTGTAATGGTGATGTCACTCTCTAGGGAGTCGACACCGGAATGGATGGCTTATTTAGGGAATTACGTGATAATGTCAACACGCTGCAAGGTCGGTTGACGACATGAGACGGCCGACAAACAATTAGTACCGGTCCAGACGTCTCAAAAACACCGTCAGGGGTTTTAAAACGCCAGTGTACTTTAGTCGGTCGACACAGACACAGACAGGGACACTGAATCCAGTGTCGACGGTGAATAAACAAATGTATTCCTTATTAGGGCCACACGTTAAAGGCAATGAAGGAGGTGTTACATATTTCTGATACTACAAGTACCACAAAAGAGGGTATTATGTGGGATGTGAAAAAACTACCGTAGTTTTTCCTGAATCAGATAAATTAAATAAAGTGTGTGATGATGCGTGGGTTCCCCCCGATAGAAAATTATGGGCGGTATACCCTTTCCCGCCAGAAGTTAGGGCGCGTTGGGAAACACCCCTTAGGGTGGATAAGGCGCTCACACGCTTATCAAAACAAGTGGCGGTACCGTCTATAGATAGGGCCGTCCTCAAGGACCAGCTGACAGGAGGCTGGAAAATATCATAAAAAGTATATACACACATACTGGTGTTATACTGCGACCAGCGATCGCCTCAGCCTGGATGTGCAGTGCTGGGGTGGCTTGGTCGGATTCCCTGACGAAAAATATTGATACCCTTGACAGGGACAGTATTTTATTGACTATAGAGCATTTAAAGGATGCATTTCTATATATGCGAGATGCACAGAGGGATATTTGCACTCTGGCATCAAGAGTAAATGCGATGTCCATATCTGCCAGAAGATGTTATGGACACGACAGTGGTCAGGTGATGCAGATTCCAAACGGCACAAAGGTGTATTGCCGTATAAAGGAAGAGGAGTTATCTGGGGTCGGTCCATCGGACCTGGTGGCCACGGCAACTGCTGGAAAATCCGCCGTTTTTACCCTAAGTCACATCTCTGCAGAAAAAGACACCGTCTTTTCAGCCTCAGTCCTTTCGTCCCTATAAGATCATATCTGCCCAGGGATAGAGGAAAGGGAAGAAGACTGCAGCAGGCAGCCCATTCCCAGGAACAGAAGCGTTCCACCGCTTCTGACAAGTTCTCAGCATGGCGCTGAGACCGTACAGGACCCCTGGATCCTACAAGTAGTATCCCAGGGGTACAGATTGGAATGTCGAGACGTTTCCCCTTCGCAGGCTCCTGAAGTCTGTTTTGCCAAGGTCTCCCTCCGACAAGGAGGCAGTATGGGAAAAAAAAAAATTCACAGGCTGTATTCCCAGCAGGTGATAATTAAATTACCCCTCCTACTACAAGAAAAGGGGTATTATTCCACACTATATTGTGGTACTGAAGCCAGAAGGCTAGGTGAGACTTATTCTAAAAAAATTTTTTGAACACTTACAAAGGTTCAAATCAAGATGGAGTCACTCAGAGCAGTGATAACGAACCAGGAAGAAGGGGACTATATAGTGTCCCGGGATATCAGGGATGCTTACCTCTATGTCCCAAAATTGCCCTTCTCACTAAGGGTACCTCAGGTTCGTGGTGCAGAACTGTCACTATCAGTTTCAGACGCTGCCGTTTGGATTGTCCGCGGCACCCCGGGTCTTTACCAAGGTAATGGCCGAAATGATGATTCTTCTTCGAAGAAAAGGCGTCTTAATTATCCCTTACTTGGACGATCTCCTGATAAGGGCATAGTCCAGGGAACAGTTGGAGGTCGGAGTAGCACTATCTCGGATACTGCTACAACAGCACGGGTGGATTCTAAATATTCCAAAATCGCAGCTGATCCCGACGACACGTCTGCTGTGCCTAGGGATGATTCTGGACACAGTCCAGAAAAAGGTGTTTCTCCCGGAAGAGAAAGCCAGGGAGTTATCCGAGCTAGTCAGGAACCTCCTAAAAACAGTGCATCATTGCACAAGGGTCCTGGTAAAAATGGTGGCTTCCTACGAAGCAATTCCATTCGGCAGATTTCACGCAAGAACTTTTCAGTGGGATCTGCTGGACAAATGGTCCGGATCGCATCTTCAGATGCATCAGCGGATAACCCTATATCCAAGGACAAGGGTGTCTCTCCTGTGGTGGTTATAGAGTGCTCATCTTCTAGAGGGCCGCAGATTCGGCATTCAGGATTGGATGCTGGTGACCACGGAGCCCAGCCCGAGAGGCTGGGGAGCAGTCACACAAGGAAAAAATTTCCAGGGAGTGTGATCAAGTCTGGAGACTTTTCTCCACATAAATATACTGGAGCTAAGGGTAAATTTATAATGCTCTAAGCTTAGCAAGACCTCTGCTTCAAGGTCAGCCGGTATTGATCCAGTGGGAAAAACATCACGGCAGTCGCCCACGTAAACAGACAGGGCGACACAAGAAGCAGGAGGGCAATGGCAAAAACTGCAAGGACTTTTCGCTGGGCGGAAAATCATGTGATAGCACTGTCAGCAGTGTTTCATCCCGGGAATGGAAACTGGGAAGCAGACTTCCTCAGCAGGCACGACCTCCACCCGGGAGAGTGGAAACTTCATCGGGAAGTTTTTTCCACATGATTGTAAACCGTTGGGAAATACCAAAGGTGGACATGATGGCGTCCCGTCTGAACAAAAAACGGGACAGGTATTGCGCCAGGTCAAGAGACCCTCAGGCAATAGCTGTGGACGTTCTGGTAACACCGTGGGTGTACCAGTCGGTGTATGTGTTCCCTCCTCTGCTTCTCATACCTAAGGTGCTGAGAATTATAAGACGTAGAGGAGTAAGAACTATACTCATGGCTCCGGATTGGCCAAGAAGGACTTGGTACCCGGAACTTCAAGAGATGCTTACAGAGGTCTTATGGCCTCTGCCGCTAAGAAGGGACTTGCTTCAGCAAGTACCATGTCTGTTCCAAGACTTACGGCAGCTGCGTTTGTCGGCATGGCGGTGGAAAGCCGGATCCTAAGGGAAAAAGGCATTCCGGAAGAGGTCATTCCTACCCTGGTCAAAGCCAGAAAGGAGGTGACCGCACAACATTATCACTACATGTGGCGAAAATATGTTGCGTGGTGTGAGGCCAGGAAGGCCCCACAAAGAAATTTCAACTCGGTCGTTTCCTGCATTTCCTGCAAACAGGAGTGTCTATGGGCCTCAAATTGGGGTCCATTAAGGTTCAAATTTCGGCCCTGTCGATTTTCTTCCAGAAAGAATTGGCTTCAGTTCCTGAAGTCCAGAAGTTTGTCAAGGGAGTATTGCATATACAACCCCCTTTTGTGCCTCCAGTGGCACTGTGGGATCTCAACGTAGTTCTGGGATTCCTCAAATCACATTGGTTTAAAACCAGTCAAATCTGTGGATTTGAAGCATCTCACATGAAAAGTGACCATGCTCTTGGCCCTGGCCTGGACCAGGCGAGTGTCAAATTGGTGGTTTTTTCTCAAAAAAGCCCATATCTGTTTGTCCATTCGGACAGGGCAGAGCTGCGGACTCGTCCCCAGTTCTCTCCCTAAGGTGGTGTCAGTGTTTCACCTGAACCAGCTTATTGTGGTGCCTTGCACCTACTAGGGACTTGGAGGACTCCAAGTTGCTAGATGTTGTCAGGGCCCTGAAAATATGTTCCAGGACGGCTGGAGTCAGGAAAACTGACTTGCTGTTATCCTGTATGCACCCAACAAACTGGGTGCTCTTGCTTCTAAGCAGACTATTGCTAGTTGGATGTGTAATACAATTCAGCTTGCACATTCTGTGGCAGGCCTGCCACAGCCAAAATATGTAAATGCCCATTCCACAAGGAAGGTGGGCTCATCTTGGGCGGCTGCCCGAGGGGTCTCGGCTTTACAACCTTGCCGAGCAGCTACTTGGTCAGGGGCAAACACGTTTGCTAAATTCTACAAATTTGATACCCTGGCTAAGGAGGACCTGGAGTTCTCTCATTCGGTGCTGCAGAGTCATCCGCACTCTCCCGCCCGTTTGGGAGCTTTGGTATAATCCCCATGGTCCTTTCAGGAACCCCAGCATCCACTAGGACGATAGAGAAAATAAGAATTTACTTACCGATAATTCTATTTCTCGGAGTCCGTAGTGGATGCTGGGCGCCCATCCCAAGTGCGGATTATCTGCAATACTTGTACATAGTTACAAAAATCGGGTTATTATTGTTGTGAGCCATCTTTTCAGAGGCTCCGCTGTTATCATACTGTTAACTGGGTTTAGATCACAAGTTGTACGGTGTGATTGGTGTGGCTGGTATGAGTCTTACCCGGGATTCAAAATTCCTCCCTTATTGTGTACGCTCGTCCGGGCACAGTACCTAACTGGCTTGGAGGAGGGTCATAGGGGGAGGAGCCAGTGCACACCACCTGATCGGAAAGCTTTACTTTTGTGCCCTGTCTCCTGCGGAGCCGCTATTCCCCATGGTCCTTTCAGGAACCCCAGCATCCACTACGGACTCCGAGAAATAGAATTATCGGTAAGTAAATTCTTATTATTTTCTGCTATATTTACCAAACACTGCAGGGGCAAACGCAGGATTTCTAGAGGGGAGTTTCCAAATGCTTGATTTTAGAGCAAATGTGGCCAGCCCCTGATAGGGGCATAATTGTCACTCAAGCTCCAGTATAGTCTGCTTCATACAGGGCAGTGTACTGTATGTGATACTTCAGCCATATACTCTACAGGCCCAGCAATCAGAGTAAGCTTTTAGATGCGACAGTAGGGCCAGCCCACCAGAGCTGAATGTTTGGGTTGCTTTTTTTCCCTCGGACATGGGCACTGGGCACCATTCCGCAATCCAAGTCCCTTTATCTACAAAGCATTTGAATATGTCTGTTAGTCTGGTGGAGGGGCAGAAGAATCTAGCACCAGCTCTGGACATAAATTGACACATTGGACTCCTTATACATGGGAGATTGAATGCAATACTGCATTAATAATTAAATCTATAGGTGATCTAAACTATGGTCAACAATGGCCATGTGCTGCCACTCCATTCTGTTCTTTATACTGCTCAAGTAAAATATGGTTATGTACTGCTGACTTTGTGGTCATAATTTAAATCTCTGTCCGAGGTAGGGGGGCAGCCCTTTGTTTGCCTGTGCACCGGTGAATACTTTTTCCAGCTTTGTGATATACCTCTGCACAGGTTATGAGCAAACTTAGGGAGTTGTACCACCTCCTCTCTAAGATCTAACAAACCTTCAAGCGAGTGAAATTGGAGAAGTTGCCCTTAACAAACTATAGTACAAGCTTTGGTCATTTTATAGACTTTGTTCGATAAATGATACCTATGGATTTGCTGTGATAACCAGTGGCATGGACCTGAGATACTGTAGTTTGTAGGAGCAATTTGTTGGAAAATGTATAAAGGGGGTACTCACGGAGCGATCGCTGCTTAAAATCTAAGCAATCTGACTAGATTGCTTCGATTTTAAGCACGATCGCTCCGTGTGTAGCCCCCTCAGCGATAGCGATGCGCAGCCCCGTGAATCGCTATCGCTGCTGCTAGATTGGCACGCTGGGCGAAGTGAGCTCCCCCCGCACGCTCCGCACACATCGCGCTGTGCTGAGCGGCGGGAGAGATGTGTGCTGAGCGGTTTGCTCAGCACACATCTCTCCCGCATCGGCCAGTGAGTACTGGCATTTAGGTTTAGTTTTTGGTGCATACCTTTTTGTGTACTTAAGCATCTAGTACATGTTGCATATATGTAACCAATTCTCTTTAATGGGGTCCAGCAGCAAATACTGCAGTTTAATGCGTTTGCACCTGCTCCATTTCATTGTTTGTGACCTTTTGTATAATTATTGCACATAATCACATGCACTCATGCTATTGGATGGATTTTAGTACAATTATCTTAATTATTTTTCATTTATCAGCCTCCAACCCAATACTTGACATGTAAACCTGTTTTAGATTTATTCAAACACAAGTTAACTTTATAGTTTAGCTTGTGATTATTATCTGTTTTCTCTGAGGGTGACAGTTAAAGTACTTTAGTTACTAATTAACAATAGTGAGTAAATTGTTCTCAGGTTAAAAAAAGATTATAGCAGAAGTTAGTCATTCAAAATTTGTATTTTGTAATTTGTATTTTTTGTTCTTGAAAGTAAATTTGCAGAAAATGTATTTGAAATATTTGCTAACAGTGAAGAGTTTATCTGCGTATATAGTTTTTCTTATCTATTTAATTGTGTGGGACTTTTTAACTAGGATTCACATATTTAACTTAAAAATATAGCCATTTAGATTATTACGTTCTCCTCCCTTTCCTGAAATAGATTGTGACAAAAAGTTAATATGAATAATGTGGGTGTTTCTTGTTCATATACTAATAAAAAAATAAAATGGACATCTGTTTTTTTTTAAACTAACAAGATTACCAAAAGTCTACATTTTGCTGTCAGTGTGACATAAATTACCTCTGCATTTAGTTGTAAAACAGAATTGCCAGTTGTATAGATACAAGGTGCTTGCAGTTTTCAGGAAGCAGATGTGCACATTCCAGTCTGCATTCCTGCTCAGCGATATGGGACCTTACTGACATCTTGGACTGATCTAGTTTCTTAGAATGCAAAATAATGATTGTAGTTCTGTGTCATTTGGCAGCATGATTTTTCTCTAACAACAAACCTGGCATATATAGCAATCATATTTTAGATTATACTAATGCATAGGTAAGTAGTAAATGAGAACTTTTTACTTTAAGCTACTGTATGTGTTAACGTCACATTTGTTTAACAAATGTAGAGTGGTACTATCTGGGTGTTCAGATGTGTGTGTGTGTGTTGCTTTTCAGTGTAATGACCATATTATGCCACATTATAGAATATGATAACTTTCAGTGACGGGGGCAGCACTTAGTCATTTTGCTGATTGTTTCAGGCTATTATCAAATACTGGGGCAGATGTATTAACCTGGAGAAGGCATAAGGAAGTGATTAAACCAGTGATATGTGCAAGGTGATAAACACACCAGCCAATCAACTCCAATATGTAAATTAACAGTTAGAATCTGATTGGCTGGTGCGTTTATCACCTTGCACATATCACTGGTTTATCACTTCTTTATGCCTTCTCCAGGTTAATAAATCTGCCCCACTGAGTGTAAATGAATAGAGTCATTTGCTAAGTGTATCTTTTTCTACGTTTTATCCTTTAACCACTTAACTGACAATTTTCCCCCAAAAAACCGCTCCGAAATTGTCGTTTTTTTTAATGAGTGAATTAGGTAAAACATATTTTTTTTCAAACATGAAAACATCAGTCGGGAACATTGCGCTCATCAAAACATCGGAAACATCACGGCTTTCATTTTGAAAGCGGTGACAGCCTCCAGGTACACAGGCGGGGGGGCTTGGGGGAGGTTAATTTACACTCCCCAGCGGCTGCTATTGTCTGCAGCTGCTGGGGTGAGGGGGTCTTGCCATGCTGACCCATGATCGGCAGCACAGCAATCAGTAGGGGAGAGTGCAGGGTGGCACCTTCCGGTCCCTCTGAGCAGTAGTGGAGTGAAGTTTTCCTTCCCTGCTGCTGCTAACACTGTTTATCTGACTGGTCGCATCCTGTGCCACCAAGTCAGATAAAGCACTTGCAGGCATGTTCGCATCTGATGTGACCATGCCAGGCAAGTGGTTAAATAAATAGTATCCAACAGGTGTCTGTGTGCCACAACCATCACATCAGGCCCCCTCCTGCCCACAGGACAGTGCCAATGCCATTGAAACCACTTTTGCAGGCTTGCAGCAAGTTAATGATAGTAATTAGTAATAATAAAGCCAATTAATCATAGCAACCACTTTAAAATCATCGTGAGAGTTTACAACAGCCAGCAGTTTCACTAACTTAGTGTTGAAAATTGCTAGGAAAAACTAGCAAAAAGGCATATTGTATATAAGAAAGATCATTTTTATAGTGCATTTCTTGTGTTCAAAACAATTTTATTAAAGATGCTTTATAACAGATTTGTGACAATATAATCTGACATAATACGCATTTCTTAATTCTCAAAGTGGGCGAGATGTAATAGGGTCCGAGATTGGCAGAGGTATGAGATGCCGGCCGATCTGACTTTTTTTTAAAAAGGAGCATTCATTTAAAATGATAAAAAACAACTCCTTGCAAGTGATTGCCCCTTTTAAAAAAAAGTCTGAGATTGGCCGGTATTCCGCACCTTCATCGATCGCGGACCCTATTACATCTTGCACATTGTGTTTGTCATATTTTGCAATCTTGGACCATCCAAAGAATTCAATTAAATGTGGTAATTCACTGTGCCTTGAAAAGGGTGGTAGGCTTGGGGTTTTACACCCGTAGCTATTCAGTGACACACCCTTTTCCTTGCAGGGTTTATTATGAGTTAACCTGTTTGTGGCACCCACGTCCAGGGCATATAACACAGATTTCTATTCCAGCCTCCCTTAGGCTCGAACAAAAATCTGCATTAAGTGAAGCTGTTGGCTCTAACTGAATAGCCCCTCCAGATCAGCCCTATGCAACAGAGTCTGAAAATTTGTGCTGTGATATATAGCTAACATACAGTAGGTAGCGTTCATTCTAGGCTATTTTACCCTGCCCGATTCTTAAAGGGCAAAATGCGCCCTGCCATTTTAACGGCACCCTGCAAAAACAGCCTGCCACTGCTGCGTGAATAGATGCAGTGCGCATGGCATCTATTCACATTAAAGTGAGAATTTGGGGGAAGCCCACACCATTAGTGATTAGCAAGGTGAGATGTTTATTGTTTCTAGCCCCTAAATCAGAACCTCATCCCCAAAGCATTTTGGTTTTGCTTCTTGGTAGGGAGTTTTCTTAGGATGTTATATAATGTTAGGTCCACAACAAGTATTTTACTTTGTATCATGGTGTTACAGATTTTTTTCTGTTTAGTGTTTGTGTATCACATAACCTTTCTGGCTAGCTCTAGGTAAGATTTTTTTCCCCTTTTTTCTTCATCTAGTGGGTTTTCTTGTCACCCTCCCATAAAGTGCAGACTGTATCTCCCTCTCTACTGTGGAAGACTCTTTCTGAATTGGGAGTTGTATATAAAGTAGGGGAATTGTTATAAATGATCTGAAAAGTGCCCTTTGTACATGGCTGTTCTGTTTGGGGGATGGCTGGTTTTTGATCAGGTCACAGTTGTGCTGTATTTCTTATTCTTTATTATGCAACTCTGTCTCCATTTTTCTATATTCTCTTGATTTGTGCAATTAAGAAACTTTTCTCAGATCTTCTTTGAATGTTATTTTATCTTCATGGTAAAGCTTTTATTTGCAAATAATACTAGCCAATTGAAGCACTCCGCTGTTGGACTCCGATCAGTTTGTGTCCTATGACGCAGTGTATCCCAGTCAGTCATCAGGACACCCTAACAGTCCAGGTTTTTATGGGTATACATGCTTCAGCACAGATGGTTAATTAAAATGGCTGTGGTACGAATCAAGCCACTTATACTCAAGCATTGATATCCTTAAAACATGAACTGTTATGGTATCTTGTGGATGGAGTTTGATGGACACTGATGTATTTGAATGTCTGTTCCCAAAAGGAATAAATGCTTTTCTCTAACGTCCTAAGTGGATGCTGGGGACTCCGTAAGGACCATGGGGAATAGCGGCTCCGCAGGAGACTGGGCACATCTAAAGAAAGCTTTAGGACTATCTGGTGTGCACTGGCTCCTCCCCCTATGACCCTCCTCCAAGCCTCAGTTAGATCTCTGTGCCCGAACGAGAAGGGTGCACACTAGGGGCTCTCCTGAGCTTCTTAGTGAAAGTTTTAGGTTAGGTTTTTTATTTTCAGTGAGACCTGCTGGCAACAGGCTCACTGCATCGAGGGACTAAGGGGAGAAGAAGCGAACTCACCTGCGTGCAGAGTGGATTGGGCTTCTTAGGCTACTGGACATTAGCTCCAGAGGGACGATCACAGGCCCAGCTTGGATGGGTCCCAGAGCCGCGCCGCCGGCCCCCTTACAGAGCCAGAAGGCAGAAGAGGTCCGGAAAATCGGCGGCAGAAGACGTCCTGTCTTCAACAAGGTAGCGCACAGCACTGCAGCTGTGCGCCATTGCTCTCAGCACACTTCACACTTCGGTCACTGAGGGTGCAGGGCGCTGGGGGGGGGGGCGCCCTGAGACGCAATAAAAACACCTTGGATGGCAAAAAAAATGCATCACATATAGCTCCTGGGCTATATGGATGCATTTAACCCTTGCCAGAATCCATAAAAAAGCAGGAGAAAAGTCCGCGAAAAAGGGGCGGAGCCTATCTCCTCAGCACACTGGCGCCATTTTCCCTCACAGCTCCGTTGGAGGGAAGCTCCCTGTCTCTCCCCTGCAGTCACTACACTACAGAAAGGGTTAAAAAAAGAGAGGGGGGCACTAATTGGGCTCAGTATTAACTATACAGCAGCTATAAGGGGAAAAACACTTATATAAGGTTATCCCTGTATATATATATATAGCGCTCTGGTGTGTGCTGGCAAACTCTCCCTCTGTCTCCCCAAAGGGCTAGTGGGGTCCTGTCCTCTATCAGAGCATTCCCTGTGTGTGTGCTGTATGTCGGTACTTTTGTGTCGACATGTATGAGGAGAAAAATGATGTGGAGACGGAGCAGATTGCCTATAATAGTGATGTCACCCCCTAGGGGGTCGACACCTGAGTGGATGAACTGTTGGAAGGAATTACGTGACCATGTCAGCTCTGTATAAAAGACAGTGGTTGACATGAGACAGCCGGCTACTCAGCTTGTGCCTGTCCAGACGTCTCATAGGCCGTCAGGGGCTCTAAAGCGCCCGTTACCTCAGATGGCAGATATAGACGCCGACACGGATACTGACTCCAGTGTCGACGGTGAAGAGACGAATGTGACTTCCAGTAGGGCCACACGTTACATGATTGAGGCAATGAAAAATGTTTTACACATTTCTGATAATACGAGTACCACCTAAAAAAGGGGTATTATGTTCGGTGAGGAAAAACTACCTGTAGTTTTCCTGAATCTGAGAAATTAAATGAGGTGTGTGATGATGCGTGGGTTTCCCCCGATAACAACGGATAATTTCTAAAATGTTATTGGCATTATATCCTTTCCCTCCAGAGGTTAGGGTGCGTTGGGAAACACCCCCTAGGGGGGATAAAGCGCTCACACGCTTGTAAGGGCTCTACCTTCGCCTGAGATGGCCGCCCTTAAGGATCCTGCTGATAGAAAGCAGGAGGGTATCCTAAAAGGTATTTACACACATACTGGTGTTATACTGCGACCAGCAATCGCCTCAGCCTGGATGTGCAGTGCTGGGTTGGCGTGGTCGGATTCCCTGACTGAAAATATTGATACCCTAGATAGGGACAGTATATTTTTGCCTATAGAGCATTTAAAAGATGCATTTTTATATATGCGTGATGCACAGCGGAATATTTGCCGACTGGCATCAAGTCTAAGCGCGTTGTCCATTTCTACCAGTAGAGGGTTATGGACACGTCAGTGGTCAGGTGATGCGTATTCCAAACGGCATTTGGAAGTATTGCTTTATTAAGGGAGGAGTTATTTGGGGTCGGTCTTTTAGACCTGGTGGCCACGGCAACAGCTGGGAATTCCACGTTTGTACCCCAGGTCGCCTCTCAACATGAGAAGACGCCGTATTATCAGGCGCAGTCTTTTCGTGGACAAGCGGGCAAAAGGTTCCTCATTTCTGCCCCGTGACAGAGGGAGAGGAAAAAGGCTGCAGAAATCAGCCAGTTCCCAGGAACAGAAACCCTCTCCCGCCTCTGCCAAGCCCTCAGTATACGCTGGGGCTTTACAAGCAGAATCAGGCACGGTGGGGGTCCCGTCTCAATGAATTTCAGCGCGCAGTGGGCTCACTCGCAAGTAGACCCCTGGATCCTTCAGGTGATATCTCAGGGGTACAAATTAGAATTCGAGACGTCTCCCCCTCGCCGTTTCCTAAAGTCGGCTTTACCGATGTCTCCTTCTGACAGGGAGACAGTTTTGGAAGCCATTCACAAGCTGTATTCCCAGCAGGTGATAATCAAGATACCCCTCCTGCAACAGGGAACGGGGTATTATTCCACACTGTTGTGGTACCGAAGCCGGACGGCTCGGTGAGACCGATTCTAAATCTAAAATCTTTGAACACTTACGTACAGAGGTTCAAATTCAAGATTGAGTCACTCAGAGCAGTGATTGCGAACCTGGAAGAAGGAGACTACATGATGTCTCGGGACATCAAGGATGCTTACCTTCATGTCAAAATTTACCCTTCTCACCAAGGGTACCTCAGGTTTATGGTACAGAACTGTCACTATCAGTTCAGACGCTGCCGTATGGATGGTACACGGCACCCCGGGTCTTTACCAAGGTAATGGCCGAAATGATGATATTCCTTCGAAGGAAGTGAATTTTAGTTATCCCTTCCTTGGACAATTCCCTGATAAGGGTAAGATCCAGGGAACAGTTGGAGGTCGGTGTAGCACTATCTCAGGTAGTGTTGCGGCAGCACGATTGGATTCTCAATATTCCAAAATCGCACCTGGTTCCGACGACGTGTCTTCTGTTCCTAGGGATGATCCTGGACACAGTCCAGAAAAAGGTGTTTCTCCCGGAGGAGAAAGCCAGGAAGTTATCCGAGCTAGTCAGGAACCTCCTAAAACCGAGCCAAGTCTCAGTGCATCAATGCACAAGGGTTCTGGGTAAAATGGTGGCTTCCTACGAAGCAATCCCATTCGGCAGATTCCACGCAAGAACTTTCCAGTGGGACCTGCTGGACAAATGGTCCGGATCGCATCTTCAGATGCATCAGCGGATAACCCTGTCACCAAGGACAAGGGTGTCCCTCCTGTGGTGGTTGCAGAGTGCTCATCTTCTAGAGGGCCGCAGATTAGGCATTCAGGACTGGGTCCTGGTGACCACGGATGCCAGCCTGCGAGGCTGGGGAGCAGTCACACAGGGAAGGAATATCCAGGGCTTATGGTCAAGCCTGGAGACATCACTTCACATAAATATCCTGAAGCTAAGGGACATTTACAATGCTCTAAGCTTAGCAAGACCTCTGCTTCAAGGTCAGCCGGTGTTGATCCAGTCGGACAACATCACGGCAGTCACCCACGTAAACAGACAGGGTGGCACAAGAAGCAGGAGGGCAATGGCAGAAGCTGCAAGGATTCTTCGCTGGGCGGAAAATCATGTGATAGCACTGTCAGCAGTATTCATTCCGGGAGTGGACAACTGGGAAGCAGACTTCCTCAGCACGACCTCCACCCGGGAGAGTGGGGACTTCACCCAGAAGTCTTCCACATGATTAAAAACTCGACAGGTATTGCGCCAGGTCCAGGGACCCTCAGGCAATAAGCTGTAGACGCTCTGGTAACACCGTGGGTGTACCAGTCAGGGTATGTGTTCCCTCCTCTGCCTCTCATACCCAAGGTACTGAGATTGATAAGATGGAGAGGAGTAAGCACTATATTCGTGGTTCCGGATTGGCCAAGAAGGACTTGGTAACCGGAACTTCAAGAGATGCTCACGGAGGATCCGTGGCCTCTACCTCTAAGAAGGGACCTGCTCCAGCAAGGACCCTGTCTGTTCCAAGACTTACCGCGGCTGCGTTTGACGGCATGGCGGTTGAACGCCGGATCCTGAAGGAAAAAAGGCATTCCGGATGAAGTCATCCCTATCCTGATCAAAGCCAGGAAGGATGTAACCGCAAAAACATTATCACCGCAATTGGCGAAAATATGTTGCGTGGTGCGAGGCCAGTAAGGCCCGACGGAGGAAATTCAACTGGGTCGATTCCTACATTTCCTGCAAACAGGAGTGTCTATGGGCCTGAAATTGGGGTCCATTAAGGTTCAAATTTCGGCCCTGTCAATTTTCTTCCAAAAAGAACTAGCTTCAGTCCCTGAAGTTCAGACGTTTGTAAAAGGGGTACTGCATATACAGCCTCCTTTTGTGCCTCCAGTGGCACTTTGGGATCTCAATGTAGTTTTGGGTTCCAAAAGTCACATTGGTTTGAACCACTTAAATCTGTGGAGTTAAAATATCTCACATGGAAAGTGGTCATGCTGTTGGCCCTGGCCTGGGCCAGGCGCGTGTCAGAATTGGCGGCTTTATCCTGAAAAAGCCCTTATCTGATTTTCCATTCGGACAGGGCGGAATTGAGGACTCGTCCTCAGTTTCTCCCCAAGGTGGTTTCAGCATCTCACCTGATCCAACCTATTGGTGGTGCCTGCGGCTACTAGGGACTTGGAGGCCTCCAAGTTGCTAGACGTTGTCAGTGCCCTGAAAATATATGTTTCCAGGACGGCTGGAGTCAGGAAATCTGACTCGCTGTTTATCCTGTGTGCACCCAACAAGCTGGGTGCTCCTGCTTCTAAGCAGACTATTGCTCGTTGGATTTGTAGTACAATTCAGCTTGCACATTCTGTGGCAGGCCTGCCACAGCCAAAAATCTGTAAATGCCCACTCCACAAGGAAGGTGGGCTCATCTTGGGCGGCTGCCCGAGGGGTCTCGGCTTTACAACTTTGCCGAGCAGCTACTTGGTCAGGAGCAAATACGTTTGTAAAATTCTACAAAATTGATATCCTGGCTGAGGAGGACCTGGAGTTCTCTCATTTGGTGCTGCAGAGTCATCCGCACTCTCCCGCCCGTTTGGGAGCTTTGGTATAATCCCCATGGTCCTTACGGAGTCCCCAGCATCCACTTAGGACGTTAGAGAAAATAAGAATTTACTTACCGATAATTCTATTTCTCATAGTCCGTAGTGGATGCTGGGCGCCCATCCCAAGTGCGGATTGTCTGCAATACTTGTACATAGTTATTGTTACAAAAATCGGGTTATTATTGTTGTGAGCCATCTTTCAGAGGCTCCTCTGTTATCATGCTGTTAACTGGGTTCAGATCACAGGTTATACGGTGTGATTGGTGTGGCTGGTAGGAGTCTTACCCGGGATTCAAAATCCTTCCTTATTGTGTATGCTCGTCCGGGCACAGTATCCTAACTGAGGCTTGGAGGAGGGTCATAGGGGGAGGAGCCAGTGCACACCAGATAGTCCTAAAGCTTTCTTTAGATGTGCCCAGTCTCCTGCGGAGCCGCTATTCCCCATGGTGCTTACGGAGTCCCCAGCATCCACTACGGACTATGAGAAATAGAATTATCGGTAAGTAAATTCTTATTATTACTAAATTATTAGCCTTTTTTTTAATTTGTAATAAAGATTAAAAAAAAAAAATTCCCCTTACATTTAATATTTCAGTTTTTTTGCATTGATCAGTAGTAAGCACATTCTTTCACTTCAGAATTGACTGTACAGAGCGTACAACATCTGCACCATAGAATGCGTGATTAGTTGTAACTGCAGTTTGCTATGATTCATCTGATTGAACAGGGGTGAAATTAAAGTGAACCCAGTCACACTGTGCTAGGACATACAGTTTGTTCCATTAATATGTCTTCACATCATATTAGGCAAATGTATTTGATTTCCATACATTATCACTAAACAGTGTTGATATAAGCAAGATTTATTGCTGTCTGATTTATCCGCTGAGAAACAAGTCTGCGAGAATCAATGTATTTTCCTGTGACTTGGTGGCTCACGTAATTGCATGAAAACTCCCATTTAAGGGCATGCTTTCTGGGAGCACATTCAATTACCCTTTCAATGTGGCTGAGCATTGAAGGTGGAGTCCTACTTGGAAGCAAATTAACTGAAGTCATTTCATAGGTTTTCACTTTTCACAATGCCCCTTTTTTATTTTGCATGTTATAAATATGAATACTTGTTTTGACTTGGTTTTCAGTTGCTGCGACCACACATTTCTGGTGTGACTTGCAAACTAGTTTTCCCAGTCATTTTACTCTTATTGTGCTCATCTGAACATCTGTGGAAAGTCAAGTCTCCCATATCAAGTCTTCTGATGTTATTGCGTGTTTTTCTAAAATGATTTCCATTTATTGGAGATAGCCAGAGTTCTCTAAAATACTGTGTATTTTCTAGCAGCAAGTTCACTTTCATTAGCCAATCATTAACAGACCATAAACATTGTGATAAAGTCAGTTATTACCTAAAAACATTAAGCTATATTCTATTATGGACTAAGTACGCTATTGGCGCACTGAGTACCGTAAGGGTACACACCTAGCGTAGCGGACGCTAGGCCGTGGGCGCGACGCACAAGCGACACGCACGCTCACAGAATGTTACACAGTAACCCTTAGTAACAACACACCTTAAGGGTACGCTTTACACTTTAAACCTTGGCAATGAAATACTATAACGATGTAATGCTTGTTAACCTTGATAATATGAGAAGCTGTTTGAGCGATTGAGACGCTCAGTAAACCTTTTACAGTAACTATTGAAAACACAAGACCTGGTTAGGATACAAAAACCACTTGGGCTCTAACACCCAGTGGATAATTCTATTTGAGTAAAAAGGGGAAAAACAGTACAGCTTATACACTACAAAACTAACATAAAAATCTAAACAGAATAACGAGAAATAATATGAACAATAGCGAACGATCGCAAACACAAGAAAACAGAATGAGTACACAAAGAGAACAAATGGCAAACACAAAGGATAACAAAATGGCTACAGAGAACTTACACACGTGGGAATGATTCGCAGGCGCGTCCTGAATCCAGCCCTCAGCCTTCAATATGAAAACCTTGCAGAGAGAGTGAGTGACTGGACAGGCAATGGTGGTCTTTATATACACAACATACAGTAACAATACAATGGTCCCTATAATCTCATGGTTCATTGGACACAGGAATGTGTCTCTGCATTATAACAAAAGGTCATAGGTGGGTTCGAACAGGTGGGCTGTGCCTTTCTCCAACTACTCAGGTGGGAGGTATCCTTAGGATTCCCGCCGCATGGGTAATGAACAGCAAATACAGTAAATATCTTTAAACTACTTTTGTACATAACTATGCGCAGGAGCGAGCAATCTCTTCCTAACCAACAATGAAATGTTACTATTAAAATACTCTACAGCTGGATACTAGACACCACCGCTCTACCTTTATCTGACCCTTCCTATCATGCAAAGAGGAATTTCTCTATCCAAGAACCGTTTACACTAAACATACTTTCTGACATTGTTAAGGGGAATATTCACTATAAAACACACTATGTGGGTAAAATATGTTATGATCGAGTCGCCCGCTAGACGCTCACAAACTCTACCGCAAATGCGCATACACCGCGCGTGATCGCCGGAGCGATCTTGCGGATATGTGCACGCACGGCAGGGTGTGTGCACTTGCAGCGGGCATGTGCATGAGGGGTTAGTACAAGGCATATGAATCAGTATATTTTTCGACTTTGACAATTGTTAGCTGTTGCGTTTCACTAATCGGGATGTACAAAACAATATTGTTTGTATTCAACTAACCATCAAATTTATAATTGTATGGGAGTTGTTACATATGATGTTTTAATTTTATAAGATGCTACCTTAACATTCTGGTTTTATTAACCTGCCAACTTCTCTATCATTACCACTGCATCTAATGTAAATATTGTAAATAAAATAAAAAGGGGGGTGGAGTTTGGGGGTAGTCAGAACAGCTGCCTCTGTGCTTTAAGGCTACAATAATTGTTGGTTGGGGGCTTCATTGGCGCTGCAACATAATTTCTAGCTGCCTGCGCTGTAAGGTTGGTACTGGTCTCACACCCCTAGTTACTGCCCTTGCTGCTAATGTTTTGGCCTTATAACAGTCCGTTGTAAATGCCTACCACATGCTACAATTGTTGTTCTGTATTATGTAGTTTCCCACAGCCGCCAGGGCAAACTGGACCTTTTGTTCCATTCATTGTACGTTATGTTTCAGTATAATGATTTTCTCTATGTACAGTGCTGCCTAATGTTGCATTACAAGTTCAGACTCCCATAGCCAATATGCCTGTGAGCAGAAGTATTTTTCACTTGCGTCCTAGAGGATACTGGGGTTCCATTTAGTACAATGGGGTATAGATGGGTCCACTAGGAGCCATGGGCACTTTAAGAATTTGATAGTGTGGGCTGGCTCCTCCCTCTATGCCACCCCTACCAGACTCCGTTTAGAAAATGTGCCCGGAGGAGCCGGTCACGCTTATGGAAGCTCCTGAAGAGTTTTCTGCATTTATTTTATATGTTTGTTATTTTCAGGCAGGGCTGTATGGCACCAGCCCGCCTGCTTCGTGGGACTTGGGGAAGGGGGGGACGGTACGGGCCAACCTCTTGAAGGGTTAATGGTCCCGTTCCCCGCTGACAGGACACTGAGCTCCTGAGGGAACCATTTGCAAGCCCCACCATGGCGAGCGTACATTCCCGCTTCACGCCGCCACCCCTAACAGAGCCAGAAGAATGAAGAGTGGTGAGTACTAAGCCGGCGTCCCGGTTAGTGGGGCGGCGGCCATTACGGCGGCATGAGGTTACGGAGACTCGCGGCTTCTAACCGGTGCAGAATGCGTCTCCAGACACAGTACACAGCTGCATCTCAGTACACTGTACACAGTACCCACACTGGCAAAATCAGCCTTAAAACTGTTTTCTCTCCATTTTAAGCACCAGATTACCTCAGCCAGTATAGAAAAGCGGGAAGGCTGCGCGTCATTGAAGGGGCGGGGCCTTCACTATGAGCGTATCCAGTAGCTCACCAGTGCCATTTTCTCTCTGCAGTGGACACAGACGCTGACTGACAGGGACACGCAGCTCCTCTGGAGTGACTCCAGTTTACCTCAGTGGTACCAGGGGGTCATAGCAGGGGGGGAGCTATTATTAGTGTACTTAGTCTGCGACCCGGATAAGCTTGGCATTAGCGATAAGGGCGCAGTTGGGGCTGGCTCCAAATAACTCTTTGTCTCCCAGAAGGGCTCTTTGTGGGTTACTTGTGCTTAACCTTTTCCTGTGTGTGTGTGCGGTCACATTTACATTATGTCAGGCAAAGAGTGTTTGTTTCTCTTATGTCCTAGAGGATGCTGTGGTCCACATTATTACCATGGGGTTTAGACGGGTCCAGTAGGAGCCACTGGCACTTCAAGAGTTTAATAGTGTGGGCTTGTTCCTTCCTCTATGCCCCTCCTACCAGACTCAGTTTTGAAAATGTGCCCGGAGGAGCTGGTCACAGCTGGGGAGCTCCATAGGAGTTTTTCTAGTTTTGTTGTTTTTATTAGAGTTAGGCACAGGGAGGCTGCTGGCAACAGCCTCCCTGCTTCATGGGACTTAGGGGGGGGGGAGTAGTGTCCAAGCCTAAGAGGTTAAGGGCCACTATCTCCGCTGACAGGACACTGAGCTCCTGAGGGTGATGATCGTTAGCCGCCCCAGGCGACCGCTCACTCCCGCAGCATGCCGCTACCCCCTAGCAGAGCCAGAAGATTCCGGTGGCGAGTGAGTCACCAGCCCCCACAGCAAGCAGGGAGCCAGTGTGAAGATGGTGGCAACAGGGTGGGAGCGTAGTACTAACTGCGCTCCGGGGGCTCAGCGGTACACAGTGCAGCGCCATGAGGGGCGCCCTGAGCCAGCGCCTATACCCTACATTGTTCACCAAGGCTGCCAGGGACCTCGGTAACGCTGCCAGCACAATCCTCAGGCCAGTATAAAGAAGTGAAAAGCGGGAAGCAGCGCCATGTTCAGGGGGACGGAGCTTCACCTCAGAGCGGACCCAGCAGCGTTCAGCGCCATTTTCCTTCCTGCAGATCCAGTCCAGAGATGCTGACAGAGAGAGCTGTCCCTCCACACAACTCCAGCTGTCCTGTATGGTACCAGGGGGTTGTAGAAGGGGGGGAGGCTGGGAATTTACGGTGTAGTCTATTAAGGTACAGTCAGCGCCAGGTAGTTGTATTATGTCTACCTTTGGAAGCTCTGTATGTGTGTTGGCTCCAAGCTCTGTGTTTTTTTTCTGTGGCATACTTGGGGGAAAACTGTGTCTGACGTTTCCCTGTGTGTGTGTGGGTGTTTGTTTCTCACATAGCCATGTCTAGGGACTCTGTGTCTTATGCTGCAGAGGACATTTCCTCTCAGGAGCAATCCATTCCATGTAATGTTTTGTCTCAGATCCCTGTTACTGAGCCTGAGTGGTCTCTCATATCTTTACTAGGGTAGCTCATACTGAGACTGAAACTCGGGTATTAAAGAAGTCTATGGCTGTTTGGTCAGGTTCTGTTCCTATTCCTTCAAAATCCCCTGGCATATACCCACAGAAACGTGCATTTGCCCAGATTATGCAAGATGACATGGATACCGATTCTGACATGGCTGACGGTTATAGGGATGTGCTGAGGGGGGCGGCATCCCTGGCTAAGGGGTTGCAGCTCATGATTGAGGCTATTAGAGATGTGTTAAACATTTCTGACACGACACCTGAGCAGGTTGAGGAGGCTTACTTCGCAGATAATAAAAAAGCCTCGCTAACCTTCCCTGCATCTAAAGAATTAAACGCTTTTATTTGAAAAATCCTGGGAAAACCCAGAGAAAAAATTCCAGATCCTCAAAACGGTTTTGGTTGCTTTTCCTTTTCCCATTTTTTTTCTATCCTCCTCAGGGAAACCCACCCATAGTTGACGCATCTGTTTCCAGACTGTCAAAGAAGGTGGATTTACCTTTCCCTAGGTCTACCGCGTTAAAAGAACCAACTGATCGTAAGATTGACACTATGCTCAAATCCATATACACTGCTTCAGGGGTGGCGTTGAGGCCGACTATAGCCTAAAGCTATAGTAAAGTGGTCAGGCACGTTACTAAATTATTTGGATACAATGGATTGAAGTGACATTGAATTATTTTTACGTAACATACAGGATTCTGCGGGGTTCATGGTGGAATCTATGAAGGACCTGGGTATGCTGACTGCAAGGATATCTTCCATGTCTGTTTCAGCTCGCAGGGGACTCTGGCTACGCCAATGGTCTGCAGATGCGGAATCCAGGAAGTGTGGAGAACCTACCCTACACAGGTCAGGCTCTATTTGGGGAAGCATTGGATGCGTGGGCAACCATGGGTAAGTCACCTTTTCTACCCTCAGCTACACCTTCTACGAAGAAACCTTTTTCTTCATCTGCATCGCAGTCCTTTTGGACCGCTAAGACAAAAAAGGCCAAGCCTCCTACCACCTTCTTTAGAGGTGGTCGTGCAAAATCCAAAAAGCCTGCACCCGCAGGCTCCCAGGACCAGAAACATGCCTCTGGTTCCTCAAAATCCTCATCATGACGGTGGACCGCGAATCCTGGAGGACAGGCTGGTGGGTGCGAGTCTTAGACGTTTCAGCCACGTCTGGGTGTCGTCCGGCCTGGATCCCTGGGTACAGGATATTGTGTCCCAGGGGTACAGACTGGAGTTTGAAGAACTCCCGCCTCACCGGTTCTTCAAATCAGGCTTGCCAACTTTGCTGACAGACAGAGATATCCTTCAGGAGGCCATCCAAAAATTGGAAAAGTAAGAGGTCATTGTTCCAGTTCCACCCCATATGCAACACATGGGTTATGGTGTATATCTCAGGTCTGGAGGAGAGGGACTTTCTGGTATCCCTTGATAATGTCGATTTATATACAGGAATGAAAAGCTATACCTTCTATACACTCTAAACACACTTTAAACCTTTAGCCGCTGCGGCCGCTATACTTGGTACACACGCTGCGTACTTTTTACGCTATTAGCGTACAGAGTCCCGTACGATGTACGGACTCTGTGTACAAACGCCGCGCTGACGGTACAATGCACCCGCAGCGCGTACACACCCAATGAATTCGCTTTTAACCTTATACAGCAATGCGCTACTAATACACTTTTAAACCATAGTGGGGAAAGGAAGACACAACACCGATTTGTAGTTAAATCACTGGGTTCCGACACCACAGCGTAATATTGCTGAAAGGGGGTTATAATATATACAATACAATATAAGACAATATAACAGAATAATGGCTACAGTCAGTGGTACATACGTGAGTATATTCGCGTGCGCTTCCCGGTCCGGTCCTCCGTAATCTAATAGATAACGTTGTGAGTCTTGTGCCAGACCAGGCTGCAGCAGGCTTTATTTATACAATTCTTTCAAAAGCAATACAATGGATACTGTAATCCCTTTGTCCATTGGACACAGGAATGCACTTTTACAGTACAGGAGAGGTCATAGGTCGATTTGAATTGGTGGGCGATGTCTGTTCTAACTGTTCTTGTGGGTGGTCTCCTCTGGATTCCTGCCGCATACATAATGTACAGTAAATACAGTTTATATCTATATTCTGCTTCTGCACATAACTATCCGCAGGAACATGCGATCTTCCTCAAACCAACACCGGAATGTTACCCTTAAAATACCCTACAGCTGGATACCAAACACCACCTTATGACCTTGTTCTGTCCCCTCCTATTCTGTAAAGGTGAATCCCCTTGTTCTGAAACCATTTAAACTGTTGTTATTTTCTGGTGTGGTGCAGGGGGACTATGTGTACATTGGGGGTCATTCCGAGTTGTTCGCTCATTATTTTTTTTCCGCAACGGAGCGATTAGTCGCTAATGCGCATGCGCAATGTCCGCAGTGCGACTGCGCCAAGTAAATTTGCTATGCAGTTAGGTTTTTTACTCACGGCATTACAAGGTTTTTTCTTCGTTCTGGTGATCGTAATGTGATTGACAGGAAGTGGGTGTTTCTGGGCGGAAACTAGCCGTTTTATGGGTGTGTGTGAAAAAACACTACCGTTTCTGGGAAAAACCAGGTCGGTTGCCATAACAACGGAGCGCGCAGCAGGGGCGGGGGTGGAGGCGGCGTCGGGAGATGAGCTCATCTCCAGCGCCGCCTCTCCCTATCTTGTGAATGGGAACCGTGTCGCATCGACACGGCTCCCATTCACACCGCACCTGACCCGGTAATCAATCCGGGTAAAACCCTTCTTTTTTACCAGGTTGATTTACCGGGTCAGGCGACCCGCTAAATCGGCCAGTGTGCTTTCACATCGCACACTGACCCGGTTCGACACGGCAATATGCCGTGTCGGTACCGGGTTATTTGTGCGATGTGAAAGGGGTATCACCCTTCACAGTGCCTCCGAGCTCCCTGACTACCAGAGCGCTTTCTGATACCCGCCTTTGCTCGAGTGATGTGTTGCTCCTGAGATTCTACAAATCCATCCTCACCATCAGAACCAATTCCAGATCCTTGATCGACCTCTCTGGGACCCTCACCGTAACAGACTGTCCTGGTCAACAACAGGATTAACAGGAAAACCCGAAACGCAGTCTCTTGGGGTAGATCCATCTTGTTAAGGGGAGGGAAGGGGGACAAGAAGGGGGGAGAAAGAGAAGGAGGGTAGTGGGAGATGGAAAAAGAAAAAAAAACTGGTACGACAACCGCCTCTGGTCTTGTTGTTCTCCGCGCTCAGGTGCCGTCTCAACAGTCCTGCCTCTCAACCTTCCCGGAACAGACACTCCAGTGATACAATGTTCTCTAAACTCTGCTCTTTGTCACGGGTTCTCTCCGGGTCAGCGACCTTCTTCAAGTGGGACGAGTGGACCCAAGTCTCTCTTTCGGCAACCTTTAATGCTGTCGTGCTGGTTAGCAAGACTTGGTACGGTCCTTCCAACCTTTCAATGAGGCAACCTGAGCGTAGAAAATTTTGAATCATTACATAATCCCCAGGTTCAATGTCATGACAATTACTGTTCGGTAGGTCAGGAATCACCATCTTTAGATTTCTATTTTGATTTCTCAGCTGCTGGCTCATCCCAACCAAATATTTCACAGTCACTTCATTATTGCATTTCAAATCATCCTGGGGGTCTATCATTACATGAGGTTGTCAACCAAAAAGAATCTCAAAGGGTGATAGGTTAAGGGGAGACCTAGGAGTGGTTCTGATGCTGTACAATGCTAGTGGCAAAGCTTCTGGCCACAACAATCCAGTCACAGCCATCACTTTGCTCAGCTTGTTCTTAATAGTGCTGTTCATTCTCTCCACCTTTGCACTCGCCTGTGGTCGGTACGGAGTATGCAGCTTGCTATTAATTCCCATTAGTTTGCACATAACCTGAAAGACTTCACCTGTAAAATGGGTACCCCTATCGCTTTCAATTATTCTAGGGATACCATATCTACACACAAATTCCTACACAATTTTCTTTGCAGTGAACGTAGCAGTATTTGTGGCAGCAGGGAACGCTTCTACCCAATTGGAAAATACATCAATACAGACTAACATATCTTAAATTCCTACAGGGTGGTAACTGTATGAAATCAATTTGTATTACCTGAAAAGGTCCGTCTGTCGGAGGGATATGGGATTTCTCTGTTGGTATTGACTTTACAATATTCTTCCTCAAGCAAGTAAGGCATGTCATTGCTCTCTTACCTGCATGAGAAGAGAATCCTGGCGCACACCAGTAGGCTCTCACTAGCTTGCACATACCCTCTTTGCCTAGGTGAGTCAGACCGTGTGCTGCCTCAGCTAGACCTGGAAGATATGCTCTGGGAGCCACTGGCTTACCGTGTCCACCTGTCCAGAGTCCTGAGGACTCCTGGCCATACCCCTTTGACCTCCAGACCGCCTTTTCCTGTGACGAACACAAATTTTGCATTTCAATTAATTTTTGTGTGTTGATTGTGTTGAATGTCATCAGTGATGTGATGTTCGTTTTTATGGGGGTGCTGGCTGCTGATTTAGCAGCTTCGTCTGCCCGGCTGTTACCAAGTGAAATTGGGTCTTGGTTGTAAGTGTGTGCTTTGCACTTGATAACAGCCACTCTGTCTGGTTCTTGTATCGCTGTTAGAAGCCTTTTTATGTGGGACGCATGCGCTACAGGTGTGCCAGCTGCCGTCATGAAATTTCTGAGGCGCCATAGGGCCCCAAAATCATGCACCACTCCAAAGGCATACCTAGAATCTGTGTATATATTAGCTGACTTACCCTTGGCCAATTCACACTCTCTGGTTAGGGCGACCAGCTCAGCAACTTGTGCTGAGTGCGGTGGGCCCAGGGGTTCAGCTTCTATGATACCTCTGTCGTCTACAACTGCGTATCCAGTACACAAGTCTCCCGATTCTGTCTGTCTTTGGCAACTACCGTCAGTGTAAAAGGTAAAGTCTACGCCTTCCAGTGGGTTGTCACTGATGTCAGGTCTCACAGTGAAAGTCTGATTCAGGTATTCCATACAATCATGCGTATTAGTCTCTGCACTAAATCCTCCTTCACCATCATTCTCATCCTCAACCCTTTGTGCCTGTCCAGGCACACTAGGCAAGTAAGTTGCAGGATTTAGTGCGCTGCATCTCTTAATGGTGATGTTTACAGGGGCCATCAGTGATAATTCCCATTTTGTAAACCGTGCCGATGAGACATGTCTGGTTTGGGCGGAGTTTAGTAAGGCTGATACTGCATGAGGTGTATGGATGGTCAGGTTGTGTCCTAACACTATGTCTCCGCTTTTACTTACTGGTAAAGCTATCGCTGCAACACTTCGCAAGCATGTGGGGAGAGACCGCGCTACGGTGTCCAACTGTGCACTGTAGTAAGCTACCGGCCTGCTGGCATCACCATGTCTCTGGGTTAAGACACCTGCCGCGCACCCTGCACTTTCTGTACCGTATAATTCAAAGGGTTTCCCATAATCTGGCAAACCTAATGCAGGTGCCTGTGATAGGCACTGTTTGAGTCTCTCAAATGCCAGTTCGGACTCATCTGTGTGCGAGATCCGATCTGGTTTGTTCGAAGAGACCATTTCTTGCAAAGGTAAAGCCAGCATGGAGAACCCTGGGATCCAGTTTCGGCAGTACCCACACATTCCAAGGAAAGTGCGAATCTGTTGCTGGGTTTGTGGCAGAGTAATGTCGCGAATCGCCTGTATTCTATCAGCGGTGAGATGTCTAAGTCCTTGAGTCAAGCAATGTCCCAAATATTTTACCCTGGTCTAGCACAACTGCAACTTATCCTTAGAAACCTTGTGTCCTGTATGAGAAAGATGAAACAGAAGCTGTTTCGTGTCTTTCAAGGACGATTCGAGTGAATCAGAACACAACAATAAGTCATCGACATATTGTATTAGCACTGATCCACTCTCAGGTTGAAAGGATTGTAAACAGTCATGCAAAGCCTGGGAGAAAATACTTGGGCTGTCAATGAATCCTTGGGGGAGACGAGTCCAGGTGTACTGTACTCCCCTGTATGTAAATGCAAAGAGGTATTGGCTGTCAGGGTGCAGAGGGGCAGAACAGAGGTCAATGACAGTGAAAAATTTTGCAGTAGGGGGAATTTGCATGAGGATGACAGCTGGATTGGGCACTACGGGGAATTGGCTCTCAACTATCTTGTTTATCCGCCTTAGATCCTGCACTAGCCTGTAACCCCTCCCCCCACTCTTTTTCACAGGGAAGATGGGACTATTGGCCGTGCTGGACGTCCTGACTAGTATGCCCTGTTGTAGCAACCGCTCTATGACTGGGTACACTCCTAATTCTACCTCTGGCTTCAGAGGATACTGGGGGATTTTTGGAGCTATCCTACCGTCTTTTACTGGCACTACTACCGGAGCTACATTCGCCATCAATCCAGTGTCTTGTCCATCTTTGGTCCAAAGGGAACCTGGTATTTGTGAGATCATTTCCTCTACCTTTGCTGGACACTTGTCTATAACAGCAGAATGCGACATTAGCCTTTGAGGGGTGTCTAATGTATCTTGTACTTCCTGAACGTGATTCTCAGGTATATCCAAGAAGACACCCTCAGGAGTACAGTATATGACACACCGCATTTTACACAATAAATCTCTTCCAAGCAGGTTAGTCTGAGCCGCTGCAGCCAGCAAAAAAGAGTGCTTGGTTTGCAAGGGCCCTATCGTAATCTCTGCAGGTCTACTCAAAGGGTAGTGTTGCACTGTTCCTGTTACTCCCATTGCCGCAATTGTTTTACCCGTGGTTTTTATACCTACAGTCGAATTTAACACGGACCTGGCCGCCCCTGTGTCTACAAGAAAAGGTAATGGTATACCAGCTACATCAACCGTGACCTCAGGTTCACTACCAAGGCTAGCAATCAACTTCACTGGCTGCAGACTACAGGTGTGGCCCAACCCCTATTGTGTGGTGAGACCCTCCCACAGAGCACTGGCAGCTACAATATGTGAGGGGGGTAGCTGAGAATTTTCAGAGGTCTGCCAGTCCCTCCTAGGTGGGTACTTCCTTGTTTCCCCTGCGTGTGGCTCGTAACTTCTCCTCCTATGCGGTCCCTGATCCCAAATATGTGTATTGTAGTGTGGTTCATATCCTGGTCTAGGGGGTCGGTATACATTATGTGAACCTTTATTCCTACATTCCCTTGAGTAATGTCCTACCTTGTGAAAATTATAGCATGTTGCTTCACGTGACTTACCATCAGGGGTCTGGGTTTTCGGCTGATGTCGCTTTGTGGTAAGTGCACCTATACTTACAGTCATCAGTTTTCCCCCCTGTGACTCCCTGTGTTTAACGATGTTCCTATCATGCTCGGCAGCGGACTCTCTCAATGCAGCCACTGAGATATCTCTCCAGTTTGGTAGAGAGGTCTGTACCCTTGTCCTCAGTGTGTCCTTCAACCCGTCCATTAATACAGAAACGGCTACCTGCCTGTGATGTGCATTGTCCTTAATATCCTCAACCCCAGTGTATATAGCCATTTCCTGCAGTGCTCGATGGAAATATTCAGATGCCATTTCACCTTCTTTTTGTCTTATGGAAAAGATTTTATTCCATTTGACAACAGTAGGGAAATATACTCCTAATTGCATATTTATTTGCCGCACATTCTCCTGAGTGTACTCCTCAGTGAGAGGTACCTCTGCGTCTAGGTTACAATCAGTTATGAACTTCGAGGGGTCAATATTGGAGGGTAAACATACCTGTAGCACTGTTCGCCAATCTTTGTTTGTGGGTTCGGTGGCGTTACCTAACTCTTTAATGAACCTCTGGCATGCGACTAGATCTTTTCTGGGATCAGGAAATTCTGACATAATTGACCTTAATTCTGTCCGGGACCAGGGACAATGCATGGCAATGTTCCTGACGGGAGTTACTTTCTGAGCGTCAGTCTTCCCATTGGGGACTGCAGTCACCCTGACAGGATTTCATTCAATTACATAATTCTGGTTTGATTCTACTTATGTGGGGTGCTATGGTTTCTGCATAATGTACGGTACCGTACTTACCTGTGGACACGACCTCACTTATCCCTCCGCTAGGGGGCCTGACTACTGCTCTTGTTGGTTGGGCCGTGCCTACCCGAGTGTCTTGTATGGTGGCTGCTAGAGAGAGTGCCGATATCGTGCTGGGCTCATCTTCCTGCTCGCAGTCCTGGGGAACATTTAAAATGGGATACAACTGGCAAGGGTTAGCATTAGTACATTTATCAATTACACTCCTATCTTGTGCCATTGTCTGTAGCCACTTTCTCCCCCACAATATACGGTGGTGGTGGTGATGGTGCGGTCGCCATTATTTTCCCGCTAGGTTTGGAACCTACTGCTCGAGCTAATTCTCTTTGTATATCCCCCTCTTGCTGCCATAAATTTAAACAATCTGTATGTCTAATCCTTTGTTTTCTGGATTTTATTAGACATATCCTTAAATTCTGCAATACCTCTGGTTCAAAACTGCCCACTTTAGGGAATGGTACCCAAATTTTTGTCAGTCATACGTACCCATTCAGACAAAAAGTCTTCAGTGTGTGATCCATATTTACCACACATAACAAACCTCGCTGACCCCTTGGGCTGCGGCACCTCAACCTGAACCCTGGTTAAACGTCCACCGCTTGTGCAATTGGATCCCATCGCGGACTTTTTCCTATTACGCAATCCCCAATGCACAATACGAATAGACGGTGAAAGTTCTTAAAGCGCTTTCTCCTTCTCCACCTGGTATCACGACTCACTCCAAGAATGACCACCGCGTACCCAGTGAGGTCCCTATCTGATTTCTATTCACTGGAAGTGTTTAGGAGTGACTTACCTATTTCCAGTGAATATACACCGTTGGAGATTTTCCTGAGAGAGACCAGCGAAAACTCCCTATACACTTATACACAAATCACACTTGCGTATGCTCTATACAGTGCTAATGGTACCGTGATTTTACGCAAAGCACGTAAAGGGGTATCCAGTTGCGCTATATATATCGCTACGTACTTTTTACGCTATTAGCATACAGAGTCCCGTACGATGTACGGATTCTATGTACAAACGCCACGCTGACGGTACAATGCACCCGCAGCACGTACACACCCAATGAATACGCTTTTAACCTTATACAGCAATGCAATGCGCTACTAATACACTTTTAAACCATAGCGGGGAAAGGAAGACACAACACCGATTTGTAGTTAAATCACTGGGTTCCGACACCACAGCGTAATATTGCTGAAAGGGGGTTACAATATATACAATATAATATAAGACAACATAACAGAATAATGGCTACAGTCAATGGTACATACGTGAGTATATTCGCGTGCGCTTCCCGGTCCGGTCCTCCGTAATCTAATAGATAACGTTGTGAGTCTTGTGCCAGACCAGGCTGCAGCAGGCTTTATTTACACAATTCTTCCAAAAGCAATACAATGAAAACTGTAATCCCTTTGTCCATTGGACACAGGAATGCACTTTTACAGTACTGGAGAAGTCATAGGTCGATTTGAATTGGTGGGCGATGTCTGTTCTAACCGCTCTTGTGGGTGGTCTCCTCTGGATTCCTGCCGCATACATAATGTACAGTAAATACAGTTTATATCTATATTCTGATTCTGCACATAACTATCCGCAGGAACATGCGATCTTCCTCAAACCAACACCGGAATGTTACCCTTAAAATACCCTACAGCTGGATACCAAACACCACCTTATGACCTTGATCTGTCCCCTCCTATTCTGTAAAGGTGAATCCCCTTGTTCTGAAACCATTTAAACTGTTGTTATTTTCTGGTGTGGTGCAGGGGGACTATGTGTACATTGTGCACTATTTGGATTAAATATGTAATGTGTTTTGATAGCTCTCCATACGTTCACAAACTCTACCGTAAATACCCATACCACGCACTGATGCGTACGACCGCGGGAGCGACCATACGCAAATTGCGAATATGTGCACGCACAGCAGAACAAGTACAGGCGCGGAGGCCATCTGTGTGTAGTTCGTACGTGATGTGTGTACTGCAATATTTTTCAACTTTGACACCCTGGATATCAAGGATGCGTACCTCCACATTCCGATTTGGCCGCCGCACCAGGCCTATCTCAGATTTGCACTGTTAGACAGTCCCTGTCAATTTCAGGCACTGCCATTCAGCCTCTCCACAGCACCGAGGGTGTTCACCAAGGTGATGGCAGAGATGATGGTTCTCCTCCGCAGACAGGGGGTGAACATAATTCCATATCTGGATGATCTGCTGATAAAGGCATCGACCAGGGAAAAGTTGTTGCGGTCGATTGCTTTCACGACTCGTCTGCTCAGGGAACATGGTTGGATCCTGAACCTTCCAAAGTCACATTTGGAGCCGGCAAGGAGATTGTCTTTTCTTGGTATGATCCTCGACACGGAAGATAAGAGGGTGTTTCTGCCGGAGGAGAAAGAGTTGGTGATTCAAACAATGGTCCGGGATGTTCTGAAGCCAGCCCGGGTATCAATTCATCAGTGCATTTGCCTTCTGAGGAAGATGGTTGCCTCCTACGAGGCTCTACATTACGGAAGATTTCATGCTCGATCCTTCCAACTGGATCTCCTGGACAAGTGGTTGGGGTCTCGTCTACATTTACACCTGAGGATACGTCTGTCGCCGAAAGCAAGGATTTCACTACTCTGGTGGCTGCAAATGTCTCACCTTCTGGAGGGCTGCAGGTTTAGGATTCAGGACTGGATCCTTCTAACCACGGATGCAAGTCCCCGGGGATGCAGTCACTCAAAAAGAAAACCTTCCAAGGAAGGTGGTCAAACCTGGAATCCAGTCTTCCAATAAACATGCTGGAACTAAGAGCCGTGTACAACGTTCTTCTCCAAGCGGCAGATCTTCTGCGAGATCGAGCCATTCAAGTGCAGTCGGACAATGTAACGACAGTGGCCTACATAAACAGTCAGGGCGGAACGAAGAGCAGAGCTGCAATGTCAGAGGTAACAAGAATCATTCTCTGGGCAGAAAAACGCGTTGGCGCTGTCAGCAATTTTCATTCTGGGAGTAGACAACTGGGAAGCGGACTTCCTCAGCAGACACGATCTCCATCCAGGAGAATGGGGCCTCCATCCAGAGGTGTTCACGGAGCTGACAAATATTTGGGGGGGTTCCTCAAATCGACATGATGGCCTCCCGCCTCAACAAGAAGCTTCGGAGGTATTGTTCCAGGTCGAGAGATCCGCAAGCAGTGGCGGTGGACGCTTTGGTGTCTCCGTGGGTGTTCCAGTCGGTGTACGTGTTTCTTCCACTTCCACTCATCCCAAGGGTTCTAAAGCTCATAAGGAGAACAAGAGTTCAGGCAATCCTCATTGCTCCAGACTTGCCAAGAAGGGCTTAGAACGCAGATCTTCTGGATCTACTGCTGGAAGATCCACTACCTCTTCCTCTTTGGGAGGACCTGTTACAACAAGGGCCATTCGCTTATCAAGACTTACCATGGCTACATTTAACGGCATGGAGGTTGAACGCCAGATATTGGCTCGGAAGGGCATTCCGAACAAGGTCATTCCTACCCTGATACAGACTAGGAAAGGAGTATGTGTCTTGGTGTGAATCCAAGAAGTTTCCTAAGGTGGAGTTTCAACTGGGACGGTTTCTCCTCTTCCTGCAAGCAGCTGTGGATATGGGCCTGAGGTTGGGATCCGTAAAGGTCCAGATTTCGGCCTTATCCATCTTCTTCCAGAAACAGCTGGCTTACCTCCCGGAGCTTCAGACTTTTTTTGAAAGGGCTCTGCACATACAGCCTCCCTTTGTGCCGCCCACGGCACCCTGGGATCTTATCCTGGTGTTACAATTCCTCCAATCGTATTGGTTCGAGCCTCTACAGGAGGTTGAAGTCAAGTTTCTCACGTGGAAGGCAGTTACTTTGTTGGCCTTAGCTTCTGCTCGACGTGTATCGGAGTTGGGGGCTTTGTCTTGTAAAGCCCCTATTTAATCTTCCATGAAGATAGAGCGGAGCTCCGAACATGTCAGCAGTTCATTCCGAAGGTTGTGTCGGCTGTTCATATCAACCAACCTATTGTGGTGCCAGTTGCTACTGACTCCTCAGTTCCATCAAAGTCCTTGGATGTTGTAACGGCTCTGAAGATATATGTGAAGAGAACTTCTCGTCACAGAAAATCGGACTCTGTTCGTCCTGTATGATGCCAAGAATATTGGGTGTCCTGCTTCTAAGCAGACGATATCTCGCTGGATTAGGTTCACTATCCAGCATGCATATTCTATGGCAGGATTGCTGTGTCCACAATCTTTTAAGGCCCACTCTACTCGTAAGGTAGGTTCTTCCTGGGCGGCTTCCCGGGGTGTCTCGGCTTTACAGCTTTGCCGAGCGGCTAGTTGGTCTGGGTCGAACACATTTGCAAAGTTCTAAAAGTTCGATACTTTGGCCTCTGAGGACCTAAAGTTTGGTCAATCAATTCTGCAGGAGCCTCCGCTCTCCCTTCCCCCCCCCCCTCCCCCACCGTTTTGGGAGCTTTGGTACATCCCCATGGTACTAATGTGGGCCCCAGCATCCTCTAGGACGTAAGAGAAAATAGGATTTTAATTACCTACCGGTAAATGCTTCGTTATCCTGCAGTGGTTGCTTGGTTCAGTACTGCTTGGTTCTTAGTTAAGTACTGCGTTGTTACTTGATTCAGTAATATATTTCAGCTGTTGCTGAGTTTTCAAGCTAGTTGGCTTGGTTTGCCGTGTGTGTGTGTGTGTGTGTGTGTGTGAGAGCTGGTGTGAATCTTGCCACTATCTGTGTATTAGCCTTCTCTCGAAGTTGTCTGTCTCCTCGGACACAGTTTCTAGATTGAGTCTGGTAGGAGGGGCATAGAGGGAGGAGCCAGCCCACACTATTAAACTCTTAAAGTGGCAGTGGCTCCTAGTGGACCCGTCTATACCCCATGGTACTAATGTGCACCCTAGCATCCTCTACGGACTACGAGAAAAGGATTTACCGGTAGGTAATTAAAATCCTATTTTCTTGTACAGCAGAGTTTTCCTCCTCACTAGGGGGCTCACTATTGGTTACTGAGGGCAGTGCACCTTTCCAGAATAGCGGGGCTGAACCGGAGTGGGTTAATTCCATTAAAGGAATGGTCACCAATATTTCTACAAAATTTATCCTGCAATGAGAAAGAGACGCAATACTTAAGACAGACTGTGGATGAGTTTATGAATAGAGACTCAGTCCCCAAACCAGTGTCTCAATCCCCTTCCATTTGTCAGCAAAAATGATCTCTGGCCCATATCCCACAGTCTGACTCTGAGGCTGACGAGTCAGACATGGAGGAGGGTGAGGTGGATTTGGAGGGGGGATGCTACTCTGTCACAGAGAATAGCGGCTCTTATAGAGGCTCTCAGATGTTCTGCAAATACCTGATAAGGTGTTAGAGGAGTGTGAGGAATCCTATTTTAATGTAAAAAAGAAGTCATCAGTCACTTTTCCTGTGTCAAAGGAATTGAATACCCTGTTTGAAGAACCGTGGGTTAATCCTGATAAGAAATTTCAAATCCCTAAAAGGTTGCTCTCACCTTTTCCCTTTCCTCTGGTGGAAAGGAAAAAATGGGAAAATCCACTTATAGTGGACGCATCAGTCACTAGACTGTCTTGGAAAATTGTATTGCCTGTCCCTGGTGCAGCCTCCCTAAAAGATACGGTTGATCGTAAAATTGAGACTACACTCAAATCATTGTACACAGCTGCTGGGGTGGCCCAGAGATCCACTATTGCATGTGTGTGGAACACTAAAGCCATTGCTAAATGGTCAGGTAACCTAATTGAGGGGTCAGATTCCTTGTATAGGGGGAATGTTGTTTTACTACTGCAGCATATACAGGACTCTGCAAACTTTATGGTGGAAGCCATAAAAGAGAGAGTCTTGCTTAATGCATGCACCACCGCTATGTCAGTGTTGGCACGCAGGGGCTTGTGGCTACGCTAATGGACTGCTGATGCGGACTCCAGGAAAGGCGTGGAAGGCCTACCATTCACAAGAGAGGCCTCGTTTGGAGATGAACTAGGCAAATGGATTTCCAAAGCTACTGCGTGTAAGTCTACGTATCTTCCTTCCGCATCTCCCCCAGCCAGGAAAGCTTATTCAGCTTTAAATTTACAGTCCTCTTGGATGGCCAAGTTTAAGGGCTAATCGAGAGGTGCTTCTATGGCCTCCAGGGGCACAAGAGGTAAACCACGCATACCAGCAACTGCAGGTGCTCAGGAACAGAGCTCAGGCTCTGCTTCCTCAGAGCTTCAGCTTGCCTGGAAGACTGTCAGGTGGGAGCCTGACTAAAATTCTTCAGTCACATCTGGTAAAGTTCGTTCCGGGTTCCCTGGGTCATAGATATTATTTCCCAGGGCTACTGACTGGCTTAGCAGTTTCACAAGAGGCAAGTATAACTTTACAGCATACCATCCAAAAACTGGTACAGACTCAAGTCATTGTTCCAGTTCCAACTCATCTGCAAAACCAGGGGTACTATGCCAACTTGTTTGTAGTACCGTAAGCGGACGGTTCGGTATGGCCGATTCTGAACCTCAAGTCGTTGAACCCATTCTTAAAAGTGTTCAAGTTCAAAATGGATTCTTTGAGAGCGGTGATCTCAGGTCTGGATATCAAGGATGCGTACCTTCACATTCCGATCTGGCCGCCTCATCAGGCTTATCTACGATTTGCACTACAGGACTGTCACTACCAGTTCCAGGCCCTGCCATTTGGTGTTTCCATGGCATTGAGGGTTTTCACCAAAGTGATGGCAGAGATGTTTCTACTCCGCAGACAGGGAGTGAATATAATTCCGTACCTGGATGATCTTCTGATAAAGGCGCCGTCCAGGGAGAGGTTGCTGGACAGCATTGGTCGCAGAAGGTGTTACTTCCGTTGGAAAAGGCATTGGTAATCCAGTCGATGGTTCGGGATGTCCTGAAACCAACCCGGATATCTGTGCGTCTATGCATTCGCCTTCTGGGGAATATGGTGGCCTCTTACGAGGCACTTCAATACGGAAGGTTTCACGCAAGACCCTTCCAGCTCGATCTGTTGGACAAATTGTTCAGATCGCATCTCCACATGTACCAGAGGATCCGTCTGTCGCCAAAAGCCCTACTGTGGTGGCTACAGACTTCTCACCTCATCGAGGTTCGGAATTCAGAACTGGATTCTTTTAACCACAGACGCAAGCCTCAGAGGTTGGGGAGCAGTCACCCAAGGGGTGCAGTTTCAAGAAAGATGGTCAAGTCAGGAAGTCATCATCAATCAGCATTCTGGAACTCAGGGCCATATACAATGCCCTTCTGCAGGCCTCATATCATCTTCAAGATTCAGGTCCAGTCGGACAATGTGACGGCAGTGACGTACATAAACCGACAGGGTGGAATGAAAAGCAGAGCAGCGATGTCAGAGGTGTCAAGATTTCTCCTCTGGACAGAAAAAAGCGCTGTGGCATTGTCAGAGGTCTTCATTCCAGGAGTAGACAACTGAGAAGCAGACATGACCTGCACCTGGGGGAGTGTGGCCTTCACCCGGAAATGTTCAGGTGCTTAACACGTCGATGGGGATATCCACTAATCGACATTATGGCCTCTCGTCTCAACAAGCAGCTCAAGCGGTATTGTTCCAGGTCGAGAGACCCACAGGCAGTGGCGGTAGACGCTCTGACGACTCCATGGGTCTATCGGGTGGTGTATGTGTTTCCTCCACTTCCTCTGATCCCAAGAATTCTGAAGAGAATAAAAAGGGAAAAAGTTCATGCAATACTCATTGCTCCGGACTGGCCAAGAAGGGCCTGGTACGCGGACCTTCTAGAGATGCTCCTCTAAGATGCGTAGCCTCTACCTCTTCGCGAGGATCTTCTGCAGCAGGACCCGTTAGTCTAACAGGACTTACCGTGGCTGCGTTTGACGGAATGGAAGTAGAAAGATTGATTCTAGCCAGAAAGAAGGATCCCTAACAAGGTCATCCCGACTATGAACCAAGCCAGGAAGGGGGTAATGTTTAAACATTACCACCGTATTTGGAAGAAATTCTTCTCTTGGTGTGAGAGTAGAAATTATTCTGTGGTGGAATTTTATCTGGGACGTTCCCTGCTTTTTCTGCAGGCAGGTGTGGATGTGGGCCTACGTCTGGGCTCCATAAAAGTCCAGATTTTGGCCTTGTCCATTTCCTTTAAAATAGAATTGGCTTCTCTTCCTGAGGTCCAGACATTCTTGAAAGGTGTACTGCACATCCAACCTTCCTTTGTGCCTCCCATGGCACCTTGGGATCTCAATTTGGTGCTGCAGTTCCTCCAAACGGACTGGTTTGAACCGTTTACAGGAGGTGGACGTAAAATTTCTAACATGGATGACTGTCACACTGTTGGCCTTGGCTTCAGCAAGACGTGTGTCGGAGCTGGGGGCTTTGTCTCACAAAAACCCCTATTTAATTTCCATGAGGACTCGTCGGCAATTTCTTCCTAAAGTGGTGTCTGCGTTTCACATCAACCCATTGTGGTTCCGGTTGTCACCGACACCTCTGCTACTTCAAAGTCTTTGGATGTTGTGAGGGCTTTGAAGGTGTATGTAAAGCGAACAGTTTGTCACATAAAATTGGACTCGCTGTTTGTGCTTTATGAACCCCATAAATTTGAGTGTCCTGCTTCAAAGCAGTCCATTGCATGCTGGATCAGGCTCACTATCCAGCATGCTTATTCCACGGCAGGTTTGCCGTTTCCAATATCTGTACAGGCCAGGTCAGTGGGTTCTTCCTTGGCGGCTGTCCGGGGTGTCTCGGCTTTACAGCTCTGCCGAGTGGCGACTTGGTCTGGTTCGAACATGTTTGTTAAGTTCTACAAGTTTGATACTTTGGCCTCTAAGTACCTTCAGTTTGGTCAGTCAGTTCTGTAGGAACCTTCGCACTCTCCCACCCGGTTTGGGAGCTTTGATACATCCTCATGGTACTAAATGGAACCCCAGTATCCTCTAGGACGTAAGAGAAAATAGGATTTTAATTACCTACCGGTAAATCCTTTTCTCGTAAATACATTTCCGTATTTTAGAATATTTCCATACTGTAATGAGATTTCTTAGGGACAGGACCCACATCTAAACACAGAATGCATTTGTTTCATATACACCTTTATATACATAACCTGAAGGTAATTTTATACAATATTTTTAATTTTGTGCATTAAGCAAAGTTTTTGTACAATTAAATATCAGAAGGGAAAGAGGTTATGCTAAAAAAATTATGTATTTCGGAATATTTCGTATTTTGGATATGGTAGACTCAACCTGTATGAATAAATTATGATTTACTATGGATCAAGTTTAGTATATTCAGAATGTTACCATTTTCCTACAGTTAGCTGAAGAATAAGTGTTGCTTATTTAAACTTTATTGCTAGTTAAACCAATAACTGTAGTGCCATTGTGTGATAAGATTGATACAATAGGTGGTGCTGCTTTATTAACTACGTTTAATGCTTGGTTCTAATTTTATAGCTCCAGCTCCTATTTGAAAAATCCTATATAGAATTCTGTGCCCATACTTATTTTTATTTCAGTATGGAGTTATGTGTCAATAGCCCTGCCACCTACTCAGTTTTTACTAGTCACTACCTTCACCTAACTGGTGCCCTAGGGAAAAAACGCTGCACAGAGCAACCTACAGGGTTGCTACTAGGGTAAGGCACAGATTAGACAAATTTATATAGTAGAGATCTTAAATGCAAAGATCGCTTCTTGCCATCTTTTTATCTACAGTTTTATAATCACAGTAAGATGTTTAAAGTTATAAAGTAGGAGGTAAGGATTATCGAACAGTTGAGCAATAATTACATTCTTTATAAATTCCTCATTAGTCAAAATCCAACTTTCCCCAATGTTATGGACACTCCCAAGTTCTAAATCCTGACAAACTGCCCCGTAATAATAATTCTCTATTTAGAATCCAATTCTTGCCTTGTATTAATCTACACCATGGGTCTTCAATCTAAGACCCTCCAGCTGCTGTGGAACTAAACATCCTAGCATGACCTGCCTCAGTTTTAGCATACCTTAATAGCAAAAAAGTGTCAAGGCATGATGGGATGTGTAGTTTCACAGCAGATGGTGAGCCACAGGTTGAAGACCCATGCTCTACACCAGTGGTTCTCAAACTCGGTCCTCAGGACCCCACACAGTGCATGTTTTGCAGGTAACCCAGCAAGTGCACAGGTGTATTAATTACTCACTGACACATTTTAAAAGATCCACAGGTGGAGCTAATTATTTCACTTGTGATCTGTGAGGAGACCTGCAAAACATGCACTGTGTGGGGTCCTGAGGACCGAGTTTGAGAACCTGTGCTCTACACGATTTAGAATTTATCTAATTTGTTTGTTGTGTTGCATGTTGATATGTTTTCCCCACGCATCCGTTCTTGCTGCCATACAGGACTTCACCAAGAAGTTCTACTTTGCAAACACTTATTGTCCTTACTATGCAGGTGACCACCTTTTAGATTAAAGGGATTTAACATCTCTGGGTGACCATGGTCCATGATTGCAGGCTTGAGTGACACATGGCCAATTACGAACAGTTTGCTGGAAAGTACATTAGGGGACCAATGTAGGTCCTCTTCAGACAGCATTAATATGTTCCATAATGATACAAGACTAGAGTCTTATAGATTTGCAGTTTTAGAGGTCATTGCATTTTGTTTAATTATATGTGTATGTAAATGTATGTATATAATGCAGGCCACAAACCAGTGCCATAATCAAGGGAATGATTGGTTAAGAGTAATATATTTTGTGATTGAGCATAAATATCCAAACTTTTATGAAAACTTTATTGCAGTTGGGTGTTTCTCTACATTTTATTTGGTTTAATGATGGTACTTATTAAACAAAATAATACTATAGAACACAGACTCCCGTCTCCTCTCCAAATGCACTATGTCTGCCTTCCCTCTCCTTAATACCGTACCCTAGCTCCTCTTCAGGTACCAATTCAAACTTATCATCCTCATAGTTTATAGCTCAGACCTGAACTCCCTTCACACTCCCGCACACCCACGTGGCTCCACAAATTAACGCTGCCTCTCCTCCTGATTGCTTCCTCTTATTTCCGCACCCAAGATTTTGCCATGGTGCTCCATACCTCTGGAACTCTCTCGCTCTCCTTATCAGACTCTCCACCTCTTTACAAAACTTCAAATGGGCTCTTAAGACACACATCTTCATTAAAGCCTTAAAGCTCACATCCTAACCCACTTCTCCATGCTCCCTGCCTGTCCCTTCTGTGTCACCCCTGTCTGTCTGCCCCTCCCCTTTTAGATTGTAAGTTCTCACAAGCAGGGTCCTCTTTGCTCATGTGCGTTTCCTTACCTCACTTATGCCATCATATATTACCCACTGCCTACAATGGCACCTAACCCTTGGGTCCTGCTGCTTATTTGGGTATTATAACTTCCTATGTTTATAAACTATACTCGTGTCCTGCAATGCTCTGTACTCCCTTTTTCTTGTTTGGACTACTGTTTCTGTTTATCTACTTTGAAAGGTTCTGTAGACCCCTTGTGCCGTCAAATAAATAAAGGATAATAATAATCAATATTACCTAGGACTTCTGTGATCCTACAAATGCATGAAGCTACTGGGTGACAGAATGGTTAAATTTGGTACAAGTCATTTGCATTAGGTGATCTTCGTATCTTAGTCACCTTTCTCAAAACCATTTCAAATGGTAAACCATGTGACCTAATCCTCTCTGTACTATATATGATATTGATATTAAAAGTAATTGGCTATTGTGTCCATACATAACCACATGGCTGTAGGTATAGTGCACAGAGTGAATTATAAACTCTATAATAGGAAATGCATTATCCCATTTATAAAACATGCCTTTGCTAATGAATGCAGTGAGGATGGCACCAGAACTCACTAGTTCAACTCCTGTAAATAAAGTTTGTGTATTATATCTGTCTATAGGGCCGATTTGGTGAGAGTTGTGTGCTGAGCGGTTCGCTCAGCACACATCTCTCCCCCTGCTCAGCACAGCGCGATGTGTGCTGAGCGTGCGGGGGGAGACGGGGGGCGCTCTTTTCACCAAGCAGGCCAATCTAGTACCAGCGATAGCTGTGAGGGGTACACACGGAGTGATCGCTGCTTAAAATCTAAGCAATCTAGTCAGATTGCTTAGAATTTAAGCAGCGATTGCTCCGTGAGTACCCCCCTTATTTATCATCACATCATAACATGTGTACTACAAGACTGTACTTACAGGAGTGGCTCTCCAAGTGTAAGGGTGCAGGAGTTATTTTTCATTTGCTGAAAATAATGGTGTAAATAAATTCTGTATGAACATACTAATCTTGTTGTGTTTCTGTTTTAGCTGACCTGAACAATGTCAGATTTTCAGCATACAGAACTGCCATGAAACTAAGGAGACTGCAAAAGGCCTTGTGCTGTAAGTACTTGGTTTCACATGCTGTGTCAGCCTGCTTTCCTACAATTGCTTACGTTCCAGTCCCTGCTTTTTCCCACATGAATTGACTTGCAAGTGTTTACAGCTACAGACAAAATTTGCGGTTGTTGTGCTTCATAAATAAATTACCTACAGCAATGCAGCAGCTGGTTAATGATTCTTAGATTCCTGATTATATTTTCGGCTCTGTAATTGAAGTTGGCGTTTACATTTGTGCACTGAACTTTGTGTTACACCTAAACAATCAGATAACACTTTATCAGTTTAATGTGTCCCACTGTTTTGTCTCAGGAGAGACTCATTACAGATCTTTAAAACTACAAAACACCATTTTATCTTTATTTAAAATAAAAAGATTGTAAAGTTGTTTCCCAAATAGAAGAAACTATCTGGCAAAAGAAGTGGTATCACACAGTTGGGACAATTTCAGGTAGCTGCATAGTTTTACACATGTTCAGATTTGCACTATTGAGAAACCAAGGACAATCGTCTTCTGCGTACAAAGCCACACACTACTTCACTCTACAATGGCTTTTGACATTTTTCACTTTATATATATATATATATATATATATATATATATATATATATATGTATATATATATATACACATATAATGTATGTATATCGTTGAGCTTGAAAAAGAATTGCACTGCTTCGAAATTTTTGCTGTTTGCACAATAATCCGGAGTTCTGTTCTTTCATTACTTAAATTAATAAATCATACCAGTTGAGGTGCCCGGTTTTAATTGTGCAAAGGTTTGCTGGACGGAACATTTTCACTCCCTTAGAGGCCAAATTTGGAAAAATCTCTGCTTAGTGACTGGCTGCAAATAATTGTCACAGTATCCAGACCACCCAGCAGGTCACCTGTTCCAGGTTACCCAGCAGGTGCACAGGGAGATTTCACCAACTATCACATTTTCCAGGGCACAAAGGTGATGCATTGTAAATGGCAGGGAGATGTTTTGCCACATAACTCCAAAACTAAGCTACCTTACAATGCCAATATAATTCTGCAAATCTACGGACCAAGACCTTTAATGTGGGATGTGATGTGCTCAGACAATGGTATCACTAAAATATGGCACTCATAAGTCGCCCTTCAGCTATTAATATATAGATATACACACATACATACTTAAATACAAACATTTATTATTTCAATATAATTATTTATAAAGTTTCTTATATACAGCCACGCAGTGTTTAACAGAATTTGTCAACACTCACATCAGTCCTGTCCCAAGGGCAGATTACAATCTTTGGGTTCTATGTAATAAGCCTTGGAGAGAGCTAAAGTACCACCCATTCCGCTCCTAACTGCCATGCTACAGGCTGTGTTTGAAAAATGACAGGAGCTGGTTGGCTGGTACTTTATCTCTGTACACTTATCTCTCTCCAAGGCTTAGTACATAGACTTCTATATTCATTACCACAGTAGAAACTGGAGAGAAGATGCTACTGCTGATGATGGGGCCACACTCTTTGCGTCATCAGGGCAAGGGTCTCTGGAGACGAGGCGGGTCAAAATGGTGCGATTCTTGCAGAATTACGTCATATTGGCCCCAGACACTCCCTTTGGACCCACAATTCACATAATTATTTCCCCCATTCTGCCCACCTCACTAGGATGTGGGAGGAGCACCCCCTTTTTCGGGAGAGTATGTAAGTAACTAACCTACCAGTACCCTTTTGAGCTGTGGAAGAAAACCAGAGGATAAGGGGGGAAAATGGAACAAACAGTTTATTAAGGGATTTATCAGAACTAAGGGGTCTATGTACTAAGACTTATGGGCCATGCACACTGGCCGTTTACACTGAAAGATATGAACGATCTCGTTCATCAGTGAATGAGAAATTGTTCATATCTTTCAGTGTGTATGCACCAACGATGAACGATGCGCGGCCCCGTCGTTGTTGCCGGCTCGTATAAATATGCAAGCCAATATGGACAATCTCGTCCATATTAGCATGCAGGGCAATGGGTCCGGGTAACGTCAGGGAATGAAGAAACTTCACTCCTTCCATCAACCTCCCCCCCCCCCCCGTGCCGCTGGGTCGCCCACCAGCTGTCGGGCACCTCGCCAAGTGTGTAGGGCACGTTAGAGATAAAATGGATGGCTATAAAGTACCAGCCAATCAGCTCCTAACGGTCATATTACAGGCTGTATTTTAAAGATGACTGGAGCTGGTTGAATTTATCTCCCTCCTCTTTATCTCCATTAAATTCTTGATAAATCTCTTAAGGGCCGTACTGACAGGGAGATTTCCCCAGAGATGTGTGCTGAGCGAGGGGGGGGGGCGGACATGGGGGGCCGCTCGTTTCACCCAGCGGTGAAATGAGTGACCTGCTAGATTGTGCCTGCATGCAGGCCAATCTAGCACTGGCGATAGCAATGCGCGGGACCACGGATCGCTGTCGCCGGCACCCCTACACACGGAGCGATGTTCAGCTAATTTCTAAGCAATCTAGTCAGATTGCTTAAAAATTATTTTACCATCGCTCCATGTGTACCCCCCTTTAAGCTTTTATTCAATGCACTATTCCTAGTATCTGGATCAATAAGTACTTCAGGAAGAGCCCTTTGTTGTCTACAATGGCTTACATAGCATATATTTGGAAACCTCTGACTGTGTTTCCCAGACTTGGTCCTCAAATCCCCAAGAATATACATGCTTGCACCCTGATTGTAAAATTACTGAGATACTAATTAAACCACCTGTGGTCTAGTATGTGTATTGAAAGAACTTTTACAGGACTTTGATAAGAGTTTGGCAAATACTGCTCTAACGGGTATAAAACATTTACAAATCTATAACTATTACAAGCAACTAGCTAGACTCGCAGGATGGCCATTTACCAGTCTCACAGACCTGTTATAGCATAAATGTCAAAAGGTTTGTGGAAACCTTTTGAGTTGAAATAGTCCGTTTTTGATGTTAGGACAGAATGACCTTAAAGCGCTTTAAAGATGAGTTCAGCAGAGCAGCACAACTTGATGTTTTGGAGAGCTTAGAGAGTGTATAGAATTTTGTTACTATGGATATCAATACATATTCAGGGCTCTGCGGTATGTTTTATGAGTTGGAAAGCCAGTACTTGGTAGTACAGTACCCATAGCTAAATTTAGGTTATCATATACTGTATCCTTATTTTCAAATGTGTCTTTTGTCGATAGGCATGATGGCCCGGCAAGACCTAGAAATGACATTTGATTTGGTTGTCAGAATTCTTTAAACTATTGTGTTCTGTATTTTGTTTCCTTTGATGGTTGTACCTATACATGATTGTTAATAATTTGGTAAATCTATGGAGATGTAAAATTAATACTTGTTAATGTAAGTAAATATTAATTCACATGATTCTTGACGTTACCCGTTACCTGTAGCAGATGCAGTAAAAAGTGACAGGACCATTTTTGTAGTATATTAAATTCTACACACTGAGGGGCAATCCAACTCTTGATTTATTAAAATACTAATTATGTGGTTTTCCTCTTTCCCACCTGAAAAATACCTATGTTATATTTGAGCTTCCTAATATATCGGGAAGTAAGAGAATTAGTGATGAGTCAGTCAGTGAGAGATACGGTAGATAGTGACAGGTTCATTTTTGTAGTTTATTCAATTCTACACACTGGAGGTGCAAGCCAAATTTTTATCCGATTGTCCATTTGGGCGCTATCGTCCACGCAACGCAAGCCATGCATCAACAATGACATCATTATGTCAACCCCCTTTTCATCCCCTTATTAAATTTGTAACTACATTGTTTTCCTATTTCCCACCTGAAGAATACCTATGTTAAATTTCAGTTTCCTGACATATCAGGAAGTAAGAGAGCGCAAGTTTAAAGATTTCTTGTTTGTGTGTGTGTGTGTGTAAGCCCTTACTCACCCACTGACTCATCACTACTTAAGAGAAGTAGTGATGAGTCAGTGAGTGAGTAAGGGCTTACACACACACACTCGTTACCCGGCACTCGTCAGCCAAAAAGTGAAATGCTCCTGTGCCCTCCTCTGGTATATCAACCTGTATGTTGAAGGCGGCACTCACGAGTCTTGCTTTGCTGCCAATAAAGGTTAAAAAATCTTTAAACTTGCACTCGGATCACCAGCAGCAATTTGGAGAGAGTCCCTGTTAGTGGACCCCCACAAAACAATTCATACAAACAAAAAACAATTGCACTTATTGTGTAGCCTTATAGAGATGTTTGATTTTTATTTTTCATCTACCTACATATTCAATGAATATTCCTCCATGGTGTGAGTTCTTATATACGATGTCACCTGTAAGTATACCCTAACACCAGAAATACACCCGAAAAGAGTGGCCGAATGGCCTAAATAGATATGATACCAAATACTTTTATTAAAAAGATACATGATAAAATTTCATATGTTCACATGAACATTGTAAAAAATACATCGAGAAACGGGCAAGGAATTTTGTCAGTTTCAACCACCCTTGCCTCGCAGGTGTGAGCTCAATAGGGTGTGACTGTGAACTGAACAAGAGACCGTAACTGATTTAACCCAACGCATTTGGTCAGAATGACTTCCTCAGGGCTTTATATATGGTATCAATATAAAGTAAAACGGGTGGTCAGATAATCCATTAACATTCATAATCTGGAGAAATTTTAATAAAAAAGGAAGGGGCAGGAGGAAAAATACGTACCAAAAAAAAAAGGAAGAAAATATTTCATGGATACAAACATCCATATTCCATATATACAGTAGTAAAAATCCTTGTTAAAGAGTTGCAATGATTAAATCGTGTGACTATATAGATAGATGATAGTGTTCTCTGTGGGCTGCCTTATTACACTGAGTTCTCTGTTAGTCAGAACCAAAATGAACAACATGTACAACAATAGTGTACTCTATTATGTTTTGATGTCATCTCCTATCTACTTTACTGGAAGGAGGATATCACGAAAGGAACAATATTTACATCCATGAGGAACTTAACCTCCAATATTGTATAGGAGGCTGTTGTCAAATGTTTCTTTGTGATTAAGGACACGGTTGTCATTTTTATTTGTTTTATTAAAAAATCCTGTGTATTGGAACTCACTGTTTATTTTTATGCCTGCAGCAAGGTATACCTAAAGTGTCATGAAAAATAGGGACTAGAACTGCACTCCCCTTAGGGTGCCAATTCCACTATTGTTGTACATATATATACATATATAGATTGTGTGTGTATGTATGTGTGTGTGTATGTATATGTGCATATATATATATATATATATATATATAAAATTATATTGAGTATGGTTGCAATTGATACTTTTTTCTTTAGTTCTTTATACTTATCAATATGGCAGAAATTATTATAAAATCCCTCTGTATGAGAGAGTTATGCACCACGTTTGCTGAAATGACGACCGAATGTGTGCACTTAGAATCATATGCTGAAAGCTGATGTACAGTAGAAGAAATTCATTTTATACAGTGACTAAAAGCAATATTTATAGGGAGTAGGGATGGTCCTTTATAACTCTGTTTTAATGTATGTGGCAAGAAGAGTTCTTATGCATATTTGTGACTAAATGGGTTATTGTACAGTTCCACGTATTAATATTTTCTTTTAACTAACTGAAGGTACTGCTTCTTGCAAAAAGTGTATAGATAATTATACTATATGAATAATAATTATACACTTTCCATTTAAGCAATAGCTTATTATCAAAGAATATTCAAAGGTTCATGCACTCTAATTAACTGTATTAAGGATTTTAGTTTTTTTCAATTCTATTTTAGCAGATACCAGTATTGATAGTAAGTTTATTCATTATACGTGTTTTAACTTGTGATTCTAGCAATCGGCATTATGTTGAAAGACTGTGCAAACACCTAGTTACTGGCTTCCCGAGAGCACAGTAATATTTTTATGGTTTGATTGCTCTCTTTGTAAATCATCTGACTTCCATGGCTCATTATAACTATGCTGTATGTGATAACCTAATACATTGAAGCCAGCTGGTCTGAAGTCTTTGCTGATGTTCATCTGTATCCTGGTTCATTTGGTAAAACTGGACATCAGGGTGGACCTCTCAAAATTACTATTATGTTGCTTTGAGGCTTGCTAAAATAAATGTTATGTTAACATTACAGGCATTGACAAACTTTGATATCTGAAGCATCTTTTGGGTAGAAATTCAGAAGTGTGGGAAATATACATTAAAGTGCCAAAAGTGGGGCGTGGCCACGGCAGCAAGGGACTAGGCAGCAGGACCGAGGAGCTCCCTGGAATAAAAATCCTGAAACCATCCTGGGGCTCTATATTGCGGTCTCCCCTGGTCCCATCTCCTGCCTATTAGTACTGGGGAGGCAGCGGGCACGGTCACTGCCTGAAACGAGCGCTTCCGGCTCGCGCCAGCGGCCGCCCGGACCTCGGGCCTAGGCCGCAATTCAATCCCCGGCCTCAGTTTTGGAGCTCTGCCGGGCGCGTGTGCGCGCGCGCGTGCGATCCCGCGCCGGAGGCGGACACGGCGGCTGGCGGCTCTTGGGGACAGCGACACCTCACTCCTGCACCCCCAGGGCTTCACACAGGATCAAATCAGCTCCCCTGAGGCCTGGAGCAGGGTGAGAGGAGTGAATAATAAAGGTGCTGGGCGGCCATCTTGCCTGCAGCTTTCTCCCTTCTTCCTTACAGCAGAGTGCAGTGAGTGTGTGATTGTGCTGGGCTGGAGGAGCTTGGACTGGCCCCAGCTGCCTTCCTCTGCCTTTACCCTTGGAACATCACATATTGGATTTACATTTACATACTACTGAATTCACCTGGTTCCCCCCTTCTCCCACTGGCCTGGCAGCCGGCTTTCCCAGTGCCTGGCAGCTGCTGATACTGCATTCACCCTCCTGCTATACCTCTTGACACTGAATAGCGAGACTCTGAGCTGTCCTGGGCATTGATACGATGGTGAGGGGTGGTCAGAGCGCTGCCGCTGCTAAATTGGAGAAGTTCGCACGACAGCCTGCAACCCAGTCGACGCAGCCATCACCTAAGGCCTCCCCCCCTGCCAGAATGGATCCCTCGGCCGGGGCCGACTCGGGGGCGAATACACAACCACCCGCTCCCTCCATCCAGCAGGTCCTGGAGGCTATAGCGGCCAGCGAACAACGTCTGTCGGACAAAATGGAGAAGGTACAGTGTGATCTATCACTGATGCGGCAGGACGTCCAGCGAATACGGGAGAGAGTGGGCGAAACCGAAACAAGGGTCTCCAACCTGGAGGACCTCAGCGGCCCTCTTCAGAGATCGGTGTCTGCAGTCACACAGCAAGTCGCGACAATGCAAACTAAACTCCTGGACATGGAGGGCAGACTCCGCAGAAACAATGTGAGATTCGTGGGCCTCCCCGAAAAGGAGGAGGGGGCAAACCCTGAAGATTTCCTGGAGTCCTGGCTAAAAGAGGCATATGGTGCGGAATCCTTCACCTCCCAGTTTGCAGTGGAGCGGGCTCACCGTGTGCCCTTCCGGCCTCTGCCCCCAGGCGCCCCGCCACGAACTTTTATTGCAAAGTTCCTGCACTACAAGGATCGGGACTCTGTCCTGCGCCTGGGCCGTGTGAAGGGCCCCCTACTCCGGAATGGAATCAGGGTGTCGGCATTTCCGGACTTTGCAGCGGACGTTCAAAAAGACCGGGCCCAGTTCCTTCCCATCAAAAGACGTCTTCGAGACTTGAATCTGCCCTACTCGATGCTGTTCCCCTCCAGGCTCCGCGTAGTGGCGGACGGGGAGACAAAGTTCTTCGGCTCGCCGAGGGAGGCGGCGTCCTGGCTGGACAGGTATGCTCCGGGGGACCGCCAGCTGGCTCCAGACTGACACCGGGTCGCCCTCCTATATGGGCCAACACTCCGCAAGTATAAGTCCAGGGAGCTTCCTCTAGCTTAATAGTTCTGGACTTTGCTGAGAAGTGACATTAACGTACAAAAGGGTTTTTGTATTGGGGTTGATTGATCTGTACACCTGGTACAGTGTTGCCGTAGGCCTTGGGATCTCCAAGGTTAGAGTTTAGTTAGGGATATGGGTATACCACAGTTCGGGGAGGTATACGGGGTGGGGGGAAGTTTGGGGGCCGCCGTTGGCCTCTCAGTAGTTATTATGTTGCTCATTTTGAATTTAAGAAGCCTATTTGTTTGTCAATTGGAGGGTGTGGTGGGCCTGTATTGTTTTATGGGGTCCGGTTTGGGGCTCGGGGCCTGCGGGCGATATGATTATAGGTGCGAAACATCGGTTGGACGGGTGGTTGCTAATAGAGCTGCGCCCCTGCTGATACTTAGACTGACATGCCTCCCTTGAAATTTCTGGCGTGGAATGTCCGGGGCATCAACAACAAAGTTAAACGTTCCCTAGTATTTAAAATGATCAAGAAATATGGCCCGGATATTATTTGCTTGAGTGAAACTCACTTGGAGGGGAATAGGCTGTTATCGCTCCGCAGGCCCTGGGTGGGGTGGGCGTATCATTCCTCACACTCCTCTTATTCCCGAGGGGTGTCGGTGATGATAAGGAGGACTGTACAGTTCGAGATGATTAGGGTAAACACAGATCCTTATGGTAGATACGTATTTCTAGAGTGCAAACTGTTTTCACGAAATTTTTTCCTATTGTCTGTGTATGTTCCCCCCCCATTCTCATACGATGTCCTGCAAAAGGCTGCCTCATTCGTGGCCTCCTCCCCCCACACTCCTGTCATCTGCCTGGGAGACTTCAACGCTGTGTTGGATGCCTCTTTGGACAGATGGAGGACTCCTTCGAGACAGGGAGCGGGGGGCGACTTGATTCCTCCCAAATCTAAATTTGCAGAGTTCCTAGACAGTATGCAGTGGGTAGATGTCTGGAGGGTTCGTAATCCTACCCTTCAGCAATACTCCTGTTACTCGAGTACACATGGCTCCTTTTCCGGAGTCGACCTGGCCCTGGTCTCACCGGAGCTTGTGCCCGGCGTGACGGACGCTCATTACGAGGCACGGGGGGTATCCGATCATTCACCCCTGGTGCTGTCACTGGCAGGGGAATGTCAGAGGGGACAGTCATACTGGAGATTGCATCCATCCTGGCTTGCCCAGCTGGGCGAATGCCCATAATTAGCGCCCACATGGGAGGGATTTTTCGCGGATAACGCAGACACGGCCCCGGCTCCGGTAGTTTGGGATGCATTCAAGGCGTATATGCGAGGTACCTTAATTGGCAAAATTGCTGCCTGCAAGGTGGCTCGCAGGGCGACAGAAAGACAGCTTGAGACAGAGTGCAGGGACCTGGAGACACGCTACCTGACTGAGGGCACCCCTGCGCTGAAGGCCCGATGGCAGACGGCTCAGGGGGCCTGGCTGGCTCACCTCTCAGACAAAAATGCACGCTCCCTCTTGTTTAGGGCCAATAATATATACATGCAGGCGGACAGACCAGGTAGCTTGTTGGCCCACCTAGTGCATTACGACAGGCCTGGGACCACAATAGTACAGCTGCTCGGCGCCGACGGCTCCATTACAGATAACACCCCCGACATTGCACAGCTACTCCTTTGTTATTTTAGGGAGGTATACAACAGTCGACTGACATGTTCCGGGGAGGAGCTAGACCTCTACCTGACAAACATCCCCCTTTCTAAACTTTCCCCTGAGGATAGGGACGCTCTGGATGCGCCTCTGACCTTGGAGGAGGTGGTGTCGGCGGTTGAGGCGGCTCCTAGTGGCAAATCCCCGGGTAGTGACGGTATTCCCACGGAACTATATAAACAGTACATTAAGTTTTTTGGACCTCAACTACTAGACATGTATGTCAACATATATGCCGCTGACTGCCTTCCTCCCTCAATGTCCGAGGCTATTCTAATAATGCTTCCAAAACCTGGTAAGGACCCTAAACTCTTGGAGTCATACAGGCCGATCTCCCTTATCCCCACAGACGCTAAGATCTTAGCGAAAATTCTTGCGGTCCGTGTAAACACGGTGATTGAATCCATAATCCATCCCGATCAAACCGGCTTCATGCCTGGGAAATCCACGTCCATTAACTTGCGCAGGCTGTACACTATTTTGCAGGCTCCTCATGATTTCCCTTCTGACGAGGTCGTGGTCTCATTGGACGCGGCCAAGGCTTTTGATAGTGTTGAGTGGCCATACCTGTGGGGAGTTATGAGGAGCATGGGCTTTGGCCCCAACTTTATACAATGGGTCAAACTGCTATACCAGAATCCACGCGCCAGGGTCCTGGTGAATGGATACATTTCCTCCTCATTCCCTTTGACACGGGGCACCAGACAGGGATGCCCCCTCTCTCCTGCCCTGTTTGCCATTGCCATGGAGCCCCTGGCCTGTTTGATTAGGTCACACCCGGACATTAAGGGAATCAGTACGGGTCCCTGCACTGACAAATTGGCCCTTTATGCGGATGACCTGTTGTTATTCCTTCGAGACTACGCGGTGGATATGCCCATTGTGTTGCGGGTCATAGAGACCTTCGGTAGGTACTCGGGTCTCCGCATAAACTGGACCAAATCGTTTATCATGCCCGTTATGGGCTCCCCCCCCCAGTCCCCGAAAATATCCCTACCGCTGTGTTGGACAGCCCAGTTTAAGTACCTTGGGATCCTGGTTACCAATGACCCATCGGACTTTGTGCCCCTAAACCTTGACCCTGTGGTACAGATGATTGTGCGCAAATCGAGAGCTTGGTGCAAGCTGCCACTGACAATGACGGGTAGAGTCGGCCTCATTAAAATGGTAGTGCTGCCTAAACTTTTGTATGTTCTATTGCAGTCCCCTGTTTACATATTTCCAGCGTTCTTCAGAAAATTAAATAGTGTCCTGACGTCCTTGATATGGGCCAATAGAAGGTCCAGAATAAAATTATCCACTCTTACCAGACAAAAAAGGGACGGCGGCTTGGCATTACCCCACTTCCAACTGTATTATTATGCTGCTCAGCTATCACACATTGGCATGTGGCTCCGAGGAGGGGAGGAAGATGGACTAGGCCGGGCGTTCCTTAGATGCTATTACCCAAGTCTTTCCCCGGCACAGGTTTTGGCGGGGGGTAACCCTTCCAGACTATCACCTCCTATTGTCTTCCAGGCTATGAAGATATGGTTGGCATTGAAGGCCCTACTTGGGTACGAGGGAATGGACCCGGACACTTCCCTGTGGCACTCCAGATTGCTTAGTGAACTGGGGTCCCTGGGGGGCGAGGAGGTATGGGCTCCGTACTTGATAGTTTCGGTGTCCCAGCTATATAGCAATGGCACGTTAAAATCATTTCAGCAATTGAAAGAGGAGTTTGGACTCCCGAACTCACACTTCTATAGATTCTTACAACTGAGACATGCCCTGCAAGCGCAATTCGCAGATTCTGCCCCAACGCTTTCCCCCTTCCCCATGAAAGCATTCCTACATTCACTGGGCCGAGTTAAGGTGATCTCCTTCACTTACTCGTATCTCCTTCAAACGACACATGCAGACCCGCTCTCAAGTCTTAGGGAGAGATGGGAGAGTGACGTAGGTCCCATGGACGGGGAAGACTGGGAGGGCGCTCTGGGTAACCCGAGCCAGGTCACCAAATCGCTGCGGTTTCAACAGATACAGTTTTTTATTCTACATAGATCATACATGACACCGAGCAGGCTGGCCAGATTTAGGACAGATAGCGCTGGCGGTTGCCCCAAGTGCGGGGCTGCCGGAGGTACATTCTGGCACCTCACATGGGAATGCCCGCTGCTGCAGGTGTTCTGGGCCGGGGTCGGGTCGATTCTGGAACATACGGGGATACAGAGGAGCTTGCTGACTCCGAAATTCTGCATTCTGGGGGTGGGAGACCCCGATTCTGGGTCCCGCTGGGAAGACTTGTACGCCCGCAACATGTGCGCCCTTGCAAAGGTGTGCATCGCGCGGACGTGGATGGCCCCGCGACCTCCCACGATACATGCTTTCAAAGGTTTGATAAATGATACTCTAACAAAAGAACGTTATGTATACATGAAGTATAATGCCCTTACCAAATACGAGAAGATATGGTCTCCTTGGATCACTTCCACATACTCATCCCTTGCCCTTCGGACTTAGAGGCACCGACCCTCGCCGCGGTGTGATATCTGGGCCTCGGGGCGCAGAGCCGGACCTCCATCTCTCATCTATTATAGCTGTTTACATATCTGGTCGCCACACCACATCACGCATGTTAGGTAACTAGGCTTAAGTTAGTTAAAGGGTTTGTTTGGGGGTAGAGGGGTTGGGGGCTATCAAGGGCCTGACAGACGGGGTAATTTTTAATACAGGTCCTGGTTGGGGGGGCGGGAGGAAATACAAAATGTTAAGTATGTGAAACGCGACCTGGTTACAGACTTCAGAAAATATGTATATGGTGGGAAATATGCACGGGAACTGTAAAATGGGGAAATGTCATTCGTATTAGTATAAGTATACGTATATCCATGGTGACAACAATGCTTTGAACAACGTGTAATCCCAATGTGCCTCCCAGTGTACACTGTAATGTCTGTATATATAAAATCGCTGTTGAATAAAAATTACTCTATTTAAAAAAAAAAAAAAAAAAGTGCCAAAAGTGATGGGACAGGTGCCTAATGTTGTGTAGTATCCCCTCTAGCCTGGCGAAGTGCAGCAACTCGACGTGGCATAGATTCAACAAATGGATGAAACCCCTCGGGAGATATGTTGACCCATGCCATCTGGATATCTTCCCACAGTTCCCTAATATATTTGTAGATGCATGAGCTTGGGTGCAAATGGACCTTAGTTCCACATCCCATAAAATGCTTGATTGTGTTCAACTGACGTGAATGTGGTGTCTACCATTTTTTGGAACTCTCCAGAATGAACCAATTCTGGACAACTTGAGAATGATGACATGGTACATCACCCTGGTCGATTATTCCATCATTGTGGGGGTACATGAGGGGCTGCAAATGGTCACCAAGCACTGCAACATAGCGTTTACCGGTCAAATACGTGTTCAGGCGAACCAGCAGACCCAATCCATGCCATGTGAACACCCCACACCATTATGTAACCACCACCAGTCTGCACAGTGCCTTGTTTTCAACTGGGGTCCATGGGGTTTGCGCCACACCCAAACCCTACCACCAACCTGAAACAACTGGAAACATGATTCATTGGACCATGCCACATGTTGCCAGTCTTCCTAGTGTCAAAGTCGAAAAATATTACAGAACACACATCACGTACAAACTGCACACACATGCCCACTGCGCGTGCACTTGTTCTGCAGTGCGTGCACATGTACGCACTTTGCGTATGGTCGGTCCTGCGCATCGGCGCGTGGTATGGGTATTTACGGCAGAGTTTGTGTACGCATGGAGGGCAATCAGAACACATTACATATTTAATCCAAATAGTGCACAATGTACACATAGTCCCCCTGAACCACACCAGAAAATTATAGCTGTTTAAATGGTTGCAGAACAAAGGGATTCACCTTTACAGGATAAGAGGGGACAGACTAAGGTTATAAGGTGGTGTTTGGTATCCAGCTGTAGGGTATTTTAAGGGTAACATTCCGGTGTTGGTCTGCGGAAGATCGCATGTTCCTGCGGATAGTTATGTGCAGAAGCAGAATATAGATATAAACTGTATTTACTGTATATTATGTATGCGGCGGGAATCCAGAGGAGACCACCCACAAGAGCAGTTGAGAAAGACATCGCCTACCTTTTCCTATCAACCTATGACCTCTCCTGTACTGTAAAAGTGCATTCCTGTGTCCAATGGACAGAGGGATTACAGTATCCATTGTATTGCTTTTGGAAGAATTGTATAAATAAAGCCTGCTGCAGCCTTGCCACACACAAGACTCACAAAGTTATCTATCAGATGACCGGGGACCGGCCGGTTTGCGCAAGCGAATCCACTCACGTATGTACATTGACTGTAGCCATTATTCTGTTATATTGTTTTGTATTGTAGTGTATAATTTGTATTGTAAACCCCCTTTCAGAAATAATCCACTGTGGTGTCGGAACCCAGCGGTAAAATCACAATTGGTGTTGTGTCCTCATTGCCCTAGTCAGGTTTAAAGTGTACTATTATTGCATAGCATTGCTGTAAAAGGTGTAAGGTGTATCTCTGGGTGTGTATGCGCTGTGAGTACTTTGTACCGTCAGCGCAGCGTGTGTACGCAAAGTCAGTACACTACGGAACCCTTTTACGCTAATAGCGTAAAAGGTGCGTAGTGTGAATTAAGTATAGCGGCCGCAGCGGCTAAAGGTTTAAAGTGTATTTACGGTGTGTTTAAGGTATATCTTTTATTCCTGTAAAGATTATCCGCATTATCACTAGGTCCAAATAGCGACACCACAAGCCCAGGTGAAGCATGTGTCTGGTGTCGTCGTGTTAACTGGCACTCTGGTGTGTGTTCTGCTGCCATATCCCGTGGAAGGTAAAGAAGGCTGCACTGGCCTGATGAAAGTGTGTCTAGTACCTCCTGCATTTACGTGGATGGGATTTGAGCTAGTGCTGCGTGTCTGTTACCACGGACAATTCTGGCCAGACGCCACTGGTCGCAATCAATAAGCACCTGTGCTCGGCCAATGCACGATCCACATGGGTTTGCATTCCTTGAGGTATTCCCTGTACACATGTGACAGCATAGATTTTGGAATGAATGTTTGCACAACTTTGTTAATGTAATGTCCCATCCGTTGGTCACCCACTGTCATGTCCTGTTCGAACTCTGACAGTTCACGTCATCTTGCCTTGCTCATGAGTCAGCCTAGCTCAGACTGACTCATGAGATTCCAGATTACAACTGGTACAGGTCTGGGCATTTTCAAGATGTCCCAGTATGATGGTGCCACAAAACCATTACCTTTTACATATTGTTATCTCATGGCTTTTGGCACTTCATTGTAATTTAATGGGTATTTTAATTATGTTCAATTGTATGAAGATCCTCTAGCTTAGATATGTCAGTATTGTGACGTATCTAACATATTTTCGCACTGTGAATGCTCCGGGAATAGAGGGTACACACATAGGAGTGATGAAGATTTGTACGCAAGTGTTGCTTCTACACTTGCAACTGAAATAGTGGCAACGGGTTAGCACCTAGGCAAACTTTAGAGAGGACATCCCATTTCTTGGTTAAGCTTTCTAGAGTTCTGTACATGTACAAGCCAAGCGTTGGTATATACAGGTGTCAACTATGTTAGTAATTATTCTTTTCATGTACTACTCTTGCATTCCTAGGCTGTACAGTAATTATGCTGTAAGGCTGGTTTTACACTAAACAGGAACCGTTTCTTCATTATTCAGGGGATAATTTTGATGATATCAACATTCCTTTTAAGAAATCGTAATGTTTTTGTTCTAGGGCATTTTGAATTGTGTCGTATTGAATCTCGTACAGTTCTGTGCTATTGTTGCTTTTTTGTGTTATGATTTTGCTTAGCCCTTGCAACCTTTCTTGACAAATGAAGCTGCAAGATAATTGTGCATATACAGTACATCACTGCTTTTAGTCAGGCATTCCATTGCTGTATTTATCAAGGACTAAGATTTATTTGTTTATTTTTTTCAATGATTTGAATATATGAAGAAAGAACACTCGGCAACTAATGCAATTCTGCCGAGGGTGATGTAAGAGTTTATTTTGCACTTCACCTGGCTGGTTTCTGCAGTCCTGCGAGCTGGCTCACACCTTTGCACTGGAACTGAAATGGACTTAGTTCCAGCAAAATGAAAACATTTGTAATGCTTTTGTCAACGCCATCCTGAAACACTTGTATGCATGGGGGGATACCTTTATTTTAGGAACCCTTTTTATGTATTGGGCAAGATGATCATCCTTATTGCTGCAAGAAATCCCAGTTTTTGAAGGTAATTCATCCCTACCTCTCAGTCTAGATCGCATGGTTACCACTATTTGAAAACTGTTTCCAGAGGCTCTTTCCTTCTGAGCTCGGCACCTAGCCACATATTACCATCTTTAGTGGTTCATAAAACACTGCAACACCCATCTTGTAATTTTTAATTTAAATATATATTTTTTTTCTTCACATAAAATACTCCAAGTACTTTAAAACAATGGCTGGTCTTGCATATTAGGATCACTTGGCAACTAGAAGAAATAAGTATATAAACATCTGTGAAAAAATCCTCTTTCTGTTTCCTATTCCACATGTAAAGATGTTCGAGTTTGCTTGTGTAGATGAACAGATGGAGATGGCTGTGTTATATGACAAGCCCATAAAAATAGCTGTGTCTGCCAAGAGATGTCTAGGAATTCGTTGCACTGTATGTAACTGCTTTGGGGAGGTGCTCTTGGGAGAAATAATGTGAGGTGTGGAGCTCACCTCCTTGTCACCCTTGAAGAATAAAGATTCATTGGAAAGGTGAACTCTTGGTAATCTGGTTACAGGGATACTGTCATATATTAACGAAGTCACCAGTGTGCTGGAAGCAGGGAGAGTTATATCCTGCCAAGTAATCTCCTTCACCTTCCCTGGTAGCTGCTTCATGCCATACATAAATTATTTTAGCCTGGGGAAATATATATTCTGTCCCACTGACAGTGGAGGTTGGATTAAATCAATACCAAGGCATTCACTCTTCGTATAACTATGTATAAAAGCTGTTCATACATGGAAGGCGGTTTTCTTATAAATGGTGTTCAGCATGGATTTCTGAAAACTAATTTCAGTAGTTGTTGCTAGTAAAGCCGAAAACTAGAGAATAATGTGATAAGGAATATTGATTTATTTACAAATGTGTACGTTTCATCCATTTACTCTTTGCCATATCTTTGTGTGTGTGTGTATACATATATACTCTCTTATAAGCTGCTGCTTATAAGCGAATCTGTCCACATTTGAATTTAGCCCCTCCATGTGAACACAGTTGGAATACGTGCACATTGCAGTGCTTGCTTAGTAAAATGAAATGGCACAACTATGTCCGATATTAATGAAGGGTGTGACTCTGCATCAGTCCCTTTTAGGGTTGTGTCTATGTTGCCTTCGTGCAAAGGACCTGGACGTGACAAAACGAGTGGGCAGGAGAGAACTTCCGCCCTTACAGCTCCTAAATGTCTTCTTCGTTCTCTGTCCGTCTCGCTCGCCACGCATCGGGCTCTGTGTCTCGCTCCGCTCGCCACACTTTTCTATTCCAAATAGATTGTGACATGGACCCAGGGGGTTATGGGAAAGGTCCTCTGCACGAAGAGAATGTAGACGCTACCGTCCCTTTAGAGTTTTATTAAATTAAAAAAGAAAAGGTAGCTATCTTTGCAGTGTAGCAGTTAGCAACTTGCAAAGGTAGCTTCCAGTTTATCCAAGAAAACTATTGTTTCTGCTCCTAAATTCTGTGCTGGACACGTTTCACTTTGTTTTATTCAGTTATACTCCATAGCAGACATTTCAAGAATTTAAATTGTGTACAAATGGATGTATTCTATTAGCTGCTGTAATTTGCCAGGGGCTATCACAGTCCTGATACCCGGCACTTATCGGGGGTTAATGCTTCAAGTGCCTCAGGCATATGAAGCATAATCCCATACAAGAGACCAATTTTTTCTGTGATAACACATGGGTTTGGATACTTATTCCGGATCCCATGTGTTTGCTGAAAGTAGGACATTTTTCAGCCGATGAAAATGGGCTATAATTGGATAGCCCAATAATGACAATTGATAAAAAAAATATTGAAGAGACTTCTGCTTCCGGCTGCATGCGGTGTACAGCTTGAAAACGCTGCTCCGCTTAGGGACCCGCTCACCCGCTAATACGTAGCCATTCTCGGCTACACACAGCGACCGCTACCCGGCTAATCACCCGCTCTCCCCGGATGGACAAGTACCTGGCTCCGGGCGCCTCACAGAAACCGCAGCCACCACGTCAGGAGAAGCGCCGCGCCGATCCCAACATGGCGCCGGACGCGTCCTCGGCCCTGTCCACGCCAGCCTCCAAGAAGGTGGCTGCACCCCAGGAGCTCACAGACTTCCCTCAGGTATGCCGCAACCCGGACACTCCCGCTACATATGGCGACATTGTGGACGCCATCAAATCCACAATGTCATCTTTATTATCCAAGGCTGTGGCTGACATCTCTCAGCAGCTGCAGCACCTTACTACTAGAGTCTCAGATTCTGAAAACCACATAGGAGCGCTATGTCATGATATGCATTTGGCACAATGTGATATTATTAAGCTGCAGAAAGAAAATTACCAGTTATGGAACAAACTCGATGACGCTGAAAATTGTTCCCGTCGCAATAATATCAGGGTGGTGGGACTCCCTGAAAATGTTAAAGGTCCAGTATTGGCTTCTTTTGTTTCTGTAACCCTACCCAAGCTATTAGGCATTGACGATGAATGTAAAGATCTGGTGGTGGAAAGAGTTCATCGAGTCGGCCCGCCTCCCCGCCCGAATGAGTCCCGTCCTAGGGTCACATTATTTCGATGTTTAAACTATCTTCACAAAGTGGCGTTCTGGAGAGCATCCCGTAAGATCCAGAATCTTATGTGGGAAGGAAAACGACTACGTCTTTTCCAGGACTTCTCTGTGGAACTTTCCCGTATACGTAAATCCTTTTCCCCTATCTGCTCGAAGCTAGTCTCCATGAACAGATGATTTGCCCTCATTTATCCGGCCAAGCTAAGGATCTTCATAAATGACACCCACTATGACTTCACGAGACCTGAAGATGCACACGCCTTCTTATCTGATGACCGCGAGGATTCCACTGCTGACATCACGGACACCCCTGCTTGAACTCTCACTGCCCCAGAACTGTCTCTCTTTTGTTAAGCACCGCTTTTCCTCATTTATTGTGTGATGCATATATATTTCCACCAGTTATTGTTTTAGCCCCCCCCCCCCCTTTTTTTGGCCTATGTTTCCTTATAATCTCCCCCCTAATCTCATATGACTCAGAGCTTATGGTTCTCCCCAATATTGATGTTTAGGTCCATTACGTCAGTCCTTTTTACAGGGTCCCTAGGCACCTGTCATGCCCCGGTATCTACAGTTGTCTACTGCTATCCCTCTATGGGATATGCACACAGTTATATCTATTGTTACATTTGCGGAATGTCACTTATGTCCTTTGGACACCTGGCACGTTGACCGTGCTATTGTTATGTTTTCTTCTACTCCCCATGTCTTGTCACTGCATGTTTCCCCTCCCTTTTCTTTCCTCGTGTTTGTCCTCATTTAGGTTCACCGCCATTTTGCTCCGACAGGGTCATGTCCAGCTGGACGGAATGTGCTCTCATCCAGACACATATGACTGAGCTGAAGATAGGTTCCTTCAATGTCGGTGGCATCCACTCTCCGGCTAAACGCCGTAAGGTTTCATTATATTTACATAAACAGTCTGTAGATATTGCATGTCTCCAAGAAACACATCTTTTACCCCCTGAGATTTTGAAACTGCAAATGCTTAAATGGAAAATTCTGGCCTCCGCCCCCTATAACTCCAAATCCAGAGGAATTGTTTTTTTAATTTCCAAATCATTGCCTATAGAAATACTATCCACTTATTCTGACCCTGACGGCAGGATTTTGGTTGTCTCTTTCTCATTATTCAACACGACTTATACTCTTGGCTCCATTTATGCACCCAATGTCTATTCTAGATCCTTCCTCCAGAAGCTCATTAAATTACTCCTCCCACATATGTCTGCCCCCATTATCCTCTGTGGCGACTTCAACCTGACTGCTCACCCTACTCTTGATAGATCCTCCACGCGGAGACTACGTACCTCACCCCCCTCCCTGGGGATTCCTTCCCTGTTAAAAACTCTCCAATTAGTGGACGTATTGGAGTGCTCTGCACCCAACCCAGAGAGAATTTACTTGTCTGTCTGCAGCGCACCACACTCTGTCTCGCATAGATTTTATCTTTCCCTCTTCCTCTCTTTTCCCCCAGTCCAAGATGCAAACATTCACCCTATCATACTCTCTGACCATGCACTTGTCACCTTCTCATTCTACACGAAGAAAGAGTTGTCCCCATATAGAACATGGAGATTCCCATCCTATCTTCTTAGCTCCCTGAAGTTTCGAGAGCACTTAGATCAGGCATGAACTGATTTTCATACCCATAATAAGACTACTCTAGCTACAGACCCCTCACTCTATTGGATGACCGCCAAATCAGTACTGCAAGGTTCTATTTTAGCCTTTGAGGCTTCCTTACGAAAACAACTCTCTCACTCTTATACCACTCTCCAAGAATCATTGACCGACGCCTATGCTTCTTATATCCAAACACCTACCACTACTAAACGTTCCAAGTACCTCACTGCAAAGTCCCTTCTTGAGGAATTACTTCAGTCCATGTCTGATAAGATGAATTTCTCCTCTCATTATCACTTTCACAAATTCGGTAATAAGACGAGTAAATTACTCACCAACATCCTCAATGGCACTAGGGCACCGATGATTGTTCACCCCCTCAAACTACAAGATGGCTCCTACACCAATTCCTCTGCACAAATCTCACAGGTTATGACAGCCTTCTATACAGACATTTACGCCCCCCCTAACCCTACTCCTACCGTCCCTCCTATAACTTCGCCTGTAATGGACGAACGTAAACTGGCCAATACCTGGTCACAACTCACATATCCACAATTGCCGACGGAGTTCGCAGACTCCCTCACAGCCCCTATTTCCACTCTTGAAATAAGCAAAGCTATTAAGGCACTTAAACCTGCCAAGGCTCCTGGTCCTGATGGATTTTCTGGGGAATTCTACAGATTTGTCCTTGATAAATTAATCCCGGTTCTTGAATCGGTCTATAATCATATTTTGATTAATCAAACTATCCCCGCATATTTTAATTCTGCCATTATCAAAGTGATTCCTAAACCGGGCAGGGACCCCTCCAATCCTGGCTCTTATCGCCCCATTTCACTACTGAATTGTGATTATAAGATCCTAACCAAGATTTTGGCGGAACGTCTTAACCCCCTCCTCCCCCATATAATCCATCAGGACAAGACCGGTTTTATTAAGGGCAGACACTCGGTACGCAATGTCTGCAAAGTTATGGCGGCTACCCAAATGCTAACCTCTGAGACGTCTACTGACTCCCCCAATCTTATTCTATCGATTGACGCCGAAAAGGCCTTCGATCTTGTCCATTGGCCACATCTATTTGACATTATGTCCAAATTTAAAATCCCTGACCAATACATATCTTTTATTCGGACTTTATATACCAATTCCTCATCCCAAATTGCCTGTAATGGCTACTTATCCCCTCCCTTCCCAATCAAAAAAGGCACACGGCAAGGTTGTCCTCTCTCCCCCCTCCTCTTTGCCATTGCCCTAGAACCCCTAGCACTTGCTCTTCGGTCATCTACTGATTTCACAGGTATCCCCCTCGCAAATACTGAATTGAAGCTTGCTCTCTACGCAGATGACATGTTGCTCTTTGTGTCCCAACTTTAGCACAATTCACAATCCAGCCCTCCCATATCAAATATTTGAGTATCCTTATCACTCGAGATCCCCTTCAGATCTATAAGGCGAATTTCTTACCCCTATTCTCCAAAATTAAAAAGCAACTAAATTCATGGACTAAACTCCCCCTGTCTCTACTAGGTAGAGCTGCTGTAATCAAAACTATAATTTTTCCTAAGATTTTTTACTGTCTCCAAATGATACCTTCACCCCTACCAAAGTCGGATGTACAAATCTTAAATTCACTGATCTCCTCGTTTCTGTGGTCCGGAAAGAGACCCAGGATGCGACTATCTAAGCTAACCCGTCCGAATAGACTGGGTGGACTGGGCATCCCGGATTTCACCCTTTATCACTTGTCAATTCATTTTAGGTATATTTCGGACTGGCTTTTCAATAAATCTACATACACAGATCGCTCTCTAGATGATGCTATTTTTTCCCCATTCTCGCCTAGCGCTCTATTACATACACCCCTGCGCCTCCTCCCACGCCACATTCTGAATCATATTTTATTTAGGGGGTCCTATAACGCCCGGATACATATAAATAAACTCCTGAATAGAAATCGTGCAATCTCTCTTTACATCCCTCTCTGGGGCAACCCTAAATTTCCCCCTATACTGCACAACTCCTCCTTCTCAAATTGGCACACAAAAGGACTAGACCTCGCCACCAAATGATTTGATCCTGGAGGGCGAATATTCACCTTGACCTTACTACGAGAGACTTATGATATCCCACACTCCAACTTCTACATGTACCTCCAATCTCGACATTATGTTGACACCATTAAATCAACTATCCTCTCATTCTCTCCCCCAGACCCTTTACTCTTTCTGACTTTACATAATGGGGCATATAAAACATCCTTTCTATATAAATTAATTCTTGACACCACTGACAAAGATCCGTTTACACCTCTCCTTACGTCTTGGTCCACAGACTGTCCAGAAGTTACTACTACCCAGTTGTTACTTTCTCATCATCATACCACCATGAAAATTCTCCAGTCAGCTTATCTCCAAGAAGTTCACTTTAAGACTTTACACCGACTTTATATTGCCCCGGCCCAGAGAAAACATATGCATTCCTCTGAGACGGGTGAATGCTGCAAATGCAAAATGATGAATGCTAAATTTTTTCACTGCTTCTGGTCATGCTCAAAAATACTCAAATTCTGGAGGAAGGTTCTAGTCTATATCAATACGCTACTTTCTACCTCATTAGTTGCTGACCCTCTTGCTTGCCTCTGCATGAATTTTAGAAATTGGACACTCCCGGCAGATACATCATCTATTATACCTCTACTCACAATCATCCTGACCATGTCCAAAAAACTGATTTTAACACACTGGACAGTACGCTCAGCTCCGACCCTGTATGAACTGAAGAATAGAATGCTGCAATTACTCCTTTTTGACAGACGTTCATTGGCATTAGATCCCTCTCTTTCCTATGATAAATTTGTCTTGAGATAGAAGTACTATCTATGCACCCTCGATCTGACACAGCAGCCCCTTTTGTTCTAGACCCCCTCCCCACTTGATCAAGGTTTAACCCCCCTTTTTATCCTTTTAATATTATCAGGATGTATTATGATAGGTGTCTATTTCTACTACTGAAACGAAAACTCTCCCTGAGCTCTTGTCACTAATGCCATCCACATTGAAGCTCTGTATTACTTGATGACATATTATTGTGTTAACTTATTCTGATCTCTGTTTTGATTTTGACTGCTTCCCATTATTCTGGATAATAGGCTCATGTCTCACTGTTTTTGGTTAAAATTCCCCCAGCAATGTATATCGCTAGCCGATTTACTCATATATTATATAATGGCACATAATGTTAGGTGTTCCAATTGTGCTTCCCCTATTTGTGCTTCCCTTCCTTCTCCTGTCTCGTCTTTGTTTGTCTCCCCCCCCCCCATGTTATTTTTTGAGGTTTAACATCTTAGTAATATAGTGGGTCTTTGACCTATCGTCCTCAGATCTTAGAATTATACTACTCTTCACTACGAGACCTGGTGAATACAACTGGGATTCCTCTATGGAATATCTCTTCTGTGTTCTCTTTCTGTTGCATTCATACTGTTATTGATTCTCTATATTTGAAATGTACAAAACCTTGTTTCAATAAAAATGATTGAACCAAAAAAAAATATTGAAGTTATTTTAGGGATGTATTCATTCATTCATTATATCTCCAGTTATGATGTCTGTTGTTAAAATGACTACTGACAATATGTCAACATGTGAAATATCAACATTAGGATTAGGTGAAGGGATGGTTGGGTTAGGGTAAACCACTAAAGGGTACGGATTAAGGTTTAAGGATATGGGGAGAATACTCAGGGGAACTGCTGCTCCATCAGATATCTGCACTGTAAGTCATGTTCACATGACAATCAGAATCCTGACTATGGCGCTTTAGCCATTGGGAGCTGGTAAGTCACCACTGTGCCACCAGGGTCGATATGTCAATATTCTAACATGTCGACACGTCATCCGTGTCTACATGATAAATGTTGACATTATGACCATGCCTACATTGTGATGTTGATAATATGAATGTTAACATATCATACCACACCTGATAATGAATACACTGGTTATCGCCTGGCCGGCCTGCATGTGCTATTGTGCATAGTACTCTCTGGGGAATCTTAAGGGTTACCTTGTGGTTGATCATTCATTTTAAGACTCCCACTTCCACATGATGTCATCATGTTATAGGAGTCGGGTGACTCCTATAAAACCAACATTATTTAGAAATGTCTTATTTCTCGAGGAAGTGGCACTTCTGTAACATTGCCATACCTGTAGAACAGAATTTCATGCTGTAGCAAAAGGCCTGTATTAAGTAGACCATTTCTATTTGCTCATAACACAGTAAAAGATGGAGTGATTGACTGTATGTAGTCCATAAATTTGACTTCCTTGCCAGTTATTAAAAAAACAAACCAAAAAAAACACCTCATAGTAATAAGACTCATACTGGCTTTAACTGGCAAAGGCATGCATGTACTGTATGTGCATATGTTCAGACGGATGCATATCAAGATGGTCCCTGCGGCACAGAACTGGCATTTTGTATGTCAGTAGTGATAAGTGTGTATTCTTCAGCTCTATGATAGTGTATGTATATATAACGTAAAGATTGTAAATAGAAGAAAACCACGTTTCGCACAATGTCATTTTAATGCTTGCTGTTGGTGTCACAGTTGGTCCATCAGAAGAGGCTAGGTAGTGCTGCCGATGGCCCTCATCATTGTGTGTCACTTCATCAGCTATGGCACCACCCACAGATACACTTTCATGACAGGAGTATATGCGTCTCCATCCAGGTCTGCTTCAGTTGCAGTTGTCACCGCTTCCTTATTGTACTTGGCCTGTGCATGTCCTTCCCTTCCCCGTTCCACCTCTCCAAAGGGACGATTTACTAATGCTTCTAAAAGAGACAAGTGATTGTGTTGCCTATAGCAACCAATCAAATTCTGTCATTTTCTAGAACGCAATAAAGTTAGCTAGAATCTGGTTGCTAGGGGCAACGCCGCTTGTCTGTTTTAGAAGCTTTAGTAAATATACAGCCAAGTATATGGAGACTTGTGCATCATTTTTACTGTTCTTATGCACACTATGTAGAAAAAAAGGATGTATGTCCATCTCTGCATGAACCCCAAAGTTGCTGTGCTTTATTATGCATAGAATGAATGCTTCTTTTCGGACTCTTTATTTTAAGACTCTTCAATTTTACATATTATGAACTGTTAGTGCATTGATTTGCAAACCAAGAAACCACTAGGTGGGGATGTGAAATGGGAAGATTTTGTGTTAGTAGAAAGATTTTATGTTAGGTACAGTGTTCTTTAAAATTCACACACAATGGGGGAGATTCAAATGTTTGAAAAGTCGATTGGGTGTCTGTTTTTTCCTGTCTATTAGGAAAAAACAGACTCCCAACTGACTTTTCAAATATTTGAATCTCCCCCTTATAGTTTAATAAGCTGTTAATGCAAATAAAAAATTTGGGTGCTGTAGCATATCTATATTATTATTGAAAGGAAGGTCTCCACATTGGTAGTGCCCTTTTTTCTTCTCTAAGCTGGCAGTCATAAAGATAATAACCATAAAAAAAATTCTTCTGAAGAAACCGCCACAGTTTGACGGTGGAGAAACGCATCAAGGATTTACGGCAATTCTACCACCGCTATCTCTCGTCTGGCACCTGAAGTAAATATGCTGTGATCTATACCTTCAGCCAACTAGCCATTTGGAGTCAAGAAAGCAATCATTCCAGCTGATGCGGCTGCCAGATGCTAAGAGCCACAGTAATATAAGTGGGAGGTGGAAGCATACCGTTGGCAACAGAACTCTCTGGTGCACTAAGGATATCTACACCAATTATACCTGTGAGACTAAACAAATTATATGAGATGGAAGCATATTTAACACAGATGTGGATGGTGACAGAATACCATTGATTTCTCTAACATCCTAGAGGATGCTGGGACTCCGTAAGGACCATGGGGATAGACGGGCTCCGCAGGAGACATGGGTACTTTAAGAAAGACTTTGGATCTGGGTGGGCACTAGCTCCTCCCTCTATGCCCCTCCTCCAGACCTCAGTTTTATACTGTGCCCAGTGGAGACTGGGTGCTTTCAGGGAGCTCTCCTGAGTTTCCTGTAAAAGAAAGTATTTTAGTTAGGTTTTTTATTTTCAGGGAGTCTGCTGGCAACAGGCTCCCTGCATCGAGGGACTGAGGAGAGAGAAACAGACCCACTTCTCTGAGTTTCAGGGCTCTGTTTCTTAGGCTATTGTTGTTGTTATTGTTGTTGTTATTATTGTTAGGCTATTGTTATTGTTATGTTTTTATTTTAAACCATTGTGTAAACTAATAAATTGATGAGCGCTCTCTAATTGAGTAACCTGAAATACTCAATTTTTTTTTTTTTTTTAATCTTAAATCTGTTAATGCATTTCTGCAGCAGGATACATAGGTTTCCACAGGAAAACATCGGGGTGTAGAGTGGATCTAGATCCAGAGGCACCAACAGGCTAAAGCTTTAGGCTGTCCCAGGATGCATTGGGGTCTCCCCTATAAACCCCGCTTCCAGGCACTGAGAGCTCCATTTTGAGTTTGTTCCTGCAGCAGCAGGTCACCCCGAAAAAGTTTTCTAAGAGGATTTCCTCTCTGGCTGTCAGTGCTGTATGTCAGGGTGACACTTAAGCGCTGTAGCTCCATTACCGCCCAAGCGGCGTCTCATACTCCCGCGGCTCTGTTCCTAGGTACTTGCTGCAGCTTAGGCACACAGTCGCAGACTGCTCTCCTGGATCGCGTGGCTGCTACAAGGAGGAGGTAAGAGGGTTCCCCAGGTGGGATTTGCCATTAAATCGTGTTTCGTCCGCGACCTAGGGAAATGGGTCGTGGTGCTGGCGTGGACACGGTCTCCGAGCAGGGACCCCACTAGACTGCCAGGGCATAAGAGTATAGGTCGGGTATACTAACGCCCCATTTAATAAGGCTCTGTAGTACTGCAGTGGAAGTCCAGCATAAGGGGAACCGGGGAACCGGCGCTTGACCTGTAGCCCTTCCTCCGGCTCAGGGCCACAGCTCCACGTAGATTCCCCACCCTGGAGCTGCCTCACACTATCCCTCATTCAATGACAGAGACACTGGGTGCCATCTTCTGAGCATAGTTGCTACGGGTCTCTGGGATTGCAGGGCAAGTTCTCCCTTGTAAAGCCACCTGTGTGTGTGTGTGTGTGTGTGTGTGTGTGTGTGTATGTATATATATATATATATATATATTTCTCTATCGTCCTAAGTGGATGCTGGGGTTCCTGAAAGGACCATGGGGAATAGCGGCTCCGCAGGAGACAGGGCACAAAAAAGTAAAGCTTTTACCAGATCAGGTGGTGTGCACTGGCTCCTCCCCCTATGACCCTCCTCCAGACTCCAGTTAGATTTTGTGCCCGAACGAGAAGGGTGCAATCTAGGTGGCTCTCCTAAAGAGCTGCTTAGAGAAAGTTTAGCTTAGGTTTTTTACTTTACAGTGAGTCCTGCTGGCAACAGGATCACTGCAACGAGGGACTTAGGGGAGAAGTAGTGAACTCACCTGCGTGCAGAGTGGATTTGCTGCTTGGCTACTGGACACTAGCTCCAGAGGGACGATCACAGGTACAGCCTGGATGGTCACCGGAGCCGCGCCGCCGGCCCCCTTGCAGACGCTGAAGAGAGAAGAGGTCCAAAATCGGCGGCTGAAGACTCCTGAGTCTTCATAAAGGTAGCGCACAGCACTGCAGCTGTGCGCCATTTTCCTCTCAGCACACTTCACACAACAGTCACTGAGGGTGCAGAGCGCTGGGGGGGGCGCTCTGAGAGGCAAATAAAAACCTTATTAGAGGCAAAAAATACCTCACATATAGCCCACAGAGGCTATATGGAGATATTTAACCCCTGCCTAACTTCAAAAATAGCGGGAGACGAGCCCGCCGAAAAAGGGGCGGGGCCTATCTCCTCAGCACACAGCGCCATTTTCTCTCACAGAAAAGCTGGAGAGAAGGCTCCCAGGCTCTCCCCTGCACTGCACTACAGAAACAGGGTTAAAACAGAGAGGGGGGGCACTGATTTTGGCGATATTGTATATATATAAAAGATGCTATAAGGGAGAAACACTTATATAAGGTTGTCCCTATATAATTATAGCGTTTTTGGTGTGTGCTGGCAGACTCTCCCTCTGTCTCCCCAAAGGGCTAGTGGGTCCTGTCCTCTGTCAGAGCATTCCCGGTGTGTGTGCTGTGTGTCGGTACGTGTGTGTCGACATGTATGAGGACGATGTTGGTGAGGAGGCGGAGAAATTGCCTGTAATGGTGATGTCACTCTCTAGGGAGTCGACACCGGAATGGATGGCTTATTTAGAGAATTACGTGAGAATGTCAACACGCTGCAAGGTCGGTTGACGACATGAGACGGCCGACAATCTATTAGGACCGGTCCAGGCGTCTCAGAAACACCGTCAGGGGTTTTAAAAACGCCCATTTACCTCAGTCGGTCGACACAGACACAGACACGGACACTGAATACAGTGTCGACGGTGAATAAACAAACGTATTTCTCATTAGGGCCACACGTTAAGGGCAATGAAGGAGGTGTTACGTGTTTCTGATACTACAAGTACCACAAGAAAGGGTATTATGTGGGAGTGAAAAAACTACCTGTAGTTTTTCCTGAATCAGATAAAATAAAATGAAGTGTGTGATGATGCGTAGGGTTACCCCGATAGCAAATATTGGCGTTATACCCTTTCCCGCCAGAAATTAGGGTACGTTGGGAAACACCCCTTAGGGTGATAAGGCGCTCACACGCTTATCAAGTGGCGTTACCGTCTCCAGATACGGCCGCCCTCAAGGAGCCAGCTGATAGGAAGCTGGAAAAATATCCTAAAAAGTATATACACACATACGGTGGTTATACTGCGACCAGCGATCGCCATCAGCCTGGAGATGCAGTGCTGGGTTGGCTTGGTCGGATTCCCTGACTGAAAATATTTTATTCATGTAGAGCATTTAATAGGATGCATTCTATATATATGTATGTGAGATGCACAGAGGGATATTTGCTCTCTGGCATCAAGATAAGTGCGTTGTCCATATCTCCCAGAAGATGTCAGGGACACGACAGTGGTCAGGTGATACAGATCCCATACGGCAGATGGAAGTATTGCTGTATAAAGGGAAGGAGTTATTTGGGGGTCGGTCCATCGGACCTGGGGACCACAGCAACAGCTGGGAAATCCAACCTTTTTTACCCCAAGTTACATCTCAGCTAAAAAAGACATCGTCTTTTCAGCCTCAATCTTTCCTTTCCCATGAGGGCATGCAGGCAAAAGGCCAGTCATATCTGCCCAGACATAGAGGTAAGGGAAGTAGACTGCAGCAGGCAGCCCTTTCCCAGGAAAAGAAGCCCTCCACCGCGTCTGCCAAGTCCTCAGCATGACGCTGGGGCCGTGCAAGCGGACTCAAGGTGGGGGGGTAGTCTCAAGAGTCTCAGGGCGCAGTGGGATCACTCGCAAGTTGACCCCTAGATCGTACGAGTATTATCCCAGGGGTAAAGATTGGAGAGTCGAGACATCTTCTCCTCGCAGGTTCCTGAAGTCTGCTTTACCAACGGCTCCCTCCGACAGGGAGGCAGCATTGGAAACAATTCACAAGCTGTATATCCAGCAGGTGATAATCAAAGTACCCCTCCTACGACAAGGAAAAGGGTATTATTTTTCCACACTATATTGTGGTACTGAAGCCAGACGGCTTGGTGACACATAGTCTAAATCTAAAATGTTTTGAACACTTACATAAAAGGTTCAAATCGAGATAAAGTCACTCAGAGCAGTGATAGCGAACCGGAAAAAAGGGGACTATATGGTGTCCCTGGACATCAAGGATTACCTCCATGTCCAAATTTTGTCCTTCTCATCAAGGGTACCTCTGGTTCGTGGTACAGAACTGTCAATATCAGTTTCAGACGATGCCGTTTGAATTATCCACGGCACCCCGGGCCTTTTTACCAAGGTAATGGCCGAAAAGATGTTTCTTCAAAGAAAAAAGGCATCTAAATTATCCCTTACTTGCACGACCTAAAAAGGGCAAGTTCCAGAGAACAGTTGGAGGTCGGAAGAGCACTATCTAAAGTAGTTCTTCGACGGCACGACTGGATTCTAAATATTCCAAGAATCGCAGCTGTTTTCCGACGATACGTCTGCTGTTCCTAGGGATGATTCTGGACACGGTTCAGAAAAAGGTTTTTTCTTCCCGAGGAAAAAGCCAAGGAGTTATCCGACCTGTCAGGAACCTCCTAAAACCAGGAAAGGTGTCTGTACATCAATGCACAAGAGTCCTGGGAAAAATGGTGGCTTTTTACGAAGCAATTCCATTCGGCAGATTCCATGCAAGAATTTTCCAAAGGGATCTGTTGGACAAATGGTCAGGGTCGCATCCTCAGATGCACCTGCGAATAACCCTGTCGCCAAGGACAAGGGTATATCTTCTGTGGTGGTTGCAAAAGGCTCATCTATTGGAGGGCCGCAGATTCGGCATACAGGATTTGATCCTGGTGACCACGGACGCCAGCCTGAGAGGTTGGGGAGCAGTCACACAAGGAAGAAACTTCCAGGGGGTATGGACGAACCTGGAAAAGTCTCTTCACATAAACATTCTGGTACTAAGAGCAATCTAAAATGCTCTAAGCCAGGCGGAACCACTCCTGCAAGGAAAACCGGTGTTGATTCAGTCGGACAACATCACGGCGGTCGCCCATGTAAACAGACAGGGCGGCACAAGAAGCAGGAGTGCAATGGCAGAAGCTGCCAAGATTCTTCGCTGGGCGGAGAATCACGTAATAGCACTGTCAGCAGTGTTCTTCCCGGGCGTGGACAACTGGGAAGCAGACTTCCTCAGCAGACACGATATTCACCCGGGAGAGGGGGGTCTTCATCCAGAAGTCTTCCACATGCTAATAAACTGTTGGGAAAGACCAATGGTAGACATGATGGCGTCTCGCCTCAACAAGAAACTGGACAAGTATTGCGCCAGGTCAAGAGATCCACAGGCAATAGCTGTGGACGCACTGGTAACACCTTGGGTGTACAAATCAGTATATGTGTTTCCTCCTCTGCCTCTCATACCAAAGGTATTGAAGATTATACGGTGAGGAGGAGTAAGAACAATACTAGTGGCTCCGGATTGGCCAAGAAGGACTTGGTACCCGGAACTTCAAGAGTTGGTCACGGACGACCCGTGCCCTCTACTTCTGAGAAGGGACCTGCTACAACAGGGTCCCTGTCTCTTTCAAGACTTACCGCGGCTGCGTTTGACGGCATGGCGGTTGAACGCCAGATCCTAAAAGGGAAAGGCATTCCAGAAGAAGTCATTCCTACCTTGATTAAGGCAAGGAAGGAAGTCACCGCGAAACATTATCACCGCATTTGGCGAAAATATGTCGCGTGGTGCGAGGATCGGAGTGTTCCGACGGAGGAATTTCAACTGGGTCGTTTCCTACATTTCCTACAATCAGGATTGTCTATGGGTCTCAAATTGAGATCTATTAAGGTTCAAATTTCGGCCCTGTCAATATTCTTCCAAAAAGAATTGGCCTCAGTTCCTGAGGTACAGACTTTTGTTAAAGGAGTACTGCATATACAGCCTCCTGTGGTGCCTCCGGTGGCACCGTGGGATCTAAATGTAGTTTTAGATTTCCTCAAATCCCATTGGTTTGAACCATTGAAAAAGGTGGATTTTAAATATCTCACATGGAAAGTGACTATGTTACTGGCCCTGGCTTCCGCCAGGAGAGTATCTGAATTGGCGGCTTTATCTTATAAAAGCCCTTATCTAATCTTCCATTCGGATAGGGCAGAACTGAGGACTCGTCCGCATTTTCTCCCTAAGGTGGTATCAGCGTTTCACCTGAACCAACCTATTGTGGTGCCTGCGGCCACTGGCGACTTGGAGGACTCCAAGTTGTTGGACGTTGTCAGAGCCTTAAAAATATACATTTCAAGGACGGCTGAAGTCAGAAAATCTGACTCGCTGTTGATACTATATGCACCCAACAAGTTGGGTGCCCCTGCTTCTAAGCAGACGATTGCTCGTTGGATTTGTAACACAATTCAACTTGCTCATTCTGTGGCAGGCCTGCCACAGCCTAAATCTGTTAAGGCCCATTCCACAAGGAAGGTGGGCTCATCTTGGGCGGCTGCCCGAGGGGTCTCGGCATTACAATTCTGCCGAGCAGCTACGTGGTCGGGGGAAAACACGTTTGTAAAATTCTACAAATTTGATACCCTGGCAAAAGAGGACTTGGAATTCTCTCATTCGGTGCTGCAGAGTCATCCGCACTCTCCCGCCCGTTTGGGAGCTTTGGTATAATCCCCATGGTCCTTTCAGGAACCCCAGCATCCACTTAGGACGATAGAGAAAATAAGAATTTACTTACCGATAATTCTATTTCTCGGAGTCCGTAGTGGATGCTGGGCGCCCATCCCAAGTGCGGATTATCTGCAATACTGTACATAGTTATTGTTAACAAATTCGGGTTATATTGTTAAGGAGCCATCTTTAAGAGGCTCTTTCTGTTATCATACTGTTAACTGGGTTTAGATCACAAGTTGTACGGTGTGATTGGTGTGGCTGGTATGAGTCTTACCCGGGATTCAAATTGCCTCCCTTATTGTGTACGCTCGTCCGGGCACAGTACCTAACTGGAGTCTGGAGGAGGGTCATAGGGGGAGGAGCCAGTGCACACCACCTGATCTGGTAAAAGCTTTACTTTTTTGTGCCCTGTCTCCTGCGGAGCCGCTATTCCCCATGGTCCTTTCAGGAACCCCAGCATCCACTACGGACTCCGAGAAATAGAATTATCGGTAAGTAAATTCTTATTATATATGTATGTGTGTGTATATATATATATATATATATATATATATATATATATAAAGAGAGAGAGAGAGTATGCTGATTGACTGGGTTCCTTCTCAGAACCTGGGTGGAGATCGCTTATTGATGCTTAAGAAACTTGAGAGTTATTGGATATCTACACTGGACACTGTTGTACCTGAATGAGTACAATCCCCTCAATAATTTTCTTTAGGTGCATTGGTTATTCCAGATCTTATGTATGTTTGGGTCTGGTACTAGTATTGATATTGTATAGGGGTGATCTATGAAGTACGCATATACATTTTCTGTTTATGTATGGTTTATATATGTATATATTAACTATAGCTCTTTTCTCGAACTTTCCCTGTTTACACTTGCTTGTGCATTTGACAATGAAGCCGTAAATTTATATTTAGTGTCTCTTTGTGACGTTGCCTTATCACATTGTTTTTCTATGGATATTTATATTTCTATACCTTTTGACCACTTAATGTATTATTTAGAACTATTGTTATGTTTTATGTATTACACTAATATGTTTTATCTGCATAGATTTTTTTTTTATGTTTTTTGTTTTACATTTTTTTTATTCTCCTGATTGCTTCACGGGCCCCCTGTGGACTATGTGTGTCTGCTGGGTTCGGTTCTATAGCCTTCCTACCCATGTTGTGTAATAAGCTGCAGCACATCTCTGAGGTCCGCTGCTAGCCATTCAGCGAGTGGAACGCATCTCCTGTGTGCCTGTTATTTGTGGAACGCAAGCGCATCTTGCTACTGGACCACATCTATCACGTGTCCTTTTCTATTAGGTGTCCTTTGATTGGCTGCAGCGGGCGGTGAGTGCCTGTGGAACGCATGTACTTCCGCCCGCTGCTTGTTGGAATGCACTGCACTTCCGCCCGCATCCGCTCGTGATGAAGTGTATGCACAGCGTTTTTCGTGTATTGTGCTGTACTTTGAAATCTATTGGGGATAGTTGATGGTTTTATTGACTAACTGGTTTGTTGGTTATTGCCTCTGATGGTTTATTGTACTATATGAGCGGTATCTATACTGTGACGTCACTTCCGGCCTGGGTACTATATCAGGACGCTGTGGTGGCCGTGAGCTGCACAGCCCTGACCTGATGTATACCAGTTGTCTGAGTTGAGATCTTGTACTACATGTAAGTACTCACTCCCTGTTTCATTTCCACATGTTTTAGTTCCTATTTATATTATTGGGATCTGCCAATACTGTGATGCCTATACATTCTATGTCCACATGTTTTTTGTTTTAGTATCCCTGATGGATTAATCACACTGATGAGCAGAGGTGCCATGCACCTGCTTTGAATGTGAGTAAACATATTATGTATGTAATTATGGATCTAGGATGATTATCACCAGAGTTTGTTTAATGTTGTTTTATGTTGTTTAGGCATTTATTGATTGAATTATCTATATATTGTGGGCTCTGGATTACCATTATTGAGAATTATGTAAGTTATTTTGTCATTTTTGTTGTATTTTACAATTCCACCCTTATATTCTGTTTCCATAGTTTCCCATTGTCTTTTATTCGTCTGTGCATGGTAATCACTTTATATCCGGGGTCCACTATCTTTGCGACTAAGCACTTGGATGGTATGGTTGTGGAGCACACTCATGGGGCGCACGTTTTTTGTCTACTTGTGGGCCCGTGAGGCAATGTTCATATATTCCTCCTTTTTTTTTTTTTTTTTTTTATATAGTTCCATTGCTTTTATGGATGCACTTTTTTGGCTGGTCTTGATAAAGATTCTACACATGAATCGAAACTTCGACTTCTTGGAGCCACTGTATTGAACTTTTATGGATTTCCTTTTTATTGGAGAGTGCCCCCCCCCCCTCCCCCAAATGAGGGAATTAGGTCGACCCCTGTTGGTTGGCATGGTCACTAGGTTGACATGGAAAAAGGTCGACATGAGGGTTTTTAAAAACTTTTTGGCTTCGTAAAGTGACAGGGAACCCCAATTAGTGCACCGTGTCTCCTCACATGGCTCGCTTCTCTCGACATGCTTCAGACAAGGTTACCGTTCCCAATCGTAGTCCACAAGGATCGTAAAGTTTAAAAAAAAATGCATTTAAAAAAAAAAAAAAAACCTCATGTCGACCTAGTGACCATATTGACCAATAGTGGTCGACCAAAATCTTGTCGACCTAATGACCGTATCCCGTGTATCTGCTGCTTCTTTTTGCCATTTAACTTCTGCTTTTTGCCAGCGTCCAATACCTGCTATGAAACTTAAACCTTGTTATTAATGTATTTGAGCCTCCTTTCTACATTACTCTGATGCCTGTCTTATTAGTTCATTAAATTAAGTTGTCATTTAACTGAAAAATACTGTGTACAGGTGGAGTGTATAGGTTTGTTCTGCTTTGTGAACTATAAGTGTGTGAATATGTAGTGATTTGTGGCATTTTCCTCTGCTGTCTTTTGTTTCATGAAGTGCAAGAAGACAGACAGGTTATAATAAAGTGTTCTTTTTTTTTTTGGATGTTGCTATCTATTAGTGTGAAAAGTTTGTCAGCAGCCATGCAGATAATTGAACTGCCACCCAAAAGCTTGAGGGGTTCACTTAATTACCATTGATCTTGATTCCCAGGGAGCTAAGCATTTAGCCAAAAGCCTAGAGTTAAAGGTGTTCTGAAGACATCACAGCAATTCCAATCTGGTTAATAAATTGGTATTAGACTGAAGTGTTTGTGTGCGACCCATGGGGAACGCTGCTGATAAACAGGCCTTTCCTTGATTTGCTGATGTTGGACAAGGCACGAAGCTCAGCGTGGTTAAGGTTTTATTTGTCAGCAAATGAAGAGACAATGCCTTGCAGTCTCCCAAATTAGCTTTTTTTTCTGTTTAGCTTTATAATGAGCTAGAAACTTTTTATTCATAGCAGCACTAGAAAGGCATACTTTTATACAATATATACAATTAGGAAAGCATACTATCAAAAGAATTTTGTCAGTTGGTTGCAGCAGTGGTCTCATATATTTTCATTGACCTCTAGGTGATTCATTGCCCATCGTAAGGGGCTACGCCCCCTTAACCCTTGCACGCCCTTGTGGTGTGCAATATTTGTATTATATGGAGTATTACCGCCAATCATAATTGTGTGAGTGGTTAAATATTGCACGGACAAAGGTCGTGCGATGGTTAAGGGGTCGTAGCCCCTTGAAACAGCACACGCAGGGCCTGATGAATTACCTAGTATGTGCTGTGGTTGGGGGAGTGTCGGGTGCGTGGGAGACGCGGATGGAGGAGGGGGTGCTGCGGGTGGGGGAGGGGCGGCTGCAGGAGATGCCCCAGGTGGGGGAGGAGCGGTTGCGGGGGTGCTGCGGATGGGGGAGGGTCGGGTGCGGGGGTGCTGCCGGATGGGGTCTGGAGCCACCGCGGGTGGTGGATGGTGCCCAGAGGTACTGCGAGTGGGGGAGGGGCGGGTAATAATTCTCCCGCTTCTCCTCCTGGAATCAGCTAAGCTGCTGTTCTTCCTTTGGCAGTCGCTCTCCCGGAGAGTCGCACAGCAGCCAAGCAGCCCGTCACTATTGTTAGTGCCGGTGTCCCAACGCGCCACATTACAGGAAAGAAGATGCACTTAATAAACTACAGATCCCAGCAGTCCTAAGCGTAAGGGCTGCTGGGAGCTGTAGTTTATTTAGTGCGTCTACTTCCCTGTAATGCGGCGCGTTGGGACACCGGCGCTAACAATAGTGACTGGCTGGTAGACCTGACTGACTCGCTGAATCAATGTAAAAGGTGAGAGTGCTGTGCAGTGACACTGCACACCCACTGCACTGTACGGCACTGTCACTTTTTACATTGATTCAGCGTCCAGACATTACCCTCCGCGATATCACCCACTCTATCCTTTACATTAGCCATCTCGGGGCTTACAGGCCGGCAGCCTAGGTGCTGTGTTGCGGAGTCAGGGCCTCTGGGGATCTGGGCATGGCTGTGGCGGGGAGGCACTTCTGTGACATCACTCGCAGAGGAGGCTCCGGGGCTCAGAGTATGCGGCGCAGGGAGGGCTGTGAAATCCTTCTGCTGCGCCGCTTTCATACACATCTATGCCGGTGGCTGCAGCAGCTTTTGTTCCACCTGCTCCGCGGCTATGGAGTGGAGATTTGTTGATGCCGGAGGGGGCAGGTGGACTGGCAGCAGGACCTAGGACGCTGCAGTAAAAGTATTTTTCCCCCCTATCTTTGGCCCTCCAGCTGTTGTTGGACTACACATCCTAGCATGCCCTGCAACAGTTTTTGCATGGCCAAATTGCAAAACTGTTGCAAGGCATGCTGGTATGTGTAGTTTAGCAACAGCTGGAGGGCCAAAGGTTCCCCATCCATGCCCTATCTACAGTGCAGAGACTCTCCATACTCTCCAACTATGGTGGCCAATCCCGGGATCGGCGGGATCCCGGGATTTAGGGCCAAAAATGGCCGGGATTCAATCCCGGGATTGGAAGCTCCAATCCCAGGGATTGAGGGATCAGCGTTGAGCGTCCACAGGATGCGCAGACGCTGCCCGGCTTCCTTCTTCCGGCTCCCGAGCGCTGCGTGAGAGGTCACGGTGCACAGTCAGCTGCTGCAGGGAGCCGCCAGGAGAGATCAGAGGTTGTTCCCCACCCGCCCGCCCCTGTTATATGGTATGTTATGTAGGCTGGGTGGGGTGAGGGGGCGGCCTCTTCAATCTGTGGACTTTAAATGCCTTACGCTTAAGGTTGTGTTTCTGTTGGCTATTGCCTCTACAAGGAGGGTGTCGGACTTGGGCGCTTTGTCCTGTCGTCCACCCTTTTTGATTTTTCACTGTGACTGGGCAGTTCTTAGAACTCGCCCCGGTTATCTACCTATGGTGGTGTCATCTTTCCTTCTTAACCAAGAGATTGTGGTTCCGGCTTTTATCCCTTCTGGTTTGTCCTCCAAAGAACGGTCTTTGGATGTGGTACATACTCTTCGTATTTACGTGGAGAGGACTGCCTCTATCAGGAGGTCAGATAACCTTTTTGTACAAATTTTGGTTTTCACAAACATGGCTGGCCTGCGAATAAGCAAACCTTGGCCAAATGGATTAGAATGGTGATTGCACAAGCCTATGCGCATGCTGGACTCCCAGATCCTTCTGCTATCAAAGCCCATTCTACTCGGTCTGTTGGACCTTCTAGGGTGGCCCGCCGAGGTGCGTCCGCTGAACAACTGTGCAAGGCGGCTACGTGGTCCTCAGTGAACATGTTTATTAGGGTCTATGCGTTTAATACTTCCGCCTCCCAGGATGCTTCCTTTGGACACCCAGGTCTTGTGCCGCTATGGTGCGTCCCCTACCATGAGGAACTGCTTTAGGACATTCCCAATATATTCCCTGTGGAACACACTGTATCCCGATGCAGAAAAGGAGATTTATGGTAGACTTACCATAGTTAAATCTCTTTCTGCGAGGTACACTGGATTCCACAGGGCGCCCACCCTGACACACTTAGCTTCTTTGGGTTTGTATGGCATTAGCCGCTGGTCCTTTCTCCTGTCGTGAGAATTTGGTTCTATGTGACTAATATCTGCCATCTCTTTTACCTGCTACTGCACTGGACTGGTTAACGAAACTGAGCTCCAGTGTCCGGAGGCGGGGTTATAGTGTAGGCAGTGCAATGCATCTTGGGAACAGACAAAGCTTTAGCCTGTTGGTGCCTCGGATCAAGATCCAACTCTACACCCCGATTTATTCCCTTTGGAACCCGGTGTACCTCACAGAAAGAGATTTAAACATGGTAAGTATACCATAAATCTATTTTTTGCTAGAAAGTCTAGAATTGCATACAGAACTATTTGTGCTCCTATAGAAAGAGCTATGCTGCAGTCCCAAGATTTTATTCAGTATTACCAGGCCTGGTTATACTGTCACTTGACTGGTTGAATTCTGTAATTTCCAAATCATGGCTTTAGTGTTAACAAGAATTATTGCCTCCATCCTACTGTTGGTCCAACTGTACTTCTGTGTCATCATTTATGGGCTTAAATGTCATTGTAGCTGTAGTGCACTAAACTCGAAGGGAGGCCTCACCACCCTTACAGTTCTTAGTGGCTGCTAGGGATGAGATGGACTGATGCCCTCCTCACGTGTTTTTAAGGACAGAGCAGCGCAAGGCAAATGTCCAATTCCCAGATACATTTCTCTTACGTCCTAGAGGATGCTGGGGACTCCGTAAGGACCATGGGGTATAGACTGGCTCCGCAGGAGACATGGGCACCTAAAATAACTTTTCCTATGGGTGTGCACTGGCTCCGCGCTCTATGCCCCTCCTCCAGACCTCCGTTAGATTCTGTGCCCAGAGGAGAAGGGTACACTGCAGAGAGCTCTCCTGAGTTTTCTGTGGAAAAAGAATTTTGTTAGGTTTTTTATTTTCAGGGAGTCCTGTTGGCAACAGGCTCCCTGCATCGTGGGACTGAGGGGAGAGAAGCAAACCTACTTAACTGATAGGCTCTGCTTCTTAGGCTACTGGACACCATTAGCTCCAGAGGGAGTCGGAATACAGGTCTCACCCTGGGGTTCGTCCCGGAGCCGCGCCGCCGTCCTCCTCACAGATGCCGGAAGATAGAAGCCGGGTGAGTATGAGAAACAAGAAGACATCTCAGGCGGCAGAAGACTTCAGATCTTCATGAGGTTACCGCTGCGCGCCATTGCTTCAATACACAACACACAGACAGCACTGATGGGTGCAGGGCCCAGGGGGAGGGGGGGGTGCCCTGGGCAGCAATAAACCTCGTTTTTGGGCAATAAGGTGCTATTAGGCTGCGGAGGCAGCACATAGATGATCCCCCGCCATTTTTGTGAAAATTGAAGAGGGACCGAAGCCTGCCGCTGGGGGGGTGGAGCTTGATCCCTCAGCACTAACCAGCGCCATTTTCTCCACAGAGCTGCATGAGAAACGCTGGCTCCCCGGACTCTCCCCTGCTGATCGCTTCAGAGGTTGGAAAAAAGAAAGGGGGGGCACAATGGCGCGCAGTGAGTGGGAAATTGTATGTATGTATGTATGTATGTATGTGTGTATATATATATATATATATATATATATATATATATATGCGCTATCTGGTTTTTCCAGTGTCATTTGGGCGCTGGGTGTGTGCTGGCAACTCTCTCTCTGTCTCTCCTAAGGGCCTGGTTGGGGTTTTGTCCCCTTATAGGTATATCCCTGTGTGTGTGGGGGGTCGGTGTGTGCGTGTCGACATGTCTGAAGCGGAAGGCTTCTCCAAGGAGGAGGTAGAGCAGATGAGTGGTGTGTCCCCGTCGGTAGTGCCGACTCAGGAATGGATGGACATGTGGCATATGTTGAATGCAAGTGTGACATCTTTACATAATAGGCTAGATAAGGCTGAATTCGGAGAGGCGTCAGGGGGTCAATCCTCGGATTGGACCGACTCACAGGGCCCGTCGGGGTCTCAAAAGCGTCCCTTGGCAAAAATTGTGGACACAACTACTGAAACGGACTCTGATTCCAGTGTCGACTATGATGAAGCTAAATTGCACCCTAAGGTGACAGAGCATTCAGTGTATGATTATAGCAATAAGAGATGTGTTGCATATTGCTGATGAACCCTCTGTTCCTGACACGAGGGTACACATGTTTAAGGGAAAGAAACAGATAATAAACTTTCCCCCATCTCATGAACTTAATGAATTTTTTAAAAAGCTTGGGAGACTCCGGATAAGAGACCGCAGATTCCCATAAGAATTAATATGGCATACCCATTCCGTACACAGGACAGGGTATGTTGGGAATCCTCTCCCACTGTGGACAAGGCTTTAACGCGCCTGTCAAAGAAATTGGCGCTACCGTCTCCAGACACAGCGGCCCTCAAGGATCCTGCGGATCGCAAGCAACAGACTACTTTAAAGTCTATTTATTCACATACTGGAGCTTTGCTAAGACCGACAATTGCGTCGGCATGGGTATGTAGCGCAATTTCAGCCTGGACAGATAACCTGTCGGCTGACCTTGATACCATGGATAGAGATACTGTTTTGTTAATTCTAGCCCATATCAAAGACGCAGTCTTGTATATGAGAGACGCTCAAAGGGACATTGGATTACTGGCTTCTAGAGCCAATGCCATGGCTATTTCAGCGAGAAGATCCTTATGGACCCGCCAGTGGACGGGTGATGCGGATTCGAAAAAGCATATGGAGGTTCTACCCTATAGGGGAGACGTGTTGTTTGGGGATGGGCTGGCGGACCTGCTTTCCACAGCTACCGCAGGTAAATCTAACTTTTTACCGTTTATTCCCCAACAGCAGAAGAAAACTCCAACATATCAGATGCAGTCCTTTCGGTCACAAAAGTCCAGAAGAGGTCGGGGATCCTCCTTCCTTGCCAGAGGTAAGGGTAGAGGGAAAAGAACACCTGCTTCGGCTGGTGCCCAGGAACAGAAGTTCTCCCCGGCTTCTACAAAACCCACTGCATGACGCTGGGGCTCCTCTGCGGGAGTCCGCACCGGTGGGGGCTCGTCTTCGACTCTTCAGCCAGGTCTGGGTCAGCTCAGACCTGAATCCTTGGGCGTTGGAAATAGTTTCTCAAGGCTACAAACTGGAATTCGAAGAGGTGCCCCCACGTCGATTTTTCAAGTCGGCCTTACCAGCTTCTACCCCAGACAGGGATGTAGTGTTACTGCAATTCAAACGCTGTGTCAACAGCAAGTAATTATCAGGGTTCCCTTGAACCAACAGGGAAGAGGGTACTATTCAACCCTCTTTGTGGTCCTGAAACCGGATGGTTCGGTCAGACCTATTTTGAATCTAAAATCCCTAAACCTGTACATGAAAAGTTTCAAATTCAAGATGGAATCGCTCAGGGCGATAATTGCCAGCATGGAGGAGGGGGAGTTTATGGTGTCACTGGACATAAAGGATGCTTACCTTCATGTCCCCATATATCCTTCCCATCAGGAGTACCTGAGATTCGCTGTACAGGATTGTCATTACCATTTTCAGACGTTGCCGTTTGGGCTTTCCACGGCCCCAAGGATTTTCACCAAGATAATGGCGGAAATGATGGTGGTCCTGCGCAAGCATGGAGTCACAATTATCCCATACTTGGATGATCTCCTGATAAAGGCGAGATCAAGAGAGCAATTGCTGAGCAATGTGACACTCTCTCTGAGAGTGTTCCAGCAACACGGTTGGATTCTAAATCTACCGAAGTCACAGTTGATTCCGACAACTCGATTAACGTTCCAAGGTATGATACTGGATACGGAACAAAAGAAGGTTTTTCTCCCGTTGGAAAAAGCCCAGGACTTCCAGAACATGGTCAGAGACCTGCTAAAGCCAAAAAGAGTGTCAGTTCATCAATGCACTCATGTTCTGGGGAAAATGGTGGCAGCCTACGAGGCCATCCCCTTCGGCAGGTTCCATGCAAGGACGTTTCAATGGGACCTTCTGGACAAATGGTCCAGGTCCCATCTACATAACACTGTCCTCTGGGACCAGGGTGTCTCTTCTATGGTGGCTGCAAAGTGCTCACCTTCTGGAGGGTCGCAGGTTCGGAATTCAGGACTGGATCCTGGTAACCACGGATGCGAGCCTCCGAGGATGGGGAGCAGTCACCCAAGGAAGAAATTTTCAGGGACTGTGGTCAGACCAGAAGTCCTGTCTACACATCAGCGTGTTGGAGCTTAGAGCCCTATACAACGGCCTTCGACAAGCGGAGAGTCTTCTTCGCAACCTACCGGTTCTGATTCAATCAGACAATGTCACAGCAGTGGCTCATGTGAACCGCCAAGGCGGGACAAGAAGCAGAGCCGCGATGGCGGAAGCAACCAGGATTCTTCGCTGGGCGGAAAATCATGTAAGCGCTCTGTCAGCTATCTTCATTCCGGGAGTGGACAACTGGGAAGCAGACTTCCTCAGCAGACACGATCTCCATCCAGGAGAGTGGGGACTTCATCAAGAAGTCTTTGCAGTGATAACGGGTCTTTGGGGAGTTCCTCAAATAGACATGATGGCGTCACGCCTCAACAAGAAGCTTCGGAGGTATTGTGCCAGGTCCCGGGACACTCAGGCAGTATCAGTAGACGCCCTGGTAACGCCATGGGTGTTCCAATCGGTCTACGTGTTTCCTCCTCTTCCTCTCATCACAAAGGTGTTGAGGATCATAAGGCGAAAAAGAGTACAGACAATACTCATTGTTCCAGACTGGCCTCGAAGGGCCTGGTACTCAGATCTTCAGGAGATGCTCACAGGAGATCCCTGGCCTCTTCCTCTAAAGGAGGACCTGTTGCAGCAGGGTCCTTGCGTTTTCCAAGACTTACCGCGGTTACGTTTGACGGCATTGCGGTTGAACGTCGGATCCTAGCTGAGAAGGGGATTCCGGAGGAGGTCATCCCTACTCTAATAAAGGCTAGAAAGGAGGTGACGGTAAAACATTATCACCGTATCTGGCGAAAATATGTGTCTTGGTGTGAAACCAAGAACGCCCCTACGGAAGATTTTCATTTGGGTCGTTTTCTCCACTTCCTACAGACAGGAGTGGATATGGGCCTGAAATTAGGCTCTGTTAAGGTACAGATTTCGGCCCTCTCGATATTCTTTCAGAAGGAATTGGCTTCTCTTCCAGAAGTCCAGACTTTTGTAAAGGGAGTGCTACACATCCAGCCTCCTTTTATGCCTCCAGTGGCACCATGGGACCTGAACGTGGTGTTGCAGTTCCTAAAATCACACTGGTTTGAACCACTTAACAAGGTTGAGTTTAAATTTCTTACCTGGAAGGTGGTCATGTTGTTGGCCGTAGCATCTGCAAGGCGAGTGTCAGAATTGGCGGCCTTGTCTCACAAGAGCCCGTACTTGATTTTTCATGTTGATAGAGCAGAATTGAGGACACGCCCTCATTTTTTGCCTAAGGTGGTTTCTTCATTCCATTTGAACCAACCCATTGTGGTGCCTGTGGCTACGAGTGACTTGGAGAATTCCAGGTCCCTGGAATGGTCAGGGCCTTGAGGATTTATGTAGCCAGGACGGCTAGAATTAGGAAAACAGAGGCTCTCTTTGTCCTGTATGCTGCCAACAAGATTGGCGCGCCTGCTTCGAAGCAGACTATTGCTCGCTGGATCTGTAACACGATTCAGCAGGATTATTCTACGTCTGGATTGCCGTTACCGCATTCGGTTAAGGCCCATTCCACTAGGAAGGTGGGCTCTTCTTGGGCGGCTGCCCGGGGCGTCTCGGCATTATAGCTTTGCCGAGCAGCAACTTGGTCGGGGTCAAACACTTTTGCTAAATTCTACAAGTTTGATACCCTAGCTGATGAGGACCTAGCATTTGCTCAGTCGGTGCTGCAGAGTCATACGCACTCTCCCACCCGATTGGGAGCTTTGGTATAAACCCCATGGTCCTTACGGAGTCCCCAGCATCCTCTAGGACGTAAGCGAAAATAAGATTTTTAACCTACCGGTAAATCTATTTCTCCTAGTCCGTAGAGGATGCTGGGCGCCCGTCCCAGTGCGGAAACTCTGCAAGACTTGTATATAGTTGTTGTTTACATAAGGGTTATGTTACAGTTGGAATCGGTCTTGGACCGCTACTGTTGTTTGTTCATACTGTTAACTGGTTATGTATGTTCCGGGTTACATGATATGATTGGTGTGGGCTGGTAGAAATCTTGCCCTTGGATTTATAAAATCCTGCCCTCGTATTGTCCATCTCCTATGAGCACAGTTCTCTAACTGAGGTCTGGAGGAGGGGCATAGAGGGAGGAGCCAGTGCACACCCATAGGAAAAGTTCTTTTAGGTGCCCATGTCTCCTGCTGAGCCCGTCTATACCCCATGGTCCTTACGGAGTCCCCAGCATCCTCTACGGACTAGGAGAAATAGACTTACCGGTAGGTTTAAAATCTTATTTTTGTCATGTTAAGTGCTCCTTTAGAGCTCTCCCACATCTTATGGTATCTCTGAACATAATGTTCAATTTTGAAAAGGTTTTCTTAAAAGTGAAGCACTAGTAGACCCTGCTGATTAAAATGATATGCGTCATGACTATATTCTATGTACGGCTGTATTTGCACATGAAAAGCTACATTATATTGAGAGGACACATCTGTATGTCAGTTTGTTCCCAGTCATTGACTGGCCCCACTGGTATATGCTACTTATATTCCATGGGCGTTGCTGGGTTTTAACTCCTGCTGAAAGTGGTAAAGTGCTCCTGTCTATGTACATATTCTGTAAATCCACAAGTTGTAGCATCTAAATAGTTATTATGTTTATTGTTTGTTGCAGCCATATGGAATATTTTATATTTACACTTACATTTTAATGAAAGCTAGAGAAGATGGCCATCTTCCGGGCAGTTCTAAATATTCATAAAAATGAATGAGTATGTGAACATCCCATATAATGGCAGAAACATAGTCGGTAGTCTTTGTAATATAATTAAACTGTAGGAAATCGACATTACAACAATGGCTCCGAATGATTCTATGAAATTGCTCTGAATCTACATCAGCCCACACAAGCCCCCAGCATCGAATAATTTACATTACGCTTACATGAGAACAGCAGGAAGTATAAGATGGAAATAGAGCCGTATGGATTTGCTGTTATTTTCTTAAGCATTTGTGACATGTAATATCTACTGTATGTTATGTGTTTTAACTTTATCTTTCTTAAACTTAACCTTTTATTTACTTTTTTATCCTATATAATAAAAAGCTACTGCTGCTTCACCCCTCTATGGGGGGCGTTTAAGTGTTTTGCGCACCAGCTGCCAATAGAAGTCGCCTGACTGAGCAATTCAAGTGTTGCTCTGTTCGGGCGCGCATGGCCACTGGCGCTGATATTACTATTATGTTTCATAATTTTAATGGGCTGGTAACTAATATCACATATTGCAGCAACCAAGAGCCCTTCACATCTATTTCTTCCACATACAGAATACCTATATATGTACGTATGTACGTGTGTATGTGTGTGTGTGTGTGTGTGTGTGTGTATGTATATATATATATATATATATATATATATTACACACACATGTACAGACACACATATATATACACACACTAGCTGAATACCCGTGCTTCGCTACAGAGTTTCAAGTATTTCCGTGCGTAGAACTTTAATTTTGAAGGACTTCCTGGTAAACTAATTAAACTTACAACAGGACATGCTCTGCCCAAGGCAAATACCACTAACTCATCACAAAATCTACTGAACCATGAGGCTGGCTTTCCTTGCCAGTGGCAGTTTTAGGGCAGTACATTATTCAAAGAGGAGAGCCACACCCAGGTGGCAGTTATGTGGCTCCCCTATTTAAATAATGGAGTGCTCTGCAACTGCTACTGCAAGGAAGTCCAGGGACAGAGCATTTTGTCCTCCCCCTCAGCAACTTGGTATCACCGACACCATGCATTCTTTATAGACTCGACTGGGTGGGCTGTCTTACCTCTCCTCTGTTAGGGGGGAATTATCGCACCCTTTTAGCCCCTTTGTGAGTGGAATTTTGGAAAAGTTGCAAGTTCCTAGTCCATATGGTTCAGGATCTCTCTCTCTCTGTATGTGTGTGTGTGTGTGTGTGTGTGTGTGTGTGTGTGTGTGTGTGTATATATATATATATTCACTTTCTCTCTCTCTCTTTCTCGTTGCCCGACACTCATCAGCCAAAAAAGTGAAATGCTCCTGTGCCCTCCTCGGGTGTAGCAGCCTGTATGTTGACGGCGGCACTCACAAGTCTTGCTTTGCTGCCAATAAAGGTTAAGCAGCAAAACAAGACTCGTGAGTGCCGCCTTCACCTCCATTGGTCTATAATATATAAATATATAAAATATATTAGCTGCGGGCTCGGTGGCGACCTGCGGTCACCACAGGTTCTATTCCCACTCTATGGGTGTCGTGGACACCCACGAATGGAAATAGTCCCTGTTGGTCGGCATAGCGAGCCGTCGGGATGGTGTAGGAGGTCATGTGACTGTCAGTCAGCTGACCGCCGGTCACATGAATACCACTATATATATATATATATATATATATATATATTACACACACAGGTTGAGAATATCTTATTCAAAATTCCATATTTGTGGGTCCCCTACTGAGATAATGACATATATATTATGTGTATATATAGATGTATAATATACATATATAGGTGTTATTATCTCAGTAGGGGAACAAAAAATGTGTGATTTTGGATAAGGGATACTCAACGTGTGTGTGTGTGTGTGTGTGTGTGTATGTGTATATATATATATATATATATATGTGTGTGTGTGTATATATATATTATACACACACAGACACACACACACTTGTGTGTATTCCGGATGATGGTCTGTGTGGTTTTGGCTGGTTGTGTCCTCTTTCCTAGCAGAATAAAATACCTTTTCTGTGAAGATCTTATATTCAACATACAGTTTTCTGGAAACTCACTTTGTTAGCCACTTTTTATGATATAGGTCAGAACTGTCCTAATTGCAGTGTTAAATGTGTGCTTTATTGATTTAGATGCAGTGAGCCTCAATTTTCAATCTGAATACAAGAATTATTAAAAATGTGCTGTGCTTGATTGCTGTGGCAGGAACTAATGACTGTGACTAATGTGCAGGTTATCTGTATCGTTAATGGTTTTGCAGTCATTAAAATACCAACAATCTCTGAAGGAAAGAGACTATCATCTGCTTTCAGCTATGTCTCTCTGTTGTATACAAAATATTTATGATTACATGCTTGACTTGCGTGATTTAATGGGATCGCTTTTTCTGATAGTGTAAAGAATTAACTGGATCCTCTTAAAGGTTTTAAGCTCAAAAGTAGACTCTCAGGCCCCTACATCAGATGTTATTAGTTTGTCAGGGGATTCCACAATGAGTATTAGAAATAGGAAGCCCAAATATTCTTGATAACATAATTGTAACTTTGGACTGTAAAGGAATACAACTGTCACACTTGTGGCCAGCAAATATACACACAGCCTGAGAAATAACTAAATCAAAATATTTGGCAAAATATATTATAACTTTTATTATTGACCCAAATAATGCGAAATTAAACAATCCAGATTCTAAGGAAATGTCCTGCAATATCTGTTAGGAAGTATGGCACATCACGGAGGCTGTGGCAGCATATATCGATCAGTGTTTTTATTTGGACAGAGAAAATTGGATTTTAATATGCTTAAACTGCTAAAGTGTCAACTAATTTTGTCCACTGTGCTCTCACTGCATTGCTGCATGGTAAGCGGGAGAGGTGTTTCTCTACAGAGCAGAGTAGTGGTAAATGCCTTGCCGACTTTCTGTTCAGAAATGCAGTATGTGGATTGATTGACACCTACACAAGGCAGTGATGTCACATTAACGTAAATGTTATTTTCAACTGCATCCATCATATTCAAATGCACTTCTAAATATGCAGGAGTCGGAGATGCTTATGCTGGCTGTAATGATGTGGGGAGCAAATTATTTTTTTCTTTTTTTTTAAGCAGTGGTTTGCCACTATTAAATATTAAATGTGTATTTTCTCTTACGGGTTTATTTGTGAAACTCTCCTCTAGTTTTGGAAAACTTCATCTATACCCATGATTAATGCTAAATAATGCATTGATTTATTAGATCAACTTGTATTTCAGATTTTGTGGGGTTCTTGTTTTTTTATTTTTCTCTTACGTCCTAGAGGATGCTGGGGTCCACTTTAGTACCATGGGGTATAAACTGTTCCGCAGGAGCCCTGGGCACTTTAAGACTTTTTAGCTGTGTGAACTGGCTCCTCCCTCTATGCTTCTCCTCCAGACCTCAGTTTAGAAAATGTGCCCGACGAGACTGTGTGCACTCTAGTGGAGCTCTACTGAGTTCTGCTGAAAAATAGACTTTTAGGTTTTTGTTTTTTTTTACAGGGAAACTGCTGGCAACAGTTTCCCTGCTTCGTGGGACTTAGGGGGGGAAGTAGGAACCAACTTCTCAGTTAGTTCAATGGTTCTGCTTCCGCTGACAGGACACCATTAGCTCCTGAAGGGTACTGAACACAGCTCCAGCCTAGCCAGCGTTCACTCCCACAGAACTGCCGCCACCCCCTAACAGAGCCATAAGTCAGAAGACAGGTGAGTACTTACCGGAGTCCTACATAGAGGGGTCCTCCGGTCCTCCAGGCGGCATACAGGTACAAGCGCAGCGGCGGCTGCGTGCCATGTTCTCAGCACAGAGCGCGGGAGGGGGGGGGGGGGGGGCGCTTTTAGGGCATAGACCATCTTTACTCTCACTGGCAAAAGGCATCTCCCTGAAAGCTGAGCAGGTGCCAGCCCCGGCCAGTATAAAATATGTTTGTTTTTCTGAGGGAGAAGTGCGCCATTAGAAGGGCGGGACTTCTCAGCGTTGCCAGTACATTCACCGGCGCCATTTCTGCTGCGGGGTACACTGGGCTCCACAAGGATGGACAATGGGGTGCCTCTTGATCCGAGGCACCAACAGGCTCAAAGCTTTGACTGTTCCCAAGATGCACAGCGCCGCCTCCTCTATAACCCTGCCTTCCCTGCACAGGAGCTCAGTTTTGTAGTTGGTGCCGCAGATAGCAGGCACATAACAGAGGGGGCTGCCTGGAGCTTTTTTAGGAAGAAAGTGAAGACTTCAAGGGCTGCAGCAGTGTTCAGATGTTAGGAGACATTCACTGTTGCAGCTCCATCTCTCCCCATCGGCGCTGTACACTCCCGCGCCCTGGTTGCTGGGTAACTACAGCGGGAGGCTCCGGTTTTCTTCTGGTCAGACACACACGACTGGGGCTCTCCGGGATCGCATGGCCGTGCTTCGGGAGGTGGTGAGTGGGTCCCGCTTGCGGGACCCGTGCTATATCCCGATGTGGCAGTACTGCCGATGTGGCAGTACAGGCGATCCCACTAGATCACCAGGGCATGGGTGCAGGTCAGGTTTTCTTTTATAAAACTTTTACAAGTAGCCCGCAGTACCAGGTGGTTTTGCCAGCAGAGGAGATAAGGCTTAGACCTGGAGCTCCTCCCCCAGCCCCAGGGCGCCATTTGCCAGTAAATGTTCCCACCCTGGAGCTGTATATCTGTCTCTCCCTCACTCCCTGTCAGTGTTTGTTCGCCATTTCTCTCAGCTACACTGTTCCTGGGACTGCTTGGGCAAATCCTCCTTTGTAAAGCTGCCTGGTAGTCAGCGCTGTGACTTTACATGACACTTAAGTATTCTACATGTCATTTAGACAGTGATAGTTAAGAAAGAGTGCATTTAGTCAGGGTTCCTTTTTTTCTCTGACGTCCTAGTGGATGCTGGGAACTCTGTAAGGACCATGGGGAATAGCGGCTCCGCAGGAGACTGGGCACAAAAAGTAAAAGCTTTAGACTAGCTGGTGTGCACTGGCTCCTCCCCCTATGACCCTCCTCCAAGCCTCAGTTAGATTTTTGTGCCCGAACGAGAAGGGTGCAAGCTAGGTGGCTCTCCTGAGCTGCTTAGAAGTAAAAGTTTAAATAGGTTTTTTATTTTCAGTGAGTCCTGCTGGCAACAGGCTCACTGCATCGTGGGACTAAGGGGAGAAGAAGCGAACTCACGTGACTGCAGAGTGGATTGGGCTTCTTGGCTACTGGACATTAGCTCCAGAGGGACGATCACAGGTTCAGCCTGGATGGGTCCCGGAGCCGCGCCGCCGGCCCCCTTACAGAGCCAGAAGAGCGAAGAGGTCCGGAGAAAGCGGCGGCAGAAGACGTTCCTGTCTTCAAATAAGGTAGCGCACAGCACTGCAGCTGTGCGCCATTGCTCTCAGCACACTTCACACTCCGGTCACTGAGGGTGCAGGGCGCTGGGGGGGAGCGCCCTGAGACGCAATAAAAACGATATAAAAACCTTATATGGCTAAAAAAAATGCATCACATATAGTTCCTGGGCTATATGGATGCATTTATCCCCTGCCAGTTTCCTGAAAAAAGCGGGAGAAAAGGCCGCCGTGAAGGGGGCGGAGCCTTTCTCCTCAGCACACAAGCGCCATTTTCTTTCACAGCTCCGCTGGAAGGACGGCTCCCTGACTCTCCCCTGCAGACTACACTACAGAAACAGGGTAAAACAAGTGAGGGGGGGCACTATTGGCAGCTAATATATAATACAGCAGCTATAAAGGGAGTAACACTTATATAAGGTTATCCCTGTATATATATATAGCGCTCTGGTGTGTGCTGGCAAACTCTCCCTCTGTCTCCCCAAAGGGCTAGTGGGGTCCTGTCCTCTATCAGAGCATTCCCTGTGTGTGTGCTGGGTGTCGGTACGATTGTGTCGACATGTATGAGGAGGAAAATGATGTGGAAGCAGAGCAATTGCCTGTGTTAGTGATGTCACCCCCTAGGGAGTCGACACCTGACTGGATGGTAGTAATTAAAGAATTACGTGACAATGTCAGCACTTTGCAAAAAACTGTTGACGACATGAGACAGCCGACAAATCAATTAGTGCCTGTTCAGGCGTCTCAGACACCGTCAGGGGCGCTAAAACGCCCGTTACCTCAGATGGTCGACACAGACCCTGACACGGATACTGAATCCAGTGTCGACGGTGACGAGACAAACGTAATGTCCAGTAGGGCCACACGTTACATGATCACGGCAATGAAGGAGGCATTGAACATTTCTGACACTACAAGTACCACAAAAAAGGGTATTATGTGGGGTGTGAAAAAACTACCAGTAGTTTTTCCTGAGTCAGATGAATTAAATGAGGTGTGTGATAAAGCGTGGGTTTCCCCCGATAAAAAACTGCTGATTTCTAATAAATTATTGGCACTATACCCTTTCCCGCCAGAGGTTAGGGCACGTTGGGAAACACCCCCTAGGGTAGATAAGGCGCTCACACGCTTATCAAAACAAGTGGCGTTACCGTCTCCTGATACGGCCGCTCTCAAGGAACCAGCTGATAGAAGGCTGGAAAATATCTTAAAAGGTATATACACACATACCGGTGTTATACTGCGACCAGCGATCGCCTCAGCCTGGATGTGCAGCGCTGGAGTGGCTTGGTCGGATTCCCTGACTGAAAATATTGATACCCTGGATAGGGACAGTATATTATTAACTATAGAGCATTTAAAGGATGCATTACTATATATGCGAGATGCACAGAGGGATATTTGCACCCTGGCATCTAGAGTAAGTGCGATGTCCATTTCTGCCAGAAGAACGTTATGGACGCGACAGTGGTCAGGTGATGCGGATTCCAAACGACATATGGAAGTATTGCCGTATAAAGGGGAGGAGTTATTTGGGGTCGGTCTATCGGACCTGGTGGCCACGGCAACGGCTGGAAAATCCACCTTTTTACCCCAGGTCACCTCTCAGCAGAAAAAGACACCATCTTTCAAACCCAGTCCTTTCGTCCCTATAAGGGCAAGAGGGAAAAAGGCCGCTCATTCCTGCCCCGGGGCAGAGGAAGGGGAAAAAGACTGCACCATGCAGCCTCTTCCCAGGAGCAGAAGCCCTCCCCCGCTTCTGCCAAGTCCTCAGCATGACGCTGGGGCTCTGCAAGCAGACTCGGGCACGGTGGGGGGCCATCTCAAGAATTTCAGCGCGCAGTGGGCTCACTCGCAAGTGGACCCCTGGATCCTGCAGGTAGTATCACAGGGGTACAAATTGGAATTCGAGACGTCTCCCCCTCGCCGGTTCCTGAAGTCTGCTCTACCAACGTCTCCCTCCGACAGGGAGGCAGTATTGGAAGCTATTCACAAGCTGTATTCCCAGCAGGTGATAATCAAGGTACCCCTCCTACAACAGGGAAAGGGGTATTATTCCACGCTGTTTGTGGTACCGAAGCCGGACGACTCGGTGAGACCAATTTTAAATCTAAAATCTTTGAACACTTACATAAAAAGGTTCAAATTCAAGATGGAGTCACTCAGAGCAGTGATAGCGAACCTGGAAGAAGGGGACTATATGGTATCTCTAGACATCAAGGATGCTTATCTCCATGTCCCAATCTACCCTTCTCACCAAGGGTACCTCAGGTTTGTGATACAAAACTGTCATTATCAGTTTCAGACGCTGCCGTTTGGATTGTCCACGGCACCACGGGTCTTTACCAAGGTAATGGCCGAAATGATGATTCTTCTTCGAAGAAAAGGCGTATTAATTATCCCTTACTTGGACGATCTCCTGATAAGGGCAAGGTCCAGGGAACAGTTAGAGGTCGGAGTAGCACTATCTCAGGTAGTGCTACGTCAGCACGGGTGGATTCTAAATATCCCAAAATCACAGCTGATTCCAACAACATGTCTACTGTTCCTAGGGATGATTCTGGACACAGTCCAGAAAAAGGTGTTTCTCCCGGAGGAGAAGGCCAGGGAGTTATCCGAGCTAGTCAGGAACCTCCTAAAACCAGGACAAGTGTCAGTGCATCAGTGCACGAGAGTCCTGGGAAAAATGGTGGCTTCTTACGAAGCGATTCCATTCGGAAGATTCCATGCAAGAACTTTTCAGTGGGATCTGCTGGACAAATGGTCCGGATCGCATCTTCAGATGCATCAGCGGATAACCCTATCTCCAAGGACAAGGGTATCTCTCCTGTGGTGGTTACAGAAGGCTCATCTTCTAGAGGGCTGCAGATTCGGCATTCAGGATTGGATGCTGGTAACCACGGATGCCAGCCTGAGAGGCTGGGGAGCAGTCACACAGGGAAGAAATTTCCAGGGCTTGTAGTCAAGCATGGAAACGTCTCTTCACATAAATATCCTAGAGCTAAGGGCCATTTACAATGCCCTAAGTCAAGCAAGGCCTCTGCTTCAGGGTCAACCGGTATTGATCCAGTCGGACAACATCACGGCTGTCGCCCACGTAAACAGACAGGGCGGCACAAGAAGCAGGAGGGCAATGGCAGAAGCTGCAAGGATTCTCCGCTGGGCGGAAAATCATGTGATAGCACTGTCAGCAGTGTTCATTCCGGGAGTGGACAACTGGGAAGCAGACTTCCTCAGCAGACACGACCTCCACCCGGGGGAGTGGGGACTTCATCCAGAAGTCTTCCAAGTGATTGTAAACCGTTGGGAAAAACCAAAGGTGGACATGATGGCGTCCCGTCTCAACAAGAAACTGGACAGATATTGCGCCAGGTCAAGGGACCCTCAGGCAATAGCGGTGGACGCTCTGGTAACTCCGTGGGTTTTCCAGTCGGTATATGTGTTCCCTCCTCTTCCTCTCATACCAAAAGTACTGAGAATCATAAGAAGGAGAGGAGTAAGAACGATACTCGTGGCTCCGGATTGGCCAAGAAGAACTTGGTACCCGGAGCTGCAAGAGATGCTCACGGAGGACCCGTGGCCTCTACCTCTAAGGAAGGACCTGCTCCAGCAGGGACCTTGTCTGTTCCAAGACTTACCGCGGCTGCGTTTGACGGCATGGCGGTTGAACGCCGGATCCTGAAGGAAAAAGGCATTCCAGATGAAGTCATCCCTACCCTGATCAAGGCCAGGAAGGATGTAACTGCAAAACATTATCATCGCATTTTGCGAAAATATGTTGCGTGGTGTGAGGCCAAGAAGGCCCCTACGGAGGAATTTCAACTGGGTCGTTTCCTACATTTCCTGCAAGCAGGATTGTCTATGGGCCTAAAATTAGGATCCATTAAGGTTCAAATTTCGGCCCTGTCGATCTTCTTCCAAAAAGAACTGGCTTCAATGCCTGAAGTTCAGACGTTTGTCAAAGGGGTACTGCATATACAGCCTCCTTTTGTGCCTCCAGTGGCACCTTGGGATCTCAATGTAGTTGTAGGGTTCCTAAAATCACATTGGTTTGAACCACTTGCCACAGTGGATTTGAAATATCTCACATGGAAAGTGGTAATGCTGTTGGCCCTGGCTTCAGCCAGGCGCGTATCAGAATTGGCGGCTTTATCCTATAAAAGCCCTTATCTGATATTTCATTCGGATAGGGCGGAATTGAGGACTCGTCCTCAATTTCTCCCTAAGGTGGTTTCAGCGTTTCACATGAATCAACCTATTGTGGTACCTGTGGCTACTAGGGACTTGGAGGACTCCAAGTTGCTGGACGTAGTCAGGGCCCTGAAAATATGTTTCCAGGACGGCTGGAGTCAGAAAATCTGACTCGCTGTTTATACTGTATGCACCCAACAAGCTGGGTGCTCCTGCTTCTAAGCAGACGATTGCTCGTTGGATTTGTAGTACAATTCAACTTGCACATTCTGTGGCAGGCCTGCCACAGCCAAAATCTGTTAAAGCCCATTCCACAAGGAAGGTGGGCTCATCTTGGGCGGCTGCCCGAGGGGTCTCGGCTTTACAACTTTGCCGAGCAGCTACTTGGTCAGGGGCAAACACGTTTGCTAAATTCTACAAATTTGATACCCTGGCTGAGGAGGACCTGGAGTTCTCTCATTCGGTGCTGCAGAGTCATCCGCACTCTCCCGCCCGTTTGGGAGCTTTGGTATAATCCCCATGGTCCTTACGGAGTTCCCAGCATCCACTAGGACGTCAGAGAAAATAAGAATTTACTTACCGATAATTCTATTTCTCGTAGTCCGTAGTGGATGCTGGGCGCCCATCCCAAGTGCGGATTGTCTGCAATACTTGTATATAGTTATTGTTACAAACAAATCGGGTTGTTTATTGTTGGAAGCCATCTTTTCAGAGGCTCCTACGGTTATCATACTGTTAACTGGGTTCAGATCACGAGTTGTACGGTGTGATTGGTGTGGCTGGTATGAGTCTTACCCGGGATTCAAGATCCTTCCTTATTATGTACGCTCGTCCGGGCACAGTATCTTAACTGAGGCTTGGAGGAGGGTCATAGGGGGAGGAGCCAGTGCACACCAGCTAGTCTAAAGCTTTTACTTTTTATGCCCAGTCTCCTGCGGAGCCGCTATTCCCCATGGTCCTTACGGAGTTCCCAGCATCCACTACGGACTACGAGAAATAGAATTATCGGTAAGTAAATTCTTATTTTTTTTATTTAAGCAGAACAACAATAAACACACTATTTGTGGTTCAGGTTTAGTGGCCCTGTATACACGGCTTTCCCTACTGCAGTGTAAACCCATAAAGAGAGTGACTGTGGGCATAGAAGTGTATTGGGTATCGTCATGAACATGCTGAGTCTTTTCTATATAGAGCAATAAAGTATGGCAGACAGCTGAAATTTGTGTTTTAAAGGCACTGGGATTTACAAGCGAATACCCATAGTTGGCGGTGGTAATAATAAATGTGGGACCCTTTTGAAATTAATTTTTCATTAAAATAATTTGTGTTCATAATAAGCTAAAGGCCAAGTTTCCAGGATGATAACTTGCTTAGGTATATATGTCTTGGGAATAATTAAGATTAGTTTAAGCATGTGTTAATGAAGACATTTAGAACCTTAATCTATGGAGTTTATGCATCTCTGGAATTTAATAAAGATTCTGAGCAGCTGAGTTACATTGAAGAAGTTGTTTGTAACATACTATAGGAAAACTCTTATCTCTAATGTATTTTGGAAATGCAGTCCGCTAAGTTTAATTTAGTGAGGAAGAAACATGACATACCAGCATGTGTTTAAAGGTTATCCGGTCAGCATACCAGCAGTAAACATTGCTGTACACGTTATCTTTACTTAGTGTATTACTATCTGTCTAATTCTCTTACGTTTAATCAATAGTAATATCTCTGTTCACACGTCGACAGTGGCATACCGTAGGTGAAAATGTCAACAGTCCCCCAAAACCTAAGCTAAATCACCCTAACCCTCCTCCCCTGCTGCTTGACCCTAACCTCCAACGCAGCTTAACCCTAACCTTGCGATTGGGGCATTGGGCATTCAAGACACATGCACTTAACTTGATTGGGTACAGACAACAGGGGGGAACTACCTCTATGGTATTGTGTGTTGGTTGAGGATAAAAGGAGGCCTACGTTCCTCAAAATGGGTATGCTTTCTGTGACATCAAGAAATATTGAACTGCTGTAACATATGTATGCTGTATCGCCCTTGCAAATGGGGAGTAATCTTTTTTTAAGTCAATTTGAGCAATACACATCTTGCCTTCAAGATGATTGCCTTCATCTTGTGACCTACAGGAATGCTACACATGCAGTACCATTTTCCACCTGTTCTGGGCTGAGCCCAGCATCTCCAAGCTCCGCCCTCTGGCAGCTGCCGTGCAAGGCCTGGTCCAGGTCAGTGTCCAGTGGGGGTCAGCTGACGCCAGGAGTTGTCAGCAGCGTGTCAACGCATGCACAGAAGTAAGCGGTTCAAGGTGCTCGTTGGAGGAGCCTGGTGGTGGCAGCAAAATACCCGCCTGCTGCGCAGTGGATGGAGTGAGTACAGGTGGTTTCTGATAGTACGAGGGAATCCCCTATTGGCCTGCTCCCATGAGACCCAAAACCAATCTGTGATTGCTTAGCGTGAGCAGCATGGCGCATCTGGTCACTGGTCACTGTGGGCTAGATTCTAAGCTGCACGTACTGTAGACTGCCATGTCATGCATGGCGGGCTGCATATCATAAACATCTCAGGCATTTCTTTTTGGCTGCTGAAAGGACGTTTCTGGGTGACAACAATTCAAACATATGTGAAGGGAACCATTTAGTAGGTGTTTTGTGGGCATGTAGCCAGAGTTGCTCATTATCCTATGCATTGTGGGCAACAAATTAATTTGCATTTATTGCAGCGAACATGGGGCAGGTGTAGGTGCTGGTAATGATCATGGCTCCTATCTACACAGTGGAAAGGTGTGACAGATTAGATGGGTAAGCTTTAGACAGTGCATATAGTCATATAGACTCATCGGCATTCAGTGCACAGCCGGCATTCACATTGTGGTATAACATAAGGCTCTGAATCGGACCCTATGGGGCCGATTCAATTGTTTTGGGTCTCTAAAAATCCTGTCTAAATAGTACTTTTTAAACACCCAAACAATTGTCACAATTCAATTGTGTTTGGGCGCCCATGCATGATGCGTCCAAACAGACCAGGATTAGCCGCCAAAAGCCTCTGAACTCCCTGCTTTGCCCAAAGTGCCCAGTTAACACACATTTTCTTTTTCATCCACTAGGGGTCACTGGAGTACTCTTGGGATATGGACGGCTTCCACAGGAAGAAGGCACTGAATAAATTAATTTTGGAACTACTCCTCCCCTCCATATCCCAGAGTACCTCAGTGTTTTTTCTGTGCTCGACACAGTTAGAAGGCTTGTGGAGTTTGTCCACATTCATTGGAATTTTTTTTTAAAGTTTTTTTTTCCAACAATTTCCACATCCCTTCCCCCCCTTCCAATAGGCGTGGGTCCGGGATAGTGGAAGCTGCTACTAGCAGCTGTGGGTGCCGGGCCTCTCTAAAAAGAGCTCCCTCACACCACGTGCAGGAAACTGGACGGAGCTTGAACAAGAAGTCCCGTCATAGCCCTCACTACAGGGAGTCCAGGTATGTTGGGTTGGGGCGGTCAGCTCACGCTGCCGCCCACTGTGTGGGGAACTGTATTGGGGAGAGCCGCCCGCCGATTACATGTTCCCGTCGATGCCATGAGCCACGCGTGCATATGCCGCTCCACGGCTCTATGCTGTGCGCTCCCCGGCTCCCGCTAGCCGCCTCCCGGCCGCCGTCGCTTTCAAGGCCCCGCCGATGCCCTGAGCCGCGTGTGCATAGGCCGCTGCACGGCTCTATGCTGTGCGCTTCCCAGCTCCCGCTAGCCGCCTCCCGGCCTCTTCTCAGCATGTAAGCCCGGCTCCGTGTACAGAGAGCGGTACACGGAGCACGGGGGGGGGGGGGGGGGAGGCATATAGAGAGAAGGCAGTAGAATGCCCTTAGCAGCAGCAGCGCTGCAGGGGTTTTAGTAGGCTATTAAGCCTTGGCTATCAGGTTATATATATGCAGTTTAGTGAGGATAATCTGCATTTTGTGTGATACTGGAAACTTGGAATATTTAACCATGCTTCCTGTTTGTTTTTTCCTGTCTGTTTCCAGAGTTCCTATACTACATCTCTACTTCACTAAAGGCGCAGGGGTGTTAGGGGAATTAGGGATCAGGTTTTTCATATTGCTGGCGTGCACTGCACTTAGCCGGATATATATATATATACACAAGAACATTAGTGCTATTTACTGAGTCGTGCAAATTGTCTGTGTTTGTAGTTTGTATTGTCTGTCTGCATAATGAGTAAGGCACCTGCAAAGACTAAAAAGCAATTTCCCTGCCATGTCTGTAAAAGTGTGTGTTGCCTGATGGATCTACCACATGTACAGTATGTTTTGTGAATTCAGCTACAAATACAATTTCCACTCCGGTTTTAAAGCCAGTTTCATCTCCGGACCCATCATGGGCTTTGCTTGCAAATGTCCTGGTTGGATTGCAATCAGAATTGGCCACCACTCGTCAAGAGCGGGAAGTGGCAAGATATGAGTCTAAGATGAGACCGCTAGAGTTACCGGAGGGGTCTCAATCTTACCAAAAGTCCAAGTCCACCTTGGGTGGAAAGGATAAGTTTCTTTTGTCTTATGATTTGCCAGTTTCTGCTATGCTAGACCTCACTGCGGATGAGGGTGAGGAGGGCGAAATAGACCAGCAGTCAGATAGTGACGATTTTGACAGCCCAGGCATTGATAATCTCATCAGAGCGGTGCGTCAGTCTCTGAAGTTTACACAAACTGAGGAGCCTCTGACAAATGATGAAGTCGTCTTTACTAAACGACAGATCTCAGATGTGTTTTTCTGTTTCGGAATCTCTTAATAAAATGTTACTAGAAACACGAAAGAATCCTGATAAACGGTTTTCTATACCTCGCAGATTAAGTCGAGTTACCCGTTTCCAGAGTCCATGACAGCTACATGGGAGAATCCGCCATTGGTGGATTCGTCCGTATCTAAACTTACAAAGAAATTAACCATACCAGTACCAACTGCTACTACGCTTAAAGACCCTTCAGACCGTAAAATAGAAGCTATGCTAAAGTCCATGTATATAGCAGCAGGAGTGCTGCTGAGACCTGGGTTGGTTGGCATTTGGGTAACTAAGGCGCTAATGGTATGGATAAAAGAGCTCAAGTCTGCTCTACAGGACGATCATCTTATACTTCTTGCTGATCAAATCTGGGAAGCTGCTGACTATCTATGTACAGCTTCTACTGACGTCTGCCAGCTCACTTCTCGCCTTTCATCATCGCTAGTTACAGCACGACGAGCACTCTGGCTACGTTCTTGGCAAGCGGAGGTCAAAAAAGGTATAGAGGCGTTACCTTACGGTGGCGAGAAGCTGTTCGGTCCTGAATTGGACAGATGGATTTCTGAGGCCACGGGAGGAAAGTCTGTTTTCTTACCATTGCCTCCAACGGTACCTAGACGCAAATACTCTGGTCCGGCGTTCAAATCCTTTAGACCTCGGTCCTTTCGTGGGCGCGGCAGAGGTGCGGCCACACTTAGTAGAAGAGGTCGGGGACGTGGTTTCCAACAAACCAACACAAGTCGTCAGGACGCTAAGGTCGCCAACAAGCCAGTGGCATGACGGGCTCCCAGCCCATCTCGGATCTCCAATTGTGGGAGCACGCCTTCAAACGTTCCAGGGGGCGTGGCTTCAGACGTCCACAGATGGGTGGATCCGCAATTTAGTGTTAAAAGGTTACAAAATAGAGTTCGATTGTCTTCCGCCAATGCGGTTTTTCAAGACAGGTCTGCCTGTGTCGGACGACAAGAAGGCGGTTCTACAGATTGCCATTCAGTCTCTGCTGAATGTAGCAGTTTTGATTCCGGTCCCTGTACAACAACAGGGGCAGAGTTATTATTCCAGTCTGTTTGTGGTACCAAAGCCGGATGGCTCGGTCAGGCCAATATTGAACTTAAAAGGTCTCAATCAGTACGTCACTTACTACAGATTCAAGATGGAATCTCTGCGGTCAGTAATTGCAGGTTTAGAGCCACAGGAATTCATGATTGCACTGGATCTCAAAGATGCGTACCTACACATTCCGATTTGGCCACCTCATCAGAGGTTCTTGCGGTTTGCAATACGGCAAGACCATTACCAGTTTCAGGCTCTACCATTTGGCCTTTCATCAGCGCCTCGGGTATTCACCAAGGTGATGTCGGTGATGATAGCTTATCTCAGATCCCTAGGAGTAATAATTGTTCCGTATTTGGACGATTTGCTCATCAAGGCTCCGTCTCAACAGATGCTTCTCCAACAGGCGTTGCTAACATACAATGTACTAGTTCGGCACGGTTGGATAGTCAATTTCAAGAAATCGCATCTGATTCCGTCTCAACGACTTCAATTCCTAGGTATGATTCTCGATACGGTAAATCAAAGAATTTACCTACCAGAACAGAAAGTACAGGTCATTCGTCATCTAGTACAATTAGTACTCAAGCCACGCACAGTCTCGGTACATTTGTGCATTCGCCTCTTAGGCACAATGGTGGCGGCTTTCGAAGCGCTTCAGTTCGGAAGAATTTACTCACGTCCTTTTCAACTAGATGTGCTAGCACAGTGGTCGGGCTCGCATCTGCAGATTCACCACAGGGTGAAGTTGTCGCCACAGGCCAGAGTGTCTCTTCACTGGTGGCTAAGAGTACACAATCTAACCGCAGGGAAACGGTTCGGCGTCTGGAATTGGATAATTCTATCGACAGACGCGAGTCTCAGAGGCTGGGGAGCTGTAGTTCAAAGTTATCGGCTCCAGGGTCTCTGGGCAGATCACGAAAGATTGCTGTCTATAAATGTCCTGGAACTCCGGGCAATTTACAATGCGCTACGACAAGTGGTGCACATGTTTCGGTTTCAGACTGTTCAGGTGCAGTCAGACAATGCGACGGCGGTCGCATACATCAACAAGCAAGGAGGAACGAGAAGCCGCATGGCAATGTGGGAAGTAGCGCGGATCCTCAGGTGGGCCGAGTATCACCAAGTGATATTGTCGGCAGTGTTCATTCCGGGAGAGGACAACTGGGAGTCGGATTATCTCAGTCGTCGGGATTTTCATCCAGGAGAATGGGCATTAAATCCAGAAGTGTTTCACATGTTGGTCCAGAGGTGGGGTTACCCTCAGGTGGATCTGATGGCATCTCGCCACAATCACCAAATACCCCAGTATGTGTCCAGAACGAGAGATCCAAAGGCGGTGGCGGTGGATGCTCTCACAGTCGCGTGGCCGTACAGCCTCGTGTATCTGTTTCCACCATTTCCGCTGCTCCCTCTGTTGCTAAAACGGATCAAAAGAGAGTCCGTCACAGTCATACTAGTGGCGCCTCATTGGCCTCGGAGAGCTTGGTTCTCAGATCTCCGCGGACTACTCGCAGACGATCCTTGGCCGCTCCCACTACAACAGGGTCCGTTCCTTTACCCTGATTTAGCGCGGCTGCGTTTGATGGGGTGGCTGTTGAGACCGCCCTCTTAAGAAGAGAGGACATTCCAGAATCTGTTATACCAACCATGTTATGAGCTAGGAAGCCGGTTACGGCAGCTCATTATTACAGAATCTGGCGTGCCTATATAGGTTGGTGTGAAGCTCGGAAGTTTCCGACATCATCTTTCAAGTTCTCTCGTCTTTTGTAATTTCTACAGATGGGGTTAGATGGAGGACTGCATCTATCCACACTAAAAGTGCAGATATCTGCGTTGTCAATTTACTTTCAAAGAAAATTGGCTCTATTGCCGTTGGTACACACTTTTCTGCAGGGTGTCCTCAGAGTACAGCCTCCATTCATTCCACCTACAGCGCCATGGGACTTGAATCTGGTTTTAGATTTCTTACAGTCCTTATACTTTGAACCCTTACAACAAGTGGATATTAAATTTCTCACTTGAAAACAATTTTTCTCTTAGCCTTAGCTTCAGCAAGGCGTGTTTCAGATTTGGGTGCCTTGTCGTACAAGCCCCCGTATTTGGTGTTTCATGATGACAGAGCAGAACCGGACGAATCCCGCTTTCCTACCAAAGGTAGTGTCATCTTTTCACATCAATCAACCAATAGTAGTTCCTGTGTTAACAGGAGATTCTGGAAGGTTGGATGTGGTACGCGCATTACGCGTTTATGTATCCCTAACGTCGACAGTTCGTAAGACGGATATGTTGTTTGTTCTCTATGATGCTGCCAAGATGGGTTGGCCAGCTTCTAAGCAGACCTTATCCAGATGGATTAAACTGACCATACGTCAGGCTTACCTTCATGCTAGGTTACAGCCGCCTACATCAGTAGCAGCTCATTCCACACGTGGTGTGGGAACGTTATGGGCAGCGAGTCGTGGAGCTTATACGACACAGCTTTGCCGTGCGGCTACATCGTCTTCAGTGCACACGTTTGTGCGCTTTTACAAGTTTGATACGTTTGCGGCATCAGCATCTAGCTTTGGCCGCCTAGTGTTACAGGTGCCAAACAGCTCTCCCGCCCACGGGGGAAACTTTGGTACATCCCAAGAGTACTCCAGTGACCCCTAGTGGATGAAAAAGAAAATAGGATTTTGGTACTTACCAGTTAAATCCTTTTCTTTGAATCCATAGGGGGCACTGGACGCCCACCCAGAGCAGTTTTACCTGGTTTCGGGTAAGTTCAGTAGATCTTATGGTAACACATTCTCACCGACTGGTTCAAATTAACAAGTTCTAATCGGTTATGGTGTCAACTGTTTAGTTGTCCGTAATGTTGTGTCAACTTTTTTGTTGTCCGTTATGTTATATGTAATTCTCCATTGTCAACCTCCCTGTAGTGAGGGCTATGACGGGACTTCTTGTTCAAGCTCCGTCCAGTTTCCTGCACGTGGTGTGAGGGAGCTCTTTTTAGAGAGGCCCGGCACCCACAGCTGCTAGTAGCAGCTTCCACTATCCCGGACCCACGCCTATTGGAAGGGGGGGAAGGGATGTGGAAATTGTTGGAAAAAAAAACTTTAAAAAAAAATTCCAATGAATGTGGACAAACTCCACAAGCCTTCTAACTGTGTCGAGCACAGAAAAAACACTGAGGTACTCTGGGATATGGAGGGGAGGAGTAGTTCCAAAATTAATTTATTCAGTGCCTTCTTCCTGTGGAAGCCGTCCATATCCCAAGAGTACTCCAGTGCCCCCTATGGATTCAAAGAAAAGGATTTACATGGTAAGTACCAAAATCCTATTTTTTCTTCTCGTACCTCAGAAGGTTGCAAGAAAAATTGTGTCCTCTGCAGCTGCTGGGCACCCCTACGGCAGAACAATTAAATTGCTGCCATCAGGTGCCCTCTCTAGTGGCGGCCGCATGATAAACAATTGAATCGCCCCCTATATCTTTTTAATAACATTATTTTACCAGTATATCTAATATATAATAATGAAAATTTGTCCTTCTGTCTTTCTATACAAATCCACAGTTTACAAGCGAAGATCGGGAAATTTTACATACAAGCGTATTAAAACATGGCGGTGGCAACTAAAACAATTTTAAATCCTTAGCACCCCTAGGGGGGCAGACAGCAGCACAGAGTATATCAGGAGACAGCATAACTCTGGAATTCCCAGAGCAATGTACTAAAAATTGGTACACCTATGCCTTACAATCTGGCAACAAACACTGTGGGAGGAAGACACCCCTAGCACCCTTAGGGGTGAGGCAGCAGCACAGAGTATTTCAGCAGACAGCATAATTCTGGAATTGCCAACAGCAATTTACAACAAACTTGGTACACATATGACTTATACTCTGTGCTGCTGTCCCACCCTTAGGAGTGCTAGGGGTGTCTGATCCCCACAGTGTTTGTTTTCAGAGTGTGTCAGCAGACAGCAAAACTGTGGAAGGCCTGGAGCAATTTACACTAAACTTTGTTCCCAGATTGTAAATCAGATACCAACTCTGTGGGGGTTAGACACCCCTCGCACCCCTAGGCGTGGGACATCAGCACAGAGTATTTCAGGAGACAGCATAACTCCAGAATGCCTAGACCAATTTACAACAAACTTGGTACACATATGACTTACAAGCTAGGAACAAACACTGTGGGGGTAAGACACCCCTAGCACCCCTAGGGTTGAGGCAGCACAGAGTTTTTCAGCAGACCGCATAACTCTGGAATTCCTGGAGCAATTTACACCAAACTTGCTACACATATTACTTACACTCTGGGAACAAACACTGTGGGGGTAACACACCACTAGCACCCCTAGGGGTGGGCCAGCAGCACAGACTATATCAGGACATGTATGATATGTCAGTGATGACAGGGCTGCATGTGACAGGGGCAGTGACATGATGTGAGGAGGGGAATGGAGGTAGCACAAACCCACACACTGAGCGTTATATAGTGGAAGTAGCATGGTACCCCAGCAGCACAGAGTATATCAGGACATACATAATGTGCTGTGCTATTTTTAAATTGGGTTTTCATTTTATTAATGTTTATAACATATTACATGTCTTTTTATACTATGTTATTTATACTGTGTGATTAATATTTAAATTCATTTTTGTAAACAAACCTTCTTAAATTCCCGGGCAATGCCGGGTACTCCAGCTAGTACTGTATGTGTACTGTAAACCATTTTAATTGCTGTTACTTAACATTCTGGATTTATTATAATTAGTATTTATATATTCTAGCTAAACGGTCTCTCGCACATCCCAGAGAGGAGGGAACATAATTGTAGTCCTGGTTATTTCTGTAATAACATACAAGTAACCCACTGTTTTGCCCATTTAGGGGAGTATTCAGTGCTTGTCGGATCATTTCCGACGGAAAGGATCCTACTATGCAGTATTCAATGAGCGGTCAAATCCAGCAGGATTTGGCTGTTCCCGACAATGCCAATCCAACTTTTTTTTTTTTTTAAAGTCGGATTGACATTGTCGGAAACGGCACCAAAACCTGTTGGATTTGGCCGCGGAATCCGTGAAAACACGTGGATCGGCGGCTAATCCGCTGATCTTTGTGTTTTCCGACAAGTCGAAATTGCCAACTTGTTGGAAAAAAAGCAGCCCCATTGAATAGGTCGGAAACCGTTTCCGACCTAAAAAAGTCAGACACTACAGTTTCCAACTACAATTGAATACCCTTAGTCCTTAATACAAACATCAAACTGATCTGTGTCAATATCTAACTGCCCGCTCACAGAGTTCTGTGGTTTATCCCCCAAAATGGGTGTTTTTGGAGGGACCTGCAAATATTAAGATGTAGTGTTGGGATTAAAACACAGCAATAGCTGGCCCCACAGGTTTCTATTGGGACTGCTGTGATGCCGGATTTACCAAGCTTGGGAATGTGAAGCATTCAGATAGCATTAGCCTATAACTAGCCCATGGGTTACCCTTTCAACATTTTGTCCCCCCCCCCCGTCTGTCAGCTTTTGCACAGTAGCGCAGTGAAGAGGGCAAAGTGTTTAGCATCTGGTCAAATTAATTCTCGCTGATCACCATGCTCAGAAATTATACATCTGGGTGTGTAGAGATTCCTTATTGCCACAAATTGTGGTGATGAGGAATCTTTATTTTCAGGGGCTGGTTGCGAATTATAAAACTGCCCACATTAGGATACTTTATTGTAATACTGCTTGCTGCACTAATGCTTAATAGTTGTCCTTACAGTAATCCCGATTCTGCTGTAGTAAAACTGTATAAACTGTGGACCGACACTTTATACCTAGACTGAGATTCAAAGAATTATGGGTAAACTCTTTTAGAAATGGTTCTTGCCCACTGTAGCTGTGGCTTTACATGTTAAAAAGCCTATACTGGTCACAATAAGCGAGACTTAATTTTTCTAATGATAGTACTCACAATTCATTACGTTTTAGCTGGGTTTTTTTCATTTTTTGTTTTCATGAGAGACCATTGGTTACTGCTGCTTCTGCATTGTTTTAGTTCATAGATAATTTGCAATAATCCTCTTCAATATTGACCGTATGCCTAAATCTGAAGATGTCCAGAGTCTAAGAGGCAGCTTGTTCTGGGAATAGGTAGTAGACAGTCCAGTTGTATTTATCAAACATATGGCTGTAAAATATATTCACACCACACTCAGCGCCTTGCACACAGTATGTTTTCTCTTTATTGTTACTGAGGGTTTTGCGTTACAGAAACAGGTATTGTTTTCATTAATCGGTAGTTAACCAAGTGCTTTTTCTCAAAATTTCAACAATACATGTACAACACATTGACCTCTAAGAAATTAGTGGCGTTCGTACAATTATTACTTGTATGCTCAGATTCCTATGGGACTGAACACATTAAATAACCAATTACTGCTCTCTGACTCCTCTGTATATTCCTGAAACCACTAGGGAGCCCATTCATACATGGTTGTGTTTCTTTTTTCTTTTTACTATTTGTTCCTTCAGCCATGCATATACTGTACAAAATATAACTTTTTTTCTTTTTTGTTTTTGTTTGCAGTGGATTTATTGGGCTTGTCTGCAGCCTGTGATGCCTTGGACCAGCACAACCTCAAGCAGAATGACCAGCTTATGGACATCCTGCAGATTATTAATTGCTTGACCACAATTTATGATCGACTGGAGCAAGAGCACAACAACCTGGTGAACGTTCCGCTCTGCGTAGACATGTGCCTGAACTGGCTCCTGAATGTTTATGACACGTGGGTGATGATGTACTGATTAGTATATACTAGGTGCCTGTAGGTTTAGAGTAATGGGATGTCACCTTTGGTGTGTTTGCCTCAGCAGAATAGTCACAGGAGGTCATAGTTCACATCTCATAAAACTAAAAGAGTTTTCAGCTGGAGATCACACAATGTGCCTTTCTCAAGCATTATATAAATGATTGCATGCAGTCATAATGCCATTTATAGCAAATGCTGACTAGCCTTTACCGTACATGTATGCCTAAGGAAAATAATCACAAACTTGAATATTGAATTTCCTTAATATAAGCTTTGATAAATATATGTAAAACGAACATTTCAATAAACGTGCTTACTTCCTAACACATTAATAAGCAAAACAGAGACCAAATAAACCCCACCCATAATTATCCACATCAACTTTAATCCTTCTAAATGCCGGCCAGTTCTGGCAAATCAGTCACATTTCTTTTCTTTTTTTTTTAAGGACAGATAATCACTTCAGTCTCACCACTATCTGCATTATTTGGAGGTGTGACCTCATAGTCGAATTTAGAAATCTGGTTATGCAGTTGCTTGTGTCTGTTTTTATGGTGGGTGTTTATTAAAGCTCAGAGAGCGATAAAATTGTGAGACAAAGTACTAGCCAATCAGCTTCTGCCTTACATTTTACAGGCTGTTTGAAAAATGACAGTAAGAAGCTGATTGGTACTTTCTGTCACAATTGTATCTCTCTCCGAGCTTTTATAAATACCTCTCTATAAATCTAGCTATTCATGCAAAATTACTGGTATCACAGTAAAAAAAAATAGGTTTGGATCTTTTTTTTTTTTTTATCCTTTTGTGATGGAATCAAGAATCAAAAACTTGTTTTTTGAGCTTTTTTTTAACGTTTTATGAAAAAAGTAGTGTATGTTGACAAAAGTGATTGGATGCTGACAGCAGATAGAGCAACGAGATCTAATTAACGACAGTACTTTGTAGTTCCACCACGTGCAATGATTACTGCATCATCCTTCTTGGCAGTTGTCCACAAGTTCCTGAACAAGAGCAGGTGGTATGTTTTGCCATTCCGCCTTATGTGAACAGACTAACAGTGACACTAAAGAAGGTTAGGAGGAGTGCCTAGAACGCACCCATCGCTCCAATTCGTCCCAGAGGTTCTCAGTGGGGTTAGGATCTGGACTCTGAGCTTGATCAGGGTTACTGAATTTCTGTGTACCAGTCCAGTGTCACCCTGGAAACATGACAGGTGGCATTGTCGTTTGTCGTTTCCATAGAAATGCCACAATGCAGGGAGCACAGAGTTGTCGAGAAGATGTGAACATGCATTATAACTAGTGGAGCCATGTCAAACCAGTTGAAATAGCCCCACAGCATAACGCTACCACCTCCATGCTTTACTATAGGTACTGTACACTCTGGGTTTGGCAATTGCCAGGAGAACATCTGATGCCAAACATATCAATCTGATCTCAAAAGGGTAAACTGTGATTGATTAATCACTCCATAACACTCGCCTCCATTGTTCCACTATCCAGTTTTGGCGCACTTTATACCATCGTAAGTGCTGGGCTGCGTTCTTTTTTGTGATTAGGGCAGTGGTTCTCAAACGGTGTGTCATGGCACCCTGGGGTGCCTCAGGATACTTGCAGGGGTGCCTCGGGTTGGTTGTCCAGGACCAATTGAAATTATTTATGGTCTATGTAATAGGTAAAACCAGTGCTGGTGGCTGCCAATCATAAAATATGTGGACAAACAAGAGCAAATCTTGTCCCCCACCACATAACTGAACCTAAGGATGACATGTAAACACAATTTACTTCATTTAATATTTCTTTATAAATTTCTCAATAAGAAACGTTTGGCCTAGGGGTGCCATGAAAAAAATTCTGGTATTCTAGGGAGCCGCGATTCAAAAAAGTTTGAGAACCACTGGATTAGGGGTTTATGAGCAACTGCTCGCCCATAATATACAAGTGCATGGGCCTCCCTATGATGAGTTCTTGTCGAAACCATCACATTAGTATTCATTTGGAACTCGTGTGCAATGGTATGCATGGGATGACCCCTATTTTTCACAGCTCCCTGGTTAGCACTCTCCGGCTCCTGGAATGGAGTTTCTGGGGTCTTCCAGGGTGAGGTACATTCCTGCAATGATCGTTCTTCTACCACGCATTCATGACAAAAGACACTGGATTTAGGAACCTTCCTAACAACCGCAATGCTTCCCACACTCCTTTCGGCAAGCCATTTCATTAGCGAATGATCTAACCAGTGTCCATCTACCCGTTTTATACCTTCACGAACATGTCTTCTGCAGGAGCACCACGTTTTGCTTGCTCACTTTTGTCTACATAGTGTAGTTTAAATTAGTTTAGAGAAAGTAACAAGTCATTTAAGCTCAGTTGGTTAACTGAAAATTGTAGAATCACTGTAATTAAGAGGCCTAATTAATGTACTAATTGTGGTAAATGCTCCAAAAATAGCAGTTTTTGGAGGATTGACCACAATTAGTACATTCATTTGCAGCATTATTATTGGAGCTATTTTAACACAAGCATCACTCTATTTTCATTCACGTAAGCGATCCCAATGTCTTTCTATGTGGACTGTCATGTCCTGTTTACCAAGTTCTGAGAAACTTCGCTTTTTAACAATGGCAACCAGTAGCTAACTTTGGAGTACCACTGTAGCCTGTAGGCACATTTTTTACCATAGAGGTATTTTTGGATCCTTTACCAGAAGCCTATATTTTCCTGCACATGCACAATAGGTAAGTTGGATACTAAGTCATCAATAAAATGATAGCATAAGCTCATATGTCCCAACAAGAGGATTTTAATTGTAAATATAAATAATTTCTTATCACTGCAGCAATAGAACATTATGGTTTACAGCAGTGGTTCTCAACCTCAACCCGCTAGTTTTCAACAGGTCATGTTTTGAGGATTTCTGTGTGTGAAAACAGGTAGTTTAATTATAGACCCAGCAAAGTAGATTAACTCACCTTAAAGAAATCCACAAAACATGACCTGTTGGTACAGTACTTGAGGACTGGAATTGAGAAGCCATGGTTTATATAGTTCCATTTCCACCAATACTAAATAGGCACCTATATAATGTAAATTTGATAATCTTTAGTTTTCAGATATTTGTAAGAAGTGATGTCATGTATTGCTGTGAGTATTTTGTTTATTTCTTACTGTTAATTGCTGTGTTCGGAAATTAGATCAAAGATGTAGTGTATGTATAGTAAGGTATGGAGATGGGAAATAAATTACCTGGGACCTAAAGCGCGCTGCTTGTGAAAATGGCTTCTTTTAACTCTCTCTATCCTGCTCTGGGGCTGTGGTTATTTTGCTGTACTGACCAAACCAATTGTAGAAATAAAATGATCAACTGAATAATAAACATTTTTTTTTTAATCCATTATATACAATTCTTAAACAAATTGTATATCATGTTTCACCAAATTAATAAGCATTTTACGAAATGAAGACCATTGCATGGCAGAAAAGCCGATTATTTGTATTAGTCTTACTGATAGCTGTTTTCTGTAGTGTATTGGTATATATTTAATTTATCTATTTAATTTCTGTTTAGGGGCCGGACTGGAAGAATCCGTGTATTGTCTTTTAAAACCGGTATTATTTCCCTATGTAAAGCACACTTGGAAGATAAATACAGATGTAAGTATTTTGTGTTAATTTACTGGTATTTGAGCAAAATGCTTTATTCTCCTTTTTAAACACGTTGGACTAATGACAGAGGACTTTTCAGTTACTGTGTTTTATCTCTTCTCAGTGTCTGGTAATGCATAAGTTTAAGCCAATCACTACAGTACAGACTATGATAGTAGACAAGTGTTCTGATATTTAGGAGCACCTGATCTTTCTTTGCATTATGCAAATGTATCCAGAGCTGCTTTTGGCAAAAGCAGAATCATATGAGTAGAGGAATGAAGGCTTTAGCAAACCTTAGATCCCCCGCGCAAACGCCGTAGAGCACAGGGCGCATCCCGTGTCACTTACAATGCAAATTGTATAGATGTGTGCATTAACAGATGAACTCAAATTTGTTGTTCTCCTTACAGCTTATTGAAACAATGTTTAATTTATCCTGAAAACTGATGATTAAAAGTCTCATGTATACCTGCCTGCCTTTTGCTATGTTATAGAATAAAGCAAAGAAATTGTAAAGAGATAAATTATTGCTTATTCTAAAATGATCTGGACAGATTTGTTGGAACCCTTTAAAAAAAAGATTCTAAATAATTGGATTATATTGATATTTGAAACAAATTTTTCCTTTAATTAGCATTACTCGTGTCTTAAATGTTCTAATCAGTCATTCATCCTTTTTAAATGGAGAAACATAGTCATCCTGCTGTTTATCATCTCGTGCACCACACTGCACATGGGGCCTAATTGAGACTTGATCATTACGCACATCTATGATCAATTTCTTTGACATGCGAGGGGACGACCAGCACAGGGCAAGTCTGCCCCGCACAGGACAAGTCCGTCCTGCATGCCGGATACAGCCCTCCCCATGGACATGCGAGAGCATCGCACGCCGGTGATGCTTTTGAATGTTTCGAGTAGCCCTCTGCCTGCGCAGCCTAGCTGCGAAGGCAGACTGCTACCCGCCATGTTAATGGTCGCAGCGGCTGTGTGACGTCACGCAGCCACCACTGGCCGCCCCTCCAACGGTCCGGATACATCTCCATTGTCCTGACCACGCCCCTAAAACTGAGCATAGACGCTCACAAAATGCGTTGTCGATGCCCAGTTCCTGCCCTGCTCCAAGTCTTAAGCTGCGTTCTGAAGAGAACGCAGTTTAGGACCTTGCACATGCGCATACTGGCATATGCGCATGGGCAGATGTGCAGAAATCGCTTCATAGCGTTTTTTGCACATCATCAACAGGGTCTGAATCGGCCCCCATGGATCAGTGAAAGCAAAGGAGAGTATTGTCTGGTGAGATGAGAGAGAAATTTATAGACAAGCATGTTAAAGGTAAAGTCTTTAAGACCATGTCCAAAGAATCTTGATGTTCCTGTGACTACAGTTGCAAATATTAAGACGTTTAAACTAGAGATGAGCGGGTTCGGTTTCTCTGAAACCGAACCCGCACGAACTTCATGTTTTTTTCACGGGTCCGAGCAGACTCGGATCCTCCCGCCTTGCTCGGTTAACCCGGGCGCGCCCGAACGTCATCATGACGCTGTCGGATTCTCGCGAGACTCTGATTCTATATAAGGAGCCGCGCGTCGCCGCCATTTTCACACGTGCATTGAGATTGATAGGGAGAGGACGTGGCTGGCGTCCTCTCCATTAGAAATTAGATTAGAAGAGAGAGAGAGATTGTGCAGAGTCAGACAGAGTTTACCACAGTGACCAGTGCAGTTGTTGTTAGTTAACTTTTATTTATTTTAATATATATCCGTTCTCTGCTATATCCGTTCTCTGCCTGAAAAAAAACGATACACAGCAGCAGCCAGTCACACAGTGTGACTCAGTCTGTGTGCACTCAGCTCAGCCCAGTGTGCTGCACATCAATGTATAAAAGGCAAAGCTTATAATAATTGTGGGGGAGACTGGGGAGCACTGCAGGTTGTTATAGCAGGAGCCCCCAGGAGTACATAATATTATATTAATTTAAAATTAAACAGTGCACACTTTTGCTGCAGGAGTGCCACTGCCAGTGTGACTAGTGGTGACCAGTGCCTGACCACCAGTATAGTAGTATATTCATTGTTGTATGTATTGTATACTATCTCTTTATCAACCAGTCTATATTAGCAGCAGACACAGTACAGTGCGGTAGTTCACGGCTGTGGCTACCTCTGTGTCGGCAGTCGGAACTCGGCAGGCAGTCCGTCCATCCATAATTGTATTACAATATATACCACCTAACCGTGGTATTTTTTTTTCTTTCTTTATACCGTCATAGTGTCATACTAGTTGTTACGAGTATACTACTATCTCTTTATCAACCAGTGTACAGTGCGGTAGTTCACGGCTGTGGCTACCTCTGTGTCGGCAGTCGGCAGGCAGTCCGTCCATCCATAATTGTATTATTATTATAATATATACCACCTAACCGTGGTTTTTTTTCCATTCTTTATACCGTCGTCATAGTGTCATACTAGTTGTTACGAGTATACTACTATCTCTTTATCAACCAGTGTACAGTGCGGTAGTTCACGGCTGTGGCTACCTCTGTGTCGGCAGTCGGCAGGCAGTCCGTCCATCCATAATTGTATTATTATTATAATATATACCACCTAACCGTGGTTTTTTTTCCATTCTTTATACCGTCGTCATAGTGTCATACTAGTTGTTACGAGTATACTACTATCTCTTTATCAACCAGTGTACAGTGCGGTAGTTCACGGCTGTGGCTACCTCTGTGTCGGCAGTCGGCAGGCAGTCCGTCCATCCATAATTGTATTATTATTATAATATATACCACCTAACCGTGGTTTTTTTATACCACCTAACCGTGGCAGTCCGTCCATAATTGTATACTAGTAAACTATCCAATCCATCCATCTCCATTGTTTACCTGAGGTGCCTTTTAGTTCTGCCTATAAAATATGGAGAACAAAAAAGTTGAGGTTCCAAAATTAGGGAAAGATCAAGATCCACTTCCACCTCGTGCTGAAGCTGCTGCCACTAGTCATGGCCGAGACGATGAAATGCCAGCAACGTCGTCTGCCAAGGCCGATGCCCAATGTCATAGTACAGAGCATGTCAAATCCAAAACACCAAATATCAGAAAAAAAAGGACTCCAAAACCTAAAATAAAATTGTCGGAGGAGAAGCGTAAACTTGCCAATATGCCATTTACCACACGGAGTGGCAAGGAACGGCTGAGGCCCTGGCCTATGTTCATGGCTAGTGGTTCAGCTTCACATGAGGATGGAAGCACTCAGCCTCTCGCTAGAAAACTGAAAAGACTCAAGCTGGCAAAAGCACCGCAAAGAACTGTGCGTTCTTTGAAATCCCAAATCCACAAGGAGAGTCCAATTGTGTCGTTTGCGATGCCTGACCTTCCCAACACTGGACGTGAAGAGCATGCGCCTTCCACTATTTGCATGCCCCCTGCAAGTGCTGGAAGGAGCACCCGCAGTCCAGTTCCTGATAGTCAGATTGAAGATGTCAGTGTTGAAGTACACCAGGATGAGGAGGATATGGGTGTTGCTGGCGCTGGGGAGGAAATTGACCAGGAGGATTCTGATGGTGAGGTGGTTTGTTTAAGTCAGGCACCCGGGGAGACACCTGTTGTCCGTGGGAGGAATATGGCCGTTGACATGCCAGGTGAAAATACCAAAAAAATCAGCTCTTCGGTGTGGAGGTATTTCACCAGAAATGCGGACAACAGGTGTCAAGCCGTGTGTTCCCTTTGTCAAGCTGTAATAAGTAGGGGTAAGGACGTTAACCACCTCGGAACATCCTCCCTTATACGTCACCTGCAGCGCATTCATAATAAGTCAGTGACAAGTTCAAAAACTTTGGGTGACAGCGGAAGCAGTCCACTGACCAGTAAATCCCTTCCTCTTGTAACCAAGCTCACGCAAACCACCCCACCAACTCCCTCAGTGTCAATTTCCTCCTTCCCCAGGAATGCCAATAGTCCTGCAGGCCATGTCACTGGCAAGTCTGACGAGTCCTTTCCTGCCTGGGATTCCTCCGATGCATCCTTGCGTGTAACGCCTACTGCTGCTGGCGCTGCTGTTGTTGCCGCTGGGAGTCGATGGTCATCCCAGAGGGGAAGTCGTAAGCCCACTTGTACTACTTCCAGTAAGCAATTGACTGTTCAACAGTCCTTTGCGAGGAAGATGAAATATCACAGCAGTCATCCTACTGCAAAGCGGATAACTGAGTCCTTGACAACTATGTTGGTGTTAGACGTGCGTCCGGTATCCGCCGTTAGTTCACAGGGAACTAGACAATTTATTGAGGCAGTGTGCCCCCGTTACCAAATACCATCTAGGTTCCACTTCTCTAGGCAGGCGATACCGAGAATGTACACGGACGTCAGAAAAAGACTCACCAGTGTCCTAAAAAATGCAGTTGTACCCAATGTCCACTTAACCACGGACATGTGGACAAGTGGAGCAGGGCAGGGTCAGGACTATATGACTGTGACAGCCCACTGGGTAGATGTATGGACTCCCGCCGCAAGAACAGCAGCGGCGGCACCAGTAGCAGCATCTCGCAAACGCCAACTCTTTCCTAGGCAGGCTACGCTTTGTATCACCGCTTTCCAGAATACGCACACAGCTGAAAACCTCTTACGGCAACTGAGGAAGATCATTGCGGAATGGCTTACCCCAATTGGACTCTCCTGTGGATTTGTGGCATCGGACAACGCCAGCAATATTGTGTGTGCATTAAATATGGGCAAATTCCAGCACGTCCCATGTTTTGCACATACCTTGAATTTGGTGGTGCAGAATTTTTTAAAAAACGACAGGGGCGTGCAAGAGATGCTGTCGGTGGCCAGAAAAATTGCGGGACACTTTCGGCGTACAGGCACCACGTACAGAAGACTGGAGCACCACCAAAAACTACTGAACCTGCCCTGCCATCATCTGAAGCAAGAAGTGGTAACGAGGTGGAATTCAACCCTCTATATGCTTCAGAGGTTGGAGGAGCAGCAAAAGGCCATTCAAGCCTATACAATTGAGCACGATATAGGAGATGGAATGCACCTGTCTCAAGTGCAGTGGAGAATGATTTCAACGTTGTGCAAGGTTCTGATGCCCTTTGAACTTGCCACACGTGAAGTCAGTTCAGACACTGCCAGCCTGAGTCAGGTCATTCCCCTCATCAGGCTTTTGCAGAAGAAGCTGGAGGCATTGAAGAAGGAGCTAACACGGAGCGATTCCGCTAGGCATGTGGGACTTGTGGATGCAGCCCTTAATTCGCTTAACAAGGATTCACGGGTGGTCAATCTGTTGAAATCAGAGCACTACATTTTGGCCACCGTGCTCGATCCTAGATTTAAAGCCTACCTTGGATCTCTCTTTCCGGCAGACACAGGTCTGCTGGGGTTGAAAGACCTGCTGGTGACAAAATTGTCAAGTCAAGCGGAACGCGACCTGTCAACATCTCCTCCTTCACATTCTCCCGCAACTGGGGGTGCGAGGAAAAGGCTCAGAATTCCGAGCCCACCCGCTGGCGGTGATGCAGGGCAGTCTGGAGCGACTGCTGATGCTGACATCTGGTCCGGACTGAAGGACCTGACAACGATTACGGACATGTCGTCTACTGTCACTGCATATGATTCTCTCAACATTGATAGAATGGTGGAGGATTATATGAGTGACCGCATCCAAGTAGGCACGTCACACAGTCCGTACTTATACTGGCAGGAAAAAGAGGCAATTTGGAGGCCCTTGCACAAACTGGCTTTATTCTACCTAAGTTGCCCTCCCACAAGTGTGTACTCCGAAAGAGTGTTTAGTGCCGCCGCTCACCTTGTCAGCAATCGGCGTACGAGGTTACATCCAGAAAATGTGGAGAAGATGATGTTCATTAAAATGAATTATAATCAATTCCTCCGCGGAGACATTGACCAGCAGCAATTGCCTCCACAAAGTACACAGGGAGCTGAGATGGTGGATTCCAGTGGGGACGAATTGATAATCTGTGAGGAGGGGGATGTACACGGTGATATATCGGAGGGTGAAGATGAGGTGGACATCTTGCCTCTGTAGAGCCAGTTTGTGCAAGGAGAGATTAATTGCTTCTTTTTTGGGGGGGGTCCAAACCAACCCGTCATATCAGTCACAGTCGTGTGGCAGACCCTGTCACTGAAATGATGGGTTGGTTAAAGTGTGCATGTCCTGTTTTGTTTATACAACATAAGGGTGGGTGGGAGGGCCCAAGGATAATTCCATCTTGCACCTCTTTTTTCTTTTCTTTTTCTTTGCATCATGTGCTGATTGGGGAGGGTTTTTTGGAAGGGACATCCTGCGTGACACTGCAGTGCCACTCCTAGATGGGCCCGGTGTTTGTGTCGGCCACTAGGGTCGCTAATCTTACTCACACAGCTACCTCATTGCGCCTCTTTTTTTCTTTGCGTCATGTGCTGTTTGGGGAGGGTTTTTTGGAAGGGACATCCTGCGTGACACTGCAGTGCCACTCCTAGATGTGCCCGGTGTTTGTGTCGGCCACTAGGGTCGCTAATCTTACTCACACAGTCAGCTACCTCATTGCGCCTCTTTTTTTCTTTGCGTCATGTGCTGTTTGGGGAGGGTTTTTTGGAAGGGACATCCTGCGTGACACTGCAGTGCCACTCCTAGATGGGCCCGGTGTTTGTGTCGGCCACTAGGGTCGCTAATCTTACTCACACAGCTACCTCATTGCGCCTCTTTTTTTCTTTGCGTCATGTGCTGTTTGGGGAGGGTTTTTTGGAAGGGCCATCCTGCGTGACACTGCAGTGCCACTCCTAGATGGGCCCGGTGTTTGTGTCGGCCACTAGGGTCGCTAATCTTACTCACACAGCTACCTCATTGCGCCTCTTTTTTTCTTTGCGTCATGTGCTGTTTGGGGAGGGTTTTTTGGAAGGGACATCCTGCGTGACACTGCAGTGCCACTCCTAGATGGGCCCGGTGTTTGTGTCGGCCACTAGGGTCGCTTATCTTACTCACACAGCGACCTCGGTGCAAATTTTAGGACTAAAAATAATATTGTGAGGTGTGATGTGTTCAGAATAGGCTGAAAATGAGTGTAAATTATGTTTTTTGAGGTTAATAATACTTTGGGATCAAAATTACCCCCAAATTCTATGATTTAAGCTGTTTTTTAGGGTTTTTTGAAAAAAACACCCGAATCCAAAACACACCCGAATCCGACAAAAATAATTCGGTGAGGTTTTGCCAAAACGCGTTCGAACCCAAAACACGGCCGCGGAACCGAACCCAAAACCAAAACACAAAACCCGAAAAATTTCAGGCGCTCATCTCTAGTTTAAACTTCATGGGACTGTGGCCAAGCTCCCTGGATGTGGCCACAAGAGGAAAATTAAACCAAGATTAAACAGGAGTATAGCGAAATAGTAGAGGGAGAACCACTTCTGAAAAAACAACATAAAAAAGACGGACTGGATTTTGCTAATATGCATCTTGTCAAGCCACAATGCATCTGGGAGAATGTCCTTTGAACAGATTAGTAAAAAGTGGAGCTTTTTGGCAAGGCACATCATCTCTATATTCACAGATGAAAAAAAACCTTCAAAGAAAAGAAACCATACCTACTGTCAAACATCAAACATGGAGGCTTTGTTATGTTTTTGGGGCTGCTTTGCTGCATCTGACATGGGATGCCTTCTAATTTCTGTAAGATATTATCTTTTACATTAAATATCAAAATGATCAAGGCATTCTGTAGTGAAACATACTGCTCAGAGTCAGAACACTGTCTGTCACAAATCATGGGTTCCCCGACAAAATAGTGATCAAAAACACCCAGCTAAAAGCACCCAAGAGTGGATATGCACAAAATATTGGCCTACTCTGAAGTGGCCTTCTAAGAGCAATGATCTGAAACTTACTAAATGTCTACGGAAAGAGCTGAACAGTTTATAGATGGCACCTATCACACCTGAGAGATCTGGAAAAGTTTGCTAAACTAGTATGGGCCAAAGTATCTGTGGATGGATGCAGAAGTCTCATTGCAAGCATGATTGCATTGATTACCTCTAAAGATTTTGCAACTAAATATTAAGTTTAGGTTCTCATAATTTTTGCCCGTTCCATTTTCATTTATTTTATTTAAAACATTCTGTTAAATCAAAAAATCAAATGCAAAGTCTGATTTCTATTAAAGATGGGATTAATAATTATGGACGCCAATTCCTTTTGTCAATAAATAAGAAACAGGAGGGCTCTTAAGTCACATATCGCCATGGGTTATTGTAAAACAGGATAGCATTCACAGAGTAAAAGTTTTTGGACCTTGGATGTTAGATCGCTAGCTACTATATTCTAGGTTTCTGCTGTGGAAACATGCTGTCAAATTGTGGGTTTTGAGAAAGTCCACCTCCAGAATTGAAATGTTTACTCTGTGAATGCTATCCTGTTTTAAAATAACACATGGTGATTAAGTGATTTAAAAAGAACATTTTGCTCATTACCATCAGTGTCATCCTGCTTCTTATTTTTTGTTTAGAACACTCTGTTGGAGGAATTGAACAAAGTTGACGCCAAAGGAAGTAGACAAAAAGTTGTGTTTGGTGGCCAGCAAAATTACTGTTTAGAACAATCTGTGTGTCAATTAAGATACAAACTAATCTGATGAGGATGTTGAATATACAGTACTTACAAGCCACTGTATATTATGTAATAATGAATGTTTAAGTATATATAAAAAAATTAGCAGTCCCTTGAGACAATTCCTCAATCCACCCCTTGTGCACTGCATTTAGCTCTCTGTAGCAGAAGGTATCTGACATATCAATGTCAATGAAAACTGGCTGCTGATTGGAGCTGCTGCTAAATACAGAGATTCCCTCTCTGCTGTATCCGTTGTTTCCTAAATTAGAATTCCAGGTCACTCTGTTCTCAAAATATTACTGTGCAGTCTAATTAGCCACACCATAATAGTCCTTACAAGTTTTAGTGGTGTTGTGAGTAAGTTACTTAATGTATAAAGTTACAGAAAATATTTTAGTTTTCTTTTGCCTTTTAAGATTTGTTAGGACCTCTTGGAATAGATGCAAAAGACATTTACAAGTATTTATAATAAATACATTTTGTAATGTTCACATTTCTGTGTCATTTTGCCACATCCATTTTTGCGCAAACAAATTCCAAGTTGTAAACAAATCTGTAAATCAAAAGTGCTGAATTTGAAAACCTGCTCTGGCTTAAGGACAGAAAAGCACCAAAACAACATGGTGTTAATGGAGGAAGCTTGAAACAGCCTCCAGAGGGTGATAAAATTGCAACGCAAAGAAGCACAATAATTTGTCCCTGTCATGCTTGTGGCTTGCATTGAAATGTTATTGGAAAGTGTGCTTAGTGGGAAACTTTGAGTGCTTATTTATGAAACTGTGTTGTCATTTAAACAGGAAAAATAACTTGCTACTCTGGGCTAATGTAATAAGATGGAACAGTATTCCATTTTATCAACATGCAGAAACAATTCTGTTTCACATTTTTCTGTATGCTTCTTTGAAAGGATTCTGGCTCGTCAAGAAATACAGGTGGAACTCAGAAAATTAGAATATCGGGGGTCATTCCGAGTTGTTCGCTCGCAAGCTGCTTTTAGCAGCTTTGCACACGCTAAGCCGCCGCCTACTGGGAGTGAATCTTAGCTTATCAAAATTGCGAACGAAAGATTAGCAGAATTGCGAATAGACACTTCTTAGCAGTTTCTGAGTAGCTTCAGACTTACTCGGCATCTGCGATCAGTTCAGTGCTTGTCGTTCCTGGTTAGACGTCACAAACACACCCAGCGTTCGCCCAGACACTCCTCCGTTTCTCCAGCCACTCCCGCGTTTTTCCCAGAAACGGTAGCGTTTTTTCGCACACACCCATAAAACGGCCAGTTTCCGCCAAGAAACACCCACTTCCTGTCAAGCACACTCCGATCAGCAGAACGAAGAAAAAACCTCGTAATGCCGTGAGTAAAATACCTAACTGCATAGCAAATTTACTTGGCGCAGTCGCACTGCGGACATTGCGCATGCGCATTAGCGACTAATCGCTCCGTTGCGAGAAAAAAATAACGAGCGAACAACTCGGAATGACCCCCCATCATGCAAAAACTCATTTATTTCAGTAATTCAACTTAAAAGGTGAAACTAATATATTATATTAACTCATTACATGCAAAGTGAGATATTTCACTCCTTTATTTGTTAGCATTTTGATGATTGTGGCTTACAGCTTAAGAAAACCCCAAATCCAAAACCTCAGAAAATTAGAATATTACATAAAATCAATAAAAAAAACTATTTTAAATACAGAAATGTTGGCCCTCTGAAAGTATAATCATGCATATGTCCTTAGTACTTGGTTTGGGCCCCTTTTGCATGAAGTATTGCCTCAATGCGGCGTGGCACTGGTGAGGTGTTATGGAAGACCAGTCTGCTTCAATGACGGCCTTCAGCTCTTCTGCATTGTTCGGTCTCATGTCTCTCATCTTTCTCTTGGCAATGCCCCATAGATTCTCTATAGGGTTCAGGTCAGGCGAGTTTGATGGCCAATCCAGCACAGTAATCCCAGGCTGGCGTTAGTGCATCAAGAGCCACCACACACAGACGGATACTGGACATGGGCTTCTAATGTCGTATACCTCTTATCATGCTGCTCCTGAACAACAAACAACGTCAGAAGCGTCTTACCTGGGCTACATAAAAAAAGAACTGGTTTGTTGCTCAGTGGTCCAAAGTCCTCTTTTCTGATAAGAGCAAATTTTGCATCTCATTTGGAAACCAAGGTCTGAGAGTATGGAGGAAGAATGTAGAGGCACACAATCCAAGATGCTTGAAGTCCAGTGTGAAGTTTCCACAGTCTGTGTTGATTTGGGGAGTCATGTCATCTGCTGGTGTTGGTCCACTGTGCTTTATTAAGTCCAGAGTCAACGCAGCTAACTACCAATACATTTTAGAGCACTTCATGCTTCCTTCAGCAGACAAGCTTTATGGAGATCTGACTTCATTTTCCAGCAGGACTTGGCACCAGCCCACACTGCCAAAAGTACCAAAACCTGGTTTAAAAATTGTGGGATTATTGTGCTGGATTGGCCAGCAAACTCACCTGACCTGATCCCCAGAGAGAATCTATGGGGCATTGCTAAGAGAAAGATGAGACCGAAAAATCAGAAGAGTTGAAGGCCGCTATTGAAGCATCCTGGTCTTCCATAACACCGCAGCAGTTCCACAGACTGATAGAATCCATGCCACGCCGCATTGAGGCAGTAATTCATGCAAAAGGGACCCAAACCAAGTACTGAGTACTGATTATACTTTTCAGAGGGCCGACATTTCTGTATTTAAAATCCTTTTTTTATTTATTTTGTGTAATATTCTAATTTTCTGAGATTTTGGATTTGGGGCTTATGTTAAGATGTAAGCCACAACCATCAAAATTATAACAAATAAAGGCTTGAAATATCTCACTTTGCATGTAATGAGTCAATATAATATATTAGTTTCACCTTTTAAGTTGAATTACTGAAATAAATGAACTTTTGCACGATATTCAAATTTTTTGAGTTTCACCTGTACAGCTGTGGTGCCTAATGGTTAAAATACAAAAAGTTTGTTGATATTTCAGGTTATTCACGTTTTATCTTTATTCATGCCTTCTTATATAGGAGCCAACTTTTAAAAATAATTGGGGGTTATCTCTTCACTCTGCCGTCAATGACACTGAAAAATGTGTCATTGAGTTTAGTGGCAGCAGCAAATCAAGTATTGGGCGTCCTTAAGCACCCATAGAGCTGGCTTCTGTACAAAATAAAAAATATTTATTCTGACCATTTTTTTATTTGTATGTTAATATGTAAGTTTCCAACTGTAGTAAATTACTTGACTTGAAATCAACAATTAAATCTGAATGATAATTCACAAAATGGATATACAGCAGATTTTCTTATTTTAATTCATACTAGAAACATAGAATTTGACGGCAGATAAGAACGACTTGGCCCATCTAGTCTGCCTCTTTTTTTTTTTTTTTACCATACTTTTATCTAAAACCTTATTTGATCCTTATTTCTTTGTAAGGATATCCTTATGTCTAGCCCATGTATGTTTAAATTGCTCTACTGTCTTAGCCTCTACCACCTCTGATGGGTGGCTATTCCACATGTCCACTACCCTTCTGTGAAGTAATTTTTCCTCTAATATTCCCTTAACCTACCTCCCTCCAGTCTCAGTGCATGTCTTCGTGTCCTGTTCTCTTCATTTGAAGAATGTTTCCCTCCTGGACTTGGTTAAAACCCTTGATATGTTTTAAAGTTTTTTTTATCATGTCCCCCATTTCCCTTCCCTGCTCAAAACTACTGTATACATATTGAGATTTTTTAGTCTTTCTGGGTGTGTTTTGCTATGTAGGCAGTGCACCATTTTAGTTGCCCTTCTTTGTACAGTCTCTGATGTATTAATAACCTTTTGAAGATATGGGCTCCAGAATTGAACACAGTATTTTAGATGAGGCCGTACCAATGACCTATACAGTGGCTTTATTGCTTCTTTCTTTCTGCTGCTGATTCCTCTCCCAGTGCAGCCAAGCATCTGACTAGCCTTCCTCATTGATTTGTTACATTGCTTACCTCCCTTTAAGTCACCTGAAATAGTGACTCCTAGATCCCTTTCCTCTTCAGTAGTTTCCAGTATAGGGCCATTAATACTATATTTAGCCTTTGGATTTATGAGTCCCAAGTGCATGATTTTGCATTTTTTGGCATTAAACTGTAATTGCCAAATTCCTGACCATTCCTCTAGTCTACCTAGATCCTCAATCATGTGTTTTACCCCTCCTGGGGTGTCTATCATGTTGCATACCTTTGTGTCATTTGCAAAAAGGCATACTTTCTAATGTGTTTTGCTTCCATTGAGTGTGGAAGCCATGGGCAAAAATTTTAAGAATTACACAAATATTAATTTTCACAAAGTCTGCTGCCTCAGTTTTTATGATGGCAATTTGCACATACTCCAGAATGTCATGAAGAGTAATCAGATGAATTGCAATTAATTGCAAAGTCCCTCTTTGCCAATGAACTTAATCCCAAAAACATTTAAATTGCGTTTCAGCCCTGCCACAAAAGGACCAGGTGACATAATGTCAGTAATTCTCTCTTTAACACAGGTGAGAGTGTTGACACGGATAAGGCTAGAGATCACTCTGTCATGCTATTTGAGTTAGAATAACAGACTGGAAGCTTTAAAAGGAGGATGGTGCTTGAAATCATTGTTCTTCCTCTGTTAACTATGGTTACCTGCAAGGAACCACATGCAGTCATCACTGCTTTGCACAAAATAGGCGTCACAGGCAAGGACATTGCTGCTAGTAACATTGCACCTAAATCAACCATTTATCAGATCATCAAGAACTTCAAGGAGCTAGGTTCAATAGTTGTGATAAAGGCTTCAGGACATCCAAGAACATCCAGCAAGCGCAAGGACCGTCTTGATTCAACTGCAGGATGGGGGCACCACCACTGCAGAGCTTGTTCAGGAATGGCAGCAGGCAAGAGTGAGTGCACCTGCACACACGGTGAGGCAAATACTTATTTAGGATGGCCTGGTGTCAAGGGCAGCAAAAAAGCCACTTCTCTCCAGGAAAAACATCAGGGACAGACTGATATTCTACAAAAGGTACAGGGATTGGACTGCTGAGGACTGTGGTGAAGTCCTTTTTCTCTGATGAATTCTCTTTCAGCTTGTTTGGATCATCCTGAGACAATTCATGTGTGGAGTTGCTTCTCAGTGAAGGGAGTGGGCTCGCTCACAATTTTGCCTAAGAACACAGCCATGAATAAAGAATGGGACCAAAACATCCTCCAAGAGCAACTTCTTCCAACCATCCAAGAACAGTTTGGTAAAGAACAATGGCTTTTCAAGCATGATGGAGCACCTTGCCTTAAGCATAAGTGATAACTAAGTAGCTCTGGGAACAAAACATAAAAATTTTGGGTCCATGGCCAGGAAATACCCAGATCTTGATCCCATTGAGAACTTGTGTTCAATCCTCAAGAGGTCGTTGGACAAACAGCCCACAAATTCTGACAAACTCCAAGCATTGATTAGGCTTTAATGTGCGGCCATCAGTCAGTATGTGGCCAAGAAATTGATTGACGGCATGCCAGGGCGAATTGCAGAGGTCTTGAAAAAGAAGGGTCAACATTGCAGATATTGACTCTTTGCATAAACTTAATGTAATTGTCAATAAAAGCCTTTGATACTTATGCAATGTTTGTAATTTTACTTTTGTATACCATCGTAACATCTTACAAAAAGGTCTGAAAAAACGAAAGCAGCAAACTGTTAAAATCAATACTTGTGTCATTCTCAAAACTCTTGGCCATGGCTGTACATCGGTTTCCACTCTGGGTTCTAAAGTAAAATATCATATGTCTTTAGGAAAGTTTTTTTTTAACATTCGCATAAAGTAAATTTGCAGCTTTGAAGTATATTTGAATTGCAGACTATGGTGGTCATTCCGAGTTGTTAGCTCGCTAGCTACTTTTAGCAGCAATGCAAACGCAAAGCCGCCGCCATCTGGGAGTGTATCTTAGCATAGCAGAATTTCTAACGAAAGATTAGCAATTCTGTTATTAAGTATTTCCTTGCAGTTTCTGAGTAGCTCCAGACCTACTCCTAGATTGCGATCACCTCAGTCCGTTTAGTTCCTGGTTTGACGTCACAAACACGCCCAGCGTTCGGCCAGCCACTCCCCCGTTTCTCCAGCCACTCCTGCGTTTTCTGCTGGCACGCCTGAGTTTTTTAGCACACTCCTGGAAAATGCTCAGTTACCACCCAGAAACACCCACTTCCTGTCAATCATTCTCAGATCAACAGAGGGACTGAAAAGCTTTGTTGGCCCATGAGTAAAATAGCATAGTTTTGTGTAAAATTGCTTAGTGCGTGCGCCATGCGGTGCATACGCATGCGCAGAACTGGCGGATTTTAGCCTATTAGCAATTCTGCTAAAAATAGCAGCGAGCGAACAACTCGGAATGACCACCTATGTTCAATTATGTCTCAATAAAAATGTACCTTAGCTAGGGCCTGATAAAGACTAAAGACTTCATTGCTGGTCACCGCTACCATTAGGCAAACCTAGGCAGTTGCTTAGTGTACCAGTAGTTAGGAGACGCCTAAAATAGTTCATTATTGGCATAATGAGTGTGATGTACTAACCAGTTGTGGTACATCCCACCCCGCATCTCATTGATAGTAATCGCATATGTATATGCGCTTAATATTGCATGGGACAGCTCTTCCAATAAGAGCTGCCCTTTTTGATGCCGGCGTTTCCAGGTTTTGGCCCCAGGAGTCATGTACAGAGGGCCGCAGTGGGTGCTGGGAGGGATTCCAGTTGGATACCCCTCAGAATAAAATGTGGATAGAAGCCCATAGGCTTCTATTTCTGGCGTTACCTCTGCTCCGAAAGCCCTGGGTTGAAGGGCTTAGCACCTGTGGAAATGCGGTAAAATGCTGGTTGCTCGCAGCAGCTTTGCATTTGCAGTCCTTAGCATACTACCTCCTCCATGCATTCGCGATGCATTGTTCATCTGCGACTGCAGGCTGAGTAAGCTTCAGGCTGCCGTTACAGTGCAGCTTGCGGGGCCAAGGAAACTGTGTCTCACAACGCAATCCTTGGCAAGACACGCCCCCGGGACTGCAAGTAAAAGTCCACAAGTCCAGCACTACCATATATTAATAACACAAATACCACTGAAGCCACTTGACAGTATCAAAGTGTTTACTCTTCAGAAAATATTTCAATGATCAGATGTTTGATTTTTACTATGAGTGGTTGTAATAAAATTCTGACAGATAAGCCATTTCATCTCACAATACATAGAAATGTTCGACTAATGCCTTGCCCCGGGTGATACAAATCATAGTTTCGGCCCTGGTGTACTGGAGCAACAATGATTGTATATAATCTCTGGACATGATATATTGCGTCGTCGTACAAATGATTGCATAGTGTGTATGCTCTGTATCGTGCTCTGGGATTTAGCAAAATTGGAACGATTGTTCAAAACAAAAACATTGTTTACGTATTTAAAGTTTTTTTTTTTTTTAAAGTGATACGCAGCTAATTGTCTGACTGTACCTATTTAATGAGCGCAGTATCACCACATATATTGCAGCTCCTGAGAAAAATCTGCATTAAAATACACCCTCTGGGATTTAACGACTGGGGAAAGCCATAGTTTTCAGCACTTAACGCAAAATCTATGGCTTAATACACGCTACCTTGGGGTTACTGTGAGGATAAAAAGATCAATTAATTGAATACTGTAGCTACAGCATTGAAACTAAAGCTTTACCCGCATTGTAAACACAGCAAGTAATTGAACATGTCCCATAAACACCTTTGCCATTTGGGGATCTTTGAAATATATGTATCCACGTTAGTGATAGTTTGAATAAAAAAAAGAAACACTTTCGTGGTGCATTATAAACAATGGACCTGTCCCCTGTTGTGTATTAACAAAATTGCTTTTTTGGGATGCAGTGAGGACTGGACAGAGATGATGCAAATCTTTGTCACTATGCCCCACTTGTCTTGTGGATCAATATGTAGGCAAGTTACGTAGCCCATACACTTGCGAGAGATCGGGTTCAATCTTTCGATTTCGACCGCATCTGTGAGATAAATCGGAGGATTGTATGCACATTTTAGGTACCATGCGACGCGATGCGCAGGCGCGCCGGTCGAATGTCGCGTCACAAGATATTAAGTGCTACACTTAATATTTATCGCACCGCAGTGCGATTTCATGCGTTTTTAAAAACACGAGATATATCGCACTGCGATGCACGATGGGCACCCGGCCGCTCCCACTAGGCGGTGACGTGCCCATCATGTGCTTACCATGCGATCTATCGCATGATCACATGGTAATCACTTTGGCAGTTCAGGTGCGATTTCATCGCACCTGAACTGCCGCTGCGATGCGTCGCGGGGCATCGCACAAGTGTATGGGGACCATGAGCGTGCTGCCTTCGTCTGTTTCATAGTCGCTGTTTCTGACGTGTAAACTGTACAGCATGATGTTCTGGTTACATATGCACAAGTATCAGGACTATCGTTCTTTATTTTTTTAACCATAAACAAAGTATTTATTACCTTTTATAGAGTAAATTCAATAGCAGTTATCACATAAGAAATATAATATTCTTTGTGTATATAGAGGCTATTGAAATAGGTGTGCTGTTGTTACCAAGTTGAAGACTTGCATTGTCACCCTAATTTCAATAGACCCCTTTGTTTTTATTGTGATCACCTCCTATTTGTTAAACTTCTGTTTGTTTGTTTTTTTGTTTTTACTTATGTAAAGAGAGAGACTAGATGGGACAAGTTGTTCTTTTATACCAGACCTGGCCAACCTGTGGCTCTCAATCTGTTGTGAAACTACACATCCCAGAATGCCCTGCCACAGGTTCAGCATTCCCTAATAGCAAAACTGTTGCAGGGCATGTTGGGAATTGTAGTTTCACAACAGCTGAAGAGCCACAGGTTGGCCAGGCCTGTTCTAGACCATCAAATTCTAGGTTTCTGTGTAAGTTTGTTGATATGGAAAACAGTGACACCTACAGGCAGCAACAATGCTACCCTTCAAGTAAAAAGAGTAGCAGCATGAGAGGTCATTATGTACTATTCTGTAAAATCTAGGACATCTTTATTACTATTTCTTGATTTAATTCTGATAATATATGTACTTTAGCAAAAGATTAATCAAAAACCATTATAATATCCCAATATGTTCCTTACAATGTCCTACTTACATTTTGCAGACCTGTTCAAGCAAGTAGCAAGCTCTACTGGATTTTGTGACCAGCGGAGACTGGGCCTCCTCCTTCATGACGCTATTCAGATTCCACGGCAGCTGGGTGAAGTGGCCTCCTTTGGCGGAAGTAACATAGAACCCAGTGTCAGGAGCTGCTTTCAATTTGTAAGTATCTATTTTATTGTATTCATCTCCAATAGAGATTTTTTATTTGCATGTATTTTAACTTGGTTGCAAGAAATAAAAGGACTTTATTTTCTTCCTGGGAATTGTTCCTAGAATTTTTAATTATAGGTCATTAATCTCTTCTTTGGTATTGAATTGTGAGGTTTTTTTAATGTGTTAAGTTTTTTTGTCTTTTGCATAATTATTTCTTCATAACAGACATAGCTCAGTAACAGCAGGGTTCCATCAGACTTAAGCTCCTTAAATATAACAGGGATTTAAAGATTTGTTTGTGATGAATAGAGAATATCTGTAGTACATTGATGTCTTGATTAAAAGTATATTCAGAAATTTTGCCTAATTTACTTCAGCATTTCCATTTTGCAGGGAGTTAGATAGGTGCTTTTGTGCAGGTATTGCTATATAATTCCTCTTTATCTGGTGACGCAAAAGGGTGAGCATTTTTACAACTGTATGTAATTGTCTTTTTTACTGAGCTGCTGGAATTCTTTACGTTTCCATTTCCACCCTTTATGGTTTATTAAGCATTCCGAATAAGTTTCCATACGTGGGTTTTATATACTTCCCATCTACGTATCATGAAGCTGATTGGATGATGCTTATGATGGCACCCATTCACTGCTGTCCTTTTTTACCTCCAACTTTGTACTCTGTGAAGAAGGTCTAGGTCAGGGAGGTGAGACCTCAAATTGAGACTTATTTATTAAATACCGACGTCTATACTGTATGTATATTTGTACTGTATATCCTACTATATAATCCTACTAAACTGTATGTCTGACGTGCAGAGATTTCTCCAGGGGAACGCGTGTGCCCTGTAAAACCCTCCCCTTCCCTGCTGAGTGGCTTTACAGTCTCTCGTGATGAAAAAGTTAAATATTGGCTATACCGGAAATGGTGGCCTCTTCTGCATGCTGCGTTGACAGATTTAGCAATTGTAACTCACAAGTTACAGATAATAATGAATTAGTTAAATATTTCAGAAGTAACTAAAATAAGAGTGTGAAAGCTACTATATATTTGTCAACTTACAGATTAGTTGAGTACTAGTACCTTTTCTCTGACGTCCTAGTGGATGCTGGGAACTCCGTAAGGACCATGGGGAATAGCGGCTCCGCAGGAGACTGGGCACAAAAAGTAAAAGCTTTAGACTAGCTGGTGTGCACTGGCTCCTCCCCCTATGACCCTCCTCCAAGCCTCAGTTAGATTTTTGTGCCCGAACGAGAAGGGTGCAAGCTAGGTGGCTCTCCTGAGCTGCTTAGAAGTAAAAGTTTAAATAGGTTTTTTATTTTCAGTGAGTCCTGCTGGCAACAGGCTCACTGCATCGTGGGACTAAGGGGAGAAGAAGCGAACTCACCTGACTGCAGAGTGGATTGGGCTTCTTGGCTACTGGACATTAGCTCCAGAGGGACGATCACAGGTTCAGCCTGGATGGGTCCCGGAGCCGCGCCGCCGGCCCCCTTACAGAGCCAGAAGAGCGAAGAGGTCCGGAGAAAGCGGCGGCAGAAGACGTTCCTGTCTTCAAATAAGGTAGCGCACAGCACTGCAGCTGTGCGCCATTGCTCTCAGCACACTTCACACTCCGGTCACTGAGGGTGCAGGGCGCTGGGGGGGAGCGCCCTGAGACGCAATAAAAATGATATAAAAACCTTATATGGCTAAATAAAATGCATCACATATAGCTCCTGGGCTATATGGATGCATTTATCCCCTGCCAGTTTCCTGAAAAAAGCGGGAGAAAAGGCCGCCGTGAAGGGGGCGGAGCCTTTCTCCTCAGCACACAAGCGCCATTTTCTTTCACAGCTCCGCTGGAAGGACGGCTCCCTGACTCTCCCCTGCAGTCCTGCACTACAGAAACAGGGTAAAACAGAGAGGGGGGCACTATTGGCAGCTAATATATAATACAGCAGCTATAACAGGGAGTAACACTTATATAAGGTTATCCCTGTATATATATAGCGCTCTGGTGTGTGCTGGCAAACTCTCCCTCTGTCTCCCCAAAGGGCTAGTGGGGTCCTGTCCTCTATCAGAGCATTCCCTGTGTGTGTGCTGGGTGTCGGTACGATTGTGTCGACATGTATGAGGAGGAAAATGATGTGGAAGCAGAGCAATTGCCTGTGTTAGTGATGTCACCCCCTAGGGAGTCGACACCAGACTGGATGGTAGTAATTAAAGAATTACGTGACAATGTCAGCACTTTGCAAAAAACTGTTGACGACATGAGACAGCCGACAAATCAATTAGTGCCTGTTCAGGCGTCTCAGACACCGTCAGGGTCGTTAAAACGCCCGTTACCTCAGATGGTCGACACAGACCCTGACACGGATACTGAATCCAGTGTCGACGGTGACGAGACAAACGTAATGTCCAGTAGGGCCACACGTTACATGATCACGGCAATGAAGGAGGCATTGAACATTTCTGACACTACGTAATGTCCAGTAGGGCCACACGTTACATGATCACGGCAATGAAGGAGGCATTGAACATTTCTGACACTACAAGTACCACAAAAAAGGGTATTATGTGGGGTGTGAAAAAACTACCAGTGGTTTTTCCTGAGTCAGATGAATTAAATGAGGTGTGTGATAAAGCGTGGGTTTCCCCCGATAAAAAACTGCTGATTTCTAATAAATTATTGGCACTATACCCTTTCCCGCCAGAGGTTAGGGCACGTTGGGAAACACCCCCTAGGGTAGATAAGGCGCTCACACGCTTATCAAAACAAGTGGCGTTACCGTCTCCTGATACGGCCGCTCTCAAGGAACCAGCTGATAGAAGGCTGGAAAATATCTTAAAAGGTATATACACACATACCGGTGTTATACTGCGACCAGCGATCGCCTCAGCCTGGATGTGCAGCGCTGGAGTGGCTTGGTCGGATTCCCTGACTGAAAATATTGATACCCTGGATAGGGACAGTATATTATTAACTATAGAGCATTTAAAGGATGCATTACTATATATGCGAGATGCACAGAGGGATATTTGCACCCTGGCATCTAGAGTAAGTGCGATGTCCATTTCTGCCAGAAGAACGTTATGGACGCGACAGTGGTCAGGTGATGCGGATTCCAAACGACATATGGAAGTATTGCCGTATAAAGGGGAGGAGTTATTTGGGGTCGGTCTATCGGACCTGGTGGCCACAGCAACGGCTGGAAAATCCACCTTTTTACCCCAGGTCACCTCTCAGCAGAAAAAGACACCGTCTTTTCAAACCCAGTCCTTTCGTCCCTATAAGGGCAAGAGGGAAAAAGGCCGCTCGTTCCTGCCCCGGGGCAGAGGAAGGGGAAAAAGACTGCATCATGCAGCCTCTTCCCAGGAGCAGAAGCCCTCCCCCGCTTCTGCCAAGTCCTCAGCATGACGCTGGGGCTCTGCAAGCAGACTCGGGCACGGTGGGGGGCCGTCTCAAGAATTTCAGCGCGCAGTGGGCTCACTCGCAAGTGGACCCCTGGATCCTGCAGGTAGTATCACAGGGGTACAAATTGGAATTCGAGACTTCTCCCCCTCGCCGGTTCCTGAAGTCTGCTCTACCAACGTCTCCCTCCGACAGGGAGGCAGTATTGGAAGCTATTCACAAGCTGTATTCCCAGCAGGTGATAATCAAGGTACCCCTCCTACAACAGGGAAAGGGGTATTATTCCACGCTGTTTGTGGTACCGAAGCCGGACGGCTCGGTGAGACCAATTTTAAATCTAAAATCTTTGAACACTTACATAAAAAGGTTCAAATTCAAGATGGAGTCACTCAGAGCAGTGATAGCGAACCTGGAAGAAGGGGACTATATGGTATCTCTAGACATCAAGGATGCTTATCTCCATGTCCCAATCTACCCTTCTCACCAAGGGTACCTCAGGTTTGTGATACAAAACTGTCATTATCAGTTTCAGACGCTGCCGTTTGGATTGTCCACGGCACCACAGGTCTTTACCAAGGTAATGGCCGAAATGATGATTCTTCTTCGAAGAAAAGGCGTATTAATTATCCCTTACTTGGACGATCTCCTGATAAGGGCAAGGTCCAGGGAACAGTTAGAGGTCGGAGTAGCACTATCTCAGGTAGTGCTACGTCAGCACGGGTGGATTCTAAATATCCCAAAATCACAGCTGATTCCGACAACACGTCTACTGTTCCTAGGGATGATTCTGGACACAGTCCAGAAAAAGGTGTTTCTCCCGGAGGAGAAGGCCAGGGAGTTATCCGAGCTAGTCAGGAACCTCCTAAAACCAGGACAAGTGTCAGTGCATCAGTGCACGAGAGTCCTGGGAAAAATGGTGGCTTCTTACGAAGCGATTCCATTTGGAAGATTCCATGCAAGAACTTTTCAGTGGGATCTGCTGGACAAATGGTCCGGATCGCATCTTCAGATGCATCAGCGGATAACCCTATCTCCAAGGACAAGGGTATCTCTCCTGTGGTGGTTACAGAAGGCTCATCTTCTAGAGGGCCGCAGATTCGGCATTCAGGATTGGATGCTGGTAACCACGGATGCCAGCCTGAGAGGCTGGGGAGCAGTCACACAGGGAAGAAATTTCCAGGGCTTGTGGTCAAGCATGGAAACGTCTCTTCACATAAATATCCTAGAGCTAAGGGCCATTTACAATGCCCTAAGTCAAGCAAGGCCTCTGTTTCAGGGTCAACCGGTATTGATCCAGTCGGACAACATCACGGCTGTCGCCCACGTAAACAGACAGGGCGGCACAAGAAGCAGGAGGGCAATGGCAGAAGCTGCAAGGATTCTCCGCTGGGCGGAAAATCATGTGATAGCACTGTCAGCAGTGTTCATTCCGGGAGTGGACAACTGGGAAGCAGACTTCCTCAGCAGACACGACCTCCACCCGGGGGAGTGGGGACTTCATCCAGAAGTCTTCCAAGTGATTGTAAACCGTTGGGAAAAACCAAAGGTGGACATGATGGCGTCCCGTCTCAACAAGAAACTGGACAGATATTGCGCCAGGTCAAGGGACCCTCAGGCAATAGCGGTGGACGCTCTGGTAACTCCGTGGGTGTTCCAGTCGGTATATGTGTTCCCTCCTCTTCCTCTCATACCAAAAGTACTGAGAATCATAAGAAGGAGAGGAGTAAGAACGATACTCGTGGCTCCGGATTGGCCAAGATTTACTTGGTACCCGGAGCTGCAAGAGATGCTCACGGAGGACCCGTGGCCTCTACCTCTAAGGAAGGACCTGCTCCAGCAGGGACCTTGTCTGTTCCAAGACTTACCGCGGCTGCGTTTGACGGCATGGCGGTTGAACGCCGGATCCTGAAGGAAAAAGGCATTCCAGATGAAGTCATCCCTACCTTGATCAAGGCCAGGAAAGATGTAACTGCAAAACATTATCATCGCATTTGGCGAAAATATGTTGCGTGGTGTGAGGCCAAGAAGGCCCCTACGGAGGAATTTCAACTGGGTCGTTTCCTACATTTCCTGCAAGCAGGATTGTCTATGGGCCTAAAATTAGGATCCATTAAGGTTCAAATTTTGGCCCTGTCGATCTTCTTCCAGAAAGAACTGGCTTCAGTGCCTGAAGTTCAGACGTTTGTCAAAGGGGTACTGCATATACAGCCTCCTTTTGTGCCGCCAGTGGCACCTTGGGATCTCAATGTAGTTTTAGGGTTCCTAAAATCACATTGGTTTGAACCACTTGCCACAGTGGATTTGAAATATCTCACATGGAAAGTGGTAATGCTGTTGGCCCTGGCTTCAGCCAGGCGCGTATCAGAATTGGCGGCTTTATCCTATAAAAGCCCTTACCTGATATTTCATTCGGATAGGGCGGAATTGAGGACTCGTCCTCAATTTCTCCCTAAGGTGGTTTCAGCGTTTCACATGAATCAACCTATTGTGGTACCTGTGGCTACTAGGGACTTGGAGGACTCCAAGTTGCTGGACGTAGTCAGGGCCCTGAAAATATATGTTTCCAGGACGGCTGGAGTCAGAAAATCTGACTCGCTGTTTATACTGTATGCACCCAACAAGCTGGGTGCTCCTGCTCCTAAGCAGACGATTGCTCGTTGGATTTGTAGTACAATTCAACTTGCACATTCTGTGGCAGGCCTGCCACAGCCAAAATCTGTAAAAGCCCATTCCACAAGGAAGGTGGGCTCATCTTGGGCGGCTGCCCGAGGGGTCTCGGCTTTACAACTTTGCCGAGCAGCTACTTGGTCAGGGGCAAACACGTTTGCTAAATTCTACAAATTTGATACCCTGGCTGAGGAGGACCTGGAGTTCTCTCATTCGGTGCTGCAGAGTCATCCGCACTCTCCCGCCCGTTTGGGAGCTTTGGTATAATCCCCATGGTCCTTACGGAGTTCCCAGCATCCACTAGGACGTCAGAGAAAATAAGAATTTACTTACCGATAATTCTATTTCTCATAGTCCGTAGTGGATGCTGGGCGCCCATCCCAAGTGCGGATTGTCTGCAATACTTGTATATAGTTATTGTTACAAACAAATCGGATTGTTTATTGTTGGAAGCCATCTTTTCAGAGGCTCCTACGGTTATCATACTGTTAACTGGGTTCAGATCACGAGTTGTACGGTGTGATTGGTGTGGCTGGTATGAGTCTTACCCGGGATTCAAGATCCTTCCTTATTATGTACGCTCGTCCGGGCACAGTATCTTAACTGAGGCTTGGAGGAGGGTCATAGGGGGAGGAGCCAGTGCACACCAGCTAGTCTAAAGCTTTTACTTTTTGTGCCCAGTCTCCTGCGGAGCCGCTATTCCCCATGGTCCTTACGGAGTTCCCAGCATCCACTACGGACTATGAGAAATAGAATTATCGGTAAGTAAATTCTTATTTTTTACAATGCAAGTTGCAATGACGCCATTCATGGCATCTCTCCTTCTGGCATCTCCAAAATAACCCAGGTAAAAATTTGGCAGGTATGGGGAAGGTTGTCGCGGTCTGGTGCCTACATCGATGGCAATTACGCCTCTGACTTTATTGTGTTATACAGTAATGAGAATTACTACCTTTATACCTATCTTCTATGTGTATTTATACTGTAGGTTTTATATATTCTTTATTGAAAGAATGGTCATTGCTCTGTCGTATTCTGTGTTTCTGTACATTCTATCTTTATCTAGGATCAGTGTCATGCACATGATTGGTTTGTGTATTTGACAACATTGGATTAGTACTGCAAGTGATCAGCTCTTGTTTTCCTTTTACTGCATTAATGATTCTGCTTACAATATTTCCTCTGCCATGCGTGGGTTGAGATGTACTGACAGACCTCACACTGGAGCCTCTTACAGAACAGTATTTTAGAATACTGAATAGTTTTGTAGCGCTGTGCCCTATTATGCAAGCACAGGTCCTAGCTGAAGGGAATACCAAGGCTGTGCTTACAATATGCTATAAAACAAATCTTTATCTCTTGGGAATATAATACAGACTCAATTTTTACCAGTGACCTAGGGCAAGCTATTTTATCTCACAGTTCCTCAGTTTACTAAAGTGTAATTGGGTGAGAAGTAATAACTAATAACAGTGTCGCTTTATTCAAAGCTCTTCTCCCCTTCAGATTCGCTACTCAGAGTAAATGTTTGCTTGCATATATATTTGTAAAGTGCATTTCTTATAGAGCCGCAAAAGTGAAAAAACAAATCAGCAATGGAAGCAGAGGCTGTCTTATTGAATGCATCAGTTGCCGCATTGGAAATGTATTTCTTCCAAAGATTTAAAGAATTAAAAAAGTGCTTTGTTTCTTTATATCTGCCTGTTATTTTCTACAGTATTTGTGATCTAAAAGCACATAACTAGTAGCCAGCCACTTCACTGATAACATCGAGTGTGCTGCTCAGATAATTTGTCTTTTTGGACTACTTGAAAGCAGATAAAATGCATCTTATTATTAATGCATTTTCTCACTTGATACCTAAAAGAGAACACCAAAATGACTTCATCTGGAAGTGGTTTAGTTTTCTTTGTCATAATTAAAGCTATTTAAGTAATTTATAGCTATTTTGGCTGGTACAATTCTTTTTCTGTATTTTTTATTTTTGTACAGCAAATTTAATGCAGTATTGTCGCTTTGCGTATACGTTGGTTGCTGGCGGCCGGGATCCCGGCGGTCAGCATACCGATGCCGGGATCCCGGCCGCCAGAATGCTACCCGAGGGGCGAGCGCACCAAAGACACTTGCGGGCTTGGTGGCTCACACCGCTTGCCACAGGATCTATTCCCACTCTGTGGGTGTCACGGACTCCCACGAGTGGGAATAGCCCCTGTTAGCCAGGATTCCGGTTGGCGGCATATTGAGTGTTCGGGATCGCTGTGACTGTATGCTGACCGTCGGGATACCGGGCGTCGGCAACGTAGCCGCATCCTGTATGGTCCCCTCCACTAAATGCATGCATTCCCATGCTTGAAACAAACCTTAGATTGACAAGAGATACTATGCAATGTGACCTAACCAATCCATGACTTATTGCATAGTAAGAACATTTATCCGGTGAAGATGGCTATATTTATAAAACTGAGATCACTATGATGAAGAGCAAATTATGTTCTGATGGAAAGTCTTGCAGAAAAGAAGTTGCCTGAATGGCAGAGGCAATTGGCAGTGTAAAGATGTGTCCTCCTACATCTTTGCTGCAGTCACGCCAACAGCCCTTTTTGGCACGCAAGGTCGCATGAGAATCTTCTAGCGTTGGGTGTCCTTTTTTTGCTGAAAATATGTCTTAGTCGCAATGCAGTGTGACTAAGACACACAAGGAGACTGATATGACACCTGTATATCTGTGTGTGACTGAGTCTCTGAATCTGTATACAAAGTGCTACATTGTAGCAGCCGCAGCTTTTTCCAATACAAGTTCTCCTCTGCGCCGTATACAGATTGTCACACATCAAATTAATCTGTCATATGAAATTAATCAGAACAATCTCCCAGCGCATCCTAGTTGCATTGCGTTGCGACTAAGACACAATTTTGAGGACAAAAAGAGTCCCAAAGTTAGAGTTGCACAGGACCTGGAGTCTCACTCACACCAAGCATCTTGCGCTGCGTGGCGTATTAAGGCTGGATATGAGTATGCATCTGTATGCACAAGGTGAACCTTAATTTATTTGAAAAGAATCCCTCAAAATAATTTGCTCTGAATTCACTTGATTTACCCCTTTAGAGAAACTGCCACTGGACATATATATACTTTCCCTTAGTCCTCATTGATAGAGACAATGTTTTTTTTTTTATTAGCAAACAATCCTGAGCTGTTTCAATTTCCCATTAGAGGAAAACATTACAAGCACTTCTGCTGCTGAACCGACCCCACACACTCCAGCTTTGTGCAGGTCTTCCACTTCTCTAGCCTCCAGTGAGAGAGATTGCAGTATGTGACTTCATTAAATGTGGCCTTCTCATTGTACATTGTCACTTGTGATATAGATTACATGTTTACCACTGACATCGCTTTCCCACATACATAAATGTGCTGTCAGGTTTCCAGATGAATTCTCTCCTAATGTTTGTACCAGTGGATAATGGGATATGTTGTTATACCTTAATCCTAAAATGTTTGTTCCTATTGAATTGTAAAATTAGTATCTGCTAAGATTTTATTTTTCAGAGGACCGAAAGTCTATTATGTTATGCTTTTGATCAGTTAGAATGGCATTTATTATTATGTGTAATGCCCTGGTTCATTAAATATTAAGATAATTAAAATTGTCCGATATGGACAAAAAACAACAACCAGATGGTGTTCAGTACCTGTGGGAATGGGACTGCCTCTGGAAATTGGGGTCCAATTCATTCTATAGAGATTAGTCACAATTTGTTTTACCAACTTTGGTGCTAAAGGCTGGTTGCACATAGTTGCCTTTGAATCTTAAATACTGCACTTGTGCAAAGTGCATGTGAGAAAACCAGAAATACTATGCAATTGTGCGTCGCCTCCAATATGCAGTCACAGTATAAAAACAAGTGGTTATGGAGATGTTGAAAAAGAATGCATTTTATGAGGCATGTCGGATATGACATTTAAATGCTAATTAATTTACTTTTCTTTTTCTTTTCTTTTTTATGGTGTTTACACTAAAGAAGGGTTAAACTCCAGTTTCAGTTTTAGAAGCACATGTTTCACAGTCAAGCAATTTAATGTTGTATAGTCAGGAATATGTTGGATTGAATATATGAAATGCAAATAGAGATTATTATATTGCAAGATCTGCAGATTTGTTGTAAAAGAATGCTTTCAAAGATACTCACATCTGTGCTGCTGCTTAATCTGTTTTAAACACTTTCAGTACCTGGAGAATTTGCAAAGTGAGTGGAGCCTATGCCACTTTACTGGACAAACCACATATTGCTTCAGCTTGTCTAATTCAGTGTGCTCTGACCTGGTTCTTTAAATGTTTATGCGCTCAACATGGATAGTTGATCATGCTGGAGTGCAATAGGGGCGAGTATCTCTATTGAGGCATGATACCCAGTGGAGGGATGGACCACTGCATTTGTACACTTCCAGGAAAAGTACATTTAGTCATTTTTTCTTATGTTTTTTTTTCTCCTCGACCAATTGTACTTTTATTATACTGTATATAGTTATATCAAAGCTGCTTGAATTGCAGTATTTTGAATGTCTTGTAGCAAATCTAAACATACACTTTGTTAAAAGGTGTGCATGTTTTCTCCCAAATGATTGCAATATTTCTTACACATTGAATTTATGTTGGTGCATCTACAGCATATGAGGGCTTATTTATCAATAGAGCTTTGAGGGATATCTCCCCCCAAAAAACGCTGGTTTTAAAGCCGACAGTGTCCCTGTTCTCATTTTCAACATAATGGTGAATATACATACTGAACCCATATACATATGTGCTTGAACACAACAGTAGTCTAATTAAAACAAAGCATATTAAAAAGTGAGCCATGGCCGGTAAAGCAATTTCAGACATACAAATTAAATTTTGGGTTGAGTTCACTATCATGTGGGAAAGCCCCAACCACCCGGCAGTGCAATGCCATCTACTGCTGCTTGTTGTTCAAAACTTCATGAAGAAAACATTCTAGCTGATTCAGCAGATATGCATACGTGTTCTACAGGCAGATAAATTCCACTCTCTTCCAAATCCTGAGTCTAATATCTGGAGTTTATTATGCTTCCTTGTGAGTAGGACACAAGTAAAACTTGGGTCGCACCTGGTGACACCATCTGAGGGAGTGATGAAATAGAACTGCTCTGCTATTATGGTGTAGCTGGGGTGGCCAATATCGAGATCAGCTGGATCCCGGGATTTAGGCCAAAAATTGGCCGGGATTGAGTGAACAGGCAGCCCTCTAATGCTAGGCAGCGTTGAGTGTGAGGAAAAGTCCCATCCACCCGCCCCGCTAGATTGCCGCCGACGACTGTGAGGAAGAGTCTCACCCACCCACCCCGCTAGATTGAAGAGTTATGTGGGCAGGGTGGTGGGGAGAGGGGGGGGCAGATGGCCGGACGCATTAAAAAAGCCAATCCCGCGATACCTGGGATTGAAAAATGGCCCAGGATTGGCCACCTTAGGTGTAGCTGAGCAGCAATGATGGATGATGCGCATATGAAGTCCACAATACCACCCTGGTTGACAAAATTAGATTTTTTCAGTTTCATTCCAGCTTAATATCGTATTTTTAACTGTTTTTATTGTACCGCCTGAAACAATACAAATGGAGAGTACACATCAAAAGCATCATAGTGTTATTAAGTGAAGAATAAATAACAGCAGGATATTAATAATAGAAGCATTTGTCATGAACAAGGAGTGTTTTCATTAAGTGTAATACAGTTCTATGGGGGGTTTATAATTAGCCGTGATATCGCAGTTTCGCAATAACTTATTGCCGGTATCCTATTACTAGCGATACCTTATCAGAGATAAGTCTCCATATCATGGATTTCTCCTCAGCAGCTCAGAGCTGGTGATAAGTAGTGCACAATCCCTATTTTGAAGCTACAAATGTTGGGGATTGGTTATGAACCTCTTGGGCACCCCCTGAATGACTAATTAGGCACTTTAAAGTTTTTAATTCTTTTTAACTAGCCAATAATGAGATGTCATTTTTAAGGTTAATAAATGCAAAGTGATGGAAATTGGGGTACAAGGTATGGGACAGGTATATTGGGGTGCTTTGAGTGGGACAAGTGTTTTTAGACTTTTTTTTCTCAAAGTCCCCTAAAATGACTCAACTATAAACTTATACCAATTTTATGTACCCCAAATTTAATGAGAGCACTTATTTTGCTAATTCAAATTGCTTTCTATAATTTTTTCAAATTTAAAAAAAAAATGCATATAATACCCATTTGACCCAATTTAATGACACTAAATAGTTTTTTTTTATGGTCATTAAAAGACTTCTATTATGTTTTCCTATATTAGTTTGGCTTTTTGGGGGGGTACAGGGAGATTTCCCTATTTTCTCCTGTACTTATCACCGCTTTTGCCGGCTAGAATTATTGCGCGAATCCCGTTTTTGCCATTTTGGAATAGGATGGATGTGAAAAACGGGAGCAGGGGAGAGGGTTAGATAACTGTATTTTTCATGCGATAGGTGTGATAACAGACACTATCGTACATTGCATTATTGCTGCTATATGTTCTATGTAACATAGGTAACAATGTCAGCAAGCAAAGGTGGAATTGATATAGCTGTTGTACATTGTTTTACATAGGCAGAAAAAGAAAACAAAAGAAATACAGCAAGAAGAAAAAAGGGATGGGGGAAAGGAGAAGGGTGGCGCGCTAGAGGTGGAGAAAGTAGAGAGGGAGGAGGAGGCCACCCATCCAAAAGCCAACAGAAACATGCAGAGAACAGAAAGAGGCTAGTCCACCTGCACTGGCTGCTCATTCTTGTAATCATGATCTTATTTGAGCTTAAATGTCGGTAAGCAAGGAGTCAATATAGCTTTCCCAGATAATGATTAAAAAAAACCCTTAAAAAACCCCTGCATCTCTCTGTTTAGGGAGGCTTCAATCCAGTCCATTTTGGAAATGAAGAAAAGTTTGTCCCGAAAAACGTAAGAGAAGTTGGTTGAATACCATGTTTTGATTAGAATTAACTAGATATGAGCCGCTCAGATTTACTTTATGTTTGAATCTCAAAAACAGCATCTCATTGGCTATCAGGATGTTAAGTGTTTTGGGTAGCCAATAAGATAAATACGAATTTGCGCTAGTTTGATAAAAAGAACAGAGTAAATCTGAACTGCTAATCTCTGGAATTAACACTATATTAAGGTCTGTATAAACAATCCCATTTGTTTTTCGAATTTTATATAAGAAAGTGGTTTTGGATTTGCTGATAAGTATCCTCGCTGAACCTCTAAACATCACGTGTCATTTCTTTTGTACAGCATCTTGCAGAAATCTTTTCTAAGAAATACTCCAGATTGACTAAATGGAACAATACGATGGAAAGGAACAATCAAAGCAATGATTTTGATGTGCACTTTTTTTCCCTGAGTATATTTAGAAAGATAAATAGTGAAAACCGGAATGCAGCCTCCGTTTATTTTCCTTTTGGGAATATAGGACAATCCGGAACATGCTGATTGCAGTATTGTATAGTGCAGATGAATGAAAAAAAGCTCCTGTTTGTTTGTTTGGCATATTGTGTGGTCCCCTGACAGATCATGTTAGCCCTTGGAGAACAGTAATGCTCTCTGCTCAACCCCCACTCTTTGCAAAGCAGCACTGTAAATGTCATCAAAACAGCTCTACCTCTGCTTCCATTTCACTCGGGGTTTATGTGCCCTGTTTGTATGGCAGAACAAACGAATGTGACTGGTTTTCAAAAGCAAATACAGGCTGCAGAGTTTTCAGCTAGGTGTTTGCCCGCAGGGAAATGAAAAGTTGAAAGTGAACCTCTGCTCTGTGTAAGAAACAATTACTTTAAGGTTAGCTGTCTGCAATGGTACTTCCCACTCTACAGCTTTTCCTTACCATACTCCGCATTGGCAACTTATCTACCCCTGCAGATTTGCTGTCTTATTTCATTAGCATTGGAAGTTACAGCATATGTATGTGTGTGTGTGTGTGTGTCTGTATGTGTGTGTGTGTGTGTATATATATATATACATATATATATATACATATATATATATATATATATTAGAGATGTGCACCGGAAATTTTTCGGGTTTTGGATTCGGACGCGTTTTGGCAAAACCTCCCTGAAATTTTTTTGTCGGATTCGGGTGTGTTTTGGATTCGGGTGTTTTTTTACAAAAACCCCTCAAAAACAGCTTGAATCATAGAATTTGGGGGTCATTTTGATCCCATAGTATTATTAACCTCAATAACCATAATTTCCACTAATTTCCAGTCTATTCTGAACACCTCACATTATTATTTTTAGTCCTAAAATTTGCACCAAGGTCGCTGGATGACTAAGCTAAGCGACCCAGGTGGCCGACACAAACACCTGGCCCATCTAGGAGTGGCACTGCAGTGTCAGACAGGATGGCAGATTTAAAAAATAGTCCCCAAACAGCACATGATGAAAAGATAAATTAAAGAAAAAAGAGGTGCAAGATGGAATTGTCCTTGGGCCCTCCCACCCACCCTTATGTTGTATAAACAGGACATGCACACTTTAACAAACCCATCATTTCAGTGACAGGGTCTGCCACACGACTGTGACTGAAATGACTGGTTGGTTTGGGCCCCCACCAAAACAGAAGCAATCAATCTCTCCTTGCACAAACTGGCTCTACAGAGGCAAGATGTCCACCTCCTCCTCATCGTCCGATTCCTCACCCCTTTCACTGTGTACATCCTCCTCCTCACAGATTATTAATTCGTCCCCACTGGAATCCACCATCTCAGGTCCCTGTGTACTTTCTGGAGGCAATTGCTGCTGGCGAATGTCTCCACGGAGGAATTGATTATAATTCATTTTGATGAACATCATCTTCTCCACATTTTGTGAAAGTAATCTCGTACGCCGATTGCTGACAAGGTGACCGGCTGCACTAAACACTCTTTCAGAGTACACACTGGAGGGGGGGCAACTTAGGTCAAATAAAGCCAGTTTGTGCAAGGGCCTCCAAATTGCCTCTTTTTCCTGTCAGTATACGTACGGACTGTCTGACATGCCTACTTGGATGCGGTCACTCATATAATCCTCCATTCTTTCAATGGTGACAGAATCATATGCAGTGACAGTAGACGACATGTCGGTAATCGTTGGCAGGTCCTTCAGTCCAGACCAGATGTCAGCACTCGCTCCAGACTGCCCTGCATCACCGCCAGCGGGTGGGCTCGGAATTCTTAGCCTTTTCCTCGCAGCCCCAGTTGCGGGAGAATGTGAAGGAGGAGCTGTTGATGGGTCACGTTCTGCTTGACTTGACAATTTTTTCTCACCAGCAGGTCTTTGAACCTCTGCAGACTTGTGTCTGCCAGAAAGAGAGATACAACGTAGGTTTTAAATCTAGGATCGAGCATGGTGGCCAAAATGTAGTGCTCTGATTTCAACAGATTGACCACCCGTGAATCCTGGTTAAGCGAATTAAGGGCTCCATCCACAAGTCCCACATGCCTAGCGGAATCGCTCCATTTTAGCTCCTCCTTCAATCTCCCCAGCTTCTTCAGCAAAAGCCTGATGAGGGGAATGACTTGACTCAGGCTGGCAATGTCTGAACTGACTTCACATGTGGCATGTACAAAGGGTTGCAGAACCTTGCACAACGTTGAAATCATTCTCCTATGCGCTTGAGTCAGGTGTATTCCCCCTCCTTTGCCTATATCGTAGGTAGCTGTATTGGCTTGAATGGCCTTTTGCTACTCCTCCATCCTCTGAAGCATATAGAGGGTTGAATTCCACCTCGTTACCCCCTCTTGTTTCAGATGATGGTGGGGCAGGTTCAGGACTGTTTGCTGGTGCTCCAGTCTTCGGCACGCGGTGGCTGAATGCCGAAAGTGGCCCGCAATTCTTCGGGCCACCGACAGCATCTCTTGCACGCCCCTGTCGTTTTTTAAATAATTCTGCACCACCAAATTCAATGTATGTGCAAAACATGGGACGTGCTGGAATTTGCCTAGATGTAATGCACGCACAATATTGGTGGCGTTGTCCGATGTCACAAATCCCCAGGAGGATCCAATTGGGGTAAGCCATTCTGCGATGATGTTCCTCAGTTTCCGTAAGAGGTTGTCAGCTGTGTGCCTCTTATGGAAAGCGGTGCTACAAAGCGTAGCCTGCCTAGGAACGAGTTGGCGTTTGCGAGATGCTTCTACTGGTGCCGCCGCTGCTGTTCTTGCTGCTGGAGGCAATACATCTACCCAGTGGGCTGTCACAGTCATATAGTCCTGAGTCTGCCCTGCTCCACTTGTCCACATGTCCGTGGTTAAGTGGACATTGGGTACAACTGCATTTTTTAGGACACTGGTGACTCTTTTTCTGAGGTCTGTGTACATTCTCGGTATCGCCTGCCTAGAGAAATGGAACCTAGATGGTATTTGGTACCGGGGACACACTACCTCAAGCAATTCTCTAGTTCCCTGTGAATTAACGCTGGGTACTGGACACACGTTTAACACCACCGAAGCTGTCAAGACCTGAGTTAACCGCTTTGCAGCAGGATGACTGCTGTGATATTTCATCTTCCTCGCAAAGGACTGTTGGACAGTCAATTGCTTACTGGAAGTAGTACAAGTGGTCTTCAGACTTCATGACGATAGACTCCCAGCAGCAACAACAGCAGCGCCAGCAGCAATAGGCGTTGCACTCAAGGATGCATCGGAGGAATCCCAGACAGGAGAGGACTCGTCAGACTTGCCAGTGACATGGCCTGCAGGACTATTGGCTTTCCTGTCTAAGGAGGAAATTGACACTAAGGGAGTTGGTGGTGTGGTTTGCAGGAGCTTGGTTACAAGAGGAAAGGATTTAGTTGTCAGTGGACTGCTTCCGCTGTCACCCAAAGTTTTTGAACTTGTCAATGACTTCTGATGAATGCGCTCCAGGTGACGTATAAGGAAGGATGTTCCTAGGTGGTTAACGTCCTTACCCCTACTTATTACAGCTTGACAAAGGCAACACACGGCTTGACACCTGTTGTCCGCATTTCTGTTAAAATAATTCCACACCGAAGAGGTGATTTTTTTTTTGTAATTTGACCAGGCATGTCAATGGCCATATTCGTCCCAACAGGTGTCTCCCCGGGTGCCTGACTTAAACCTCACCATCAGAATCCTCCTTGTCAATTTCCGCCCCAGCGCCAGCAACAATATCCTCATCCTGGTGTACTTCAACAGTGACATCTTCAATTTGACTATCAGGAACTGGACTGCGGTTGCTCCTTCCAGCACTTGCAGGGGGCGTGCAAATGGTGGAAGGCGCCACCTCTTACCGTCCAGTGTTGGGAAGGTCAGGCATCGCAACCGACACAATTGGACTCTCCTTGGGGTTTTGTGATTTAGAAGAACGCACAGTTCTTTGCTGTGCTTTTGCCAGCGTAACTCTTTTCATTTTTCTAGCGAGAGGATGAGTGCTTCCATCCTCATGTGAAGCTGAACCACTAGCCATGAACATAGGACAGGGCCTTAGCCGTTCCTTGCCACTCCGTGTCGTAAATGGCATATTGGCAAGTTTACGCTTCTCATCAGACACTTTTAATTTTGATTTTTGGGTCATTATACTGAACTTTTGTTTTTTGGATTTTACATGCTCTCTACTATGACATTGGGCATCGGCCTTGGCAGACGACGTTGATGGCATTTCATCGTCTCGGCCATGACTAGTGGCAGCAGCTTCAGCACGAGGTGTAAGTGGATCTTGATCTTTTACATATTTTACCCTCCACATTTTTGTTCTCCATTTTTTAATGTGTGGAATTATTTGCCAGTAATATATCAATAGCAATGACCTACTGTACCGTACTGCTATATATTATATACTGGTGGTCAGCAAAATTATGCACTGTACTCCTACTATATATGCTGCGCACAACTAAAATGCACCACAGGTATGGATGGATAGTATACTTGACGACACAGAGGTAGGTAGAGCAGGGGACTACTGTACCGTACTGCTATATATTATATACTGGTGGTCAGCAAAATTCTGCACGGTCCTCCTACTATATATACTGCGCACAACTAAAATGCACCACAGGTATGGATGGATAGTATACTTGACGACACAGAGGTAGGTAGAGCAGTGGACTACTGTACCGTACTGCTATATATTATATACTGTTGGTCAGCAAAATTATGCACTGTACTCCTACTATATATACTGCACACAAATAAAATGCACCACAGGTATGGATGGATGGTATACTTGACGACACAGAGGTAGGTAGAGCAGTGGCCTACTGTACCGTACTGCTATATATTATATACTGGTGGTCAGCAAAATTATGCACTGTCCTCCTACTACTGCGCACAACAACTAAAATGCACCACAGGTATGGGTGGATAGCATACTTGACGACACAGAGGTAGGTAGAGCAGTGGACTACTGTACCATACTGATATAATACTGGTGGTCACTGGTCAGCAAAATTCTGCACTGTCCTACTATATACTACAATGCAGCACAGATATGGAGGTTTTTTCAGGCAAAGAACGTATAATACTGGTGGTCACTGGTCAGCAAAACTCTGCACTATCCTCCTACTATATAATACTGGTGGTCCCCAGTCCCCACAATAAAGCACACGGAGCACAGATATGGAGCGTTTTTCAGGCAGAGAACGTAGATATTTGCAAGCACACTGAGCACAGATATTTGCAAGCACACTGAGCACAGATATTTGCAGCCAACGCTGCACGTCCTCTCCCTATCATCTCCAAATCACGAGTGAAAATGGCGGCGACGCGCGGCTCCTTTATATAGAATACGAATCTCGCGAGAATACGACAGCGGGATGATGACGTTCGGGCGCGCTCGGGTTAACCGAGCAAGGCGGGAAGATTAGAGTCTGCCTCGGAACCGTGTAAAATTGGTGAATATATATATATATATACTTCTCATACATCCTAGAGGATGCTGGGGTCACCATTAGAACCATGGGGTATGGACGGGATCCGCAGGAGAAATGGGCACTTTAAGACTTTGAAAGGGTGTGAACTGGCTCCTCCCTCTATGCCCCTCCTCCAGACTCCAGTTTTAGAATTGTGCCCAGTGAGACTGGACGCACTACAGGGAGCTCTACTGAGTTTCTCTGAAAATACTTTTCTCTTACGTCCTAAAGGATGCTGGGGACTCCGTAAGGACCATGGGGGTATAGACGGGCTCTGCAGGAGATAGGGCACCTAAAAAGAACTTTGACTATGGGTGTGCACTGGCTCCTCCCTCTATGCCCCTCCTCCAGACCTCAGTTAGATCTTGTGCCAGAGGAGAATGGGTGCACTGCAGAGAGCTCTCCAGAGTTTTCTGTGGAAAAAGAATTTTGTTAGGTTTTTTATTTTCAGGGAGTCCTGTTGGCAACAGGCTCCCTGCATCGTGGGACTGAGGAGAGAGAAGCAGAGCTGGCTTGTCAAGTTGGGCACTGCTTCTAAGGCTACTGGACACCTTTAGCTCCAGAGGGAGTCGGAACACAGGTCTCACCTGGGGTTCGTCCCGGAGCCGCGCCGCCGTCCTCCTCACAGATGCCGAAGATAGAAGCCGGATAGAGAAGGCAGAAGACATCTTAGGCGGCAGAAGACATCAGATCTTCATGAGGTAAGGCTGCGCGCCATTGCTCCCAGTCACACACACACAGAGCAGCACTGAAGGGTGCAGGGCGCAGGGGGGGGCGCCCTGGGCAGCAATAAACCTCACATTTTGGCACAAAACAGTGGCATTAGACTGCGGAGGCAGTAAATCGCTGACCCCTCGCTATTTTATTGAAAAATCACTGGGACCGAAGCCCGCCGTCGGGTGGGCGGGGCTTGATCCTCAGCACTAACCAGCGCCATTTTCTCCACAGAAGCTGCATGAGAAAGAAAACGATGGCTCCCTGGTCTCTCCCCTGCTGAACACAGGCTGGAAAAAAGAGGAGGGGGGCACTTTGGCGACGCAGTGAGTGGGAATTGACATTGTATATATATATATATATATATATATAAATAAAAAAGCGCTATCTGGATATATATATTTTCTTCCAGTGTTGTTAAGCGCTGGTGTGTGCTGGCATACTCTTTCTCTGTCTCTACTTAGGACCTGGTTGGGGTTTTGTCCCCTTATAGGGGAGTGTGGGGGGTGTCGGTACGTGTGTGTCGACATGTCTGAGACGGAAGGCTTCTCCAAGGAGGAGGTGGAGCAAATGAGTGGTGTGTCCCCGTCGGTTGTGCCGACTCCAGATTGAATGGACATGTGGCATACGTTGCATGCAAGTGTGGCATCTTTACATAAAAGGCTTGATAAGGCTGGTTTAGTGGGGACATCAGGCGGTCAGACTGACTCACAGGGCCCGTCGGGGTCTCAAAAGCGTCCCTTAACACAAGACACTACTACCGACACGGATTCTGATTCCAGTGTCGACTATGATGAAGTAAAATTGCACCCTAGGGTGACTAAAACCATTCAGTGTATGATTGTGGCAATAAGGGATGTGTTGCATATTGTGGGTGAACCCTCGGTCCCCGACACAAGGGTACACATGTTTAAGGAAAAGAAACAGATTATTAATTTTCCCACATCTCATGAATTAAATGAGTTCTTTGGAAAAGCTTGGGAGACTCCGGATAAGAGACCGCAGATACCCAAAAGAATTTTTATGGCATACCCCTTCCCTAAGCAGGACAGGGAGATTTGGGAATCACCCCCCACTGTGGACAAGGCCCTGACGCGCTTGTCCAAGAAAGTGGCGCTACCGTCTCCTGACACAGCGGCAGGACCCTGCAGATCGCAGGCAAGAAACTAACTTAAAGGGTATTTATTCTCATACGGGTGCTGTGTTAAGACCGACGATTGCGTCGGCATGGGTGTGTAGCGCAATTGCAGCTTGGACAGATGAGCTGACAGATCAATTTGATACTATGGATAAGGATACTATATTCCTAACTCTATCCCATATAAAGGACGCAGTCTTATTTATGAGGGTTGCTCAAAGGGACATTGGATTGCTAGCTTCTAGGGCCAATGCCATGTCTATCTCAGCGAGAAGATCCTTATGGACTCGCCAATGGACGGGTGATGCGGATTCCAAAAAACATATGGAAGTGCTACCCTATAAGGGTGATGTATTGTTTGGGGATGGGCTGACGGACTGGTTTCCACAGCTACAGCAGGTAAATCTAATTTTTTACCATATATTCCCCAACAGCAAAAGAAAGCAACACCCTATCAGATGCAGTCCTTTCGGTCGCACAAGTCCAAGAGAGGTCGGGGATCCTCTTTCCTCACCAGAGGTAAGGGCAGAGGCAAGATAGCACCTGCTTCGGCAGGTGCCCAGGAACAAAAGTCCTCCCCGGCTGCCCCAAAAACCACAGCATGACGCTAGGGCTCCCCTGAGGGAGTCCGCACCGGTGGGGGCACGTCTCCGACTTTTCAGTCAGGCCTGGGTCAGTTCGGACCTGAATCCCTGGGTGGTGGAAATAGTTTCCCAGGGTTACAAATTGGAATTCGAGGAGGTGCCCCCGCGCCGATTTTTCAAATCGGCTCTACCAGCTTCCACATCGGAAAGGGATGTAGTGTTAGCTGCAATTCAAACGCTGTGTATACAGCAAGTGATAATCAAGGTTCCCCTGCACCAGCAGGGAAGAGGTTACTATTCAATACTATTTGTGGTCCCGAAACCGGACGGTACGGTCAGAACGATTTTGAATCTGAAATCCCTAAACCTGTACATAAAAAGATTCAAATTCAAAATGGAATCTCTCAGAGCAATAATAGCCAACATGGAGGAGGGGGAGTTTATGGTGTCTCTGGACATAAAGGATGCGTACCTTCATGTCCCCATATACGCCCCCCATCAGGAATACCTGAGATTCGCTGTACAGGATTGTCATTACCAATTTCAGACGTTGCCGTTTGGACTTTCCACGGCCCTGAGGATTTTCACCAAGATAATGGCGGAAATGATGGTGGTCCTGCGCAAGCATGGAGTCACAATTATCCCATACTTGGACGATCTCCTGATAAAAGCGAGATCAAGGGAGAAATTGCTGAGCAGTGTGGCGCTCTCTTGAGAGTGCTCCAGCAACACGGTTGGATTCTAAATCTACCGAAGTCACAGTTGATTCCGACAACTCGACTACCGTTCCTAGGTTTGATACTGGATACGGAACAAATGAAGGTCTTTCTCCCAATAGAGAAAGCCCAAGACATCCAGAACATGGTCAGAGACCTGCTAAAACCGAAAAGGGTGTCAGTTCACCAATGCACTCGAGTTCTGGGGAAAATGGTGGCGGCCTATGAGGCCATTCCCTTCGGAAGGTTCCATGCAAGGACTTTTCAATGGGACCTTCTGGACAAGTGGTCCGGGTCCCATCTGCACTTACATCGGAAAATAACTTCCCCAGGAACCAGAGTGTCCCACCTGTGGTGGTAGCAAAGTGCTCACCTGCTGGAGGGTCGCCGGTTCGGGATTCAGGACTGGATCCTGGTTACCACGGACGCGAGCCTCCGAGGATGGGGAGCGGTCACACAGGGAAAGACTTTTCAGGGTCTTTGGTCAGACCAGGAATCCTGTCTACACATCAATGTGTTGGAACTCAGGGCCATTTACAATGGCCTTCGACAAGCGGAGAGTTTTCTTCGTAACCTACCGGTTCTGATTCAATCAGACAATGTCACAGCAGTGGCTCATGTGAACCGCCAAGGCGGGACAAGAAGCAGAGTCGCGATGGCGGAAGCCACAAGGATACTTCGCTGGGCGGAAAATCATGTAAGCGCTCTGTCGACTGTCTTCATTCCGGGAGTGGACAACTGGGAAGCAGACTTCCTCAGCAGACACGATCTCCATCCAGGAGAGTTGGGACTTCATCAAGAAGTCTTTTGCAGACGTAACACGTCTTTGGGGAACGACTCAAATAGACATGATGGCGTCACGCCTCAACAAAAAACTTCAGACGTATTGCGCCAGGTCTCGGGACCCTCAGGCAGTAGCAGTAGACGCACTGGTAACACTGTGGGTGTTCGAATCGGTCTACGTGTTTCCTCCTCTTCCTCTCATCACGAAAGTGTTGAGGATCATAAGACGAAGAAGAGTACAGACGATACTCGTTGTCCCAGACTGGCCTCCAAGGGCCTGGTACCCGGATCTACAAGAGATGCTCACAGAAGACCCCTGGCCTCTTCCTCTGAGGGAAGACCTGTTGCAGCAGGGGCCCTGTGTATTTCAAGACTTACCGCGGTTACGTTTGACGGCATGGCGGTTGAACGCCGAATCCTAGCAAAAAAGGGGATTCCGGAAGAGGTCATCCCTACTTTAATAAAGGCTAGGAAGGAGGTGACGATAAAACATTATCACCGTATCTGGCGAAAGTATGTATCTTGGTGTGAGACCAAGAATGCACCTACAGAAGATTTTCATCTGGGTCGTCTTCTCCACTTGCTACAGACAGGAGTGGATATAGGCCTGAAATTAGGCTCGGTTAAGGTACAGATTTCGGCCCTCTCGATTTTCTTTCAGAAGGAATTGGCTTCTCTTCCAGAAGTCCAGACGTTTGTAAAGGGAGTGCTGCACATCCAGCCCCCTTTTGTGCCTCCAGTGGCACCGTGGGACCTGAACGTGGTGTTGCAGTTCCTAAAATCACACTGGTTTGAACCGCTTAACAAGGTTGAGTTGAAATTTCTTACCTGGAAGGTGGTCATGTTGTTGGCCTTAGCATCAGCAAGGCGAGTGTCAGAATTGGCGGCTCTCTCACACAAGAGCCCCTACTTGATTTTTCATGTGGATCGAGCTGAATTAAGGACACGTCCGCAATTTTTGCCTAAAGTGGTTTCGTCGTTCCATATGAATCAACCTATTGTGGTGCCTGTGGCTACCGGTGACCTGGAGGATTCCAGATCCCTGGATGTAGTCAGGGCCTTAAAGATTTATGTAGCCAGGACGGCTAGAATTAGGAAAACAGAGGCTCTGTTTGTCCTGTATGCGGCCAATAAGATTGGCGCTCCTGCTTCAAAGCAGACTATTGCTCGCTGGATCTGTAATACGATTCAGCAGGCTCACTCTACGGCTGGATTGCCGGTACCAAATTCGGTTAAGGCCCATTCCACTAGGAAGGTGGGCTCTTCTTGGGCGGCTGCCCGAGGCGTCTCGGCTTTACAACTTTGCTGAGCGGCGACTTGGTCGGGGTCAAACACTTTTGCTCATTTCTACAAGTTTGATACCCTGGCTGATGAGGACCTAGCGTTTGCTCAGTCGGTGCTGCAGAGTTATACGCACTCTCCCGCCCGATTGGATGGTTTGGTATAAACCCCATGGTCCTTACGGAGTCCCCAGCATCCTCTAGGACGTAAGAGAAACTAAGATTTTAAACCTACCGGTAAATCTATTTCTCCTAGTCCGTAGAGGATGCTGGGCGCCCGTCCCAGCAGTGCGGAAACTCTGCAAGACTTGTATATAGTTGTTGCTTACATAAGGGTTATGTTACAGTTGACATCGTTCTTGGACCGTTACTGTTGTTTTTGTTCATACTGTTAACTGCTTATGTATGTTCCAGGTTACATGGTATGATTGGTGTGGGCTGGTATGAATCTTGCCCTTGGATTGCTAAATCCTGCCTTGTATTGTCCATCTCCTCTGGGCACAGTTCTCTAACTGAGGTCTGGAGGAGGGGCATAGAGGGAGGAGCCAGTGCACACCCATAGTCAAAGTTCTTTTTAGGTGCCCTATCTCCTGCGGAGTCCGTCTATACCCCCATGGTCCTTACGGAGTCCCCAGCATCCTCTACGGACTAGGAGAAATAGATTTACCAGTAGGTTTAAAATCTTATTTTTTGTTAGGTTTTTTATTTTCAGGGAGGCTGCTGGCAACAGTCCCCTTGCTTCGTGGGACTTAGGGGAGAGAAGTATGACCCACTTCCAGTGAGTTCAAGTGCTCTGCTTCTGGCTACAGGACACCATTAGCTCCTGAGGATTTGATCGCTGGGTACGCTCAGATGCTCGCTCCCACAGCCTGCTGTCACCCTCTTATAGAGCCAGAAGTCAGAAGACAGGTGAGTAACCGAAGTAAAGAAGACTTCAGTATCACTGACGGCATTTTTCTGAGGTACCGCGCAGCGGGCAGACGCTGCGCGCCAAGCGCCCACACAAACAGCACTGCAGGGTGCAGGGCGTGGGGGGGGGGGGGGGGGGCGCGGCACCCTGGGCAGCTTGTAAACATCCTCATTAAGCAACTGGCAAGAGGGGACATTAGTGCCGCGGCACTGTCCCGACCGCCGCCGGTATACATATTGGAAAAAAGCGGGACAGAAGCGCGCCATTACAGGGGTGGCGCTTCTTCCTCACAGCTCACGGCGCCATTTCCTCTCCTCAGAGACGCTGGTCCTCCTCACACTGACAAGTACCAGGGGGGGCAAAACGGAGGGGGGAGTCATAAAATTGGTGCTATATATATTGATGAAGTCTGAGGACGAAACGCGTTGGGTACACCTCCATTGACCCTCCATTTTCAAAGATAAGCATCACTTTTTTAACCTTAAGCATTTTTTATCTGTAGAAATTTGTTTTTACTGATTTTATGTGATTTAGGGTTCTAGCTTAAACTGCAGTATTTTATCTCTGTATTTCTATCATTTTTTATTGCTCTTATTATCCAGCCTTTTATCTACTTTTTTATCCCATTATCATACTTTGTATAAATAAATTTGTTACCACTTTTTTTGAAAACCGTATCCAGCTATATTTTTCATAGTTAATTCTAATTAGACATTGTAAGTCGCTGGTACCCCTATTCCCCCCTTCCACATCTTAATCTCAAAGGCAACTTATCACTGCCGAATATTTAGGGGTTAGCTGACACCTTACATTTTTAAAGGAGTGTCTTTAATCACTGTATTATCTTTTTATAAATATCTGTTCACACACACCTGTGGCGCCATACCCCCACTACCCAATATATATATATATATATATTATGATAAAAGCGCTATAGGTCTGACATTGTCTTGGCAATTTCAGACCCGTTTTTTCAGCGCAGGGTTGTGAGCTGACAAATCCCCTCTGTGTCTCTCTAACAGACTTTACTGTGGGTCTGTCCCCTATATGCCCGGTGTGTCTGTGGGTGTTTGGTGCACGAGTGTTGACATGTCTGAGGCTGAAAGCTCTTCCCAGGAGGAGGCTGTATTGGGGACACAGACGGCTGCGGGGGTGACCCTGTCGGCACCGCCGATGCCTGATTGGGTAAGTGTGTTGAACGCCTTGAATGCTAATGTGGCTCTTCTTAGTAAGAGGCTAGATAAGTCTGAGTCGCAGACCCAGGCATGGAAGAAATCTGTGGGGGATATGTTATTCCAAAGTCAGGTCCCCTCAGGGTCACAAAAACGTACGTTGACCCAATTCGCAGACACTGATACCGACACGGACTCTGATTCCAGTGTCAACTATAGCGATTCCAGGATAGACCCAAAATTGGCAAAAAGCATTCAGTACGTGATTGTGGCGGTGAAATATGTATTACATATCACTGAGGACCCAGCTATCCCTGATAAAAGGGTCTGTATGTATAAAGAAAGGAAACCCGAGATAACGTTTCCTCCCTCTCCTGAACTGAACACGCTATTTGAAAAAGTTTGGGAAGGGCCGGACAGAAAATTTCAGATTCCCAAAAGAATTATGGCAGCTTATCCGTTTCCCTCGACGGATAGGGAAAAGTGGGAGTCACCCCCCACTGTGGACAAGACCTTGTCTCGTTTGTCTAAAAAGGTAGTTATCCCGTCACCTGACACGGCGGCCCTTAAGGATCCTGCGGATTGTAAACAAGAGACTACGTTGAAGTCCATTTATGTGACCACGGGTACACTACTCCGACCTGTCATTGCGTCTGCGTGGGTAAGTAGTGCTATCGAAAAGTGGGCAGATAACTTGTCATCTGATATAAATACCCTAGATAAGGATAGCATCCTATTGACGCTGGGTTATTTCAAGGACGCAGCAGCATACCTTAAGGAAGCTGCGAGAGATATTGGTCTTTTGGGATCAAAAGCCAATGCCATGGCTGTCTCAGCTAGGCGTGCGTTGTGGATTCACCAATGGAATGCTGATGCTGACTCCAAGAAAAGTATGGAATCTCTACCATATAAAGGGAAGGCCTTATTTGGAGACGGCCTTTATTTATGATTTGGTATCTACGGCTACCGCGGGTAAGTCATCCTTTTTACCTTATGTTCCTTCACAACAAAAGAAAACGCACCATTATCAGATGCAGTCCTTTCGGCCCAATAAATTCAGAAAGGGCCGAGGTTCTTCCTTCCTTGCTACTAGAGGAAGGGGAAGAGTTAAACGATCTCCAGCCTTGTCAGGCTCCCAGGAGCAGAAGTCCTCCCAGGCTTCTGCCAATTCCACCGCATGACGTTGGGGCTCCTATGCGGGAGTCCGCACCGGTGGTGGCCCGTCTCAAACTCTTCAGTCAGTTTTGGGTTCGTTCAAACCTAGACCCTTGGATTTTACAAATAGTATCCCAAGGGTACAAGCTGGAGTTTCAAGACGTTCCCCCTCGCCGTTTTTTCAAATCGACCTTACCAGCTTCTCTTCCGGACAGGGAAGTAGTTTGCGACGCAATACAAAAATTGTGTCAAAATCAAGTTATCGTCAAGGTTCCCCAGTCACAACAGGGAGAAGGTTTTTATTCGAGCCTGTTTGTGGTCCCGAAGCCGGACGGCTCGGTCAGACCAATCCTAAACCTGAAATCCCTGAATTTCTACCTAAAGAGATTCAAATTCAAGATGGAGTCTCTCCGAGCAGTGATCTCCAGTCTGGAGGAAGGGGATTTTATGGTGTCGGTGGATATAAAAGATGCCTACTTACATGTTCCCATTTATCCTTCGCATCAGGCTTACCTGAGATTTGCATTTCAGGATTGTCATTACCAATTTCAAACGTTGCCGTTTGGTCTATCCACGGCTCCGAGGATTTTCACCAAGGTGATGGCGGAGATGATGGTTCTCCGCAAGCAAGGAGTCACAATTATCCCATACTTGGACTATCTCCTGATAAAGGCGAGATCCAGGAACCAGTTGGTCCGAAACGTTGCACTCTCCATGACTTTTCTTCACCAACATGGTTGGCTCCTAAACTTGCCAAAATCACAGTTGATTCCAACGATGCGGTTGTCGTTTTTGGGAATGATATTGGACACAGAACTACAGAGAGTCTTCCGGTGGAAAAGGCTCTGGAACTTCAGAGTCTGGTCAAACAAATTCTGAAACATGCAAGAGTGTCAATCCATCAATGCATTCGGTTGCTGGGGAAGATGGTTGTGGCCTACGAGGCCATTCAGTTTGGCAGGTTCCATGCCAGAGTGTTCCAGTGGGACCTGTTGGACAAGTGGTCCGGGTCCCATCTACACATGCACCAGAGGATAATCCTGTCTTCCAAGACCAGAGTATCACTCCTGTGGTGGCTGCACAGCTCTCACCTCCTAGAGGGGCGCAGGTTCGGGATACAGGACTGGATCCTAGTGACCACGGATGCAAGCCTCCGAGGATGGGGGGCAGTCACAATGGGAGAATACTTCCAAGGAAGATGGTTAAGTCAGGAAACTTGTCTCCACATAAATGTTCTGGAGCTAAATGCCATTTACAACGGCCTCCTACAAGCGGAACATCTTTTTCGAGATCTGTCTGCATTGATCCAGTCGGACAATGTAACAGCAGTAGCGTACATAAACCGTCAGGGCGTAACGAAAAGCAGAGCGGCGATGGCAGAAGCCACAAGGATTTTCAACTGGGCGGAAAAGTATACAAGCGCTCTGTCAGCAATCTTCATTCCAGGAGTGGACAACTGGGAAGCAGACTTCCTCAGCAGACACGATCTCCATCCAGGAGAGTGGGGCCTCCACCAAGAAGTCTTCGCAGAGGTGACAGGTCGTTGGGGAGTTCCTCAAATAGACATGATGGCTTCTCGTCTCAACAAGAAGCTTCAGAGATATTGTTCCAGGTCAAGGGACCCTCAAACGATGGAGCATGCAGTGGATGCTCTGGTGACACCGTGGGTGTTTCAGTCGGTGTATGTGCTCCCTCCACTTCCTCTCATTCCAAAAGTTCTAAAGATCATAAGAAGAACAAAGATCCGGGCGATCCTCATTGTTCCAGACTGGCCAAGGAGGGCTTGGTATCCAGATCTTCAGGACTTACTCATCGGAGATCCCTGGCCTCTTTCTCTGCGCGAGTACCTGTTACAACAGGGCCCGTGCGTGTATCAGGACTTACCGCGGCTACTTTTAACGGCGTGGCAGTTGAACGCAAAATCCTAGCCCGTAAGGGTATTCCCAGTGAAGTCATTCCCACACTTATTCAGGCCAGAAAAGGGGTAACGTCTATACATTACCACTGTATTTGGAGAAAATATGTTTCTTGGTGTGAATCCAAGAAGGCTCCTACAGAAGAGTTTCAGCTAGGACGGTTTGTCCATTTTCTACAAACAGGTGTGCATGCGGGCCTAAAATTGGGCTCAATTAAGGTTCAGATTTCAGCCTTATCGGTTTTCTTTCAGAAACAATTGGCCTCCCTTCCAGAAGTTCAGACTTTCGTGATAGGCGTGTTGCACATCCAACCTCCATTTGTGCCTCCAGTGGCACCATGGGACTTTAATGTGGTGTTGCAGTTCCTTCAATCACATTGGTTTGAACCTTTGCGGAAGGTGGAGTTGAAATTCCTCACTTGGAAAGTGGTCATCCTGTTGGCCTTGGCATCTGCAAGGCGGGTGTCTGAGTTAGCGGCCTTGTCTCACAAGAGCCCTTATTTGATCTTCCATGAAGATAGAGCTGAATTGAGGACACTTCAGCAATTTTTACCGAAGGTGGTTTCCTCTTTCCACATAAACCAACCTATCGTGGTACCTGTGGCTACTGACGCCTTCGTTGAGTCAAAATCTCTGGATGTGGTCAGAGCTTTGAAGATTTATGTCGCCAGAACGGCTCAGATTAGGAAAACAGAGGCTCTGTCTGTCCTGTATGCTCCCAACAAGGTTGGGTGTCCTGCTTCCAAGCAGACCATTGCGCGCTGGATCTGTAACACGTTTCAGCAGGCCCATTGCACGTTTGGATTACTATTACCGGAATCAGTGAAGGCCCATTCCACTAGTAAGGTGGGCTCATCCTGGGCGGCTGCTCGGGGGTCTCGGCATTGCAACTTTGCCGAGCAGCTACTTGGTCGGGGTCAAACACTTTTGCAAAGTACTACAAGTCTGACACCTTGGCCGATGAAGACCTTAAGTTCGGTCAGTCGTGCTGCAGAGTCGTCCGCACTCTCCCGCCCGTTCTAGAGCTTTGGTATAACCCCATGGTTCTAGTGGTGACCCCAGCATCCTCTAGGACGTATGAGAAAATAGGATTTTAATACCTACCGGTAATTCCTTTTCTCTTAGTCCGTAGAGGATGCTGGGTGCGCGTCCCAGTGCGTACTGTATCTGCAGTTAATAGTTATGGTTGCACATATGTTGTGTTACGTTTATTGTCAGCCTGTTGCTGCAATTGTTCATGCCGTTGGCCTGCGTTCCGTTGAATGCCATGTTGTGCGGCATGGTTGATGTATGAGCTGGTATGAATCTCACCTTAGTTTAACAATAAATCCTTTCCTCGAAATGTCCGTCTCCCTGGGCACAGTTCCTATAACTGGAGTCTGGAGGAGGGGCATAGAGGGAGGAGCCAGTTCACACCCTTTCAAAGTCTTGAAGTGCCCATGTCTCCTGCGGATCCAGTCTATACCCCATGGTTCTAATGGTGACCCCAGCATCCTCTACGGACTAAGAGAAAAAGATTTACCGGTGGGTATTATAATCCTATTTTTTTTTTTTTTATATATATATATATATATATATATATATAATATGTATTAAGTTCATCAGTATAGTTTACAAAATGGTCTGGTGAGGAGTTCTTTCATGTAACCTGTGCTATATACCACACAGAGCTGGTGCATGATATATAGATACATGCAGCATTTGGGGTCTGCAGTGTCTTTTTGATAATTCAAAGTTATACCATTATAATCATTGAATGCAGGAGCTTTTTAAGAGAGAAGAGGGCCTGCGTGCAGCCTCTGTTGTGGGCCCCCTCCTCTTTGGCAACAAGTAGACACTGGCATAATGTGCCTTGATCACTGGGACCTCTCCAATGCGTATGCACAAATCACTCGGAAATGGCCGCTGCAGTTATTTTCCAAGCGACTTGTGTCTGCAGTGTAGGGCCGCTGTGGGACTCCAGAGGGGTTAGTATTATATATGGGTGCAGGGTGTGCGGTGTGGGGCCACCTGGACCCAGGGTCCTTTGTGCACCACAAACAATGCACCTATTATAGAAATGCCTATGGTTGCATTATATGGTTCCATATAAATATGGAATATGCATCAAAGCCCCCATGCAACGCAGCACCAGCATAAGCCTAAAGTGCCTTGAAATATGTGTAGTTGTTAGAAGCTTTGTTTTAAACAGGAGCCAAAAGTAAAGCATTTCTCGAACAAAAGTATTGCAAGATAGACTGTTTCTATTCACTGCAGTATCCGAACATGTTTAAACTTGGTGAAGAATGACTGCACTTCAACCTGTACTGATAGTATCACTCGGTGACTACAGACATACTACGTTAAATATTTCAAATTAAGAATGTGATTTACTAAGTATTGAATTATTATGTACTACCGAACTCCCTCACCACCTGTCTGCTCCACCCAAAAAGTTTCCGTTAGAATAAGCTATTTAATTAGTCTTTTTGGACTAGAAACACGTTTACAACACATTTCTCATTCCTACCAGCTTGTGTCAAGCAGAAAATTTATTTTCTTTTTTTTCTCCGTAAAATACTCTCTCCTGGCCATTGTGAGATGTAGAGGTCACCTAATAGATGTAACAGCAACTAAGCGAATGATCCAAATTAAGAGCAGTCTTGGCTTTTTATTGTTAACCAGGCTTTTACCATACAACATTAAATCTTCAAGCAATTCCAGGCTCTGTGAAACATTTTAACAGCGCTAATCACCACCAAGCCCATCTATTTGACTGTGCAAGCTCCACAGATATCTTGATTCAGCCGTCTACCTTTATGACAATTAACAAATTAACATTGATTATAGGCTACAAAATAAATCAGATATATAGTTTTACTGAATTGCTGCTCTCGCTGCGCCTTTTTTCTGTCTTCCTAATTTATGCTGATTACCAAAAGCAGCCTGATGCTTTTAGATGCTCATTCTAATTCTGCTTGTAACATGCAGTGCACTATTCAATACAGAATGCATCTTTTCCCATTAAAAAAATGCATATTAATCAGCAGCTCCATTAATGTACTGGAATATTGATTCTTGAAGAATCTGAGTCTCTGTAGATAAATATCCTCCTAATGACTGGTTCCCTGTTTCTGGAAATGTATATACGGCCCTATTTTTATATTGTAATGGTTCATCTCCTGTTTACATAGTCTAGAAAAATATGCTTTATTTGTATTAAATTAGTATGCCTAGTTTATCTGTGAGAGAACAAAAGAAAAAATTGTTTAATGTACTATCTATCTAATTTGTTTATAATCATAATAATGTCATATCTTCTAAAAAAAATAAAAATACAGGACAAATAAGTCTTTACAGAAACCACGTATAATGTAGATTTACATCTATTTGTAGCAGAGTTGGTTTGCCTTTGAAGAGGAACTACATGATTAAAATGAAAATGTATATGTGCCGTCAGCACATATCAGTTGTTTCTGCTGATGCTGTGAGAGAGCAATGCTAAGGATCCAGTATGTAATACTGGCATCCCGTCTGCCGGCTGTCACATCCCGTCTGCCGGAATAACGGCAGTGAGTCCCCTCGCTTGCTCGCTTTGCTCGCCATGCATCAGGTTCTGTTCTCACTCGGATCATGGCGTGGACACACCAAACGAGTGGGAATTACAGGCGGGTGTCTGTATTCTGCCCATCGGTAAAATGCCGGCTGTCTGGGTTCTGATGTCGGGCTCCTGAACCCCGTGATCCCGACAGCCGGCATTTTGACTGCATCCCATTGGTTACCACTGTGCTTACATGCTGTTTATGTCCCTTAGCGCTTTCTGCCTTGCAGTATCTTCACAGTGTTAATAGTAAAAGATAAACTCCTATTAACATTTTTGTACACAATATAAGAATTAAATTACTTGTCAGATACACAAGAGAGAAGTGTCGTTGACACTAATATATATGCATGAGCATAGCTACCATAGGTGCAGGGAGTGCAGTTTCTATGGGGCCCGGAGCTGAGAGAGGCCCGCCTTCCCTGTCACAGTTACATGTGTTATATACATTTTTCACCTTTGGTAGATACATTGGAGCCCTTATAAACTTTTGCCTTGGGGCCTGCAATATATCTAGGTATGCCCTTGGACCTGCTCATTGTAATGTGGTATAAAATAAGCTAGAGGGCATGTTAATGTTACATAATATGAAGTGGGCGCTGTAATGTGGCAGAACATGAATGAACTGGGGGCATTAAAGTGTGGCATAATATGAACTGGGAGCACTATAGTGGGGCGTAATATGAACCGGGGACACTGTCATAATATGAACTGACGGCGCTGTAATGTGACATAATGTGACTAGGGCACTACTATGCTTCATAAAATAAATTAGGGCTCTACTATGGTTCATAAAATTAGCTATGGCACTATTATGGGGCATAAAATTAACAACTGCTTCAGAGCAGTGTATCTTTAGAAGTATTGGGACAGGGGCCCCTTTAAAATGTTGATGTGGGGCCCACAAAGTTCTGGCTAAGCCCCTGTGTGCATGCAATTTAAATTTTCAATACAATATATAAATAAATACAACCACACGTTTGTTTAATCATTTATAAATCCAGTGGGAATCTTTTTTTTCTCCTGCAGTAGTACAAATACCAATGACAGTCGTTACTTGATGTAATTAAATCTTAATCAAAAAATAACAAATCAATGTTTGTTTGTAGTGCTCAGTTCATCCCTAAATAAACCCTACTGCATTTCATTTTTCACAAACTCCACATACTGTAATTGATTGTCTGTGAGAGGTCCAGCATTTGGTTAGTGCGTTCTGATTTCATGGTGTAAGGACTTTTTAAATATTTTTTATTTGGATCCTGCAGAGATAGAGATCACTTCTTCTAACACTATACAGACCTTTTACCACAACTCTTTTGAGTGTGGGGTTGTATGTATGTTTGTATATGTATGTGTCTGTTCTACTGTTGGGTTGAATCCTGATGAAGGCTATGTTTGATAGCCAATACGTATAACATACTTAATAAATAGGACTCTGTGTCCAGGAAGTCCCTGGTGAGTGCACTTGTTTCGTTATATTTGGATGTGTTAAATGCCACCCTCCGAAGAGCATTGGGTGAGCAGCCCAGGCAGTTGTTGAGGAGTCATCATATGTGAGTGCCATATGATGGGGGGGGGGAATAAAATAAAATTATATATATATATATATATATATATATATATATATATATATATATATATATACAGGTTGAGTCTCCCTTATCCAAAATGCTTGGGACCAGAGGTATTTTGGATATGGGATTTTTCCGTATTTTGCAATAACTGCATACCATAATGAGATATCATGGTGATTGGACCTAAATCTAAGCACAGAATGCATTTATGTTTAATATACACCTTATACACACAGCCTGAAGGTAGTTTTAGACAATATTTTTTATAACTTTGTGCATTAAACAAAGTGTGTGTACATTGAGCCATCAGAAATCAAAGGTTTCACTATCTCACTCAAAAAAGTCTGTATTTCGGAATATTCCGTATTTCGGAATATTTGGATATGGGATACCCAACCTGTGTGTGTGTGTGTGTGTGTGTGTATATATATATATATATATATATATATATATATATATATATATATATTAACCGTGGTCACAGGCCTTTTCATGCACCCCTGTGTAATCTCATTTGTTCTAAACCTGTGTCAGCTTCTCCTTAGTAATTTATCAGCCAGAGTCAGGTGACCAGTGTACCTTTAAACGCCATAAGATGTTTGGCAGATACACGTTAAACCTAGTGGGCATGTGTGCAGTTATATTATGTGTGAAACAGTTGCCAGGTTTACATTTTTTAGACTTTGATAGTGTAGGACCTGCATGAAGGTGGGGTACCGTGGAGCGGTATGCAGGCTTCCGTGCATTGGCCAATTCACTAACTAAATCCCCATCATTTATTTATTGATGTTGTGAGGATAAGTGAGCTTGCTATAGTGAGTGCTGAACTTTCTGTCTGTATGTATTTGGGTTGGTGGCCATGGGCTGCATGCACCCCACCTTGTGAGTGGTGAGTGCAGACACTGCACCCCGCTTCTGGGGTGGTGAGTGCTGTGGTTTTCCAGATTTGTCTGTGTATATATATATATATATATATATATATATATATATATATATATATATATAATATTTGTTTACACTTACTTATACACGCACACACACTCTCTCTCTCTCTCTCTCTCTCTCTCTCTCTCTCTCTCTCTCTCTCTCTCTCTCTGCATCTGGAAAGTATTCACAGTGCTTCACTTTTTCGACATTTTGTTATGTTACAGCCTTATTCCAAAATAAAACAAATTAATTTTTTCCTTCAAAATTTTACACACAATACCCCATAATGACAATGTGAAAAAAAGCTTTTTGGAGAGTTTTGCAAATTCGCAAAAAATAAATCACATGTACATAAAGAAATCACATGTACATAAGTACTCACAGCCTTTGCCATAAAGCTAAAAATTGAGTTCAGGTGCATCCTGTTTCCACTGATCATCCTTGATATGTTCCTACAGCTTAATTGGAATCCACCTGTGGTAAATTCCGTTGATTGGACATGATTTAGAAAGGCAGACACCTGTCTATATAAGGTCCCATACTTGACATTAAATGTCTGAACACAAACCAAGCATGAAGTCAAAGGAATTGTCTGTAGACCTCCATGACAGGATTGTCTCGAGACACATCTGGAGAAGGGTACAGAAAAATATCTGCTGCTTTGAAGGTCCCACTAAGTATAGTGGCCACCATCATTCGTAAATGGTAAATAGTTCGGAAACACCAGGACTCTTCCTAGAGCTGGCCGGCTGTCTAAACTGAGCGATCGGGGAAGAAGGGCCCTAGTCAGGGAGGTGATCCAGTGGAAACAGGATGCACCTGAGCTCAATTTTGAGCTTCATGCCAAAGGCTGTGGTTACTTATGTACATGTGATTTCTTAGTTTTTTGTTTTTAACAAATTTGCAAATATATCAAAAAAACTTTTTTTTACAATGTTGTCATGGGGTATTGTGTGTAGAATTTTGAGGGGAAAAAATTAATTTATTCCAGTATGGAATAAGGCTGTAACATAACAAAATGTGGAAAAAGTGAAGCGCTGTTAATACTTTCTGGATGCACTGTATATAGTTAATTATATATATATATATATATATATATATATTTATTTTTTTATTCCAGTCAGCTGCGTAACAGGGCTTCGAAGTGCCCCGTGCCAGGCCCACATGATGTCATGACGTTGTGCAGAGGGGTCAGGGCAGTTGGCATTTGAGTAGTGCCCAAAGTGCCTCTGCGTGGATGCACAGACTGCAGGGTGCCTTCCTGTGGCATCCAAAGGATGCAGTGGGTAGCACTACATCAGCAATTTATAAGTCATACCTGCTGCAAGGTTACCAAATGTGTTCCCTTCCATTTGTTGACTAGTAAAGTCATCACATATTTTAGGGAGTTAGCTAAGTTTGTACTGTCACAACCATAAAGTATAACAAACCTTCGGAGAGTAGTAATGTCACATAACACATTGTAAAGCCTTTTGTGATGGAGCAAAAAAAAAAACCAGTGAAGTTTAAACACTTTGCTTTGTTTTACATTTAAATTTATTAAGAGTAATGATGTGGACACTACTGTTAAATAGGATCTTAGCTGTTTTATCAGAGTTCCATGACCGGTATGAACGCACTCAGCTTGCAGCCTGTGTGATGAAAATTGTACTGTATTGTATCTTTGAATGTTTTGTTATGCTTGCTCCACTTTACCTGATGAGATTGTCTTCATGTTTTCAACATATTTTGTATTTGTAACCGACAGGCCAACAATAAGCCAGAAATTGAAGCAGCTTTGTTTCTGGATTGGATGAGGTTGGAACCACAGTCGATGGTTTGGCTCCCGGTGCTCCACAGAGTTGCTGCTGCTGAAACTGCCAAACACCAAGCCAAGTGTAATATCTGTAAGGAATGTCCAATTATCGGTTTTAGGTAAGTTTAACCTCCCGATGTCTCATTTCCCTGGTGAAAAAGATTATCTCTGACAGTAAATCCCTTTTTGAAGAATTCCAAGGTACTTTTGTAATGAGCATACGTAACTATTTTTTTACAATTTTTTTATTTTATTATAGACCGATAATGTTTGTTACGAATGAATTTCTTTTTCTTCTTTGTAAGTCAGGCTGTCTCTCTTAAGCCTCCTGTTAATGGTGCTGCTATATGGGGCACATAATTCCTAGTGCTGTGTGTATTTTACGCTAGTTCGTATTTTAACGAACCATGAGCACCGACTCCTATTTTTCCGTTTGCTGCCCTCATGTCATGAAGAAAGTTATATATAGCATTATGTGCATCAAAGCAGATGTTCTTGATGACTAGACCAATGCCTCGACCAATATGGGTGTTTATGTCCCAATTATTGCACAATATAACCAAAAATGTGAATATTCTGTGGGGCAACTGCAATTTCCATTAAAGACTAACAATGTAAGCCACAAAATCATTGTCAAATTATTATTTAATCAATCACCATTTAAACATGGAAGGTCATGAACCAGGAGGCAACCAGCCTAGGGCCAATCAGACAGCCACCAGACAAAGATAGAGGCAGCCTAATTTCAGCTCTGCATGAAGGCCAGCAGGTAGCTTTCTGCCACAGGCATGCTTGTCTTATGGCAAGACATCACTGAAAAGGATAGCCGTGTCACCAATTCTGTGCTGTGTGATTGAAGTGATAACATTTTAAGCAAATGCTTGAATATATAAGCTGTATGATCACAAAATCCAAATTCATGCCAGAGGACATCAAATTGAGGGTGTGGTTGACATAAATACTATATGCCACCCATAGCACAGTATTAAGGCCTATTAAGCAATAGTTCTGGAGATATGTATAGATTACATTGCACACATGTAAGGTAAGTACTTGCAGAGTACATCTAGAGAACAGTAAAGACTACTACTCACTAATATACAGTTCCTTGCTAAAGTATTCACCCCCTTGGCTTTTTACCTATTTTGTTACAATCTGTAACTAAATTTTTATTTATTTATTTATTTATTTTATTTGAATTTCACGTGATGGATCTGCACAAAATAGTCTAACTTGGTGAAGTGAAATGAATTTTTTTTTATATAAATAAGAATTTTTATAAATAAAAATGGGAAAATTGGCATGTGCATATGTATTCACCCCCTTTGCTATGAAGCCTCTCAAAAGTTCTGGTGCAACCAATTACCTTCAGAAGTCACATAATTAGTGAAATGAAGTCCACCCGTGTGCAATCTAATACCCCTTTTCCACTAGCTCTAAAAACACAGGTAAATGCGCGGGGCGTGCATTTACCCATGTTTTTCTCTAGTGGAAACGCCCCCCCCCCCCCCCCCCTTCCTGCAAATAACCGGATCAAGTGATCCGGGAATCCTACCCGGGTAGCTTGCCGGGTTGAACACGTGTTCAACCCGGTAAGCTGTGTAGTGTGAACGGAAACCGTGTCGATGCGACACGGCTTCCATTCACAGTGTATGGAAGGGCGGCACTGAGAGATCATGTGATCTCCCAGCGCCGCCCCTGCCACGTTGCCAGCAGCGTCACCAACCCCGCAATATGCCGGGTTGGTGAGCGCAGTGGGAGAGGGGGCTGAGCACGGGCCGCAGCCGGGTAACACCCGTGTCGGGCTCCCGGCTGCAACCCGTGCTCAGTAGGTGGAAAATGGGTATAAGTGTCACATGATCTGTCAGTATAAACACACCTTTTCTAAAAGGCCCCAGAGGCTGCAGCAACACTAAGCAAGAGGCATCACACCATGAAGACCAAGAAGCTCTCCAAACAAGTCAGGGACAAAGTTGCTGAGAAGTACAAGTCAGGGTTGGGTTATAAAAAAATATCCAAATCTTTGATGATCCCCAGAGCACCATCAAATCCATCATCTTCAGATGGAAAGAACATGGTTCCACAACATACCTGCCAAGAGAGGGCCAACCACCAAAACTCACTGACCGGGCAAGGAGGGCATTAATCAGAGAGGCAGCACAGAGACCAAAGGTAACCCTGAAGGAGCTGCAGAGTTCCACAACAGAGAATGGTGTATTTGCACATGTGACCACAATAAGCCGTACACTCCATAGAGCTGGGCTTTATGGAAGAGTGGCCAGAAAAAATCAATTACTTTTAAAAATAAGAAGGCACATTTTGAGTTTGCTAAAAGGCATGTGGACGACTCCCCAAATGTATGGCGAAAGATGCTTTGGTCAGATGAGGCTAAAATTGAACTTTTCGGCCACCAAGGAAAACACCATGTTTGGCGCAAACCCAACACATCCCATCACCCCAAGAACACCATCCCCACAGTGAAACATGGTGGTGGCAGCATCATGCTGTGGGGATGTTTTTCAGCAGCAGGGACTGGGAAACTGTTTCGAGTTGAGGGAAAGATGAATGGTGCTAAATACAGGGATATTCTTGAGCAAAATCGGTTTCAGTCTGCCTGTGATTTGAGACTGGGACGGAGGTTCACCTTCGAGCAGGACAATAACCCGAAGCATACTGCTAAAGCAACACTCGAGTGGTTTAAGGGGAAACATTTAAATGTGTTGGAATGGACTAGTCAAAGCCCAGATCTCAATCCAATTGAAAATCTGTGGTCAGACTTGAAGATTATTGTTCACAAGCGGAAACCATCCAACATGAAGTAGCTGGAGCAGTTTTGCCTTGAGGAATGGGCAAAAATCCCAGTGGCAAGATGTGACAAGATCATAGAGACTTATCCAAAGCGACTTGCAGCTGTAATTGCTGCAAAAGGTGGCTCTACAAAGTACTGACTTTAGGGGGGTGAATAGTTATACACGCTGAAGTTTTCTCTTATGTGTCCTATTTGTTTGCTTCACAATAAAAAAAAAATCTTCCAAGTTGTGGCCATGTTCTGTGAATGAAATGATGCAAACCTTCAAACAATCCATTTTAATTCCAGGTTGTGAGGCAACAAAACATGAAAAATGCTAAGGGGGGTGAATACTTTAGCAAGGCACTGTTTCTAGTGCAAAGGGCTAAAGGCAACTTCCTACTTTAGATGAAAATCAGTGTCCAGTGTGAGTGAGCAGATGAGATTTGCCTATACTAAGCTAACATTAGCTGCTGTTTGTGATTTTCTAAATTATTGCTGTGATGATGAAGAAGGGCCTGATTCAGAGTAGTACACTAATGCTTCTGCAGATACAATTTTTGACTGAGAGGATTTACAAAAATATGCTAATTAAACAGCCGCTGGGATTTGTATAGAGACGCCCAGCAAATCCTTCGCAGCTGCCCGCAATTGTGCACACATTTACAGCATCAACGCACATCAACTACCTGAGTAAGTCTATGGTCATTTAGAATGACTGCCGCAACTGGGACACCACAGAATGGCTTTCAACGGCTGATACATGCTCCAAAAACTGTCCTAAAGGGGAAGTGCGAATTCTATACTTTCCATATGCTACGAAAAAAATGTATAGTCACTCCCCGCGGTTTTGCCGCCACTATCCATTACCTCCCACAAAACGGCCATTCTCTGTCTATCCCTTGAGAAGGACTTCTCACTATGAGCATAATTCCAAGTCAGTCGCTGTACATGCACATTGGTAACCGATAACTAGCTCAGTTGTGAAAACATCGGCATAGCGTGCAACTGTGCATCGGGTCCTATGCCAAATATTATTTAACATTGGGTAAATTGAAATTAAAGGCTAAACATAAAACATCCAACAAATATCAAAAATATATATGAACATTTTTTTAAGTTTTTGAATAGACTGTGTTATATGGGTGTGGTATACTAGATATATAGTGTCTAGTTAGACAGTCAATAGATAGACACCATATGTTAGAAAGACATTAGGTCGACAGGGTCAAAAGGTCGACATGAAAAAGGTAGACACCATGTTTTTTGCATTTTTGTGGTTTGTGTGGATAGTTTTGTCATCTGGGACCCCCAATTGTAGAAAGGCATACCCTCGCGGGGCTCGCTTCGGGCTTGGTGGCTCTCTGCGCCCGCCACAAGGTTTATAACCAACTGTATGCCGACATGGATAGAGAATGTATGAAATAGTCCAAAAACATTTTACATTTTTAAAAATTTGTCTTTTTTATGTCTACCATTTTCATGTCGACCTTTTGACCCTGTCGACCTAATGTCTAACATATGGTGTCTACCTATTGACTGTCTAACTAGACACTATCTATCAACCGGATACCACGTTATATACCAACTTATTTTCCAAGAGTCATACAGTTATCAGTGTAATGTTGCAGATGAGTTTTGTGTTCTTTGCCACTGTAGTCCATGCTCTCATGAGCAGGGGGATCTGGGATTAATTGTGAATAAATTGTGAAACTGAAGGATTCACAGAACATGGTTTCCTATGTGGTATAGTAGTGACATTTTAAGATTATATCCCTAAATTGTGGGACTGTGTTCTTAGAACTTTACGGCCATTTCTAAAAGTACATGATCCTCTGGATTTCTTAGTACAGGTTGAGTATCCCATATCCAAATATTCCGAAATACGGACTTTTTTGAGTGAGAGTGAGATAGTGAAACCTTTGTTTTTTGATGGCTCAATGTACACAAACTTTGTTTAATACACAAAGTTATTAATAATACTGTATTAAATGACCTTCAGGCTGTGTATATAAGGTGTATATGAAACATAAATGAATTGTGTGAATGTATACACACTTTGTTTAATGCAAAATGTTATAAAAAATATTGGCTAAAATTACCTTTAGGCTATGTGTATAAGGTGTATATGACACATAAATGCATTCTGTGCTTAGACTTGGGTCCCATCACCATGATATCTCATTATGGTATGCAATTATTCCAAAATACGGAAAAATCCCATATCCAAAATACCTCTGGTCCCAAGCATTTTGGATAAGGGATACTCAACCTGTAATCGTTTTTTAAGATATTAACCCATATAGGACTAACTCTTCTGGAATTGATGGGCAAGTTAAATATTATTTTCCTGATCTTCTGGCTGTCCTTTGAGGCATAGCAAATTTTCATCATGGGATCTCCTCATCTGTCGTCTGCTGAAAGTAGAGATGAGGGGGTTCAGTTTTTCTCGGATTTACTCGGTTCTCAAAATGGCATCTTATTGGCTTACAGATGTCTTGTGTTTTGGATAGCCAATAAGATGCTGTTTAGAGAACCGAGTAAAATCCGAACCCGCTCATCTCTAGCTGAAAGGTGATTGCTTTGTGCATTCTTGTTTTTACTTTCCTGATTTTTTTTATCTCTAAATTCAGGAAATTCAAAATGTTGCCAACATTTGTTGTCACGGATGTCCATGTTTCTTTTACTTCTGTTAGCAGAGTGTAGATCCTTATTGATCAATGGAGGTTGGTTTGTCTTCCTGTGTTTGTGGGAAGTCCCTGCCATATATTTTTGAATCAGCCTTGTTGCTTTTTAGCATGTACAATAAATAATAGGTTTGTTAGCCAATAAAGTAGTGAAGTTGTTATTTTTCTTTGACATGATTAATTAGGTCTGTTGGTTGATAGAGTAAAGATCACATAATTTCCTCCTGATTTCCGCAATTAAGCATAAAAGCATCTAAGAAAAATAGAAGTAAAGTTTTATTCCCACAAGATCGCAATATTCTTTAAAAAGTCGGTCAGGTCCAGTTGATTCGGAAATCATATTGTTTGTATATAAAAGCCTTTGTGTCTAAGAGGGAATTTTATTAGAAATGCAGCAAATCTAAATCTGTCAGTGGTTATTAAGAAGCTGTGTTGTGCTTACTATGGTCAGAATAGCTGATTACATAAAAAAAAAAGAAAGGAAAAGATCAAAAGAACAGATATCAAGCACTCCGCTCTTTGTTAGGGCTGTCGTTTCATACACCCACATAAATAGAGGAAGTAAGGTGCAACCGTAAACAATCATTATGGTTGGGCCATTATATCTTGTGTCTGATGAGGAAAAATTCATATTATTGCCTTTGATTCATCAAGTTTGTAGGGCCAGGATAAATCCAAATATGTATTCTGGGAGGTTGGTCAGTGGGCTGACTTGTGTATTTGTTCCCAAAGGGCATATTATCTCACAAGCTGTCTCTTTCCCCCAAAGTTGCTGTGGGACATATCTAACAGTGCTGTTCAATTTCAGTGTTGGGTACTGTACATATATTCAAGAGTGGCAAATTATGCTTCTTTGGGGTTTGCTAGGCCAGTTAACTAAATTGTGTGGATGAGGCACCTCTTCTTCTTCTGTTGTTGGATGCTTTTCTGTGCAGGGGCTGTAATTTTGTAGGAAGACTAGTTATCTCTCTGGGTGAACTTGATAAGTGACGCACTCCATAATGACATACTTGCCTACATTAACAGGGGCTGATCGCAAAAGTTTAAAATTAACCTGTTGGGTCTGGCTCGTTTCTTTGAAAACCTTTGAGACTTGAGTGTGTGAAAGTCTATGTAGAATGTACTAGGGACACTCGTCCTGTTTTATTACTATTGTCAAAGGGACCGTGGCTGCACATTAGAAAGACTCATTTATTTGGCTGCTTACGTTTATTTACCTGTTTCTTGCAGGGAACAATATGAGGTTAGCAGTGATGTGCTGTTAGCTGAAGCACTCACTCACCTGTCATAATCCAGTATATTCCAGTTTTGACTATAAAAATATGAAAAGCACAAGGAAGATATAAGTAACCTTCTCTGTATTATTCTAATCATTTTTGTAGTCAAAACTCTGGAGCAAAAAGTCTATGGCATATGAGGCAGTACCTACCTTGTCCGCACATCTCTGATCAAAACACAGCAAATTTCCAGCAGTATGTACTGCTGAACCTGTGTATACTGCCCACATGGACCCTTGGGGCTCATAAATTGAGGTAAATTTACTAAGATGGGAGTTCTAGTTAAGATGGTATGTTGCCCATAGCAACCAATCAGATTCTACTTCTCATTTATCTAGCACCTTCTAGAACAGTGTTTTTCAACCACTGTGCCGTGGCACACTAGTGTGCCTTGAGCAGTCTCCAGGTGTGCCGCCATAGAAGCACAGCCAGGCCCGTCAGTGTTTTGCCGCTACTGAGGCCTTGGAACGACCAATACTGGTGGGTTTAGTGGTTGTAGAGCCAGTTCTAATTTTGGGCCCAGGCAGTGTTGGGCTCTTCTGGTTTTCTCAGATGTGGCTCAGACATTACCTATGGAGAAGCTGCGACATGACATCCTAGGACACACAACTGTACCATGCATCACCATTATATTTGAGCGTGCCTTGGCAATATTTAAATCTTATTCAGTGTGCCGCGAGTTGTAAAAGGTTGAAAATCTCTATTCTAGGAGATACTACCAGGAATCTGATTGGTTGCTATGGGCAACATCCCATCTTAAATAGAACTCCCATCTTAGTAAATTTACCTCATTATGTGTAAGTCTGGCTATGGTACTAGCCAGTGCCTCCCCAGCTATTAACCCTACTGCACGTCACTGGAGGCTGAAGCATTTCTGGTTTCCCCTCGTTGTACTGTAGATACTGAAGTAGAACTTTACTGCTCATTGAAAATCGTTTATAGACTTGTACTCTCTTCATTCTCCTGTCTAATTTAATGACTGACACAAAGTTGTTTATATGATATAGAAGTATCTAATAAGACCTGGAGGGGTAAAACAAATGATTGATGACCTAGCTAGGCTTGAAAAATGGTCAAGAACATGGCAACTACAGTTTAATGCTAAAAATGCAAAATCATGCACTTGGTTCTCAAAAACCCAAAGGCTAAATATAGTATCAAGGGTACTATAATGGAAACTACTGAGGGAGGAAAGGGATTTAGGAGTCACTATTTCAAGTGACTTAAAGGCAGGAAAGCAATGCAACAAAGCAATGAGAAAGGCAAGTCAGATGCTTGGTTGCATAGGGAGAGGAATCAGTAGCAGGAAAAGAGAAGTAATAATGCCACTGTATAGGTCATTGGTGCGGCCTCATCTGGAATACTGTGCCAGTTCTGGAGACCTCTCCAGAAGGATATAAATACATTAGAGAGTGTACAAAGAAGGGCAACTAAAATGGTGCATGGCCTACATCACAAAACGTACCCGGAAAGGCTAAAAGATCTTAACATGTATAATATGGAGGAGAGAAGGGAAAGGGGAGACATGATAGAAACTTTCAAATATACCAAAGGTTTTAACAAAGTTCAGGAGGGAAACATTTTTCAAAGGAAGAGAAGTATTAGAACTCGAGGACATACACTGAAACTGGAGGGAGGCAGGTTCAGGGGAAATTTAAGGAAAAATTATTTCACAGAAAGGGTAGTGGATAAGTGGAATAGCCTCCCATCAGGGGTGGTAGATGCTGAGACTGTGGAGCAGTTTAAACATGCTTGGGATAGGCATATGAATATCCTTACAAAGAATTAGGGTTCAAAGAGGGTTGCGATTACCTAAATGATAAAAAAAATGGGCAGACTAGATGGGCCAAGTGGTTCTTATCTGCCGTCAAATTCTGTGGTTCTATGACCTAAAAGCTGGCTGCTCCTGGCCTGAGCTGGGCTTTCTCGTTAGTTGTGTATACACTTCTTTACATTTTCTCACACTGTCATGGATAATCCATCCTGATTTTTTTTATTTTTTTTTATTATTATTAATAAAGTAAGCGTTGGGGTAAATAAAATATTCAAAGCTACTTGCAAACGCTCAGTATTCTGCTCTATGGTTTGTGAACTTCTGTGTAGAATTCATACAAAATACATTATTCCGATAGACTGTGAAATCATTATTAGCTCTGAGAGAAAATGGCAGCTCCCACAGTATCTCACAGAAAAAAAATCTCTGTAAGCATCTCTACACTGGTAAAATACAAAATCGAATTGTTCTCCACAGAGAAGTATGAAATGCTCCATAAAATAGAAAAGCTGGAAAGGGCTTTTCAGCAACAGGTACTAAACATTACTAGGTGATGTACAATGAATTTCTGCATGCAGAGTTAAGTTTTAGGGACAAGTGTTTATACTAGCAGTGATTGAAAGCGAATGCGATACATTTAAGTAGGCATACAAATAGGCATACAAATAGGTTTTCGTGGGGAGGCTTGTTTTCAGTAAAGCGAAAAATAACTTTGCAGTGTCTTCTGCTAATAAGTGATAAACAAAGCGTGCTGCTGTAAGGTCCAAAATCAGTCATACTCACCTGCACTTTTGAAGTAATTAGTTGTGAATTAAAATAGACCTTAAAATTTCAGAGTATTGGTCCACTGTAGTACAACAATATGGTAACAGCCGTCTGAGGTAAAGTGTCATGATGAATAATCTATTTGTCTCTCCTATATAAACAATATGTGAACATGCTCATTTCCTCACCTTGCTTAATGTCTGCACAACCAGTTGAATAAAAGCTAGAATTTACAAGCTTCTTGTAATCATTGTAATCATTTCATTGGTTAGGACTTTAAAACCTGATAAGTTGTAATTTCACTCTACTAGAAATGCTGAAACCAGTATTTCCTAAACTCCTGTCCTTGGTGCAGTCTAAGGGGTATATGCAATTCCGGGCGAATTGCGGCACTTTTTCGCCCGTTTTTAAATTCAACACAATTCGACAGTCGAATTCCGGCAGGTGGGTGCCGGAATTCGACATATTCAATAAAAAACGAATTCGACAGTCCCGCTGTCGAAAAACGGCCGATTTGACGGATTTTTATTAGATTTTTAAAAATGTTTAAAAAACGGTAAAAAAAAAAAACGAAAAAAATTTGCGTGGGGTCCCCCCTCCTCAGCATAACCAGCCTCGGGCTCTTTGAGCCGGTCCTGGTTGCCAAAATACGGGGGGAAAAAATGACAGGGGATCCCCCGTATTTTAACAACCAGCACCGGGCTCTGCGCCTGGTCCTGGTGCAAAAAATACGGGGGACAAAAAGAGTAGCGGTCCTCCGTATTTTTTGTACCAGCACCGGGCTCCACTAGCTGGACAGATAATGCCACAGCCGGGGGTCACTTTTATACAGCGCCCTGCGGCCGTGGCATTAAATACCCAACTAGTCACCCCTGGCCGGGGTACCCTGGAGGAGTGGGGACCCCTTCAATCAAGGGGTCCCCCCCCCTCAGCCACCCAAGGGCCAGGGGTGAAGCCCGAGGCTGTCCCCCCCCATCCAAGAGCCTTGTTGAAAATGTAAGAATATTGTTTTTTTTGCAGAAGAACTACAAGTCCCAGCAAGCCTCCCCCGCAAGCCGGTACTTGGAGAAACACAAGTACCAGCATGCGGGGGGGAAATGGGCCCGCTGGTACCTGTAGTTCTACTGCAAAAAAAATACCCAAATAAAAACAGGACACGCACACCGTGAAAATACAACTTTATTTCACACATGCCGACACACATACTTACCTATGTTGACACGCCGACTCTGGCCACGTCTCCAATGTCGACGTCCGGGGTACCTGAAAATAAAATTATACTCACCTGATCCAGTGTCCAGTTCTTTTATTATAATCCATGTACTTGGCAAAACAAAAAAACGCATTTACCCGAACCAGACGGACTGAAAGGGGTCCCATGTTTACACATGGGACCCCTTTCCCCGAATGCAGAGTACCCCCGTGACTCCTGTCACAAAAGGTCCCTTCAGCCAATCAGGAAGCGCCACGTCGTGGCACTATCCTGATTGGCTGTATGCGCGTCAGAGCTGTCAGACGCGCATCGCACAGCCCCCTCCATTATCTTCAATGGTGGGAACTTTGCGGTCAGCGGTGAGGTCACCCGCGGTCAGCGGCTGACCGCGGGTAACCCCACCGCTGACCGCGAAGTTCCCACCATTGAAACTAATGGAGGGAGCTGTGCGATGCGCTGTCTGCCAGCTCAGACGCGCAAAGCCAATCAGGAGAGTGCCACGAAATGGCGCTTCCTGATTGGCTGAAGGGACCTTCTGTGACAAGAGTCACGGGGGGTCTCTGCATTCGGGGAAAGGGGTCCCATGTGTAAACATGGGACCGCTTTCAGTCCGTCTGGTTCGGGTAAATGCGTTTTCTCTGACGTCCTAGTGGATGCTGGGGACTCCGTAAGGACCATGGGGAATAGACGGGCTCTGCAGGAGACTGGGCACTCTAAAAGAAAGATTAGGTACTATCTGGTGTGCACTGGCTCCTCCCTCTATGCCCCTCCTCCAGACCTCAGTTAGAATCTGTGCCCGGCCAGAGCTGGATGCACCTAGTGGGCTCTCCTGAGCCTGCTAGTAAAGAAAGCGTCTCAAAAACGCCCACTATCTCAGTTGGTTGACACAGATGTCGACACGGAGTCCGACTCCAGCGTCGACGAGGATGAGGCACTATTACAGCCCAAAATGACTAAGGCTATCCGATACATGATTATTGCAATGAAAAATGTATTACACATTTCAGAGGCTGACCCTGTCCCTGACAAGAGGGTAAATATGTTTGGGGAGAAAAAGCAGCCAGTGACTTTTCCCCCGTCACATGAATTAAATGAGTTATGTGAAGAAGCGTGGTCTTCCCCTGATAAGAAAGTGGTGATTCCCAAGAGAATACTAATGGCGTACCCTTTCCCGCCAACGGATAGGTTACGCTGGAAATCCTCCCCTAGGGTTGACAAGGCCCTGACGCGCTTATCTAAAAGAGTGGCCCTGCCGTCTCAGGATACGGCCACCCTAAAGGAACCTGCGGATAGGAAGCAGGAAGGTATCTTGAAGTCTGTGTATACACACTCTGGTACTCTACTGAGACCGGCTATTGCTTCAGCGTGGATGTGCAGTGCTGTTGCAGCATGGACAGATACTCTGTCAGAGGGGTTGGATACCCTGGACAGGGATACCGTATTGCTAACACTTAGCCATATTAAAGACGTCGTCTTATATATGCGGGATGCCCAGAGGGACATTTGCCTGCTGGGCTCTCGAATAAATGTGAGGGTCTTATGGACTCGGCAATGGACAGGGGATGCCGACTCTAAAAAACACATGGAGGTTTTGCCTTATAAGGGTGAGGAATTGTTTGGGGACGGTCTCTCGGACCTCGTATCCACAGCGACAGCTGGAAAGTCGACTTTCTTGCCACAGGTTTCCTCACAGCCTAAGAAAGCACCGTATTACCAAATGCAGTCCTTTCGTTCTCAAAAAAGCAAGAGAGTCAGAGGTGCATCCTTTCTTGCCAGAGGCAGGGGTAGAGGAAAGAAGCTGCACCATGCAGCCAGTTCTCAGGAACAAAAGTCCTCCCCTGCTTCCACTAAGTCCACCGCATGACGCTGGGGCTTTACAGGCGGAGCCAGGAGCGGTGGGGGCGCGTCTCCGAAATTTCTGCAACTAGTGGGTTCGCTCACAAGTGGATCCTTGGGCTATACAAATTGTATCTCAGGGATACAAGCTGGAATTCGAAGTGACGCCCCCTCACGTTACCTAAAATCCGCCTTGCCAGCTTCTCCCACGGGGAGGGAGATAGTCCTGACGGCTATTCACAAGCTGTACCTCCAGCAAGTGATAATAATGGTACCCCCCCTTCAGCAGGGAAGGGGTTACTATTCCACACTGTTTGTGGTACCGAAACCGGATGGTTCGGTAAGACCCATTCTAAATTTAAAATCCTTGAACATTTACATGAAAAAGTTCAGGTTCAAAATGGAATCGCTCAGAGCGGTCATTGCCAGCCTGGAAGAGGAGGATTTTATGGTATCTCTGGACATCAAGGATGCGTACTTGCATGTCCCCATTTATCCGCCTCACCAGGAGTACCTCAGGTTTGTGGTACAGGACTGTCATTACCAATTCCAGACGTTGCCGTTTGGTCTATCCACGGCACCGAGAGTCTTTACCAAGGTAATGGCGGAGATGATGGTACTTCTCCGGAAGCAAGGAGTTAGTTATCCCGTACTTGGACGATCTCCTCATAAAGGCGAGGTCCAGAGAGCAGTTGTTGGTCAGCGTAGAGCACTCTCAGGAAGTGTTGCTACGGCACGGCTGGATTCTGAATATTCCAAAGTCGCAGCTGATTCCTACGACGCGTCTGCCCTTCCTGGGCATGATTCTGGACACAGAACAGAAGAAGGTATTTCTCCCAGAGGAGAAGGCTCAGGAGTTAGTGACCATGGTCAGGGATCTCCTGAAACCAAAGCAGGTGTCGGTGCATCACTGCACGCGAGTCCTGGGAAAGATGGTAGCGTCATACGAAGCCATTCCTTTCGGCAGGTTCCATGCCAGGATCTTTCAGTGGGATCTGTTGGACAAGTGGTCCGGATCGCATCTTCAGATGCATCGGCTGATCGCCCTGTCCCCGAGGGCCAGGGTGTCTCTTCTGTGGTGGCTGCAGAGTGCTCATCTTCTCGAGGGCCGCAGGTTCGGCATACAGGACTGGGTCCTGGTGACCACGGATGCAAGCCTCCGCGGATGGGGGGCAGTCACTCAGGGAAGAAACTTCCAGGGGCTGTGGTCAAGTCAGGAGGCTCGTCTGCACATATACATACTGGAATTAAGGGCCATATACAACGCCCTGAGTCAAGCGGAGCCCCTGCTTCGAGACCAACCAGTGCTGATTCAGTCAGACAACATCACGGCAGTCGCCCATGTAAACCGACAGGGCGGCACAAGAAGCAGGGTGGCGATGGCGGAAGCCACAAGGATTCTTCGTTGGGCGGAGAATTACGTACAAGCACTGTCAGCAGTGTTCATTCCGGGAGTGGACAACTGGGAAGCAGACTTCCTCAGCAGGCACGACCTCCACCCGGGAGAGTGGGGACTTCATCAAGAAGTCTTCGAGCAGATTGCAAATCGGTGGGAACGGCCACAGGTGGACATGATGGCGTCCTGCCTAAACAAAAAGCTAAAAAAATATTGCGCCAGGTCAAGGGACCCTCAGGCGATCGCTGTGGACGCACTGGTAACTCCGTGGGTGTTCCAGTCGGTATATGTGTTTCCTCCTCTTCCTCTCATACACAAGGTACTGAGAATAGTAAGAAAAAGAGGAGTGAGAACGATACTCATTGTTCCGGATTGGCCAAGAAGGACTTGGTACCCAGAACTTCAAGAGATGGTCACAGAGGACCCATGGCCTCTGCCTCTCAGACAGGACCTGTTGCAGCAGGGGCCCTGTCTGTTCCAAGACTTACCGCGGCTGCGTTTGACGGCATGGCGGTTGAACGCCGGATCCTAGCGGAAAAGGGTATACCGGATGAAGTAATTCCTATGCTGATAAGAGCTAGGAAGGATGCGACAGCAAAGCATTATCACCGCATATGATGGAAATATGTTGCTTGGTGTGAGGCCAGGAAGGCCCCTACAGAGGACTTCCAGTTGGGTCGTTTTCTGCATTTCCTACAGTCAGGTGTGACTATGGGCCTCAAATTAGGGTCCATAAAGGTTCAGATCTCGGCCCTATCCATTTTCTTTCAAAAAGAACTGGCTTCACTGCCTGAGGTTCAGACGTTTGTAAAGGGAGTGCTGCATATTCAGCCTCCTTTTGTGCCACCAGTGGCACCTTGGGATCTTAACGTTGTGTTGGATTTCCTGAAATCCCACTGGTTTGAGCCACTTAAGACCGTGGAGCTAAAATATCTCACGTGGAAAGTGGTCATGCTATTGGCCTTAGCTTCGGCTAGGCGTGTGTCAGAATTGGCGGCTTTGTCATGTAAAAGCCCCTATCTGATCTTCCATATGGACAGGGCAGAATTGAGGACTCGTCCCCAATTTCTCCCTAAGGTGGTATCATCGTTTCATTTGAACCAACCTATTGTGGTGCCTGCGGCTACTAGGGACTTGGAGGATTACAAGTTGCTGGACGTAGTCTGGGCTTTGAAAATGTATGTTTCCAGAACGGCGGGAGTCAGAAAGTCTGACTCGCTGTTTATTCTGTATGCAGCCAACAAGGTTGGCGCTCCTGCTTCGAAGCAGACTATTGCTCGCTGGATCTGTAGCACGATTCAGCTGGCTCACTCTGCGGCTGGATTGCCGCATCCAAAATCAGTAAAGGCCCATTCCACAAGGAAGGTGGGCTCTTCTTGGGCGGCTGCCCGAGGGGTCTCGGCTTTACAGCTTTGCCGAGCTGCTACTTGGTCGGGTTCAAACACATTTGCTAAGTTCTACAAGTTTGATACCCTGGCTGAGGAGGACCTTGAGTTTGCTCATTCGGTGCTGCAGAGTCGTCCGCACTCTCCCGCCCGTTTGGGAGCTTGGTATAATCCCCATGGTCCTTACGGAGTCCCCAGCATCCACTAGGACGTCAGAGAAAATAAGAATTTACTCACCGGTAATTCTATTTCTTGTAGTCCGTAGTGTATGCTGGGCGCCCGTCCCAAGTGCGGACTTCTTCTGCAATACGTGTATATAGTTATTGCTTACTAAAGGGTTATTGTTACGAGAGGCTCAGTTGTTGTTCATACTGTTAACTGGGTATGGTTATCACAAGTTATACGGTGTGATTGGTGTGGCTGGTATGAGTCTTACCCTGGATTCCAAATCCTTTCCTTGTAGTGTCCGCTCTTCCGGGCACAGTTTCCCTAACTGAGGTCTGGAGGAGGGGCATAGAGGGAGGAGCCAGTGCACACCAGATAGTACCTAATCTTTCTTTTAGAGTGCCCAGTCTCCTGCGGAGCCCGTCTATTCCCCATGGTCCTTACGGAGTCCCCAGCATCCACTACGGACTACGAGAAATAGAATTACCGGTGAGTAAATTCTTATTTTTTTGTTTGCCAAGTACGTGGATTACAATAAAAGAACTGGACACTGGATCAGGTGAGTATAATTTTATTTTCAGGTACCCCGGATGTCGACATTGGAGACGTGGCCAGAGCGGCGTGTCAACATAGGTAAGTATGTGTGTCGGCATTTATGTAATAAAGTTATACTTTCACGGTGTCTGTGTCCTGTTTTTATTTGGTTATTTTCTTTGCAGTAGAACTACAGGTACCAGCGGGCCCGGTTTCCCCCCGCATGCTGGTACTTGTGGTTCTCCAAGTACCGGCTTGCGGGGGAGGCTTGCTGGGACTTGTAGTTCTTCTGCAAAAAAAAACAATATTCTTACATTTTCAACAAGGCTATCAGCCCCTCATCCGCAGCCCTTGGATGGGGGGGACAGCCTCGGCTTCTACCCTGGCCCTTGGGTGGCTGGGGGGGGGACCCCTTGATTGACGGGGTCCCCACTCCTCCAGGGTACCCCGGCCAGGGGTGACTAGTTGGGTATTTAATGCCACGGCCGCAGGGCGCTGTATAAAAGTGACCCCCGGCTGTGGCATTATCTGTCCAGCTAGTGGAGCCCGGTGCTGGTACAAAAATACGGGGGACCCCTACTCTTTTTGTCCCCCGTATTTTTTGCACAAGGCGCAGAGCCCGGTGCTGGTTGTTAAAATTCGGGGGATCCCCTGTCATTTTTTTCCCGTATTTTTGCAACCAGGACCGGCTCAAAGAGCCCGAGGCTGGTTATGCTTAGGAGGGGGGACCCCACGCTTTTTTTTTTCCTGATTTTTACCCCATTCCATTAAAAAAATATATATATATATTTATTTTTAAAATATATAAATAATACTTGTGCCTCCTAAATAGACAAACCAAGTACCTAATCCCTTCTAATATAAATAGATATGCTATTACCAATAAAAAAAAACACAAAAAAAAACATGTTTTAAATTTTTTTTACTAGATTCCGCCAGCAAAGTGTGGCGGATTGAAAATGACGAATTTACTGTCTAAAAGCACTGTTGTCGAATTTACAATCTTCAATTGAATATACTTTTGTCGAAATGCCGCATTTGTACCATTGCAGAAATGTCGAATTTGTCAAATGTCGAATTTCAAAAAGTTGAATTTGGAAAGTCCGTTTTTTTGACGAAAAGTACTGTATTGCATTGTCGAATTTTTTTTGGGGCGAAAATGTCCCATTTTTCGACATTTTCGGGAATTCGACCGCAATTGCATATACCCCTAACACTCCCCTGACTTTAAGGATATCTATGTATGAGCAGAGGTGATTTCATTAGTACCTCAGTCATTTAAATGTAACATTCTCTGCTCAAGCATTGTTATCATTGAAACCAGGGCTGTAAGGAGGCTTTAAGGACCACGTTTTGTAAACATGATCATACATATACTAGCTCTCTGCATAGTCCAGTCCATTCCAATTTATGCAACTCATGGCAGAGAAAAATAGTATCTGCTATTGAAGGCAGTATGTTCAAGCACTGAGGTCTGTACTGTAGTATCCAATGCTAATGGATATTTACACAAGTGCAGTATGTGGACAGTTCAATTCCTACATTAATATGTTGCAGGCACATCGCTTGTCATGCTTCCTTCTAGCGCCCCCTAGTGTCTGAAGAGAAAAGCTTGCTGTGATCATAACCTTAATCACACCATATATTCTGAGCTTAGATACTAGTGAATAGATTAAATCAGAATATGAATGTTCTTTACTGATACATTTCCTTATTTCACGATTAGCACATATTCCTCTACTATTAATCTTCCTGGACAGGTACTGGGGAATAAATATTAATTTCTGTTTCTCCTTTCTGGTCACTGAATTGCTGCACTTTTCCTTAATGGACATATTTTTTACAGTGTGTTTATTTTCTGTTTTAGGTACAGAAGTTTAAAGCACTTTAACTATGACATCTGCCAAAGCTGCTTCTTTTCTGGCCGTGTTGCTAAAGGTCACAAAATGCACTATCCGATGGTGGAATATTGCACTCCTGTAAGTCTAAATATGAGAAGTGTTTTCTTCTAGCATACAGTGTGCTTCCAAAGTCCATATTTCTCTCAGTCCAGTAATTCAGGCTATTAACTGGGCACAGGGAAGTTCATTGTCATGCCTATAAAGTCAATACATTGTTGTCTGTATGTAGATTGTATAGTTGTACTGTATATTGCCTTGGAAAGAAGTAGGAAATTGTCTATATGAGTTCTCATTTAACATGAAGGAACTTTGTTTTTGTTTTTACTGTCTCATGGAATATTTAAACATTAATTTGAGGTGAGCAGTCTGATTCAGCTGACTTTTAGGTTTATATGTATACACAGTGGGTGGTCGAAGTGGGAATTTTGAAGTGGGGGTATGGAAAATGTAAAGTGATTTTGTGTTAACTTCAGGGTGTATTGTTGTGTGTGTTGGAAAATGGGGTGTGGCCACTCAAAAGGGGACATGCCCCCAAGAGGACAGGGGCAATTTTAAACTTGATCATTAAAAAAATCTACTAGGTTTGGGGCTATTTACTTTTCTGGGGACTTTTTACTTCAGTATTTTGGGGACATTTTTGAAAACAAAATGTTTTATATTTGAATAAAGGAAAAAATATTACTATTTTAGGCAAGGGTGGGTGTTAGGATGCGGGGAGAGGATGGTTCGAGTAATGCTGCAGGGGGAGAGGGGAGACAGGGCTAGGCTGCGGGAGGGGAGTAGCAATGTCTTTTAGTCTGACTCTAGAATCAACCATTGTTACAGCACAGCCACCTTTCTCTCTTTTTTTCATGACTGCTGATGGCTGTGCCTGTCTCCTATGTCTCCTCTCCTCCTCTGAAATCCGTGGGAGTGGCTGGCTGGATCATTCATTTGAGCTGGGCACCGGGATCAGTCAGTGGGTCGGGGACTGGGAAGTGCTGAAGAAAGGCAGCTGCAGGTTAAACAGACAGCTGGCAACGGCAGGAGATGGCTTCCTTACAGCCACCCACTGTTACCTTCTCAGAACCTGCTAACCTCCACACCCACTGCGTGTCTCACTCCCTGCTTCCACCACTCAGCCCCTGCTCCTCTCACACTCTCCATCCCTCACCCCTTGGTCCTCTTTCCTCATACATTACTCACTCTCGCCATACCTCTCTCACCCCCTGCTACACTGTGTTTGCTTTCCTCTCACCCAGTGCACCTCTTTTTCTCTCCATTCCTCTCTCACTCCTTGTTCTGGAGATCCCCCCCTTCCTATATTCAGCACAGCCTGTTTTACCGTCATTCCGTTTGCCCACCTCTGCAGCTGAACTGTAACAGTGTAATCTGATGATAGTCGATAGTCCTCTGATCCGGTGCCTTGCTTGTTATTCTCTGGACTGCAGCACACTCTCGTTGGCCTCCTCTACCAAGGATCGCATCTACACTTGCTGCTGAATGGGCATAACTGGCTGGCACTGGGTTTCACTAGTTTAATAGCAAAGGGCATGTGTGTGTAACTGCTGTCTATGCAGTAGTAATTCATCTGATGTCACATGCATCTCTTGCACTTAGTATAGAGTGCACAATGATAGGGAATACAGCAATTCAACCAAGCGTACAGGTAGGTGTGTTGTGGAACCATAGACACATACAGACAAATCTCTGCATTTCTTTCCATGCAAGCAGCAAGTGCTACTGTTTATTAAAGTACATTTATCTCCACTTCCTACTTCCTCCACTTTTACAGAATCCGTCCTCATAGTGCATGTAGAAAAATGAACATGTTGGTAATCTGAGGAATTTTCAGCTAAAAAAGTTAAGACAATAAGGCTACTTTTACAATTTATTTCATTTGTTTTGTTTTCAGTTACTTTGTTTATTGATGTATTAGAGATTATAACCTCGATGAATGTAGATTGGCCTGTTTACTCGCTTTTACTCACATGGCGACTCGTACATTCATCTCGCATTCCATAGCCTGTTGTCTGGTCTTTAATACTCATAGTCCAGAAAATAACGTAGACAAACCGACTCCTTCTCCACGTTCCCAGCCACAGCCACAGTCATTAGTGCAGGAAAGCATTGTCCTTGCTTTCAAGTATAAGGTTTTGTCTTGGCTTTTCACAAGCAATGTTTTTTTTTTGTTTGTTTTTTAAGACTCATGAGTACAGAATATTAGGATCATACTGCTATCGGATACAGATTAGTTGACTAGGTTTTTTACTTTGTTGGTTCCAAGCTTTTTCTTTTCCTTGATGTGTTTTGCTTCAGTAAACTGCAATCCATAGCTGATTTTAGCTTTGAACTTGAAGATGCAATAACAGGAACTAAAAAATGGTAAATCCTTTGTCATAAGCCACTAAATAACGATAGGTGCCAAGTCTTCTCCTGTAAAACATTTGACACCTGTGCCTACTTTCTCAAGGAGAATGGCAAGCAGAATTTGATATCCATTGCAGGATTTGTTTTTCTTTTGTCCATGTTGCTTTTCAGTTGCTGTTTCCTTTGCCGAGCAAAGCTGCAGTTTTTCGCTCTACTGTTTAATTCATGCCATCAGTTCCCTCATCCACAAAGAGATTTATTTGTGTGCTTTCAGACTACATCTGGAGAAGATGTTCGCGACTTTGCAAAAGTTTTGAAGAATAAATTCAGGACAAAAAGATATTTTGCTAAACACCCAAGGATGGGTTATCTGCCCGTTCAGACTGTTCTAGAAGGTGACAACATGGAGACGTGAGTGCTTTCCACTGGCCTTGCAAATGTCCTGACTCTCACTTTTTCCCCAGTTTTGTTTATCATTTAATACATGTCATGGGTTTTAGTTTGGCTATACGAAACACAAGCTGATAAGTTTATTAAGCCAACTATATTTTTGAGACCTGTCTAAAAATATAATAGCAACAGGCAAGTGCATAGCAGATATTTTCAGAATGTTTCATGTATTTAAACAATCTGCGTGACAAAGGGAAATATTTACTAAGTAACGGGTTGTCAGAGTTGCAAATCAGTGGCGGCTTTGACTGATATGTTTAAAACCGCAATACAAATAAAACCTATTCAAGTCTAATTTAGCATTTATTTATGTTGCTGTACAAATTCACTGATGTTCAGCTGTGTTGTCAACCTACTGGTTAGTAAATTTGCTCCAAAATGTAAACATTTTCATGTATTCAGTATGAAGGTAAAATAGTGTTGAGTGGTAACCTGAAATTCCCTTACAACTCTGTTTAAAATTGAGTGAGGAGGGGGTTTCTGATTTATTTCCATAGCCAGAGTGCTCAGTTTATACAACAGTTTAGAATGAAGAAGGGGTCATGTATTTAAAGTTGTTTATACACAAAATCCAATAAATGAAGCCCCTTCTAACAGATGTTGTCCTCCTCAAACCATTACTGTTGAAGTTGCATCTTTTTCATAGTTTGTGAAACGGGCCATTCATGTTAATATACAGTAAATTTGAGGAGAACGGGGAATAGATAATCACCCAGTTCAGGTGGTCTGCTTTATGCCAATATGGTTTTCCACTACCACTACTGGTTTATGAAGTCATATTTGTATCATTGTTGTTGCTCTGCAAGCAGACTAGGTAGAGCTCAATTCCAAAAAAATAATAATGGTGATAGCTGGGAAAAAGAGTAAGTGTAGTCTTTTCTGGAAAAATATTATTTTTTATCATGTTAATAAATGAAAGAAACAACACATATCAAACCGTAATTTAATCTGCAACAGTCTGTGGAAAAAGCTGATTTATTGCAGTCAGTGATTTCTGTAGAATTGTTTTATCTAAGCGTATTTATTCATGGAGCTCTCAGACAAATGACAGGTGCAAATCTGCAACTGTTTGCGGTCCCATCTGCCAGGAAGATAGCAGTGAACATGAATAGTTTAGAAAACCTCCTGTTGATAGCAGAGTTCCAGGAGGAGGGTGATCTCTCTGCAATGCCATCTGTCCTGTTGCTTGCACAGGCTCCCAAAGTTCCTGTACACAGAAACACAATGGGCCTGCTACACTTGTGCGGTGTTCAGTTTCATTTAGCGAACTTAAATATTACATACTGTACCTGAACTTAAATGTTAATTTAGCGCTTCAAACCTTTCCTATAGCTCACTTTAGAAAATGGAGTTTCATTGTTACCACTTTACATTTCAAATCAACAGAAGTTTTGAGTGATATCATTCTAAAATATTATAATGGTCTGTACCTTATTGCTGAACAATTAGACCTATTTATTGCTGACAGTCTTTGCTTTATTTGGCTGTTTTTATAATTATTTTTGATAATATTGAGTTTCAGCTTGTATTTCTGTATTTTAATAGATGTTTGTATAATTTTCTGCATTGGCTGCTTTTATTGGCATTTTTTGTTGATGTCATAAGCCTCGTCCCACTTTTGTGTTCTCTACTCTACTTTCTCTTCACCTACTCATTTTTGTCTTTCAGTCCTGTTACTCTGATCAACTTCTGGCCAGTAGATTCTGCGTGAGTATTTTTTATTTTTGCGCTACTGCTTTTGCTTCTGCCATGTGTGTTATTACTTTGCTATTTTTTTTTTTAACCCATGTATTCATCATTGACCACTTCTCCCTGCCCTCTCAAGTCTGAAATTGGTTGCATCAAAAGTAAGGTTCTAAGAAATGATCAGTGAACTTAGAATCTAAAGAGTGGACTGTCTCTATTATAATTGTCAGTGATGCCACTATCGGTCTACCTACCAGAACGTTAGAATTGAGACATCTTAACCACTTAACTGGCGATTTTTCCCTTCAAAACGGTTCATACTTTTTTTAAGTTGTTTTATTTAATATTGTTTTTAGTATTTTTTTTTTTATATTTAAATATTATATTATGCACACCTGAAGAATGGATCTGCTCGTCAAAAACTGGGGTACACAGTGGGGTGGCACGGTCGCATGTGATCTGACCATACCAATTAACTGATTAGGCATGTACTGTATGTAAATGCTTCCATGGCCTGATGGTGTATGTGGCACTGTCTATACCCATGTTCTTTTCCTCACTGCAAGCTGTTTTAACCATTTTAGGCTGACTGCAGTGTGCTTTAATGTTTTTATTAACACTATTAATTCACATAAAGGGACAAATCCCTCCCCATGATAACTTTTCTCCAATACCCGCAGCTCTTACAAGCTGTTGAAACATTTATTTACACTCACAGTATGAATGCTCTTGCTTTCGATTGATAGGGTGAAAAAACATGTAGCGCAAGTAACTGTGTAGCTGGAAGTTTGAGGCCAGTTAGAATATTTGACAACCCAACACTGATATTCCTAAATCTGCAGAAAACTGTTCCAAGTTCGTAATGACTTGTAGGAGAGCTGGATCCATATTACAGTATGTTCACACTTCACCCTCTGCTGATAGAGCACAAACGTCTTTTGAACTGGTGACGCTCTTACTGTGGTATACTTTATAGCTGTAGTGTAAACTGTACGGTGAGCATGGACAGTAGACGGGTGCCGCGTGTGTTTTATCTGCCTGGAATGCAGGTGATGTATTTGTTATAACAATTAACTGAGCACATTTCAGCTGAGGGCTCCACAGCCATGTTTATGTTCGTAAAGAGGATATATGACCCCAGCAGGCTTCATTCAGTGTTCCACAAAGTGATTTTTCTCTGTGGTTCAAACACCAGAGTGTAGAAAATGCACATTTAATATCCAGGCATAGGGGATGAGGTGTAAACTGATATCTAGGTAATCATGACTTGTTATGTGCTTGTACATGAGAGCAGAAAAAAACATATTCAGAACAGTAAAAGAACCTGTTATCCATAACATAATTCCTACTACTGCAATGATGCATGTTAGCTGTATAAATCTGATTACATTGAGATAACATCTCTACTGCAGACATCTGCTGTGATGAGCACGGATTGCTGTGTGGAAGGAGGACCCGTGACTTGCAGCACAAACATTAGGCATCTTTACCGCTCTGTTTCTTATATTGTATCCACTTAATATATCTAAATAATATTTACGTGAAAGAACGTTATTACACATTGCCAATTAAAGGTCAGGTCAAAACACAGATTTTCTAGGTAGATTTTCTTTGCCGCTTTAGAGGTCTATTTATTAAGCTTTGGAGAGAAATAAAGTGGACAGAAATAAAGTACAAACCAGTTAGCCCCTGTGATATGGCAGTTAAGAGCTGATTGACTGGTACTTTATCTCTCTCCAAGTCTTGTACATTACATTTTAAATTTAATTTTAAATTTTGCACATATTATTCCATATTTTCTCCCTTTGTGGACACTTTGTTCTCTCTCCCCCAATATTTGGACTGCCCTGCACTACTTGCTGTATAAGTTTTACCAGACCTTACAGTGATTATGTAACAGTACTGATGGGAATGCTTAGTGAAGCTCATTGCCATGTGATTGCGAGACTGAAATACCAAATTAAATTCAGTATAAAAGTTAAGGACAGAGATTAAAAACAAAAAAATTAATATAGGCCACTCATTTTTCTGTAAAATATATACAATAAATTATATTTACAGTTGTGGTAATAAAAATAAGAGTTTGTCCATTGTATTTGGGACAGTTGACGATGGATATTCTAAATTCCCACATTCAGTTATTTGTGGTGTATTTGAACAAATAGACACAATTAGTAGGCGAGTCCCCTTTTTTCCTCTGTTTTCTCTGAATCATGTTCCATAAAACTTGTTAGCATTTCTATTACTGACTTGTGAGTGGCTTCCAACCTCAGTGGATATTTTTTTCTGTGATTTAATAATTTAGTAGAGACTGGTCCATAATCATAACTCAGATATTTTTTACTTTAGGCCCTGCATTGTTTACAGTTTACCGTTAGCGCTTCCATGTAAAGTAATTTAGGCTGTCGTTGTTTTAAAGCTGTGGCCTTTTATTCGTTGTGAAGAAATTGGAAAATTATAAATGATATAGATGTCCGTACAAGAAGTAATCAGATTTTACATTCCGAGTGACTGCTGCTGGTTATATATAGTCTTGGTATGACTTTTCCAATTGCTATAGGTTTATACACCTGGATGTTTTCTCATGGTATTGACACAACTGCAATAGCTCCACTGTATACAGCAGTGCTATAGAAAATGAAGATGGCTGTTCTCATTGCATTTGTACATAAACTGTCTGATTTGATCATCTATTTCCAGTAGCTGAGAAATAAAATAGCCATTTCAGGTTTAAACATTTTCAGTGTTCGGGGAGTTTTTTCTTATAACTACAAGCTCATTGAACTCATTGAATTTTAAGCTTTACTCCTATTTTATAGAAAGGAAAGTGTAAGGTGAGAAATAATTGAAATATATGAAATTTGTATACCTTTTTGGCCGTGCTTCCATTCTAAACTGATAGCACTTTATATACTGAACATACATAGTGTACATCTCCTCCATAATATTCCTGTTACTACTTGACAAAAAGCAGTCCATGACACAATGAAGCTCAAGCACCTTTCTTAATGTGAAGATTGAATTGTGTTTAAATTCTTCTTTCCACAGCCCTGCCTCATCTCCCCAGCTATCACACGATGACACTCACTCACGAATTGAACACTATGCTAGCAGGTATGACTCCATGGCACAAGCATCCAAACATATCAGAGAGCCTTGTAGCGTTTAGCTCATTCCATCAGGAGAGTCTTCCGTACTCTGCAACGATTTGTTGATTTTTCCAATCTGTCAGTCTCCCATTAAACTTCTATCTAGCTAGCATTTAATGCCTGTTATCCAGCAGGGCCTGAGAAACGAAGCGGTAAAACGTATGCAACTTAATTCCACATCCTCTCTCCAGCTAGAAACTTTTAGATTTCCCCTATATAAATGTACAAAATATTTTCAATAATACATCAACTGTGTTAACCCTTTTTTTTTTCTATATTTTTCCTATAATTATTATAGCAGCACAGTTACATGTCACGTTTTATTTTTAAAAGCACATGTCATGAGTTGAGATATCATGAGATAGTAGACTTTCGTATGTAAAACACATTACTATACTGAGCATAAACTATCAGAAAATTAAAATACATAATGATGTCTCTTCCATCCACCTACTCAGCTACTCGTAGGCTAACCTATACTACATCACAGTAATTATTGCAGATCTGAATGTTTAACATAATTAACTCTTTAATTTTCTATTATGTTACCTCTTTGTGTTACATACTGTATGTTTGAAATGTTTGATTTTTGCATGTCCATGCATTTTGGCTTCAGTGTTTTGTGTACTTATGTAAAGATATGTGACAGTATTTTGTAGAAGCTCCTGCTACTATAGGTTGATTATAAACCTAAAAGGAATGTCTTGCCAATCAACCCAAGAGATTTTACTGGACTCTGTTTCAAGATTTTTCCTAGAGTTTGAATAGGCAGAGTACACATTGTGTATGAGACACACTCTACAAAACCAACCCTTAGAGTGTAGATGGAGGTTTTGTAGATAGTACACTATGTTCTTGGTGTAGAGCAGTCTCAAGTACATTTTCTTGTGCAGCAATGGTAAAGAAGCAGCTTACTTTTAGGATATCTCTTTAGCCATTGTAAAGACAATCGCCTTATGTAATATATACCAGAGAGGTGAGTACCTTGTTGATCTGCAGCTGCAATGTTCACATCATCATCAACCTGTGAATGTGATAAATTATTTTGTGTATAATTTCTTGTGTGTATGTATGTATGTATGTATATATATATATATATATACATACACCCACACAATAAAAGAGCCACGTTCTTGATGATAAAATGATTTGCAAATTATCTTCTATACTGTTTTCTGCTGAATAAACATTATTTCCAGAAATCTTGAAAATTAACACAGGTGCTGAGAAGGAGGTGATTTCCAATACCAATATTAGGAAGCTGTTTAAATATAGTTAACCGAGAAAAAAATAAGACGCAAACACACTACGCTCTAATGAGCTACTAAATAGAATCCGTGGTAGTTAACACAAGATAACAATTTATACAAAAATACAAACATATTACATAAAAACATATTCACTTCATTAATGGAATATATATATATATATATATATATACAAACAATTATAGAAAACCACAGCACTCGCCACCCCAGAAGCAGGGTGCAGCGTCCGCACTAGCCACTCATAGGGTGGGGTGCATGCAGCCCATGGCCACCTATCCAAATACATACAAACTACCTGTAGCAAGCTCACTTGTCCTCACAACATCAATAAATAAATGATGGGGGTTTAGTTAGTGAATTGGCCAATGCACGGAAGCCTGCAAACCGCTCGCCAAGGTACCCCACCTTCTTGCAGGTCCTACACTATCACAAAGTCTTCAAATTTAAACCTGGCAACTGTGTCACACATAATATAACTGCAAATATGCCCACTAGGTTTAAGGTATACCTGCCACATATCTTATGGCTTTTAAAGGTACGCTAGTCACCTGACACTGGCTGATTAATTACTAAGGAGCAGCTGACACAGGTTTAGAACAAATGAGTTTACACAGGGGTGCATGAAAAAGGCCTGTGGCCACAGTTAATAAGAGTTAACCAAAGATTAACCCCGCAATATACAAACAAATATAGAAAACCACAGCACTCGCCACCCCAGATGTTGTGAGGACAAGTGAGCTTGCTATGATGAGTGCTGAATTTCCTGTTTGTATGTGTGTTTGTATATATATATATATATATATATATATATATATATACATACATACATACATACATACATACATACATACATACAGGTTGAGTATCCCATATCCAAATATTCCGAAATGCGGAATATTCCGAAATACTGACTTTTTTGAGTGAGAGTGACATAGTGAAATCTTTGTTTTCTGTGGCTCAATGTACTCAAACTTTGTTTAAAACACAAAGTTATTAAAAATATTGTATTAAATGACCTTCAGGCTGTGTGTATAAGGTGTATATGAAACATAAATGAATTGTGTGAATGTACACACACTTTGTTTAATGCACAAAGTTATTAAAAATATTGGATAAAATGACCTTCAGGCTGTGTGTATAAGGTGGATATATTTATCCATCTTGCCTGCGATGGATGCGCACACATCGCGGAATGCAGCTATTTGCGGCTTAGTCGCTGTGCACAAGCACAATGCGTTCCCTATGGGACGCAGGTATGAATGCGATGCAAGCACCCATTAGGGGGCACGTTTATCACATCCGCAATCACAGTTAAGATTAAGCTGGGCATATAATTTATAAGAGAGAGAGACAGTACTGTGACAAAGACCCAGCTCAAAGCAGCAGGAGTTCCAGGAATAGCGACTGCCCTCCATAAAAATAATCCACCACTGGTTTCCGTCATTGTTACTGGCTTGTAACTAGTATTATATATATATATATATATATATATATATATATATATAGATAGATATATATATATATATATCTATTTCTCTATCGTCCTAGTGGATGCTGGGGTTCCTGAAAGGACCATGGGGAATAGCGGCTCCGCAGGAGACAGGGCACAAAAAGTAAAGCTTTTCCAGATCAGGTGGTGTGCACTGGCTCCTCCCCCTATGACCCTCCTCCAGACTCCAGTTAGATTTTTGTGCCCGGCCGAGAAGGGTGCAATCTAGGTGGCTCTCCTAAAGAGCTGCTTAGAAAAGTTTAGCTTAGGTTTTTTATTTTACAGTGAGTCCTGCTGGCAACAGGATCACTGCAACGAGGGACTGAGGGGAGAAGAAGTGAACTCACCTGCGTGCAGGATGGATTGGCTTCTTGGCTACTGGACATCAGCTCCAGAGGGACGATCACAGGTACAGCCTGGATGGTCACCGGAGCCGCGCCGCCGGCCCCCTTGCAGATGCTGAAGTTAGAAGAGGTCCAAAATCGGCGGCTGAAGACTCCTGCAGTCTTCTAAAGGTAGCGCACAGCACTGCAGCTGTGCGCCATTTTCCTCTCAGCACACTTCACACGCAGTCACTGAGGGTGCAGGGCGCTGGGGGGGGGCGCCCTGGGAGGCAAATGTAACCTATATAAAGGCTAAAAATACCTCACATATAGCCCCCAGAGGCTATATGGAGATATTTAACCCCTGCCTGGATTCACTAAATAGCGGGAGACGAGCCCGCCAAAAAAGGGGCGGGGCCTATCTCCTCAGCACACGGCGCCATTTCCTCTCACAGCTCCGCTGGTCAGGACGGCTCCCAGGTCTCTCCCCTGCACTGCACTACAGAAACAGGGTAAAACAGAGAGGGGGGGCAAATTTATGGCGATATTTTTATATATATAAAGCAGCTATAAGGGAGCACTTATTATAAGGCTATCCCTGTTATATATAGCGCTTTTGGTGTGTGCTGGCAAACTCTCCCTCTGTCTCCCCAAAGGGCTAGTGGGTCCTGTCTTCGTTAGGAGCATTCCCTGTGTGTCTGCTGTGTGTCGGTACGTGTGTGTCGACATGTATGAGGACGATATTGGTGTGGAGGCGGAGCAATTGCCAAATATGAGGATGTCACCCCCTAGGGAGTCGACACCAGAATGGATGCCTTTATTTATGGAACTACGGGATAGTGTCAACACGCTAAAGCAGTCGTTTGACGACATGAGACGGCCGGACAATCAATTAGTGCCTGTCCAGGCGACTCAAACACCGTCAGGGGCTGTAAAACGCCCTTTGCCTCAGTCGGTCGACACAGACCCAGACACAGGCACTGACTCCAGTGGTGACGGTGACGAATCAACCGTATTTTCCAGTAGGGCCACACGTTATATGATTTTGGCAATGAAGGAGGCGTTACATTTAGCTGATACTACAGGTACCACTAAACAGGGTATTATGTGGGGTGTGAAAAAACTACCTATAGTTTTTCCTGAATCAGAAGAATTAAATGACGTGTGTATTGAAGCGTGGGTTGCTCCTGATAAAAAGCTGATAATTTCAAAGAAATTATTGGCATTATACCCTTTCCCGCCAGAGGTTAGGGAGCGCTGGGAAACATCTCCTAGGGTGGACAAGGCGCTAACACGCTTATCTAAACAAGTGGCGTTACCCTCTCCTGAGACGGCCGCACTTAAAGATCCATCAGATAGGAGGATGGAAAATATCCAAAAAAGTATATACACACATGCAGGTGTTATACTACGACCAGCTATAGCGACTGCCTGGATGTGCAGTGCTGGGGTAGTTTGGTCAGAGTCCCTGATTGAAAATATTGATACCCTGGACAGGGACAATATTTTACTGTCGTTAGAACAAATAAAGGATGCATTTCTTTATATGCGTGATGCACAGAGGGATATCTGCACACTGGCATCACGGGTAAGTGCTATGTCCATTTCGGCCAGAAGAGCTTTATGGACGCGACAGTGGACAGGCGATGCGGATTCAAAACGGCATATGGAAGTTTTGCCGTATAAAGGGGAGGAGTTATTTGGAGTCAGTCTATCAGATTTGGTGGCCACGGCTACAGCCGGGAAATCCACCTTTCTACCTCAAGTCACTCCCCAACAGAAAAAGGCACCGACTTTTCAACCGCAGCCCTTTCGTTCCTTTAAAAATAAGAGAGCAAAGGGCTATTCATATCTGCCACGAGGCAGAGGTCGAGGGAAGAGACAGCAACAGGCAGCTCCTTCCCAGGAACAGAAGCCCTCCCCGGCTTCTACAAAAGCCTCAGCATGACGCTGGGGCTTCTCAAGCGGACTCGGGGACGGTGGGCGGTCGTCTCAAAAATTACAGCGCGCAGTGGGCTCACTCGCAAGTAGATCCCTGGATCTTGCAGATAATATCTCGGGTACAGGTTGGAATTAGAGACAGATCCACCTCGCCGTTTCCTGAAGTCTGCTTTACCAACGTCCCCCTCCGAAAGGGAGACGGTTTTGGAAGCCATTCACAAGCTGTACTCTCAGCAGGTGATAGTCAAGGTACCTCTTCTACAACAAGGGAAGGGGTATTATTCCACTCTTTTTGTGGTACCGAAGCCGGATGGCTCGGTAAGGCCTATTCTAAATCTGAAGTCCTTGAACCTGTACATAAAGAAGTTCAAGTTCAAAATGGAGTCACTCAGAGCAGTGATAGCGAACCTGGAAGAGGGGGATTTTATGGTATCCTTGGACATCAAGGATGCGTATCTCCACGTTCCAATTTACCCCTCACACCAGGGGTACCTCAGGTTCGTTGTACAAAACTGTCACTATCAGTTTCAGACGCTGCCGTTCGGATTGTCCACGGCACCTCGGGTCTTTACAAAGGTAATGGCCGAGATGATGATTCTTCTTCGAAGAAAAGGCATATTAATTATCCCATACTTGGACGATCTCCTAATAAGAGCAAGGTCCAGAGAACAGCTAGAGATGGGATTAGCACTGTCTCAAGAAGTGCTAAAACAGCACGGGTGGATTCTGAATATTCCAAAATCCCAGTTAATGCCGACAACTCGTCTGCTGTTCCTAGGGATGATTCTGGACACGGTTCAGAAAAAGGTTTTTCTCCCGGAGGAAAAAGCCAAGGAGTTATCCGAGCTTGTCAGGAACCTCCTAAAACCAGGAAAGGTGTCTGTACATCAATGCACAAGAGTCCTGGGAAAAATGGTGGCTTCTTACGAAGCAATTCCATTCGGCAGATTCCACGCAAGAATTTTCCAAAGGGATCTGTTGGACAAATGGTCAGGGTCGCATCTTCAGATACACCTGCGGATAACCCTGTCTCCAAGGACAAGGGTGTCTCTTCTGTGGTGGTTGCAGAGTGCTCATCTATTGGAGGGCCGCAGATTCGGCATACAGGATTGGATCCTGGTGACCACGGACGCCAGCCTGAGAGGCTGGGGAGCAGTCACACAAGGAAGAAACTTCCAGGGAGTATGGACGAGCCTGGAAACGTCTCTTCACATAAACATTCTGGAACTAAGAGCAATCTACAATGCTCTAAGCCAGGCAGAACCTCTGCTTCAGGGAAAACCGGTGTTGATCCAGTCGGACAACATCACGGCAGTCGCCCATGTGAACAGACAGGGCGGCACAAGAAGCAGGAGTGCAATGGCAGAAGCTGCAAGGATTCTTCGCTGGGCAGAGAATCATGTGATAGCACTGTCAGCAGTGTTCATCCCGGGAGTGGACAACTGGGAAGCAGACTTCCTCAGCAGACACGATCTTCACCCGGGAGAGTGGGGACTTCATCCAGAAGTCTTCCACATGCTGGTAACCCGTTGGGAAAGACCAATGGTGGACATGATGGCGTCTCGCCTCAACAAAAAACTGGACAGGTATTGCGCCAGGTCAAGAGATCCGCAGGCAATAGCTGTGGACGCGCTGGTAACGCCTTGGGTGTACCAGTCGGTGTATGTGTTTCCTCCTCTGCCTCTCATACCAAAAGTATTGAGAATTATACGGCAAAGAGGCGTAAGAACGATACTAGTGGTTCCGGATTGGCCAAGAAGGACTTGGTACCCGGAACTTCAAGAGATGATCACGGAAGATCCGTGGCCTCTACCTCTAAGGAGGGACTTGCTTCAGCAGGGTCCCTGTCTGTTTCAAGACTTACCGTGGCTGCGTTTGACGGCATGGCGGTTGAACGCCGGATCCTAAAGGAAAAAGGCATGCCGGAAGAAGTCATTCCTACTTTGATTAAAGCAAGGAAGGAAGTAACCGTGCAACATTATCACCGAATTTGGCGAAAATATGTTGCGTGGTGCGAAGATCGGAGTGCTCCGACGGAGGAATTTCAACTGGGTCGATTCCTACATTTCCTGCAATCAGGATTGTCTATGGGTCTCAAATTGGGATCTATTAAGGTTCAAATTTCGGCCCTGTCGATTTTCTTTCAAAAAGAATTGGCTTCAGTCCCTGAAGTCCAGACCTTTGTTAAAGGAGTGCTGCATATACAGCCTCCTGTGGTGCCTCCAGTGGCACCGTGGGATCTCAATGTGGTTTTGGACTTTCTAAAATCTCATTGGTTTGAACCACTAAAAAAGGTGGATTTGAAATATCTCACATGGAAAGTGACCATGCTTCTAGCCCTGGCTTCGGCCAGGAGAGTGTCAGAACTGGCAGCTTTATCTTACAAAAGCCCATATCTGATTTTCCATTCGGACAGGGCAGAACTGCGGACTCGTCCGCATTTTCTCCCTAAGGTGGTGTCAGCATTTCATCTGAACCAGCCTATTGTAGTGCCTGCGGCTACAAGTGACTTGGAGGACTCCAAGTTACTGGACGTTGTCAGAGCATTAAAAATATATATTGCAAGGACAGCTGGAGTCAGAAAATCTGACTCGTTGTTTATATTGTATGCACCCAACAAGATGGGTGCTCCTGCGTCTAAGCAGACGATTGCTCGTTGGATCTGTAGCACAATCCAACTTGCACATTCTGTGGCAGGCCTGCCACAGCCTAAATCTGTATAAAGGCCCACTCCACAAGGAAGGTGGGCTCATCTTGGGCGGCTGCCCAAGGGGTCTCGGCATTACAACTTTGCCGAGCAGCTACGTGGTCAGGGGAGAACACGTTTGTAAAATTTTACAAATTTGATACTCTGGCTAAGGAGGACCTGGAGTTCTCTCATTCGGTGCTGCAGAGTCATCCGCACTCTCCCGCCCGTTTGGGAGCTTTGGTATAATCCCCATGGTCCTTTCAGGAACCCCAGCATCCACTAGGACGATAGAGAAAATAAGATTTTACTTACCGATAAATCTATTTCTCGGAGTCCGTAGTGGATGCTGGGCGCCCATCCCAAGTGCGGATTATCTGCAATAATTGTACATAGTTATTGTTAACAAATTCGGGTTATTGTTGAAGGAAGCCATCTTTCAGAGGCTCCGCTGTTATCATACTGTTAACTGGGTTTAGATCACAAGTTGTACGGTGTGATTGGTGTGGCTGGTATGAGTCTTACCCGGGATTCAAAATCCTCCCTTATTGTGTACGCTCGTCCGGGCACAGTACCTAACTGGAGTCTGGAGGAGGGTCATAGGGGGAGGAGCCAGTGCACACCACCTGATCTGGAAAAGCTTTACTTTTTGTGCCCTGTCTCCTGCGGAGCCGCTATTCCCCATGGTCCTTTCAGGAACCCCAGCATCCACTACGGACTCCGAGAAATAGATTTATCGGTAAGTAAAATCTTATTATATATATATATATATACATATATATATACATATACATATACATATATATATATATATACATATATATATATATATATATATATATATATATATATACATATATATATATATATATATATACATATATATATATATATACATATATATATATATATATATATATATATATATATATATATATATATATATATATATATAGAGAGAGAGAGAGAGAGAGAGTGTATATAGATACATATGTATGTCAGGGTTCCATTAAGGTTACTGGCATGTCCCCCAAAAAAGATACTGCATGAGGTGGGCAACACGATAGCGGAGTATTTAATTAGTGCCTATTAACATAGTGCTCTATCGATCTTTGTGTGTGTGTGTTTTTCTGGAGCTAGAGATTAGTCGTTTTTAAGGTCTGCTTGAGGGTTCCATTTCAAGTATATATACAGATAAAGCTGTTTTAGGACAACCTTTATTATTTCTATATCTGAGCTATATAGATCTCCATGTACTAAGCTATATGGAATTTAAAGAAGCTCCACTCCACCTATAAATCTGGGATAAAGATCCTTAAGCAGGATATTGCCATTTACACAAATACATCCTGTCCCCTACCTCATAACTAAATCTGATTTAATTGTTGAAAATTTTTATTCATCCATTGGGCAAAACTACATTGAAGATTACTCTATACTTCTCTTTCTGATGCCTGTTGGTACCTTCCCCTGAAGAAGTCCTCAGGATGAAACGTGTAGGGTTTTAACAGCCAAGAATGTAATGTAATAAATAGTTTGCTACTTATGCTATACCATAAACCCCTATAGGGATGGTATTGGGATGCCAGCAGTCAGAATACAGAAAGCGGCATCCCGGTGCTCAGGATTCCAACACTTACTAGGTAAGTATGGTATCACTAACCCTCCTTCCCCACAGCCTAAATGTAACCATATGTAGCCAATTTGCCCACACTTAGCTGCTCTGACTTGTATATTTGCATATTATAGTGGGGAATGGATGGTGACATATCAGTACCACTCGTAATTCAGACCTGATCGCTGTGGTGCGTTTTTTTGCATCCCTGCGATCAGGTAGTCGCCGCCTATAGTGGGAGTGTGTGCAGGTGTGCGATCGCATTTGTAGCAGAACTGCACAAACATCAGTTTGTGCAGTTTCTGCTCAGCCCAGTACTTACTCAGCCGCTGCGATGATTGGGGCCGGACCTGATGTCAGAATACCTCCCTCCAAACGCCTGGTCCCTCCTGCGGTTTCCTGGACACTCCTTGAAAACGGGCAGTTGCCACCCACAAACGCCCTCTTCCTGTCAATCTCCTTGTGATCGCCCATGCGTTCAAAAATTTCGCACTATCCCGTTGCTGCAGTCCATTGCGCCTGCGCATTGCAGTGCATACGCAGTTCAGATCTGATCACAGGCAGTGAGAAAATGCGGACTAGCGATCAGGTCTGAATTACCCCCTTTGTACCTCTGAGTTTTTGCCACTTAGCCTTCTTGTAGTGCAGAATAAAAAAAAATGCAATTACTACACCACATTTATTTCTGTAACATAAAGGGGTGTTTCTGTACCCTTTGTTCCAGAAGCACAGCTTCCAGGGTGTGACCTCCATCAGTGGTCCTAAGCACCAAGGATTTTGCACCACTGTAATCCAATGTAAAAATAAAAAAAACAGATACAAGCTGTAGCTACTCCACTGCACTTTATTTATTTATTTTTTTGCAAGCTATTTGTCGCCTTTTTTTTTTTTTTTTTTTTTCACGTTTTATCATCTTTTTTCTTTGGAACAGAATTTATATAATAGATATTAAATAGCCAGATGCACTTTTTCCAGTTCGTAATCTGACCTTTAAATATGTTACAAAAATGTAATATCATTTATTACCAGTAACCTATATAGTGCTGCATATTCCTTTGTACTTTACAGTTTAGAACAAACTGTAATAAAACCAGACTTAGTAATAACAGACAGATGTAAAGGTAAGAAGGCCCTGCTCACAAGCTAACAAATAAAACTTTGTATATCCTACAGTTTCTATGAAGTACCGGTGGCTGTATAGCAGAAGCAGCTAAAAACTAGCACATTTGTTCTTGTGCATAATATTTCATAAATCCAATTGCACAATCCATCCCAATAGCAAAAGGGTAGATGCTAGAATCAAGTGGGCTAAGGGACCTTTTCCGTCTGGGGGAGGAGTCACAACACAAGGGGGAGGAGCAAGGCCAGCGGGATAGTTCCTCTACTATCCACGCCACCAACTATTACCTTTAGTAATCAGGTGGCGAGCGGAGCGAGCCACCGAGCCCGAAGCGTGGCGAGCGAAGCGAGCCCACGAGGGTACTTTTCGGGTACCCTGTTCGCCTGTAGCTCCTCCCCCTGGTGACGTGTCTCCTCCCCTAGATACGTCAGAAGGTCCCTTCTCCCACTCCGAAATAGAATCAACCATAGCAAAAGGCAAAGGAGCGTCTACAGCTCCCTCTTTAGGAGGACCGATGAGATAGGTATTGGTCCCTACCACACCCCTTAAGATTTCTTTTTAGAGGATTTTGGTCTGTGGAAGCAGCTGGGGTAATTACTGAGCCATTAAGGTAGACTAATAATGAGCCCATTTATCATTTAATATTTGTGAATTATTATTCCTTAGAAAAAAAAAGTTTTCAGGGAGTAACCACAAATATTTAGTATCACCTGCAAGTATGAAGTGGGACAGCAGCAGGTATTGGATATCGGTTCCCGGCAGCAGCTGCAACTCTCATAGGTTTCTATGGGGGACATGATGCTGTCAGATTTACCAAGCTTTGGTATGTGAAACAAAAGATGATCAAACACCTTTTAAAATATTGGTATTTAGCAGTCAGAGCACAGTATTATAAGGAACATGTAACAGCAGCAGTTGTATTGACATAGAACCAGGCAGCATAGCGCTTGCTCTACCTTCTTTTTCTTTTTTTTTATCCACTGATTTTATTGAAAGGCTGGTAGAGCAGTCCTGCTGCAGTCTAAGTGCAGTGCTTGCTGGGCACTCCTTCCTTCCTGCTGCACTAAGTGAAGTCCCTTGTAGTGGATGTTGAAATCCACCATAGTGGGATCCAGGGATGTTTTCCTGCCTTATAAGCTGGCTGTATCCTCAGAGTTGTCGATGTGAATGGCCCATAATCAGAATCAGCTTTATGGGTTAAGACATTTGTGCATAATTAAAGGAATCTAAAAACTGACCTGTTGGTGGTACTTGAGGAATGGAGTTGAGCACCATGGTTGTCGTCAAAATAATAATACAGGTTGTGTCTCCGATATCCGAAATGCTTGGGATCAGAAGTATTTTGGGTTTGTTTTCGGATTTTAGAATACCTAGTAGATGGCTGCTTGGCGGGGGAGTGGATCGCGACAGCAGAAGAAGGAACAAGGTCACTCCAGACCCTGAGTCATTCCGCCAGATGATCCTGTGGATGCTGCGAGATGGTACCGCTGGGTAGAGGAGTGAAGGCAGGAATAGAGCTCCCCGTGTCTGCTGCCACTCAGAATGGCTGTCAAACCATGCCTTTACCGGGTCACTGCAAGCACTAGGTCAGACTACAGGATGGCCTGTCTGGTGCCACTGGATGGTTCGGTGGAGTAGAGGAGTGCAGACAGGAATGGAGCCAAAGTTTCTTGTTTCTTCTGCCACTCAGAATGGCTGCAAAGCCACACCCCTACCCTTAGTCATAGGTTATATGTAGATATCAGATGACATCATGATGTCTGGTCATGTGCCACTGCTACCCAAAGACTACAGTTTTCAGACTATTTAAGAATATACCGATAAGGGAGTTTCAACCTGTATGTAATTATGGACATTATAAAACGTTTTCACTGGTCAGTGTAGGTGCAGTTTTTGGTTGAGAGAGTTATAGGTAGACTCGCGTACGCACTTTTTTTTTTTTATTTATTTTTGACTGCAGTATTCTATGCAATACAGCACTATACAAATTTAAATGACACACTTAAAGGTTCCCCCCTCCCCTCCCCCGCCCCCACCCCACCACCATAACAATAATCTTACAGGTAAAGGTTTGTATCTACAGCCTTATTCAATTGTCTTAGAACACATAATGTAGTTGCAGACACCTGTAAAAATATGGTAATAAGGATCACATTTTAGAAGAGTGTTTACTTGTGAAGAGAGAGACCTGCATGGCATGACCCATAGTACTGAAAAAAGCTGACAATTGTAAATCTTGCTACTGTAGCTATGAGGAAAATTAATAAGTGTTTGCTCATCAACTTTTTATTCATTATTACATAGAAGCTTGAACAAACCATTTGACAGGACTAGTGCATCATGTTTTCCTATACTTCATATGCTTTATATACAAAATCCCCATTGTGTATCCAGTTGCCGTGTGTATATCGGGTAAATCAGGCACCATTATCAGATATGTCCTGTATATATGTACATTGCACTGACAGAAATATCTGAGTCATCTGGACATCTGGTCATATTTAATAAAAAGTTAGTAAAGAGTTCTACAGTTAGCACAGTATACTTCCATCAAAGAAGTACAGGTTTATTGCGGACTCTTTCTCTGCCAGTGACGACATCACTGTGATTGGATAAATATTAAATTTTTGTGGTGCACTAATAGACACGAGGAAGGCTTTAATACGTTGACTTACATCAGGATTTGCATGTAATGAGGTAAAGCAATGCAACTATTAACTCCATACCGATGATCAGTCACAATAAAATGGTAGTTTTTTCAGTTGTTATTATTTCCTATTTATTCTTACACATCCTTTGTGTTTTGACACAGTTCTATGCCATGCTCACAGATAAAGGTATATATGCCAGTCCCAGGCAACCTGTGGCTGTCTGCTGCTTTCCCTGCTTTCCCTAGTAGTTGTTAGTTTTCTGGCAAAGCATGCTGGGACATGGAGATTCACAATACCTTGAGAGTTACAGAGTGCCCAGACCTTATTTATGCACCTTCACTAATGCACTATATATTACTGGTCTCCTCTATTTTCATAGCTGAACATAGTAGGAAACGGGTATGGGTCATTGGGTAGACACAACTTAGGTCGACCATGGAAGGTCGACATGCATTAGGTCGACAGGTCAAAAGGTCGACATGTTTTTTTAAAACTTTTTTTTGGCGTTGTGTTCTTTGTAAAGTAACTAGGAACCCCACTTAGTGCACCGTGTCCACTAGCGCGCTTGGAACAGGTTACCGTTCCAATTGTAGTCCACGTGGATCGTTAAATATGAAAAAAATTGAAAAACGCATGTCGACCTTTTGACCTGTCAACCTAGTACATGTCGACCTAATGACCATTTCGACCTATTGACCATGTCAACCTTCAGTGGTCGACCTAATGACTGTCTACCTAAGCTGTGTCGACCTAACGACCTTATCCCGTAGGGAACATTGGGAAGTACTCTCCTCAGCTGTTATTATTATTTTTTTTGGGGGGGGAGGGGGGGGAATAGTTATATTCTCAAAGATTTGCCAAACTAATTTTTAGTTCTCTATCTCGAGTCCGCAACAGTGAAAAATGTCATACGCCATGATACAAAAATGGCTGCCATCTTCATATGAAGGTAAATAAAAATAAAGTAATGGTGGTTTCTGACTACTAACTTACAGGGGTCACCAGACAAAAAAAATCAATTTTTTAAAAATAGTCAAGCAACCAATTTAATTCTGGAGCATTTGAGAGTATACACTGTCGTAGCGTCAACACAAATCTATTTGAGGAGCTCTTTAATTTAAATTTCTATATTGTATTACCATTATGCGGAGACGGAATGCGAATATAGGTTGTAGTACATGTAAATTAAAATTTGATACTGTGCAAGGCTTGAGCGGGTCTCTAGTTTCTTAATAAAGGGATCTATTAAGCATATATTTTTGTATATTAGAACGGTCATCATCCTTCACTAAGCTGGTAGACAAAAGATAATTATCCATTAGAAACTAGTATAGAAAAAAGAAAACTAAATAGTAGGCAACTTTATGGTGGACTGGACTGGAAAACGTGATTTGTTTCTAATACTGAGAAATACTTTCTCTGAATAAATAAAAAAAGAAAGGGAAACCCCATTTTAGAGAGATCAGCCAGCTCAGTGCTCTTGGTTTAGTAAATATAGCAATCATGCTTTGTCTTAGAAGTTGATACAATTATAAGCAATAACAATGGTGTACATCTTTAATGTTTCCACAGGCTAGCCGAAATGGAAAACAGCAATGGATCATATCTGAATGATAGCATTTCTCCCAATGAAAGCATGTACGTATTCTGTTATAGCAATGTCTGATTACTATGCAGTCTTGTGTTATCGAGTAAAGATATATTATTTAGCGCCATATTATTATTATTATTATTATTATTATTATAATAATAATACTTTATTAATTAGTAGTTTTTTCCTGTAGCTTTAGGTAGGTTGGTATAGTCACAACACATAGTGAGGTATCCTATTAGCAGCGGTAAGACATGAAACGCGATGACACATGGGATTAGTAGCTTATCCCACGTATCTCTCATGATCGCGGTCCGTATTTTGATGTTAAAACACGGTCTCTAATTGGATATTGCAATAATGACCCTAATAGTCTTTACAAGCATTGGGTTAGATTTAACATCTATTTAACTGTAACAGAAATATTGTAAATTAAGTACTATGTAAATTGGTAAAGCAATTGTATAACCCTAATGAAAGAACATTGGATAATAGTGTTCATTGGAAATGGTACAATCCAGGATTTTGTTCCCAGTGTAATTGTCAAGCAAATATTCAACAATTGCAACCAAATTAGCCTAGGAAATCAAATTTTCGTGCAATCTAATGATTTATTTTTATTATTACCAGTTATTTATATAGCACACACATATTCCACAGCGCTTTACAGAGAACATTTTGGCCATTCACATCTGTTCCTGCCCAAGTGGAGCTTACAGTCTATATTCCCTACCACATGTACATGCAGGTACATTTACACTAGGGATAATTTTTTGTTGGGAGCCAGTTAACCTACCAGTATATTTTTGGAGTATAGGAGGAAACCGGAGTACCCAGAGGAAACCTGCGCAACCATTACTCCATCCGTGCTGTAACTGATGACTGATCCCCATGAAATGCATAGTGAAGTGTGAATTACAAATATATACATTAATGTTTTGTATGAACATGGGCAATCTGAGATTGAATTAAAATTATTTTTAGAGGGGACTTGCCTCTTAATCAGTTCTTCAGTCATTGTGCAGGTGATCATGAAGAGGGTGCTACTTGCTGTACATTGTGGGAGTCTGTGTACAGGCAAGAAATCGGAGACACTCTTTATCTGGGTCTTACTTTGGCATACGTACTAACCAGAGAATGTACACAGGTGACACTTTCGGGCAAGCGCTTATCCTAATGAAATACACATCAAAAGGGCAAGAACAGTTAAATAAGCAGGTCTATACTTGTTCACCTATACAGTATTTTAGTATGTTTTCTTTTTATGTTTGCGTTTTCTTTTAAGAATTCTTAATATTCTTGTGCCTTTTGTTGATTTAGATTAATTTCCCATGCTTGCCTGTTCACAGGACAGATTTGGAAGGTGATAAAAGACTAATAGAATTGACGTATTGCTCCATCTCACTATAGACTGAAACTAATGCAAATACAATATTTTTGACAGCGGAAGATAAATGGTTGTGGTATCTAAATAACGATTTGTCTTTTATTATTACACAATTAAACCAAATTGGTTAAGTAACTATATGTGGTTGCCCATATAGCATACATCTGACAATCTTGTGTAATGCTGGCCATTTATATGCAAACTGGGTTTTTTTTCTGACATTTAAGAATATTTTTTTACTCGCTGACACATTTTAATGCTCGCCACTAGTTAAACTGACAAATGCAATTAGGATTCGCATACCGTGATAGAATGAGAAATGTCTGACTTTGTATTGTGTGCTATATACCTACTTCATAGGTTTCCATATTTTTCAGAAAGGGCCCCACCTTGTCTCCTTAGAGGGGAAAAAAATCCCACCATGATAATTTTTTTTTCTTCAACTTTCTTACCTGAGCATGAAGAGCGTTAGTGGTCATTTTTCTTTAACTGTGTTACTGTATATATGCTGTTTACAGTTTTATAGTACATGCTGTATTGAAGCAGTACTTGTGCATTTTTTTTTCTATCTCTTCAGTCCCTGTTCTGCAGTTCAGCAGAGTACATAGCACTGGACGGAATCCCTAGATCCTGTGTCCTAGGCAGTTTCCTCTTTAGTCTACCTCTGCTATGCAATAGACCTGATGTAGTTTGATGAGTGCAATATGAATATACATGTTCTTTATTTTGCAGAGATGATGAACATTTGCTTATCCAGCACTACTGCCAAAGCTTGAACCAGGAGTCCCCTCTAAGCCAACCCCGAAGCCCTGCCCAGATATTGATCTCTTTGGAGAGTGAAGAGCGAGGCGAACTTGAGAGAATCCTTGCTGACTTGGAAGAAGAGAATAGGTTTGTTTAATATTCATAATATCTGTGTGTTCAGGTTCTCTTTTATACGGATATGTCCTCATACATCTTTGCTGCAGTCACACCAAACAGCCCCTCTTGGCACACCATCTTCTAGAATTGGGTATCTGTTTTTGGCTGAAAATGCACCTTAGACGGGTGGGACAGTGCCCAAAAAAAAACTGGACTGTCCCACCAAAAATGGGAAGGTTGGGAGGTACAGCTTGTATCCTCATACATCCAGTCTAAATACACCATGCAGTGCGAGATGCCTGGCGTCAGTGAGCTGCCAGGTCCTGTGCAGCTCTGCTACCACTCGTTTTTGTTTTTGGGTGGGAGGGTTTGCAGAAAATTCTACTAGGACGCACAAGGAGACTGTCTGATTACTCTGATATGTCACTTGTATATCTGTATGTGATGAGTCTCTAAACCTGTATGTGAAGTGCTATAATGTAGCAGCCGCAGCTTTTTTCCAGTACAGCCTCAGTCACACACAATATACAAGTGTCATATATCAGATTAATCAGCACAGTCTCCTCATGCGTCCTAGTCAATGCAAGAGGCATTTTCGTCAAAAAAGACGCCCGACATTAGCAGATTGCACGGGACATGCCTGCTTCCTCACGCCAGGCATCTGACGCTGCATGGCATATTGAGGCTAGATATATGAGGACACATCTGTACTTGTGTAGGCTTAATCTAATGACTGGTGCTTACTGTTTTTTAAAATATGAACTTCCACTGTAGAATCATAGTTTGCCAATAACCCTTATTCTCATGTGGTGGTTCAATGTTCAGGACTTGCAGAAGCCACATATCAAGGGCTAGGCTTGCATATGACAACATACTTAACTTTACAATGGTGATATAGATTAGCTCACATTCAAACCTCATCATCAGATTCTGAGTCACCTGGAAGTAGCAATGCGCACAGATTATGCTTAGAGATTAATTTGTCTATAAATGTACCACACTTTGTGTGTTTCTGGGTGGTAACTGGCAGTGACCATGCAGTCACATGGAACGCTGCTGTCTTGTGCGGGTGTGTCAGCTAAATTCCATGCTCGTTCACTGTGTGCCGACACAGATGGGACTTCAGGTTAAGCTAGATCTTTTATCCCCAGCTTGGGACCAGATACCAGTTATTAGGGTAGCAGATGTAAGGTACTGGGTATGAGGGCAGCGGACATAAGACAGAGGATGGGATAGGCTTCCACATGCAGCTGCACATATTGTTACTATACTAAGGCAGTCTCTCGCATAACCATCAAGTAGCAATCAGCCCCTGTGTATGTTTTCTGATTTTATTTTGTAATGTTTCACTCTGGCTTATTTTATTTGTTACTATGTCAAGCTCCTGCTTATAAATAATATATGTTCTACAATGCAGTGTAATATGTTGGTGCTACATGTGTGTATGAAATATATTTATTGTATATTCCATGCAATAGAATATGATTTCATAGTTGAAAGTACGCTTGGACTTGTTTGTTTTAACTTAGAGTTTAAAAATGCTATTTAAACTGGTTTATACTACCTACACACTATATTTCCATGTCCATTTCACGTATAAGAATTTTGAATATCTATTTGTACAAGCAGCAGCTCATGCCTGATCTTTCTGTTTTTGCCAAAGAAATTTGCAGTCTGAATATGATAGATTGAAGGAGCAGCATGATCACAAGGGACTATCCCCACTGCCCTCCCCTCCAGAAATGATGCCAGCGTCCCCACAGAGCCCACGTGATGCAGAGCTCATTGCAGAAGCCAAGTTATTGCGCCAGCACAAGGGGCGCCTGGAAGCCAGAATGCAGATACTGGAAGATCACAACAAGCAATTAGAGTCACAATTGCACCGGCTTAGACAATTGCTAGAGCAGGTATGTCACAGGCTGCTTCAGTAATGCTTTGTAGCCAGGCTTTAGAGAAAATGTGGAAGTGATATGACAACCATTTCAAAACTACATGAAATAAAAATATATATTAAAATGGGTTCTACAGTATTTACTAGAAAGCAGTTTGATCTTGGAGCAATTTATGCAGAGATGAGTTAGAAGAAAATAAATGTAGTTATCATAAATTCACTTACTAGCTCTTTTCCTATTTAGTAAGGGTTTGCAAGTTACTATGTTCTTTATTTGTTAAGTTATATTTAGTATAGTTTTTGTTAAATGACGTGTTCCGTGTGAGTGTGGATCATTAGATCGACAGTGTCTAGGCCGACCACTATAGGTCGACAGGGTTTCTAGGTCGACAGGTCAAAAGGGCGACATTAATTTTTTTGGGGGGGTTTGGTGTCATTTTCTTCGTAGAATGACGAGGAACCCCAATTAGTGCACCGTGTCCCCTCGCATGGCTCGCTTCGCTCGCCATGATTTTGGCAAGGTGCCTAGCTCCAGATTACCGCTCCAATCGTAGTCCACGTGGATCGTTAAGTATGAAAAAGTTAAAAATAAGAAAAATAAGTGAAAGACTCATGTCGATCTTTTGACCTCTTGACCTTCCAACCCTGTCAACCTAGTGACTGTCGACCTAAACATTGTCGACCTAGACAGTGTCGATCTTTAGACCGGATCCCATTCAATGTATGGACGTATAACCAGACAGTAATGAGGAAAGAGAGCGAAAAATAAACACCTTTTTCTTCCAGCTTAGACTATTCTCCAACTGAGCTAGGATAATACTCTTCATTAAAATATCATGCCAATATCTGCTCTTTACCAGAACAATAATGTGCTCTGTGCCACTGAATAAGTCATTGTGCAGCCAGTGCGGCTGGCTTTCTCTGAGAAATGTGCTGCTTGGTCTGATTGCTGTGCGTGGCTCCAACACTGCAACTGCCTTCCTTGCGTTACTGATTTCTCAAAACCAGCCGCTGTTGCAACATTAAGTCACAGCAGCTTGTGGCTCATTCCAGGCATATTGGGGAATATCCGAGAGAATCCCCAAACTTCCTTTGCTTTTCTTGTTCCGAACAGCACATAGTCACTAAAGGGCTGCATTTCTGACACATGTTGAACTTGACACTCAGTGTCTAAGGTGAAAATCATTGATTATCTGCCTGTGGATTCCTGTAAGTAGAAACCTTTTTTTTCTCATCTGCTTGTGTTTTAGCCGCAAGCTGAGGCAAAGGTGAATGGTACAACATTTTCCTCTCCTACTCCCTCGCTGCAGAGATCAGAGAGCAACCAGCCCATGTTGCTTCGTGTTGTTGGCAGCCAAACATCGGAAACCATGGGTAAGAATTTCAGCTGCAGAACATTAAGTTTCTTACTACCTGCAAAATATCACATAATGTTCTGTATGTAAATTAGTTTTTGGAATTAAAGTTACAGGTAGCTAAGAATGTGAATCAAATGTTTCATTAAGTGAAGGATTTAATGTATATATTTAAATCAGATGATTCCCCATAGGTGGTGGTGTTGTGTAAATGAAGCAAGTTCATGTTTTAGGGTTATGCATAAAAATGCTGAGCTGGGTGTCTGGCTGACATTACATTTACCATAGTTGGATGTTACAGCTTCAGTGATATTAACTGATCAACTTGCTGATGGTTAATGAGGGAGACTGCCTGTGTGAGCATGCACAGTAAGTGTAATAGGAAGACCATCACTTGCAGATGGAAATGTCTCCTCTTGTACTGCAGTATCTGTGCATGGCTTCACTATTGTAGAGAACAAAGATGAGCAACTCTGAATCCATTAACATCATTAAATATATTCTGATGAGCAGTTCACAGGGAGGGATATTATGGTAGCCGAGTGCCCTAATTAATGCATTTTGATGTTTCCTTTATTTTGGTCCTTCCCTGTAGTGGCCACAATCATGAATTGATAAGTTCACTTCCTGTGCAAATTGAACCTCGCTGTGATAGTGTTGGTAGACATGGTAGTACAAAATACATGCAGTATTTTTGACACTTTTTTTTATTTTCCCGAAGTAATCAAATAATCTACTTTTCATTTACAATGTTAATATCACTAGGGTGTTGTTTTTTTTTCTTCTGTTTTTTGTTAAGCCAGACCATGTTTGCCAATAGGTCAGAAATACTTAAGGGCTCGTTCACACTCACTGTTTTTCAAGTGGTGTTCCAAACAGAATGCAGTAAGAGAACCACTCGAGGAGTGCCGATGATCTCTGCATGCTGCATTGCGGAGCTCGGAACTACTAAGGTTTTGGCGGTGGTATGTCCCTTTAAAAGTGCACCAATTTTCAAAGCAAAATTACATTTATAAGAACACAAATTTGCAGTGGCTTGAAGGTAGAATTTGGGGAAATTGCCTAATCTGGAATGGACATATTGGTGTCAAAAGATTGACACAAAATAGAGCTTTGGTCATGCAGAGCAGTATTAATGAAATGCCATAGCATGGTGCAGAGTGCATATGTAGGGGTGTTCCTTGCTCTGCTGAGACTTACTGTATGTTCAGGCCCTTGATTTGTGCACCGAGTCAGAGTTAGTAGACATCAGCTCATTCTTGGGGACTCATATTGTGCCTTCTAGTTGCATTTTGATGCAGGATGTTTTTAGGAGAGTAGAACAAAGCTTTAAACACACAAAAGTCCTGCATGTAATAAATGCAATCTTGATGTCCACACACTGAGCATATTAAGCAATGAATTGTTTGGTTCTAAAGTTGTAGCAGGTTGGCGTTTGATGTGACGTTTACACTTCTGCATGGTGCGCTTCTTCAGATGCTTCCTTTTCTCTGTGTACCTAGACACACTTCTAGATTTGCTGGGGTGTCTCTGAGAGTAAGCATGCATGATGTGTGCTTGGCTAACAATCTAGGCGGGATCCAGACGGGAACCCGGTATTCAAAATACCGGCTCTGGAATTCCAACACTGCTCAGAATGCTGGTGCTGGAATACGGAATCAGATCACAATCCTGGAGCTGGTATACTGAACTAATGACTTGGTTGGGTGGGATGGGGTGGAGTCTTAGGATTAGGCTCTGGGGGGTCGGGGGCAATTAGGGCTAGTCTGCGGGAAGGGGGCAGGAAAATTTAGGCTGCTGTAAGGGAGGCTTAGCATACTTTCCCGACCCTTGTAGGTATTCTACACATTGGGGATATTTTGACCAATGGCGTCCTGAACGCCAGCATTTCAGCACCAACTCATCTAGGCACATGGGTACCAATGCAAGGTGTTTTGCATTGTGCATGCACTATGCTTTGCACATGTCTTCACCCCATGCAAACGGCAATGAAATGCCTGGCAGACATAATTTTCTTGATCTTCTGCAGACTGCATAAATCTTGTGTATTGTATCTTATATGAAATTGCATTCACTGCATTCTACATTGTACCTAAATGTGACTAACACACTGCAGTGATTAATTTCATGTGTGACACTTGTATATCTGTGTGTGATTGAATCTGTATAAAAAGGGCTGCAATACAGTGGCTGTGACTTTTTTTCACGCAAAGTGCTATTGTGCTTTGTATATAGATTCAGACTCGCTCACTTCGTATACAGATTTCACGCCAAGTTCCTTTGTGCTTTGACATATCAAATTAATCCGTAGTCTTGTGAATCTGTTTTATCACATCACATTGCATTGCTATTAAGACATACATTCGAACACAAAAGACACCACAAAAAAGATTATACACTGCTCGTTGCAGGTCAGTCTCACCAAGGACTCTCGCACTGCATAGTCTATATGGTGACCTCTGTATATGCAGAAAACATTCACAGCTGTACTTTGTGTTGAAATTCCACTTGACAGTGTTTTTAAACTGGTATCCTTTTGATAACAGTAACAATACTAATACTAATCAATCAGGGACCTTTTCCCATTTAATAAATTGCATATCAAAGAAAAGTATCCATGGCACTATAATGGAAACTATATTTTCTGTATAAATATAAAAATTATAAAATCTGAGTGCCACAATACATTTAGTATTTAAAACAAAAAAAAGCTGCTAGTTGCTGAATTTTAATTAGTGACATAAATCAAACTAAACAAGCCAAAAAGGAAAAGAAGAAAAAAAAACACAATAGGACCGGCAATCCAAACCTCGTTCCTCAAGGCACACTAACCGGGCAGGTTTTAGTGAAGTCCAGGCTTCAGCACAGATGGTTAAATCAACATAACCGGTGTACAAATTAAGTCACCTGTGCTCCAGCCTGGATATCACTAAAACCTGGACTGTTAAGCTGGGTACACACTGGCCGATATATATTGGGCATTCTATTGAACGACTGATATATCGCTGGCCTGTTGGCCAGTGTGTACCATTGATGTGTCTGTGAACGCCGTCCTTTGCAGATATATCGCATCAGCCCTGCTGCGCAAACGATGACCAACATATCTACAGATATATTGATGCATTGTTGTGTGTATAAATATGATATCAAAATAAAGTATATGCGATAAATATCTTGCTTATGTTTGGACCTACAAATACGATTAGGTCTGAATTAGGCCCTTTGTGTACAGAAACAGACTGTGTTGAATGTATTACAGTATGGCTTATCCTCCTGTTTGTGTTTCTTGTACATATTACTTAGGACACTCTTGTAGCACTGGTGTTTTGAGGATACCTTGAAAACATGCATTGTTAGGGCTCTATGAGGACCGAGTTTATTATTATTTCTTTATTACCAGTTATTTATATAGTGCACACATATTCTGCAGCGCTTTCCAGAGAATATTTGGCTATTCACATCAGTCCCTGCCCCAGTGGAGCTTACAATCTATATTCCCTACCACATGTACACGCACACACATTCACGCTTGGGTTAATTTTTGTTGGGATTCAATTAACCTATCAGTATATTTTTGGATTGTGGGAGGAAACCGGAGTACCCGGATGAAACCCACGCAAGTACGGGGAGAATATACAAACTCCACACAGTTGGGCCATGGTGGGAATCGAACCCATGACCTCAGTGCTGTGAGGCAGTAATGCTAACCATCACACCATCCGTACTGCCCTATAGAGTTTGAGAAACACTTTATTGGAGGACCTGTTGAATTTTATCAGATAACCCTGAGTTGTATTTATGCAATAGTATGAAGCCAGTTCATTGGATAGTTTTATAATATTATACATTGCTCTAGAGATGCCCTTTGTCTTTTATTATCGTTGCAGTAGTTTCCTGAAAATGACTTTGTTGGGATTAAGTGCATTTTGAAGATTTCCACCTACCTTATCCATAACATCATTCCATGATTTATATTATTAGGTGTATTTTTGGAGCTATATGGGTCAGATCAGGGTTAACATATTATTAGTTGCAGGTCAGAAATAAAATGGGTAGAAAGTCACTTTCAGATAATATGAGCGTTATAACTCTAGCCCTGATTGCAATGAATAATCCCTAAGTAAATAATCATGTCATGACTACAGAATATCACTCTGAAATTCCCTGTGGTAACATTCTATAATCAATAGCCTGAATCATTATTTCTATGGCAACAAGGGATGTATTAAGATTTTAGAAATAAATGCAAGCAAAGTCATCTTCAATATTATCCTGAGCCTTCACAAAGTATTGATTTCTAATGTAATTGAAGATAAAGAAGTGAGCTTGTCTAAATATTTGATATCTTAATATGTGAGTACTTATCCATGTGTACACTCATTTGTATTGCACAGAAATGTTAGGCGTTTTATAAACCCTCAGAAGGAATAAGAGATCTCATCTGTTTGTGTGTATTTAATGGTTAGATGATGCTCAGAAAAAATATGAAACGGGTTTATGTTTTTAAATTGATGCTGTCTCTGTAGTAACAAAAATGATCTTCTATGTAGTTATATCCATTCAAGCCTAAGGTGGGTATTCGGTTAGCCGTGGTAAATTACCGCCAGATGCTATCTAATTAGCCCTGTAAAACCGTGGCTCACGATGGCTTATCAGGGATTTAGTTTCACCTGCCTCAGGCAGGCGAAACCAAATTCCCGGAAACAGCCCCATTTTTACCCGAACACAAGGCTGTTTGAAAACACATAGGTTTCATTGAATATGTGTGTTTTTGGGAGATAATGTATTTTATTTACAGGCGACCTACAGTAACTGGATAGCCTGTAAAAAATATACGGGTAAAACATCAGGAAAAATCATGAATAACAGATGTATTTTCACCTCTAATTGGATACTCTATACTAATGAAGTAATGGCAAAAATGGGTCTCTCCCTGATCCTGTATAGCAGAGGTTCTCAAACTCGGTCCTCGGGGGCACACACAGTGCATGTTTTGCAGGTAACCCAGCAGGTGCACAGGTGTATTAATTACTCACTGACACATTTTAAAAGGTCCACAGGTGGAGCTAATTATTTCACTTGCGATTCTGTGAGGAGACCTGCAAAACATGCAGTGTGTGTGCCCCCGAGGACCGAGTTTGAGAACCTCTGCTGTATAGCATCAGCTGAGGCCGTTTTTGCTGCTCAATGAAAGTGACAAACAAACTAGATAAACTCCAACACTACCAGAATTACCTCCATACCACTACAAATCACCAATAATACTCCTTTCAGACCTACTTCAAAATCCTGTTTTTTTGCATGTAAACGGACATCAACCTGGGATTTAGGTACAGTAGGTCTGAATGCAAACGATCCAGGAGCTAAGTTCTGGGTCCGCAACCAGTGGCGTAACTGCCGTGGGTGCTGGGGGTGCAGCTGCTATGGGGCCCGGGCTGCTTCCAGGGCCCGCTGCTCCCCCCTGCACCCTGTCACTAGGTACCTCCTGAGGCACACCGCTCCCCTTTCACCCCCGCCTACGGGATAGACAGCCGCCGCTGATAGCACCCCCCTGCAGCCATGGAGGATGTGGCATGGGGGTGGGGAGGCCCTACTTGGCTGGATCCGAGCATGCAGTGCCGCGATTCGCAGGGATTTAGAGGGTGTGACCTAATGCTGGGAAGCTCCGCCCCCATCAGAGACCTCTGCTGTAGCAGATAATGTATCTCCTGCTCGCTCCACCACCTCTACCCTCGCCCTCTGTCTGACACTTTCGCTCTTGCTACACTCTCTCTACCTGACACTGTCTCCCTAATGCTCTCTGTCACTATCTCTCTCCCTGACACTCTCTCTGTCCCTCTCTTTCTGTCCCTCTCTCCCTCTCTCTCATGCCTTGGCACTGTCTCTCTCCCTGGCACACTCTCTCTCTCTCTCTCTCTCTCTCTCTCTCTCTCTCTCTCTCACTTTCTAGCCCGACACACTCTCTCCCTGATACTGTCCTTCCTTTCCTCTCTCTCTCTCTCTCTCTCTCTCTCTCTCTCTCTCTCTCTCTCTCTCTCTGGCACTCTTTCCTTCACCCTGTCACTCTGTGTACCCCTCTTTCTCTTTCCTCACACTGTCTCTGTCCATCTCTGACACTCTCTCTCTCTCTCTCTCTCTCTCTCTCTCTCTCTGATACTCTCTCCTTGGCACTGTCTCTACCTCTCTCTCTGCCTGGCACGGGGCCTCTCTCTGCCTGGCACGGTGTCTCCCTCCCTCTTTGCCTCTCTCTATTTCGCTCTCCCTCTGACACCCTCTCTCTTCTGATGCCTTCTCTCTCTCTCTCTCTCCTCACCCCTTTTTCACTTTCTCACGGACACCCTTTTGCTCTTTCTCACGGACACCCTTTTGCTCCTTACTTTCTCTTATTCCCTCTATTTCCGTGAAACCCTCTCTATCTCTTTATCTCTATCTCCCCATGACACTCGTCTCTCCCCCACTTCCCTCACACTCTCTCTCCTGCACCTCTAAGGGTCATTGCGTGGCGGGAAGGGGGCCTTTCAAAATTTTGCTATGGAGTCTTCGAAGTTCTAGTTATTCCTCTGTCTGCAACCTTTTACCCCTGATCAGGGTCAAGTAGCTGAGATCCGAGAAGGGGTATAAGGGGACCATTTATGATGAAGGCGAGATCCTAAATCCTATGAAAACTGGTGGTGTTACCAGAGTTAAATCGTCTGCATATTTAAGTTTCCCCCATGTGCCTGGTATCATCAGTGTCGCCTGCATGGTGGACATCTATATAACAAGGGCTGTCCTCATCATCTTGGGCAAAGCAGGCCAGGACTGGACTGTGAAGCGGTGTCTTCTGAACACCGCTAGCCAGTATCCTTCAGCTGTCCCAGCAAATTGTGGTGATATGAACTTTTCTACTGCCACTATTTCAAATAGGCCCTTTAAGCACCAACTCACAGTAACAAATAATAACTAGTAATTGTACAGTATTTAAACTTGAAAATAGCAATTGTGGAGCATATAAATGCTAGTTCGAAGTGCCTGGACACAACTGTATGAGTCAGTGTTTTAACACTTAGGGACAAATTTAATTAGCAGTGGTCATTTGCCACGCCAGGAAAAAGGGTGGGAGCCATGTGCTTTAATGCCTGGGGCTACTCAGTTACTAGATGCATCATCGCTTGGAAAGTGATAAAATGGAGAGTGAAAAAGTACCAGCCAATCAGGTCTCAGGCTGTGTTTGAAAAATGTCAGTTAGGAGCTGATTGGCTGGTACTTTTTCACTCTCCATTTTATCACTTTCCAAGCGATGATGCATCTAGCCCACAGTCCCTTATCCTTATGCAGTGAATTATCCACTAAGGCGTTTACCCGTACAAGCTGAGTTAAGTTCCTGGAGCTATAGGTTAACAGCTTTGTGGTACCCGTGATCAGGGAAGTTAATACTGATTTTTGTTTGAGCCTCCTCAGACTTGAACAGAAATCTGCATTAACTGCAGCATGCGGGCTTTAATTGAATACCCCCTGCAGATCAACTAGCCCACGGTAATTAACCGGGGCTAATTGAATTCAGCCCTTAAATGATTTATGTCATATTGCATTAAAAGAGAACTCTAAATATTTATAATCTCTTTAAATATTTGGTGAACAAGGAATCATTTTTATTAACGTGAAAAATAAGCATATTATAATGAGTGGTATGCTGGAGGATTCAGTAGGCGTGTTTGTAAAGATTGTTTTTTCTGATAGTCTGAAGTCTTTCACCTTCCTCCTTCCCAATCCACCGCATTTTGGCAAAACTGCGGTTTTGTTTTTTTCATTATGTTGAAATGTTGTTGTTGTTGTTCTTTGCAAAACATAATATCCCTTAGGCTGGTGTCCGCTAGAAAATCTCCGTTTTTATAGCGCTGAAATCACAACATGTTGAAACAATAAAGGCATTAATTACGCACAGAAAATGCTGCATATAGCACAAAGCGATTTATGTACTAGGAATAGCAGCATGCCTCTGTCTAACACACGTTTGAAAGGAAGACCGCAAAATTTGTGGAATTTAAGTGGTTATACTGTATGTGTGACCTTCATCTGAGGTTTCTATTATGCCAATACATGTATTCTCTTTTGAGACAGATTCATTGACCAGATTTTTCTCCTGGGTAAAGTGCCCTAAGTTATTAAATTAGAGGCAGTAGTTCACACTTATGAGGGGGTATCATACAGTTTTAATTATCAAGATATCCAAATGTAATTATTGATCGTTATGTGCATTAGGTTGTAAATTACAGCTGCTTATTTCAACTTGTTTAAGTTCCTGAGCTGGTAGATGTCAGTAAACTGCATGACGGACAAAATTGAAGCCTCCAGTGTTACCAAGGTCCTCCATTTGAATGGTAACAGCGCCTGCCAAATCCATTATGAAATGGTGGCTGTTTGATAATGAAATGTAATCATATGACACTTTTGTGAGGTGCAAAAGGAACTTTCAACCTGTACACGTCTCTCTCAGATGCGCCTCAATCCAGGAGACCCTCAATCATGGAAGATTTTGACACGGTGAAGAAAATGGAGGCTCCTGTCCTCGAAGACAGACTACTAACTATTGAAGTGATCATGAAAGAAGTTGGTCTTAGTTATGGAAGTGTGTGGAAGATTATGCATGAGCAGCTGCACATGTCTGAAGTGTCATCATGATGTGTCCTCCGCTTGCTGACCCCAATTCACAAGCAAACTCGATGTGACAACAGCTGATGTTGACACTGTTGGAGCATAATGAAGATAATTTATTTGTATGTCTCGTGACTACAGATGTAGCCATGTTCACTGTGACTTTGCCATGGCAATACGTGCATGCCGGGCGCATCTAGTAGCACCCGCGTCCGGCCATGCCTAGCTGCAGCAATTTCCACTCCATATATTAATGGTCATGACTAACACGCACGTGCACACCAGTGGTGCACGTGGTCGTAGCAACCGTGGTGCATTCGCACCCAGATGTAGCCAAGATTAGCGTGGCTACATCTGTATGTTTGAATGCTAGGTCTACCTGTACAGTCCAGAAACCAAAGAAATGAGCAGGGAGTGGCAGCACTCATCCCCTCTCCCAAAAAGGCTAGGGGCAGATCATGCTGTCCCTGTTTTTTGTGACTGTTGTGGGGTAATACCATAGAATTACCTTCGGAAGGGTCAGACCATCACCTACAATTACTTCTGCACCTTCTGCAGAAATTGGATGTTAACATGAAAAAAAAATGCCATGGTATGATCAGCAAAGGCATCAGTCTCCTAGTCGAAAAGCATCTGCTGTGGAAGTAGACAGGTGTGGCTATGAAATTTCGCCCTATTCACCTGATCTTGCACCCAGCGACTTCTTTCTCTTCCCTGAGATAAAGCCACTTCAAGGTAGGCAAATTGTGTTAAAAACAACACAAATTACGTCATTCTGGAAGTGGATAGTGGTTCTCGAGGCTATTGCAGGAGTTCTATGATGATGGGTTTCGGAAGGTCAACACACTGGCAGAAATATGTGGCTCTACTGGGCGACCTACGTGGAGAAGTCTTAAGTTCAACATACCACATTTTGCTTTCTATCTCATTTTATTCAAGGTGATAATTTAAATTGTATGATACCCCCTCATATTTCTGCTTGTACCCTCCTCAGATGCACGCAAAAATAAGCATGAACAACCCCCTTGTGGTTGATCATGGATCTCGAATTGAATAGTTTGACCACTTTACCTTGAAGAAGAGTCTGTGAGACAATCTGCAATTCTGTTTTCCCTTTTGTGTGAGAGTACCTTATTGCTCATGCAATAGCACAAATTGGCACTTGAGATAGCTAGTTAAAATCTTCAGTAGGGTCGACAGTGTCTTGGTCGACCACTATTGGTCGACAGTCAGTAGGTTGACATGGTTTCTAGGTCGACAGGGACTCTAGGTCAACATGTACTAGGTCGACATGACAGAAGTCCGACATAAGTTTTTTTCACTTTTTTTGGTGTCGTTTTCTCCGTACAGTGACCGGGAACTCCAATTGGTGCACAGTGTTCCCTCGAATGGCATGCTTTGGGCAAGGTGCCTCGCTCCACTGCGCTCGGCACAGGTTACTGTTCCCAATAGTAGTCCACGTGGATCGTAATTATGAAAAAGTAAAAAAAATTAAAAGAAAAAAGTGAAAACCTCATGTTTACCTTTTGTCATGTCGACCTAGAGTCCCTGTCGACCTAGAAATCATATTGATTTACTTACTGTCGACCAACAGTGGTCGACCTACAGACCGGATACTGGTAGACAGAAATCCTGATAAGTCAGTTATTAGTTGTAATCTACTAGACTTTGCATCTAACCAATGGCATTGCATCTAACCAATGGCAGTGCATAGGATGAGTGTTTTATTAGTAAAATATATATATTTTTTTATCTGTTATACATGTAACCTTTTTTTAATGATACATGGGCAGCATGGTAGCACAGTTGTTATCAATGCTGACCCGGGTTATGGGTTAAATTTCAACCTGGGCCCTATCTGTGTGGGATTTAGATGGTTTCCTTCACAATCCAAAAACAATGTTGTCTGTTAATAAGCTTCTGGCAAAACAAAAAACCCTAGTGTGAATATGTGGTTTGTAAAAGGGAATATAAATTGTAATCTTAACGTGGCAGGGACTGAATATTCTCCATACTGTAAATCCCTTGAAATGCATGTGCTATAGTGACATGGCACAGACAGGGAGTCGTGCTCCTGCCTCCACAAGATTGCTTGCTGTGTTAGAGTTTAGGGATATGGTGGGCATAATGCATGCAAGCTATGCTTATCTCATGGAGGCGCCATCCTGGATTATTTCTGTGTCAAGGGATGCATTTGCTCTCCTCTTGGCTAAACCACTGGGGAGTGGGCCTTATTTCAAAAGCGTGTGCCCCTGATTTCCTTTAAGCCAAGATGGTGGAGATCCCTGATCTTCTAGTGATTACATTAAACACCAGACAATAACTTTTAAGGGTGTGGAGCATTGGGTCTACCCTAACTAGGTCAACAGTCATTAGGTTGACCACTATTGGTCGACAGTTACTAGGTCGACACCTGAAAGCCCCAGTTAGTGCACCATGTCCCCTCTTATAGCTCGCTTCGCTCACCATGCTTCGGACAAGGTGCCTAGCTCCACTACCGTTGCGCTCGGCGTAGGTTACTTTTCCCAGTCGTAGTACATGTAGATAGTAAAGTAAGAAAAGTTAAGAAAAATGAAAAAAAAAATTATTCAAAACTCATGTTGACCTTTTGTCATGTCGACCTTTGCCATGTCGACCTAATGCAAGTCGACCAATAGTGGTCGACTGAATGACTGTCGACCTAAGTGAGATCAACCTATGGACCTGATACCAACTTTTAAGGGGGAACACAGTTTGAAAGAGCGGACACTGTCTACCAAATTAGAGACCCCAGTTTGATAGATGCCAGAATGGGGTAGGTCTGGGACTTTAAAATTTGACATTTAATCAATCCATCAGGTCCCCTAGTATTCTGATGAAGTACCTAGCACTTGGAGAGCACTACACAGGGATCAGACGTGGTCTTGGCTAAATGATTATTATATTATGTGGCTACTACAGACAGTGAAAAACAATGCTCTGACCCCGATCAGAGAGCTATGCGTTCTGTTTTCTAAAATTGTTGCTTATGTTTTGTGTTTTTCTAAACAGCTTTAATACTGTTATTCTATTATACTATTAATTTTTATAGTACTTAAGTGACACCAGGCTGTAGCAAAGTGGTAAAAGTGTTGTCAGTGGCTATATGGTTGTTGAAAACATGAACGAAAAAATGCAGTTGTAAATAATAAACAATTGGCCTTCGTGGAGGATAGTAACACTAATGGTTTTGGGTTATAGTTGCTGATGTTGCGAAGAGCAATTGAATAATTGCTCAGTAGAACCATGAGGACTATGCTTGGTTATTGTTTATAATTAAATGTTCCGGTAATTTTCTTGTTTTATATTTATACTTTTACTACACTGTCATCTTATGCAGAACAACATACTAATAAGTTTTCTTTTCTACCTACTGCTACCTATGTGTCTGGGAACCTTTTAGGCCTAATTCTGAGACACAAACAGGTCCAATGAAGCCACATACTAAATGCGAGTAGATTGCGAGCTGAATGCTAATATGTATACGCATATCCTGATGCATACTCATTTGTTACCACCGCAACACCCCGGTATCTCTGTACGCAAGAGCTACAGTTGTCATTAGCATTTTCACTTACACCTGCCACATGCTAGGGGCAAGAGATCTGTCTGAATTAGCTTCAGCAGCATTTATCTTTGTGTTAATGCAGGAGTTATTGAAGATATCTCCTATTTTTCCTAATATTCAGCAACACAAGACCGTTTCCATTTATTCTGCGGGAATTGTAATATATTTTTACATTTATCAGTCTTAAAATATATATTTTTCTAATCTTCAAGGCGTTAGCAAGCGCCATCTTTAGATGACGTTAACAGGCATTTATGTGGAGACTGCTTGGAAGTGAGAAGTATTTTAGCACCTGCAGCTGCTCCTCAGCTTCCCCCTTGTTGGCAGCAGGCCAGCAACACAGCAGTGGACATCTTCATATATGGTTTAGTGGGCATTACAGGAATAGTATTACTATAGTTATATTTTTTAACTTTCTGTATATGTGCAATCACACTGTACTTACATTTGTCTGGCAGTCAATTCACGGTTTTCCTGCCGCCTCCACAATGTGAATCTCTAGTTTTAGTCAGAAATAATCTTAATACATTTACCGTTATAATGGGACATAGCACTCATCCCACAGTTAACTATAAGCTTTTACCTCTGTCTGGAGCAGTAATTAAAGTTATTAATACAAACAATAAAAAGTAATTCACTCATTACAATTAATCGGTATACATATGATTTCAGGCATGCACACAGTCAGTCTGTACCAGAGGAGATGTAATTATGTGACCGGCGGTCACAATACCGGCACCTACAGTACATCACGCCCTCCTCATTATCCCGACGGTCGGGACTATTCCCACTTGTGGGTGTCCACGACACCCATAGAGGAGATATAGAACCTGTCACTCGCCACCGAGCCCGCAGCGTGGCGAGCGCAGTGAGTCCACATGGGGCTTCGTTGCACTCACGCCCCCCTTCCCCCATCCGGGCATCTAAATGCTGGGATCCTGCCTTCAGTATTGTGACCTCGGGTCACACATACCCAACCCTAAACAAAAGAAACAATAACTTAAACTGGGCAAGGATGCTCCTTTTTATGTGTGCATATGCACTTTCAAAAGGGTAATTGATGCTTAAAGGGTCTTTATTGAATGCTAAATGACCCCCTGTTAATGTAGCCATAGACTAAATATAGCAATATATTTGTACACATAAATAACCATGGCTAATTTATATTTTCATTCCTGAATTTTCACTTTTAACATTAAACTAAACTAAATACATATTTATAGTTTCAGAAGAATGTAAAGTGTCCACAAAAATAAAGAGTAAAAAGCTTTTATAGACTACGTAATAAGTTAGTAACTTTATGGAAATTTGAGATAGTACTTGTCTCCCTAAACATAGATACAAGTGTTTAGGTCAGAGTTTTACAAACTCCGCCATTACAGTCCAGGTTTTCAGGCTATCCATGCTTGAGTCCATATAGTTAAATCAAATTAAGTAACTTGTGCTCAAACATGGACGTCCTTAAAATCAGGACTGTAATGGCGGAGTTTGCGAAACTCGGATTTAAGTGATTCTTAAAATACTTAAAAAATCACATGATATTTGATGTGTAACATTGCAACAAGGTTACTCTCTGTTTGAAAATATGCCAAGCTATAACTTTGCCAAAAGAATTACATATATGACATATTACTGATTAATATGCTGTTGCAGACTAGGGCTGTGGATGTTCTAAAATGTGCCTTACACCAGTGAAAGTCAAACATTGATTTGTCCTTGTTTAGCTGCCAGCATAGAGTCCTGTTAACATTGTGTCCTAAGCTGTGACTAAAACATTTAGAAAAATTACAGCACTGATTAAGCAAACTGCTTTACAGTCATGTCGTGCTACATCCTGTAATTTTTAATCAATACGAAAGAATTGTATCTTATAGTTTGTAATACTCTTTTATTTAGTACAGCAAGTCTTAAGGGGGGGTACTCATGGAGCGATTGCTGCTTAAAATCTAAGCAATCTGACTAGAAGCAGTGATCTCTCCGAGTATACCCCCCACAGCGATAGCGATGCGCAGCCCGCATGCAGGCTCAATCTAGCAGGTCGCTCATTTCACCTGCTGGATGAAATGAGTGGCCCCTCCGCACGCTCAGCACACATCGCGCTATGCGGAGCGGTTTGCTCAGCACACATCTCTCCCCAAATTGGGCTGCGAGTACGGCCTTAAGTTCTAACTATTTTATTTTTTTATTTTTTTAATTGGAGAATGCATTAATGTGTTATTAGTTAAAGATTTGAGAATTCGTTCTGGAGAAATGGGCGACCTGCATGAAAACAGGTTTTTAGATATGTTTCAGTTATACATTTTTTATATTAGTTTTTGTTGGTTTTAAAACAAGAATTATGGCACGGAGGTACAGAAAAAAGAAACCAGAAAAGGGGGAGGAAATGGGGAGGCCCGCAGGCCTGGGTACATCAAGATCAATTAAAAGCAAATTACAGTAAGACATAAGGCAGGAATGCAAAACCTTATATTAGGAAATGTTATACTCTGCATCAAAATATCACAGTAGGAAAATCATGTATAAACTCACAAAGATCCATTTTTCAGCTAGCAGGTGAAGGCCTAGGGTAGCAACCCACCCTAATAGACAAGCTCTTCTTAGCCCAATATTCACTTCATCCAAATTATTTCATCATCAATGGATTGGATGCTGACGGGAAGCAGGGATAAGCACTAGCCTTACATTCACAGTGGGCTTTTACTTTAGACTCAATAGCTGATAGATTCTGCACCACTGCCGATCGCCAATGATGGTCAACCAAGGCTTTTTTTGCTATTAGTATATGGCCAATGCTGTACCTGTCATTAAAGGTAATATTGCTAATAAAAGGGTCTGTTTACTAAGACTTGGAGGGAGATAAAGTGGGTGGAGATAATGTACCAGCCAATGAGCTCCTAACTATCATTTTTTCAAGACCAGTCTGTAACATGGCAGTTAGGAGCTGATTGGCTTGTACGTTATTTCTGTCCACTTTATCTCTCTCCATGGCTTACTACATAGACCACTCAATGTGAAAAAAGGTTATTAAAGGAATTGGAGTAATGACCACCCCAGTTCCTTGGACAATCAACTTAAACACCTTATATTATCCACAGACGGCAGGATACATGGAAAATATCACCTATAGAGCCACAGTTGTGCCAGCACTGGTTAGAAAGAGAAGGACACATTTTATGAAATTTCTCAGTGGTTATGTATAACTTGTGTAAAAGTTTCTAGAACACCTCAAAGTGAGAAATACATTTAGCTACATAGAAACAGGTGCAAAAAACAGATCCCCATTCATCTCCTCAATAGAGAGTCCGAACAAGGTCAGCCTCTCATTTTACCAGAGCGGGAAACCATGAGGGTTTATTAATCCTTAATAATCTGTACCAACAGGAAAGTCTCTCTTACAACTAGAGATTAGCGGGTCCGGTTCTCAGAGGACCAGCTCCGCCCGAACATTGCGATCCGAGCCCGACTCTGGATTTCCCGCCTTCCTTGGATCCCAAATCGAGCAAAAATGTCATCCTCCTGCTGCCAGATTCTCGCGGGTTTTGGATTCTATATAAAGCCCCCATGTAGGGAGGCCAGTCCTGGGCCGTTTTTTCAATCCCGGGATTCGGGATTGAAAAACAGTCAATCCCGGGATTGCAGTAGGGACCAGTGAAAGATGTAGGGAGCAGCGCCGGAGGGAGGGAGGGTGTAGGTAGCGGGGCGGGAGGAAGGAAGGGGGTAGGTAGCGGTGCGGGAGGTAGGAAGGGGGTAGGCATAGGTGTGCGCAGACACTGACAGGCGGGTGCCGCTCCAGACTCCCCCCCCCCTCCCTCCACGGCATGGCATTATAGTGCTCTCTCACCTCCCATGTCCTGGATATAGACAGCTCACCTGCTGGCGGCCCAGGTGAGCAGTCTATGTCCAGGACAGGGGAGGTGAGAGAACACTATAATGCCGTGCCGTGGAGGGGGGGGGGGGGGGGGGGGGGGGAGTCCGGAGCGGCACCCGCCTGTCAGTGTCTGCGCACACCTATGGGGGTAGGTAGCGGTGCGGGAGGGTGGGTGTTGGTAGTGGTGCGGGAGGGTTGGTAGCGGCGCGGGAGGGAGGGAGGGTGTAAGTAATAACACTTACTATTAGGCGGGCGGCCGCCATGGACACACTGAACGCGGCGGCATTTCAAATGAAGCGCCGGCCGCCAGCCAACCAGAGCTGGCGGACCGGCAGCCAATCAGGGAAGCTGCCGCAGCAGTCGCTCCTGATTGGCTGCCGCTGCTGCGGCAGCTTCCCTGATTGGCTGCCGGTCCGCCAGCTCTGATTGGCTGGCGGCCGGCGCTTCATTTGAATTGCCGCTGCGTTCAGCGTGTCCATGGCTGCCGCGACCGCCTGATAGTAAGTGTTATTACTTACACCCACCCGCCCTCCCGCGCCGCTTCCAACCCTCCCGCACATGCGCACTGTAATCCCTTGAATCCCGGGATTGGAGGCTCCAATCCCGGGATTCAAATCCCGGCATTTTTGGCCCCAAATCCCGGGATCCCGCCGATCCCGGGATTGGCCTCCCTACCCCCATGATCACTCCATTTTACTCCAGCTGTTTAGGTTGTAGTGAACAGATGTGTCACTGCGGTGTCCGTCCACAGATGCTCTGTTTTGTCCATCAAGGGCCTGGTGCTACTAAAGAAGGTACCTGCGTCCTCCATGGGGTGCTATGTTCATCAAGGGGCTGGAGTGTTGTTTTCTCCAGGGCTTTTGTTTAAAAATCAGTGTACTATAATACACACATTGTGAGTGACACTGTAGGTGGTCTCTGCTTTGTTTCTAAGGGGTCCTATGCCAAACTAGGGTTGCTCTTTACCAGTTAAATAAGATACCATTTAAAAAACATATATATATATATATATATATATATATATATACAGGTTGAGTATCCCATATCCAAATATTCAGAAATACGGAATATTCCGAAATACGGACTTTTTTGAGTGAGACTGAGATAGTGAAATCTTTGTTTTCTGATGGCTCAATGTACACAAACTTTGTTTAATACACAAAGTTATTACAAATATTGTATTAAATGACCTTTAGGCTGTGTGTATATGAAACATAAATGAATTGTGTGAATGTACACACACTTTGTTTAATGCACAAAGTTATTAAAAATATTGGCTAAAATGACCTTCAGGCTGTGTGTATAAGGTGTATATGAAACATAAATGCCTTAAGTGCTTATATTTAGGTCCCATCGCCATGATATCTCATTATGGTATGCAATTATTCCAAAATACGGAAAAATCCGATATCCAAAATACCTCCGGTCCCAAGCATTTTGGATAAGGGATACTCAACCTGTGTATATATATATATATATATATATATATATATATATATGTGTATATACACCTATACACATACATACGCACACTGTATATATACACTGTATATATACACACTGCTCAAAAAAATAAAGGGAACACTAAAATAACACATCCTGGATCTGAATGAATGAAATATTCTTATTAAATACTTTGTTCTTTACATAGCTGAATATGCTGACAACAAAATCACACAAAAATTATCAATGGAAATCAAATTTATTAACCCATGGAGGTCTGGATTTGGAGTCACACTCAAAATTAGAGTGGAAAAACACACTACAGGCTGATCCAACTTTGATGTAATGTCCTTAAAACAAGTCAAAATGAGTCTCAGTAGTGTGTGTAGCCTCCACGTGCCTGTATGACCTTCCTACAATGCCTGGGCATGCTCCTGATGAGGTGGCGGATGGTCTCCTGAGGGATCTCCTCCCAGACCTGGACTAAAGCATCCGCCAACTCCTGGACAGTCTGTGGTGCAATGTGGTGTTGGTGGATGGAGCGAGACATGATGTCCCAGATGTGCTCAATTGGATTCAGGTCTGGGGAACGGGCGGGCCAGTCCATAGCATCAATGCCTTCGTCTTGCAGGAACTGCTGACACACTCCAGCCACATGAGGTCTAGCATTGTCTTGCATTAGGAGGAACCCAGGGCCAACCGCACCAGCATATGGTCTCATAAGGGGTCTGAGGATCTTATCTCGGTACCTAATGGCAGTCAGGCTATGTCTGGCGAGCACGTGGAGGGCTGTGCGGCCCCCCAAAGAAATGCCACCCCACACCATTACTGACCCACTGCCAAACCGGTCATGCTGGAGGATGTTGCAGGCAGCAGAACGTTCTCCTTGGCGTCTCCAGACTCTGTCACGTCTGTCACATGTGCTCAGTGAGAATCTGCTTTCATTTGTGAAGAGCACAGGGCGCCAGTGGCGAATTTGCCAATCTTGGTGTTCTCTGGCAAATGCCAAACGTCTTGCACGGTGTTGGGCTGTAAGCACAACCCCCACCTGTGGACGTCGGGCCCTCATACCACCCTTATGGAGTCTGTTTCTGATCGTTTGAGTAGAGACATGCACATTTGTGGCTTGCTGGAGGTCATTTTGCTGGGCTCTGGCAGTGCTCCTCTTGTTCCTCCTTGCACAAAGACGGAGGTAGCGGTACCTGCTGCTGGGTTGTTGCCCTCCTACGGCCTCCTCCATGTCTCCTGATGTACTGGCCTGTCTCCTGGTAGCGCCTCCATGCTCTGGACACTACGCTGACAGACACAACAAACCTTGCCAAAGCTCGCATTGATGTGCCATCCTGGATGAGCTGCACTACCTTAGCCACTTGTGTGGGTTGTAGACTCCGTCTCATGCTACCACTAGAGTGAAAGCACCGCTAGCTTTCAAAAGTGACCAAAACATCAGCCAGAAAGCATAGGCGCTGAGAAGTGGTCTGCGGTCACCACCTGCAGAACAACTCCTTTATTGGGGTTGTCTTGCTAATTGCCTATAATTTCCACCTGATGTCTATTCCATTTGCACAACAGCATGTGAAATTGATTGTCAATCAGTGTTGCTTCCTAAGTGGACAGTTTGATTTCACAGAAGTGGGATTGACTTGGAGTTACATTGTGTTGTTTAAGTGTTCCCTTTATTTTTTTGAGCTGTGTGTGTGTGTGTATGTTTGTATGTGTGTGTATATATATATATATATATATATATATATAAATATATATATAAATATATTAATATATAAATAAATAGTATTTGTATTCGGCACTCATGAAATAAACATCAGTCAGCTTGCCCGGTGCCCTCTAAATCAACTTTGCAGGTTGAAGATATAAGCACAATGAAGCGTCACTCCAAGACTTAATTCAAATAAACGGGTCCAGTCTCCCGAATTTGATGTGCAACGTTTCGGTTTTAATCACAAACCTTCGTCAGGCATATACATACAACAGAACAAGTCTTACCTATATAACAAATGAAATCACCAGGTGCAGTGCAGTCCAGGAAGCCCCAGAGATAGACTTCCAGCTGATGTCATGCAGCATGGACTAATTACGTAACAAGAGCGTGTTAACCCTTCACCACACTACAGACATGGAAATGAATGAATGACGTTTAATATTCAAACGATACTTTGTAAATACAATGATCATCCACAGGATAAAATGCAACAAGTTATATCAAAGATTATATATGAGTATAGCAAATCGGGGCGATTATACAACACCACATCACAATTGACAATTAGATCAATTAATGAAAACAACATGTAGAGATGAAGAAAAACATCACAGAAAACTGTGTTACAGTGTTGAGCCTGTCAATCCACTGTGCTTCCCTTTGTAGCAAGAGCCTAGATCTGTCACCACGTCTCCTGCTTTCCGGGACCATGTCTATCATTTTGTATTTTAATGAAGACAAAGTGTGTCCTCGTAACTTAAAATGTTTAGAAACAGGTTGTTCGGCTGGTTTGCCTTCAAGCGCGGATTTAATAGTGCTCCTGTGTTGGGCCATGCGTACTTTAAACATGCATGTGGTCTTCCCTATGTAGTATAATCCACAGGGGCAAATGATACAACACACCACATAGCGTGAGGTACATGTGAAACAATGTTGCAGTTTGATTTGTTTGCCAGAGTGCGGATGTACTATAGTGTCTCCTGTTTCTAGGTATGTGCAAGTGGTACACCCTAAACATTTATAATTACCCGTTTTTTTGGTAAGAAAATGTTGGGGTGCCTGGGAGTCAAAATCAGAAATGTCACTGTGCACAATCATGTCACGAATACTACGTCCTCGTTTATAACAAGGCATTATCCGTTTCTTAGATAAAGATGGTAGGTCAGGGTCAGTTTGAACAATAGGCCAAATACCCTTCGCCTTTGACATTAATCTAGTACTGGCAGTTGTATACTGATTCACATAAATCATAGTATTTGTTATGCGGCTCTGACTAGAAATGTCTGGTTCTTTAACCTTCGGCGCTGCGCGCGCCTTTTTCCTAGCACTGGTCAGTGCATTGTTGGAATATCCCCTTTCTAGGAACTTAGTGGTCATAATATCAAGCTGTTTACATTCATCATCAAAATTACTACAGATGCGATGTTCTCTCAAGAACTGAGAGTACGGTAGACCCTTTTTAAGTGGAGCAGGATGATGGCTTGAAGCTCATAATAAATTGTTACAGTCAGTAGGCTTAGTGTAAAGAGAGGTACTTAACACCTCACCATCTCGACTCACAAGTACATCAAGAAAATGTATATCTTTCTCCTGAATATCAAAAGTGAATTTGATATTGTTATCTTGGGTATTAATGTCAGCCATCATGCTCAAAAACTCACACCTCGTGCCTCGCCAAAGGAGGAACACGTCATCTATGTACATGGTGTAGAAATTGATTTTGCTTGCATATTCAGGTTTACCAAAGAACAGATCATGTTCAACTTTGAACATAAAGGCATCGGCATAGGCCGGTGCGACCGGAGACCCCATGGCACAGCCAAGAGTTTGTAAGTAATATTCCTTGTTGAATAGGAAGTAGTTACGTGTGAGAACCAATTGTAGTAATTTCACAAACAGAGATTTATTTGGACCATTGTACAGTGTATTGTTGCTAATCAAGCTCTCAACAGCTGTAATACCTCGGCTGTGTGGAATGTCAGTGTATAAACTTACATCGTCAGCTGTACACAACCATGTCTCTGAAGTAATAGGGTCAAGATTACGCAGTTTAAACAAAAAAGTTGACGTGTCCTTCAAATATGTCGTGATACTCTCAACTACAGGTACAGATTGACAAATACAGAAGTGAACTGATCAATTTCAAGTCAAAGAAATACACTGCTGTATCACGAGATTATGAGGAGAACCAGGTGTACGACTGGACATCTAGCCGACAACGGGGTCAGAAACAATTCCGCCCACGATACGCTAGGAATCAGAAAAAATCCTCCCAAGATTCAGAAAATTCTAGTGCTAGTTCCCAAAGTGAGTCTGAAGGAGCACGTACAGCAGTGAGATCAAAGCACATCCCTTTAGGCGTCAAGACCAGGGCTCAGAGAGGAGCACCAATAGAAGAACCAGACGAGGATGCCAGTGTGAAAGGCAGAGGCGCAAAGAATTCAAAGACAAAGAAATAATCTTTAATTTATCCTCTAGTCCTCTTACACCTTTAGAGACTGCAGTGTTACGACGAGGTCTCAGCTTCGTCCCTACGAACACTCACCGGCAATTTGACAGCAAGATTGACCTAGCCCGCTTCAGCAGACAGTTACGCCTTAGTGAATACTTTGACAAAAAAGATACTTTACCAAAATCAACTGAGGATACCACATCTACATGTCCCGTTCGGACTAAATCTAACTTTGACCCTTTATCCCTGAATTCCACAATTCGTGCCTTTTCACGCACCATGACGAAAGAAATCGAGTCCACAACTATTGATGTCGGAGGTGATTAAGAACCTTTCTGCAGCTGAACGTTCTGCATTGAAGTCACTCTCTACAAGATGCGGAAGTGTCTGTTTGGTGGCGGGGGGACTGTGCTCGTGGTGCGGGGACTTTGTCCCTGTGCGGGTGTCGTGCGCTGTGTGTTCGCTGGGGTGTTTGCAGCGTGCGTTCCACCAAGCTTGGCGGTTGGAACGCATGACACTTCCTGTTTCCGGTCCCCCGGCGCATGCAGCGCTATTTTGTGTATTCCCTCTGTTGTACTGTGAATATTAATGCATACACAGGCATTCTGATTGCTTATTTGGCCTTTTGTGCTGGTGGTAAACGGTTAATCAAGTGGAATAAAGGTTTGGATAATTATTCAGGTGACTTTTTGAGTTGACCCCTCACACCCTTGATACTTCCGGGTCAAGGGGTATTTAAATCCCCTGCATAGATCCAGTTGGTGCATGCAGCCCTGGTTTGTGCAGTGTTCCACATGATTCTGTGAGTAACTATGTTGGGTTTGTCCCACTGATTAAGTTTGATGTTTGTATAATCCTATAATCTTTTGATTTGGGTTTATTTATTGTTGGTAGCTATGGATTTGATGTGGGAGAACGCTTAACCCAGGGGCTGCCCTATGTGTATCCTCTTGGACCTATAGGTATTTATTTTAGAGATGAGCGCCTGAAATTTTTCGGGTTTTGTGTTTTGGTTTTGGGTTCGGTTCCGCGGCCGTGTTTTGGGTTCGAACGCGTTTTGGCAAAACCTCACCGAATTTTTTTTGTTGGATTCGGGTGTGTTTTGGATTCGGGTGTTTTTTTCAAAAAACACTAAAAAACAGCTTAAATCATAGAATTTGGGGGTCATTTTGATCCCAAAGTATTATTAACCTCAAAAACCATAATTTACACTCATTTTCAGTCTATTCTGAATACCTCACACCTCACAATATTATTTTTAGTCCTAAAATTTGCACCGAGGTCGCTGTGTGAGTAAGATAAGCGACCCTAGTGGCCGACACAAACACCGGGCCCATCTAGGAGTGGCACTGCAGTGTCACGCAGGATGTCCCTTCCAAAAAACCCTCCCCAAACAGCACATGACGCAAAGAAAAAAAGAGGCGCAATGAGGTAGCTGTGTGAGTAAGATTAGCGACCCTAGTGGCCGACACAAACACCGGGCCCATCTAGGAGTGGCACTGCAGTGTCACGCAGGATGTCCCTTCCAAAAAACCCTCCCCAAACAGCACATGACGCAAAGAAAAAAAGAGGCGCAATGAGGTAGCTGACTGTGTGAGTAAGATTAGCGACCCTAGTGGCCGACACAAACACCGGGCCCATTTAGGAGTGGCACTGCAGTGTCACGCAGGATGTCCCTTCAAAAAAAACCTCCCCAATCAGCACATGATGCAAAGAAAAAGAAAAGAAAAAAGAGGTGCAAGATGGAATTGTCCTTGGGCCCTCCCACCCACCCTTATGTTGTATAAACAAAACAGGACATGCACACTTTAACCAACCCATCATTTCAGTGACAGGGTCTGCCACACGACTGTGACTGATATGACGGGTTGGTTTGGACCCCCCCCAAAAAAGAAGCAATTAATCTCTCCTTGCACAAACTGGCTCTACAGAGGCAAGATGTCCACCTCATCATCACCCTCCGATATATCACCGTGTACATCCCCCTCCTCACAGATTATCAATTCGTCCCCACTGGAATCCACCATCTCAGCTCCCTGTGTACTTTGTGGAGGCAATTGCTGCTGGTCAATGTCTCCGCGGAGGAATTGATTATAATTCATTTTAATGAACATCATCTTCTCCACATTTTCTGGATGTAACCTCGTACGCCGATTGCTGACAAGGTGAGCGGCGGCACTAAACACTCTTTCGGAGTACACACTTGTGGGAGGGCAACTTAGGTAGAATAAAGCCAGTTTGTGCAAGGGCCTCCAAATTGCCTCTTTTTCCTGCCAGTATAAGTACGGACTGTGTGACGTGCCTACTTGGATGCGGTCACTCATATAATCCTCCACCATTCTATCAATGTTGAGAGAATCATATGCAGTGACAGTAGACGACATGTCCGTAATCGTTGTCAGGTCCTTCAGTCCGGACCAGATGTCAGCATCAGCAGTCGCTCCAGACTGCCCTGCATCACCGCCAGCGGGTGGGCTCGGAATTCTGAGCCTTTTCCTCGCACCCCCAGTTGCGGGAGAATGTGAAGGAGGAGATGTTGACAGGTCGCGTTCCGCTTGACTTGACAATTTTGTCACCAGCAGGTCTTTCAACCCCAGCAGACTTGTGTCTGCCGGAAAGAGAGATCCAAGGTAGGCTTTAAATCTAGGATCGAGCACGGTGGCCAAAATGTAGTGCTCTGATTTCAACAGATTGACCACCCGTGAATCCTTGTTAAGCGAATTAAGGGCTCCATCCACAAGTCCCACATGCCTAGCGGAATCGCTCCGTGTTAGCTCCTCCTTCAATGTCTCCAGCTTCTTCTGCAAAAGCCTGATGAGGGGAATGACCTGACTCAGGCTGGCAGTGTCTGAACTGACTTCACGTGTGGCAAGTTCAAAGGGCATCAGAACCTTGCACAACGTTGAAATCATTCTCCACTGCGCTTGAGACAGGTGCATTCCACCTACTATATCGTGCTCAATTGTATAGGCTTGAATGGCCTTTTGCTGCTCCTCCAACCTCTGAAGCATATAGAGGGTTGAATTCCACCTCGTTACCACTTCTTGCTTCAGATGATGGCAGGGCAGGTTCAGTAGTTTTTGGTGGTGCTCCAGTCTTCTGTACGTGGTGCCTGTACGCCGAAAGTGTCCCGCAATTCTTCTGGCCACCGACAGCATCTCTTGCACGCCCCTGTCGTTTTTAAAAAAATTCTGCACCACCAAATTCAAGGTATGTGCAAAACATGGGACGTGCTGGAATTTGCCCATATTTAATGCACACACAATATTGCTGGCGTTGTCCGATGCCACAAATCCACAGGAGAGTCCAATTGGGGTAAGCCATTCCGCGATGATCTTCCTCAGTTGCCGTAAGAGGTTTTCAGCTGTGTGCGTATTCTGGAAAGCGGTGATACAAAGCGTAGCCTGCCTAGGAAAGAGTTGGCGTTTGCGAGATGCTGCTACTGGTGCCGCCGCTGCTGTTCTTGCGGCGGGAGTCCATACATCTACCCAGTGGGCTGTCACAGTCATATAGTCCTGACCCTGCCCTGCTCCACTTGTCCACATGTCCGTGGTTAAGTGGACATTGGGTACAACTGCATTTTTTAGGACACTGGTGAGTCTTTTTCTGACGTCCGTGTACATTCTCGGTATCGCCTGCCTAGAGAAGTGGAACCTAGATGGTATTTGGTAACGGGGGCACACTGCCTCAATAAATTGTCTAGTTCCCTGTGAACTAACGGCGGATACCGGACGCACGTCTAACACCAACATAGTTGTCAAGGCCTCAGTTATCCGCTTTGCAGCAGGATGACTGCTGTGATATTTCATCTTCCTCGCAAAGGACTGTTGGACAGTCAATTGCTTACTGGAAGTAGTACAAGTGGGCTTACGACTTCCCCTCTGGGATGACCATCGACTCCCAGCAGCAACAACAGCAGCGCCAGCAGCCGTAGGCGTTACACGCAAGGATGCATCGGAGGAATCCCAGGCAGGAGAGGACTCGTCAGAATTGCCAGTGACATGGCCTGCAGGACTATTGGCATTCCTGGGGACGGAGGAAATTGACACTGAGGGAGTTGGTGGGGTGGTTTGCGTGAGCTTGGTTACAAGAGGAAGGGATTTACTGGTCAGTGGACTGCTTCCGCTGTCGCCCAAAGTTTTTGAACTTGTCACTGACTTATTATGAATGCGCTGCAGGTGACGTATAAGGGAGGATGTTCCGAGGTGGTTAACGTCCTTACCCCTACTTATTACAGCTTGACAAAGGCAACACACGGCTTGACACCTGTTGTCCGCTTTTCTGTTGAAATACCTCCACACTGAAGAGCTGATTTTTTTGGTATTTTCACCAGGCATGTCAACGGCCATATTCCTCCCACGGACAACAGGTGTCTCCCCGGGTGCCTGACTTAAACAAACCACCTCACCATCAGAATCCTCCTGGTCAATTTCCTCCCCAGCGCCAGCAACACCCATATCCTCCTCATCCTGGTGTACTTCAACATCTTCATCTTCAATCTGACTATCAGGAACTGGACTGCGGGTGCTCCTTCCAGCACTTGCAGGGGGCGTGCAAATGGTGGAAGGCGCATGCTCTTCACGTCCAGTGTTGGGAAGGTCAGGCATCGCAACCGACACAATTGGACTCTCCTTGTGGATTTGGGATTTCGAAGAACGCACAGTTCTTTGCGGTGCTTTTGCCAGCTTGAGTCTTTTCAGTTTTCTAGCGAGAGGCTGAGTGCTTCCATCCTCATGTGAAGCTGAACCACTAGCCATGAACATAGGCCAGGGCCTCAGCCGTTCCTTGCCACTCCGTGTGGTAAATGGCATATTGGCAAGTTTACGCTTCTCCTCCGACAATTTTATTTTAGGTTTTGGAGTCCTTTTTTTACTGATATTTGGTGTTTTGGATTTGACATGCTCTGTACTATGACATTGGGCATCGGCCTTGGCAGACGACGTTGCTGGCATTTCATCGTCTCGGCCATGACTAGTGGCAGCAGCTTCAGCACGAGGTGGAAGTGGATCTTGATCTTTCCCTAATTTTGGAACCTCAACATTTTTGTTCTCCATATTTTAATAGGCACAACTAAAAGGCACCTCAGGTAAACAATGGAGATGGATACTAGTATACAATTATGGACTGCCTGCCGAGTGCAGACACAGAGGTAGCCACAGCCGTGAACTACCGTACTGTACTGTGTCTGCTGCTAATATAGACTGGTTGATAAAGAGATGTCTATGTAACTATGTATGTATAAAGAAGAAAGAAAAAAAAACCACGGTTAGGTGGTATACAATTATGGACGGACTGCCTGCCGAGTGCAGACACAGAGGTAGCCACAGCCGTGAACTACCGTACTGTACTGTGTCTGCTGCTAATAATATAGACTGGTTGATAAAGAGATGTCGTAGTAGTATGTATGTATAAAGAAGAAAGAAAAAAAAACCACGGTTAGGTGGTATACAATTATGGACGGACTGCCTGCCGAGTGCAGACACAGAGGTAGCCACAGCCGTGAACTACCGTACTGTACTGTGTCTGCTGCTAATATAGACTGGTTGATAAAGAGATGTCTATGTAACTATGTATGTATAAAGAAGAAAGAAAAAAAAACCACGGTTAGGTGGTATACAATTATGGACGGACTGCCTGCCGAGTGCAGACACAGAGGTAGCCACAGCCGTGAACTACCGTACTGTACTGTGTCTGCTGCTAATATAGACTGGTTGATAAAGAGATGTCTATGTAACTATGTATGTATAAAGAATAAAGAAAAAAAAACCACGGTTAGGTGGTATACAATTATGGACGGACTGCCTGCCGAGTGCAGACACAGAGGTAGCCACAGCCGTGAACTACCGTACTGTACTGTGTCTGCTGCTAATATAGACTGGTTGATAAAGAGATGTCTATGTAACTATGTATGTATAAAGAAGAAAGAAAAAAAAACCACGGTTAGGTGGTATACAATTATGGACGGACTGCCTGCCGAGTGCAGACACAGAGGTAGCCACAGCCGTGAACTACCGTACTGTACTGTGTCTGCTGCTAATATAGACTGGTTGATAAAGAGATGTCTATGTAACTATGTATGTATAAAGAAGAAAGAAAAAAAAACCACGGTTAGGTGGTATACAATTATGGACGGACTGCCTGCCGAGTGCAGACACAGAGGTAGCCACAGCCGTGAACTACCGTACTGTACTGTGTCTGCTGCTAATATAGACTGGTTGATAAAGAGATGTCGTAGTAGTAGTATGTATGTATAAAGAAGAAAAAAAAACCACGGTTAGGTGGTATACAATTATGGACGGACTGCCTGCCGAGTGCAGACACAGAGGTAGCCACAGCCGTGAACTACCGTACTGTGTCTGCTGCGACTGGATGATAAATGATATAAAAAATATATATATATCACTACTGCAGCCGGACAGGTATATATTATATATTATATAATGACGGACCTGCTGGACACTGTCTGTCAGCAGAATGAGTTTTATTTTTATAGAATAAAAAAAAAAACAACACACAAGTGAAGTCACACGACGAGTGTTTAACTTTTTCAGGCAATCACAATATAAGTATACTACTAACTATACTGGTGGTCAGTGTGGTCAGGTCACTGGTCAGTCACACTGGCAGTGGCACTCCTGCAGCAAAAGTGTGCACTGTTTAATTTTAATATAATATTATGTACTCCTGGCTCCTGCTATAACCTATAACTGGCACTGCAGTGCTCCCCAGTCTCCCCCACAATTATAAGCTGTGTGAGCTGAGCAGTCAGACAGATATATAATATATATAGATGATGCAGCACACTGGGCTGAGCCTGAGCAGTGCACACAGATATGGTATGTGACTGAGTCACTGTGTGTATCGCTTTTTTCAGGCAGAGAACGGATATATTAAATAAACTGCACTGTCTGGTGGTCACTCACTATATAATATTATGTACTCCTGGCTCCTGATATAACCTATAACTGGCACTGCAGTGCTCCCCAGTCTCCCCCACAATTATAAGCTGTGTGAGCTGAGCAGTCAGACAGATATATAATATATATAGATGATGCAGCACACTGGGCTGAGCCTGAGCAGTGCACACAGATATGGTATGTGACTGAGTCACTGTGTGTATCGCTTTTTTCAGGCAGAGAACGGATATATTAAATAAACTGCACTGTCTGGTGGTCACTCACTAGTAAACTCTCTGCACTCTCTACACTTCTACAGTACTCCTCCTAGTCCTAAGCTCCAGTAAATCTCTCTCTCTTATAATCTAAATGGAGAGGATGCCAGCCACGTCCTCTCCCTATCAATCTCAATGCACGTGTGAAAATGGCGGCGACGCGCGGCTCCTTATATAGAATCCGAGTCTCGCGAGAATCCGACAGCGTCATGATGACGTTCGGGCGCGCTCGGGTTAACCGAGCAAGGCGGGAGGATCCGAGTCTGCTCGGACCCGTGAAAAAAACCATGAAGTTCGGGCGGGTTCGGATTCAGAGAAACCGAACCCGCTCATCTCTAATTTATTTATCGTTGATTATGGCTTTTTTGATATATATTTCTATGCCTCAGATGCACATTGTTTAAACAGAGTATATGTGTAATCACAGTGGCTGAATGTCCTTTTTGAGATCCTGCAGCTGTTGAACTGAGTGGGAGAATGCCTTATCCAGGTGTAGTCTTGTGCACACCTTTCCAGACCCATAGGTATTTATGTGGTAACAAGGTTTGATATATACATTTGATTCTGATACACGTTTATAATAGAGATATCCTTTGATTACAGCAGTGGTTTGGTTGCAGAGCTGTGATTATATGGACATTCTCCACATTTGGTATACAGCAGTTCAGACATGCAGCCCCATTGGAATGTGCTGTTAGAGGTGAGGAGGGGTAGGCCTTGCATGCATTTTAAGACCAGTGGTGAACACAGGGTGTTATTTTATTCCTCCTTGTAGTCTCACTACTCTGCCACCTGTTTTTGGTATATGAGTTCCTTTTTTCTAAATCTGGTATTATGCAGTAGTTTATGTTGATACAAGCATTGTCGCTAATATTGTTATATATTGGGACCTGGGAGGCTCAGTCATGTTTATGTTCTATTTTTTCTAGATATACTTTTAATTATTCGGCTTCATTATATTATGATTGGATTTGATGATTCATGTATGGCCCTTCTTGAAAAAGATCCTGGTTTTCGGATCGAAACGTCGAAACCTTTGAGGCTACAATAAAAAATTTCTATTGAAGATATGTGTGGACTATATACACAGTGAGAATGCACCCTCCACCACGTGGAATTCTCGTGTGTGTGTATATATATATATATATATATATATATATATAGTACAGTGTTTCCCACAGCAGTGGAAATGATGGCACTCTCCAGATTTGTAAACAGTAAATTTTCTCTGACGTCCTAGTGGATGCTGGGAACTCCGTAAGGACCATGGGGAATAGCGGCTCCGCAGGAGACTGGGCACAAAAGTAAAAGCTTTAGGACTACCTGGTGTGCACTGGCTCCTCCCCCTATGACCCTCCTCCAAGCCTCAGTTAGATTTTTGTGCCCGGCCGAGAAGGGTGCACACTAGGGGCTCTCCTGAGCTTCTTAGTGAAAAGTTTAGTTTTAGGTTTTTTATTTTTAGTGAGACCTGCTGGCAACAGGCTCACTGCATCGAGGGACTAAGGGGAGAAGAAGCGAACTCACCTGCGTGCAGAGTGGATTGGGCTTCTTAGGCTACTGGACACCATTAGCTCCAGAGGGACCGAACACAGGCCCAGCCTCGGAGCTCGGTCCCGGAGCCGCGCCGCCGGCCCCCTTACAGAGCCAGAAGCAAGAAAAGGTCCGGAAAAATCGGCGGCAGAAGACATCAGTCTTCAACAAGGTAGCGCACAGCACTGCAGCTGTGCGCCATTGTTACTCAGGCACACTTCACACTCCGGTCACTGAGGGTGCAGGGCGCTAGGGGGGGCACCCTGAGCAGCAATGTAAAACACCTTGGCTGGCATAAATACACCACATATAACCCCCAGGGCTATATGGGTGTATTTTAACCCCTGCCAGATTCCACAGAAAAACGGGAGAAAAGGCCGCCGAGAAGGGGGCGGAGCCTATCTCCTCAGCACACTGGCGCCATTTTCTCTCACAGCTCCGTTGGAGGGAAGCTCCCTGGATCTCCCCTGCAGTTACTACACTACAGAAAGGGGTTAAAAAAGAGAGGGGGGCACTAATTAGGCGCAGTATAACAATACAGCAGCTATAAGGGGAAAAACACTTATAAAGGTTATCCCTGTATATATATATATATAGCGCTCTGGTGTGTGCTGGCATACTCTCCCTCTGTCTCCCCAAAGGGCTAGTGGGGTCCTGTCCTCTATCAGAGCATTCCCTGTGTGTGTGCTGTGTGTCGGTACGTTGTGTCGACATGTATGAGGAGGAAAATGAGGTGGAGGCGGAGCAATTGCCTGTAACAGAGATGTCACCCCCTAGGGAGTCGACACCTGAGTGGATGAGCTTATGGAAGGAATTATGTGACAGTGTCAGCTCTTTACAAAAGATTGATGACATGAGACGGCCGGCGACTCAGTCTGTGCCTGTCCAGGTGTCTCAAAAGCCATCTGGGGCTCTAAAACGCCCGTTACCGCAGATGGCAGATACAGACGCCGACACGGATACTGACTCCAGTGTCGACGATTAAGAGACGAATGTGACTTCCAGTAGGGCCACACGTTACATGATCGAGGCTATGGAAAATGTTTTTACACATTTCTGATAATACCAGTACCACTAAAAAGGGTATTATGTTGGGTGAGAAAAAACTGCCTGTAGTTTTTCCTGCATCTGAGGAATTAAATGAAGTGTGTGATGATGCGTGGGTTTCCCCCGATAAAAAAAGTTATTGGCATCATACCCCTTCCCGCCAGAGGATAGGGCACGTTGGGAAAACACCCTTTAGGGTGAATAAAGCGCTCACACGCTTGTCTAAACAGGTGGCACTACCGTCCCCGGATACGGCCGCCCTTTAGGAACCTACTGACAGAAAGCAGTAAAATATCCTAAAATGTATATACACTCACACGGGTGTGATACTGCGACCAGCAATCGCCTCAGCCTGGATGTGCAGTGCTGGGGTGGCTTGGTCGGATTTCCTGACTGACAATATTGATACCCTAGATAGGGACAGTATATTACTAACTATAGAGCATTTAAAAGATGCATTTCTATATATGCGTGATGCACAGAGGGATATTTGCCGATTGGCATCAACAGTAAGTGCGCTGTCCATTTCTGCCAGAAGAAGGTTATGGACAAGACAGTGGTCAGGTGATGCTGATCCCAAAAGGCATATGGAAGTATCGCCTTATAAAAGGGAAGAGTTATTTGGGGTAGGTCTAACAGACCTGGTGGCCACGGCAACGGCTGGAAAATCCACATTTTTACCCCAGGGTAGCTTCTCAACCTAAGAAGACGCCGTATTATCAGGCGCAGTCCTTTCGGCCCCATAAAGCGGGCAAAAGGCGCCTCATTTCTGCCCCGTGGCAGAGGGAGAGGAAAAAGGCTGCAACAAACAGCCAATTCCCACAAAAGCCCTCTCCCGCCTCCGCAAAGTCCTCAGCATGACGCTGGGGCTTTACAAGCGGTCTCAGGCACGGTGGGGGCCCGTCTCAAAAACTTCGAGACGTCTTCCCCTCGCCGTTTCATAAAGTCTGCTTTACCGACGTCTCCCTCAGACAGGGAGACAGTATTGCAAGCCATTCACAGGCTGTATTCCCAGCAGGTGATAATCTGGGTACCCCTCCTGCAACAGGGAAAGGGGTACTATTCCACAATATTGGTGGTACCGAAGCCGGACGGCTCGGTGAGACCAATTTTAAATCTAAAATCCTTGAACACTTACATACAAAGGTTCAAATTCAAGATGGAGTCACTCAGAGCAGTGATTGCAAACCTGGAAGAAGGGGACTATATGGTCTCTCTGGACATCAAAGATGCTTACCTACATGTCCCAATTTACCCTTCTCCAAGGGTACCTCAGGTTTGTGGTATAGAACTGTCACTATCAGTTTCAGACGCTGCCGTTTGGATTGTCCACGGCACCACGGGTCTTTACCAAGGTAATGGCCGAAATGATGATACTCCTTCGAAAGAATGGAGTTTTTAGTTATCCCTTACTTGGACGATCTCCTGATAAGGGCAAGTTCCAGGGAACAGTTGGAAGTCGGGGTAGCACTATCTCAGATACTGCTGCGGTAGCACGGTTGGATTCTCAATATTCCAAAATCGCAGCTGATCCTGACGACACGCCTTCTATTCCTAGGGATGATCCTGGACACAGTCCAGAAAAAGGTGTTTTCTCCCGGAGGAGAAAGCCAGGGAGTTATCCGAACTAGTCAGAAACCTCCTAAAACCAGGCCAAGTGTCAGTGCATCAGTGCACAAGGGTCCTGGGAAAAATGGTAGCTTCCTACGAAGCAATTCCATTCGGCAGATTCCACGCAAGAACTTTCCAGTGGGACCTGCTGGACAAATGGTCCGGATCGCATCTTCAGATGCATCAGCGGATAACCCTGTCACCAAGACAAGGGTGTCTCTCCTGTGGTGGTTGCAGAGTGCTCATCTTCTAGAGGGCCGCAGATTCGGCATTCAGGACTGGGTCCTGGTGACCACGGATGCCAGCCTGCGAGGCTGGAGAGTAGTCACACAGGGAAGAAATTTCCAGGGCTTGTGGTCAAGCCTGGAGACATAAATATTTTGGAGCTAAGGGCCATTTACAATGCCCTAAGCCAAGCAAGACCTCTGCTTCAAGGACAGCCGGTGCTGATCCAGTCGGACAACATCACGGCAGTCGCCCACGTAAACAGACAGGGCGGCACAAGAAGCAGGAGGGCAATGGCAGAAGCTGCAAGGATTTTTCGCTGGGCGGAAAATCATGTGATAGCACTGTCAGCAGTGTTCATTCCGGGAGTGGACAACTGGGAAGCAGACTTCCTCAGCAGGCACGACCTCCACCCGGGAGAGTGGGGACTTCACCCAGAAGTCTTCCACATGATTGTAAACCATTGGGAAAAACCAAAGGTGGACATGATGGCGTCCCGCCTAAACAAAAAATTGGACAGGTATTGCGCCAGGTCAAGGGACCCTCAGGCAATAGCTGTGGACGCTGTGGTAACACCGTGGGTGTACCAGTCAGTGTATGTGTTCCCTCCTCTTCCTCTCATACCAAAAGTACTGAGAATTATAAGATGGAGGGGAGTAAGAACTATACTTGTGGCTCCGGATTGGCCAAGAAGGACTTGGTACCCGGAACTTCAAGAGATGCTCACGGAGGACCCGTGGCCTCTACCTCTAAGAAGGGACCTGCTCCAGCAAGGACCCTGTCTATTCCAAGACTTACCGCGGCTGCGTTTGACGGCAGGGCGGTTGAACGTCGGATCCTGAAGGAAAAAGGCATTCCGGATGAAGTCATCTTTACCCTGATCAAGCCAGGAAGGATGTAACCGCAAAGCATTATCACTGCATTTGGCCAAAATATGTTGCGGGGTGCGAGGCCAGTAAGGCCCCGATGGAGGAATTTTCAACTAGGTCGATTCCTGCATTTCCTGTAAACAGGAGTGTCTATGGGCCTAAAATTGGGGTCCATTAAGGTTCAAATTTCGGCCCTGTCAATTTTCTTCCAGAAAGAACTAGCTTCAGTTCCTGAAGTTCAGACGTTTGTAAAAGGGGTACTGCATATACAGCCTCCTTTTGTGCCTCCAGTGGCACCTTGGGATCTCAATGTAGTTTTGGGGTTCCTAAAGTCACATTGGTTTGAACCACTTGAATCTGTGGAGTTAAAATATCTCACATGGAAAGTGGTCATGTTGTTGGCCCTGGTCTCGGCCAGGCGCGTGTCAGAATTGGCGGGCTTTATCCTGTAAAAGCCCTTATCTGATCTTCCATTCAGACAGGGCGGAATTGAGGACTCGTCCTCAAGTTCTCCCTAAGGTGGTTTCAGCGTTTCACTTGAACCAGCCTATTGTGGTACCTGCGGCTACTAGGGACTTGGAGGACTCCAAGTTGCTGGACGTAGTCAGGGCCCTGAAAATATATGTTTCCAGGACGGCTGGAGTCAGAAAATCTGACTCGCTGTTTATCCTGTATGCACCCAACAAGCTGGGTGCTCCTGCTTCTAAGCAGACTATTGCTCGTTGGATTTGTAGTACAATTCAGCTTGCACATTCTGTGGCAGGCCTGCCACAGCCAAAATCTGTAAAAGCCCATTCCACAAGGAAGGGGCTCATCTTGGGCGGCTGCCCGAGGGGTCTCGGCTTTACAACTTTGCCGAGCAGCTACTTGGTCAGGGGCAAACACGTTTGCTAAATTCTACAAATTTGATACCCTGGCTGAGGAGGACCTGGAGTTCTCTCATTCGGTGCTGCAGAGTCATCCGCACTCTCCCGCCCGTTTTGGAGCTTTGGTATAATCCCCATGGTCCTTACGGAGTTCCCAGCATCCACTAGGACGTCAGAGAAAATAAGAATTTACTTACCGATAATTCTATTTCTCGTAGTCCGTAGTGGATGCTGGGCGCCCATCCCAAGTGCGGATTGTCTGCAATACTTGTACATAGTTATTGTTACAAAAATCGGGTTATTATTGTTGTGAGCCATCTTTTCAGAGGCTCCTCTGTTATCATGCTGTTAACTGGGTTCAGATCACAGGTTGTACGGTGTGATTGGTGTGGCTGGTATGAGTCTTACCCGGGATTCAAAATCCTTCCTTATTGTGTACGCTCGTCCGGGCACAGTATCCTAACTGAGGCTTGGAGGAGGGTCATAGGGGGAGGAGCCAGTGCACACCAGGTAGTCCTAAAGCTTTTACTTTTGTGCCCAGTCTCCTGCGGAGCCGCTATTCCCCATGGTCCTTACGGAGTTCCCAGCATCCACTACGGACTACGAGAAATAGAATTATCGGTAAGTAAATTCTTATTATTTAATCCAAAGATTATATATAATGAAAAAAAAAAAAAACTTCTCACAGTTCCAGGAAGTAGCAAAGTTCACCGACGTTTCGGTCCAGACGAAGGAAAAAGGTACAACATCAGAGATGCACAGGTAGCTTTAAGACAACATCAGCCAACATGTATAAATACATTTTTGGTGCTAAACCTGGCGTTCTATACTATTATTTTTCTGTGACACTGCCGGTCGGACCGCAGTGTATAATCATGCACGTATTGTGACACTGTACGTGGTCCGTCCCCAGGGGTGGGGTGCTCTGACAATCTAGGGGTGCGACTCCAGTGTACAAAAAAAGAAAGCAAAAAAAAAAAATATAGATAGATTTTTTTTTTGTGTGCTATACCCCAGTTAAAAAAAACTTTATTAGTGTCCTCCGAAATGCCCACTGTCTACTTAATCACAGATATGTGGATAAGCGGGACGGGGCAAACTGAAGATATATGACTGTGACAGCCCACTGGGTAGGTGTATTGCCTTAAGCAGCACAAACAGCAGCAGCATTTACCAAAGGCATGCAGTCAGGATCCCAGCGGTCAGAATTCCAACGCCAGGATCCCGACCGCCAGAATGTTGGCAGCACTGCCACAGCTGTTCCCACTCCTGGGTGTCCACGACACCCTTGGAGTGGAAATAGAACCTGTTGCGAGTGTAGCTAGCCCGCAAGGAGCTTAGTTACGCTCGCCCCCCTGCCGGCATTCTGGTGGTCGGGATCCCGGGATCTGTATTCTGACAGCTGGGATCCCATACCCAATCACTACGAAATGGCAGCTCATTCAGAGGCAGGCTACTCTGTGTATCACCTGTTTCACTAAGTGGCAATATATACAACATAAAGGTGGGTGTGAGGGCCCAAAGACTATTCCATCTTGCACCTCTTTTCTTTGCATTATGCGTTGTTTGGAGCATTGCTGACTGTCTTCTTGTGTAGACAACAAACTTTTTCATAGTTTATTAAACTGCCACCCTGTCTGCCACTGCGGTGCCACTTTGTTTACCGGGTGTGTTATGTTGGAAGTTAAAGTGCCACATGTTTGTGCCGCCCACTGCTGTCGCTTAGCTTAGTCATCCATCTACCTCGCTGCAACCTTTTGGCCTAAACTGGATGAAAACAATATTGTGAGCTGTGAGGTGGTCAAAATTGACTGGAAAGGAATGTTATTGAGGTTAATAATACTGTTGAAACCAGGCCCAATTTCTGTGATTTTAGCTGTTTTTATGATCTTTAGACAAAAATACAGATCCAAACCCAAAACACAGAAGGGCGGTTTTGGCAAAACCATATACAGATACAAAACCAAAACACAGGTGTAGGCAGATCTCCAATAAAAAGTCGTTGTAAATCTTTCCAATATATACTTTGGGTGTGTTCGAGGGCGGCTTGGAGCACAATAATACGCTTTGTTACCAGTGCAGTTATGCATTTTTAATTCTATTCTCATGTTCTTTCATCTGTAGAATCCATTGTACTGGTGACGAGCATTAACACATGAGCAATAGGTCATTATAACATTTTAGTTGCAGCATTTACATATTAGAATGCAGTAGTGGAAGCAGCACCACTGATTCTTATTGTAACTACAGGTTGAGTATCCCATATCCATATATTCCGAAATACGGAATATTCCGAAATACGGACTTTTTTGTGTGAGAGTGAAATAGTGAAACCTTTGTTTTTTGATGTCTCAATGTACACAAACTTTGTTTAATACACAAAGTTATTAAAAATATTGTATTAAATTACCTTCAGGCTGTGTGTATAAGGTGTATATGAAACATAAATGAATTGTGTGAATGTAGACACACTTTGTTTAATGCACAAAGTTATAAAAAATATTGGCTAAAATGACCTTCAGGCTGTGTGTATAAGGTGTATATGTAACATAAATGCATTATGTGCTTAGATTTAGGTCCCATCACCATGATATCTCACTATGGTATGCAATTATTCCAAAATACGGAAAAATCCCATATCCAAAGTACCTCTGGTCCCAAGCATTTTGGATAAGGGAGACTCAACCTGTATTTTTTTTACGTGTGAGTGAATGAATTAGTTTAAAAAAAGTGTATATGTCTGAATGAGCTCGTGACAATCACAAAAAGGCATAAGCCCGTCAAGTTCAAATTTAGTTCTAAAGCTAGTTATTACATCAATGTATTAGAAAATAGCATTCAACCCTAACTTCACATGTTTTTAGGGGAATATTGAATTAGTCTTGAAAAAATTTTGAGTACCAAAAAAATTCCACTTTTTCAAAATTATTTCAGTTTTGCATGTTTTTTTGTTTCTTGCTATTCAGTTATTTTGCTTTTTTGTGCCCCACCAATTTTCCATTTTCAGCTAAAAACCTTTATAAGTTCACGGACCTATGTGTTTTTACGGAAAAAGGAACCAATTTGGTCTGGTTATTGGGGATTTTTCTTCTCCAGGGTCCATAGTCTCCACAGGGTTACCTTGGGGTTTGCTTGGACAAGCACCGAACAGCAAAGTTTCTCAAGCTCCCAGGATGCACTGGATCCTCATACCCAGCGCACAGCTCAGGCTCTTCAGTTTTTGTTTAGTGACAGCAGGAGATGGTCAACGGTTAACAGTGGGGCTGCATTTTGCAACCCAAGCTTTTTATTTTATTTCAGTGAGCAAGCAGCGCTTGGCTTTCCCTTGGACGCCAGCGCTGCTGCTTCCTCACCCCCACCAGTGCCGTGACACCAGCCACGGCTCTGTGATATTGGCGGGTCCCTGCAGCTATCCACTAGCAGGGGCACCCCGGACTGCAACCAGTCTCTGTGGTAAGGCAGGTTCCTGCTTGCAGGACCCGCAATCACGGCAGTCCTATACCTGCGGTGTTAATGTGGACCCAGACCATGGTGAGCCTTGGGTTTCTCTAGACCACCAGGGCATACATTATTGGTGCTGAGAGACGCTTTATTAATCCAGGGAACTGGTGGTGGTTGTCAGCAAAAGAAGGCAGCACTTCCTCAGCGGCCTTTCCCCTAGCCCAGAGCGCCATTCTGCTGAGGTCTTCTCACCCTGGGCTGCTCCTCCTCCACCCTCCTTCCTCACAGAGACACTGGGCAGCCATTACAAGAGCTCTGCAGGTCTCCAGGAATGCTGGGTTTGGTCTCCCTGTATACCTCTCCTCGGAGTCAGGTTATACACAGTGCTGATTCCTACAAGCTCTAATAGATGGGTAGTTGACATTAGTGCCCACTGCAGTTAAATTGTATTTCTGCATTGTATGTTACTTATAATGTACAGATACAAAAGTACAGATAGCAGACTTGTCATATAACTTTCCTTACTCAGTAACCCTTTAGAGACTGGTGTGTACAGGGTTTACTTTGCCCACATTACAATTTATTGTATTTGTGTAGGCTTATTGTCACATACTGTTCTCAGTTACACACTGCATGTTACCACATTGTATGTGTACTCTCCTTGCAGTTACAGTTGCAAGAAAAAGTATGTGAACCCTTTGGAATTTCCTGGATTTGTGCATAAATTGGTCATAAAATGTGTTCTGATCTTCATCTAAGTCACAACAATAGACAAACACAGGAAACTAATACCACACAAACAATTATATGTTCTCATGTTTTTATTGAACACGCCATGTAAACATTCAGGGCCTTATACTCTCACATGCTAGCTAAAATTGTTGACCATATCGGAGCCCTGTTTGTGACTCCCTCTGTGGGTCTACCTCAGTCTTTGCAGCCTGTTTATAAGCCCATACTAGCCCCATCTGTCCCTCCTCCCTGGTTGGACATGTTTTCTAACTGTACAGTCTGGCAGCTTCTTAAGCTGTATTCCATAATATATTGCAGGACCAGGTAACACTGCCGACACCTGTTGCCACCAAGCTTACTGTTCCATCCTCTCAGTCTACGACCCACTCCGATTCTGAGGAATCTTCTGCTGCAGCAGATTAGGCTGATCTCTCTGATGCTGACTCTTTTCCTCTCTGGGGAGGAAGAGGTGCAATCTAAACTTAATGTGGCTGCTTTAGACAGGGCAGTTAAATACTAGCTCCAGCTAGAAGATGCTGAACTAACACCAAAATCAAAAGATCCTTTGTGTAAACGTCAAAAGTGGTGGTGGCTGAGTTTCCACACACTTTGTCAAATGCTATGAGCAAGTCATGGAAAACTCCTAGCAAGAAATTTAACGTACCTTAAAGGCTAAACTCCTTTTATCAGTTACCTGCTGCTTTTTGTACAAAATGGGAAAATATACCTACTGTGGATTCTCATGTGACACGCTTTATAAAAAATTCCATCCTCCCTATTCCTACAGCGTGCTCCCTCAAGGACGTACCTGATAGACAATTGAACACGTCTCAATTCTTTATATTCATTTACAGGTTCCACTACCAGACCTGCCATGACTACAGCCTGGGTGACTAAAGCTATTGAAAACTGGGCAGATGACCTTGAAAACCGTTTTCCTTCTGAGGCGATTAAGGAATAACGATCATTAATTGCCAACATCAGGGATGCCACCAATTACATTGGCAAGGCTGCTCTAGATACAGCTCTTCTGTCATCTAAGGCTTCGGCTGCTTCTGTAGTACCCCAACGCATTGTTTGGCTTTGTTCCTGAAAGGCAGACTCTGACACTAAGAAAGCCCTGGAAGCACTTCCGTTTTTGGACCAGATTTGGACAATTGTCAATAACCTGACAACTTCTAAAACAGCTTGCCTACCATCTGCCTCCTGTATGTGGCCTCGGACTTCGTACTTTCTGTCCTTTCATCCTCAGGGCAAGGCCAAAGGTCAGACCTTCCCTAGACTTTCACTTCCCACAAAGGCTTCTGAGCCCAAACCCAAGCAGGCATAGTCAGCTTGACGCCTAACTACCAAACCTGAGGATAAACCCTCAGCCTGACAGGGCGGGCCTCCGCCTGGAGGATCCCAGGCTGGGAGCCAGACCTCTTCAGTTTGCCCACACCTGGCGTCCGATCACAACAGACGTCTGGGTTCAAGAAGTGGTCTCCCACGGGTACACTCTCTCCTTCCTGAAGCGTCCTCCCAGATGATACTTTACTATCAGTCCACTAGCAGACCTCTGCAAAGCCAAGGCACTGAAGAGAGTCATTCAATTTTTACTACAATCAGGCGAGATTATTCCTGTCCACGTGCATCAACAGGGCCAGGGGTTGTATTCTATGCTTTTTGGTTCAGAAACCCAATTGGTCCCATACTCAATCTAAAATTACTGAACAAATATCTCAAGGTGCCCATGTTTTGTATGGAAACTCTCCGTTCCATTGTCCTGTCATGGGGATTATATGATATCCCTGGATATTCAGGATGCTTACTTACATGTACCTGTAGCACCCTGTCATCAAAAATACCTTTGTTTTCCTGTCCTACAACAGCATTTACAGTTTCAAGCCCTACCCTTCGACCTTTCCACAGCCCACAGGGTGACCATGTCATTCCTTCAGAGTCACGGTTGGCTGATCAACTGGGCCAGGTCATCACTCATCCCATCTCATAAGATGCTCCATCTCAAAACTCTGCTGGATGCTCAAGTGCAACGCATCTTCCTTCCTCTGGACAAGATTACAGCACTACAGTTACACATCCACAATTTACTCCGCAGTCACAGAGTATCCATTGGTGATGCAGACCCTGGAATCCATGGTATCAGCCTTCGACCTGGTGGAATATTCCACTCCATGGCCTCTCCAATGCCTGATACTCGCCAGGTGGAATGGGTAGCCCAAGTAGATCAAATCTCTGACAAAGGTGCTGCCTCCGGATGTCTTGACATCCCTCTCGTGGTGGCTACAAGCTTCCAACCTGGACAGGGGTCGCCTGTTCTAGATTCCACACTAGGTTCTTCTCACCACGGATGGCAGCCTCCAGTGGTGGGAGCTGTCACGGGCGGTCACTCCTTTCTGGGCTGTTGGCCCCCATCAGAGAGAGATCTACCAACCAACATCCTGGAACTTTGGGCCCTCCAAATTGCTCATTACCTTCTTCACAGCTCTCCCATGCAAGTGCAGTCAGACAATGCCACGGCAGTGGTGTATATCAATCGGTAGGGGGGCCTCGCAGTGCCACCGCAAAACAGAAAGTAGCTTAGATTCTTGCCTTGACAGAACCTCCACCATCTTCCAGCTATCTCCGCGATCTTCAACCCTGGGTCCTCAACTGGGAAGCAGACTTCCTCAGTCAACAGGATGTGCATGCCAGAGGATGGTCTCTACACCCAGACGTCTTTCAGCTTCTGGTGAACAAATGGGGTTTTCCTGGATGTGGACCTTATGACCTCCAGACAAAACAGCAAGGTATTTGTGTACAGGTCCAGAACGTTGGATCAGGACCAACTTTCATGGACGCCCTAATAGTCCCATGGTCCTTTCAACTGGTATATCTCTTTCCTCTGGTATCTCTCCTTCCCCGAGTGCTATGTAAATTCAAAGATGAAAGTGGCATGATCATCCTGGTGGTTCCAGCATGGCCCAGACACAATTTGTAAACAGATCTTCAGTGCCTCTCCATAGACATACCCTTCCCACTTCCTCTTCAACCAGACGTCTTGTCACAAGGGACCTGTGTACTCCCGGACTTAGCTCGCTTGTCTTTGATGGCGTGTCTCTTCCTAAGGGATAAGGGTTTTTCTAGTTTGGTTATTCAAACTATGCATCATGCTCGGAAACAGTTATCAGTTCTCATATATTACTGTATATGTAACTCTTACTTTCAGTGGTGTGCTCACTGACATGATCCTCTGGAGTTTTTTTTTTTTTTTTCAGATTTCTTGACTCCTGGCATTTCTACAGGCAGGCCTTGACATGGGCCTCTGCCTTGCTTCTCTTACAGTTCAGGTCTCAGCTCTGGTTCCAGAAAAGACTTGCTCCCTTGCCAGAAGTACGTACCTTCCTTCAGGGGGTACTCTAGATTCAGCCCCCTTTTATTCCTCCAGTGACTCCTTGGGATTTGTCCTTGGTTCTTCATGCCTTACAATATCCTCCCTTTGAACCATTGGACACTGTTGACCTCAAATGGTTGACCTTGAATACTCTCTTCCTCATTGCCATCGCTTCAGTCCGCAGAGTCTCTGACTTGTGGGCCCTTTCCCACAGCCCCCCTTATTTTATTTATCTTCACAACAGGGCGGCCCTTCAGACTAAGCAGGAATACCTCCCCAAGGCAATATCTAAGTTTCATATCAACAAGGAAATTGTGGTACCGGCCTTCAATACACCTGGCCTTTCAACTGAGGAAGCTTAGTTGGATGTGGTCCATGCTCTAAAGCTCTACGTGGACCATACTAGTTCCATAAGGAAAACATTTCTTGTTCGTTCTCAATGGATTCCACAAGCATTGTTGGCCAGGTCATAAACAAACTGGCTCGCTGGCTCCACTTAACCACCTAACAAGCCTACATGCAAGCTGATCTTCCAGTACCTATTACAGTCTCTGCTCACTCAACTCGCTTTGTGGGACCTTCGTGGGCAGCCCGCCATTGCATGTCTGCTGAACAACTATGCAAGGCCGCTCCGTGGTCTTCTGCCCACACGTTTCTTAGGTTCTATGCATTTTATACGTTTGCCTCTCAGGATGCAACCTTTGGCCACAATCTCCTTTCAGTTTAGGGGCGTTCACTCCATATTACAAGTGCTTTGGGACATCCCCAAGGTAACCATGTGGAGACTATGGACCTTGAAGAAGAAAATAAGAGTTATGGTAAAACTTACCTTTGTTAACTCTTCGAGGTCCATAGGATCCACAGGGCGCCCACCCTAACGCACCTAGCTTCAATGGGTTACTCTTCTCGGTCACCAGTTCCCATCTCCTGATTGTGAGAGTGTGTTTTCTGTTTTCTGTGTGTACCATCCTACATTCTCTCTTTAGTTGCTGCTTTGTGCTTGTTAACTAAAACTGAAAAGCCTGAGCTGTGGGCAGGGTATGAGTGGAGAGTAGTCCAATGCATCCTGGGAGCTTGAAAAGCTTTGCAGTACAGTGCCTGTTCTGGTCTCCACCAAGCATATAACACAAGGTAAACCTGTGGATTCTATGGACTTCAAAGAAAAAGCGTTAACAAATGTAAGTTGACCCATAACTTTATTTTTTTTTTTTGCATGCCTCATGCAGGTGAAAATATTCCCAGTTGAGTGCCAGCATCAGGGCTAATTAAATAGTCCCAGGTGGTCAATTAGCCATTGTAAATTACCACAGCCAATTGAATATCAGCTTGAATGTCTGATAAGCAATTTGATGAGTGCAGGTACTGTACATGCAAAAATGTAATCCTTGTGTGTACGCTCATTAACCCCTTTGGTGTTTTTACATTTTCCTAGCAGCTGTTCTGTCAGCAATAGTTTGGTTTATTTCTTTTGAGCCCTAATGTGTGCGATCAGGAATTAAACCTGGAAACTCCAGTGATATCACTAGGCATGACGCCCTGGTCACAAACTTGCCTGGGTTTTCATTTGTATAGCAGTTTAGCCATACTTGCCTACCTGACCCTCTCCATGAGGGAGAAAATGCTCTGTTCCTGGACTTTCCTGGTAATGTATGATTGCCATCACCTGTGGTTAGCTAGTTAATTGATAAGAAAGGTGTTTCACCACAGGTGATGGCAATCATACATTACCAGGAAAGTCCAGGAACAGACCATTTTCTCCCTCATGGAGAGGGTCAGGTAGGCAAGTATGAGCTAGATTTATTCACAAGCAGTCATGGCTTTTGGTACCTGTACAAAAATATTGTTATGAATGGAGATTTTTTTTTTTTTTCCCCTTAGGTGAGGATGACCTCCTTAGTCCTCCCTATAACACAAGCACAGGATTAGAGGAAGTCATGGAGCAGCTTAACAACTCTTTCCCAACTGCAAGAGGTAAGAATTGTTAGCTGAAACAAATGTTTTTAGTAACAAAATATACTTTTGTTGATTGAAGTAATCACACTTCTAGTTTGTTTCTTATGTTAGCACCAATTAATGACAAACATAGGACTTGTAATAAGTTTTCGATGTTACACTGACAAAGTGGAAATGACCATCATGCAAGGGATGTGACTATAGTTTTGACTAGGCATCTCTCTAACCCTATCCCACCTTCTTGAAATACTCAGTGCTTGCTAATTACACTTTTGTTAGAAGCACACAACTTCTCTTTTGCCAGCAGAGCAGTGTGAAGCGATATACACCACCTGACTCACTGCTGCTGGGACACTCGCCCAACGAAAACTGGATCTGTACATAAAATATAGAAAAACAGAAAAAAAAGAATACCGCAAAGAGGCTACTAATTGTAATGATGGAAATAGTGTCACCACACTCGGAGAAATAGGATTTTGTAGAAAGGACCACCACACAATAAGTACACACAATATCAAATACTTAAAAGTACAGAATCCTTATATGTCATAGGAGATTCCTCATAGGTGTTTAGTCAGTATTGTTTCTTTCCCTTTGAGGTACTGAGCAACAACTGATACTGACTGAACACCTATGAGGAATCTCCTATAACATCTAAGGATTCTGCATTTTTAAGTATTTGATATTGTGTGTGTGTGTGTGTGTGTGTGTGTGTGTGTGTGTGTGTGTGGTGATCCTTTCTACATGAAGTATAGAAAGTCTTGCAATGGCTGATTATTCTAGGCTTTCCTCACCTTAAGCAGCCTCTACATTAAATCAATAGCATCCACTTTTAATAATTAGGCCTCTCTTACTACATCCAACCGTGACAGGTTTATAGCATACACATTTAATAATTTTCCCCCAATATGCGCTTACACTAAATAGTATTTCGATTTTCAATCAACCTGTTCATGCTTCCACAAGCAACCTCAACGTTTAATAACTTTTATTCATATTTAATAAATAGCCATCCTTCCTCTGAACCCCAGTCACTCGCCATTTATTTGACAGCCTCTGCCCTTACCAAAGTTACATTAAGAGCTCTACCTTGCTGCACACATACTTTCTTCCATCCAGTGCTGTACATTTCAGTGGCATGTTTGGGAAGGCCTGCATTTCAGGTGGTGTGTGCCCCACATGCCACATGCCACCAGCGGAGTACACTACGAGGAGAAGGGAGGGGATCCACGGGCTCATGCTATAAATAGGGGGAAGTCTTTTTTATATAGTTTGAGGCAAAATGATTATAAATATGTTAAAGGTTTACCACAGCCACAGTTCTAGCTCTGAGACCAGCGGCTTATCAGAGGCAAGTGATGTGTCATGTGACGCTGATTAGGGGATTGTGCTGTGTGCAGTCAGTGCATGCAGAACGTAGAGCTACTGCGGCCCACTTCCAGGAACAGGTGCCACTATTGTCGGCAATTGCAGGGTAAGAGTGACCACTGTGTGAGGGCCTCAGGGCGACCGCCCCTGTTGCCCCTCCTCCCCACTTAAACTTGTACTGACTGTCAGCGTTAAATTTGTTTGTCAGTGTTATACCTCTTATTTCTGCTGCGGGGTACACTGGGCTCCACAGGGAATGACATTGGGGTGTAGAGTAGGATATTCCTCCGAGGCACCAACAGGCTAAAAGCTTTGACTGTTCCCAGAATGCATAGCGCCGCTTCCTCTATAACCCCGCCTCCGTGCACAGGAGCTCAGTTTTGTAGTTGGTGCCATGCAGTGCAGGCATACAACAGGTGGGCTGCTCCAGCAGCCCTCAGAAGAGCTTTTTTTAAAGTGAAAAATGAAGACTTCAAGGGCTGCAGCAGAGAGACTGTGAGTGTTAGATGTCAGTCAGACATCTCCTGCTACAGCTCCATCACCTCCCCCAGCGGCGCTGTATACTCCAGCACCCTGGTTGCCGGGTGCTTACAGCGGAGGCTCCGGTTTGCTCCTGCCAGTCACATACCCCTCCGCAGATCTCCAGGATCGCGTGCCCGCACTCAGGGAGGAGGTAAGAGGGTCCCCCAGGTACGACCCGCTGGAAATCGAGATCCGACGCGGCCGGTGGGAGGCTGGCCGCGTGGACACTATAGCAGTACAGGGACCCCACTAGATCACCAGGGCAAGGGCACAGGTCGGTTTTACTAAAAAACGTTTGCTATGAAGCTCGCAGTACCTGGTGCTGAAGTCCAGCAAGGGGATAAGGCTTTGACCTGTAGCCCCTCCCCCAGCCCCAGGGCACCATTTAGAGTAAATGTTTCCACACTGGAGCGCATATCTCTTTCTCCCTCACTCCCTGTCAGCGTTTGGGCGCCATTAGGGCAAGCTGAGCTGATCCTGGGACTGTTTGGGCAAATCCTCCTCTGTAAAGCCGCCTGCATGTCAGCGCTGTGCATTTTACAGACACTTAAGTATTCTACATGTCTGCTGACAGTGTTAGTTAAGAAACAGTGCATTTAGTCAGAGTTTTTAGTACAAGTACCCTGTGATATACATCCAGTCTTTACTGTGCATTGATATATCTATTAAGTGTATAACTATACTTAGTATTACTATGTATTGCTAGTCCAGTGCAGTTTTATAGCATGTTGTAATTTCTGCATTGTACAATGTGACTATGTGTGTGTGCATATAGCTGCTGTGTGACCTCCATTTCGTGTATCTTACTCAAATTGCTATCTCTAGATTCTGTAACCTGAGGGGTCTAAGTGTGTCATGGTTATTATTAATATAGGTGTTTCACAAGATATACTTGTGTATTTTTCTCTGTGATTTTTAGTCACCATATACCTCTGGAACTCTGTTTGTGCTGATACACTACTCGGGTGGTTCTTGTCAGGTGTTGTGCTGCTGATATTGTACTGGGTTGCCTTGAATTGAGCTTTCAGATATGTCAACTACAAGGGGCGATGGAGCTGGGGCTGATCCCACATTGCATGGTGGTGACGTTGCAGACACGTTTGAGGAGAAAGCTGCTGAGGGTTCCGGTTCTGGGGGCTCCTTACCCCCCAGTGGGACCGTAGCAACAGGGGTTCAAAATGTCCCACCTTGGGCTACTTTCTCCACGTTATTGAAACGCTGGTAACTAGACTGTGCCCCTTATGGGACCTACCGTTACAGTTACAACTGCTTATGGTCCCTGCGGTTAATCCGCCGTGGGCATATCAACTGTCCACTCATTTACAGCAATTGAACTAATCACTGACTAAACAGAAGTCTAACTCCTAAGACCAAGGGGTCCTCTAAGCGGGTCATTACTTTGTCACAATCCACTAACGTCCCAGACACCTCATCTGATGAGGATGGCGTATATACTGACCCCGCAGACACTGATTCTGATGGGGAATCTGTTTCACAGGTGGATGTTCCTGACTTGTTGGAGGCTATCAGGTTAATTCTCAAGTTACTGATGACCCAGAGCCTGATACTGCCCCTAAGAAACCGGACAGATTTAAAGAAAGTGGTTAAACAAGTTTTATCTCACTCTGACCGTTTGGTTGGCATACGTCAGGAATCCTGGTAAAATCCAGGAAAGAAATTCACGCCTCACAAGAATCTCCTGGCTCGCTATCCCATCGCCGCAGAGCTAAGTAAAAATTGGGAGACACCCCCACCAGTGAATTTGCAAGTGGAGCGGCAGGTGGTATACTCCGCTCTGCCTGTAACTACCATCACGTCTCTGAAAGAACCGATGGGTAAGCGTGTGGAGGGTTGTTTAAAGGCGATTTACACCTTAGCTGGTGCTGCGCATAGGCCCACCATTGCAGCGACTTGGGCTGCAGAGGCTATTGAAGCGTGGGCTCAGGAGTTGGAAGTTGAGCTGCCTTCCAATGCTTCTGATCATGCCAGACAATGTCTGTCGTATATTGTCACAGCTTCTCATTACATTAAAGAGGCGGCTTCTGATGCCGGTATTCTGGCGGCCAAGGCTTCTACTACGTCCATTTTGGCTCGCCGGATTCTCTGGTTGCAGTCCTGGTCTGTAGATCTGGACTCTAAGAAAACCCTGGAGGTGCTCCCTTTTAAGGGAGACATTCTTTTCGGAGAAGACATCTACAAGATAGTGGCTGACTTAGAGCTTCTGCTAAAACAGCATGTCTAACTAGTACTGCTCCTTCAGTACCGAAGTTTAATAGTACTTCCTTTTGCTCCTTTCGTCCTTCAGGGAAAGCAAAGGGTCAGGCTTACCCGAAACAGGCTCGCACTTCCAAACCCAATAAGCCCAAACCTAAACGGGCCTGGGCTGCCCGTCAGCCTGCTTCCAAAACTGACAAGCCTGCTGCATGACAGGGCAGGCCTCCCTCTGGGGGATCACAGGGTGGAGGGCAGACTTCTAGGGTTTACCCAGGAATGGTTGAAGACCACTTCAGATGCCTGGGTACGGGAAGTCATCACTCATCGATTTTGCCTGACAGACGTCCCTTCGGAACCGGTGAAGGCAAAAACTCTCCATTCTGTGGTACAGTCCCTCCTGGACACAGGAGTGGTAGTACAGGTGCCTTTGGCTCAGAGGGGCAGGGGGTACTATTCACCGCTGTTCCTAGTCCCGAAACCGAATGGGTCCTCTCGGCCCATTCTCAACCTCAAGTCCTTGAACAAATTTGTGAGGGTCTCCAAGTTTCGTATAGAAACTCTTCGCTCTATTGTTCTGGCCTTGGAACCTGGGGATTATATGGTCTCCCTGGATATACAGGATGCTTACCTGCATATTCCCATTGCAATGTCACATCAGCAGTACCTGAGGTTTGCGGTTGTCAACCTCCATTACCAATTTCAGGCGTTACCTTTTGGTTTGACCTCGGCTCCGCAAGTCTTCACCAAGGTCATGGCGGTAATGACGGCTGTACTCCTCCGTCAAGGGGTCAGGATCCTGCCGTATCTGGATGACTTGTTGATCCTGGCGAATTCCCCAGAAATTCTTCTATGCCATCTGGATCTTACTATCCGGTTTCTGCATGCCCACGGGTGGCTCATCAACTGGAAGAAATCTTCTCTGGTCCCTGCTCAGAGCATGGTGCACCTGGGGACGTTTTTGGACACTCGCAGCAGCGGTTGTTTGTGTCTCAGGAGAAAGTCCTGAAGCTTCAGGACAGGATTCGATGCTTCCTGTCTTGTCCGCAAGTGTCGATACATTCGGCAATGCAAGTGCTAGGTCTCGTGGTATCGGCTTTCGACATGGTGGAGTACGCTCAATTCCATTCCCGCCATCTGCAGAAACTGATTCTTGCCAAGTGGTACGGCCTGCCTCACCAGATCAGGTCGCAAATGATCTCCTTGTCTCCAGAGGTCCGTCTGTCACTACACTGGTGGCTGCAGGACCATCGATTGAGCAGGGGTCGTCCCTTCTGGATCTCCAACTGGGTCCTTCTGACGATCAAAGCCAGTCTGAGAGGTTAGGGCGCGGTGTTGGAGCACTCCCTTCAGGGTCGGTGGACCAGGGAGGAGTCTCTCCTCCCAATAAACATTCTGGAACTGCGGGCGGTGTTCAACTCACTGACCTTGGCCCAGCATTTAATATAGAACAGACCTGTTCAAGTACAGTCGGACAACGCGTCCATAGTGGCGTACATAAATCATCAAGGCAGCACTCGAAGCTGCATGGCAATGAGGGAAGTATCCAGGATTCTTCAATAGGCGGAAGGCCATCTGCCAGCCATATTGGCAGTATTCATTCCGGAGGTCCTAAACTGGGAAGCGGACTTTCTCAGTCGTCAGGACATACACGCCTGAGAGTGAAGCCTCCATCCAGAAGTGTTTCAACTCCTCCTGAACAAGTGGGGCCTTCCAGATGTGGACCTGATGGCGTCTCGACACAATCACAAGGTTCCGGTCTAAGGAGCAAGGACAAGGGATCCTCAAGCTGCGTTCGTGGACGCACTGGCAATTCCATGGAACTTTCGGCTGCCATACGTGTTCCCTCCGGTGTTACTCCTGCCCAGAGTAATAAGGAAGTTCAAGCAAGAAGGAGGAATCCTACTTCTGATCGCTCCCGCGTGGCCCAGACGGCATTGGTTCTCAGACCTTCAGGGTCTCTTGATAGTGTCCCCATCTACTTCCGCAGCACCCAGATCTCCTCGTTCAGGGCCCCTGTGTATATCAGGATTTAGCCCGGTTGGCTTTGACGGCGTGGCTCTTGAAGCTTCCGTCTTGAAGGCCAAGGGATTTTCTGAGGCGGTCATTCAAACCATGTTCAAGGCCCGGAAACCAGCTTCTGCTCGGATTTATCATAGGGTCTGGAATTGTTACTTTGCTTGGTGCACCGCTAATAATCATGACGCTTACAAGTTTAGTACGGCCAAACTTTTACAGCAAGGCCTGGACTTGGGCCTTCATCTGGCTTCCATCAAGGTTCATATTTCTGCCTTGTCGGTTTGGTTTCAGAGAAAAATTGCGACTTTACCTGATGTTCATACGTTCACTCAGGGTGTGTTGCGGATTCAACCTCCTTATGTCCCGCCTGTGGCTCCTTGGTACTTATTCGTGGTTCTGGAGGCGTTGCAAGGTCTCCATTTCAGCCTCTTGAATCGGCAGACCTTAAGTGGCTTTCTCTTAAGGTATTGTTTCTGCTGGCTATTGCCTCTGCTAGACGGGTATCTGATCTGGGTGCCTTGTCTTGTAGGTCCCCGTATCTGATTTTTCACCGTGACCGGGTGGTTCTTAGAACACGTCCCGGGTACTTACCTAAGGTGGTGTCTTCTTTCCACCTTAATCAGGAGATTGTGGTTCTGGCCTTTGCCTCTCCTGACTTGTCTTCCAAAGAGCGGTCTTTGGATGTGGTACGGGCTCTCTATATCTATGTGAAGAGAACTGCATCTTTTCGGAAGTCTGATTCTCTTCTTTGTACTGTTTGGTTTTCACAAATGTGGCTGGCCTGCTCTCAAGCAGACCCTGGCCAGATAGATTACAATGGTGATTGCACATGCTTATGTACAGGCTGGCCTTCCAGCTCCTGCTACCATCAAGGCCCATTCTACTCGGTCTGTTAACCTTCTTGGGCGGCCCTTGAACAATTGTGCAAGGCGGCTACGTGGTCCTCAGTGAACACGTTCATAAGGTTCTATGCCTTCGATAATTCTGCCTCCCAGGATGCTTCCTTTGGACGCCGGGTTCTCATGCCCCCTACAGTGCGTCCCCTCCCATGAGGAACTGCTTTAGGACATCCCCAATGTCATTTCCTGTGGATCCCAGTGTACCACGCAGCAGAAAACGAGATTTATGGTAAGATCTTTCTGCGAGGTACACTGGGCGCCCACCCTGACGCACTTAGCTTCTTGGGTTGGTATGGCATTAGCCGCTGACACTTTCTCCTGTCGTGAGAATGTGGTGTATGTGGCTACTAACGGTTGTCGTCTCTTTTACCTGCTACTGCATTGGACTGGTTATCAAAAACTGAGCTGTGCACGGAGGCGGGGTAATAGAGGAGGCGGCGCTATGCATTCTGGGAACAGTTCAAAGCTTTTAGCCTGTTGGTGCCTCGGATCAAGATCCTATTCTACACCCCAATGTCATTCCCTGTGGAGGCCAGTGTACCTCGCAGAAAGAGATTTAACAACTGTTTTCAACTCCTGTGTGAACAAACCATTATTTACCATTTTAGCGAGGTACTACATGGTGGCTCGTTCTAGTTGTCCTAATCAGGGGTAGGTGATTTGTCGAACTCCAAACTGCTGTGGCACTATACTTCACGGCATTCTTTGCCACAGTTTTAGCATTACGTAACAGCAAAACTGTGACAGGGAACACAGGGATGTATAATTCTAAAGCACGGACTGCCATAGTTTGCCTACCCATGGCTAGATGGTGCTGATAGACTGGTAGAGAAAGAGAAAAAGAATTATAGTATAAAACTGTATTTAAAGCTTTTAGATTGTGCATTCACAGTAAATAAATTGGTTTTATGGTGCAGAAGTCTTAATTTCACCTAGACTATTAACAATTCTGATGAGTTCTGTCTTTCCAAGTGTCGTCATTCTCCTCTTGTGTACTGTGGCAATATTCTGTTGCCACAGATGGAATTTACACATTCACTGCCCAATGCTGTTTACAGCTGTCAACAATTGGATCTTCACTGTCCATATGTGTCCATTTAGAATATGATCCATAAACACTATTCTATTTCTTTATATTGGTATGTGCATACATGTGTACTTTTACTGTAAAGTGCTGCAGAGTGTAAGCAACTGTGTGTTCTTATGTAACATGTTACGTTATGATCGAACATGTTCTATATACATCTGGTTAAAGAATATATTGCAGTCCAGAATAATATTGTGTAAATAAGTTTATAGATTGTTCTGGTTATAGAATATAATATCGGGTTCTGATAGAATTTTACATCTGCACACTGAAGGAAATCTGGCAGTGTTTTGTGTGTAAGGTCATTTCCTGTGAATGATGGGGGGAGTAAAGTGCTCTAAATTATGAAGTGCACTGATTGCCCAATGCAAAATACCTTGTATTGCACATGTTAAGGTGGCCATACACCTAAAAGATTTATTGGGGTTCATTCCGACCTGATCGCACGCTAGGATTTTTCACTGCGCTGCGATCAGGTCACTACTGCGCATGCATATGCACCGCATTGCACAGGCTCGTTGTACGGGCACAAAGCGGATCATTGCTGAGCGATGGATTTAACGAATCCATTCGCATAGCCGATCGCAAGGAGATTGACAGGAAGAGGGCGTTTGTGGGTGTCAACTGACCGTTTTCTGGTAGAGTTTGGGTGTCTGACGTCAATTACAGACAAGAACAGGCTGAAGTCATTGCAGCGGCGGAGTAAGTTCAAAGCTACTCAGAAACTGCACAAAACACTGCACAAAACTTTTTTGTACCGCTCGGCTGCACATGCGTTCGCACACTTGCAAAGCAAACATACACTTCCCTATAGTAAGTAAATCCTTTTCTCGTAGACCGTAGAGGATGCTGGGGTTCCATTTAGTACCATAGGGTATAGACGGGTCCTTGTGGGAGCCACTAGCACTTTAAGAGTTTAACAGTGTAGGCTGTCTCCGCTCTCTATGTCCCTCCTACCAGACTCAGTCTAGAAACTGTGCCCGAGGAGACGAACTTACTTTGAGAGAAGGAAATACAGATAGTGGTGAGATTCACACCAGCTCACACCGAATCGAAAAAAACATGCTGACCAGCATGCAACATGGAGAAACCATGCTAACCAGCATGTACCATGAAGAAATCATGCAAAACCACATGAAACATGAAGAAACCATGTCAACCAGCAGGTAACATGAAGAAACCATGCTAACCAGCAGGCAACATGAAGAAATCATGCCAACCAGGATGAAACAGGAAGCAACCATGCCAATCCGCATGTAACCTGAAGAAACCATGCTAACCATGCATGAAAGAGGAACAGTAACAGCTGAACCAATACTTAACCAAGTAGCAACGCAGGAAAACAAAGCACTGGGCGGGCGCCCAGCATCCTCTACGGACTACGAGAAAAGGATTTACCGGTAGGTAATTAAAATCCTATTTTCTCTTACATCCTAGAGGATGAGGGGTTCCATTTAGTACCATGGGGATGTACCAAATCTCCCAGTACGGGAGGGAGAGTGCTGAGGATCCTGCCGAACGGAGTGACCAAACATTAGGTCCTCAGATGCCAAAGTATTGAACTTGTAGAAGTTCAGCAAACGTGTTCGACCCCGACCAAGCAGCTGGTCGGCAAAGCTGTAAAGCCGAGACACTCCGGGCAGCTGCCCAGGAACAACCCACTGTACGAGTAGAGTGGGCCTTAATAGATCTTGAACACAGCAGGCCTGCCGTAGAATAAGCATGCTGGATTGTAAACCCGATCCAGCGAGCAAATGTCTGCTTAGAAGCAGGACACCCAACCGTGTTGGTACCATAAAGGACAAACAGATTGTCCGACTACTTGTGACAGGAAGTCCTCCTCACAGAAACTTTCAAAGCCCTCACAACATCCAAGGACTGTGAGGTAATTGAGGAGTCAGTAGCCACTGGGACCGCAATAAGTTGGTGATATGAAAAACCAACACAACCCTTGGAAGAAAGTGCTGACGCATTCTGAGCTCAGCTCCATCTTCATGGAAAAACAAGTAGGGGCTCTTGCATGACAATGCCCCCAATTTCGACACCTGTCGAGCAGATGCCAATGCCAACAGTGTGACCACCTTCCAAGTTAGAAACTTGACATCCACCTCATGTAAAGGCTCGAACCAATCCGACTGCAGGAACTGCGGCACCACATTAAGATCCCAAGGTGCCGTAGGAGGCACAAAGGGTGACTGGATGTGCAGAATCACTATCAAGAAAGTCTGAATCTCAGGGAGAGCAGCCAATTGTTTCTGGAAGAAAATGGACAAAGCCAAAATCTGGACCTTTATGGAGCCCAAGCGTAGGCCCACAACCGCACCTGCTTGCAGAAAGAGGAGAAACCATCCTAGTTGAAACTTCACCGTAGGAAACTTCTTGGATTCACACCAAGACGTGTACGGTTTCCAAATGCGATGGTAATGTTTAGATGTTACCCCCTCCCTAGGCTGTATCAGGGTAGGAATGACTTTGTTCAGAATGCCCTTATGAGCTGGCGTACAACCTCCATGCCATCAAACATAGGCGTGGTAAGTCTTGATAAGCGAACAACCCCTGTTGCAGAAGGTCCTCGCGAAGAGCAGGATGCCCCGGATCTTCCAGCAGTAACTCCAGAAGATCCACGTACCAAGCACTTCTTGGCCAGTCTGGAGCAATGAGGATCGCCTGAACTCTTGTTCTTTTTATTAGCTTGAGAATCCATGGGATGAGTGGAAGTGGAGGGAACACATACACTGACTGGAACACCCACGGAGTTACCAGGGCGTCCATTGCCACTGCTTGTGGGTCTCGTGACCTGGAACAGTATCTCCGAAGCTTCTTGTTCAGTCGAGAGGCCATCATGGCTATCTGAGGTACACCCCATCGGCTTGTTACCTCTGATCAGTAGACTAATGGAATATTTCCTGTGCACCACGCACAGCGCAAAAATGATAGACCGTGAAGGGCTGCCCTAAGATTAATTACACCTGTATAGATGCCTCTCCCCAGACACCAAAAGTACAAATGAAAGAAAAAGATAGGAGTAAAATATCACAGGGCGCCACAGATTTAGTATACAATGCTAAAATTAAACCATACGTCCCTTTTATGGCTGAATTCAATTTCAGAAATCCAGGCTTTCCACCTCATTCATTGATCAGGTATATCCACATATATGCAAAATAGAGGGGAAAATACCATCATGTGTAGACAACATAAAATTTAATAAACATCATGCAAGATGTAAACATACAACAAGTATGTGTAAAAACAAGTATGTATTAAAACAATAGCAGCCACAGTGGATCCACAGAATAATTACCAGATGGTCTGAGAACCCAGAAAAAGTTCTCAAACAAGCTCTTAAATCACCAACGACCACCCGGATCTGGAAGCTGGGAACAGGAACCTGGTTCTTATTGAGCCGGATCAGCTGAATATGGCTGGTGTAAATAGTAAAATATCCAACGCGTTTCAACTCCTTCCTGGAGTCTTTTTCAAGGCACAATGAACATGTCAGCACAATGTCCTATTTAAATACACTGATAACCAATCACAATGTCCCTTTTCCGGCGGGACATCGGAACATCCTGACTTCCTCAGTCTCCTGTAGTCATGACAACCGCTCACAGTGGAGTGTCACTTCCGGTGTGCCCTCTGACGGCGCATCACTTCATGTGCGTCTTCTATCCGCGCATCACTTCCTGTAGTCATGACGACCGCTCGCAGCAGAGCGTCATTTCCGGTGCGCCCTCTGGCGGCGCATCGCTTCCGGCGCGTCTTCTGTCCGTGCATCACTTTCGGCTGCTCGTCACTTCCGCCGCGTCCCCGGCACTTAGATGGTAATACTAAAAGTCCCGCAACAGACTATAACCATACCGGAAGTCCATTCCGCATGGCGGAAACGTGAAGAAATACAAGAAGTCCATATAAGATACTGTGTAATGTTTATAAATGCTGTAAAAGATATAAAACAAAACCACATTTAAAAACAAAAAATGGTGCTATATTTCACCATTAATAATGAAAAAACATCTTTAATAAAACATCTTTAATAAAACAGGAAAGCATAACAGTGCAACATAACCGGAGGAAAAACCCATAAATACAGGGATAGCAAACAAGACAAACAGAAAAAGAGATAGAGGCCCAACTAAATTTCTAAATGAACCACTTAAGTTCAAAGTCTTTATTAAGACCCATAGGATGAAGGGTATTACATTCATATATAAGTTGCATCTCCTTTTTAGCTAACAACGTTGCACTGTCCCTCTGACGCTGATTATTTTTCACTATTTTTATTGCTGCAAACTTTACTATCCCTTTAGTAGAGCATTCATGATGACATTTAAAGTGATTCGACAGTGCATGGGTGTCAAGGCCTTTTTTGATGTTTCTGCAATGTTCACTAAGGCAGATTTTCAGGGATCGGGTGGTACGTCCAATGTAAAAGAGGTTATATTTACACTGGATGAAATAGACCACATTCTTTGTATTACACGTGATAAAATCCATGATCTTAACAGTATTCCCATTAATACAAATGGATTCTAATTTCTTGGATCCATCATTGGGACGTTTGGCTTGTTACCTCTGTGAATACCTCCGGGTGGAGGCCCCATTCTCCTGGATGGAGATCGTTTCTGCTGAGGAAGTCTGCTTCCCAGTTGTCCACTCCCGGAATGAAGACCGCTGCCCGCGCATGCTTCTCTGCCCAGAGGAGGATTGTCACCTCTGACATTGCATCCCTGCTCTTCGTTCTGTCGTGCTTGTTTATGTAGGACACCGCTGTGACGTTGTCCGACTGAACCTGAACGGCATGATCTCGCAGAAGATGTGCCGCTTGTAGAAGGTCGTTGTACACTGCCTTCAGATCCAGAATGTATTTTTGGAAGGAGAGATACCTGAACTGACCGCTTTCCTTGGAAGTTTTCCCCATGAGCGACTGCTTCCCAACCCCTGAGACTTGCATCTGTGGTTAGATGAATCCAATTCTGAATCCCAAACCTGCGGCCCTCGAGTAGGTGAGAAGTTTGCAGCCACCAGAGGAGTAAAATTCTGGCTTTCGGCAACAGGCATATCCGCTGTGAAGATGAGATCCTGACCATAAGACCAGGAGATCCAGTGGGAAAGACCGTGCAAGGAATCTTCCGTACTGTTGAGCCTCTCAGGAGGCGAATACACCGATGAACCGATACCCGGGCTGGCATCAGGACATCCCTCTACACTTCTGTGTTGAGAATCATCCCCAGGAAGTAACGCCTCCTTATCGGCTTCAAATGCGAAATTGGAAGCTTCAGGATCCACCCGAGATCCCAGGACAGTTGATTTGAGAGAGCAACACGCCGTAACAACATCTCCCTGGAGGATGTTAAGGTCGCCCAGATATGGAATTATGTCCAGTCCTGGGTTTTGGAGCAGGAGTATAAAGGCTGCCATGACCCTGATGAACACCCCCAGTGTTGCGTAGAAGCCAAGCTCAGTGTTTGGAACTGGAAGTGACATAGTTGTAGTGCAGCCCTAGATAGGCCTAGAGAGGCGGCCAGATTGGAATGTAAAGTACGCACTCCTGATATCCCGGGATACCAGGAATTCCTCTACTATCGAGCAGAGGTCACCACTCCCAGACTCCATCCTGAATTGAACACCCACCAGTAGGGATTCAATGACCCCAGGTTTGAATAGTAACCCCTGTTACGTAAATGAGGTGGAACTGGAATAATGACATTAGTTTGACAAATGATATGATGATATGCACTTTCTGTCTGAGAAGCTAGTAAGCCTGATTTGAATAATCTGTGAGGCAGGAATACTAGAAATTCTAGTCTGCACCCCTGGGTAACCCAACTGTTTCCAGGGGTCTAGGCAGGATATCGCTCAGATGTGTTACTGAATCTCTTTAGTCTCGCTCCCGCCTGCCTGGTCCCCAGGCAGTGATGTCCACCGACAAACCAAAGGGTTTGAAAAAGGCAGAATTTGAAATCCGTCCCTAGGAACCTGGCGGCGCAGGTTTTCTGGATTTCCCCAACGTCCTCTAAAGGAAGTGGAGGAATATGTGGAATCATGTTCGAAGGAATTGCAGTGTAGGTGTAGGATATCATTTCCTGGTCTGTGTAGCTGCGGAAGGAAGACATACCGATTTACCCGCAGTTGACATGGATAATCACATATCACGTGCATCCCAACAGGGTCTTACCTGTGAAGGCAGACCTGTCATACCTTACTCGGATTCTGTATCCGGCAGACTTGAATGGGGCTTGAAGCAACAGCCTGAAGCAACAGGTGAAACGCGTAGATCAGCCACGGGCTCGGACTTAGACATTGTCCTCCCGCGGCACAAGCCCCATTCAAGTCTGCCGGCAGACGACAACGCTACTCCGTACCCCGGATCAGTGCCCGCTCACACGCCACCGATAAAGAGCTTTTGAGCTGAATATAAAAGACCGCCTGGACGAGTGCGAGCAAGCAACCCCAGCACGCTATGAGCAGCGGCATCTAACAGGACACAGAGGATCCCCTGGACGAGTGCAGATACAGCACCGTTCTGACTACAAAGACTGTGAGTAACGATATAAAAACTGAGATATTGTATCCACCTGCACAGAAACCCCTTTTGGACGGAGACACTGTAACAATATTGTTACATTTCCCAGGACCTTTAATCCTTTTGTTCATAACATAACCTGGTATCTTTAGAACTACCCAAAAACATCAACAAACTATACATATGTATACCGGTGGATAGAGTAAAACGCACACTAGCGTATCTACCCATCTCTGCAACTATCTGTACTATTTCCATCTGGTACCTTTCCCTATTCACCAAAACCCTAAATTTTCGTCTTTTTTTCACTATTTGTCTTTGTTTGTTATATGTTTGTACCGGTATTTAGAGTTTTAGAATTTTAATTGTTATATAATAAACATATACGTTATACCTATCCAGCATTTAAATTATTTTTTTTATCCAGTATTTATCTACATGTCTAAAAATAAAACTAAAATTAATTCAACAATTTTCAAGCTGTATGTGTGATATTGAGCAAGCGCTGGGAGTAATATATTTTCTGCATCAGTACAACGAAGGTCTGTGGCAACCTTAATCTTTCTCCATAGCAGCTACTCACTATATACCACCAGGTGAAAGCGCAGTCCTCACAAACCCCCACTTTTGTAAGAGAAAAATGGCTAGCGAGCGATCAACTCGGAATGACCCCCTCTGTCCAGTCTGGCTGGTTGGAATGATAATCTGGTAATGAATGAGAGCAAATGACAGTTGAACATTTGCTCCTAAATGCTGTAAAACGGACAAAAAAGGTCGTTCAGACAAATTGGTTAAATCAAATAAATGTAACCAATTTGTCTGTCCATTTTTGTCTGTTTTCCAGCTTTTGGGAGCAAATGATCAATTGTCATTTGTTCTCATCCATTATCAGATTATCATTCCAAGCAGCCAGATCGGACAATATATCTTTAGGTGTATGGCCAGCTTTAATCTAGAAGCTTGGTGTTTCTTTACTCTCATGTACTCCCAGCAAGTCATGTTAGGTTTCAGTCTGTTGAAACAAAGAAGTTTAATATCACTTTTACATTTAAAACCCTGGTTTCGACCCAGGTTTCCAGACACAGATCCAACCAGGGTCAGACTCTGTTTACATGCACATTTGTTCCCGGGTTACTCACGGGCCAGCCCCATTTACACTGAACACTGGTCTGCCCTGCATGTCACTCCCTTAAGGCAGACCTCTGCATACATAGTCAATCAGCAGCTTCTAAGTATAACCCAGGTCGAGCTGTTTACACTGCATCGTCACCTGGGTCCAACCCTGGTAGCTACCAGGGTCGATTCCCTCGTCACTCGACCTGGGTTATTTTTCAAGGACCCTTTTACACCAGGCTGTGATCTGGGTAGACCCAGCAATAACTCTGGTTTAAAGCTCGGTGTAAAAGGGGTAAGTCAAATGTGTGTAATACCCCTTTCACACCGCACGAATAACCTGGTATATTACCGGGTTGATGTGCGGTCTGAAAGGGGAAAGTCCTGAATTCCCGGGTCGCCAGACCCGGTATTTCAACCCGGGAATAAAGCAGGGTATCCCTAGGTAATTACCGGGTTAGGTGCGATGTGAATGGGTAACCAGGGTCGATGCGATTCGGGACCCGCTCACAGTATGGAGGAGGCGGCATGTAGATGATCTTGTCTCAAAGCACCACTTCCGCACCGGCCCTTGATGATGCATCATATTAAACAAACAAGACATGATCTCTAACAGCTGAATACTGATTGAAAAACACAGGTCCTTTTCTGGAGTGGAATCTTGGCACACTGGGGATTTACATCGGAGTCTGGTGGTTAGCAGCCATCAATGTTTTAAATTCAATGGAAATACTTTTTCCATTGAATTGTGGGAATCCAATGGTTGCCAGCCATCGTATGCAGCTTTCCGATGCCCATCCGATGGCTGACTATTCTTTTTTCATCTGCGGATACCTGGAAGTGTTGTCCGTAGCTCAGCGAGTGCGCATGCGCGAAGCTGACTGCTTCTGCGTATGCGCAAAGACTAAGCATTGCAATGGTATTACCATTGGGTGGTTGCGATGTGATGTCTAATGCCATCGCATCGCTGGATTTGATGTCTGAAGCCTGGCAACCATTCTATACCAGGCTTCTGATGTCCATCCCTAAGGCACACTGCTGCACTTATTACATAATTTGCAAGCAATACACAAACTCCACCCAACGGGAGGAGTTGGGCAGTGTGAACTATGGTGGCCAATCCTGGGATCAGGATTGTTGGGATCTCGGGATTTTGGCCTAAAATTGGCTGGGATTGAATCCCGGGTTTGGAGATTACAATCCCGGGATTTGGGCCAATGCTTTTTTTAATACCGGGCAGTGTCTCAGCCAGTTCAGTATATGGCTCAGTCGCAGTCTGGCTCAACCCTGCCCTTGGCTGTGTGACTGCGCAGTGTAACATGGTGTTAGAGGTCACGCTGCACAGCACAAGCCTCGCCGCCGGCCTAGAATGACCACACCCGTCTCCTGCTACCCATACTCACTGCTTGCCCCACCCACTGCTGCCAGCCGGACCGGAGGAGGGTCAGTATTGTTTATTTTATTTTTTTAACTGTAGCCAATCCCGGGTATCCCAGGAATCCCTGGATTGACCATTATTCAATCCTGAGTCCTGGGATTTAAAAAACGGCCAAGGGATATGCCTCCTTAGTGTGAACTTCTTCTCTGTAAAAACCTAAGTTTATCTTTGTAACATACATGTCTATTTATGAAGCAGTGAAAAGAATGGAGAAGTTAGCCAGTGGAGAAGTTGCCCATGGCAACCAATCAGCTGCTATGTATAATTTTATAGAATGCACTTTATAAATGTTACTTTGAAGCTGATTGGTTGCCATGGGCGACTTCTCCACTTCCTCACTACTCCACTCTTTACACTGCTTCATAAGTAGACCTCATAGACACGTTCCGCCTGCAAATGTGTGCCAGTGTATTTCAATGTTGATAGACTTTTTACACTAAAACATATTCATTTAATTTTTTTATCCCCATGTGGTGACAAACTCTGGCTGCTCCTTTGGATTGCAAGCTCCATGGTTGGAAATAAACATTTAACCTTTTTCATGCAACACTAACAGCTGCCTGTTGTATAGAGATGCAATGTTGTTTCCCTAAAACTGAAATACAGAAAGTCATTGTGGCTGATGGCTAAGCCGTCAGCGCTCATTTCCAGCAGACCAGAAGAATTTAGCCAGGGGAAGAGGGTGCTGGTTGATTGGTGTCTTTTTGTTTATATTTCCATGTCTGCCAGGTACCACTCATTGCAATAAAAATGCATTATGAGATTATCACAGTCTCACCCATCACAATAAATTATACCCATGTAATCTAATAAGAGCAAGTATAAAGGTGTATCTCATTGTTCCCTGCAGGCTGCAACCATTTCAGCACAGTTCTGCTGTTACACCTTTATGAAACAGTCTTTTTTTTTTTTTCCAGTTAATTTTATTTTTACCTCATGAATATAATGTTTGTATTCATGAGAAATTCATGGAGGAGAAGCATCAACATAACTGCTGCCTGTCTAACACAAGTGAGGTTAGTAGAGCAGCTTTCATGGCTGGACCTATGAGGTTTAAATGTAGTCAAAAGGGCCAGGGTTTATTAAACGTCTTACACTCATGTCCAACTCTGCATAGCCCATACAGTAGGTGCAATGAGACACCCTCAATAAACTTTGCTTATGGGAGCACACCCTGTCACCTTTTCAGAGGCATTCAGTCAGTATCCTGATGGATGGGATGCCGGCAGTCATGTAGAGGATTGGGTGGGTCTTAAAATACTTACAAATCTCCTAGCAATTTCATTTTAGTCAAATGCAGGAAGCCATATAGTCTGTCCCGGGCAAACAAAGCTACCTACCTACCCAAAGAGTCATTTTTTAAAAGTCTATATCCATTTTCATGCACTTTTTCCCTTTTAATAGCTCCAAAGATTTCTTCTGTAATATAATGCATTTATCGCTGGTTAGGTGCATTCCCTGGCACAGTGTATTAGCAGGCAATGTATGTCCCTGCTCGAAAAGGAACTGAGCATTGCAGCCCTCTATATGGTAATCACTGCACAATATCAGCAGGTTTTACATCCTTTATGTAAATGAAGGCATCTATCCAATAATTAAAGAATAATAGGCAAAATATTTGCAAAGTTGACCCATTTGAATTTATTATTCCTTTTTTAAAGGAAAGATATAATACCTGAGAGGGGATCTGATATGATATACTGGCAGATTGTATACTGATAGCCGGCATCCCGACAGCCGCATCCCGGCAGCGAGTCCCTTTACGGACACGCTGCACTCGCCACGCTTCAGGCTCAGTGGCTCACTACGCTCACCACCGGTTCTATTCCAACTCGATTGGTGGCATGGACCCACCAACCGAGTGGGAATACCGGGCGGTTGTCGGGCTTTCATCCGTCATTAAAATGCCGCTTGTCAGGATTCCAGCGTCAATCTCCTGAACGCCGGGATCCCAACAGCCGGCATTTTAACTGCATCCTGGTAGTGGGCTTCAAATGGTATGACCGTTTTATCACAGTTTCATACTGATAACAGTTAATGAATACAGTAGCAATACAGTATATGATATACTGTTATAAGGGTTGGGTATTAAATCCCGGCAGTCAGAAGACCAAGAGCAGAATCCCGATGGATCCTGATAACATAACCCTATTTTAACCCTACCCCTAACCTCTCCCTCCACAGCTTAATCCTAATTGTCGTTCGACAATTGGCTGTATATTACTCCATCTATTATGCCCCATATTGAGAAATTTCCCCAAAGCAGATAATCATTACATAGCAGTTTATACTTGCCCCGTGATCATGTTCGCAGAATGATGTGTTAGGATTTCACTAAATATATATGAACACTTTCTTGAAAATATTTTTTTCTGCAGTAACTTACATTGGTTTCCACATGGAAAACTTTGGGGTGTAGAGTGGGATCTTGATCCAGAGGCACCAACAGGCTAAAGCTTTAGCTGTCCCAGGATGTATAGTGGCCTCCTCCATAACCCCGCCTCCAGGCACTGAGAGCTCAGTTTCGAGTTGGTACCTGCAGCAGCAGTTCACTTAACAAGAGGGCTGCACTGGGCAGCCCTGAAAAGCTTTTCTAAAAAGATTTCTTCTCTGGCTGGGCTGTCAGTGCTGTATGTTACTGTGACATTCAGTGCTGCAGCTCCACCACCTCCCAAGCGGCGTCACATACTCCCGTGGCCTGGTTCCCGGGTACTTGCGGCGGCGAAGTCACGGCTTAGACACAGTCGCAGACTGCTCTCCTGTTTCGCGTGGCTGCTACGGGGAGGAGGTAAGAGGGTCCCCCAGGTACACAGTGCTGAGACTTTACACAGTGCTGAGACTTTACAAACACTTAAGTTTCCTACATGTTTTTATACAGACAGTGTTAGTTGAGAAAGAGTGTACCTTTTACAGAATATATTGTATGAGTATTCTGATTAATCCTCTAGTCACTGACCGCACTGTGTGATATATACACATATATACACATATATAAATATATATATATATATATATATATATATATACATACACTAGTACAGTGCAGCTTTATTGTAATAATGCATTTTGCATTGCCTGTGACTGTGTGCCTGTATGGCTGTGTAGTTTCACTCTGTATTTTCCAGATATAACTGTCATTATATTCTGTACCCTGGGCTAGGTGCGTTTTGGGTCTTATAATTTAGTATAACACAGTATTTATCAAATACGTGTATTCTGCTGTGTTACAGTCACATAATACCAGGTTCTATCCACAGGTATTGTTTTTTGTCTAGCTTCATTGTACTATAATAGCCTTGTTGTTGCATTTATATCATAATGTTTAACAGAAAGGGTAGTAAATCAGTAGAAGCGCCTGCATCATGCAGAGCATGCTCCAAGGATTTACCAGAGGGGGAAGTGTTGTATGATGGTCTGTGTATTGCTTGTCATCACCTCCCAGTCAGTCCACAGCTCCTGTATCCACTCAGGAGCCACCCTGGGCTTAGTTCACCACCCTGCTGGGTACTCTGGTGGAACACCTAGTGTCCCCTATGGGACCACCGGTGCCACTACCACCACAAACTGTCCCTGTGGTTAATCCGCCTTGGGCGGAAAATTTGTCTAACCAACTGCAGCAACTGAATCAGTCTCTGGTTAGAGATAAATCTACCCCAGGTCACTTCCGTGTCCCTGGGTCTTCTAAGCGGGCGGCTTCCTCGTCACAATCCACAAACCTCTCCGATGATTCATCTGAAGAGGAGGGGGAGCATACGGTCCTGTCAGACACTGAATCCTGTTTTACTGATGAGGATTCTCCCTTGCAAATTGATGTCCCTACCTTAGTAGTTGCTCTTAAGCATATCCTACAAATCACTGATGATGAGGATTCCACTACTGTGGCAAATAAAACTGATAATTTTAAACAACAGAAGGTGGTTAGAACAGTTACCCCATTCTGATCATTTAGTGGACATCAGATGGGATCTCTGGTCTAATCCAGGGAAGAATTTTCCTCTGCCTAAACTAGCCTTGGCTCGCTATTCTCACCCTGCAGAGTTGTGCAACAAATGGGAGACTCCACCCCCGGTGGATTCTCACGTCACCCGCCAGATGAACCGACAGATATGCGAGTGGAAGGGTGCCTGAAATCTATCTACTCCCTTACAGAAGCTATTCATAGACCCACTATAGCTGCCTTTTGGGCTGCAAAAGGTATTGAGATGTGGGTTCAGGTGTTAGAGGAAGAACTGCCCAAAGATATTTCTGACAATGTCAGACAATACCTGTCTCACATTACCACCACCGCCTATTATATTCAGGAGGCATCCTCTGAGGTGGGAGTATTGGCAGCCAAGGCGTCGACCACGTCTGTTGTGGCTCGCCGCATACTGTGGTTGAGGTTATGGAAAATGGACCTGGACTCCAAAAAGACTTTGGAGGTACTCCTCTTTACTGGGGACATTTTGTTTGGGGAAGACCTAAATAAAATTGTGTCTGAATTAGCAGCTGCTAAGACTGCTTTTCTCCCACCTACTAATCCTTCTGCACAGAAAGCAAAATGTACCACTTTTCATTCCTTTCGGCCTCAAGAGAAAGCAAAGGGTCAGTCATACCTGAGACAATCTTGTGCTCCCAAAACCACCAAGCCCAAGGCGAAACAATCCTGTGCAGCCTGTCGGCCTGCTTCAAAACATGACAAGCTTGCTGCATGACGAGGCTGGCCTCCCCCTAGCGTGGCTCCATCTGTACTTCTAGTAGCTCCAGCGTGGCCCAGACGGCATTGGTTCTCAGACCTGCAGGGTTTGTCGACAGGGTGTCCCCTTCTACTTCCTCAGCGAGTAGACCACCTCCTACAGGGCCCTTGTCTCTATCTAGACCTGGCCAGACTGGCTTTGACGGCGTGGCTCTTGAAGCATAACTCCTGAGGGCCAAAGGATTTTCTGAGGTGGTTATTCAATCTATGTTGAAAGCCCGCAAACCGGCCTCTGCCTGGATTTATTACAGGGTTTGGAATTCTTACTTTACTTGGTGTGCTGATAAGAATTACGATGTCTATATATTCAGAACTTCCAGACTTCTGGTCTTCGTCTGGCCTCCCTCAAGGTTCACATATCTGCCTTGTCGGTATGGTTTCGGAGAAAAAATTTGTTTATACCTGATGTTCATACATTCACTCAGGGTGTTCTATGGATTCAGCCTCCCTATGTTCCTCCTGTGGCGCCATGGGTTCTGTCTGTCATACTGTGTGCCCTGCAAGAGTCTCCATTTGAACCTCTTGAGTCGGTGAACCTTAAATGGCTCATGGCCAAGGTCCTGTTCTTGCTGGCTATTGTCTCTGCAAGACGGATGTCGGACTTGCGCGCTTTTCCTGTCGTCCACCCTTTCTGATATTTCACCGTGACCGGGCAATTCTACGAACTCGATCAGGTTATTTGCCTAAGGTGGTGTTATTTTTTCACCTTAACAAAGATGTGGTCCCGCCTTTTATCTCTTTGGATTTGTTTTCAAAAAACGTTCTTTGGATGTAGTAAAGGTTCTCTGTATCTATCTGGAGAGGACTGCCTCTATCAGGAGGTCAGATACCCTTTTTGTCCTGTTTGGTTTCCACAAATGTGGCTGGCCTGCGAATAAGCAAACCTTGGACAGATTGATTAGAATGGTGATTGCACAAATTATGTACAGGCTGGATTCCCAGCTCCTGCTGCTATTAAAGCCCATTCTACTTGGTCTGATGTAACTTCTTGGGCGGCCCCGCTGTGACGCAACAGCAAAACAATTGTGCAAGGCGATTACGTGGTCCTCTGTGAACATGTTTCTTAGGTTCTATGCCTTTGATACCTTCGCCTCCTAGGATGCCTTCTTTGGATGCTGGATTCTCACATCCGCTAAGGTGCCTCCCCTCCCTTAAGGAACTGCTTTAGGACATCCTCAATGTTTTCCCTGTGCAAGCCAATGTAACCTGCTGCAGAAAAGGAGAGTTATGGTAGACTTACCATTGTTAACTCTGTTTCTGCGAGGTACATTGGGTTCCATAGGGCACCCACCCTGACGCACATAGCTTCTTTGGGTTGTATGGCATTAGCTGCTGGTACCTTCTCCTTTCGTGAGAATGTGGTTCTGTGTGACTAACATCTGCCTTCTCTCTTGCCTGCTGCTCCTGCATTGGACTGGTTAACGAAACTGAGCTCTCAGTGCCTGGAGGCGGGGTTATAGAGGAGGCCCCTATGCATCCTGGGACAGCTAAAGCTTTAGCCTGTTAGTACCTCTTTATCAAGATCCTACTCTACACCCCGATATTTTCCCTGTGAACCCAATGTACCTCGCAGAAAGAGAGTTAACAATGGTAAGTCTACCATACCTCTCCTTTTGCTTTGTCACCTTGCAATAAAGTGCAGATTTGTGAGTGCCTGCAATGGTATTGTTACATGGGCAGGTTCCACATCTCTAGCTTGGAAGACTTTGTGGCAGTGGTTCATAATGTGTTCCTCAAGGCAACCCAACAGTCCAGGTTTTAGGGATAGCTGTTCTTGTGTACAGATGACATAATCAAACCGACTGAGGTACTAATTAAGTCACATGTGCTTAGGCATGGGTAGCCTTTAAAACCTGGACCATTGGGGTGCCTTGAGGACCGTGTTTGGGACCACTGCTCTAAGGGTTAAAATGACTATAATTTCTAAAATAAACAGTGGTGGTGTTACCCATAGTAACCCATCAGATTTCAGCTATCATGTTTTCCTCTTGCATTCTAGGAAATGGTAGATATTGGTTGCTATGTGTAATACATCTGATATAGGTAATATGTGTAACACCTCTAAGTCTATCAAGTTGCTTGAGGACTGTGAATGCTCAAAATATGTTCTTTTAAACCAATTCAGAGTGGTTACATATATTCAGCTGGAGCCACTACATCTTAGAAATCTTCTCGTAGCCTTCTCAGATTCATGCTTTACAATAAGGTGTTTTGTTTTCTTTACTTTAAATATTCTTTCAGATTCATGATACAACTTATTTGAAGACACAGTAAACCTTTGTAAGCCCACTCACAAATACATGTATGTATTTTAAAATCAATTGAAAAACTTCCGTTTTCACCAGACTCCTGGCAATCACTTGACTATTAAAGGCAATGATGGCACCAGGGGTTATATTTTTTTGCTATCAATTGTAAATAGTGTTTTTTCTTTTATTAAAAAAAAATTGAATATTTTATTCTGTCTTTTTATGTGACATTACTAATTATTTTGGGTTGCCCATAGGTAAGCACTCCTGAATAAATCCATTTTGTGTGAATACGTTTTTATAGCCATCATATTCTTTAGCTTTTTACTTTATAACGTTGTAAAAGTATGCTTGTTCATAGAGGTTAGTAATAGAATAATGAAGTCTGGAGAGGAGACTCTGCTTATACCTTTGGGAGTGGCTCTCCATGTTATTTATCCCTGTCCCAGTTGTGGGAGAATTGCATGTGGTGGGTCTAAAGGGATACATTTTCCAATATTTTGTCCCCATTTTTTCCCTATGGACCAGAGATTCCCTGTATTAAGTCCCCATCCTTCCCTACTTCAACAGGAAGTGGGCAGGATACATGAGATTCACCTACTCTTCCAGGAGCGTGGGAGACTACCTTAGAAATGTTGAGTCTGCTGTTACTTACGGAGAGTAGGCAAGGATGTGGTACGTAGTGCCACATCATAAGTTTGCAGTGGGGTCAGGCATTAGTAGTTTAAAAAATGACCAATGACCTATTTAATTAAAAATGAAAGGAAAACTAAATGTTTCTTGGTGCATTTTTCATGAATAAGAGTTTTGTGAATTAGGTTATATGTATATGAAACTGATAACTCTGTTCATTCTTGTAATTGTGCCATAGCTGCCAGTGAAAGTTAAATATATGTGAAGTGGTTTACCAATGTTCAATGTCATATTTATTATTGGTTTTCTCTTTCTTTCTTTTTCTTTCTTTTTCTTCCTTCCTTTTCCACCTCTTCCTCTCAATTCAAAAGGAAGATCTGTCCCTGGAAAGCAAATGAGAGAGGTTAGTGGGGACTGGGCTCACTGCCATCCAGCTTGCGCCTGTCACATCTCACATACTGCGCCTGGCGTTTGTGCAGCTTGCAGTCTCTTTTTAGCCAAGTGCGTGTTACAGGAGTGCTCTAACATGCCAACATTTGCTACCTCTCAACCACTAGCAGGACAATGGAAAGCTTCTGATAAGGCCTGAGTGCTCACGGCATTATTATGCTCAGTATGAACGCAGACAGAGGCGTAATGTGCGGGCCCATTTGGCTGCCTCTACATATCAGTTTGTTTCGGTCACCGATAATCTATTAATTTTCTGTAAGTGCGTATAATGTAATCACTGATGTGATACACATTTGCTGCTGTCCACAGCAACACTTTAACATTGTGTTTATTGTACTACTGGAATTTAAGAACAAGGAGAAACACTTGATTTTACTATCGTTACCATAATCTAGTTAGAAGTGGTGAGAGGTATAATAATCTGCCTTGTTGCCATTAACCCTTGCATTCTTTGTGTGCATTTGTATGTACTGTGTATGTGATGTATATTTTGCATGTGTCTGTACATATATTTGGGGTCAATTCAGTTCAGTGCAAATTGAATAGTGCCGGGAGGGAGCTCCTGGAGTTATTCAGTTCAACACAATGTGACGTCCGACGAGAGGATGTCTCATTTCTCTGACAAAGGTACTGGCTCAATACTGTTTTGTGCCCTTAGCGCGGGGAAACAGCATCAAGTCGGAGTTTGCCGGTTCTCGCAACTAAAAACCCTGTTTAGTCCGCTAGAACTGGCCTTCTCCAACATAACAGCGCGCTGAATTGAATAGCACCAGGAGCTCCTTCCTGGCATTATTCAATCCGCACTGAATTGAATTGACCCCTTTATATGCACCAGTGGCGGTTCTTGCCTCGGGCAAGCAGGACTTTTGCCCGGGGCGCCGCCTTCCGGAGGGCGCCGCACCGTGGCAAGATCCGCCACTGCTGCCCGCTGTGTCCCCCGTCCGCCTCCGCTGCCCGCTGCCGTCCCCGTCCTCGGCGCCTCCTGTGAAGGGAACTAGACGCTATGCGTCTAGTTTCCCTTCGTGGAGAGTAACTGCTGAGCGGTGCGCGATGACGTCATCGCGCACCGCACAGCAAAGGTCCTCTCCACGAAGGGAACTAGACGCATAGCGTCTAGTTTCTCTTCGTGGAGAGGACCTTTTGCTGTGTGGTGCGCGATGACGTCATCGCGCACCGCTCAGCATTCAAGCGGCGCTTTCAATGTACAGGGGGCGTGACTCACCACGCCCCCTGTATTAGGCCACGCCCCTTTCCTGCCCGGGGCGCTCTGCGCCCTTGAACCGGCCCTGATATGCACACATGTATATATATTATCTGTAAAAAAAAAATCAGTGTAAACGTCTTTTAATGAAGCAGCCTAAGCAAATAGAATTAGTATGGATTTTGCAAATAAAATATACTAGATAGATAATAAATATACATTGTCCACAGAGAAACACAGATGAAGGAAGTGCTGTTGGTTGGTCTTATAGTGCCCCAAAATACCCATTGACATGTTTTGTCACCAAGGATTTCTGTCTCCATGAAGTCACTGACACTTCAGGATGTGGTTCTATACTCACTATAGGATAACCTACTGTAACTGCACTTCTTTCCTTTATCTGTTGTGTTCTGGGAACTATTACAGTGAATTGATGAATAAATATATCAATATATTTCTGGTATGGATAATGATTGTGTTAAATTGCTGAAAAATTATTTAATACTACGGAGCAAAATACTATGGAGTACCCCTTTTAATTTTATTTACAGATTGCTTCTATGCCATGAGCATCTGGGTAATATTTAAAGGGAAAGCAGCAGACTTGTAACTAAGTGCCCATGTGGAAAGCACAAAAATCCGAGTTTGGTTTTTATAGTTTAATACAATTTTCCATCTGCCTGTATGACGTGTGTTGCGTCTCTGCAGGAAGTACAGATTTTCTGTTTGTTGCACACAGCCTTAAAGATGCAACCCATTGTACCAAATTAAAATGGTCATTCCTTTTCATCTACCGTGTCAGTGTATATTCCTAAATTGGCCACCTAGTTCAGTTGCACAGCTAAATTCCATTCCATAGTCGGTCTGGCTACTTAAAGGAATGCAAGAATTGTCTGTACTGTGTGTGGGACATCAGTCAAGCTAGCTAAAAATGTCTGACATCTAGGGCTGGCTCTAGGATGTCAGTGGTTAGGAGGTGCAGAAATCACAAGGAGGAGATGTATCATACCTTGGATAGATCTAAAATGGAGAGGTTGCCTATAGCACCCAACCAGCTTCTAGTTATAATTTTTACGTAGCACAGTCTATAAAATAACAAGCTGATTGGTTGCCATTAGCAACTTCTCCACTTTATCTTTCTCAAAGGTATGATGCATCTCATCCCAAAGGAGTGGCATAATATGTATATATATCACAGTACCAGTCAAAAGTTTGAACGCACCTTCTCCTGCAGTGGATTTTATTTATTTTAATTATTTTCTCCATTGTAGATTAATACTGAAGACATCAAAACGATGAAAGAACACATATGGAATTATGTTGTAAACAAAAAAAGTGTTCGACAAATCAAAGTATGTTTTATATTTTAGATTCCTCAAAGTAGCTCCCTTTTGATTTGATGACCGCTTTGCACACTCTTGGCATTCTCTCAATCAGCTTCACAAGGTAGTCTACTGGACTGGTTTTCCAACAGTCTTGAAGGAGTTCCCAGAGGTGCTGAGCACTTGTTGGCTGCTTTTCCTTCACTCTGCGGTCCAGCTCATCCCAAACCATCTCAATTGGGTTTTAGGTAGGGTGATTGTTGAGGCCAGGTCATCTGACGCAGCACTCCATCACTTTCCTTCTTGGTCAAGTAGCCCTTACATAGCCTGAAGGTGTGTTTGGGGTCATTGTCTTGTTGAATAAAAAATTATGGTCCCAGTAAGCACAAACCAGATGGGATGGCATGGCACTACAGAATGCTGTGGTAGCCATGCTGGTTAAGTGTGACTTGAATTTTGAATAAATCACCAACAGTGTCACCAGCAAAGAACCCCCACACTATCACACCACCTCCTCCATGCTTCACAGTGGGAACCACACATGCAGAAACCATCAGCTCACCTTCTCTGCGTCTCACAAAGACATGGCGGTTGGAACCAAAAATCTCAAATTTGGACTCATCAGACCAAAGTACTGATTTCCACTGGTCCAGTGTCCATTCCTTGTGTTTCTTGGCCCAAACAATTCTCCTCCTCTTCTTGTTCATCCTCAGTAGTGGCATCTTCACAGCAATTCGTCCATGAAGGCCTGATTCACGCAGTCTCCTCTGAACAGTTGATGTTGAGATTTGTCTGCATCTTGAACTCTGTGAAGAATTTATTTGGGCTCTAATTTGAGGTGCTGTTAAGTAGCGGTTTCTGAGGCTGATAACTCTAATGCACTTATCCTTTGCAGCAGAGGTTACTCTTGGTCTTCCTTTCCTGGGGCGGTCCTCATGAGAGCCAGTTTCATCATAGCATTTGATGGTTTTTGCAACTGCACTTGAGGATACATTCAGAGTTCTTCATGTCTTAAAGTAATGATGGACTTTCGTTTCTTTTTGCTGAGTTGAGTTGTTTGTGCCATAATATGGATTACAACAGTAGTGAAATAGGGGTGTCCACTGTGTACTAACCCTACCTCTGCACAACACAACTTATGGTCTCAAACACATTAACAAGACAAGTAATTCCACAGATTGACTCTTGACAAGGCACACCTGTTAATTCAAAACCATTCCAGGGGACTACCTCATGAAGCTGATTGAGAGAATGCCAAGAGTGTGCAAAGCTGTCATCAAAGCAAAAGGGGGCTTTGAGAAATCTAAAATCTAAAACCTTTTTATTTGTTTAACACTTTTTTGTTTACACACATAATTTTTGTTTACACACATAATTCCATATGTGTTATTTCATAGTTTTGATGTCTTCAGTTTTAATCTACAATGTAGAATATAATTAAAATAAATAAAAAACAATGAGAAGGTGTGTCCAAACTTTTGACTGGTACTGTATATGTGTGTGTGTGTGTGTGTGTGTGTGTGTGTGTGTGTGTGTGTGTGTGTGTGTATATATATATATATATATATATATATAGAATAGCAGAGACCTAGGCGCTTAAGTATAAATGTGCTGTATTAATTATTATAAGTGACACTCCTTATCTCCTTTACGAGTAGCTGCTCATAATACAAAATAAGTGTAAGGTGTACACTTAACAACAAAAATACGTAATGGAGAAAATAAGCGCTTTTAGGAGTGTAATAGCAGAAGGTGGTGAGCCAAAAACATGTGGGTATATTTAAAACCAAGAGCACTTATCTGGTTTTATCAGTATTTCCAATGGTTTGTTGATCAATTGAGATTCACATGTAAAGAAACAAAACGAAACATAGTGTGTACTGTTTTCACAGAGCAATGTCATTAACTCAAAGGGCCATAGATTAGGGAACCAGCTTATTCCCAATTGCATATATTTCACAGCCCAGACATTTTAAGATAAACAAATTAACAATTTATTACAAAAGACATACAAATGGCTACACTAAAAACGTACAAGATATAAGAGCAAAATTAGGCTTATCTGTCCATCTAAAAAGGACTCAGCAGCAGACTGTCCCGATATATAAAATAGCCAAAATATATGCGTACAAGAATTTTAAAATTCAATCGCTTATCTGTCCATTAGAGGAATTGCAGCAGCAGTAAAGTCCCAACGCGTTTCGTCCGTTCAAGTGCCTGGACTTCTTCAAGGGGATCCCCTTGAAGAAGTCCAGGCACGATTGAATTTTAAAATTCTTGTACGCATATATTTTGGCTATTTTATATATCGGGACAGTCTGCTGCTGAGTCCTTTTTAGATGGACAGATAAGCCTAATTTTGCTCTTATATCTTGTACGTTTTTAGTGTAGCCATTTGTATGTCTTTTGTAATAAATTGTTAATTTGTTTATCTTAAAATGTCTGGGCTGTGAAATATATGCAATTGGGAATAAGCTGGTTCCCTAATCTATGGCCCTTTGAGTTAATGACATTGCTCTGTGAAAACAGTACACACTATGTTTCGTTTTGTTTCTTTACATGTGAATCTCAATTGATCAACAAACCATTGGAAATACTGATAAAACCAGATAAGTGCTCTTGGTTTTAAATATACCCACATGTTTTTGGCTCACCACCTTCTGCTATTACACTCCTAAAAGCGCTTATTTTCTCCATTACGTATATATATATATATATATATACAAACAGAGAACCCAGCACTCACCAAAGTAAACTCACTTATCCTCAACAATTCAATAAATAAATGATGGGGGTTTAGTTGGTGGATTGGCCAATGCACGGAAGCCTGTATACCGATTCAAGGTACCCCACCTTCATACAGGTCCTACACTATCACAGAGTCTTAAAACCTGACTACCACACTGCTGCATCATCTGCCTGCAAGATGTAATGTGTACCTGCCACAGACTATATGGCTTTTAAAGGCACACTAGTCACCTATTGCACTGGCTCAAAGATGATTGCTAAAAAACAGCTGAGACAGGTTCAGGATAATGAAGTCCACACAGGGGTGCATGAGAAAGCTAGTGGCCACGGTTAATAAGAGCTAACCATAGATTAACCCCTTCATATACACACAGAGTAAAAACCACAGCACTCACCGCACCAGAAGCGGGGCACAGCTATGCACTTACCACTCACAGGGTGAGGTGCATCTAACACTGCACTCTCCACCACAGAAGCAGGGTACACAGCTGTACTTACCACTCACAGGGCGGGGTGCATGTAGCCCATGACCACATCGCTCTAATAAATACAAACAGAGAACCCAGCACTCACCAAAGTAAACTCACTTATCCTCAACAATTCAATAAATAAATGATGGGGGTTTAGTTGGTGGATTGGCCAATGCACGGAAGCCTGTATACCGATTCAAGGTACCCCACCTTCATACAGGTCCTACACTATCACAGAGTCTTAAAACCTGACTACCACACTGCTGCATCATCTGCCTGCTAGATGTAATGTGTACCTGCCACAGACTATATGGCTTTTAAAGGCACACTAGTCACCTATTGCACTGGCTCAAAGATGATTGCTAAAAAACAGCTGAGACAGGTTCAGGATAATGAAGTCCACACAGGGGTGCATGAGAGAGCTAGCTAGTGGCCACGGTTAATAAGAGCTAACCATAGATTAACCCCTTCATATACACACAGAGTAAAAACCACAGCACTCACCGCACCAGAAGCGGGGCACAGCTATGCACTTACCACTCACAGGGTGGGGTGCATCTAACACTGCACTCTCCACCACAGAAGCAGGGTACACAGCTGTACTTACCACTCACAGGGCGGGGTGCATGTAGCCCATGACCACATCGCTCTAATAAATACAAACAGAGAACCCAGCACTCACCAAAGTAAACTCACTTATCCTCAACAATTCAATAAATAAATGATGGGGGTTTAGTTGGTGGATTGGCCAATGCACGGAAGCCTGTATACCGATTCAAGGTACCCCACCTTCATACAGGTCCTACACTATCACAGAGTCTTAAAACCTGACTACCACACTGCTGCATCATCTGCCTGCTAGATGTAATGTGTACCTGCCACAGACTATATGGCTTTTAAAGGCACACTAGTCACCTATTGCACTGGCTCAAAGATGATTGCTAAAAAACAGCTGAGACAGGTTCAGGATAATGAAGTCCACACAGGGGTGCATGAGAAAGCTAGTGGCCACGGTTAATAAGAGCTAACCATAGATTAACCCCTTCATATACACACAGAGTAAAAACCACAGCACTCACCGCACCAGAAGCGGGGCACAGCTATGCACTTACCACTCACAGGGTGGGGTGCATCTAACACTGCACTCTCCACCACAGAAGCAGGGTACACAGCTGTACTTACCACTCACAGGGCGGGGTGCATGTAGCCCATGACCACATCGCTCTAATAAATACAAACAGAGAACCCAGCACTCACCAAAGTAAACTCACTTATCCTCAACAATTCAATAAATAAATGATGGGGGTTTAGTTGGTGGATTGGCCAATGCACGGAAGCCTGTATACCGATTCAAGGTACCCCACCTTCATACAGGTCCTACACTATCACAGAGTCTTAAAACCTGACTACCACACTGCTGCATCATCTGCCTGCTAGATGTAATGTGTACCTGCCACAGACTATATGGCTTTTAAAGGCACACTAGTCACCTATTGCACTGGCTCAAAGATGATTGCTAAAAAACAGCTGAGACAGGTTCAGGATAATGAAGTCCACACAGGGGTGCATGAGAAAGCTAGTGGCCACGGTTAATAAGAGCTAACCATAGATTAACCCCTTCATATACACACAGAGTAAAAACCACAGCACTCACCGCACCAGAAGCGGGGCACAGCTATGCACTTACCACTCACAGGGTGGGGTGCATCTAACACTGCACTCTCCACCACAGAAGCAGGGTACACAGCTGTACTTACCACTCACAGGGTGGGGTGCATGTAGCCCATGACCACATCGCTCTAATAAATACAAACAGAGAACCCAGCACTCACCAAAGTAAACTCACTTATCCTCAACAATTCAATAAATAAATGATGGGGGTTTAGTTGGTGGATTGGCCAATGCACGGAAGCCTGTATACCGATTCAAGGTACCCCACCTTCATACAGGTCCTACACTATCACAGAGTCTTAAAACCTGACTACCACACTGCTGCATCATCTGCCTGTAGATTAATACTGAAGACATCAAAACGATGAAAGAACACATATGGAATTATGTTGTAAACAAAAAAAGTGTTCGACAAATCAAAGTATGTTTTATATTTTAGATTCCTCAAAGTAGCTCCCTTTTGATTTGATGACCGCTTTGCACACTCTTGGCATTCTCTCAATCAGCTTCACAAGGTAGTCTACTGGACTGGTTTTCCAACAGTCTTGAAGGAGTTCCCAGAGGTGCTGAGCACTTGTTGGCTGCTTTTCCTTCACTCTGCGGTCCAGCTCATCCCAAACCATCTCAATTGGGTTTTAGGTAGGGTGATTGTTGAGGCCAGGTCATCTGACGCAGCACTCCATCACTTTCCTTCTTGGTCAAGTAGCCCTTACATAGCCTGAAGGTGTGTTTGGGGTCATTGTCTTGTTGAATAAAAAATTATGGTCCCAGTAAGCACAAACCAGATGGGATGGCATGGCACTACAGAATGCTGTGGTAGCCATGCTGGTTAAGTGTGACTTGAATTTTGAATAAATCACCAACAGTGTCACCAGCAAAGAACCCCCACACTATCACACCACCTCCTCCATGCTTCACAGTGGGAACCACACATGCAGAAACCATCAGCTCACCTTCTCTGCGTCTCACAAAGACATGGCGGTTGGAACCAAAAATCTCAAATTTGGACTCATCTGACCAAAGTACTGATTTCCACTGGTCCAGTGTCCATTCCTTGTGTTTCTTGGCCCAAACAATTCTCCTCCTCTTCTTGTTCATCCTCAGTAGTGGCATCTTCACAGCAATTCGTCCATGAAGGCCTGATTCACGCAGTCTCCTCTGAACAGTTGATGTTGAGATTTGTCTGCATCTTGAACTCTGTGAAGAATTTATTTGGGCTCTAATTTGAGGTGCTGTTAAGTAGCGGTTTCTGAGGCTGGTAACTCTAATGCACTTATCCTTTGCAGCAGAGGTTACTCTTGGTCTTCCTTTCCTGGGGCGGTCCTCATGAGAGCCAGTTTCATCATAGCATTTGATGGTTTTTGCAACTGCACTTGAGGATACATTCAGAGTTCTTCATGTCTTAAAGTAATGATGGACTTTCGTTTCTTTTTGCTGAGTTGAGTTGTTTGTGCCATAATATGGATTACAACAGTAGTGAAATAGGGGTGTCCACTGTGTACTAACCCTACCTCTGCACAACACAACTTATGGTCTCAAACACATTAACAAGACAAGTAATTCCACAGATTGACTCTTGACAAGGCACACCTGTTAATTCAAAACCATTCCAGGGGACTACCTCATGAAGCTGATTGAGAGAATGCCAAGAGTGTGCAAAGCTGTCATCAAAGCAAAAGGGGGCTTTGAGAAATCTAAAATCTAAAACCTTTTTATTTGTTTAACACTTTTTTGTTTACACACATAATTTTTGTTTACACACATAATTCCATATGTGTTATTTCATAGTTTTGATGTCTTCAGTTTTAATCTACAATGTAGAATATAATTAAAATAAATAAAAAACAATGAGAAGGTGTGTCCAAACTTTTGACTGGTACTGTATATGTGTGTGTGTGTGTGTGTGTGTGTGTGTGTGTGTGTGTGTGTGTGTGTGTGTGTGTATATATATATATATATATATATATATATATATATATAATATCATATTTGACCGGCTATCATATTTGACCGGCACTCCACATAAACACTGGGGATACCTGGGTGCCCTCCCACGATCCAGAAGGTCATTATGCAGACAAAGAAAACGGGCGGCACTCCTCGTTATTTTTTTTTTTAATAAAGCAAAGCCGTTACAACAGCATATGTGGCTAATGTTTCAGATGCATTTATTAAGCATCCTGACGAAAGATGCTTAATAAATGCATCTGAAACGGTGACCACGTATGCTGTTGTAACAGCTTTGCTGAAAAAAACGAGGAGTGCCGCCCGTTTACTTTGCCTATCTACTATAAAATAGCCCAGATCTGTGACTCTGTGCCTGTGTGTATAACGCTGGGCGTGGCTAGGAGCTCTCATTGGGTTAGCAGCAGGTCTATCACACCCAGTCCACAGCTGATTGGGCAAGAAACACCCTCCCACACAGGTTACATCCAGTGGGAGGCTCTGCCCTTTGGCTGCTGTGTGTTCACAGAGCAGGATTAACAATGGGGCTGATGGAGCTCCAGCTCCACACCCCAAAATAGGCCCACTGCATCTGCAGCAACACACCCTCCAACAATTTACACATAAAAATCGCTACAAATTCCTAGACTTTCAATGGAAGTTTGGAGAGCCAAAAATCTGGACGGACCATAAAAAAAAAAAAAGTCCTGTACCTGCTAAAAAGATACAGGTGAAGGGTATGCCACTGCATCTGCAGCAAGTCTCTGCACTGTAGATAGGGAAAAAAACAAAAAACTTTTACTGCAGCATCCTATGTCCTGCTGCCAGTCCGCCTGCCCCCTCCGGCATCAACAATCCCCACTCCCTAGCCGCGGCGCAGGTAGAACAAAAGTTGCTGCGGCAACCGGCATAGATGTGTATGAAAGCTGCGCAGCTGAAGGCTATCATAGCCCTCCCAGCACCACATACTCTCTGAGCCCCGGAGACTCCTCTGCGCCTGATGTCACAGAAGTGCCTCCCCGCCACAGCCGCCCCCATATCCTCAGAGGCCCCGACTCCGCAACACAGTACCTGAGCTGCCGGCCTGGAAGCCCCAAGATGGCTAATGTAACGGATAGAGTGGGTGATATCGCGGAGGGTAATGTCTGGACACTGAATCAATGTGAAAGGTGACAGTGCTGTGCAGTGCAGTGGTGGGTGTGCAGTGTCACTGACACTGCAGAGAACTCACCTTTTGCATTGATTCAGCCAGTCAGTCAGTTTTGCCAGCCAGTCACTATTGTTAGCACCGGTGTCCCATCATGCCACGTTATAGGGAAGTAGATGCACTAAATAAACGACAGCTCCCTGCAGCCCTTAGCGCCAAAGTATTCCGGCGCTAAGGGCTGCTGGGAGCTGTAGTTTGAGTGCATCTTCTTCCTGTAATGCGGCGCATTGGGACACCGGCGCTAACAATAGTGACTGGCTGCTGTGCGAGTCTCTGGGAGAGCTACTGCCAAAGGGAGGACAGCAGCTTAGCTGGTTCCAGGAAGAGAAGCAGGAGAAGCATTGCCCCCCTCCTCCACTCGCATTACCTCCGGGCCCCGTCCGCGGCACCCCCCCATCCACCACCCGCGGTGGCTCCAAAACCCCTCCTGCACCCGCAGCACCCCTACACCTGCCCCTCCCTCACCCGCTGCACCACCGCACCCTCCCCTACCCGTGGCACCCCCACCCGCAGTGGCTCCGGACCCCCACCCACAGCACCAACCCCTTCCCCACCCGCAGCACCCCCGCAAACCGCCCCTCTCCCATCCGCGTCTCCCCTGGACCCCCTCTTCCATCCACATCTACCCTGCACCCACCACTCCCCCAACCACAGCACCTACTAGGTCATCAGGCCCTCCGTGCGCTGTTCACACCGTTGCAAGGGGCTACGTCCCCTTAACCATTGCATGCCCTTTGTCCGTGCAATATTTAACCACTCACACAATTTTGATTGGAGGTAATACTCCAAATAATAAAAATATTGCATGCCACAAGGGCGTGCAAGGGTTAAGGGGTCCCTGCCCCTTACGACTGTGTGAAGAGCGCCCATAGGGCGCGATGAATCACCTAGTATATGTGTGTGTGTGTGTATATATATATATATATATATATATATATATATATATATACACAATCCAATTGGCGGCACTCCCAAGGCTTAATGTTATGAAATAAACAGACGAACTGCGTCTCAGTGTCCAACGTTTCGGTCTGACGACTTTTATCAAGAACATGTGAGAAAGTGATAAAACATACCTTAAATAGTGTGCTCCATGCGGTACCCCCTCTAGCGCTTCCGGACGCGACCTGTCTCAACCGGATGACGTCACATGGCACGCTCCCATTCTCCGTCCTCGCGTCCCCGGACTCGCGATACTCGAATGACGAGAACACGTCACGTTACACGTCGGCGGGTGGAACGCAGCGCCTGTTCTGCTCTCCGGTCATCAATGGCGCTCCGTGCGGTTGCTAAGGGGACCTGTCAATGGAGCAAAAAATGTACAGGCCAAGCAATGATAAAACGTGATATACAAAACAAAAACAGTGCACGTATCTTGTAATACAAATGTACATCCTAATCATAAACTGAGCTCATGATGATATATATTATTAAGACCACATAATGTGGATGAAAAAAACAGGAAAGTAATACTGATGAGGCAGAATGCCAGTGAGTAAATGTGTGTGACAAAATATGTATCAAAAGAGTATCATTAAAAAGGTAGTGCATGGCACTACCTGGGGCAGTGCAATTATGCTAACGTCAAATGGGATGAATAAAGAATAATACTGTGTAAATAACTGTAAATCTACTACAAAAAGCTGCTGCTTCTGCCCGAAGCATCAGGAGCAGCATATCAACAAATGCATCATATATATTTTATATATTAGTAACAAATTAAGATATGTGCAGAAAGAAAACTGTTGGGTCCACTGCCTGATGTCCACTCATGTGAAACCTGATCTGTGACCACTGTTATATTATTACTCGGAGCATGAACCTATTTTCCTCTAAATATGAATCAAAATTATGAAAACATAATTAAACAACCAGATCACCGCAGGGATTCGAAAATTCCGCCAGAATGCGATGCTAAAAGCCTAAAGCGGCCACCACTTTACAAAAAACAAGAAAAGGACAAGTTCTCATTCAAACCAAAAGGAAAAACTGAATTCATGCGATGGATCCACTGTGCTTCCAGCTGCAACAGCTTCTTGTCCCTGTCGCCTCCCCGAATGGACGGTGGTACATGATCTATAAGTTTGTACACAAGGGAGGATAAGGAATGTTTCTTCTCTTTGAAGTGCCGTGCAACCGGCTGATCAACCGGTTTGCCCTCCAGGGCCATCCGTATAGCTGACCTGTGTTGTGTCATCCTTTCTCGTAGTGTGCATGTCGTCTTGCCGATGTACACAAGACTGCAGGGACAGCGAATCAGGTACACTACATATCTCGTGGTACACGTCAATACATGTTGAATGAGCATCTTCTTGCCCGAATATGGGTGTAACACATAATTCCCCGTCTCCAAGTATCTACATGTTGTGCACCCAATGCACCTGTAGCTGCCTGCCTTTTTAGTGAGAAAATGTCCTTTCCTGCTTTCATTTGGACTTTCAATATTGTTGTGAACTAGCCAGTCCTTCAAATTCTTGTTTCGTCTATACGCCATCATTAATCTTGACCCCTGCAAGGCCTTTAAGGAGGGGTCCGTATTAACAATCGGCCAATATCTCTTAGTGGTTGTATTTATGAACTTGGAAGCTGTGTTAAAGTTGTTGACAAAAATTGTCGTCCGTTCCTTCCCCTTAACTGGAGATGTCTTCAGTTGTTCTCTACTGAGCTGCATGACTTTGGTCTTAGCACAGTTCAGTTCTTTCTTGGTGTAACCCCTTGCCATATACTTGGAACTCATCCGCTCAATCTCTTCCAATGCCAAATTTTCATTGGTGATTCTACGGATTCTCAAAAACTGAGAATACGGAAGGCCTTTCTTTAAAGGTATCGGGTGGTGACTTTGAGCATGCAGTGCATTATTGACATCCGTGGGCTTGATGTAAATTGATGTGCTCAGTTCTAGTCCATCCCAGTGGATATTCACATCTAAAAAATGGATTTGCTGATGATGGCTTTCGTAGGTGAACTTAATGTAAGGGTGAGCACCATTAATATCTGACATCATGCTCTGTAAGCTGGTGGCCGATCCCGACCACAGTAGAAGGATATCGTCAATATACCTTATAAAGAAAAGGCAATGTTGTTGAAAGGACTGATGTTGAAAGAAAAGGGATTGTTCAACCTTGAACATATATACATTCGCATAAGACGGTGCCACGTGACTGCCCATGGCACACCCTCTGAGTTGGACATAAAATTCTTTATTAAACAGGAAATAATTCCTGGTGAGTGTCTTCTCCATTAATTCCATGAACAGCCGCACTGGAGGACCATGGTATTCCACTTTGTGTGTAATGAATTCTTCCAAATGCCTCAATCCTTCATCATGGGGAATGCTCGTATATAAAGAAACAACGTCTATTGTGCAGAGCAATATATTCTCAGGGAGTTGATCCAGATTGGCTAGTTTGTCCAAAAGAGTATTCGTGTCTTTAAGATAGGTTTTCTCTCCCTGGACCAAAGGTTGAAGAAATTGGTCAAGATATTTTGAAATATTGCTGTACAGAGAATTTCTGGCCGAGATAATAGGGCGGCCTGGTGGAGCTTGTAATGATTTGTGAATCTTCGGCAAACTGTATAGTAAAGGTACCTCTGGGAATTGTGTGGTGAGTGCCGCCAAGGTGGCATCTGAAATATGCCCCTCTGAAGCTGCTGAAGTTAATAACTTTGTAAGTTCTTCTTTAAAGATGTTCGTGGGATCGCAGGACAGTTTCCTGTATACTTCTGGTGCATTCAGTTGTTTATACATTTCCTCCAGGTAAGATTCCGTATCTTGTACCACCAGGGCTCCAACCTTATCTGCAGGCCGAAATACTATGGTGTTGTCTTTACTCAAGACTCTAAGTGCTTGAAATTCGTCCTTGGACAGATTGTGGTGTTTTGCACAATTGCCTTTTTTGTGATAGGCAGCAACGTCCTGATCTACTAGTCGAATAAAGCTTTTGATTGACGGATTGAAGGATTGGGGTTCAAAGGTCGACTTTTTTCGTATTGATGGCACCTGTGTTCCTTGTTTATCGTCACTTTGGGGGAAAAATTCTTTCAATTTGAGGTTTCTGTTGAATTTCCAAATTTCTTTCTTCCACTCAAAAGGGTTGAAAGATGCGGTGGGTATAAAGTTCAATCCTTTATTCAGAACTCTGAGTTCTGTAGGAGAAAAAGATCTTTTAGACAGGTTAACCACTATGTTTTCTTCCTGCTTGTGCCTTTGCCTTTGGCACTGGCCGCCGCGCCTCGTGCACGACCTCCGCCTTTGGTGGCGCGCGTGGTAACCTCTAAAGGGGGCTTCTTGGTGGAAGATGTCTTCATGCTGTCTGCATCGCTATTAGACGTGTTGGTGTCACCTGACATATCACTGTCATTTCTGTATTGCCATCTCCTGTGTGGATACTTACGACGCCCTTCGCCTTGCACGGCCCTTCCTGTGATCCAAGAGTACACTCTCTCTTCCTGGTAATCTGCATTAACTTTTGAGAGTTTCTCCTTTTTAAATTTGATCAATTCTCTTTTGTACTCTTCAACTTGTGTTTTTATTTTCTCCATCCAGTCACAAGTGGGATCATCTAGGAGGGTCTTTTTGTGGGCTGCTTCAAAAGATGAGATCTTATCTTTGACCAACCTCAACTCCCTGGCTGATTCTTCTATCACCAAGAGGATGAGGTCTAGTGCACACTTATTGAGCACGGCTACCCAGCGTTTGCAGAACTCGACATTGTTACGTCCAATGGTGGGAACATTTTTCACCCTGAAACCCCGCGGGATTTTCTTTTGTTTATGATAGTCAGTCAAAGTGACCCCGTGCAGATAATAATCAACTTCTTTTTTCTTAAGTCTAAACAAGGTGGTGAATAATTCACCCGGCATTTCCGCCCCAGCTGTTTCTGTTAGTGTATCCTTAAAATACACAGCCTCTGCATCAGAGTCACTGAATGATAATACATCACCCACTGTTAGCCTTAAATTCATGAAGCCACTCCCATCATCTGTCACGCCTGTCGCCATGTTGTCACAATATGATGCAAATGTGTGACTTAATTCCCCACAGAAGACTGTGGCAAGGAGCATAAAAGCTGCAACGCTCAGTTCAAAAAAAAAAAAGTCACTGGTCGGTATAGAATAAATTGGTGTTGGGTGCCATGCATCAGAGGGACCTAGGAACCCCTGTTACTTAGAAAGACAATTGTACCGGCACTCACTTACTGTCCAGGAACACGTACTGCTCAGGTGCCCTGAGCAGTACGTGTTCCTGGACAGTAAGTGAGTGCCGGTACAATTGTCTTTCTATATATATATATATATATATATATATATATATATATATATACCTTTTTTTAAAAACCACCTCCCTATTCAGCCTTTAGCTTACCTGTGAAGCTCTCAGTTTCTGCTCTTCAAAGTAAATGATGTGCTAGTAGTGTGGCTTTGGACATGTTGTAGCTGAGCACTGCACTATCAATATGAGGCGCAGAGAACACCATGCCCACCTCCTGTCTGCTTAGATCAGAAGTAGCACGGATGGGAATGTAACACCTGAAGGACGGTAGCCTACTGCCTTGCGCACCTGCAGACCTTTTGCTTGCTTGGCTGGCAATGGAGAGCAATAATTTTGTGTGTTACTGTAACATGGGTATGTATAAATGTCACAATATGCTCTTTCTAGCTAATTTAGTTAGTATTATTAGGTTTTTGACCTTTTCATGTTTTTTTGTTTTTTTTGTTTTGCTGCTGATTCAACTATACATTTCTCTAGCATTAAAGAAACAGGAACTTGTTTGTTACTATTTGTTTTTTTGTTAATGCAATTTTTGCTACTCTGATACAGTGAGATGTATGTAGTGTAGTCATTCTCCAACCTTTTTTTTTTTTTTTTGGACTTTGGTTACAATGGATAAAAAAGGCACGTTATATAGCAGTGTTTTATAGTTACTTTAAATTGTAAAGTGTCTTGAAACACAAAACATAACTACATTAATTTCCCATGCACATGACTCATTACTACCACTGTACTGGGCTACAAGAAACGTTCTTCTGGGGAAACACTGATTCCTCATGTAATCTGAGTGCTATTAAGCTCTGGGCAGCTGTGTTGTACTTATGCTTTAGAAACCAGAACAGCACAGGCATTGCACAATCATCTGATGATGATGATGGCCAGGATACTTCGGGAATACTTTTTCTCCAGCAAGAGAACATTGTGTGAATGGTTGGTTATGTAATTTGTGTCTTTGGATTTGGTTACATTATCAAAAGTATTTCTGATTTGGATTTTGTTGGAACACATTACCATTTCTTTTGTCATGGTTCTACAGTAGCCAAAATATTTCTATATTAGTGCGGTCCTCATTTGTCTTAAGTGGGCTACATATTTTTTTAATATACATGTTTATTCTATGGATCATTTTACATATATGAGCTAGGTAAGTTTTCAGGAATACGGGGAACCATATTTTTAATCGCCTAAATAAGTATTACAGCTATTTGGGTCATGTCTATCTTTTTCTTGCTAAGTTACTTATATCAGTGCTCAATAACTAGCTAGCAGCTAGATTTAGTTGACAGAAAAGTTTTTTGTTTTTTTTGTAACCTTGTCACCAGCTTTAGTGGTTGGTTAAGAACAGAAACATCAGGCTTAGATTAGGACAGCTTAAAAAGAAAAAAAGTTTCTTATGTTAAATTTAGTACTGCCTGACTTAAAGTCTGAGACAATTTTGCATTTACGCAAAGGGGAGTTATTAATTAAGGCTTAAGGGCCCTACACACTGGCAGATAAAGTGCACGATATGAACGTTCTCGTTCATTAATGAACGAGAACTCATTCATATCATGCAGTGTGTAGGCCCCAACGATTAACGATGCACGACCCTGCGCTTGTTAATCGTTGGTGCCCCATCGCTTATGCATGCAGGCCAATATGAACGAGATTGTCCATATTAGCATGCATTGCTAAGAAACTTCACTCCCCCCATCACCTCCCCCCTGCTGCTGGGTTGCCCATCGGCCGTATCCGCCGTCGGGCAGCTCGGCAGAAGATCTGCCAGTGTGTAGGGCCCATTAGTGAAATGATAACTTTGTGAGGGATAAAGTACTATCACATCAGCTTGTAATTTACATTTTATAGGATGTATTTGAGAAATGACAGTAATGAGCTGATTGGTACTTTATCTGTCATGTTTTTCTGTTTCCAAGCTTGGATAAATACACCCCTAAGGTATTGTTGTAGAAAGAGATGTAACTTTTTCAAAAGTTGATTTTCTTAATTTACTTCATCCTGGGTAGGACTGTTCATGTAGAGTGTTTTTGGTTGTGGTACTCACCACATTTGGGGAACTATTTTATTATCTGTAACTTTTTAATGATTTTTACTAACCTGGTGCAAATTGCACATGTGGTTTTGGTGTTCTATTTTTAACTAATTTAGAAAGAAAATTTCCGACAAAAAATAAATAAATCTTGACACAGTTTTGAGTGCATAGGAAAGCTTTTAGGGAGAATTCCCCTAAAATCTCTAAATTAAGTTGTTCAATTGGAATATTTTACAGTAAAACCATATCCCCAAAACTTTGTTTTACTTGGATTTGGTGTTCAAGTTACCTGAAAGTCTGCGACCCTCTGCATGTGTGTCCCTGCTGTTCTTTGTAATGCACATACTGCAGGTACCATGTTTTTAGTGGACAATACCCTGCCTGTCTGAAAATGATTTGGCCAACAGGAGTGAGGAAATTGCGATATACATCACTGGGCTTTTAACCGCTATGGGTAATCCGTTTTCCATAAAAGCTAAAAATCTGTTGTCTGTTACAAAGGATTAAATGTGATCACTGTCTAGCTGCGTTTTCTGTACATGTGTGTGACCAAATTGTTCATAGTACACTGTATGCAGCTATTTAGTTGCTATTCACTGTTTGTTTTTTTCCCCCCCTATGTAATATTGTATATTACTGTATTCTTTGGTCTTGTATTTTATCATTGTTCTTGCTTTTATGCTCAGTGTAGCTCAGGCTTTCCCAACCTCGGTCCTCACAGCACTCCAGGTTTTAGTGATATCCATGTTTGAGCACAGGTGACTTAATTAGTAATGCAGTTATTTTAATTTAACCATCTTTGCTGAAGACTGGATATCACTAAAACCTGCACTGTTAGTGTTCATTGAGGACCGAGGTTGGGAATGCCCGGTGTAGCTGTTTGAAAAAACTAGTCATTTGCAGAGGTGAAATGTTCCATCTGTCTGTGTTTTGTGTTCCCTACTAGTTCTGTATATACTTACCAGCTATTCCAGATCTTGGGCTGAATATTATGCAGTTCGAGACGACCAGAGCTCAGAGATTCCAGCCATGCTGAAACTTTATTTATTTATTTATTTAAAGCAGCAAACATTTACAAGGCAAAGCCAGGTTGGTTTTGCCTTGTAAATGATTGCCGCTTTAAAATAAAAAAACGTATGAGTTTGGCTGGAATCATGGAGCTCTGGACATCTTGCACTGCACTACATCCAGCCCCTTGTCTGCAATCACACGTTTTCCAGCATTTATTTGGTCATTTAATTACATTGAAAATATTTGTTAAGCTACATCCAAAATATTCATTTTCACTGGAAGAATATTTAAAAATGCCTTTATTTGACAGCAAATGTATCAAAAGCTGCGTATACTGTTCTATTTAATGAAAGCTGCAGTTAATTCTCAGTTAGTCATAGAACAGTGTACTTTAACTTCATGGTTCATGTCTAAAGATTTCAATTTTGCTGTTTAGTATTCTCTAAGTAAGAAACAAAGCTTAATGCTGACTTTTTGTTGCCTCTAATATTATCATTTTGCTGATTAGTTATATTTTCTGCATTGTTTTTTTAAATGTTAATAATGATATATACTATTTTTACTGTTTTGCAGGAACCAATGTAGGAAATCTCTTTCACATGGCTGATGATTTGGGAAGAGCGATGGAGACTTTAGTGACAGTTATGACAGATGATGAGGTGTTAGAGTAACTGCTCCTTACACACCGCATGTGTTTTTATATACTATCTTCGTACAACAAAGAGGATTAGACTGTAAGAGTTTACAAGAAATATCTATATTTTTGTGAAGGGTAGTGGTACTATACTGTAGATTTCAGTAGTTTCTTAAGTCTGTTATTGTTTTGTTAACAATGGCAGATTTTAAATGTCTATGCAATTGTACAAATTCAATAAGAAAACATGTAAAATCTTGATAGCTTACAAAAAAAAATCTTGCCATTTCTTTTTACGGAGGGCAATTTTGGGTTAATTAAAAAATTTCTATCAGTTATAAAGAAAGATTATAAAGTAAAGTGTGCTTTATAAAAAAGACAAAAAAAAATTATTAAAAAAACTCCCATTGAAAAACGAAAAAAAAAAAAAAAATCAGTGCATTGAGTTTAGAATCACCTTGGCTTTGTAACTCAACAATAACCATGTTGTGTCATATTCTTGTGTATCAAAGAATACCAGTTATAGCACCAAATCGGATCTGGACTTCTATGCTACCTGCTACGGACACATTTGTTATATGAAGATCCATAGAAATGGTCAAGACCCTCAGTATTATTTTATCCTAAGAATTTTAACTTTTCATATTAAGGAAATCACTGTATAGACAGTACTATAACCCATCTACTAAAATGCATTCATTTTAAAATATTCAGTACTCTTAATACTAAGACTTTGTTTATTGCTGCATCTCGAAGCTTAATGTGTACCTCTAACCTACACAGTGGAGTCTGACATTTGGGCCAAGTGTAATACATCCTGATTTGGCAAAAGTGCAGATTTTTCCACAAGATTTAAAGTGGCGTTTCTGTGTTTTGTTTGTTTTTTAATTACAAAACCAGGTTGTTGTTTTTTTAATTGCCACTTTTAAATTTCATCTCAGAATATCCAACAGATATGCACTTTTGCCAAATCAGCGACCATTGTTTTTGGGTGAACCAACAACAACATCTCACTAGTGTCCTTTAGGGGGACACTAGTGAGATGACCTATAAAATGCCAGTAAAGTGGTTTCTCTGTTTCCTAGTGAATGGATAAGCAGATTATTGGTTGGACCCATTGAATGGCAGCCTCCATTATTTTTGGCCAATGGGAACACTTTAACAAAAAGAATATTCAGCCCTATGGGCATGGCATCTAGCAAAAAAGTGTTTGTGGTTTCTTTCTTCAAAATATTGGAAATTAAGTGTTTTGCTATATTCTATGGGATATTTTAGGTACCAGTATCCTGTTGGCAAATAGATATCTTTTGTATGGGTACATTTTATGGCTGGGATTTCCAGGAGTAAACTTTTTTTTTTTTTTTCTTTGAACAAATCAAACCACATTTTGAATAGCCTGATAACAAAAACATGAAAAGTGCAGAGGAAAAAATGTTTTTTTGTTTTGCAAGCTAATGGGGTGGAAAACTGTATTTAAAATATTCTAAACCTTTTATTATGTATTTGAATGCTTTTACTAAACCATTGGTACTGGATATTTACTTGTTAAATGTAATGTTTGGCAAAAGCAAAATTTTTCATCGTAACATACATTCAGGGTAATAATATTACAACAAGGTAACATTTGCGTCAATTATTTTTTAAAGAAATACAGCAATGTGACTAATAGTGAAGATGAAAATATAAGCAGCCAGTGATTTCAAATTAATGTGACTGCTCTTAAGTGCCCATTAAGAACACTATTATGCCCTGACTTAATGTGTGCAGTTAAGCAATAATTAAATGGGCCAGTACAGAGTCAGTGTGTTCATGACCTAGTGCCCAGAAATAAATACTGATTGTAGATGTTACATTGCAGATTAAGTAGCTGATAGTTTCAGTAAAAAGAATGCAGCCCTGTCATGTCTTATATGACTAATGTGGTACTGAGGTCTTTTTTTTTTTCAACATCCCCTATAACATTAGTAGTTAATATGAAACATGAAAGTGGTTCTAAATTAATAGAAAAAAAGAAAATCCGTCACCGACCATATTAAAATACAGCATCTCACGCTGCAAGTAAATTTCAATTCCATGCAGCTGTCAAATTTGCACATTGGCACTTTTGGAAATCTAATTTCCAATCTATGGCACTAGTAATAACTGAAATAAAGAATATAAACATAAGGTCAGCCACTGTGAGACCCACCCTTGTTATCAGACTCTCTCTGGGAAATGAGTCATCAGTGACTCCCAGGAACACCAATACCACTGAAGTTGAAAGTGGTTGATTGTTGCTTCTGAATACCAAAAATGTTAACAATTTACTTATTTTGTCCTGTGATTGGAACAGCAGAGCAGTTGGAAAGTAGATTTCTGTATCAGAGTTACCTGAAATGATAGCTCTGCAGTAAAAGCAATCAGCAGCATCCACATACACTAAACGTGTCCTCCGCATCCCATCGGAGTGTAGATCAGCTGCATTTCAACCATGTTATTACACTTTGATACAGGGTAGAAAAGCTACGACTGTGTGTATTCTCTATAGAAGTCCACACATTGGTATGTAACAAACATGCTCATACCTAGTACCCCACATGCTTCCATCCATTTCACTGTCCTGTTAATGACAGCTATTTATTTAATAGTTGTTTTTCAATTACTCTGTTTTTGGACATTTTAAATAATCCAGAAGACACGTTCTTCCCATTTTGGGATATATTATACTGTTATATTACAAGGGTAATGTACCAGGGACAACCCACTAGATCACACAAACTACTTGTTTGATTTTGTGTTTTATTTTTGTCATCAAACTTGACAAATCATGTTCCATCTACCTCACTATGGTTTTGTGGTGTTTTTGAACATTTCAGCAAAACACATACCATCATTACCACTTTATCCATTGTGTGAAAGTCCATTTATTCAGCAAGTGCCCATTGTACAGCAAAAGCCCATTATATAGCACTGGTATGATATTTTCTTACTGTAACAATATTGGGTATATTAAACAAAGCCTTTTTTTGTTTTGTTTTTTAGAAAACTGTGGAATAATGTATCCCTGTATGGACACTAGAAGTCACAAAAGGCCAGTCACAATACAAAAGTGCAAGGCCTCCCTAGAGTGACTTTTAATATTCTTTGTACTTGACGTTTATGGGGTACATGGTTCCCTTATAATGCACAAGGGTCAGTAGCAAACAGGGATATATTTCACAGGATATTTCTATGTGTGTAAATGTATCTGTGTTAGAGGATTGAGATATCAAATACATATTTATATACACACATATTTACACACAATATTTATTAAAAAAATCTCCTGTTAAATGCAACATTGCTAAAGAGAACTACTGTACTGTACTAACAAGTCATTGTAACTTTTTGTTTTGGTCATTATGGCTCGCCAATCTTCTGTCTTTAAAATTCTGCAGTGCTATACACAAGGGGTATTCAGCTGTTGTGCAACTACATATCCCAGCATGCCCTGACAGTTTTTTTGCTACTAGGGTATGCTAAAACTGTAGCATGGCATGGTGGGATGTGTAGTTCCACAGCTGTTGGAGGGCAGCGTGTGGAATACTCCTGTTATATACTACCAACGGTAAACTGCATGTTTATTAATGTGTTCATTTAAAGTTTAGCCCATACATTTTCAAATAATTATTAAAAACAACATAACATTTAATCTTGTACAGATGTGGCCACCTACATCTAGCCTCCTGGCATGTTAAACAGACCTTTTAGTAACGCCATGCTGTGACGTGACTCTGTAGCGCCGGGCATCTTTTGGTGTGCTTTTTTTCCATTAAAATGCGTTTTATTCGTATAACGATGGAAATAGGATGCACCGCTATGCAAATAAGACGCACAAGCAGCTTATGCTGATTAAAATGATTTGCTGCCTATATTCTTTGTGCAACAGTGGCTGTATCTGCATACAAAATGCTACGTTACAGTGTGTTCCTAGCAGGGCCGTTTCTAGACAATTTGGCTCCCAGTGCGAGATTTAAAAATGCGCCCCCCCCCCCCCCATATAGCCGTAAAAATAAAAAGCATGCGCGCGCCGAAGGCGCGCTCGCTCCCGACAAGGGTGTGTGGCCTGATAAAAATGGGTGTGGTCTCATTAAAGTGGGCGCAGCCTCGTCTGATATCATCACACCCACCACAGGGGAAAAAAAATAAAAATAAAAAAGTCCCCTTTTTACACATTACAGCAGGCAAGTGTCCCCATATTACACAGCGCGGCAGGCAGGTGTCCCCATTTTACACAGTACGGTAGGCAGCTATCCCCATTTTACACAGTACGGTAGGCAGGTGTCCCCATTTTACACAGTGTGGCAGGCAGGTATCCCCATAGGCAGGTGTCCCCATTTTATACAGTGCGGCAGGCAACCCCATATAACCCCATATGCAGGTGTCCCCATTTTATACAGTGCGGCAGGCAACCCCATATGCAGGTGTCTCCATTTTATACAGTGCAGCAGGCAACCCCATATGCAGGTGTCCCCATTTTATACAGTGCAGCAGGCAACCCCATATGCAGGTGTCCCCATTTTATACAGTGCAGCAGGCAACCCCATATGCAGGTGTCCCCATTTTATACAGTGCGGCAGGCAGGTATCCCCATAGGCAGTTGTCCCCATTTTACACAGTGCGGCAGGCAGGTTTCAAGTGGGGGGGAAGGAAGAGGGAGAAAGAGAGAGAGGATACTTACATCTTCCGCTCTTCGGTCCCGCCGCCTCGCGCTGGCCGCCTCCTCCTTCCATGCGTATCTCCTCTCCCCGAGCGCTCCTGCTCGGGGGGCGGGGCTTCGCGGAATGACGCGTTTGCGTCGTGACGTCACGATGCAAACGCGTCATTTCGCGAAACTCCGCCCCCCCAGCAGGAGCGCTCGGGGAGAGGAGATAAGAGTCACAAAGTGCCGCGGCGGGCGCCCCGTGCGGTTGCACGGCTCGCCCGCCGCTAGAAACGGCACTGGTTCCTAGCCAACACTGCAACGTACCATTTCGTATGCAGATACAGCCGCAGATGCACACAAAATATATGTACACTACATATTTTAATCAGCAGAGTCTGCTTGTGCATCTTATTTGCATAGTGGTAACAAATTTTCAGCAAAAAAATAGATGCCTGGTTCTAATGGAGTTGCAGAGGACCTGTCAGCTCACTCACACCAGGCATCTCCCTCTGCGTGACGTATTGAGGCAAGATGTATGAGGACACATTTATAGTTATTTATGTTTCCAGTGACTGTTATTGAGCAGTAAAATAAGTGGAATGTAATTTGGTGTAAACCGTTTCATATGAAGCCACTTGCATTCCTTCAATCAACAGCTGAAAAGTAAATTCATTCACTGGTACACATGGGCCACAGTGTCACTGATTTGCTTAATTTTTTTATTTTTATAATCAATAGTTTGTGCACACCTTCGGTACCAGTTCTAGCTGTTCTGAAAGGAGATAGAAAATAGACATTATGGTACCAATAAGAATGCTGCTCTGAGACAATAATGCCTAATGGTATGAGTAAAAGTCCAGAGACCCTTTGCATATCTAGATACAAGCTTCTGGATAGTTATATGAAATTTATGGCAAAAACCTAATGCTCAGTAATGTGATTTCATTTTAAAGTTGTACACATGGGTGAAGTTTCAGTAATTTTTAGTGCAAAATAACTTGTAACTTGATTGGATTGGTGCTTGTGTTATTAATAATACCAGCAATCCAACATTTATTTCCATTAATGCACAATAATAATAATAATAATATCTATGAGAAATAATGTATATCTAAAGAAAAGCCATTGAAACTTTGAAAATTAAAATGTAAAGTTATACCATCTGTTCAATCTGCAAACTCTCACTCGTGTGAATGGTTTTAAAATGGTACATTTTGGAACAGAGCATTGAAATAATCCATTTATGCACTACTCAAACCTTTTATCTTAAGTATTGCTTTTTGGAATACGCCCCTAGAGCTAAAACAATTTTTCCTGTATTACTACAATAATGCACATATTTAATATTAAATTGGAGCTAAGAAAGGTTTTATTACAGAGTTAATGCCACTGTCTGTCTTACTTCACATTGAAAAACATTTTTTCTTTTTTTCTTACTATACAGTATGTATGAAAAGCTTTATTTTTCAAAGGGATCACCTCGTTCTTCCCAGATATCCTTCAATTCAGCTTACTCCTAGCTTCATGCCATGGCTGTCCTCTCATTTCATTTCAGAGATTGGAGTGTGCGTGTGTTGCAGTTTTTTTTTTTTTCTTTCTTTAAAAGGAAAGGAATTTGCACGGTTTATTTTATTCATTTTGGTTTATGTATTATGCATTAGTTTTGGAGTGTCTGTTTATATTTCTATACATTTTAAAAAAGAGAGGCTTTATTGCTGCTTTGATCATTATTTAGAAATAATAGTATTGTTTTTAAAAACAAAGTATTATATTGCAAAAAGTTACTCTATGTTAATTCATGACATCAGCATTTGGCATGTACTGTCATTATGACCCTGGTCATCATAAAATTGTGTTTTAACATCCAGCACTGTAAACTTTTACTAATTATTTTTATATACATCAATATTTTATTCCTGCATTTTCACAACATATCAAGTTCACCAAAAATATGCCTTACTATTGTATTATATAATGCTTTACTCTGTATATCAATAAAGCACGCAATTATGTTACTTATAACGCAGTGCATTCCTTCTCATTTTGTGCTCATTTATGGAATTAAAAATCAAAGTTAATGAAAGTATATTTCATAGTTTAATGCCAGTGGGGATACTCTGTTCCTGATTTAGTATACAGAAGCAGACTGATCGGCTGGGAAAGTTCAACATGCGGACCAAGCACCTAATAAACAATTGAAAATATCTTTGGGGCCGTTAACCTACTTTATGAATGTACCAATATGAAAGTACCAAGTAGGTAAAATATGCACATAATAAATTGTAGTAAAACTAGGAAAAGGAGACGAGAACAAAACAAGGGATAAAAAGAAGCGTAATGGTAGGGGGGGACAAATTGGAGCATATGTAATACAAGACATGCACATATTTCAGGGAGAAGAAATCACGATCAGCCAATACAGAGAATTTTCCTAGTTTACAAATTAGCAGAGGGATTCATAGGCACAGTAGCATAAAAATCATGCCATAGCCTCAATGTAATCATGGGAGAAGAAGCTGAAGTACTGTGGAGTACCTGAAGCCAAGAGTCTCCATTTCAAAACTTTTCTGAGTATTGGAAATAAATTGGATATGAGGGGCAGCTCAGGTCTCTTACAGTATTGGTCTAGTGCTGTTCTTGTAGCTATAAGGATGTGGCTAATTACATATTATAAGATTGAACTGAGGGAGGAAAATTGTGCAGAAGGGCGAGGGAGAGATACTGTAGTAACCTGAAAAATCAGCTCAAAGACCAGAAAGTGTATTAAGGAGTCTTCTGTACCACAGTTCCTTCAGCAGAACTGAGAAAAATGAAGCCACATCGTATGCCTCTTGGCTGGGGGAACAGTCAATCTGTTGCCAGGGATTTAAGAGTCGATTTTGGTTAATTTTGTGCTCCTTATCATGAATATGCTATGCTTATTTTTCAATTGGCTGTAGTTTTTGAGATATGCATATGTCTTTAATATTGATGAAAAAATAAATTAAACAATGTTAAAAAGGTTTTTTTTAATTAAATTTGATTCGTAAAATGTTATAAAAAGAAACAGGATAATTACATACATGTTGGGAAGCTATGAGAACCATTTTTTTTTTTAAAGATTTTATTTTGTATTCTTGTGGGCAGTCCCTCTGCAGACCCCAACAGTTATCAGCCCTCCTTCCTTGCTATCTTTCTTCCATTACCTGAATATCCTCATGGAACCGTTCACCCAGTTCTTCGCTTAAATCTCTTAGATTGGACGGGAAGTGATCTAAATGGCTGTACAAAAAAATTTATTTTAATACTCATGTTGGCACCTACTTTGTCGAAACATTTTAGCATGTTGTGGACTAATTCTTGATAGTTGTCTGCTTTGTGGTTGCCTAAAAATTTTTGAATGATAGACACATAACTCAGCCATGCTTCAGAATCGGTTTCAGTCATAAATGTGGTAAAATTTGGCTCCTTCACCAGTTTCCGCATCTGTGGGCCATCAAAAATTCCTGCCTTGAATTTTTCAATACTAAGAGATGAAAATGTTCGACAAATATACGTGAAACAATCGCCTGAAATGTCAATTGCTTTTACAAATTATTTCATTAAACCCAGTTTGATATGAAGAGGCAGCAGTATGATTTTTTTTCCTGTCAATTGCTCATGAATAATGTTGACTTCTCCTAGTGTTATAACATCTATTGGAGGCTATATGGTTTGCTGCCAGTGCTTTTGTTCTGCATGACTATCCCAAAAGCATATGTGACCAGGATACTTTGTATATCCACTTTGCTACCGAAGAAGAAAGTTTACCATTTTTAAATCGACACAAACAGACCACTGATGCTGAGAAAAAGCAATTTTTTGCTAAGACTAACTTGATATTTTCATACAGTTCTTTACGTTTTGTTGAATGACCGATAGGATTTGACACAAATATATTCCCATTGTGCAGTAATACGCATTTTAAGCTCCTTTTAGAACTGTCCAAGAAGAGACACCAGTCTTTTGCTCGATATTCTTGTAAGCTCATCATCTGGAGAAGTTCAGGAATATTGTTGCAATACACAAGATTGTTATCTTGGCTAAAGAATGACAGTATGGCTTGTTCTTTATTTAGCTACAACGTTATAGTAACATCCGGCTCACAACGGTGCTTTTATTAAAATGTGGATGGTAAAAGCTCAGCTCCTTTTATTGATAAATTCAAGTCACACATTAAATCATTTTGGTCCTTTTTGAGAGAATTTGTTTGGAGTAGAGGAACTTTCTTCAAACTCACTTTCATCTGTGTTACTTGCACTGGATGAAATTAACATTTCCACATCACATTCAACTTCGCACAAAGAACTTAATAATGGTACAGGTAAATCTTTGCTATGTTGTATCTGTTGCTTTGCAGAATTCATACTTGGGTATTCCTATTTGCGTTTCTTAAATTGATTCATACCCTTCACCTTTACAGCACAAAAATAGCAGTCACTCAAGTGATCTTTTGGCTCACACTACATCATAGCTATGCCGAAATTAAGTCATCTTAGATCACCTTTGGAGTGATTCCATGCAGGTTTTACAAACTTTGTGAGGCACCCATATATTGTCTTGCTGGCTTATGTGACGTCCAAAATAAGCCTTATACCCTTGTTTTACGAATACAGTTATATCTTTTCTTTCTTTTGCAACACTATATTTGCCACAAATATAACAAAAAACATCAGGGTTGTTAGTACACCGTCTCCGAGAAGAATTCATTTTCACGGCAAAAACGTTTTGTTTTACACATTCAGTGCTAACTCCCAACAAAAGCACTGACCAAAACAAGCCCAACCCGCTGGAAATTTCTTGCGGTGGGACAGAAAGAGGGTCAAACAAAGGAGCAGGAGGTATGCTAACTGCATCATTTGTCCTCTCCATTGCTCCTCTCTGTGTGCTGGGAGGAGGCGTGGCTGTGGTCTGAGGATGTCTCAGCAGACTCAGCAGTGCACTGCCACGCCTCCTCCTAGCATTAGTGAGGAGATATGAATGTGTTATGTGTCTCAAACGTGACTACCAGCTAGGTTATCACAAATAAAACAAATTCGTGTTATTGTTGAAAGAGGGTAGATGTAAAAAATGCAAGACTAAGCCAATTCTGTTAAGAAAAGTGGCCTAGACTAGAAAGGTTCTTCAAATGGAGAAAATAACTAAATTTTATAATTTTTTATGAATTTGAAAACTGGAGCAACTTCAGCTATATCGAAGATCTAATGCGAAAATAGGACCCACGAATACTCGCAAACCGACCTTAAATCGTTGGCAAAAAATCCTTTTTTGTTCCCCTTTGTAATCTATGGACAATTTTGAACATCATTTCAGAGTGGTTTATACATTTAGACAATTTAAAAATATTTGTAAACAATGATACCCTGTCTTCATCTGTTAAGAAATCTGAAGATCGTCCTCCCATTTAATTTGAATTGTTAAGTTATTATCTTCTATGGAAGACTAAGGTGTTTTGTACCACATTTTTTTAATTACCTTTATGACTCGGGAAGAGAATTTGAAGGATATATAAGTGAGGGAGGAAGACAAGGGGCCGTAAGCAAGTAACATTAGCAGAAATTCAGTGACTTATTTACAAGTATTTGTTAGTCATTTGTAGGAATGGAATATTGCTCCTGGATCTGAAGGAACAATTTAAAATGTTGGCTCACATAGAAGTTATGAACCATGATAATCCCTTGCCAATTGCTTAAATTAAGATTTGGACACTGCTAATAGAGAAATAGCAGTTGGGAGTGAAAAGTCATCATATACAGTACTTGCCTGGAATTTTGGTGGAGAAGGGTAGAGTCAAACCTTCATTTGGTCTAATAGGCAGGTATATTGATACATTTTTAGTTTAGGAGCAGGAAGGCCATCCCAAGTATTAGATCAAAACAGCCCAGCCCTACACAATCTAGAATATTTGCCTTTCCACACAGGCTGAGCTGAAAGAGTAGAATTTGGATGAGTTATATTGGGTATAGCCTGAAAGAGGTATACAATTTTAGAGAGTAGCATCATTTTAACTGAAGCCAGTTGCCCCAGCCACAAGCTCTCCTAGTTCAACCATGACTTGGTAGGAGTAGCAAATTGAGCAATAGTTGAGCGTTACAATTGTGCTGTCCTGTAAATGTGCCAGGATTTGTAAGCCTAGATATTTGAGGCAGGAAGCTTGCCAGTAATATGGAAAGAAAGTAATGAGGCCTGTTTGATACCATATGCTAAGGCTTCTAATTTAAAAGTGTTCAATATGTGGTATGAGACTGGAATATGCCTGCATAATATTATGAAGAGCAGGCAAAGAGATATTAAGGCTGGTGTTGAACAGGAGTACATCATCGGCAAACAAACAGATCTTCTGTTCATGAACACTGACAGATATACCTGTGGAAAAGGTAGATAACCTCATTTTGTCTGCCAATGGTTTCATAGCTAGTGCTAACATTAGTGGAGATAGGAGATATTCCTGACACGTCCCATTGGAGATTTCAAACCTTCTGGACAGAAACCCATTACAGAAAATGCAGGTACTGTATAATATAAGAATCAATTTCAAAAATAGGACATTAAAACCAAACCTAGCAAGAACCTTATACATATATAGCCAGTGCAGTCTGTCAAAGGCCTTCTTTGCTTCAAGGAAAAGTAAGACCATGGGGACGGTGTTAGCTGCTTCAATTTCCAATATGTTGAACACTCTCCTTGGGCTTATATGACCAAAATAATGCTACTTGATCTTGAGAAACCAAACTGGAGAATAAGGGTTTAGTGCTTTGCCTATAATTGAATTATTAGCTTTGCAAATGTTTAAAAGGGCTGTTGGTCTAAAATTCTGGCATGATCTCTGGTTCTTGCTGGGCTTGGGTATTGTGATAGTTTGGATTTCCTGCAATTCCCTGCGAAGAGAAATATCAGTTACATAGTTATTATGATTAGTCATAATGGGCATGAGCCTGGATTGGAAGGTGAGGTAAAAGCCATCAACGATGCGGTAAGGGCCTGGGCCTTGACTTTTTATTAAAGATTTAAGTGCAGTGTGGACCGCTTTGCTACGCCACTTAGTACATACTGTAAGGGTACAGTTTGTCAAGGGAGAGACCAGGGAGAATTTTTTTTTTCCCTTGAAAATCTCTTACTAGTTTCCAAGTCACGCAACAATAATACAAGAAGGTATAAAGGTACAATAGAACAAGTATGAGTAAAGCTATAAGTTAAATGAGGTAACACAGGAACACTTCTGAAAGATGACATGTTACAAACAATTCAGAAGTTCAGTGTCGCAATCTATAACAACAATACGAAGAGTTGTAGTGTTGACTTTGAAAATGAGAACACAATCAGTAGTGATAGAAAGCTGCACTTAGAACAATGAAACAAGGTAATAATATAGGCTATATATCTTGAAGTCATTAGAGCAATATAATGCAATACAGCAGATAAACATGGTGAAGTGCTATTCCTGGTATACCTGGATGAATTAGCAAGAGAATAGTGATGTAACTCGATAAATTGAGACAGAAGAAATTAGAAATTTTTACTATATCGGTAAGAGTGATATAAATGATAAAAAGGGGAGGGAAGGGGTAGTTGTCCCCAGAAGTAATACGTCTGTGAATATATAAAGATAAACTTAGCCCAGATTCTGAGAAAGTGCTAAACCCTGCAACAGTATACATAAATAAGAGGCTACCAGTGAAGCCTCATGTTGTTCAAGTAATAGGAGAAACAGGAGAAGGTAAAGAACTAAGGAGCTCATGCACTCGGAGACATACAGTAGGGGTAAATTTACTAACGTGTGTCTAGGTTGATTGTCATTAGGTTGACACCATATGGTTGACATGCATTTGGTCGGCTCTTTGGTAGAATATCCTAGATTCATCTAGGATAATACAATTAGAAGATATTTTTATTTATTATTATCATATGCCCTTGGGGTGTGTTATGACTTTTCACGTATGTATTGATTACACTGCCAAACAAAAAAAATGTTTTGTTTGGTGCCTGGAATGTTAGTATTGATTTTGGTTACATTGGGCGTGCTACTTCCAAATGTGAAAACAGTTTTTCTCTATCAGCTATACTTTTTGCCCATGCCCAGGCCGTGGCACATCGCCATCTGGGCGACCTTCAGTCTGAGCAGGACGTAATTTGTCTTGGTTGTCAGAAACTTTCTGGACAACCACAAAGCTCAAAACTATGCTGAGCTAGTAAACAACATGCTCATTAATTTCACAGACCTTGGATATAAGTTGAGCATAAAAGTTCATTACTTACACAGCCACTTGGACCGTTTCCCAGAAAATTTGGGTGATATGAGCGAAGAGCAAGGTGAAAGATTTCACCAGGACATTGAAACAATGGAAGATCGCTACCAGGGAAGATGGAATATACATAGGATGGCAGATTACAGCTGGAATTTACAAAGAGACTGTCCACACAAGTCCATTCAAGAACAGATTTTCTTTTCATTTATGGTTTCATTTTATTATTTTCAAGAAAGTGTTGTTTGAGTCACTATAGTGTTACTATAATGTTAGTCTGTTTTAGTGACGTCACTAAAATATTGTAGAAAATATTTTTAGACTGTTTTTTAATGTTTTGTGTTTTATTATGTGAATCATATGCCTAATATGAAAGAGGGTAACACAAATCAGACAATGTTTATATCTGAGAAATTAGAGCGGATAGGCAAAAATGAATGTTTTATTTGAAATAACTTTTTTCTTGTATAGATATCTATATATTAGAAAGGAGCGCACATACTCTTATAAAAGATTCACAATTTATTAAAAATGTATTAATAACAACAATCTAGACCGCTCATAAAAGTATTCAATATATTAATCACATTAGATACAAATAAAGGTGCAATTGTTATTCATTTGTAACACACTTTGTATCATTGTATAAAATAACAACTTAGCAACTTTATCATGTGAGTTCCACTATAGTGTCGAATATAGAGAAGTGCTGTGATATTTTTGTAGCACAGCCACACAAAAGTCCCTTATATGTGTAACTTTCAAAAGGGATCTTTTTGTTACCACACTTTGAATGTCAGTGATGGAGGTAGCTTTATTCCTCCGTAAGTCCGCGTTATGCTATGACCCTCCCGGCCGCCTCGTGTTGCTCACCACTCTAGTAGATGTTTTTCCTGCAGTGTCAGATGGCTTTTAGACGGTGCAGATTGGGTGGGAGCGGTGGTGTTCTGTTGAATGTCCTGGGGAGGGAGGACACGGCTGGTCACTGATGAAGCAATGCAGGTGGTTTGTGAAGATCCCTTTTGAAAGTTACACATATAAGGGACTTTGTGTGGCTGCGCTACAAAAATATCACAGCACTTCTCTATATTCAACACTATAGTGGAACTCACATGATAAAGTTGCTAAGTTGTTATTTTATACAATGATACAAAGTGTGTTACAAATGAATAACAAGTGCACCTTTATTTATATCTGTGATTAATATATTGAATACTTTTATGAGCGGTCTAGATTGTTATTAATACATTTTTAATAAATTGTGAATCTTTTATAAGAGTATGTGTGCTCCTTTCTAATCTATAGATTTCTATATAAGAAAATAGTGATTTAATTGGGGTTATCAGAAGACCTTATAGGAGCTGCCATTATATTCTGAGCATAGCAGTATTTTTGTGACCCATAATAATATTGAGGTCTATATATTACTGGAAGCGCCTAATTTGACTATATTATTTTTAATAATTGGTCATCTATATATCTGAAATCAGCACACCAAATATACATAAAATCAGCTCTAAAATCCTCAGCACCAAAATGTTTTGTGTTTTTTATGTGAATCATAGGCCTAATATGAAATAGGCTAACACAAGTCAGACAATGTTTATATCTCAAAAATTAGAGCTGAGAGGCGAAAATTAACGTTATATTTGAAATCAGCACACCAAATATACATAAAATCAGCTAAAAAAAATAAATCCTCTGCACCAAAACACATGTTGGGCTATGTTATATTAGAGGCATGCATTAATGAATCTTGTGTGCTTCATTACTTTATATGCCCCTGTACAATTTCATTTAATTATTCTGGCTGCCATGATGTCATTTATCGCACGTATCAATAACTTTACTGTGCCCCAAACACTGTAACGCCACTAGGTTTGGAATAAGTTTCTGTCAGAATGGTATTTAATCTCTGTAGTGTATTTAACCACTCATCTTGAAAAACAATTTGGATGTCAAAACTCATTGCAAGAGGGGGACCTACCTTCCAGAACACTGTATCTCTCACCTTTATCTTTGGGACGAATTACCTGGGTTAACAATACAAAATGAGGAAGCACCAAGATGTCTTTGAAGAGGAGGAAAGATGTTGTTTTTGATGTTAAAACAACCTAAATCAGTATAGCGATGGTTAATTTTCAATTCTAAAAACCAATCGGAACTAGAATGTTGTCTCTGTTCTTTCAATGGTAACTGGTAATTGTCAACATATACAAGTCACGTTTAAGCAAATCCTAAAGGGCACTACACACTTGTCAATATCTTTGAAAGATATTGTTCAAAAATGACCAATAAATCATTCATATCTTTCAGTGGGTATGCAACAATGATGATCAATGCGCGTCCCCGCAATCGATCATCGTTTAAACATGCAAGCCACTTTGGACAATATTGATGTATGTACCAGTGCCGTAACTAGACATTTTAGCGCCGTGTGCAAGAAACTGTATCAGCGACCCCTCCTTTATGTAAAACGGGCAGTGTGCCGTAGGCGCACGTAAAAAATATAGGGCGTGGCTTCATGGGGAAGGGGTGTGACCACAAAATAATACCAATTCATATTACGGTGCACAGTAGTCTCCATTATTCAAATTACACCACACAGTAGCGCCACTACACCAGGTAGAGCCCCTTTTTCTCTGACGTCCTAGTGGATGCTGGGAACTCCGTAAGGACCATGGGGAATAGCGGCTCCGCAGGAGACTGGGCACAAAAAGAAAGCTTTAGGACTACCTGGTGTGCACTGGCTCCTCCCCCTATGACCCTCCTCCAAGCCTCAGTTAGATTTTTGTGCCCGACTGAGCAGGGTGCAATCTAGGGGGCTCTCCTGAGCTTCTTAGATAAAAGTTAGTTTTAGGTTTTTTATTTTCAGTGAGACCTGCTGGCAACAGGCTCACTGCATCGAGGGACTAAGGGGAGAAGAAGCGAACCTGCCTGCTTGCAGCCAGCTTGGGCTTCTTAGGCTACTGGACACCATTAGCTCCAGAGGGATCGAACACAGGCCCAGCCTCGGAGTCCGGTCCCAGAGCCGCGCCGCCGGCCCCCTTACAGAGCCAGAAGCAAGAAGAGGTCCGGAAAATCGGCGGCAGAAGACATCAGTCTTCATCAAGGTAGCGCACAGCACTGCAGCTGTGCGCCATTGCTCCTCATGCACACCTCACACTGCGGTCACTGATGGGTGCAGAGCGCTGGGGGGGGGGCGCCCTGAGCAGCAATATTAACACCTTGGCTTGCAAAAATACATCACATATAACCCCCAGGGCTATATGGATGTACATTAACCCCTGCCAGAATCCATAAAAATGCGGGAGAAAAGTCTGCAAAAAAGGGGCGGAGCTATCTCCTTCAGCACACTGGCGCCATTTTTCCCTCACAGCTCCGTTGGAGGGAAGCTCCCTGGCTCTCCCCTGCAGTTAATACACTACAGAAAGGGTTAAAAAGAGAGGGGGGGCACAATTTAGGCGCAGTATACAATATATATGCAGCTATAAGGGAAAACACTTTTTTATAGGTGCTATCCCTGTGATATATAGCGCCCTGGTGTGTGCTGGCATACTCTCCCTCTGTCTTCTGACAATGCTAAATTCCTATGTCGTATAAACAACCCTTATGAAGCTAAGAACACTGTACGCTGTTTACTTAAGAAATACCGTAATGGTACGCTATTTGCGTAACGATCGCTCAGCCGTAGGCGAGACGCTCAAGCGTCACGTTCGCTCACGGCCCAGCGATCACAGGACACGTTATTGGTTATGTCTAGGGGAAAGATTCGCTGTAACGTAGCGTACGCTCGAGACCACGAGGAGGTCACCAGCGGTGCAGACGCTCACAGCACAATACCTTTATTAAACCTTATACCGACGAAACACACAGAATACCTTTAATGTGAGTACAGGGTGTAAATGCAACTTCGTGTAGCCTGACTACCTACAAAGCTGTTTGAGCGTCACCGACGCTCAAGTGAACACTTAACACTATAGTGAATACACAGATACTGTTTTAGGGTTCCAAAGCCTATTATCTGTATTATATCTAGTATACTTGTAAAAGAGTAACACAGTACATATGATACACTACAATATAACAAAGCCTTCCTAACCAAACACCTAACTAAGGGATAAACTACAATACTATCCTGATCTAGTACAATACAATACAATACTATACAATAAAGTTTAGTCTAGGGGAGTTACGAGAGAAAAGAGAAAATAGAGAGAGAGAAATAGACACAGAGGGAGAGAGAGGAATTGGCTCACAGAAAGACAATGATTACGGAGAGAACTTACGCACAAAGGGTATGATCGCCTGCGCCTCGATATCCAGCTCCCGATTATCAGCAGATAACCGTTGATGAGAGAGTGAGAGCTGGATGTGGTCGGCCTGCCTATTTATGCCCCACACACAATGCAATCTCCTGGTCCTACAATCCTTCAGTTTATTGGACACAGGAATTCGGCCCTGTACTGTAACCAAAGGTCATAGGTTGATTCATACAGGTGGGCTGTGCTGAGTTAAAACGGCTCAGGTGGGTGGGAAACTGGGTTTCCCGCCGCATACCTGAGTATGGGTAAATAATAGAAATGGACATAAACTTCTTATGTTCATAACTATTCGCACGAGCGATTAATACGCTCCAAACCAACACCGGAATATTGCTAATTAAATACTCTTCCGATGGGTACCAAATACTGCTGTATGACTCCTGTTAGACCCTTCGTACAATACAAAGAGGGATTCCTCCGCTCAGGGACATTCTATCTAAACCAAACTTACAGAAACTATTGAGGGGAACATGATCTATAAACGACATTAATTGTGAACTTTTGTAACGAATGAGTCGCACGCTACGATCACATAAACTCTACCGTAAATGCGCATACTGCGCGTGCGAGTGCACGCTATTGCGGGTATGCGCTTCCACGGGAGAGCGTACGCATGCGCAGCACGGACCAGTGTGCGGTGCAAATATGGCAGTGTGCATTGAGACATTTTTCTGACTTCGACAGTCCACCCTTTGGCAGTCAATAATAACTGCCACAAAATTTTTAAGGAGAAAAATGTAAGTCAGGGGTTAATTGATTTCCATGGTGGGGAAAGGAGGAAGAATGGAGTAGGTGTGAAGAGAGTATGACCTAGTGAGAAAGCAGGAGCATGTGTGTATGAGTCCATGTTTGGGGGGGTCATGTATCATCGTGCCGTACGTGTGGTAAATCAAGCTTCGAGGTATTGCGAAGTATACATTTGAATTCCTTCTTATCCTGTGGTACAGGTCTGTGGATGGGCTGTCAAACTCTACCGAGCTCATTTCGGCTGTGGTTGTAACACAATGGGGATGCACATTTTAGTTGATGATACATGAATTGGGGGGGTATGTGGTTGCTGCTATCTGTGCCTGTATTCCCTATCGACTATGTGTGTTATTACCTGAGGGTTGCAGAGATGAAGATAAAGAACACTTACGAAAAATGCAATGATATTCTATGTCAGGTTAATGTACGTTCGTCGATTGAGGTCTTGATTGGTGTCGTTTGATTGCAGTCTTCTTCTTTGTGCTTTTGCTCATAAATCGTGAGTAAAGCAAACAACGTCCATGGATTTACAAAAAAATGTTGGGCTAGCGTGATTTTAAAGTTCCTAGGGAAACTGGGGTACCCATGGCATTGTCCATAAAATCTTGTATATCAGGTCGTCTGCTCTTCTTCTTTCCATCTTTCCGTTGTCGGCCCCTTGGCTCATCAGGTCCTTCGTCTACGTGGGTCTTTGTACCTCGGAGGAAAACATAGAAATGGGTGAAAGACGGACCGTATACTCATTACATCATTACGTCATGGTTTCTAGCATTGGGTCATAAATCAAATCCAGGTTAATTACAGTTTCCTCACTCCTCAAGCTCATCACTTTCGTACTTTGTTTACACCTCATCAAAGCCTGCCCGCATCTAAATATCAATCCAATAGATATAACGACACCTAAGATACACAGGAGAAACTTTCCAACATCCATTATGATTCCTTGAGCCCATTCTCCCAAACCGGAGAACCAATTTCGCGGGTTCAACCATGACACCCAACCAGTCAGCTCATTACCTACAGCAGCAAGGGTGAGATTGTGTTTCCGACGAAATTCCCACTTTAATTGCAGAATATCGTCCATCTTTTGGTCTATGACCTCTACCGGATCCTCGGTACTATTTGTGATGTACGTGCAACACTTTATGCCGTACTGTGTTGCCAATGTAACACAATATCCGCCTGTTACTGCTGTAAGGTAATTAAGAACCATCCTATGCTGAACTAGTTCTGTTTTGTAAGCTTGAAGTTCTCTTCCAGTGTATCTAAACGTGTCATCATACATTTCAGTGATATTATCTAACAAATTGGCGAGTGCGGAAATGTATTTATAATTCATCACTCCTCGAGCGGTACGAGTGAAATCTAACGCTACCAGAACCTGAATCCCGGTGGATTCATGGATAAGATCAGAGGCCGGATGCTCTAACCTTTCTGACAGTTGTCTTTTAACTCGGTGTTCGTAGTGAGTGTGAGTATAAGGAGCTTGGGCACCACGGTGTATGTCCTTCATTTTGTCATGTGTTACAGTCATCACTTCAGGCAATACTTTTCCAATATAACACAATCCTTCAGAGTTTGGGGCAAGCCACTTGTACGCCTTTCTCCCGCATATGAAATATGCATCATCGGGGAGAACATAAGGGACGGAGAAGGACATGACCATGTTACAAACCTTCCAGGTGAAATCTCCTGACCCTAATTCTTCCATCTGTCTAATACACGTATCAGTCTGTATGATATGTGCACAGTATCCTGGTGATACCTCTCCCACTTTAGTAATTCTATTTCCTAAGGTATACCTATACCGGAAAGATTTTCCTCTACTGGCTATGTGGCGTACAAGCTCTGTATCTGTAGGCATTCTATCTGCTCTGTGTGAAAAGGTCATGGTAAGGTTGCTCCATGACACTTCCCAATTTCCCGGTTTTCTAGGATTGGAGATGTTAAAACATAAGAGGGACCTATCCACATGGTATTGGTGGAGCTTCAAACTAGGAGGGCTGGAGATGTTAAACCTCCGGTCCACCGGTCTCCCACCACTTAGCTCAAGTACTTCCCCTAACGTTAAAGGAAATGGTACTAGCCCTGATTTGCTGTGACCCTGAGGTACTTGAGAGCATACCCAACAATCTGTTTGGTTCAACACGTTACCCACTAGAGAGTGATAGTCACTCAATGGATGCCGGTCCATATGGATATTAAAACTAGATTGGCATTGCTTTATGCATCCATCTTCAACCAGATTACCACAGAGCCTACAGATACAATTTTCCTCAGCTAACAATCCATCACAATTTCTTCTATCGGATCGTTTTCTGATACTCGCCTTTGCTTGTTGGATTGGTTGATCTTGGAAGACTACGCCTCCATCATCATAATCGGAACCCATTCCAGAACCTCTCTCGACCTCTATGGTACTCTCGCCGGAACAGACTGCTCTGGTCAACATCATGGTTAACATCAAAATCCGGATCACAGTCTCTTTGGGCAAGTCCATCTTTGAGGAGGAAATGGAGAAGAATGAGAAAGGGGAAAAAGAAATATCAAGGGAGAAGGGATGGGAAGTGGAGAAAAACAATAAAAGGGAGAAGGGAGTCGACAACTGCTTTCGATCTTCAAGGCTCAGGTGCCGCCTCAGTCCTCCTGGAACAGACACTCCAGTGATACAACCTCTACCGTCTGTTCCTTATCACGGGACTTCTCTGGGTCAGCAACCTTCTTGCAGTGGGATGAATGGACCCAAGTCTCTCTCTCAGCAACCTTCAATGCTGTGGTGCTAGTCAATAAGACCTGGTATGGTCCTTCCCATCTATCAATAAGACAACCTGAGCGTAGAAAATTTCGTATCATTACATAATCCCCAGGTTCAATGTCATGACAATTACTATCTGGTAAATCAGGAATCACCAACTTCAGATTATCATTTTGACTCCTCAACTGCTTACTCATGTTAATCAAGTACTTTACAGTTACTTCATTGTTACATTTCAAATCATCCTGAGGGTTAATCATGACATGCGGTTGTCGACCAAACAGAATTTCAAAAGGAGACAGATTAAGAGGGGACCTGGGAGTGGTTCTGATGCTATATAAAACAATGGGTAAAGCTTCTGGCCACGTCAATCCTGTCTCTGCCATTACTTTACTCAATTTATTTTTAATAGTGCTGTTCACTCTTTCGACCTTCGCACTCGCCTGTGGACGGTACGGAGTGTGCAGCTTGCTATCAATTCCCATCAACTTACACATTCCTTGAAAGACATCACCTGTAAAATGGGTACCCCTATCACTTTCAATGATTCTAGGGATACCATATCTACATACAAATTCCTGCACAATTTTCTTAGCTGTAAACATGGCGGTATTTGTAGCTGCTGGAAAAGCTTCGACCCAATTCGAGAAAACATCTATACAGACAAGTACATACTTTAAGTTTCTACATGGGGGCAATTGGATGAAGTCAATTTGTATTACTTGGAAAGGGCCGCCGGCAGGTGGGATATGGGAGGGTTCTGTAGGTATTGCCTTTCCAATATTCTTTCTCAGACAGGTAAGGCATGACATTGCTCTTTTACCAGCATGAGAGGAGAATCCTGGGGCGCACCAGTATGCTCTTACCAATTTGCACATCCCCTCCTTGCCTAGATGAGTCAGCCCGTGAGCTGCTTCAGCCAGACATGGAAGGTATGCCCTGGGGGCCACTGGTTTACCATGTCCATCCGTCCAGAGCCCTGAGGGCTCCTGGCCATATCCCTTTGCCTTCCAGACTGCTCTCTCTTGAGTGGAACACAAATTCTGCATCTCACACAACTTCTGTGTGTTGATGGTATTAAATACCATCAACTGTGTGGTGTCTGTCCGTATGGGGGTAGCAGCTGCAAGCTTTGCAGCTTCGTCTGCTCGGCTGTTACCAAGGGATACTGGGTCTTGGCTATACGTATGTGCTTTACATTTGATAACAGCCACTCTGTCGGGTTCCTGTATCGCTGTTAGAAGCCTTTTTATATACGCTGCATGCGCTATCGGTGTGCCAGCTGCCGTCATGAAATTTCTGAGCCGCCATAGGGCTCCGAAATCATGGACTACCCCGAACGCGTATCTAGAATCGGTGTAGATATTGGCAGACTTACCCTTAGCCAATTCACATGCTCTGGTTAGGGCGACCAGTTCAGCAACCTGGGCTGAGTGAGGTGGGCCTAGCGGTTCCGCTTCTATGGTGTCTTGGTCATCTACGACTGCGTATCCAGTACACAAGTCTCCCGAGTCTGACTGTCTGTGACAACTACCGTCCGTGTAGAACGTGAGTTCTGCATCTTCTAGTGGATTGTCACTGATGTCAGGCCTTGCGGTAAAATTTTGGGTCAAATATTCCATACAATCATGTGCATCTTCCTTTGTATAAAATCCTCCTTCCCCATCACTCTCACCTCCCACCCTTTGTGCCTGTCCAGGCACACCTGGGAGAAATGTTGCAGGGTTTAATGCGCTGCATCTCCTTATGGTGATGTTTACTGGGGCCATTAATGCCAATTCCCATCTCGTAAACCTTGCTGATGAGACATGTCTGGTTTGGGCAGAATTTAATAAGGCAGATACTGCATGTGGTGTATGGATTGTGAGGTTGTGGCCTAGCACGACATCTTCGCTTTTCGTCACTAGCAATGCTATCGCCGCAACGCTACGCAAGCATGTGGGGAGGGACCGCGCTACCGTATCTAGCTGAGCGCTGTAGTATGCAACTGGCCTGCTGGCGTCACCGTGTTTTTGTGTTAGTACACCTGCTGCGCACCCAGCACTTTCTGTTCCGTATAGTTCAAAGGGTTTCCCATAGTCTGGCATACCTAGTGCAGGTGCCTGCGTTAGACACTGTTTGAGTCTCTCAAATGCCGTTTCAGATTCGTCTGTATGCGAAATCCGATCAGGTTTGTTTGAGGAGACCATTTCCTGCAGAGGTAGTGCCAATATGGAAAACCCTGGGATCCAATTACGGCAATACCCACACATTCCTAAAAACGTTCTGATCTGTTGCTGGGTTTGTGGTAGTGTCATGTCTCTAATGGCTTGGATTCTATCAGCGGTCAGGTGTCTCAGTCCTTGTGTTAGACAGTGTCCCAAATATTTTACCTTAGCTTGGCATAATTGCAACTTGTCTTTGGAGACCTTGTGACCTGTGTCTGAAAGATGAAACAGGAGCTGTTTCGTATCTTTCAGGGATGCCTCCAATGAATCAGAACACAGTAGTAGATCATCCACATACTGTATCAATACTGATCCACTTTCTGGTTGAAAAGACTGTAAACAATCATGCAAAGCCTGAGAAAATATACTTGGACTATCTATGAAACCTTGGGGTAATCGAGTCCACGTGTATTGGACTCCTCTGTATGTGAATGCAAACAAATATTGACTGTCAGGGTGCAGAGGTACCGAAAAGAAAGCGGAGCAGAGGTCAATAACAGTGAAAAATTTGGCAGTGGGAGGAATTTGCATTAGGATGACAGCTGGATTAGGCACTACGGGGAACTGACTCTCGACTATTTTGTTAATCCCCCTTAGATCCTGCACTAGCCTGTAACCCCTCCCCCCACTCTTTTTAACAGGGAAGATGGGACTATTTGCTGTGCTGGACGTTCTTACTAGAATGCCCTGTTGTAGCAAGCGCTCTATTACGGGAAAAACTCCTAACTCCACCTCTGGCTTCAGAGGATACTGTGGGATTTTTGGAGCTATCCTACCATCTTTTACTTGCACTACTACTGGAGCTACGTTTGCCATTAATCCAGTGTCTTGTCCATCTTTTGTCCAAAGTGAATCTGGTATCTGAGATGTCATCTCTTCTACCTGGGATGGATTCCTATTTGTCATAATGGAATGTGACATTAATTTTGATGGGGAGTCTAACATATCTCGTACTTCTTGAGCGTGATTCTCAGGTATGTCCAAGAATACACCTTCAGGAGTACAATAAATGACCCAACCCATTTTACATAGTAAGTCTCTTCCCAGGAGATTGGTAGGTGCCGATGCAGCCAGCAAAAAGGAATGCTTGGTATGCAAAGGTCCTATTGTAATCTCTGCTGGTTTGCTAACAGGGTAATGCTGGACTACTCCTGTTACTCCTATGGCTGGAACTGTCCTACCAGTGGTTCTCATGCCCACTGTCGAATTTATCACTGACTTGGCCGCCCCTGTGTCTACAAGAAAGTTTAAAGTTTTACCAGCCACATTGATTGCAATCTCTGGTTCGCTTCCAAGACTGGCAATCAATTTAACTGGTTGCAGATTACAGGTATGGCCACACCCCTATTGGGTATGCTGACCGCCCTGAATCCCATTGGCAGCAACTACTTGTGCGGGGGTTAGCTGGGAACTACCAGAGGCATGCCAATCTCTGTTCGGGGGGTATCTTTTTGTTTCCCCTGTATGTGGCTCAAAACTCCGCCTCTGTGGACCCTGCTCCCAATGTCGTGTGTGGTGTTGTTGTCTGGGGGGTTGAAAAGATCTTTGTACATTCTTTGATCTACATTCTCGTGCAAAATGTCCTGGTCTGTTACAAGAAAAACATGTTATTCCACTTGCCTTACCCACAGGATTCGGTGGTACATACGCAGGCTGCCTTGTGGTCAGCGCCTGTATACTTACGGACATCAACTTATCACTTTGCGACTCCCTGTGCCTAGTGATGTTTTTGTCGTGATCAACAGCAGCCTCTCTCAAAGTGGACACTGACAGACCTCGCCAGCATGGCTGCGTGGTCTGTACCCTAGCCTTTAATGTTTCTTTCAAACCATCCATCAGTACAGATACTGCTACTTCTCGATGGTTTGGGTTGGTCTTTATGTCTTCTATACCAGTGTATTTTGCCATTTCTGATAATGCCCGGTGGAAATATTCTGCTGCCGTTTCAGACTCCTTTTGTTTAATGGAGAATAGTTTATTCCATTTAGCAACGGCTGGGAAATATTCTTTTAGCTGCAAATTTATCCTTTTTACATTATCCTGGTCGTACACATCTGTAAGTGGTACCTCTTTGTCTAGTCCACAATCAGCCAAGAATTTAACTGGGTCGACACTGGGGGGTAAGCAAGCTCTTAGCACTACCTGCCAATCCTTATTATTGGGCTCTAAAGTGTTTCCTAGATCCCTGATATATTTTTGGCTTGCCACTAAATCCTTTCTGGGGTCTGGGAATTCAGACACTATGGTCCTTAATTCCATTCTAGTGAACGGGCAATACATGGCGATGTTCCTGACGGGTGTGACTCCTGATGCATCTGTTTTCCCATTGGGAACTACTATCACCTTTACAGGATTAACTCTTATAACTTCACTCTGTGTAGATTCTACAGCTTGGGGTGTAAGTGTTTCAGTGTAATGCATGGTGCCGTACTTACCTGATGACACGACCTCACCTATCCCTCCGCTAGGGGCCTTCACTAATCTCGTGGCTGTTGATGTGCCTACTGTAGTCTCTGAAATGGTGGCTGCAAGAGAGAGAGCTGAAATTGTTGATGGATCGTCTTCTTGATCACACTCCTGGGGAAGGTTCAAAACAGGGTACAACTTGCACGGGTTAATACTTGCATGGGTTATTTGGTTAACATCATTAACATTAACATGGTTACTAAGAGTTTTAGTTTTACAACCCAGTGCGTCTTTCTCCGTAATCAACTTCTCTCCTGATATATATGGTGGAGGAGGAGCTGTGGCTATCAGTTTCCTTACTGCCCCAGATCCTGCCGCCAGAGCCAAACCTCTCTGTATCTCACCTTCCTGGTGCCACAACTGTAAATAATCATAATGCTGAATTCGTCTCTTTGTTGGTTTTACGAGACATATCCTCCTCCTTAAATTTTGTAACACTTCCGGACTGAAGCTACCTATTCTTGGGAACTTGTCCCTGTCTTGTACAGTCATTCGTTCCCATTCATCACATAAAACCTCTGTGTGACTACCGTATTTTTCACACATAATGTATCTTGCCGACCCAACTGGTCGGTTCTCCGAATCAACCTGAACCAGGGTTGATCGCCCCCTACCTGAGCAACTGGCCCCCATCGTCTGTAGGTGTTGCTTAGTCCTCCTTGGATTTTCTGTATCAAGGTTTTCAGCAAGCCTTTACAGACAACCAAATTACTCCACAGTAGGCCGGCGGTGGCGGTTTACCGAGTACCCCACTCACTCGCCCACCTCGACCAATACGACCTGATCACACCGATATGGTGCTGGCGTACTCGATACAGGGCCCCTATGGAACCTTCAGTTTACTGGAACATATGAGGGATACCCGCAGGACACTTACTCTTTCCAGTAAACGTTGGGGTTGTTAGATAGTTCCTGAGTGACCAGCGAACTTCCCTTCCAAAAATAAAAAATTACACAAATCACGTCAGAATGTACAAATAGCGTTTATGACCTTCGTACACAAATAGTACCGGTCAGGTTTACTAATGCACACAATTACGTGCGGTACAATCGTTCAGCACATAAGCAACTAATCTTATGTGCGGAGCGACCAGTGGAATCGAAAATTTCGGCTGCGAATTCCTTCAGCCAGAGCTTAATGGCCTATATGGGTTCTGCACCAACACCCCAGGCGTTGTGCCACTGGACTTTTATAGCGGACCTTTTTACCTTATGACCTCCTGGTCTTGTTACCTTATGACCTCCTGGTCTTGTTACCTTATGACCTCCTGGTCTTGTTACACCTTATGGTCCGCTATACTCTAATGCTCAAATATTTATTTAACCAGAGATGCCTCCCTAGCCACCGTATATGTCACTTACACGTATGTTCCTTGACGAGTACTCGGCTTTCCTTTTGGTTCCCCCTTTAAAATTGTATAAACACACTCACTCAACACATGTACACTTTTGTTTCTACCTCTATTTCTGCGCAGAAATTGTCTTCAGGCCAAGAGTGTTACCAATTAGGAGCAGGATCTGTTAAACTAAATTTCAGATTTTCCAAAAATAGATTTGCGTTATTTACCGCGTCGCGTTATCTACCGCTGTGCGTTACTTATCGCCTTTGCGCCACTTATCGCTTTTGCGCTACTTATCGCTTTTGCGCTAATTCAACTTTATCACAACTTGAGCTACGTGGGCGTAACCAGACGCTACGTTGCGTAATGTACGCTGCGTGCGTCTGCCTTTCGGATTGCGTACGCTAGTCTTTGTTAGCGACACGTGTACGCAATGCAGAGGATCCACCGTAACACAATATTTATCAATGTAGATGATCCCTGATCATCCACCGCAATCCACACTGCACACTGGCTGCCTCGTCTCTAAGACAAAACCGTGTTCTATACTTTAATTATTACTTTTACTATTAAATAACAGCAAATCTCTTTTTGCACTTTCTATCAACTATAAAATTGGCAAACAGGAATAGTGATATACGAAAAATGAAATATACAAGTGGAAAGAAATGCAGGTATATGCGTGCGTACGTAAGACAAAAGAAAAATAAACAGTTTTAAAAGACACAAGCGTTTTGTTCTTACTTCCGGTTACCGGGTTCCTTCAGCACTCTTTACCTAAGCGAAGCAGACGCTTATCCCGTCAGCAACTGTGAGACAACCTCCCACCCTTTTGCTGGGGGATAAAGTCTGCTGATCTACCTAGTGCAGATGTGAAAAGGACCGGGCGAGCCCGCAATTGACAATGCTAAATTCCTATGTCGTATAAACAACCCTTATGAAGCTAAGAACACTGTACGCTGTTTACTTAAGAAATACCGTAATGGTACGCTATTTGCGTAACGATCGCTCAGCCGTAGGCGAGACGCTCAAGCGTCACGTTCGCTCACGGCCCAGCGATCACAGGACACGTTATTGGTTATGTCTAGGGGAAAGATTCGCTGTAACGTAGCGTACGCTCGAGACCACGAGGAGGTCACCAGCGGTGCAGACGCTCACAGCACAATACCTTTATTAAACCTTATACCGACGAAACACACAGAATACCTTTAATGTGAGTACAGGGTGTAAATGCAACTTCGTGTAGCCTGACTACCTACAAAGCTGTTTGAGCGTCACCGACGCTCAAGTGAACACTTAACACTATAGTGAATACACAGATACTGTTTTAGGGTTCCAAAGCCTATTATCTGTATTATATCTAGTATACTTGTAAAAGAGTAACACAGTACATATGATACACTACAATATAACAAAGCCTTCCTAACCAAACACCTAACTAAGGGATAAACTACAATACTATCCTGATCTAGTACAATACAATACAATACTATACAATAAAGTTTAGTCTAGGGGAGTTACGAGAGAAAAGAGAAAATAGAGAGAGAGAAATAGACACAGAGGGAGAGAGAGGAATTGGCTCACAGAAAGACAATGATTACGGAGAGAACTTACGCACAAAGGGTATGATCGCCTGCGCCTCGATATCCAGCTCCCGATTATCAGCAGATAACCGTTGATGAGAGAGTGAGAGCTGGATGTGGTCGGCCTGCCTATTTATGCCCCACACACAATGCAATCTCCTGGTCCTACAATCCTTCAGTTTATTGGACACAGGAATTCGGCCCTGTACTGTAACCAAAGGTCATAGGTTGATTCATACAGGTGGGCTGTGCTGAGTTAAAACGGCTCAGGTGGGTGGGAAACTGGGTTTCCCGCCGCATACCTGAGTATGGGTAAATAATAGAAATGGACATAAACTTCTTATGTTCATAACTATTCGCACGAGCGATTAATACGCTCCAAACCAACACCGGAATATTGCTAATTAAATACTCTTCCGATGGGTACCAAATACTGCTGTATGACTCCTGTTAGACCCTTCGTACAATACAAAGAGGGATTCCTCCGCTCAGGGACATTCTATCTAAACCAAACTTACAGAAACTATTGAGGGGAACATGATCTATAAACGACATTAATTGTGAACTTTTGTAACGAATGAGTCGCACGCTACGATCACATAAACTCTACCGTAAATGCGCATACTGCGCGTGCGAGTGCACGCTATTGCGGGTATGCGCTTCCACGGGAGAGCGTACGCATGCGCAGCACGGACCAGTGTGCGGTGCAAATATGGCAGTGTGCATTGAGACATTTTTCTGACTTCGACACTTCCCAAAGGGCTTTGTGGGGTCCTGTCCTCTATCAGAGCATTCCCTGTGTGTGTGCTGTGTGTCGGTACGGCTGTGTCGACGGGTATGTGGAGGATAATGAGGTGGAGGCGGAGCGAATGCCTGTAAATATGTTGTCACCCCCTGCGGGGTCGACACCGGTGTGGTTGAACTTATGGAAGGATTACGTGAAAGTGTCAACTCCTTACATAAAAGGTCGACGACACGGAACAGCCGGCTACTCAGCTTGTGCCTGTTCCAGCGTCTCAAATGTCATGGGGGGCTCTAAAATCGCCCGCTACCTCAGATAACAGACACAGATGTCGACACAGATACTGACTCCAGTGTCGACATCGATGAGACTGGTGTACCCTCCAAATAGGTCCACCCATTACAGGATTGAGGCAATGAAAAATGTATTACACATTTATGATTATACCCCAGGTACCACATAAAAGGGTATTGTGTTTGGTGAGAGAAAACTATTAGTAGTTTGTCCTGCATCTGAGTAATTAAATGAGGTGTGTGAGGAAGAGTGGTCTTCCCCCGGTAAGAAATTGATAATTTCTACAACGGTTATTGGCAGCGTACCCTTTCCCGCCAGAGGATAGGTCACGTGGGGAAACACCCCATAGGGTAGATACAGCGCTTACACGCTTATCAGAAAAGGTGGCACTACCGTCTCCGGATACGGCCGCCCTGAAGGAACCTGCTGATAGAAAGCAGGAGGTTACCCTATAAGATATGGTCACACACTAGGGCATTATATTGCGACCAGCCGTTGCTTCGGCATGGATGTGCAGTGCTCCCGCTGCGTGGTCAGATTCCCTGTCGGAAAATAACTATGGGTAGGGACAATATTTTGCTGAAAATAGAGCATATAAAAGACGTGGTCTTATACATGCGTGATGCACAGAGGGATATTTGCCGGCTGGCATCAAAAAATAAGCGCTAGGTCCATTGCAGCCAGACGGGGGTTATGGACTTGGCAATGGTCAGGCGATGCCGACTCGAAATCGGCACATGGAAGTTGCCCTATAAGGGGGTAAAACTGTTTGGGGATAGTTTTTCAGACCTCGTTTCCACAGCTACTGCTGGGAAATCGATTTTTTTGCCACAGGCTACCCCACAACAAAAGGAAGCACCGTATCATCAAGTACAGTCCTTTCGGCCCCAGAAAAGCAAGAGGGCTAGAGGCTCATCCTTTCTGCCGAGAGGCAAAGGTAGAGGAAAAAGCTGCAACACACAGCTAGTTCCCAAGAGCAGAAGTCCTCCCTGCGTCCGGTAGGTCCACAGCATGGTGCTGGGGCTGCTCAGGCGGACCCGGGTACGGTGGGGGCCCGTCTCAGATATTTCAGCTGACAGTGGGCTCTCTCACATGGATCCCTGGGTCCTTCAAGTAGTATCTCAGGGGTACAGGCTGGAGTTCGAGACGTTCTTCCCCCCGCCGTTTCCTAAAATCTGCCTTACCGGCACCTCCCTCTGCCAGGGAGACGGTGTTGGTGGATATTCAACACTATAATCACAACAAGTGATTGTCAAGGTGCCCCTCCTTCAGAAAGGAAGGGGTTACTATTCCACAGTGGTTGTGGTACCGAAACGGTTCGGTGAGACCCATCTTGAAATTAAAATACTTGAACTTTTATATCAGAAGATTCAAGTTCAAGATGGAATCGCTCAGGGCGGTTATTACGAGCCTGGACGAGGGGGATTACAGGGTCTCCCTGGACATCAAGGATGCGTACCTGCATGTCCCCATTTACCCCCCTCACCAGGAGTACCTCAGATATGTGGTACAGGACTGTCACTATCAGTTCCAGACGCGGCCGTTGGAGTTGTCCACGGCACCGAAGGTCTTTACCTAGGTAATGGCCGAAGTGACGATACTCCTTCGCAAGAAGGAAGTTTTTATTATCCCGTACTTGGACGATCTCCTGTTAAAGGCGAGGTCCAAAGAACAGTTGGTAGTGGGGGTAGCACTCTCTCGGGAAGTGCTACAACAGCACGACTGGATTCTCAATATTCCAAAGTCACAGCTGGTCCCGACGACACGTCTTCTGTTCCTGGGAATGTTTCTGAACGCAGACCAGAAAAGAGTGTTTCTTCCTGTGGAAAAAGCCGAGGAGTTGTCATCTCTAGTCAGAGACATCCTAAAACCAGGACAGGTGTCAGTACATCAATGCACACGAGTCCTTGGAAAAATGGTAGCTTCGTACGAAGCATAATTCCATTCGGAAGACTCCACGCAAGAACGTTCCAGTGGGACCTGTGGGACTAATGGTCCGGGTCCCATCTACAGATACAACAGCGGATTGCCCTGTCAGCAAGAAACAGGGTGTCGCTGCTGTGGTGGCTGCAGAGGGCTCATCTACTAGAGGGCCGCAGATTCGGAATACAGGACTGGGTCCTGGTGACCACGGATGCCAGCCTTCGGGGCTGGGGTGCAGTCACACAGGGAAGAAATTTCCAAGGAGATTTCGCTTCACATAAATATTCTGCAGCTAAGGGCCATTTACAATGCCCTAAGCCAAGCAAGGCCCCTGCTTCGGAACCAGCCGGTACTGATCCAATCAGACGACATCACGGCGGTCGCCCATGTAAACAGACAGGGCGGCACAAGAAGCAGGATGGCGATGGCAGAAGCCACAAGGATTCTCCGATGGGCGACCTACACCCAGGAGAATGGGGACTTCATCCAGAAGTTTTCCAAATGCGGGTAAACCGTTGGGAATGACCACGGGTGGACATGATGGCGTCCCGCCTCAACAAGAAGTTGAAAAGATATTGCGCCAGGTCAAGGGACCCTCAGGCGATCGCTGGGGACGCTCTAGTGACACCGTGGGTGTACCAGTCGGTTTATGTGTCTCCTCCTCTACTTCTCATACCCAAGGTACTGAGAATAATAAGAAGGCGAGGAGTGAAAACCATACTCGGGGTTCCGGATTGGCCATGAAGAGCTTGGTACCCGGAACTTCAAGAGATGCTGGCAGAGGACCCTTGGCCTCTGCCGCTCAGACAAGACCTGCTGCAGCAGGGACCCTGTCTGTTCCAAGACTTACCGCGGCTGCGTTGACGGCATGGCGGTAGAACACCGGATCCTAAAGGAAAAGGGTATTCCGAAGGAAGTCATCCCTACCCTGATCATAGCCAGGAAGGATGTCACCGCAAGACATTATCGCCGTGTTTGGCGAAAATTTGTTGCTTGGTGGGAGGCCATGAAGGCCCCGACGGAGGAACTTCAACTGTGTAGATTCCTGCACTTCCTGCAAGCAGGGGTGACGTTTGGGCCTCAAATTGGGGTCCATCAAGGTCCAGATTTCGGCTCTGTCGATTTTCTTCCAGAAAGAACTGGCTTCACTGCCTGAAGTTCAGACTTTGGTTAAAGGAGTACTACAATATTCAGCCTCCTTTTGTGCCTCCTGTGACACTTTTTGGATCTCAACGTGGTGTTGGATTTCCTAAAGTCGCATGGGTTGAGCCACTTAAAACCATGGAGCTAAAGTATCTCGCGTGGAAAGTGTTCATGCTGTTGGCCTTGGCCTTGGCCAGGCGTGTGTCAGAATTGGCGGCTTTGTCATGTAAAAGGCCTTATCTGATTTTCTATATGGATAGGGCAGAGTTAAGGACTCGTCCTCAGTTTCTCCCGAAGGTGGTCTCAGGTTTTCACTTGAACCAACCTATTGTGGTGCCTGCGGCTACTGGGGACTTGGAGGATTCCAAGTTGCTGGACGTAGTCAGGGCCCTGAAAATTTTATTTTTCCAGGACGGCTGGAGTCAGGAAAACTGACTCGCTGTTTATCCTGATGGCACCCAACAAGCTGGGTGCTCCTGCTTCTAAGCAGTCTATTGCGCGCTGGATTTGTAGCACTATTCAGCTGGCGCATTCTGCGGTAGGATTACCGCAGCCTAAATCAATAAAAGCCCATTCCACAAGGACGGTGGGCTCATCTTGGGCGGCTGCCCGAGGGGTCTCGGCTTTACAACTTTGCCGAGCAGCTACTTGGTCAGGGGCAAACACGTTTGCAAAATTCTATGAATTTGATACCCTGGCTGAGGAGGACCTGGAGTTCTCTCATTCGGTGCTGCAGAGTCATCCGCACTCTCCCGCCCGTTTGGGAGCTTTGGTATAATCCCCATGGTCCTTACGGAGTTCCCAGCATCCACTAGGACGTCAGAGAAAATAAGAATTTACTTACCGATAATTCTATTTCTCGTAGTCCGTAGTGGATGCTGGGCGCCCATCCCAAGTGCGGATTGTCTGCAATACTTGTACATAGTTATTGTTAACTAATCGGGTTCTTGTTGTGAGCCATCTATTCAGAGGCTCCTCTGTTATCATGCTGTTAACTGGGTTTCATATCACAAGTTGTACGGTGTGATTGGTGTGGCTGGTATGAGTCTTACCCGGGATTCAAAATCCTTCCTTATTGTGTACGCTCGTCCGGGCACAGTATCCTAACTGAGGCTTGGAGGAGGGTCATAGGGGGAGGAGCCAGTGCACACCAGGTAGTCCTAAAGCTTTCTTTTTGTGCCCAGTCTCCTGCGGAGCCGCTATTCCCCATGGTCCTTACGGAGTTCCCAGCATCCACTACGGACTACGAGAAATAGAATTATCGGTAAGTAAATTCTTATTTTACACATTACGGCAGACAGCGTCCCCCTTTTTACACATTACGGCAGACAGCGTCCCCCTTTTAACACATTACGGCAGACAACGTCCCCTTTTTACACATTACGGCAGACAGAATAGATAGACAGAATAGATTATACTTACTGTCTCCGCTGGTGCAGTCAGGCAGATCCCGGGCAGGCAGGGAAGGAGGGGGAGGAGAAGGGAGAGGGACTTAGGAGCTGCAGCAGCTGTCCCTCTCCTTCCACAAAGGCTGGCCGCCGCTGTGTATGCTGGGATGAGGGAAACGCATTCCAGCATGCACAGCGGTGGCGGCCAGCCTATGTGGAAGGAGAGGGACAGCTGCAGCAGCGCCGCCACCAATTACAGTGCACTGCAGCTGCTCCCTCCTCTTTTTCACCTGCCCCTGGAGCTGCTCCTCTCCTCGATCGGCACACAGGCGGTTTGTAATGAGCCAATTTGACTCATTACAATGCCCTGACTTTAGGGAATGCGCCTCAGGGCGACTGCACTGTGTGCCAGGAACACCTGGCATACACGGAGTTACGGCCCTGGTATGTACTGTTATATCATCCAAATCGCCCATAGATATCGTCCAGTGTGTATGCTTAAAATTGCTGAAGAAAAATCGGCCAACCAAAATATCATTGGTCGGTGACATCGGCAAAATCGCCAAGTGTGTAGGGCCCAGTAGTTTAAAAGACTATAGTCCAGCACAAATGAAAAAATGAGGACACAGTCCTGAAAAATTGCTGGTTGCTCCAGCAAACCTGTTAATTCAACATGACTGTGGGCCTAATTCAGACCTGATCGCTGTTGTGCAAAATTGCAAAGCGGCCAACTATTGAATAACTGCACATGCGTATGGATCGTTATGCGCAGGCGCGAAGCCAAACTGCTAAAAAATCCTGCATCTTTTTTGATTGCTAGGCGTTCACAGATTGACAGGAAGTGGGCGATTGGGGGTGGTAACTGGCCGTTTTCTGGGAGTGTCAGGAAAAATGCAGGCATGCCAAAGCATTTTCAGGGTGGGTGTGTGACATTAGCTCCAGCCCTGATCAGCCCGTTTTTTGTTTTTGTTTGTACTGTAGGAGTAAGTACTGGGCTACGCACAGACTAGAAAAACATTAGATGGTGAGTGAGTTGCGAACAGATTTGCAGATGACCGGCATTTACAAAGCTTTTCACATGGCGTATGCAGACTTTCACAGGGCGAATTTTCACTCTGGCTTGGCGGCGACTATCTGATCGCAAATCTCTGCAAATTCGCAGAGGTGCGATCAGGTCTGAATTAGGCCCTGTATCCAGCAAGACTGTTGGGTATAGATGATTTAAGGGCCTGATTCAGCCCCAGACGCAGTCCTCTTTATGTCACCATTGACCAATGTTTTTGAGACAGCGCATGCTCTCAGAGCCGCAGTGCATTGTTTGCTTTTGCCTGATTGACAGGCTGCAGACGTTTGGGTGCATCGTCGGGAAGCACTGCTACAAATGGTGGCAATGACATAGCTTCATTGGCCTCAGCAATTATGTCAACCATTCTGCGCAATACTTGGTGTGCCCAGAAGAAATCATTCCGGCAGGTGATCATAGATATTTGTCTCACTGAAAAAAATAGAGCAGGGGGTAAATTTACTAAGATGGAAGTTCTATTTAAGATGGGATGTTGCCCATAGCAACCAATCAGATTCTACTTCTCATGTATCTAGCACCTTCTAGAAGATAATACCTGTAATCTGATTGGTTGCTATGGGGAAACATCCCATCTTAAATAGAACTATCTTAGTAAATTTACCCCCAGATCTGGCCAACCTGTGTCTCTCCAGCTGTTTTGAAACTATACATCTCGACATGCCCTGCTTTAAACTAAGTCACTACCAACCCCCCTTGCCAGTGCAAGGACAATTACCATGTCACTTCCTATGTCACAGAAGAGGACAATGTCTTGTACAATAAAATACATTTAAACATGCATTTGCACAACTGCGCACAGCGCGTTAAGTATAACATGTAGAAACACATTATAACATTTACTTTTACAGTAAATTAAGCCTAGATCCGATACTTCATATGAGAATGGCGATGCAGCACAAGCAATTAACCCCCTCAGTGCCGTGGCTACCATCTTCACCCCATGGGCTTGGTATCTGAACACACTAGGGTTGCTCAGACGTCCAATGCTGCAACCAATAGGACTAGATGGTGATCCAATTCTGCGTCTTCAGACACCGGCAGCTGATTAGAACAGTCTGCAATGGCGTCTTTTTACACAACACCTTTTTTACCTTTTTACCTCCCGTGGCATTTGCATATTTTTTGCACAGCATTGTGGCCCTCATTCTGAGTTGATCGCCAGCTGCTTTCGTTCACAGCGCCGTGAATGGGTAAAAAAGCGGCACTTCTGCGCTCCTCAGTCGCATTGCTGGCCGCAGAGTGATTGACAGGAAGTGGGTGTTTCTGGGAGGTAACTGACTGTTTTCGGGGAGTGTGTGTAAAAACGAAGGTGTGTTGGATAAAAACGCAGGAGTGGCTGGGGAAACATAGGCGTGGCTGGCCGAACGCAGGGCGTTTGTGACATCAAAACAGGAACTAAACAGTCTGAAGTGATCGCTAGCTAGGAGTAGGTCTCGAGCTGCTCAGAAACTGCACAATCTTTTTTTGTAGCAATGCTGCGATCCTTTCGGTTGCACTTCTGCTAAGCTAAGATACACTCCCAGAGGGCGGCGTTTTAGCATTTGCACTGCTGCTAAAAGCAGCTAGCGAGCGATCAACTCGGAATGAGGGCCTGTGTACGAAGAAGTAGTAGCGTGACTTTGTGTAAACCTCTGAATCAGGTCCAAAGACTTTAGATTTTTTTTTTTTAACTATTTAACAGTAGAGCAGTTTTTTTTTTTAAACCTATATTGCACACAAGTAATCTTATGTATCGTCTGCAAGGAGTGAAGAATCACTTGAAAAATAATTGTTAGTAGAGTTTAGTTTCCAATAATTAGTAGACGGTCTGCACTTTTGTCTTTAAAATACGTGTAAAATCCAGTGCTGCTCTGTCTGTGTACAGACATACAGGGGTTACTAAAAATCAAATTCCCAATGCACTGTTCTTTACCAACCCACAGTGGAAAGCAACTGTTCCCAGATTCCCATATTTTGTTAATAAATATACTTTTGCTAAGTCAACTTCAGGTCTGTGGTCATTAAATAGTGTTCATGGGGTTCTCTGAATCTCCCCTAGGTGATTGTAGTTCTAGACACTCCCCAGAGACCAGTGCCAGGATCCTGAGCTATTTCACACATGTACGAAGTGTTCCTTGTACCTTACCTCCTGTTCTGCAGGGGTTTCAGGACTTCCCTTAGTCTTGCAAAGCTCTATGCATCTTCCAAGCTACAGCATGTGTTTGTCTTCCAAGCTGCTGATTGATTATTTACCTGACAATTCTCTGACTGTGGAGCTTGTGGACAGGTGGTCGGTCTAACACCAACTGGAAGCCAGTCTGTTATCACATGATACTCCCAGCCAATCCGCAGTCACCCAGGGGTATAAAGATGTGCAAGAGCACTTCCTGATGTCAGTGCTTTGTTGTCATCCACAGATCTTCACAGATTCTTTCTGATAACTACCTGCCTATGAACTTCTATGCTGTGTCATTCTAGCACCTACTGACGAGTGTCAGCGTTTACCAGTTCCAGCCTTGTTCCGGCATATATCAGTTCTGTCTTAGTTATCCTGCAAACCAGTCCTGCTCCACAGTCCAGTTAACAAGTATTCTCCAGTACCGATTGCCATTGGTTATCTCCGGTGATCTTCAGCATTGAATAAACATAAATTGCCTCCAAGTGTTTACCAGTATCGGTTGCCTTCGGTTATCTTCAGTGATCCTCAAACATCAATTAACATTGATTGTCTACAAGTATCTCATCAGTACCGATTGCCATCGGTTATCTTCAGTAATCTACAGCAGTGCATGTTTACCACCATCTCCTGTTCCAGCTTCAGTCTTCAACAGTCTGTGTTTTCAAGTTCCACCTAATCCAGCTTCAGTCTTCCACAGTTCATGCTTTCAAGTCCCTATAACTGCAGTAACCATCCTCCTTATTCCCATCCTCCTGAGGTATTGTTGTCCCCAGCTTTGGTCCACTCGCTAGAGCCCTCTCACAAGAGGACCCGACAAACAGATTTGATTGGAGACACTGATAGAAGATACTCAGAGCAGAACTGACAACACTGTACCACACACCTTCACACAGCAGACCATCGCAAAGGGGTGTTAACTGGGGCATAGCCAAAAATTTGTTAGCCCCCATAGCAACATTTTGAAGGGGCCCTTATCACAATGCTTCTAGAGCAGAGGTTCCCAAACAAGGTCCTCAAGACACTATAACAGTCCAAGATTAAGGATAACCATGGCTGAGCACATGTGTTTTAAATCAAATTGACTGAGGTACTAATTAAGTCACCTGTGCTAAGCATGGTTATCCTTAAAACTTGGACCATTGGGGTGCCTTGAGGACCGTGTTTGGGAACCTCTGTTCTAGAGAGACACCTCTCCGCAGCAGCTGTTAATTATATGCCCCATAATAGAGCCCTTGTTTATTTTCTAAAACATACTAGTACCTTAGTTAATGTTATGTTATGTCCCATAATAGTGTCCAAGTTTATTTTAGGTCTCATTGTAGAGCTGCCAGTACACATTATGCAACACAGTACCCCCAATTCTCATTATGATAGATATATATATATATATATATATATATATATAGTGTCCCCAGTTCATATTATGCCCATTATTTTGCCTCCAGTTCATATTATGCCATACTATAGTGCTCCCACTTCATATTGTGTCACGTTAACGTGCCCTAGTTCATATTATGTAACATTATAATGCCCTCCAGTGAAAAATGTATACAACACATGTAACTTTGATGGAGAAGATGTGCCCCTCTCAGCTCTGGGCCCCATAGCAGCTACACTCCCTGCACCTATGGTAGCTATGCCCTTGGGTGTTACACGTCCTTATTGCCTGAGCAGTAAATTTATGTTTCCTCATGCTCAATTTACTACTAGTTTCCAACTCAACAAAGTATTGATTTCATTTATTTTATACTAACAGCAGAAAGACAATCTGCATGGCTTTCTAAGTTTCATAATGCCCAATGACACTTTCACTAAGGGGGATATCTACTAAGCAATGAAAAGAGTGGAGAAGTTGTCCATGGCAACCAATCAGAATTGCATTAACATTTATAGTGGTCAATTCGTAGACTGTTACAGGTTTGCATATTGCATTTGTTGACAAATTTTTCTTATCTGACCACAGACCTTCAATAAATGCACCAGTTTATAAAATAACAGGTAAAATATTAGATTTTTTTTTAAATATATTATTTGTGTTTGAGATATAGTCAGTGGCTAGATCATTAGAGACTTTTTATGACAATTTGAAGCAAAACAATGTGTATAACTACTGTAAATTCCCCAAAGCCACTTTTTCACAAAGAAGAAAGACAAAAGAGATAAACCAGCAGGCAATCAGACAGTAGCTTTAATTAAACACAGTAAGAACTCTCATATTTTCAGTTACCTCCTCCCCCTCTCTCTCCTTCTTGGATGGAGATCAATAAGATTGCACTGAAGCGGGTGGACTAATAATAATGATCAGCCTACTCTATGACAGCAACACTGCTTCCATGTTAGCTGTCGACACTGTGTGGGACAGTTATTTGTAGCAACAATGTGATTTTCCCTGCATGTCTCTGGTAATTTCATATCGAACCTGTTTGCAAATGGGCGACAGTTTATCCAGTTCCAGTGACCAGAAAAATAAATGCTTACAGGAAACAGCCTCTATGACCAGAATTATACAGCAAAATCACATGAAGATAATTGCATGGATATAAGCACCTCTCTTGTATTATCCATCCCGCTAGGGTTTAATACCATACTTCTTAGCACCACTTAATTGAATTTCTCCCAGCTGCAATTTAGTTTTTTTTTGTTTTTTTTTACACATTTCCCCACGTTAACAAAGACTAGACAGCTGGTAGATACCCTTTGTGATATATGAGGTCTAGTCGGTACTGAGGAGCTTGTTACCCTGTACCTTTTTTATGGTGTTTGCCTTCAATGACCAGCTATTATTATCCTTTACTGTCAGTCCAACTTGGGAAACTTCATCCAGTCCTGGCAAATCAGCTGCCTTGTTGCTGTGCCTTCATCATAGAAACATAGAATTTTATGGCAGATAAGAACCACTTGGCCCATCTAGTCTTCCCCTTTTTTTTTATCCTTTAGGTAATCTCAACCTTTTTGAACCTTAATTCTTTGTAAGGATATTCATATGCCTATACCAAGCATGTTTAAATTGCTCTACCTTCTTAGCCTCTACCACCTCTAATGGGAGGCTATTCCACTTATCCACTACCCTTTCTGTGAAGTCATTTTTACTTAAATTTCCCCTGAACTTGCCTCCCTCCAGTTTCAGTGTATGTCCTCGAGTTCTAATACTTCTCTTCCTTTGAAGAATGTTTCCCTCTTGAACTTTAAGACACTTGGTATATTTGAAAGTTTCAATCATGTCCCCCCTTTCCCTTCTCTCCTCCAAACTATACATATCAAGATCTTTTAGCATTTCCAGGTAAGATATGTGATATTTTAGTTGCCCTGCTTTGTACACTCTCTAATGTATTTATATATTTCTGGAGATATGGTCTCCAGAACTGGACACAGTATTCCAGATGGAGCCGTACCAATGACCTATAAAGTGGCATTATTACTTCTTTTTTTCCTGCTACTGATTTCTCTCCCTATATAACCAAGCATCTGACTTGCCTTTCTCATTGCTTTGTTGCATTGCTTTCCTGCCTTTAAGTCACTTGAAATAGTGACTCCTAAATCCCTTTCCTTCTCAGTAGTTTCCATTATAGTACCCTTGATACTATATTTAACCTTTGGGTTTTTGAGACCCAAGTGCATGATTTTGCATTTTTTAGCATTAAAATGTAGTTGCCACGTTCTTGACCATTTCTCAAGCCTACCTAGGTCATCAATCATTTGCTTTACCCCTCCCGGGGCGTCTACTTTGTTGCATATCTTTGTATCATCTGCAAAAAGGCATACTTTCCCTTCAATACCATTTGCAATGTCACCAAAGTTATTAAAGAGAACTGGTCCAAGTAGAGATCCCTGGGGTACTCCACTTGTAACATTTGCACTCCATTTACTACAACTATCTGTTTCCTATCCTGCAACAGGTTCTTATCCATTTAACTGTTTTATAATCCACCCCTATGCTTTCAAGTTTATTTAGCAGTCTGCGATGTGGGACAGTGTCAAATGCCTTACTAAAGTTTAGATATGCTACATCTACAGCTGTCTGTGGCCCGAAAAATTGCGGGCCACTTTCAGCATTCATCCACCGTGTGCCGAAGACTGGAGCGCCATCAAACACACCTGAACCTGCCCTGCCATCACCTGAAGCAAGAGGTGGTAATGAGGTGGAATTCAACACTCTGTATGCTTCAAAGGATGGAGGAGCAGCAAAAGGCCATTCACGCCTATACATCCACCTACGATATAGGAAAAGGAGGGGGAATCCACATGACTCAAGCACAGTGGAGAATGATTTCCGTCTTGTGCAAGGTTCTCGGACCCTTCGAACTTGCCACACATGAAGTCAGTTCAGACACTGCCAGCTTGAGTCAGGTCATTCCCCTCATCAGGCTTTTGCAGAAGCAGCTGGAGCAATTGAAGGTGGAACTAAGACGGAGCGATTCCGCAAAGTATGTGGGACTTGTGGATGGAGCCTTTCATTCGCTTTGCCAGGATTCAAGGGTGGTCAATCTGTTGAAATCAGAACACTACATTTTGGCCACCGTGATCGATCCTAGGTTTAAAGTTTACGTTGTAGCTCTCTTTCCGGCAGACACAAGTCTGCAAAGGTTCAAAGACCTGCTGGTGGGAATATTGTCAACTCAAGTGGAATGTGACCCGTCAACAGCTCCTCCTTCACTTTATCCCGCAACTGGGGCTGCGAGGAAAAAGATAAGCTTTCCTAGCCCACCCGCTGGCGGTGATGCAGGGCAGTCAGGAGCGAGTGCTGACATCTGGTAAGGACTGAAGGACCTGCCAACGATTACTGACATGTCTACTGTCACTGCATATGATTCTGTCACCATTGAAAGAATGGTGGACGATTATATGAGTGACAGCATCTAAGTAGGCATGTCAGACAGTCCGTATGTAAATTGGCAGGAAAAAGAGGCAATTTGGTTGCCCTTGCACAAACTGGCTTTATTTTACCTAAGTTGCCGAAAGAGTGTTTAGTGCAGCCGGTAATCTTGTCAGCGATCGGCGTAGAAGGTTACTTCCAAAAAATGTGGAGATGATGTTCATCAAAATGAATTATAAATTTCTCCGGGAAGAACTTGACCAGCAATTGCCTCCAGAAAGTACACAGGGACCTGTGATGGTGGATTCCGTGGGGACGAATAATACTCTCTGAGGAGGAGGAGGATGTACACAGTGAAAGGGGTGAGAAATCGGAGGATGAGGATGAGGTCGACATCTTGCCTCTGTAGAGCCAGTTTGTGCAAGGAGAGATTGATTGCTTCTTTTTTGGTGGGGGCCCAAACAAATCAGTCATTTCAGCCACAGTCGTGTGCCAGCTTCTGCCTTTGCACGTCTGATCACTTTCTTAGCATCTTTATGTCTGTCAAGATACACCTCTTTGTCGTTATTATTTTTAGTCTATTTGTATTTCCTAAAAGCCATCTTTTTTGCTTTCACACTAGTTGATACTTCTTTTGTGAACCACATTGGCTTTGTTTTCCTGGTGCTTTTCCTAACCCTTTTGATACAGAGGTCTGTTGCCCTTAGTAGTGCACTTTTTAGTTTTTCCCACCTATCCTGCACTCCTTCCAAGTTCCTCCAGTCCGCCAATGAATCACTTAAACATCTCCTCATTTTTGCAAAGTCAGCACTTCTAAAATCCAACACCTTTGTTTTTGTGTGACAGGAGTTGGATACTGCCTTTATACTAAACCATACAGCTTGATGATCACTGGATCCCAGGTGCTCACCCACATATATGTCTGATATCCTGTCACCATTTGTAAGAATTAAATCTAATATTGAGTCTATGCGAGTGGGCTCCCTCACCAATTGCTTGAGAGAAGCTCCCTGTAAGGAATTTAGAAATTTGCCACTTGTAGCTTTACTTGCAAAAGACCCCTCCCAATTTACATCAGGTAAATTAAAGTCTCCCATGATTATGACTTCTCCCTTTAAAGCCATTTTAGTGATGTCCAACAATAGGTTCCTGTCCAAATTCTTCCCCTGGCCTGGTGGTCTATAGATCACCCTAATGCGAATAATGTCCTTCTCCCCGGTTTCTATGGTGACCCAAAGGGGCTCAGTTTTGTCTTCAACTTTTTTCTATTAAAGTAGCAGTACAAAATAAATGACAAGTTTAAAGTTGAAATTACCTTTTTGGGGGGCGTGGCCTGGCTAGCATCGAGGAAGGTCGGGTCTCTGCTGAGCTCTGGCTGGCACTCTACTAAAACCCACTTCTAGACCAGATTTGGAGGCCCACCGACAAGGGACTAGTCCCCTAAGCCCTACCACTTCACCCTGCACCTGGAGGAAGAAGCTGCGGAATCGGGGGGGCCCTGCATTGCCCCCTGCGGATTGCGGCCTACCTCCGCCCCAGAAGCCGGGGCCTCGATTTTGAAGCGGCGCCGGCGATCCGTGGGACCCGGTGCGGCGACCCTGCGGACTCTCCCACCCACCTGAAAGGCACTCCCTGGCACTGGGGGACTCACCCACCGGGCGCTGACCCTCGCGGGAGACCAGTGACCGGACGATCTGCGGGAGGTAAGGGCCGAGAAGTGTCTGGCTGGCAGCCGGCGGCCATCTTGCGGTTGGCGCCGCCCGGCCCTTAGACTCTACCTGGCCGATTCCCGGCCTCTCCAGGCGCCTGCCCTTCCTCCCCCGTCTCACACAACACTGCTGGCAAGATCTCTCCCCCCGCTGGCGGGGATCGACGACCGGGAGACCTCCGGTGGGCCTAAATCTCGCCGATAAGCGGCGGCCATCTTGGGACTGGCACAGCACCCATCTCACTCCCTGACTGGTGCTGGCTGTAACTAGGGCTCCCTCTTGTGGCGAATACTGGTATAGTCAACTCACAGCCACTATACTTATATCTCTATAACCCTGCCTGTTCTCATATCTCCTGAAGCCAGCACCTACCCCAGAGAAAGGCCGGCGGAACAGCTCTAGTGGCTGCGTGCGGCGATTATCATACCCCGCACCCAACACACAGACCACCCCAGACCCCATGAGATCGGAGACCAGAAGCACTCCCACTACCCTTGCCGCACCACCCTCGGGACAAAACCAGATCCCTTACTCCTCTGGATTAACAGGCCTGATTGTCATCCCGCCCAGCTCAGATCTGTCCCTGCAATCACATCCTCCGGCTTTATGACCTCAGTGACCTCCACAATGTGAGCGCTCTCTAACCTGTCTGTCGCCACTCATGCTTGTCTAAATAACACGTAATATCCATCAATGTGACTGAGCACCCCTGTTTCACTATTACCAGCCGATTGGACCTTCCCCTGAAGCACGTCTCTCCGAGTACTCTAGGTGCGCTGCTACTGACGAGAAATGGCTCCTACAAAAAAAAAGGAGACAATTCCCCCGAAAGTCGCCTACCCCTCGCGAAAATCTCTCCAAATCTCCCCGCTACAAAATGCTCCTTCCCCCTCCGCCACACTGGACCCCTTGGGATCTAGTGTCCTGTCCACAGCTCTCTCAGTTTCGGGAGTAGACTGCGAGTCGGATGCCCCCCTAACCGTGAGATCCCTCTGCCAGATACTTTCCGCCTTCAAATCTGAACTCTCTAAAGATCTGACCTCTGCCATTCGTGAGGTCAAAACTGAGCTGGTAGCTCTGGGAGATAGGACGGATCATTTGGAACGCAAGATGGAGGAATTGGTTACCTCCCACAACGACCTACTCTCATCTCACGATCGCCAACAACAAGATCTGGATCAATTCAAATCCAAATTGGCAGATATGGAGGACAGATCAAGGCGGAACAACATCAAAATTCGAGGCATCCCAGACTCAGTTACCAACTCTGAACTGGAAGCCTACGCCACTGTCCTATTCAAGAAACTCCTCCCAAAGGCGGATGCCTCGGAACTCCTGATTGACCGCATTCACCGCCTCCCCAGACCCCGAACTGTCTCATCCGACCTCCCTAAAGACACCCTCCTGCGAGTCCATTTCTTCCCAGTTAAGGAACGCATTATGAGGGCCGCTAGAGAATCCAAAAATTCAGACACTCTGGGGGGACTTCAGTTGTTCCAAGATTTCTCTGCCGCTACCATAGCAAAGAGACGTGCTTTCACCCCTATCACCCTTGCTTTGAGATCCCACGACATCCACTACCGCTGGGGATTCCCAGTTAAACTGATAGTCTCGTATGACGACTCGACCTACATAATTTCCTCCCTAGATGCAGGTGTGAAATTATTGATGGACTGGGACATTTCCATCTCGAAGCCGTCTTCATCGTCTCGTGCTGCTAACGTCAGCCATGATTGGACGAACACCTGAATCACTGGACTGCCGAGCTGGGTCTTTTCGGAATCCATGCACCAAAACCTCCGATTCACGGAGGCTGTAGACCTCCTCCCCCCTAGTGTGGGGAGTTGAAAATATCCTTTTTATGCTCTTTTCTACAAATGCAATGTTGTGCCTTAATATAAGTTTGTTTTCCAGGTCTATAAGTTACGGGGTTACTCCCTCACATGTTGTTCAACTGTTGTTATATCTTAAGGGGCGACACTTTGCCCAGTTATTTACTGACACGTACTAATTACCTGCCTATGCCCTAGGGTGCATATGTTTCCTAATTAGAGAAGCCTTCAATAGATGCCCACGCCCTAAGGTTACTTTCTCAGAAGTTGTTTTGGAGTGGCGGCGCAGGTTAATCCAGCCCGCCTTCACCTTTTTCTGCACTACTGCATTCCCCAGAAATTTTTTTTCCCTTCCCCTGCAGTAGTCATGCAGGTCCAATATACCGGACCTTTTCTTTTCGTTGTTTACCTCTTCCTCTCCTGTTTTAAACCCGACCCATACACTTCCCGCATGCTCCCCTCCTCCTCAAGCTCCAGACTTGATTCATATCCCTGGCTACCAGTGCCTATTAGCACTCGGAGCAGATACGCTCCAATAGAGCTCCATAGACCCCTCTCTCTCATGCCTAATATAGACCTCCAATGTTGAACCTTATATCTCTCAATGTCAAGGGACTGAACTCTCCCAACAAACGTAGGCTGGCCCTCTCCTTCTTCCACCAGCAAAAAGCTGATGTCGTAGCTTTACAAGAAACCCACTTCTCTTCTGTTAATCCCCCCCTCTTTAAAGATAGCCATTTCCCAGTGGGGTACTATGCTAATGGCCCATCCAAAAGAAACGGAGTAGCCATCCTTTTTAACAAAAATGTCTCCTTTTCCCTACACTCTCAACTTTCAGACAAAAATGGCCGATATATTATCATAACTGGCCTCCTCAATGACAAACCGGTTACCCTGGTATCCCTATACGCACCTAACTCTAACCAGGTCCCCTTTTTGCGAAAATTATTCCTCACTATACGGAATGCACTAAGGGGATCTCTGGTAGTTTTGGGGGACTTTAACCTTGTTCTAGACCCTAAATTGGACAAGTCCCGCCAATTCCCCCAGCCTGTTCCAACCACTATCTCTGGCCCTTCCCTAGCCTTCCGCAACCTGCTTGCAGAATTCGATATATACGATGTCTGGAGGACACAATTCCCCTCAGGTCGAGAATACACATTTCACTCCCTTGTCCATAACTCCTACTCCAGAATAGACCTGATTTTATGTGATAAATGGTCTCTCCAGAGAACTAATAACGTAGATATCTTACCAATCACATGGTCGGACCACGCCCCAGTTCTCTGGAAATGGAACCTACAGGGCAACTACAACCCTCCCCGACAATGGCGCCTTTATCCCTACCTACTAAATAACCCTTTGTCTAAAAAAATAATCTCTGACTCTATTGACTCCTATTTAACCACTAATTCCCCCCAAGATACCTCTCCTATCAATCACTGGTGTGCTTTTAAAGCCGTAACCCGTGGAGCCGCCATTCAGGCCGGCGCCACTCTCAAAAAACAAGCCCTTCAAAAGCAGAAGACTCTGGAGGCTGACCTGTTAGACCTTGAGACCAAGAATAGGGCCCATCCCTCCAAAACACTTAAAACTGAGATCTCTAATGTCCGAGGACAACTACAAAAGCTGCTCCTCGCACGCACCCAAGCGGCCTTGAATAGAATGCGCCACAAGTTTTACCTGCTAGGAAATAAAACTGGCAAAATGCTTGCGCGCAAACTCCGCGTTCAGCAAGCCAGAAATAGAATTAAATGTATTTATTCTCCCACCAAACAAAAGATCTTGAACCCAAAAGATATAACGAACCAATTCGCAAGCTATTACGCCAAATTATACAACTTAGCAACTGACCCGTCCACCCCACAACCCTCCCCTCCGTCTATCTCGTCCTTCCTAGATGACCTTTCCCTCCCTACTCTTACGCAGGACCAGCTCTCTTCTCTGAATGCCCCTTGGTCGGCGGATGAAATCTCTAAAACTATTAAATCCACACCCAGGAATAAAGCCCCCGGCCCAGACGGCTTTGTCTCTGACTTCTATACAACTTTCCATGACGTCCTTTCTCCCCTCCTGACCTCGCTATACAATACATTCTCAGATCGAGGCTCCCATCCCCCAGAACTCTTAGAAGCGCGTATTGTTACTATTCCTAAGCCCGGCAAAGACCCCGCCCACGTACACAACTACCGACCAATAGCGCTACTAAACTGCAACATCAAACTATACGCCAAAATGATTGCAACACGCATTAACAAATTCCTACCCTCACTGATACACCCGGACCAGACTGGCTTCGTCCCTGGGAGACAAGCGTCTGACAACACACGTCGGGTCTTCAACCTGATAGACTCCCTATCTGAAGACCAGGGCCTTCTCTTGCTTTCGTTAGACGCAGAGAAGGCTTTTGACAGATTAAACTGGACATACATGCGCCAAACCCTCCTTAGATTCGGATTTAGGGATCGTATCCTATCCTCTATCTTAGCGTTATACAGCTCCCCCACGGCCCGGGTGTTCAATGGAGGCTTCCTATCCGACCCTTTCCCTATTACAAATGGCACCAGGCAAGGCTGTCCCCTATCCCCCCTGATCTTCGTCCTATCAATTGAACCCCTAGCAGCTAAAATAAGAGACAATCCCAACATTCCGGCGATTCAGTTCGGTTCATCCCTCCATAAACTGAGCCTCTTCGCAGACGATGTCCTCCTATTTATCTCCAACCCCACTACAACGCTTCCAGTCTTACACTCTGTCCTAGATGCCTACAGCCTCGCTTCTTACTATAAACTAAACACTACTAAAACGGACGCCCTCCCCTTCAATTTATCTCACTCCACCCCAGCACTCCAAGCTACCTTTCCATATAACTGGCGAACTCATACAATTAAATACCTGGGTATCAACATCCCTATCTCCACTACAGACGCCTTCTCTGCCAACTTAACCCCCTTGATGAAGTCATTAGAAGCACTTACGAAAGCCTAGTCATCCTATGAGGTCTCTTGGCTAGGACGAATGGCGGCATTTAAAATGTCCCTACTCCCTAAACTAATGTATCTCTTCCGCACTATACCATACCCCTTCCCAAAGAAAGCCATCCAAACCTGTTCCTCTATCATGTCTAAGTATATCTGGTCTGCAAAACCACCCTCAATGGCTCTTTCAAGAATGACCTTGCCAAGAGCGTTTGGGGGTCTTAATATACTTAATATTCTTCTATACCAAGAAGCCTCCCTCCTAGCCCCCATTAAATACTATTTCTCAACCCAATTGCACACTGGTTGGATGGAGCTGGAGCAAATTCGATCAAACCCAATCCCCCTAGCTGACCTTTTCCGTATCCCAAAATCGCTCCGACCTACGCAACCGTCCCTCCTTCCCTCCACGCAAGCTGCTCTACAAACCTGGGACTCCCTATCGACCTCCCTAACATCGCCCATTTCCCATATTTCCCAGATATCCATCACCACATTAGCATCGATGATTCCACATCTCAATCTATCCAAATGGAGACGCGCAGGAGTGTTATCCCTAGGAGACCTCCTCGATGGACTTTCTCTAAAATCTTTTTCTACTCTCCAGTCACATTACTCTCTTCCAGCTACAGAACTCTTCCACTATGTGCAAGTAGCACACTGGTGGAAGACGATTCCCCCTACCTACGCAACGCTCCACACATCCTCACATACTCTCTTTTCTCGTCTTTCCTTACCAGATTCCAAAGGCGACATCACATACTGGTATAAACTTCGGATTACCCCTACCTCTCCTTCCAAGTCAAACGCCCAAAAGAAATGGGAACAGGACCTGGGAAAAACCCTATCTCCAAACGACTGGCGTCAAGTCTTTTTAACCTCGCACTCCATGTCCCAGTGCCTAAACCATACTGAAATGCATATTAAACTAGTGAACAGACTATACCAAACCCCAGACCGAATTCATAAATTCTGGCCCTCTCACAGTAATAAATGCTGGAGACTATGCGGCTCGGTAGGACATATCTTCCACATATTCTGGATGTGCCCAAAGATCACTAAATACTGGTTAGATGTATTTGAGCTAATAAACAAAGTTCTGTCCACCCACCTAGCTCCAGACCCAACTCTAGCATTACTACAAGTCGTCCCCGCTTCAATAACGCCACCTGCCAGATATGTCCTGGGCCACATCCTGATAGCCGCTCGAGCAAACCTAGCCCAAATGTGGAAACAATCCACTCCCCCTACCCTGCTAAGAGTTATACATAAGATAAACCACCATTTCCATATGGAGACGGAATCAGCTTCCTCTTCCCTCAACCACTCTTCCCTCAAAACGCGCTGGCTCGCGTGGCAAACCTTTATTTCCTCGATTGAAGGGTCTCAATATCTTCATAAATCCACCTCACCCCCACTTAGCCCATCCGGGCAACCCGACAATGTCTGAACTAATATACAACACCTATCATTACACCCCCCATTACCTAGGCAGTTACACTTTCCCCTCCCTGTTAAGAGTCGACCCCTACTAGGTCTCCCCCCAATACCATCTTCTAAAGCGTATCTATAACTTCTGCCCAACAGGATTAGGCCACTACTACCTTACCGCATTGTATAGTTTTTCTATATGTCTCAACTTCTCTGATGTATTATGTATACAAGGCTCCGATGTAACACTCCTCCAATTCTAGTCTGGACCCCTATTCTCCCCCCCCCCCCTCTTTCTTCTACATCCCTACCATACCGACCCTTACACTGTATTGATGTATCACCCCCCCTTTTTCTTCGTTCTGTACCCCATAAAAATGTTTATCTTGTCAATAAAAACTATTGATTCAAAAAAGAAATTACCTTTTTGGTGATGTTGCTCAGTGTTTGGTATTTGGTTATTTTTTTTTTTTACAAATCAGGAATCACACTCTCCTTTACACTATGACTACACCTCACTAAATGTAAAGATATAGTACACCTGACCACAAATGGACAAAGGAGGTAAACACCAGACAGCATGCAATAATAAACTATGTTTCACTGAGCAACCTCCCCACACATGCAATGCCAATTACAAGCAAAACATTACATCAAAAAACATACATGAGTTACAAGCAAATCATGATATAACAACTGTTCTTAGACTGCATGAGGATGTGAGAAAGAAACATATGTACATAAGTTTAAATGGACAGATGAGTTTGCAAAAAAGTATTTGGACAGCCACCGATTGTGCAAGTTGACCCACTTAAAAAGATGAGAGATCTGTAATTTCCATCATAGGTACACTTCAACTGTGAGAGACAGAATCTAAAAAAAACCCTAGGAAATCACATTGTATGATTTTTAAACAATTTATTTGTATATTCTTGCGGAAAATAAATATTTGGACAATCAAAAAGTTTTACTCAATACTTTGTAATATAACCTCGGTTGGCATTTACAGAGGTCAAACGTTTCCTGTAGTTCTTGACCAGGTTTGCACACACTGTAGCAGGTATTTTGGGCCACTCTTCCATGCAGATCTACTCTAGATCTGTCATGTTTTGGGGCTGCCATCGGGCAATACGGACTTTCAACTCCCTCCACAGATTTTCTGTTGGGTTGAGGTCTGGAGACTGGCTAGGCCACTCCAGGACCTTGAAATGCTTCTTACGGAGCCACTCCTTAGTTGCCCGGGCGGTGTGTTTGGGGTCATTGTCATGCTGGAAGACCCAGCCATGTTCCATCTTCAATGCTTTTACTGAGGGAAGGAGGTTTTTGGCCAAAATCTCACGATACATGGCCCCATTCATCCTCTCCTTAATACAGATCAGTCGTCCTGTCCCCTTTACAGAAAAGCAGACCCAAAGCATGATATTTCCACCCCCATGCTTCACAGTGGGTATGGTGTTCTTGTGATGCCATTCATCATTCTTCTCCCTCCAAACACAGCGAGTGGAGTTTATACCAAAAAGTTTGATTTTGCTCTCATCTGACCACATTACATTCTCCCAATCCTCCTCTAGATCATCCAGATGGTCACTGGAAAACTTTATACGGGCCTGGACATGTGCTGGCTTAAGCAGGGGGACCTTTTGGGCGCTGCAGGATTTCAATCCATGACTACGTAGTGTGATACTAATGGTAACCTTTGTGACTGTGGTCCCAGCTCTCTTGAGGTCATTGACCAGGTCCCCCCATGTCGTTCTGGGCTGATTCCTCACTGTTCTCAAGATCATTGATACCCCACGAGGTGAGATCTTGCATGGAGCCCCAGGTCGAGGGAGATTGTCAGTGATCTTATATTTCTTCCATTTTTTAATAATTGCGCCAACAGTTGATCTCTTCTCACCAAGCTGCTTGCCTATTGTCGAGTAGCTCATCCCAGCCTTGTGAACTCTACAATTTTGCCCCTGGTGTCCTTACACAGTTCTCTGGTCTTGACCATGGTGGAGAGGTAGCAGTCTGACTGTTTGAGGGTGTGGACAGGTATCTTTTATACAGATAACCAGTTCAAACAGGAGCCATTAATACAGGTAATGAGTGGAGGATAGAAGAGCTTCTTAAAGAAGAAGTAACAGGTCTGTGAGAGCCAGAAATCTTGCTGCTTGGCAGGTTTCAAAATATTTATTTTCCACAAGAATATACAAGTAAATTGTTTGAAAATCATACAATGTGATTTCCTGTTTGTTTCTTTCAGATTCTGTCTCTCACAGTTTAAGTGTACCTATGATGGAAATTACAGACCTCTCTCATCTTTCTAAGTGGGTCAACTTGCTCAATCGGTGGCTGTTCAAATACTTTTTTGCCCCACTATATATGATGTGCTAGTTACCAGTTTCCCAGACTCAGCCATTACAGGAATGTAATAACAGAGTTTGGGAAACTCTGTACTATGCAATGCATTGTGAAACCATAGAATACAGAGTGCATTAAGCACCAACTGGACCATCTAGGTTACACCATGTTTGCATGGTATAAAATATGCAAATTTGCACTGTGCATAGGAATGGTAAAGGTACTTCGTCCATTAATGGTTGCCATATATTGATGTTTTATCAGGAACAGTTGATGGATAGATACAATGCTACCATCAACAGCTCCTGTTATAGAATAGCTGCGCATGCGCAGAAGAGACTTGGCTGGAGGAACAAGTCCTGGGCAAAATTTTCTTTTGCGCATGTGTGGTGTAGCTTCCGCGGTGGCTGGCTACTGTTGTGTGTGTACTACAAATGCACACTGCTTAGCGAGAGACCTTACTGCATGCACCAGTGCCTGGCTAATATTGTTGCTTGCTCAGCTGAGTTCACAGTCTGTTGTTACCTATTATATTGTGTTGTGACAGACATTCACTTGGGTCAGAGCTGGGGGTGGAGGTGCCGGACTCTGCTGCTAGTGCTGATGAGTGAGTGGGTACTACTGCTGACTAGGGTGGCCAATCCCGGGCCGTTTTTTCAATCCCGGGTATTGGGATTGAAAAATGGTCAATTTCCCGTGATACCCAAGATTGGCTTTTCCCTATGTGTCCGCCCCTCCCGCCTCTCACACATAACTTGCCATAAGACGGGAACGGGAGGGTGGGTTCACATCCTTCATGCTCGGCGTCAAGTGATGGCTGACGGCATAGCGTGACCTGTGACTGCACGTCACGCTGCGCAGGGGGAGCCGGGAGGAGGGAGCTAGGCAGCATCTGAGCGTCCTGAGGGCGCTCAGTGCTGCCTGGCTTTAAAGACACAAGGGGCCACATAATCCCTCAATCCCCAGGATTGAATCCCGGAAGATTTTGGCCTAAATCCCGGGATCCCTCCGATCCCGAGATTTGCCACCCTACTGCTGACTGACAGCTGAGCTCAAACTGCTCAGCCAGTAAGTGAAATGAAACTGACTCTGTCTCACTCTCTCTGGCAGCTGAAATCAGCGCCAGCACCACAGTAGTGATGAGTGTTGTGGGCAGGTGAGCCTGAGGTCCGCCTGGCCATCCATGCACCCCCAGCTCTCGGCATGCACAATAAAAAAAAAAACATTGCCTTCGGCCCCACACCCACCATTCATGGCAGAAACCCATCTGGTTCTCTGCCATCGATGGTAAAAGTATTATACATTCTCAGTATCGCCTGCCTAGTGAAGTGGAACCTAGATGGGATTTGATACCGGGGACACAGTACCTCAAACAATTCTCTAAGTCCCACTGAACTAATGGTTGATACCGGACGCACGTCTAACACCAACATAGCTGTCAAGGCCTCAGATATCCACTTTGCAAAAGGATGACTGTTGTGATATTTCATCTTCCTCACAAAGGACTGTTGGAAGTAGTACAAGTGGTCTTCCGACTTCCCCTCTGGGATAATGATCGACTCCCAGCAGCAACAACAGCAGCGGCAGCAACAGCAGGCGTACCACTCAAGGAACTCCTGGAGGAATCCCGGTTAGGAGAGGACTCCTCAGTCTTGCCAGTGACATGGCCTGCAGGACTACTGACGTTCCTGACTGAGGAGGAAGTTGACATTGAGGGAGTTGGTGGTGTGGCTTGCAGGAACTTGGGTGCAAGAGGAAGAAGGGATTTAGGTGTCAGTGGACTGCTTACACTCTTACCCAAAGTTTCACAACCTGACACTGACTTCTGATGAATGCACAGCAGGTGACGTATAAGGGTGGATGTTCCTAAGTGGTTAACGTCCTTACCCCTACTTATTACAGATTGACAGAGGCAACACAAGTCTTGACACCTGTTGTTCGGATTTGTGGAGAAATAATTCCACACCGAAGAGGTGGCTTTTTTGGTCGTTTGCCCAGGCATCACAATGGGCTTCTTCATCCCATGGACAACATGTCCATGTGTCTTCCCCGGTGCCTGATTTAAGCAAACCACATCACCATCAGAATCCTCATTGTCAACTTCCTCCTCAGCGCCAGATACAAAGATGAGCGGCACTCACGGGTCTTCTAAGTATAGTACATCATAGGTACGGGACACCATGCATTAGTTAATTTCCTCTAATCTTTCGTCAGGACAATATACAATCAAAATCAAAATCAACTTTACCTTTATAACTTCACCCTGTGACAAGTTGTGTGGAGACCAACACTGCCGGGCGCTGCACACTTTGTCTCAATACAACTTGTCACAGGGTGTACTATAGTTAGAAGATCTGTGAGTACCGCTCGTCTTCGTATCTGCTATACTGACCACAGCCATGGTGGCAAGAGGGTACAGAGGTACACATCTCCACGAGAAGTGATCGAGTGTCAGCAAAATTTGCTATATATACACACACCAGGTGCCTCATCGCACCCTACGGGCGCTCTTCACACCGTTGCGAGGGGCTATGCCCCCTTAACCCTTGCATGCCTATCTGGGGTTCAATATTTGTATTATATGGAGTATTACCTGCATTCCTTTATTAGTGGTTAAATATTGCACAATGAAAGGGGGTGCGATGGTGAAGGAGGCGCAGTCCCTTGCGACGGCATGAACAGCACCTGCAAGGCACGATGTACAGAATGTAGCGGGTGCGGGGGGACTGTGGATGGGGAAGGGTGCCTGTAGATGCTGCGGGTGGAGGGGGGGCCCGGATGGGGAAGGGTCGGGAGGTGCTGCGGGTGGGGGAGGGGCAGAGGAGTGGGGGCTGCAGATGGGGGAGGGTCCGGAGGTACTGCAGGTGGGGGAGGGGCAGGGGTGCCACGGGTGGGGGAGGGGCAAGTGCGGGGATGTTGCGGATGGGTAAAGGGTTCCGGAGGTGCTGTGGGATGGGAAGGGGCGGGGTTGCCGGGGGTGGGGTAGGGGGTGCAGAGGCGCCACGGGAGGGGGAGGGGCAGATGCGGGTGGTGCGGCAGATGGGGAAGGGGGTCCGGAGGTGCTGCAGGTGGTGGAGGGGCAGGTGCGGGGGTGCCGTGGGAGGGGGAGGGGGGGGCGGCGGATGGAGGAGGGTGTCTGCAGATGCTGCGGGTGGAGGGGGGCAGGTGTGGGGGAGACATATATGGGGGGTGGATGGTGGAGGGGGTCTGGAGGTGCTGTGGGTGGTAGAGGGGCGGGGGAGTGGGAGCCACGGGTGGTGTAGGGGGTCTGGAGGCACAGCATGTGGAGGAGGGATGGAGTGCCGCTTGTGGTTGAGGGGAAGGTGCGAAGGTGTGGTGCATTGGGGAGGGGTCTGGAGGTGCTGCGGGAACTGTACCTGCCAAAAAAGTAGTTGGAGGGTATGCAGTAACAGGGCCAGGACAGGGGTGACAGGGCCAGGACAGGGGTGACGGGGTCAGAACAGGGGTGACGGGGCCAGGACAGGGGCGACGGGGCCAGGACAGAAATGACAGGGACAGGATAGGGGTGACAGGGCCAGGGTAGGGGCGGCAGGACCAGGACAGGGGTGACAGGGCCAGGATAGGGTTGACAGGGCAAGCACAGGGGTGACAGGGCCAGGATAAGGGTGAAAGGGCAAGGATAAGGGTGACAGGGCAAGGCCAGGGGTTACAGGTACATGACAGAACACAGGGCACGGGAGAGATTGGCATTAGGGACAAAACAGTGGTGACAGACAGATGTGTCTTACCGGAGTCACTGCTGCTGCCTGCTGCTGTTCCACTCCAACCTGTTGAGATCTGCTGCTAGTGGAGACTTGGCATGGCTGACTCTCTCAGGCTGGAGTCCTGCTTACTCTGCCCGTCCGCATCCCTCCCCCCACTCCTCAGTCACACACCGCGGACCTCGCGCGGCTGCCGGGCACTGTGGTAAGGGGAGACTGGGAGTGACTGGTTAGCCCCCCGGAGACGCTGCGGCTGGAGAGAGGAGGGGGTCATTTCATGCATGCGGCGCGGACCTCGCGGCTTCTGGACATTGTGGTAAGGGGAGACTGGGAGTGACTGGTTAGCCCTCAGGAGACGATGCGGCTGGAGGGAGGAGGGGGTCGGAGACTGCAAGCAGCGCGGACTTCTGCAGCGCTGCCCGCCGGCTAAAGTGTGTGAAGGAGCTGGGCGCACCTCACTGCGGGCAGCAGCGCTGCAGCTAGTGGTGGGGTTGCCAGGGCTGGAGATATCAGAGGCAGTATGGAACCTGCACAGCGGCAGGTGCCCCACAAAACTGCAGCTAAGAAGCGTGGAGTGTGCCAGAAAGTGATACTCCTCCGCACCAGAGAGACCCTGCTGAAATTGCTGATGTGGGGGATCAAACACACAGTGAGCTGGTGCCCGTCTGTCTGTACGGCATACCCCCTCACACCCCCCATACCTTCCAACTGTCCTGATTTTCGCGAGACAGTCCCATTTTTTGGGGTCTGTCCCGCTGTCCCACCCACGGGCCGCAGTGTTCCGCGGTGGGGGGCAGTTGGGAAACTCCTGTATTTGCTGTTCTCCTTAGCAGAGCAGCGGCGAATAGACGCTGTGCGCATGCGCACAGCGTCTATTTAGTGGAGGGAGAGGGGGCATCAGGGGGTACGGATTAAGGTGGGGGTCCGGCAGCAGAGCTGGATTAAGAGGGGGGGCCCAGGGGGTACGTTCCGCGTGCCCCACAGTTTAGGGGGCCCCACGGCTGGAGTAGCTCTGTCCCAGCTCTGAAGCTCCCCCGTCCTGCCAGCAACAGCAGCAGCATTGTGCTACAGTCAGCACACGCTACTGCGTGTTGGCAAACTTGGCATGTCTGTGGTGTTGCAGGGTGCCTGTCCCTGCTTTCTTCTGCCTGTGCGGGTGTGTAGGGGGGAGCAATCACCCCCTCTGGATTTACCCTAGCTGAGGGGCCAAAATCCCATTTAAAAATAAAAAAACAATTCCCAGAATTTGCATAAGGGGGCATGGCCACGCATCCCGCGATTAGGCCACGCCCCCAATCCCACAGCAGGCACAGCAATGAGATAGAGCCTCCCTGTCTCAAGTGCCCTGGGCCCCCCGGACTCATAATCCGCCCCAGGGGGCATGCCAGCAGCTCTCGGAGAGCTGGGCATGCCCCCTCACTGACGAAAATGGGGGCATGGCTCGCGATTGTGGGTCATCCCGCAAAGCCACACCCCCTTTTTGGTCACGCCCCCTTTTCACCACGCATGTGTCCCTCCTTCTGCCTGAAGAAAGCTGGGAGGTATGCACCCCTGTCTGTGCCATGCCTATACCATCTGCTTCTGCTCCTATAGATTTGCCCAGATCTGTGACTCATTTGACTAACTCCACCCAGTGTTGTGACTTCGCCCAGCGTTAGCAAATGAGGCACAAAGTCACAGATCTGGGCTATTATATAGGAGATATAAATATATAAAAAGCAAATACAGATTGGTGATTTGGTGGGGATGTATGTGAAATATATATTTATATTTTTATATATTTATATACATATATATATATATATAAAATGACAAATACTATTTGGTGATATCAATTTAAGGCCCTTAGTAACATGTATCTTTGGATTATACACACACCCACACACAAACACAGAGTACTGTACACTGCAAAATACACACACACACACACACACACACACACACACACACACACACACACACACACACACACACACACACACACACACACACACACTACAGTAGTTACCCCTCATCTCCAAGTCTGAAGTTGCTGCAGAACGCTGGCAAGACCACAGGAGCCAGACACAGAAGGAGAAGACGAATCCCGATAAAGTTGGGGGCGTGGCCTAATGATGGCCATTTGGCCACGCCCCTTTACAATTGCAACTTGAAGGGAAAAAACCTCTACCTTGCGGCAGGCACCATCTGAGCCCGCCGGGTATAGGTGGCACAGGACGGGTCCAGCAGGAGAGTATCTTGCTATGGGGCCACTTTATTCTGTGAGGCTACTGCTTCCCTGCATGTGATGGTCTCCAATGGCAGCTATAGATCGGTGACCACAGCGTTGGCTGCTCAGATTTATGCTGAGGGGCCCGTAGCGGTTAACTTAATTTTTAAAAACATGCATTCAAACGGCCTGTAGGGGACAGCAGGGACGGGGGCCCCTAAAACGGGGGCCCAGAGTAATATAGCCCCTGGGCCCCCCCTTAATCCGGCTCTGCCTGGTGTACACCCATATCCTCATCCTGGTGTACTTCAACAATGACATCTTCAATTTTAATATCAGAAACTGGACTGTGGGTGCTCCTTTCAGCACTTGCAGGTGGCGTGCAAATGGTGGAAGGAGCCACCTTTTCCCGTCCGGTGTTGGGAAGGTCAGGCATCGCAACTGTCAACACACTTGGACTCTCCTTGGGGATTTGTGATACCATCTTAGAACGCAGAGTGCTTTTTCCAGCTTAACTCTTATCATTTTTCTAGCGGAAGGATGAGGGCTTCCTTCGTCATGTGAAGCTGAACCTCTAGTCATGAACATAGGGGGTCATTCCGAGTTGTTCGCTCGCAAGCTGCTTTTAGCAGCTTTGCACACGCTAAGCCGCCGCCTACTGGGAGTGAATCTTAGCTTATCAAAATTGCGAACGAAAGATTAGCAAAATTGCGAAAAGACACTTCTTAGCAGTTTCTGAGTAGCTTCAAACTTACTCGGCATCTGCGATCAGTTCAGTGCTTGTCGTTCCTGGTTTGACGTCATAAACACACCCAGCGTTCGCCCAGACACTCCTCCGTTTCTCCAGCCACTCCCGCGTTTTTCCCAGAAACGGTAGCGTTTTTTCACACACTCCCATAAAACGGCCTGTTTCCGCCCAGAAACACCCACTTCCTGTCAATCACACTACGATCATCAGAACGAAGAAAAAACCTTGTAATGCCGTGAGTAAAATACCTAACTGCATAGCAAATTTACTTGGCGCAGTCGCAGTGCGAACATTGCGCATGCGCAGTTAGCGGAAAATCGCTGCGATGCGAAGAAAAATACAGAGCGAACAACTCGGAATGACCCCCATAGGCCAGGGCCTTAGCCGTTCCTTGCCACTCCGTATCGTTAATAGCATATTGGCAAGTTTACTTTTCTCCTCAGACCACTTAAATTTCTTTTTTTGGGTCTTTTTACTGAACTGGATTTTACATGCCCTCTACTATCACATTGGGCATCGGCCTTGGCAGATGACGACGATGACATTTCATCGTCTATGTCATGACTAGTGGCAGCAGCTTCAGCACTAGGAGGAAGTGGTTCTTGATCTTTCCCTATTTTACCCTCCAAATTTTTGTTCTCTATTATTTTTCTGGAGTTATATAACAATATTCGGTACAGGAGAGTGTACCTCTACACCACACAGGGCAAACCCTGTGAAAATTATTTGGATGAAATATTAATAACCCCTTTATTTGGAGTAAATAATATGCAGCACAGGACAGCACCACTGAACTTATATGGCAGCACCACTGGACTGGACTTATAGGGAATTATATGGACTTATATGAAATTTTACGGCAGGATCACTGAACATATACACCAGCACCACTGTAATTATACGGTAGGATCACTGGACTTATACGCCAATACCACTGAAATTATACGTCAGGATCACTGGACTTATATGGCAGGATCACTGGACTTATACGGCAGTACCACTGGACTTATACGGCAGGATCACTGGAATTATATGGCAGGATCACTGGAATTATACGGCAGTACCGCTGGACATATACGGCAGTACCGCTGGACATATACAGCAGTACCGCTGGACATATACGGCAGTACCGCTGGACATATACAGCAGTACCGCTGGATATATACAGCCATACCGCTGGACATACACGGCAGTACCACTAGATATACATGGCAGTACCACTGGACATACACGGCAGTATCACTGGACTTATACGGCAGGATCACTGTAATTATACGGCAGGATCACTGGATTTATATGGCAGTACCGCTTGACATATACGGCAGGATCACTGGACTTATACGCCAGTACCACTGTAATTATACGACAGGATCACTGGACTTTTACGCCAGTACCACTGGAATTATACGGCAGTACCGCTGGACATATACGACAGGATCACTAGATTTATACGGCAGTACCGCTTGACATATACGGCAGTATCAATGGACATATACGGCAGGATCACTGGACTTATACGCAGTGCCGTAACTAGGCATTTTAGCGCTGTGTGCAAGAAACGGCATTGGCACCCCCCCCCCCCCCATGAAAGATAGGTGCGTGGCTTCATGGGGAAGGGGCGTGACCACAAAATAATACCAATTCATACTACGGTGCACAGTAGTCTCCATTATTCAAATTACGCTGTACAGTAGCGCCACTACACCAGGTAGAGCCCCTTTTACACATTACAGCAGATAGTCCCCCTTTTTACACATTACGGCAGACAGCGTCCCCTTTTTTACACATTACGGCAGACAGCGTCCCTCTTTTTACACATTACGTCAGACAGCGTCCCCCTTTTTTACACATTACGGCAGACAGCGTCTCCCTTTATACACATTACGGCAGCCAGTCTCCCTTTTTACACATTGCAGCAGACAGAATAGATAGAGAAATAGAGAGAGAGAAAGATACCATCTCTTCCCGCTGGCAGTCAGGCTCCTCGTGCTGGCAGATGATCAGATCCCTCGGTGCAGGCAGCGGAGAAGGAGGAGGAGGGAGGGGGACTGGAGCCACAGCAGCGCTATGTCATTGGTAGTAGCGCCGCTGCAGCTGTCCCCTCTCCTTCCGTATTGGCTGCCCAACGCTGCTGTGAATGCTGGGATGAAGGAACCGCATCCCAGCATTCACAGCAGCGCCAGGCAGCCAATACGGAAGGAGAGGGGACTGCTGCAGCGGTGCTACTACCAATTACATAGCGCTACTGCGGCTCCAGTCCCCCTCCCTCCTCCTCCTTCTCTACTGCTGCTCTCCTCCCCAGCGCGGCGCACACAGCAGAGGCAGCATGTAATGAGTTAATTTGACTCATTACATGGCGCTGGCCGTTGCACCCTCAGGGCAACTGCACTGTATGCCAGGCACACCTGGCACACACATAGTTACGGCCCTGCTTATACGCCACCACTGGAATTATATGGCAGGATCACTGGACTTTTACGCCAGTACCACTGGAATTATACGGCAGTACCGCTAGACATATACGGCAGGATCACTGGACTTATACAGCAGGATCACTGTAATTATACGGCAGTACCGCTGAACATATACGGCATTATCAATGGACATATATGGCAGTATCACTGGACATATACGGCAGTATCACTGGACTGGACTTATACGCCAGTACCACTGTAATTATATAGCAGGATCACTGGATTTATACGTCAGTACCGCTGGACATATACGGCAGTATCACTGGACATATATGGCAGGATCACTGGACATATACGGTAGGATCACTGGAATTTTACGAGAGGATCACTGGATTTATACGGCAGTACCGCTGGACATATACGGCAGCACAGGGTCACCACCACTGGACTGATGTAGGACAACACAGCACCACTGGACTGATGTAGCACAACACAGCACCACTGGACTGGACTTATACAGCAGCACTGGACATATGGCAGCAGGGGACACAACTACTGTGATTGGACAGATGCAGCACAAGACACGGACACTGAGGACACCGAGGATGGAGACACGTCCTCTCTCTACACTCTCCAATGCCGGAGTGAAAATGTCGGGGACGCGCGGCTCCTTATATGGAATCCAAACCCCGCGAGAATCTGACAGCGGGATGATGACGTTTTGCCTCGTTCTGGTTTCCAAGTCAGGCGGGAAAACCCGAGCCTGACTCGGATCCGGGCTCGAGTGGTGAAGTTCTCTGAGAACCGAACCCGCTCATCTCTAATGATAATACACCAACAATCAAAAATGAAGACCAACAGAAATTGAAAGCTGCTAGCAAACAGATGGATACTGCTTCTTATCAAAATACAAGCAAGAATAAAACACAAGCAAGAATAAGCGTTATCACTTCCTGAATTTCCCAAAAATGCACAATCAATTCAATCTTATTAGGAAAACTGAAGGGTGATATAAAAATTATGTCAACATCCATTTACTAGTGTACAATAGTCTCCATACTTTCATTTAGAATGGGTATATAGTATGATACGGTTCCGGTATGGCATGGCATGTTATGGTCGACAGTCATTAGGTCAACCACTATTGGTCGACATTGACATGATCGACATGGACACATGGTCGACACATGAAAATGGTCGACACATGAAAGGTCGACACATGAAAAGGTCGACATGAGTTTTTAACTTTTTTGTGTCGTTTTTTGCGTCAAGTGACTGGGAACCCCAATTAGTGCACCGCGTCCACTCGCATGGCTCGCTTCGCTCGCCATGCTTCGGGCATGGTGCCTTCGCTTCGCTCGGCACAGATTACCGTTCCAATCGTAGTCCACGTGGATCGGAAAGTATGGAAAAGTTCCCCAAAAGAAAAAAAAGGTTAAAAAACTCATGTCGACCTTTTCATGTGTCGACCTTTCATATGTCGACAATTTTCATGTGCCGACCATGTGTCCATGTCGACCATGTCAATGTCGACCAATAGTGGTCGACCTTATGACTGTCGACCATAACATGGTCGACCATGTGAACGGATACCGTATGATACAGGTGAATAGATTATTGTAATCCTCACTTTCATAAGTAGCTGAGCATGTGAAACATACTGTAAATTATTGACAGATGTATTAAATTGCCAGACAGTCTCAATAGTATTTAATTATTACTCCTTTCTCAAAAAAGCATAGAATGGAAACATGAAGATGGATATTAAGATAACATTTCTTCAAACAGCATTTGCATGGAGAGTAGGGAAACCAATCTCGGGTGATTTCTTTTCAATCCCGGGATTGAAAAACTCTCAATCCAGGGATTTCCCGGATACCCAGGTTTGAGTTGGCCACTTAAATAAGTCATGGCTGCTTCCCCCCCCCCCCCCATCTCGTAACAAAAATAAAATAATTTCATGTCCCTCCCAGCCCCTTCACATAACATATTATACATACTGTATCATCATCTCATGGCCCAGCCCCACAGAAAAAAATATAAAACTCAGGCCCAGGCACTGTCTGTATGGCTGTCTCACTAGATGTGGGCAAGTTGGCACTGGCAGGTGGGTGTGACTGAAGGGGCGGGTGAGCACGATGCTGTGCAGCGTGAGCTCTCTGACGTCATGCTGCGCACAGCCACACAGCTGGACAGCATCTAAGGCTGAGACGAGTGCTGCTGCTTGTGCTCAGTGGTGCTGTCCGGCATTTTTATTCCAAAATCCTGGGATCCCACTGATCCCAGGATTGGCCTCCCTAACATAGAGTATAGTATAATATTAAATCCAAATCTCATGTTCAATGGCCTTTCGATGTTCATGGTTAACTCATGAGTGTCTTTACTTAGAGTATTAATTGCCAATAAGAGGCACTAACTCTACTACGGCAACAGTGCCAGATTAATAGACTATAGTAATAAATATACACGTGAATAGCTGGTAATATGCCTGCTTAATATTACATCTGCAGATATAGTGTACTGTAGTGTCTCCCACTGTCTGGTGGGAAAGAGGCAGTATAGCTAAGGTTACAGAAAGTAGAAGACAGGTTAGGGCTTTGGTGATTGCCAAATATTTCACTGTAAGTAAAGTACACAACGTTGCTATTTTTACCTTTACTAAAAATGTGTCTTCTAAATTCTTACAAATTATTAAGCATTCCAGTAAAAGTTAAATTGTGTGTCTTACCTACCCTCTAAATTAATGTTTGTTGTCACCTGTGGTGAACTATTTATCTAACGTGTTCCAGCACAGGTGATATCTATCCCAATCCGCCCCTGTTGTCTTGGTGTTATTGGTGATAAGCTATAACCATATACTGTAGTACAACCAACCAGGTGAAAAAAAGTTGCTTCAGAGCCCCTCTGAAATTTGGGGCCCTGAAGCTTTAGCTTCATTAGTTTCACAGTAGATCCACCCGTGGACAGAACCCAATGAGATTACTACAGTATGTATTGCATCTATATCGCAAGGGACCAAATGCATCCAGATGTTTTCCCACTGAAAACAAGCAAAACCGCAAATGTAATAGGGTGCGATTGTTCAAATCGTACATCAAACATTACCAAAAATCGGCAGAAAGATAGACCTGTTTGTAAAAGGCTAGTTTGATAGAAGCATGCACAGATCAGTGAGATTTGTGCATGTTTCTGTCTGTAAAAGTAAAGAAAGTGTTAAAAATTAAAAGAAAAAAAACATGCATGTTTTCCCCCACAATCATAACTAGCCTCAGGCTCTTTGAGCTGGTCCTGGTTGCTAAAATACAGGAATAAAAATGTGTATGGGTTTCCTGTATTTTAACAACCAGCACCAAGCTCTGGTTCCAAAAAATATGGGGGGGGGGGGGGAGAAAGACGTAGGCATCCTCCGTATTTTTAGAACCAGTACCAGGCTCCACTAACCAGGGAGGTAATGCCGCAGTCGGGGGAAACATTTGCACAGGTCCCTGTGGCCGCAGCATCACCCCCCCAACTAGTCACCCCTGGCTGGGGTACCCTGGGAGAGTGGAGACCCCCATAAAAAAGGGGTCACCCTCTCCAGGCACCCAAGAGCCAGGGGTGAAACCCGGGGCTGTCCCTGTCATCCATGACCTATGGATGGAAGGCTGATAGCTGTAAATTGTGTAAATAATAAATAAATAAATAATTATTACTTTTGTTGTGGAACTACAAGTCCCAGCATGCGTCCCCCACATGTGTTACTTGGAGAGCCACAAGTACCAGCATGCAGGGCATTAAAGGGCTCGCTGGTAGCTGTAGTTCCACAACAAAATAAATATTCAAGTAAACATACAGACACTGTGATAGTACAAGTTTATTATAACGCACGTATACACTCACACACTTACATATACTTGCCTAGTGTCCTACAGAGCCACTCGGTCGCCTTGTTCCCGTAGAATCCATTAGGGTACCTGTAAAAAAAAAAATCCTATACTCATCGACTCCGGTGTGGTCCTCTTCGGTCCATGTAGGCATCCACAAAGTTAAAAACATAAAATGCTGTCATCCCGAACCATGACGGACTAGTAAAAGTGTATGTTTACACATACATTTTCACTAAGCGAATTGGGTCCCTCCCCTTGACTTCTGTCAGTACAGGTACCCCTCATCTAATCAGGACCCGCTCCATTGTTGTGGAAAGAGTGGGAACCCACAGTCAATTGAGCTGACCTTTGTGGGTCAGACCCGTTTTCATCATTTTGGGGGCGCGCCCAGTGCGCAGCCCCCTACTCGCCTCTAACATACTTTTTAGATGCCGTGATCACCGGCTGCTCCGTGCAGTGGTGATCACTGGCTCTCCCAACCTGCCCAACTGCGGGACACTGCGACCCGTAGGTGGGACAGTGTTCGAATAGCGGGACTGTCCCGCTGGATTTGGGACAGTTGCGAGGTATCAGTATACACAAAGCCTCAGATAAGTGCACAATGAAAACTTTCCGCAATGTTGCTGAAGTAACATGTAAGTGCACAATAAAAACACTTGAAAAGAGGTATAGAAGAGTGAAATATACAAACTCAAGCGCAGTAGGATTACCGTATAAACCTGTATAAGTGCAATGAATTACACAGAGGATGAGTTACAAAAACCACCAAACAAGTATCTTATATTATTAAACTGTAGCAGCTTGATTTTAATTATCCAAAACAGTTACAGATGAAACTGATAGCATCTAAAATTCAGGTTCAAAACTGAAATGGATGAATCATCTGGATCCCAACAGGTATGTATCCCTTTTCATATGGACTCCAACTGGCACATATGGAAACACAAAATAGAAACAAACAGTACAGATGGTCTAAAACTTTGAGAATTTTTATAAGTCGATCTACTCTTACAATGTTTTAAGAGTCTCACAGCATAACTGAATCCCACAGTGGCAAACAGCATGGATTATTCATCTGGATCTCAGAAGGCAAGTGTCCTCTTTTATATGGAGTATTATTATCATATGCACTTACAACAAATGTTGGCAATAACACAGCATGAAAAAAATCCCACAATGGCAAAACAGCATAGGGTGATCCTGGCAGTCCTAGATGTCACCAAGGAGAATCTCCATTTCGGAACATGAGAGTAGCCCACCAGCACCCAAAAGTTCAGCCAAATGAGGGTCCAAACAAAGAGCCACGCTTAACGCGTTTCAGACACAAATGTCCTTCGTCAGAAGCATGCAATATATCCCCCCTAGCATTAGCAGTCACAGGTTTTCTCAATTCACTGCTAATCGGCTTTACCCGCGGGCTCCGCATGCGCAACAGCCAAGGACCAGAAGTCATATGACGATTTGCGTTCCACAGCATCAGAAACGATCCCTCTGCGTTCCGGATGCATTCCATATAGTCTAGTAGCCAGATGGTGATGGAAATAATTCTCAATGGAGTATTATGCTGCCTCAGGTGCCGTTCTGGGATATTCATAATTCAATCCATGGGGGATTAAAGGTTCATATAATTACCAATTAATATATAAAAACAAGAGTAAATATAGCATAAATACATAAAAATCACATAATTACATTCAAAGAATATTCAGCAATGAAAAGATCACAGTAAAGTGCTGCAAAAAAAGAGTACATATAGAGAAAAAGTTCATAAAAGATTCAAAGGAGTAAAAACCAATATATATATATATATAAACTGATCCTTCAGACCGGCACTCCCACTGTTGAATCACTGGACTCCGGTGCCCTCAGTTCCAATGGTGTCACATATTAGAAAATATACCCCGTCACTCAGAGATTTAAATGAGTCGATTTATGTGTCAAAACTGCAACAAACAAGCTCCAACATTTCGGGGCACAGCCGCCCCTTTGTCAAGGGGCATATAACCATAACAAGTGCTTACATTTACCTAAATAACCAAGAAGCCCGCCACCGTGCTCAACGCCGTCCGGGTCCTGGCGTGTCCGTCCCCGGCCCGGCGCCTTCCAGCCGCGTCATTAGGTGCGTCGCGTCGGGTTACCATGGAAACCCGGCCGCCCGGCCCGGCGCCCCGTCCGCACTGGAAGAAAGAAAAGTGTACTTTACAGTTCCCTCATACCTTAGTAATAAATACAACACAAGCATCCTTTATAAACATGTAGTAGTCATTTCCGCAATGTAGTTGATTCGCGATATCCCTCCTGGTATAAGCCCACCTATATACTGGACTGTTGTTAAAAATATCTAAATCTCGGATCTGTCCCACTTGGAGTTAAACTGACATGACATTTAACTTATCCTAATAAGGCCCCACCATTACTGGGATCAAAAGCCTGTGGGATATTAAAGTCCCATGTGGGATATTAGTACTTGCACAATGATGTAACCACCTGAATACAGTTTCTGCTTTACAAGACCGTGGAGTGCCGCTGGTGTTTTCTTCCATAAGGCCTTACACAGGACCCTGGGAGGATTCTTTTCCATATGCTAACTGTGGGAGGGCACCCCGGTATTTACCTTTATTTCATCCAGAGTGCTGGATAATGACATTTATATATATATATATATATATATATAAATATATATATATATAAAAATCCATATGGATAAAAAATTTATAGAAAATAAAGATGAGAGAATAACCTTTAGGTCAAAAAACATTTCAATTCAAATTCACTGTTCAGTCCCTTTAGTACAAGGGTCCCCAACTGGTGAATCCATCTCATCTCCGAGTGGGATAACCGTTTATCAAAATCACGGCTTCTACATTTAGGGAGAATCTGTTGAATACCCCCAAAATTTTTTATATAACATTCCTTTGACTCATGATGGGTCTTGAAATGTGCTGATGATACACAATGTGTTTCTAAAGACTTGCGGATATTATATATATGCTCCTCAAGTCTGAGGGTACCTACACACCAGCGCGATGCAGCTCAGACCGTGATCACTAGCTGATCGTAGACTGATCCCCCGGCCAGCTCCCTACTTCCCAATGCGCTGCCGATGCACACAGGAAGCAGAGAGTGGGTCCCCCGATACCAATCCGATGCACGGTGACATGTATTCACCATGCATCGGATCGGGTGATCTTAACTGCAGCAGTCAAGATCTCCGATCCAACGTGCGTGTGGCGGATACGCGCAACAGATGGAATTCGTTAGCAGAAAAGGTAAATTTCTGTAATGATTCCCATCCAATCGCTCGCACAACACATCGAAATCGGGGCCATCGGGACAAAATTGTCCTGGTGTGTACCCATGCTAACCTTTATTTGTCTTGTGGTTTTACTCACTAAATCACAAGCACACTCCAGAATGTAAACAACATTCTTTGGGAGAGATTCAAATGTTTGAAAAGTCGGTTGGGTGTCTGTTTTTTCCTGTCTATTAGATAGGAAAAGACAGACTCCCAAGTGACTTTTCAAACATTTGAATCTCCTCCTTAGAGTGGAACATAATAAATTCCTTAATCATATAGGTTTTATTATTTATTTCAACACTAACAATTTTGTTCTCTTTTGATTTAACAGTTCTGCACATGAGATAACTACCACGCTGAAAATCTTGTGCTCTAATGCTTTGTCTTAACTCAGGCTCAATGCTGCTCCTAACTAAATGGTCTTTTAAAGGGGTCGGGAATGTGTGACCAGCAGCTGGCAGACCACTGTTCACCATACCAACGCCAGGATCCCTTCTTTTAGATGCCTGGTGTGGGGGATGGTGAGCGCAACGAAGCCCCCTGCATGCTCAGTGGCGAGCTACACTCACCACAGGTTCTATTCCAACTCTATGGGTGTTGTGGACACCCACAAGTGGAAATAGTCCCTGACAGTCGGCATGCCGACTGTCGGGATTGTTAGGGGGTGGGATCCCAGCATCGGTATTGGGACCGGCAGTCTCCTGACCACCGGTCACATAACTATATCACCTTTTAAAGATGGTGCCTTTCTATATGTAAAAATAGGCTTGGGAGGGATAACTTCACCTATTATAGGGTCTTGTCTCTATAGTTTCCAATTTTTATTAAATACTTTTTCAATCTCATGATGGCGGCTATTACACTGATTAATAAAAGCCCATTGGTACCTGTCATTGGATTTCTCCCCTTTATTTTTCACTTTTAATAAGTTGGGAGGTATGCAACATGGTTTTGGCCATTAGTGTGCTTTTGTGGTTTGCTAACAACCCTGAATAAGGACCTAAGAGCAGGACATTTTCTATGCTTTTGACTTTTTTTTCTTTTTAAACTCCGGCATGAAGACTTGGTGGAAAAACACATATCAAATAATCATACATACTGTACTGTAATGGATTGCTTCAAGCATGGTCTGACATTATTATTTCAGGTGCAAACACAGCTCTTTATCCATGGCAGAATACAACAAAAAGACTTTATACAAATAAACAGCAAAACAGAGGTTAATCTCCTAAATTATATATATGTGATTGCTATATCCAGTAAATCCTGTTACTTTTGATTACATCTATAGACTTTGTTACCATTTTTACCATTTTTATAGCATTGGGGGTAATTCCGAGTTGATCGCAGCAGGATTTTTGTTAGCAGTTGGGCAAAACCGTGGGGGTCATTCCGAGTTGTTCGCTCATTATTTTTTTCTCGCAACGGAGCGATTAGTCGCTAATGCGCATGCGCAATGTCTGCAGTGCGACTGCGCCAAGTAAATTTGCTATGCAGTTAGGTATTTTACTCACGGCATTACGAGGATTTTTCTTCGTTCTGGTGATCGGAGTGTGATTGACAGGAAGTGGGTGTTTCTGGGCGGAAACTGGCCGTTTTATGGGAGTGTGTGAAAAAACGCTACAGTTTCTGGGAAAAACGCGGGAGTGGCTGGAGAAACGGAGGAGTGTCTGGGCGAACGCTGGGTGTGTTTGTGACGTCAAACCAGGAACGACACTGACTGAACTGATCGCAGATGCCGAGTAAGTCTGGAGCTACTCAGAAACTGCTAAGAAGTGTCTATTTGCAATTCTGCTAATCTTTCGTTCGCAATTTTGCTAAGCTAAGATTCACTCCCAGTAGGCGGCGGCTTAGCGTGTGCAAAGCTGCTAAAAGCAGCTTGCGAGCGAACAACTCAGAATGACCCCCCATGTGCACTGCAGGGGAGGCAGATACAACATGTGCAGAGAGAGTTAGATTTGGGTGTGGTGTGTTCAATCTGCAATCTAATTTGCAGTGTAAAAATAAAGCAGCCAGTATTTACCCTGCACAGAAACAAAATAATCCACCCAAATCTAACTCTCTCTGCAAATGTTATATCTACCCCCCTGCAGTGCACATGGTTTTGCCCAACTGCTAACAAAATTCCTGCTGCGATCAACTCAGAATTACCCCCTTTGTTTGGTTTATTATTGTTACAGTTTCACGCCTTGTAATCAGAATTAGGAGTCAATTCAATTAGAGGCTATGTGGGGGTGACACTAGCGATGAAACAGCGCCTGATGCCAGCAACAGCACCCAACATTGTGCATTTCCTCTTGTACCACCATAGCGTATGCAGGAAGATGCACAGTGTTACCCTACTGTATGTATGGGAGGTATGCACATTCTAACTGGTATCCCAGCTGTATGATAGCTGATGTGCATGGTGGAGATCTTACCTGTAAAAGCCTGTGTTCCGGTAAACCTCAAACCAGAAAGTATACTTTTAAAAAATGTGATATGGAATAGCCATGTTTAACATTCTGAGTGTTAGAGTAGGACTGACCAAATTTGGAAGACTTTGGTACAACTGGTCAGCTTAACAGATATTGCATTCCTGCATTTTATATAGACACATGCCACGTGCACCCTAGATACATTAGTGGAGACTGCTGTGGATCCAGGAGCGGTTCTTGGTGCTGGCAAGCAGTGCCTGCACCCGGGGAGCTGCGGCCTACCGCCGCCTACCTGCACCCCGCTCCCCGGCTGCAGCAGACGCTGTGGGCTGTGTGGGCGTCCGCTGCAGCCGGCGCACTTGTCAGACGCTAGAGGTCATTATTGACCTCTAGTGTCAGTGCGGCGCTGCTATGGGAGCGACGTCATGACGTCTCTCCCATAGAGAGGAGCCACGGGCGGCCAGATGGAGCAGCAGCAGTCGGTAAGCAGGAGTGGGGCAGTGGTAAGTATTGTTGTTTTTTTTGTGTGTGTTTATAAGCGGCTACTAAGGGGCACAGCGACAGGGGGCATAACTACTGGGGGCACAGCGACAGGGGGCACAACTACTGGGGCAAATCTACTGGGGGCATAGCTATAGGGGGCACAACTACTGGGGCAAATCTACTGGGAGCATGGCTACAGGGGGCAAATCTACTGGGGGCACAGCTACTAGGGGCACAACTACTTGGAGCAGATCTACTGGGGGCACAACTACTGGGGGCATAACTGTGGCCCGTCCCTTCCCCTATGTAGCCACGCCCCTATTTTTTATGCTCGCCGTAGGCACGCACTAACTGTTTTACCACGGGGGGGGGGGGGGGGGGGGGGAACCAGTGGAAACTTTCGCACTAGGCGCCACGAGGTGTAGAACCGGCCCTGTGTGGATCAATGAACATATACACATATATATAAACACACAAACATGTCTCCTCATGCTTAGCATGTCTTAGGCATTCAACCATGACCCCCCCCTCTATATGTACTGTATTGTGCTCCAGTGCTCCATATAGCTATCATCTGTCTTCAACCACCTCATACTCCCTCCCCTTTAGCTTATATGAAGCATACACCACCTGTTATACTGTATAACTTACAATTGCATAAATACACTTACCCCCCGAATCCAAGCTGCATCCTAACAATGCTGGAGCCATTACCTTCACGGGTTGCAGTTATGTGACCGCCGGTCACAACACCCCCCCCTGCATCCCGAAGCCTCACTGTCCCGACGGTCTGCATGCCGACCAACATGGACTAATCAACGACACCCATAGAGTGGGAAACCTGCAGCGTGACGAGCGCAATGAGTCTGCAAGTGGCTTGCTGCACTCGACCCCCCTACCCCCCCTCACGCCGGCTTTTTGTGTCCGGGATGCCGACCGCCAGGATCCCGGCTGCCAGAAACATGTTACACACACACCTCCTGAGAGCTATTGTACATTCCCTGCTCAGTCTCTCTCACCGCAGCGGCCCAGAGCCTGTTCAGCGCCTCCCCCAGTCACGTGTATGTATGTATGCATGCATGCACACACACACACATAACTCACACCACACCCATGGCTGCCAAGATAAATCCTGGGCCCCGGTACAACAACTTCCTGGGCCCGCCTGCCCCCACTGGAAGGGGTGTGACCACAGCATACTGAGGGCATGGCCACTCCTATTTGGGGGCGTATCTAGAACATCAGAAGAACCCACTCACAGGAACATGGCATGCCTCCCAGCCAGGGCAGTAGAGAGCTAGGTTGGGCCCAGGTACTTTTCAGGGGGCATGGCCTAATCTAAAGGATAGTGGACCTGGGCCCCTCTATAAGACCTGGGCCCAGGTAATTTGTACCCTCTCCCCCCCCCCTCTTGGCGCCACTGATCACACCAATATACTGTATATACACATACCCCCCTGTATATACATATACCTCGCCATATGACTATATACACCCCTCCTGTATATGTACATAACCCCCGATATACTGTACATACTGTATATATACTCCCTCTGTACATTCATATATTCCCCCCATATGCATAAATCCCTCTATGTATACACATTCCTCCTAATATGCCTATACACACCCCTTATGTATATACATTAGAGATGTGCACTGGAAATTTTTCGGGTTTTGGTTTTGGATTCGGTTCCGCGGCCGTGTTTTGGATTCGGACGCGTTTTGGCAAAACCTCCCTGAAAATTGTGTGTGTTTTGGATTCAGGTGTTATTTTTCAAAAACAGCTTAAATCATAGAATTTGGGGGTAATTTTGATCCTATAGTTTTATTAACCTCAATAACCACAATTTCCACTCATTTCCAGTCTATTCTGAACACCTCACTCCACTATTTTTAGTCCTAAAATTTGCACCGAGGTCGCTGGATGACTAAGCAAAGCGACCCAAGATGGCGGAACAAACACCTGGCCCATCTAGGAGTGGCACTGCAGTGTCAGACAGGATGGCACTTAAAAAATTGGCCCCAAACACCACATGATGCAAAGAAAAGAGAAAAAGAGGTGCACTGTGGTCGCTGGACGGCTAAGCTAAGCGACACAAACACCTCAATATCACAGGAATTGTTCATTCTAATCAATGGTATTATTGGTCAAAATCACTGGAAGAAAATGACAAAATCACTGGAATTATTTGTTCTAATCAATGGTATTATTGGTCCAAATCACTGGAAGAAAATGACAAAATCACTGGAATTATTCGTTCTAATCAATGGTATTATTGGTCCAAATCACTGGAAGAAAATGACAAAATCACTGGAATTATTCGTAAACATTTGTAGAAAGTAGCTGCTTTCTGATAACAGAAATGCTCAGATATTCCTGCGAATCCACAATCCCTTCCCAGAGGAAAAAGAAATTGAGAAACCGTTGTTTGAGAACGTTTGTTCTCTTTCCCTTACAAAGGAACAAACCACTTTCCAAGAAGACTGACGTTTTTGGGATTATGGAGACATAATGTTTTTGAATATAAATCCTAAAGCAGGTGGTGTATTAGAGCAAAAGAGTGCAAGAGACCAGCCATGCAGTTTCTGAAATATTATGACAAAATGTTACTGTATTTCATAAGCACTCATTCCTAACTCTGCTAAGTACTGTTTGGTATACTGTATCTGTCTTCCATGAGGTAGTTGTCCATTATTTTAGCTTCCATTGACCTTTTTGAAAGCGGTAGAAGTTATCGATTCTTTTTTTATTTATTTTTATTTTCCCTTATTTTTAATTTTCTCCTGCATAGCCCAGTAAAATGTTGCAATGTTAAGTATTGACTTGTGCCTTCTGGGGGTCCACATCTTCACCAAACCCAGCCAAATCTCATCCTAACCCTCTGTTCCACGTTCTCTATGTACCCCATCTGTGTCACCCATGTCTGTCTACACCTCCCCTTTAGATTGTAAGCTCTCACGAGCAGGGCCCTCTTCCCTCATGTGCTTATCCTTTGTCTTACTTTAATAATCTTCAACTGTACCACATCAAGCAGTCTTCTGCCACCTGATACTTATTCCAGTGTCATCTGCTGATGTAACTATGTGTATTTACCCTGTACTTGTCCTGTACTGTCATCAACTGTAACTTGCTGTTTTCCTGTTTGATTATTTATGTACTCTGTAATTGGGCGCTGCAGAACCATTGTGGCGCCATATAAATAAAGGATAATAATAATAATAATAATAATAATAATAATAATAATAATATAGGGTGTATAATCCCCAGGTGTATCTCACACATCACACAGTACAGTATATAGGGTGTATAATCCCCAGGTGTATCTCACACATCACTCAGTACAGATTACAGGATGTATAATCACCAGGTATATAACACAAGTCGCACAGTACAGTATATATACTGCCCCCCACAATGCAGTAGATATTGAGCACTGATCAGGATACTAGAAGTGACACAGAACTGCAAGATAGAGCAATGGCCTACTGTACTGTACTATATATGTATACTGCTGGTCCCCAAAATGCTGCACTGTCCTACTATATACTGCTCACAATAATGCAGCACAAATATGGAATGCATACTTGCAGTGACACAGAGCTGCAAGATACAGCAATGGCCTACTGTACACAACTATATACTGTTGGGTCACCAAAATGCAGCACTGTAATACTATATATACACTGCTCACAAAAATGCAGCACAGATATGGAATGGATACTTGCAGTGACACAGAGCTGCAAGATACAGCAATGGCCTACTGTACACAACTATATACTGTTGGGTCACCAAAATGCTGCACTGTTATACTATATATACTGCTCACAAAAATGCTGCACAGATATGGAATGGATACTTGCAGTGACACAGAGCTGCAAGATACAGCAATGGCCTACTGTACACAACTATATACTGTTGGGTCACCAAAATGCTGCACTGTAATACTATATATACTGCTCACAAAAATGCAGCACAGATATGGAATGGATACTTGCAGTGACACAGAGCTGCAAGATACAGCAATGGCCTACTGTACAAAACTATATACTGTTGGGTCACCAAAATGCTGCACTGTTATACTATATATACTGCTCACAAAAATGCTGCACAGATATGGAATGGATACTTGCAGTGACACAGAGCTGCAAGATACAGCAATGGCCTACTGTACACAACTATATACTGTTGGGTCACCAAAATGCTGCACTATAATACTATATATACTGCTCACAAAAATGCTGCACAGATATGGAATGGATACTTGCAGTGACACAGAGCTGCAAGATACAGCAATGGCCTACTATACACAACTATATACTGTTGGGTCACCAAAATGCTGCACTGTAATACTATATATGCTGCTCACAAAAATGTAGCACAGATATTGAATGGATACTTGCAGTGACACAGAGCTGCAAGATACAGCAATGACCTACTGTACACAACTATATACTGTTGGGTCACCAAAATGCTGCACTGTTATACTATATTTACTGCTCTCAGAAATGCAGCACAGATATGGAATGGATACTTGCAGTGACACAGAGCTGCAAGATACAGCAATGGCCTACTGTACACAACTATAAACTGTTGGGTCACCAAAATGCTGCACTGTAATACTATATATACTGCTCACAAAAATGCTGCACAGATATGGAATGGATACTTGCAGTGACACAGAGCTGCAAGATACAGCAATGGCCTACTGTACTGTACTACTACAGGTATAAGTATAATTATATACTGGTGGTCCCCAGTCCCCACACTAAAGCACACTGAGCACAGATATTTGCAGCACACTGAGCACAGATATGAAGTGTTTTTAGGCAGAGAACGTAGATATTTTCAGCACACTGAGCACAGATATTTGCAGCACACTGAGCATAGATTACGGAGCTTTTCAGGGAGAGAACGCAGCCACGTCCTCTCCGTTCAATCTCCAATGCACGAGTGAAAATGGCGGTGACGCGCGGCTATTTATATAGAATACGAATCTCGCGAGAATCCGACAGCGGGATGATGACGTTCGGGCGCGTTCGGGTTAACCGAGCAAGGCAGGAAGATCCGAGGCTGCCTCGGAACCATGTAAAATGGGTGAAGTTCGGGGGGGTTCGGATCTCGGAGAACCGAACCTGCTCATCTCTAATATACATACACATACCCATCCCCAATATAAATATATACACTCTCCTGTACATGTATATACCCTCGTTGTACAGTTCATATACACACACCCCAATAAACATATATACATCCTCCCGTATATACACTTAAACCCAATATAGAGTGATAATATACACCCCTCATATACATATACATGCCATATGGTATACTGAACTGCTCCAGCACACACAGGGTTACACCACACACAAGGTTATACCATACAGTGGCAAGACACACAGAGTTACACTGCACTGCGCACACCACACAGCAGAAGCACACAGGGTTACACCACACTGCTCCAGCACACAGTTTTACACCGCACTGCGCCAACACACACAGGATTACACCTTAGATTGCCTGCATACACTAGTTAAGTCCGTACAGTGGCAGCACACAGACTTGCACTGCACTGCACCAGCACACACAGGGTAAATATGTACAGTAGCAGCACACATAGGGTTACACTGCACTGCATCACACACACAGGGCAACTCCATACAATGACAGCAGCACACACAGGGTTACACTGTCCTGCACCAGCACACACAGCCTTAGACTGCACCACTACTCACAGTCTTACACTGCACCAGCACACACGCACAGGGTTACACCACAAACCCACAGGGTTACACTGTACTGCACACACACACACACACACACACACACACACACACACACACACACACACACACAGTTACACCGTACTGCGCACACAGCCACACACATACAGGGTAACACTGCACTGCACAAACATACAGTATATGTATATATTCACACTAGAGATGAGCGGGTTCGGTTTCTCTGAATCCGAACCCGCCAGAACTTCATGTTTTTTTTCACGGGTCCGAGCGACTCGGATCTTCCCGCCTTGCTCGGTTAACCCGAGCGCGCCCGAACGTCATCATGACGCTGTCGGATTCTCGCGAGGCTCGGATTCTATCGCGAGACTCGGATTCTATATAAGGAGCCGCGCGTCGCCGCCATTTTCACACGTGCATTGAGATTGATAGGGAGAGGACGTGGCTGGCGTCCTCTCCGTTTAGACACTTGATTTACTAATTTTGGGGAGCATTAGGAGTACTCAGTAGTGTACAGTGCAGAGTTTTGCTGATAGTGACCAGTGACCACCACTTTTATTTATAATCCGTTCTCTGCCTGAAAAAAGCGATACACAGCACACAGTGACTCAGTCACATACCATATCTGTGTGCACTGCTCAGGCTCAGGCCAGTGTGCTGCATCATCTATATATATTATATATCTGTCTGACTGCTCAGCTCACACAGCTTATAATTGTGGGGGAGACTGGGGAGCACTACTGCAGTGCCAGTTATAGGTTATAGCAGGAGCCAGGAGTACATAATATTATATTAAAATTAAACAGTGCACACTTTTGCTGCAGGAGTGCCACTGCCAGTGTGACTAGTGACCAGTGACCAGTGACCTGACCACCAGTATATAATATTAGTAGTATACTATCTCTTTATCAACCAGTCTATATTAGCAGCAGACACAGTACAGTGCGGTAGTTCACGGCTGTGGCTACCTCTGTGTCGGCACTCGGCAGCCCGTCCATAATTGTATATACCAGTGACCTAACCGTGGTTTTTTTTTCTTTCTTTATACATACATACTAGTTACGAGTATACTATCTCTTTATCAACCAGTCTATATATTAGCAGCAGACACAGTACAGTGCGGTAGTTCACGGCTGTGGCTACCTCTGTGTCGGCACTCGGCAGCCCGTCCATAATTGTATATACCAGTGACCTAACCGTGGTTTTTTTTTCTTTCTTTATACATACATACTAGTTACGAGTATACTATCTCTTTATCAACCAGTCTATATATTAGCAGCAGACACAGTACAGTGCGGTAGTTCACGGCTGTGGCTACCTCTGTGTCGGCACTCGGCAGCCCGTCCATAATTGTATATACCAGTGACCTAACCGTGGTTTTTTTTTCTTTCTTTATACATACATACTAGTTACGAGTATACTATCTCTTTATCAACCAGTCTATATATTAGCAGCAGACACAGTACAGTGCGGTAGTTCACGGCTGTGGCTACCTCTGTGTCGGCACTCGGCAGCCCGTCCATAATTGTATATACCAGTGACCTAACCGTGGTTTTTTTTTCTTTCTTTATACATACATACTAGTTACGAGTATACTATCTCTTTATCAACCAGTCTATATATTAGCAGCAGACACAGTACAGTGCGGTAGTTCACGGCTGTGGCTACCTCTGTGTCGGCACTCGGCAGCCCGTCCATAATTGTATATACCAGTGACCTAACCGTGGTTTTTTTTTCTTTCTTTATACATACATACTAGTTACGAGTATACTATCTCTTTATCAACCAGTCTATATATTAGCAGCAGACACAGTACAGTGCGGTAGTTCACGGCTGTGGCTACCTCTGTGTCGGCACTCGGCAGCCCGTCCATAATTGTATATACCAGTGACCTAACCGTGGTTTTTTTTTCTTTCTTTATACATACATACTAGTTACGAGTATACTATCTCTTTATCAACCAGTCTATATATTAGCAGCAGACACAGTACAGTGCGGTAGTTCACGGCTGTGGCTACCTCTGTGTCGGCACTCGGCAGCCCGTCCATAATTGTATATACCAGTGACCTAACCGTGGTTTTTTTTTCTTTCTTTATACATACATACTAGTTACGAGTATACTATCTCTTTATCAACCAGTCTATATATTAGCAGCAGACACAGTACAGTGCGGTAGTTCACGGCTGTGGCTACCTCTGTGTCGGCACTCGGCAGCCCGTCCATAATTGTATATACCAGTGACCTAACCGTGGTTTTTTTTTCTTTCTTTATACATACATACTAGTTACGAGTATACTATCTCTTTATCAACCAGTCTATATATTAGCAGCAGACACAGTACAGTGCGGTAGTTCACGGCTGTGGCTACCTCTGTGTCGGCACTCGGCAGCCCGTCCATAATTGTATACTAGTATCCAATCCATCCATCTCCATTGTTTACCTGAGGTGCCTTTTAGTTGTGCCTATTAAAATATGGAGAACAAAAATGTTGAGGTTCCAAAATTAGGGAAAGATCAAGATCCACTTCCACCTCGTGCTGAAGCTGCTGCCACTAGTCATGGCCGAGACGATGAAATGCCAGCAACGTCGTCTGCCAAGGCCGATGCCCAATGGCATAGTACAGAGCATGTCAAAACCAAAACACCAAATATCAGTAAAAAAAGGTCGCTAATCTTACTCACACAGCTACCTCATTGCGCCTCTTTTTTTCTTTGCGTCATGTGCTGTTTGGGGAGGGTTTTTTGGAAGGGCCATCCTGCGTGACACTGCAGTGCCACTCCTAGATGGGCCCGGTGTTTGTGTCGGCCACTAGGGTCGCTAATCTTACTCACACAGCTACCTCATTGCGCCTCTTTTTTTCTTTGCGTCATGTGCTGTTTGGGGAGGGTTTTTTGGAAGGGACATCCTGCGTGACACTGCAGTGCCACTCCTAGATGGGCCCGGTGTTTGTGTCGGCCACTAGGGTCGCTAATCTTACTCACACAGTCAGCTACCTCATTGCGCCTCTTTTTTTCTTTGCGTCATGTGCTGTTTGGGGAGGGTTTTTTGGAAGGGCCATCCTGCGTGACACTGCAGTGCCACTCCTAGATGGGCCCGGTGTTTGTGTCGGCCACTAGGGTCGCTAATCTTACTCACACAGCTACCTCATTGCGCCTCTTTTTTTCTTTGCGTCATGTGCTGTTTGGGGAGGGTTTTTTGGAAGGGCCATCCTGCGTGACACTGCAGTGCCACTCCTAGATGGGCCCGGTGTTTGTGTCGGCCACTAGGGTCGCTAATCTTACTCACACAGCTACCTCATTGCGCCTCTTTTTTTCTTTGCGTCATGTGCTGTTTGGGGAGGGTTTTTTGGAAGGGACATCCTGCGTGACACTGCAGTGCCACTCCTAGATGGGCCCGGTGTTTGTGTCGGCCACTAGGGTCGCTTATCTTACTCACACAGCGACCTCGGTGCAAATTTTAGGACTAAAAATAATATTGTGAGGTGTGAGGTATTCAGAATAGACTGAAAATGAGTGTAAATTATGGTTTTTGAGGTTAATAATACTTTGGGATCAAAATGACCCCCAAATTCTATGATTTAAGCTGTTTTTTTAGTGTTTTTGGAAAAAAACACCCGAATCCAAAACACACCCGAATCCGACAAAAATAATTCGGTGAGGTTTTGCCAAAACGCGTTCGAACCCAAAACACGGCCGCGGAACCGAACCCAAAACCAAAACACAAAACCCGAAAAATTTCAGGCGCTCATCTCTAAAATTTCACACACACATATTGAAATCTTCTCAAGATACTGTGTCAGTGCATTATTCTAGCAGCCAGAAGGAAACAGAACAGCAACTCATTCATTCAGGACGGGACTGAGAGGAGGAACAGGATCATCTTCCACCCACCGGGCCGCCTTCACGGAGCTGTATTCGGTGGTGGGACTGGGACAGCATTACTGAGACATTGCGTGGAGGAGGAGGTTCCAGGGTACTACAGTATGCACAGGAAGAGCCTGCGCCGGCACAAGTTTCGGCATTTAATCCATAGTGTGAGGGGGGTAAGAGGAGAACACGCCGCTGTGTCGGGCGGCGGAGCTTCCAAAGGCTGCTGGCAGTGGCAGGTTGCTGTAGCAGGATACACAATTCCTGTCTACAGCAGCCGCCAGATGCTGCGTTGGGCCTATTTTGATTGGGGGCCTGGAGCTACAGCTCCATCCGCCCCAATGTTAATCCGGCCCTGGCTATGAGGAGCGGCCATAGGGGCGCCCCTCAGGAGCCATAGTTACATTCACCTCCCATGTGTCTTAATATGACTTGATGTTACACTTGACAGAACGGAGGAAGCGCTGTGACACTATGTGGTACAGCCTGATAGTGGCGGCTGCACCTGATTGGACCCGCAGCAGCAACCAGCTTAATCTAAAAGGAGGAGGCTGTATGCAGAGACACCCTTCAGTTTTTTGCTAGATTAATTCAGTGGTGCCCTCTAGAGGCCGATGCCCCTAGGCAGTCACCTAAAGTGTGCTATAATGTGAATTTCGGCTCATTCAGTGTGCTACGCAGGGCCGGTTATTGCCCTATTGGCGCCCCGGGCGGGAAATAGGGCGTGGCTTCATACAGGGGGCATGGTCAGTTACGCTCCCTGTACACTATAGTAGCGCCGCTGAAAAAGAAAAAAAAATAATACTTACTATCCCCGCTCCCGCCTGCTGCAGACCTCCGCCGGCGCCGCTCCTCTACTCGGATCTGTCATAGACAGACACTAGATGTCAATTATGACCCCTAGCGTCTGTGTCAGTCCCACAATGCTGTGCGGTGTGTGATGACGTCATCACGCACCTCACAGCAAAGGTCCTCTCCGCGAAGGGAAACTAGACGGGTAGCGTCTAGTTCCCTTCACAGCGGGGGACCAGTGGGGGACACAGCGGGCAGCTGGGGGCACAGCAGTAGCGGATCTTGCCTTGGTGCGGCGCCCTCCGGATGGCGCCGGCGCCCTCCGGAAGGCGGCACCCTGGGCAAAAGTCCTGCTTGCCCGTGGCAAGATCCGCTACTGGTGCTACAGTGTGAATTTCAACTCATTCAGTGTGCTACAGTGTGAATTTCGGCTCATTCAGTGTGCTACAATGTGAATTTTGGCTCATTCAATGTGCTACAATGTGAATTTCGGCTCATTCAGTGTGCTACAATGTGAATTTCGGCTCATACCGTGTGCTATAATGTGAATTTCGGCTCGTACCGTGTGCTATAATGTGAATTTCGGCTCGTACCGTGTGCTATAATGTGAATTTCAGCTCGTACCGTGTGCTATAATGTGAATTTCAGCTCGTACCGTGTGCTATAAGGTGAAAGGGGCACCAGTACTAGATAGTTTAAGGGGTTCTACTACACTGGAAACTCCCCCTTTTGTGTGACCACGCCCCCTTTTCAGCACGCGCATAATTACATCCTTGACTTTTGCATACCCTCACTTCAAAACTTCCACTTCGACCACCCACTGTCTGTATATGCACATATATATATTAGAGATGAGCGGGTTCGGTTTCTTTGAATCCGAACCCGCACGAACTTCACTTTTTTTTTCACGGGTCCGAGCGACTCGGATCTTCCCGCCTTGCTCGGTTAACCCGAGCGCGCCCGAACGTCATCATGACGCTGTCGGATTCTCGCGAGACTCGGATTCTATATAAGGAGCCGCGCGTCGCCGCCATTTTCACACGTGCATTGAGATTGATAGGGAGAGGACGTGGCTGGCGTCCTCTCCATTAGAATAGATTAGAAGAGAGAGAGAGAGAGAGAGAGAGATTGTGCAGACAGAGTTTACCACAGTGACCAGTGCAGTTGTTGTTAAGTTAACTTTTATTTAATATATCCGTTCTCTGCTATATCCGTTCTCTGCCTGAAAAAAACGATACACAGCAGTCACACAGTGTGACTCAGTCTGTGTGCACTCAGCTCAGCCCAGTGTGCTGCACATCAATGTATAAAAGCTTATAATAATTGTGGGGGAGACTGGGGAGCACTGCAGGTTGTTATAGCAGGAGCCAGGAGTACATAATATTATATTAATTTAAAATTAAACAGTGCACACTTTTGCTGCAGGAGTGCCACTGCCAGTGTGACTAGTGGTGACCAGTGCCTGACCACCAGTATAGTAGTATATTGTTGTATACTATCTCTTTATCAACCAGTCTATATTAGCAGCAGACACAGTACAGTGCGGTAGTTCACGGCTGTGGCTACCTCTGTGTCGGCAGTCGGCACTCGGCAGGCAGTCCGTCCGTCCATCCATAATTGTATAATCATATACCACCTAACCGTGGTATTTTTTTTTCTTTCTTTATACCGTCGTCATAGTCATACTAGTTGTTACGAGTATACTACTATCTCTTTATCAACCAGTGTACAGTGCGGTAGTTCACGGCTGTGGCTACCTCTGTGTCGGCAGTCGGCAGGCAGTCCGTCCATCCATAATTGTATTATTATAATATATACCACCTAACCGTGGTTTTTTTTTCATTCTTTATACCGTCATAGTGTCATACTAGTTGTTACGAGTATACTACTATCTCTTTATCAACCAGTGTACAGTGCGGTAGTTCACGGCTGTGGCTACCTCTGTGTCGGCAGTCGGCAGGCAGTCCGTCCATCCATAATTGTATTATAATATATACCACCTAACCGTGTTTTTTTTTTCATTCTTTATACCGTCATAGTGTCATACTAGTTGTTACGAGTATACTACTATCTCTTTATCAACCAGTGTACAGTGCGGTAGTTCACGGCTGTGGCTACCTCTGTGTCGGCAGTCGGCAGGCAGTCCGTCCATCCATAATTGTATTATAATATATACCACCTAACCGTGGTTTTTTTTTCATTCTTTATACCGTCATAGTCAGTCATACTAGTTGTTACGAGTATACTACTATCTCTTTATCAACCAGTGTACAGTGCGGTAGTTCACGGCTGTGGCTACCTCTGTGTCGGCACTCGGCAGGCAGTCCGTCCATCCATAATTGTATTATAATATATACCACCTAACCGTGCTTTTTTTTTCATTCTTTATACCGTCATAGTGTCATACTAGTTGTTACGAGTATACTACTATCTCTTTATCAACCAGTGTACAGTGCGGTAGTTCACGGCTGTGGCTACCTCTGTGTCGGCAGTCGGCAGGCAGTCCGTCCATCCATAATTGTATTATAATATATACCACCTAACCGTGGTTTTTTTTTCATTCTTTATACCGTCATAGTCAGTCATACTAGTTGTTACGAGTATACTACTATCTCTTTATCAACCAGTGTACAGTGCGGTAGTTCACGGCTGTGGCTACCTCTGTGTCGGCAGTCGGCAGGCAGTCCGTCCATCCATAATTGTATTATAATATATACCACCTAACCGTGGTTTTTTTTTCATTCTTTATACCGTCATAGTCAGTCATACTAGTTGTTACGAGTATACTACTATCTCTTTATCAACCAGTGTACAGTGCGGTAGTTCACGGCTGTGGCTACCTCTGTGTCGGAACTCGGCAGGCAGTCCGTCCATCCATAATTGTATTACAATATATACCACCTAACCGTGGTTTTTTTTTCATTCTTTATACCGTCATAGTCAGTCATACTAGTTGTTACGAGTATACTACTATCTCTTTATCAACCAGTGTACAGTGCGGTAGTTCACGGCTGTGGCTACCTCTGTGTCGGAACTCGGCAGGCAGTCCGTCCATCCATAATTGTATTACAATATATACCACCTAACCGTGGTTTTTTTTTCATTCTTTATACCGTCATAGTCAGTCATACTAGTTGTTACGAGTATACTACTATCTCTTTATCAACCAGTGTACAGTGCGGTAGTTCACGGCTGTGGCTACCTCTGTGTCGGAACTCGGCAGGCAGTCCGTCCATCCATAATTGTATTATTATAATATATACCACCTAACCGTGGTTTTTTTTTCATTCTTTATACCGTCATAGTGTCATACTAGTTGTTACGAGTATACTACTATCTCTTTATCAACCAGTGTACAGTGCGGTAGTTCACGGCTGTGGCTACCTCTGTGTCGGCAGTCGGCAGGCAGTCCGTCCATCCATAATTGTATTATTATAATATATACCACCTAACCGTGGTTTTTTTTTCATTCTTTATACCGTCATAGTCAGTCATACTAGTTGTTACGAGTATACTACTATCTCTTTATCAACCAGTGTACAGTGCGGTAGTTCACGGCTGTGGCTACCTCTGTGTCGGCACTCGGCAGGCAGTCCGTCCATCCATAATTGTATTACAATATATACCACCTAACCGTGGTTTTTTTATACCACCTAACCGTGGCAGTCCGTCCATAATTGTATACTAGTATCCAATCCATCCATCTCCATTGTTTACCTGAGGTGCCTTTTAGTTCTGCCTATAAAATATGGAGAACAAAAAAGTTGAGGTTCCAAAATTAGGGAAAGATCAAGATCCACCTCCACCTCGTGCTGAAGCTGCTGCCACTAGTCATGGCCGAGACGATGAAATGCCAGCAACGTCGTCTGCCAAGGCCGATGCCCAATGTCATAGTACAGAGCATGTCAAATCCAAAACACCAAATATCAGAAAAAAAAGGACTCCAAAACCTAAAATAAAATTGTCGGAGGAGAAGCGTAAACTTGCCAATATGCCATTTACCACACGGAGTGGCAAGGAACGGCTGAGGCCCTGGCCTATGTTCATGGCTAGTGGTTCAGCTTCACATGAGGATGGAAGCACTCAGCCTCTCGCTAGAAAACTGAAAAGACTCAAGCTGGCAAAAGCACCGCAAAGAACTGTGCGTTCTTTGAAATCCCAAATCCACAAGGAGAGTCCAATTGTGTCGGTTGCGATGCCTGACCTTCCCAACACTGGACGTGAAGAGCATGCGCCTTCCACTATTTGCATGCCCCCTGCAAGTGCTGGAAGGAGCACCCGCAGTCCAGTTCCTGATAGTCAGATTGAAGATGTCAGTGTTGAAGTACACCAGGATGAGGAGGATATGGGTGTTGCTGGCGCTGGGGAGGAAATTGACCAGAAGGATTCTGATGGTGAGGTGGTTTGTTTAAGTCAGGCACCCGGGGAGACACCTGTTGTCCGTGGGAGGAATATGGCCGTTGACATGCCAGGTGAAAATACCAAAAAAATCAGCTCTTCGGTGTGGAGGTATTTCACCAGAAATGCGGACAACAGGTGTCAAGCCGTGTGTTCCCTTTGTCAAGCTGTAATAAGTAGGGGTAAGGACGTTAACCACCTCGGAACATCCTCCCTTATACGTCACCTGCAGCGCATTCATAATAAGTCAGTGACAAGTTCAAAAACTTTGGGTGACAGCGGAAGCAGTCCACTGACCAGTAAATCCCTTCCTCTTGTAACCAAGCTCACGCAAACCACCCCACCAACTCCCTCAGTGTCAATTTCCTCCTTCCCCAGGAATGCCAATAGTCCTGCAGGCCATGTCACTGGCAAGTCTGACGAGTCCTCTCCTGCCTGGGATTCCTCCGATGCATCCTTGCGTGTAACGCCTACTGCTGCTGGCGCTGCTGTTGTTGCCGCTGGGAGTCGATGGTCATCCCAGAGGGGAAGTCGTAAGCCCACTTGTACTACTTCCAGTAAGCAATTGACTGTTCAACAGTCCTTTGCGAGGAAGATGAAATATCACAGCAGTCATCCTACTGCAAAGCGGATAACTGAGTCCTTGACAACTATGTTGGTGTTAGACGTGCGTCCGGTATCCGCCGTTAGTTCACAGGGAACTAGACAATTTATTGAGGCAGTGTGCCCCCGTTACCAAATACCATCTAGGTTCCACTTCTCTAGGCAGGCGATACCGAGAATGTACACGGACGTCAGAAAAAGACTCACCAGTGTCCTAAAAAATGCAGTTGTACCCAATGTCCACTTAACCACGGACATGTGGACAAGTGGAGCAGGGCAGGGTCAGGACTATATGACTGTGACAGCCCACTGGGTAGATGTATGGACTCCCGCCGCAAGAACAGCAGCGGCGGCACCAGTAGCAGCATCTCGCAAACGCCAACTCTTTCCTAGGCAGGCTACGCTTTGTATCACCGCTTTCCAGAATACGCACACAGCTGAAAACCTCTTACGGCAACTGAGGAAGATCATCGCGGAATGGCTTACCCCAATTGGACTCTCCTGTGGATTTGTGGCATCGGACAACGCCAGCAATATTGTGTGTGCATTAAATATGGGCAAATTCCAGCACGTCCCATGTTTTGCACATACCTTGAATTTGGTGGTGCAGAATTTTTTAAAAAACGACAGGGGCGTGCAAGAGATGCTGTCGGTGGCCAGAAAAATTGCGGGACACTTTCGGCGTACAGGCACCACGTACAGAAGACTGGAGCACCACCAAAAACTACTGAACCTGCCCTGCCATCATCTGAAGCAAGAAGTGGTAACGAGGTGGAATTCAACCCTCTATATGCTTCAGAGGTTGGAGGAGCAGCAAAAGGCCATTCAAGCCTATACAATTGAGCACGATATAGGAGATGGAATGCACCTGTCTCAAGTGCAGTGGAGAATGATTTCAACGTTGTGCAAGGTTCTGATGCCCTTTGAACTTGCCACACGTGAAGTCAGTTCAGACACTGCCAGCCTGAGTCAGGTCATTCCCCTCATCAGGCTTTTGCAGAAGAAGCTGGAGGCATTGAAGAAGGAGCTAACACGGAGCGATTCCGCTAGGCATGTGGGACTTGTGGATGCAGCCCTTAATTCGCTTAACAAGGATTCACGGGTGGTCAATCTGTTGAAATCAGAGCACTACATTTTGGCCACCGTGCTCGATCCTAGATTTAAAGCCTACCTTGGATCTCTCTTTCCGGCAGACACAGGTCTGCTGGGGTTGAAAGACCTGCTGGTGACAAAATTGTCAAGTCAAGCGGAACGCGACCTGTCAACATCTCCTCCTTCACATTCTCCCGCAACTGGGGGTGCGAGGAAAAGGCTCAGAATTCCGAGCCCACCCGCTGGCGGTGATGCAGGGCAGTCTGGAGCGACTGCTGATGCTGACATCTGGTCCGGACTGAAGGACCTGACAACGATTACGGACATGTCGTCTACTGTCACTGCATATGATTCTCTCAACATTGATAGAATGGTGGAGGATTATATGAGTGACCGCATCCAAGTAGGCACGTCACACAGTCCGTACTTATACTGGCAGGAAAAAGAGGCAATTTGGAGGCCCTTGCACAAACTGGCTTTATTCTACCTAAGTTGCCCTCCCACAAGTGTGTACTCCGAAAGAGTGTTTAGTGCCGCCGCTCACCTTGTCAGCAATCGGCGTACGAGGTTACATCCAGAAAATGTGGAGAAGATGATGTTCATTAAAATGAATTATAATCAATTCCTCCACGGAGACATTGACCAGCAGCAATTGCCTCCACAAAGTACACAGGGAGCTGAGATGGTGGATTCCAGTGGGGACGAATTGATAATCTGTGAGGAGGGGGATGTACACGGTGATATATCGGAGGGTGAAGATGAGGTGGACATCTTGCCTCTGTAGAGCCAGTTTGTGCAAGGAGAGATTAATTGCTTCTTTTTTGGGGGGGGTCCAAACCAACCCGTCATATCAGTCACAGTCGTGTGGCAGACCCTGTCACTGAAATGATGGGTTGGTTAAAGTGTGCATGTCCTGTTTTGTTTATACAACATAAGGGTGGGTGGGAGGGCCCAAGGATAATTCCATCTTGCACCTCTTTTTTCTTTTCTTTTTCTTTGCATCATGTGCTGATTGGGGAGGGTTTTTTGGAAGGGACATCCTGCGTGACACTGCAGTGCCACTCCTAGATGGGCCCGGTGTTTGTGTCGGCCACTAGGGTCGCTAATCTTACTCACACAGCTACCTCATTGCGCCTCTTTTTTTCTTTGCGTCATGTGCTGTTTGGGGAGGGTTTTTTGGAAGGGACATCCTGCGTGACACTGCAGTGCCACTCCTAGATGTGCCCGGTGTTTGTGTCGGCCACTAGGGTCGCTAATCTTACTCACACAGTCAGCTACCTCATTGCGCCTCTTTTTTTCTTTGCGTCATGTGCTGTTTGGGGAGGGTTTTTTGGAAGGGCCATCCTGCGTGACACTGCAGTGCCACTCCTAGATGGGCCCGGTGTTTGTGTCGGCCACTAGGGTCGCTAATCTTACTCACACAGCTACCTCATTGCGCCTCTTTTTTTCTTTGCGTCATGTGCTGTTTGGGGAGGGTTTTTTGGAAGGGACATCCTGCGTGACACTGCAGTGCCACTCCTAGATGGGCCCGGTGTTTGTGTCGGCCACTAGGGTCGCTTATCTTACTCACACAGCGACCTCGGTGCAAATTTTAGGACTAAAAATAATATTGTGAGGTGTGAGGTATTCAGAATAGACTGAAAATGAGTGTAAATTATGGTTTTTGAGGTTAATAATACTTTGGGATCAAAATGACCCCCAAATTCTATGATTTAAGCTGTTTTTTAGTGTTTTTGGAAAAAAACACCCGAATCCAAAACACACCCGAATCCGACAAAAATAATTCGGTGAGGTTTTGCCAAAACGCGTTCGAACCCAAAACACGGCCGCGGAACCGAACCCAAAACCAAAACACAAAACCCGAAAAATTTCAGGCGCTCATCTCTAATATATATATATATATATATACACACTGCTCAAAAAAATAAAGGGAACACTAAAATAACACATCCTAGAACTGAATGAATGAAATACTCTTATTGAATACTTTGTTCTTTACATAGTTGAATGTGCTGACAACAAAATCACACAAAAATTATCAATGGAAATCTAATTTATTAACCCATGGAGGTCTGGATTTGGAGTCACACTCAAAATTAAAGTGGAAAAACACACTACAGGCTGATCCAACTTTGATGTAATGTCCTTAAAACAAGTCAAAATGAGGCTCAGTAGTGTGTGTGGCCTCCACGTGCCTGTATGACCTCCCTATAATGCCTGGGCATGCTCCTGATGAGGTGGCGGATGGTCTCCTGAGGGATCTCCTCCCAGACCGCCAACTCCTGGACAGTCTGTGGTGCAACGTGGCGTTGGTGGATGGAGCGAGACATGATGTCCCAGATGTGCTCAATTGGATTCAGGTCTGGGGAATTGGCGGGCCAGTCCATAGCATCAATGCCTTCGTCTTGCAGGAACTGCTGACACACTCCAGCCACATGAGGTCTAGCACTGTCTTGCATTAGGAGGAACCCAGGGCCAACCGAACCAGCATATGGTCTCACAAGGGGTCTGAGGATCTCATCTCGGTACCTTATGGCAGTCAGGCTACCTCTGGTGAGCACATGGAGGGCTGTGCAGCCCCCCAAAGAAATGCCAACCCACACCATTGCTGACCCACTGCCAAACCGGTCATGCTGGAGGATGTTGCAGGCAGCAGAACGTTCTACTTGGCGTCTCCAGACTCTGTCACGTCTGTCACATGTGCTCAGTGAGAACCTGCTTTCATCTGTGAAGAGCACAGGGCGCCAGTGGCGAATTTGCCAATCTTGGTGTTCTTTGGCAAATGTCCTGCACGGTGTTGGGCTGTAAGTACAACCCCCACCTGTGGACGTCGGGCCCTCATACCACCCTCATGGAGTCTGTTTCTGATCGTTTGAGTAGACACATGCACATTTGTGGCTTGCTGGAGGTCATTTTGCAGGGCTCTGGCAGTGCTCCTCCTGTTCCTCCTTGCACAAAGGCGGAGGTAGCGGTCCTGCTGCTGGGTTGTTGCCCTCCTACGGCCTCCTCCACATCTCCTGATGTACTGGCCTGTCTCCTGGTAGCGCCTCCATGCTCTGGACACTACGCTGACAGACACAGCAAACCTTCTTGCCACAGCTCGCATTGATGTGCCATCCTGGATGAGCTGCACTACCTGAGCCACTTGTGTGGGTTGTAGACTCCATCTCATGCTACCACTAGAGTGTAAGCACCACCAGCTTTCAAAAGTGACCAAAACATCAGCCAGAAAGCATGGGAGCTGAGAAGTGGTCTGTGGTCACCACCTGCAGAGCAACTCCTTTATTGGAGGTGTCTTGCTAATTGCCTATAATTTCCACCGATGTCTATTCCATTTGCACAACAGCATGTGAAACTGATTGTCAATCAGTGTTGCTTCCTAAGTGGACAGTTTGATTTCACAGAAGTGTGATTGACTTGGAGTTACATTGTGTTGTTTAAGTGTTCCCTTTATTTTTTTGAGCTGTGTGTGTGTATGTATGTGTGTATATATATATATATATATATATATATATATATATATTAATATATAAATAAATAGTATTTGTATTCGGCACTCATGAAATAAACATCACAGTCAGCTCTTTTTTGAGCAGTGTATATATAGCAAATCCAATGTAGGCACTCTGTCTTATTTAAAAGAATGTTTCGGGGATACGGGATCATTTCGGGGATATGGGATGGCGTTCCGGAAGCAACTCCCAACTGGCCAACGGAAACTGATGCAACCCAGCATTATGTGTGCTGCTCGTGTATGTAAGGAACGTTGTATGTATGAAGCCTGACGAAGGTAAATAAATCCTTAAACGTTGCTGTAAATTGTTGACTCCAGAGGTGTTTCTTTTAAATAAGACCGAGTGCTTAAATTGGATTTGCTGTATTGTTTGACTACGGTACCGTGGCAATATTCCTGATGGAGGAGGGTGCCGGTCCATTGGACTCATATATATATATATATATATATAGCGTCCTGTCGGCGGCACTCCGGTATCACAAAGACACAACAGCAGGTTTGCAGAAATAACAACGTTTCGAAGCTTTAATCACTCCGTCTTCAGGTTATACAAATGTTAAACACCACATACCTTTTATCCCCTCCCAATGTGCAAAGAGCCCCAGCGTGGACCCGGCGTTCCGACGCCCGCTAATGACGTCATCCCGCCATCCCACCTGCCGAAGGCATTACTTTAATGAATGTGACTGTAATACCATATAAAAACATCTACAAACGAATACATAACATACATAAAATTAAAAACAAATGTAGCACAGGCACAGATGCAGTGAATATATGTGGATAATCCAATTTCAAAGATAACATGCATAGCTGAAATATCAAACATTATTTACCCAAACACTATACGTTCCTACCACAGAAAAACATCTGGTTTACTTATAGAAAACAGTGTAGTCCCAGAGTCTCATTGAGACCCCTGGGTGCCAATGTTTGAAGCTCATAAATCCACTTGGATTCTCTTTGCAGTAACTGCAATGACCTATTCCCCCCTCTAATATTGGCCGGTACATGATCGATAATAATATATTTTAAACATGCTACACTATGTCTTGCCAATGCAAAATGACGTGCCACCGGTTGATCGCTTGTGCCATTTAATATGGCCTTTCTAATGGCCAATTTGTGATTGGCCATCCGTTCCCTCAATGTGCAGTCAGTTTTCCCGACATAGTGTAAGCCACAAGGGCAACTAATCAGGTAGATAATATATTTAGTCGTGCACGTCAATCTAAAATTGATAGTGTATTTCTTACCACTAAAGGGATGATTGAATGTACTCCCCGTTAAAAGTGATCTGCACGTGGTGCAATTCAAACACCTGAAACACCCTTTGCGTAAGGACAGAAACATGTTCTGTTCACTTTGTGTAGAAGATAACCCCGTGATGTCTGTTTTAACCACCCAGTCACGCAAGTTTCTACCTCTTGTATATGTTGGCATAATAGAGGTCTCAGAGAGGTTCAAATCCTTGTCGGACTGTATCATGGGCCATAAAGATTTAGCGGCCTTTGAGATCACCCCACTTTTAGTGTTGAAGTGATTCACCCAAGGGAAACGGTAATTAATTGTTTTCTTTTGTTTCTGTGAAAGCAACAGTTGCCTATCCATATTAAGTGCTTTCTGTTTTGCCACTAATAATTTCTCAAGAGGGTATCCCCTCTGTCTGAATTTGATGATCATATCGTCAATCTGGGCAACAGCATCATCTTTGTTACTACAAATTCTCACAGCTCGTAGGAACTGTGAGTATGGTAACCCATATTTTGATGAAAGGGGGTGAAAACTTGAGAAGTGGAGTAGCGTGTTACGATCTGTATTTTTATAATAAAGATCAGTAGATATAATACCATTCTTACATTTCACCAATACATCCAAAAACTTGACACTCTCCCTACTCATCTCACACGTAAATTTAATGGGGTGTCCTGATTGGTTATGTAAATTAATAACATCACTTAATTTCTCCTCAGCTCCTGCCCAGATAACAAAGACGTCATCGATGTAATGTAAATACAAAATGATGGCTTCAGAGACAAAGGCCCTATCAAAAAAAAATTCTTGCTCCACCATAAACATATATGCATTAGCATACGACGGGGCCACAGGGGACCCCATCGCACACCCAGACGTTTGCAGAAAAAATCTGCCGTCAAATAAAAAGTAATTATGCGTGAGGGTAATGGCTAGCAGATCAATTACAAAATCCACATCAGGCCCATTATATAGGGGATTACCCATGATTAATTTACGTACTGCTTGTAACCCCGCCTCATTGGGAATCACTGTATACAAGCTGGCAATATCTATACTGCATAACACACTGTTACACGGAATATTCCCGAGATTTTGTAAATGCTTAATGAAGGAGGTCGTATCTAATAAATATCTGTCCCTGTTCACTATACATGGTTGTAACAGAGAATCAAGGTAAGTAGCAACATTCTGAAACAGCCCATTACGGGCAGCAATAATCGGGCGTCCCGGCGGATTATCGAGCCGTTTATGTATCTTCGGTAATGAATACAACAAAGGAACCATAGGATGTTCCACAATTAATGCTTTCATTAAGGAATTAGAAATAATCCCTGCATCTACAGCCCTCTGTAATTTATCATGCAAACTTTGAGCAAATATGTCAGTGGGATCACCCTTCAAAGCTTCGAAACGTTGTTATTTCTGCAAACCTGCTGTTGTGTCTTTGTGATACCGAAGTGCCGCCGACAGGACGCTATATATGACCCGCTGCCATACGGGTTTAGGAAGGCACCGGACAGTTATTTTTGCATTTGGGAGTGCTGCCGAAATCCCTTGCATATGTGGACAGGCTTGCTGGCAGGTAGCAGCATGTCCATGGCTTAAGCACCCACGCTTGTTAAATTCATTCCCTCTTTCAGTGTGCTTCACTTGTTTGTCAGCCTACAATGGCTGAATCGGTTGTGTCGGCAGGCACAGATGCAGTTGAGCATGTGAACCTAGCACTCCTTACACAGGGAACGACTCTTACCTTCTCTGAAGCAGAGGCTGAAGCTATCTTACGTGACCGTGGGCTCAACGATGATATTGAGGTACAATCTGCAGACATGTTATATCGGGACTGGCTTAAATTAAAACAAAAGGAGATTGATTATCTTTACCACGGGATAACCTTGAGCGATTACTACAAAGAAAAACGCATACCACGTGGTTTTAGAATTCGTAATGCCCCGACCATCGGGCGATACAATACGATGGATTGCAATCCTTAATAAGTGCAGTTTCGATCTTCTTTTACTCGTCATTGAGGAATCAACACGTGAATTGACGATTGCTAGCGAGAAGATAACTGCTTTTGAACAGAAACATAAGGAAACCATCATAAGTGATACACGTTGTAATTGGCTTGAGAAATTGGAAAATCAAATCTCAGTATATCGGAAAGAATTAATCCAATTCAAACGCAATAAATTGGCCAAGGTCAATGCCGATTACGAACAAAATCGTGTATACCTATGGGCCTGCGGGACACGCAATGACCGACAACGGTACTTTCGACCACGAAATAACAAACAACTCTGGCAATCAGATTCATCGGCGGATAGGAACACCAACAGCGATTCAGATATTATCTCTGATGCTACCACATCTTCCACCAGGTCCCCTTTGGGAGCACGGATCCGGGATATAAGCGCCGACAAAGGCGGTGGATGCGCCGAGGTGGTCAGTTGATGGTGGGAACTTTCTGCCCTGCGGTTGACCTAAAGTGACGTCACCGCTGAGCAGAAAGTTCCCACCATTGGTTACAATGGAGCGCATAGGCGCTACATTGTAACACTGCCGTGTGCCACCTGTCACTCAGTACAGGAGCACACAGCCGATCAGGAGAGTGCTACAACGTGGCGCTCCCTGATTGGCTGAAGAAACCCACTTAGACATCAGTCATAGTGGGTTTCTGGCATTCGGGGAAAGGAGTCCCATGTGAAAACATGGGGCCCCTTTCAGTTCGTGGCTCGGCTTTCCGTTTTCTTATTTTATGCAAGTACCTGGATTACAAATGGATGCCCCGAGGAGCCTGGGACCCGCGATCTGGTGAGTAGAATTTATTCAACAGGTACCCCTTGGATTCTACTGGAGAAGAGGACCGACCTGCGTGTGAACATAAGGTAAGTATGTATGTATGTTTGTGTGCATGTATGTAATAAATCTTTACTTTCACGGTGTGTGTGTCTTGTCTTTTTTTGGGTATTTTTTTAGTAGTAGTACTACAGGTACCAGCGGGCCCGTTTTTCCGTCGCATGCTGGTACTTGTGGTTCTCCAAGTACCAGCATGCGGGGGAGGCTTGCTGGGCCTTGTAGTACTGCTACTAAAAACAATATCTTTTCATTATCACAAAAGGCTATCAGCCTCCCCATCCGCAGCCCATTGGATGGGGGGGACAGCCTCGGGCTTCACCCCTGGCCCTTGGGTGGCTGGGGGGGGGGGACCCCTTGATTGAAGGGGTCCCCACTCCCCCAGGGTACCCCGGCCAGGGGTGACTAGTTGGATTTTTGATGCCACGGCCGCAGGGCACTATATCAAAGTGACCCCCGGCTGTGGCATTATCTGTCCAGCTAGTGGAGCCCGGTGCTGGTTTTAAAAATACGGGGGACCCCTACTCTTTTTGTCCCCCGTATTTTTGGAACCAGGACCAGGCGCAGAGCCCGATGCTGGTTGCTTAAATATGGGGGAACCCCTGTCATTTTTTTCCCCATATTTCTGCAACCAGGATCGGCTCAAAGAGCCAGAGGCTGGTTATGCTTAGGAGGGGGGACCCCACGCAATTTTTTTTAAGGATTTTACAGTGTTTAATTTAAAAAAAAAAAAAAAAATGAACCCTAGCACGGATCACACAGATCCGGCCGAGATTCATTGTAAAAAAGTCGGCAGTGTTTTGCTAATCACTGCCGTAAAAATAAAAATAAAAACACGAATGACATCGACATCGGAACAAAAGAAAAACCCGAATACGGCAGCTTAGTAAATCCGTCGTAACAAATTCAAAAAGTTGCAGTTTTACACTTTCGATGTCATTCGTGATTGAACTTTGACCTGAAACGGGAAAATACGAATGTTAGTAAATTTACCCCTATGTCGGGAAAACTGACTGCACATTGAGGGAACGGATGGCCAATCACAAATTGGCCATTAGAAAGGCCATATTAAATGGCACAAGCGATCAACCGGTGGCACGTCATTTTGCATTGGCAAGACATAGTGTAGCATGTTTAAAATATATTATTATCGATCATGTACCGGACAATATTAGAGGGGGGAATAGGTCATTGCAGTTACTGCAAAGAGAATCCAAGTGGATTTATGAGCTTCAAACATTGGCACCCAGGGGTCTCAATGAGACTCTGGGACTACACTGTTTTCTATAAGTAAACCAGATGTTTTTCTGTGGTAGGAACGTATAGTGTTTGGGTAAATAATGTTTGATATTTCAGCTATGCATGTTATCTTTGAAATTGGATTATCCACATATATTCACTGCATCTGTGCCTGTGCTACATTTGTTTTTAATTTTATGTATGTTATGTATTCGTTTGTAGATGTTTTTATATGGTATTACAGTCACATTCATTAAAGTAATGCCTTCGGCAGGTGGGATGGCGGGATGATGTCATTAGCGGGCGTCGGAACGCCGGGTCCACGCTGGGGCTCTTTGCACATTGGGAGGGGATAAAAGGTATGTGGTGTTTAACATTTGTATAACCTGAAGACGGAGTGATTAAAGCTTCGAAACGTTGTTATTTCTGCAAACCTGCAGTGCCGCCGACAGGACGCTATATATGACCCGCTGCCATACGGGTTTAGGAAGGCACCGGACAGTTATTTTTGCATTTGGGAGTGCTGCCGAAATCCCTTGTATATATATATATATATATATATATATATATATATATATATATATAATTAATACATATATATATATACTATATATATCTATATACATACATATACATACATATGTACATAGCACACAAATTGATACATACACAAAATAAATATATATATATATATATATATATACACACACATAGTACACACATTCATACATACACAAACAAACAAACAAACAAACAAACACATATACATACATAGGCACACATACATACAGTACCTACAAATACATACAGTACATTCAGAATACATATATGGTGGTATACATACAGGGCCGGAGCTTCCACTAGGCAGCTTTAGGCAGCTGCCTAGGGGCGCCGGATCCTGAGGGGGCGCCTGCTACAGCTGCCTGAAAAAGGTAGCATGGTCCTACCTCACAGTCGCCGCAATCCCCCCGGCACTCGTATCTTACAGTAGTCGCAACTGGCAAGCTCCCGTATTGCAGCCTCCAGCTCCGCCTCTACCTGGCACAAGAAGTTTCTTTGACAGCTCCTGGAGTCCTGGCTGGGGGTGACATGAGGCGCTGCTCTTCATTGCAGGCTCTTTTGCAGACTACTCAGTCCCAACTCTGCATCGCATCCCGCAGGTATGGTGGCTGCACAGTGCACTCTCTGCATTTGATAAGGAAAGAGGGGGAGAGCAGCAGAGCAGCAGTCTGGGGAGGGGGGGGGGGGGGGAGGGGCAGCAGGCATGCACACAGTCTGGGGGGGGGGATGAGCAGCAGCACGCACACAGATGTGGAGGAGATAGAACAGCAGACATTCAACAGAGTGGGGGGGGGGGGTGAGAGCTGCAGGCACCCACACAGACTGGGGAGATGGGGAGAAGAGAGCAGCCATGCAACAGACTGGGGATGGGGGAGAGCAGCAGCATGTCTTTTACCTGAAGGGCGAGTAGGGGGAAGGGGCAGTAGGCAGAAGTTTTGCCTAGGGTGCCGAGAAACCTTGCACCGGCCCTGTATACATACCACCAGGGTAGCCCTCTAGTTACCCTTCCACCAGGGGCTGGGAGGCTGAAGTAGCAGACTGGCGGTCCTGTGAGGAGGGAGGGAGCTGCTGCAGCTGAGCACGCACAGCCAGCAGCTTCCCCCGCCATGACTACCCGCCATGTTTAGGCTTACAGCCGTCGCAGCCCTCCCCAGAAACGGTCCAGACACTCCTGCGTTGTGTGGACCGCGCCCCTAAAACGCCGCCGCTATGCCCCCTCCCTTCGCACGAACGCCTGTGCTTGTCAATCACTATAGAAAGATAGTCGCGCACTATAGAAAGAGTCAGCATGCGAACGCATGTGGCTGCGTTCCATGCTGAATCGGACCCTCAGTCCCGGTATTACAGTTTCTGAGGACTTGTCAGGCTGCAAGGAATGTGGTATTCTACGTGTCAACCAGTTTCAGTCAGTTTAAAATAATAGTACTGACATATAATGGCACTTATTTCACAGCAGGCACTGAGCACCGTGCAGTTGTTGTTTGTTCCTGCCAGGTAACTGCAGACATACGCACATACATACAGTAGCTTATATCTCTCTCTTGTCAGTTCTTTACAGCAAATGTCCTAAAACCTCAGTGATTATACATCATTCTCCATCTCTCATGCAAGACTGGATTAATACTGTAAATTCCCCCACACACACTTCGTGAATATTACTTAGTGTTTTTTTTTTTTTCTGGGAAGTGTAAATGGAAACACTTTGAAATTTCTTTTAAGAATCACAGCTGGATAAATGGCGTGATTGGCATTGTGGAACTCAAGGGAAATGGCCAACAGTGTCTGTTGCTATGGTTACCAGTCCCAGAGAAAAACGGAAATGCTTTAGGGTGGGGAAGACAGACGTAGATAACCCACTCTGTTTGTTTCAACCACTGCTTCATACTGAATAGTAATCATTGTCTGAACTTGTAATTAGAATTTACTATTGCTCCAAAAATGTTTCAAAAATTATGGTTTTTCAGTATAAACATAAATTCCAAATTTACACAGAAATGCATTTTTTCTTTTTAATGGTATGGAAACTAATTAACATGGTTAATTGTGGCATTACTTTTTCTCATATTAGTTAAAACACCTCTAAACCAAGGGTGGTTCACAGCAAAATTTGTGGGATGGCACTTCTGAGGATCCCGAGGTGGAAAATCAAATTTAGATGTAATTAAGATTATAGTGAAACAAACATACATTTCTGCAACACCATACTGATCAATAAAATCCACAGATTATTTTTATTTACTGAACGCAGGGACAAACATAGGATTCGCAAATGGGGAGATCATGTGCTATATGCTTTCATTTACACTTCTGCTGTAGTACTACCAGTAGCGGATCTTGCCACGGGCAAGCAGGACTTTTGCCCGGGGCGCCGCCTTCTGGATGGCGCCGCATCATGGCAAGATCCGCTACTGTGCCCCCCGCTGTGTCCGCTGTGTCCCCCGTTGTGAAGGGAACTAGATGCTACTCGTCTAGTTTCCCTTCATGGAGAGGACCTTTGCTGTGCGGTGTGGGACTGACACAGACGCTAGGGGTCATAATTGACCTCTAGTGTCTATCTGTCCCATAGATCCGAGGAGAGGAGTGGTGCCGGCGGAGGTCTGCAGTGGTCGGGAATCAGGAGCGGGGATAGTAAGTATTAATTTTTTTTTGGGTGTAAGCGCCGCTACTCCTACAGGGGCCACAAATGGGGGCACAACTCTACAGGGGGCGTAACTGACCACGCCCCCTGTATGAAGCCACGCCCCTATTTTCCGACTCGGGTCGCCAAAAGGGCTAGAACCGGCCCTGAGTACTACTACTCCTGTTGATGTGCTAATATTACTTTAGACCAGTGTTTCCCAACCTCGGCACACTAACAGTCCTGGTTTTAGTGATATCCAGGCTTGAACACAGGTGACTTAATTAGTAGCTCAGTTATTTTAATTTAACCATGTGTGCTGAAGCCTGGATATCACTAAAGCCTGCACTGTTGGTGTGCCTTGAGGACCGCTGTCAGAAATGCCTGCTTTAGACCTTGCTTCATACACATTGCTGAACAGTATTCATGAGTGAGTGGGTCCTTTCTAGGTACTCAGAACTACCCCCCCCCCCCCTAATGTACGTCATCCAATTGAACGTTTTTGTTTTATGTCTATATGAAACATACATAATCTTTTATATGTAAGAAAAAAGGTGCCCCTATTCATACGCGCACACAGGGGGGGTTTCCGAGTACCTAGAAACCCCCCCTGGCCGCTGATCGTTTTTTTTTTGTGTATACAGTGTGAGGTACTGACAGGCAGCAGCAGCTCCATCCTTACACAGAGACGCTTGCTGCTTGGTGCCTGTAGACGGAGCTGCAGTGACAGCGCAGCACACAGCTCCTCTCAGGAGGTACTGTACGTGTACGTGAGGTGAAAGAGAAGAAGGCTGGTGACGATGAGGGCACTGGGTAGGCAGTGGATGTGTCCAATACTCTTACTGAATCCAGGTGGGTGTTAGATACTCTATGTTGGGATTGAAGGAGAGGTCGGTGGTGTGTAATAAAATAGGCTGGCTGGGGGGGGGGGGATGGTAATGGAAGGCTGTAGTTACTTATAATGGTGTGTGTGTGTGTATGCAAAGCATGCTATATGCATGTATAGTGTGTGTGTATGTATACTATGAATGCATGTATACTGTGTATGTATGCTATGCGTATGTATACTGCGTATGCATGTATACAGTGTGTATGTATGCTGCGTGCATGTATAGTCTGTGTGTGTGTGTGTGTGTGTGTGTGTGTGTGTGTTTGTATGTATGCTGTGTGCATGTATACTATGTATGTATATATGTGTGCTGTATTGTGTGTGTGTGTGTGTGTGTGTGTGTGTGTGTGTGTGTGTGTGTGTGTGTGTGTGTGTGTGTGTGTGTGCGCATGTATGCTGTGTCCATGTATACTATGTGTGTATGTTTGTATGCTACTGTATGTGTATGTACGGTGGTCCGGCACTCCTCTGACATTCAAAATAATACTCGAGTGCCCTCTGTAAATAATTATAATCCCAATAAAAAAGGCAGGTGCACTCAGATTTTACAAAAAAACTGTAATGATGCAAAGTCACAGCATATATCCACGTTTCGGGGGCCCGTTGCCCTGACATGTTGATATGCTGTGACTTTGCATCATTACAGTTTTTGGTAAAATCTGAGTGCACCTGCCTTTTTTACTGGGATTATATACAGTATATTCATACACAGGACATGTATACCCACCCACACATATACGTATACAAACACATGAATACATACATGTACGGAAACCCCCCCATGGAAATCCTGCGTTTGCCACTGCCTTTTCTCCCTACACTTGGGAGAGATTAATATATCTAATTGTGTCAGATACAGTCACTCTTGGGAAACCTCCTCCTCAGATCCTCTGCACTTGTCTGGATAGCTGCAGATCTTGGAGGGGCGAAGGCTACCCCCTACTTACTGTGCTTGTGCTAGATAGACATTTAGTAGAAGTTTATATAGATATCTCTCTGTGTCTCTCTCCATGGTGTGATACCTTTTACCGGTGGTTGGTATGCCAGTGGTCAAAAGACCAAACGCAGCATCCTGAAGGAGAGAATCCCGACAGGGGGTAGGTAAGTAAACTTACCTTCCCCCAATACCCTGCTCACTCTCCTTCCCCCGCAGCCTAACCCTAACCCTCCCACCCAAGCAGCCTACACTGCACACACTGCACCCATATATTATACTTACCCCTCTGGATTCCTGCGACGGCGGCCCTGCACTGCGGACAGAAATCACTTGGAAAATGACCATTAAAAAACGCAGCAGTCATTTCCGAGTGATTTGCGCATGCACACTGGAGATGTCCCCAGGAACAAGGCCAGGGCACCATGTTCCCAGAGACCTGCGCATGCACATGGGTCCCCTTCCTCTCTTAAAATGCCCCTGCCATATGCTACATGATATTATGAGCGATTTGGCTGTCTCCAATGGTTCAGGACGACAAATCATTCATATTAGTACTGATCGTTCAGTGTTTATGAACTGCTGCAGGGAAGATCTGAAGCTATCGTTAACATGGGAGGAAATTGTATGATCGGCAGTCAGGAGACTGCCGGTCACAATACCGATGCCAGAATCCAGCTACCTTACAGTCCCCAACAGGGACTGTTCCCACTTGTGGGTGTCCACAACACCCATAGAGTTTACTGAGCCCGCAAGGGACTTTGCTCCGCTAGCGCCCCCCACCGCCCATCTGCAAGTCAGGATTTCGGCATCAATATGGGGACTGGTGGTCTCCTGACCGCCGGTCACGCATACCCAACCCGTTAACGCCAGCATGCTCCTGGATGTGGCCACTCCTCAGATCTTTTTTTTTTTATAATCTGTGTTTATTCAAGAAAATACAGACATAAATCGGTACAAAATCAAAGGGGAAAAAAGGACAGCATCAAACATATAAAGAGTAACAGTATGCAACCGCATACATCAGCGCATATAAAATCAAATCGATGTGTTCAACATCACATAAATCTGTATTAAAACATTTCAAACCAAGTAGGAAAAAGAAAGAAAAAGAGAGAGAACAAGAGAAAAAAAGAAGAAAGGGAAGCAAAACCCAGAGCTGAGAATGTATAAAGACATCTAATACTCAGTAACAAATTGACAACCTCATTGTTTCAAGGAAGAAATATCATTCTGATAGGTCACAGTGGATTTATATTCCATCCAGGGCGACCATGTAGCTATAAACTCAGTTAGTCTATCTCTGGAATTCAGGAGAATATCCTCCATATTCATATAGTAATATAGTCTGGAAAACCAGGCATTCCGGGAAGGGGAACTGTCGGATTTCCACAAAGTAGGGATCACTGCACAGGCAGCATTACTAAGATGTCTCAGTAGCGATTTTTTAGAAGCGGACACCGGTATAGAAGAATGGTTTAATAGCCAAAAAGCTGGGTCAGAGGGGACCGGGGCATGGAGGACATCTCCCGAGACAGATATAACATCATTCAAAAAACTTTAATGAGGAGGCAAGTCCACCAAATGTGCAGTAAAGAGCCTAAAGCCTTATAGCATCTCCAACAAGCAGGGGACGTAGATGGGGAGATAGCGTGAAGAAGAGAGGGGTGCCTGTACCATCTCATCAGAATTTTGTATTGTGTTTCTCTTATTTGCATACAAATAGAACTTCCATGTGTCTTGAGAAAAATATATTCCCACTCCCTATCTGAAAGGGAAAGATTTAAGTCGCGTTCCCATTTTTGAGTAAAGAGAAGGGGGATTGGGAGTCTGGCATTAGTAACAGTTTGTATAGGGAAGATATAGTATGTCTAGATTGCATAGGTACTACAAACATCTTTTCGAACAGAGTCAGTACTTGTAAGTACTTCCAGAAGTCAGCTTGTGGAACATCCCATTTCGCCCGTATATCTGAAAATTGCTTAACCCCAGATGGTTGTGCCAACTGACCTACTCTAAAGAGACCCTCTAAGGCCCAGTTCCGATAGGAGGAGAGGGTAAGGTCGGGTGCAAAGGTAGGGTTACCCAAAAAGGAGGTGATGGGGCCAAAATCTGAAGAAACACTTGGTCTCCGTCGTAACCATTTCCAAAAGGAAAGAGTAGGGGAGATAGTTGGGTGAGGGCTTGGGAGCTTGGGTAGGATCAGGAGCCATGGGAAAATTTCAGGAAATTGTTGGACATACAAGCCCTCCAAGACCACCCATTCTTTGACTTCCCGGTGCCTGGTCCAGTCCAGGATCCTGCTAAACAGAATTGCATGATAGTACATTTTTATATCTGGAAGTTGGAATCCGCCCTGACGAGGCGAGCGCGACAAAATGGATCTATTAATCCTAGGTCTTTTTCAAAACCATATAAATTGTTGGCTCAGGGATTATATAGAGTGGAACCAAGCATCTGGGATTCGAATTGGTAATGTTTGGAGAACATAAAGTAATTTGGGTAGGGTATTCATCTTCACAATGTTATTTCTACCCAACCAGGATATATTATTATATTGCCATCTACAGTAGTTTTTTTTGACTGACTGGAGTAAAGGGAAAAAGTTCAGGGACAATAAACGCGTTAAGTCGCTGGGGAGTTGGCTCCCTAAATATGTTATATGGGAGTCCTTCCATATAAATGGGTAAGCGGTCTGTAAAAGCCTATTATATATCCTATATTAAACACTCTAAAAGGTTAATGAACACAGTACGCAATTGGCGTATGGAATACCGTAAGAGTACGCAAGTAGCGTACAAACGCGTGGCCGTGGACGAGACGCACGAGCGGCACGTTCGCTCACGGCTTAAAGCGTAAAGGCAAGCACGCTATAGGCTGCCGACTAACGTAATGATACGCTAGCAGCGTAGCGGACGCTCGAGACCACGAGGAGATCACGAGCGGCGCTGACGCTCACAGAGTTAAACCTTTGTAACAATATCATAAACAATGTACTTCAATTGTAAACCTTTGTGCAGTGATAAGGTGTAAATGCAACACAGTGTAACCTTGTTAGTTTAAAGCTGTATGAGCGATTCTTACACTCTGAGAACCCTTTAGCAATAATAAACACTCAAATACCGGTCTAAGGGTCTAACACCTTTTAAGGAAATGAATGAACGTTCAATCGCAAAAGAATACACAATACAAGTTATACACTACCAAACTAACATAAAATACCTAACCGAGTTACTACACGTTAAAATACAACAAAGACACAATTACATTTAAGGGGAAAGAGAGAGAGAATGGCTTACAACAAAATAGGAGATAAATATGGTTGCAGAGAACTTACGCACAAGGGGAACAATCGCAAGTGCCTTTCTGGATATCCAGCTCCCGATTATCAGTGATGAGAACCGTTGAGAAGAGTAGAGAGCTGGCCCAGATCGGCTTGTCTTTATATACACTTACACACAGTACAGTACAATGGTCCCTACATTCTTATTGTTCATTGGACACAGGAATCCGTCTCTGTATTATAACAAAAGGTCATAGGTTGGTTCATACAGGTGGGCTGTGACTATTTCAAACTGCTCAGGTGGGAGGGAAACTGGGTTTCCCGCCGCATGGATAATAAAGTGCAAATATAGTAAATGTCCATAAACTTCTTATGTCCATAACTATACGCATGAGCAAGTAATCCGCTTCAAACCAATACCGGAATATTGCTAATTATATTCTCTTCCGATGGATACTAAACACCACTGTGTAACCCCTGTCTGACCCTTCGTATCAAACAAAGAGGAATCTCTCTGTCCCCGAACATGCTATATTAACTAAACTTTCAGATTCTATCAAAGGGACCATAATCTACAAAATACATTATATGACTAAAATATGTTACGATTGAGTCGCCCGCTAGACGCACACAAACTCTACCGTAAATGCGCATACCGTGCGCCTGCGAGTGCACGCGACTGCGAGTATACGCACGCACGGGAGAGCTCATGCTCGTGCAGCGGGCACACGCATGAGGTGCATATATGGCAATGTGCAGCGTGATATTTTTCTGACTTTGACAGTCCACCCTTTGGCAGTCACCAATAACTGCCACCTCCTAAAACAGTTCAAAAAGAGAAAAATATATGTCATGTATAATACATTTCTATGATTGGGTAGGGGAGAAGAGGAGAAGGTGGGAAAACGGTATGACCTAGTGAGATAGTAGAAGTATGTGTGTATGAATCCATGTTTGAGGGGTCATGTATCATCGTGCCATACGTGTTTTAAATCAAGCTTCGAGGTATTGCGAAGTATACATTTGAATTCCTTCTTATCCCGTGGTACGGGTCTGTGGATGGGCTGTCAAACTTTACCGAGCTCTTTTCGGCTTTTGGTTGCAACAAAATGGGGGAGCACATTTTAGTTGATGATACATGAATGGGGGGATATGTGAGTGCTGATATCTGTGCCTATATTCCCTATCGACTATGTGTGTTATTACCTGAAGGTTGTAGAGATGAAGATAAGGAGCAATTATGGTAAATGCAGTCATAAACTATGTGAGTTTAATATACATTTGCCGATTGAGGTCTTGTCTTGTGTCTTGTCTTGTGTCGATGTACATGTTGACTGTAGTCTCCCGATGCTTTTGCTATAAACGGTGTGCAAAAAGCTTTTTCAATGTCCATAGACTTACAAAAAGTGTTGGGCTAGCGTAAAATTAAAGGTACTAGGGATATGGGGGGTCTATGGCATAGTCCATCAGTTGTCTGTGTAAAAGGTTGTCAAATTCTTCTTCCAAGCGGATGTCTTTGTACCTTGGAGGAAAACAAAGGAGAAACGGGTGAAAGAAACGGACCGTGGAATCACATTTTCATCACAACATTGTCTCTATCGTTGGGTCATAAACCAAATCAGTCGTTGTTATTACAGTATCTTCACTTCTTAAACTCATCACTCGGGCGCTACGTTTACACTTTGTTAAAACCCGAACGCATCTAAATATCAGACCGACCAATATGATGACACCCAGAATACACAAAAGAAATTTCCCTACATCCATGATAATACCTTGGGTCCATTCTCCTAAACCAGAGAACCAATTTCGTGGGTTCAACCATGACACCCAACCGGTCAGCTCATTACCCACAGCGGCATGGGTGAGATTGTGTTTCCTTCGGAACTCCCATTTTAATTGCAAAATGTCATCCATCTTTTGGTCTATGACCTCGGCCGGGTCCTCGGTGCTGTTTGTAATATATGTGCAGCACTTTATTCCATACTGAGTCGCTAGGGTAACACAATACCCGCCTGTCACAGCTGTGAGATAATTGAGAATCATCCTATGCTGAACCAGTTCTGTTTTATAAGCTTGGAGCTCCCTTCCGGTATACCTGAATGTGTCATCATACATTTCAGTGATATTGTCTAATAAATTTGCAAGAGCAGATATATATTTATAATTTATCACTCCTCTGGCGGTACGAGTGATATCTAACGCGATTAGGAATTGAATCCTGGTGGATTCATGGATCAGGTCAGAGGCCGGATGTTCTGTTCTTTCTATCAGGTGCCGTTTAACGATGTGTTCGTAATGAGTGTGAGTATAAGGAGCTTGGGCACTGCGGTGAATATCCTTCATTTTAGTGTGGGATACGGTCATTACCTCAGGCAGTACTTTTCCAATATAACATAACCCTTCTGAGTTTGGGGCAAGCCACTTATACGCCTTCCTCCCGCATATGAAATATGCATCATCGGGGAGAACATATGGGACGGAGTAGGACATAACCATATTACACATTTTCCATATGAAATCTCCTAACCCTAATTCTCCCATCTGTTTAGTACACGTATCAGTTTGTACGATATGTGCACAGTATCCTGGTGATACTTCTCCAACTCTCATGATCCTACTTCCTAGGGTATACCTATATCGGAAATATTTTCCACTACCGGCTATGTGGCGTATAAGTTCTGTATCTGTAGGCATTCTATCGGCTCTGTATGAAAAGGTCATGGTTTGGTTATTCCATGACACTTCCCAATTTCCCGGCTTTCGGGGATTGGAAATGTTAAAACATACTAGGGATCTATCCACATGATATTGGTGGAGCTTCAAACTAGGAGGACTGGAGATATTAAACCTCCTGTCCACCGGCCTCCCACCACTTAGCTCAAGTACCTCCCCTATAGTTAAAGGGAAGGGCACTAATCCTGATTTGCTATGACCTTGAGGTACTTGAGAGCATACCCAACAATCTGTCTGATTTAACACTTTACCCACTAAGGAGTGATAGTCACTCAATGGATGCCAATCCATGTGGATATTAAAACTGGATTGGCATTTCTTGATACACCCATCCTCAACTACACTGTCACAGAGTCTACAGATACAGTTCTCTTCAGCAATCAATCCTTCACAATTTCTTCTATTGTCAATGCTACCAGATCGTTTTCTGATACTCGCCTTTATTCGGTGATTATGTTGTTCTTGGAAATCTACGCCTCCATCTCTGTCATCAGAACCCATTCCAGAACCTCTCTCGACCTCCATGGTACTCTCGCCGGAACAGACTGCTCTGGTCAACATCATGGTCAACAGGAAAATCCGGATCACAGTATCTAGGGGCAAGTCCATCTTATAGGAGGAAATGGAGAAGAATGAGAAGGGGGAAAGAAATAATTGAGGGAGATGGGATGGGAAGTGGAGAAAAACAATAAAAGGGAACAGGGAATCGACAACTGCCTCCGATCTTATTATTCTCAATGCTCAGGTGCCGTCTCAGTCCTCCTGAAACAGACACTCCAGTGATACAACTTCCTCTACCGTCTGTTCTTTATCACGGGGCCTCTCTGGATCAGCAACCTTCTTACAATGGGACGAATGAACCCAAGTCTCTCTCTCGGCAACCTTCAATGCTGTCGTGCTAATCAATAAGACTTGGTATGGTCCTTCCCATCTGTCAATAAGGCAACCTGAGCGTAGAAAATTCCGTATCATTACATAATCCCCAGGTTCAATGTCATGACAATTACTATCTGGCAGATCAGGAATCACTAACTTCAAATTATCATTCTGATTCCTTAGTTGTTTACTCATCTTAACCAAATATTTTACAGTCACTTCATTTTTACACTTCAAATCATCCTGAGGGTTAATCATAACATGCGGTTGTCGACCGAACAGAATTTCAAAGGGGGACAGATTAAGAGGGGACCTGGGAGTGGTTCTGATGCTGTATAATACAATGGGCAAAGCTTCTGGCCATGTCAATCCTGTTTCTGCCATAACTTTGCTCAATTTATTTTTAATAGTGCTGTTCACTCTTTCTACCTTCGCACTCGCCTGGGGGCGGTACGGAGTGTGCAGCTTACTATCAATTCCCATCAACTTACACATTCCTTGAAAGACATCACCTGTAAAATGGGTACCCCTATCACTTTCAATTATTCTAGGGATACAGTATCTACACACAAATTCCTGTACAATTTTCTTAGCAGTAAACATTGCGGTATTTGTGGCCGCAGGGAATGCTTCGACCCAATTTGAAAACACATCTATACAAACTAGTACATACTTCAAATTTCGACAAGGGGGTAATTGTATGAAATCAATCTGTATTACCTGGAAAGGGCCGCCTGTAGGTGGGATATGAGATGGTTCTGTTGGTATTGCCTTTCCGATATTCTTCCTCAAGCAGGTGAGGCAAGTCATTGCCCTCTTTCCCGCATGGGAAGAAAATCCTGGGGCGCACCAATATGCTCTTACCAACTTGCACATCCCTTCCTTGCCTAGATGAGTCAGCCCATGTGCTGCTTCCGCTAAACTTGGAAGGTATGCTCTGGGTGCCACTGGTTTACCCTGCCCATCTGTCCAGAGTCCTGAGGACTCCTGGCCATATCCTTTTGCCCTCCAAACTGCCCTTTCCTGTGTGGAACACAAATTTTGCATTTCACACAATTTCTGTGTGTTGACGGTATTAAATACCATCAGTTGTGTAGTGTCTGTCTGTCTGGGGGTACCAGCTGCTAACTTAGCAGCTTCGTCTGCTCGGCTGTTACCAAGTGATACCGGGTCTTGGCTATATGTATGTGCTTTACACTTGATAACAGCCACTCTGTCAGGTTCCTGTATCGCTGTTAGAAGCCTTTTGATGTGGGCTGCATGCGCTACCGGTGTACCAGCTGCCGTCATGAAGTTTCTGAGGCGCCATAGGGCTCCGAAATCATGGACTACCCCGAAGGCGTATCTAGAGTCGGTATAGATATTGGCTGTTTTGCCCTTAGCCAATTCACATGCTCTGGTTAGGGCAACCAGTTCAGCAACCTGGGCTGAGTGAGGTGGGCCTAGCGGTTCTGCTTCTATGGTGCCTTGGTCATCTACGACTGCGTATCCAGTACACAAGTCTCCCGAGTCCGTCTGTCTGTGACAACTACCGTCAGTGTAGAAAGTAAGATCTACATCTTCCAGTGGGTTGTCACTGATGTCAGGCCTTGCCGTGAAATTTTGGGTCAAATATTCCATACAATCATGTGAGTCAGTGTCTGTACCAAATCCTCCTTCACCATCACTCTCATCCCCCACCCTTTGTGCCTGTCCAGGCACACCTGGGAGATACGTTGCTGGATTTAGTGCACTGCATCTCTTTATGGTGATGTTTACAGGGGCCATTAGTGCTACTTCCCACCTTGTAAACCGTGCGGATGAGACATGTCGGGTTTGGGCAGAATTTAGTAAGGCTGACACTGCATGAGGTGTATGGATTGTGAGGTTGTGTCCTAGCACTACATCTTCGCTTTTCGTTACTAGCAATGCTATCGCAGCGACACTTCGCAAGCATGTGGGGAGGGATCGCGCTACCGTATCTAGCTGAGCGCTGTAGTATGCTACCGGCCTGCTGGCATCACCGTGCTTTTGGGTTAGGACACCTGCCGCGCACCCAGCACTTTCTGTTCCGTACAGCTCAAAGGGTTTCCCATAGTCTGGCATACCTAATGCTGGTGCCTGCGTTAGGCACTGTTTAAGTCTCTCAAATGCCGTCTCGGATTCGTCTGTATGCGAAATCCGATCAGGTTTGTTTGATGAGACCATCTCCTGCAAAGGTAATGCTAGAATGGAAAAACCTGGGATCCAGTTACGGCAATACCCACACATTCCTAAAAATGTTCTGATCTGTTGCTGAGTTTGTGGCAGGGTCATGTCTCGAATTGCTTGAATTCTATCAGCGGTCAGGTGTCTCAGTCCTTGTGTCAGACAGTGTCCCAGATATTTTACTTTAGTTTGGCATAATTGCAACTTGTCTTTGGAAACCTTGTGTCCTGTGTCTGAAAGATGAAACAGGAGCTGTTTCGTATCTTTCAGGGACGTTTCCAGTGAATCTGAACATAGTAGTAAATCATCCACATATTGGATCAATACTGATCCACTCTCTGGTTGGAAAGACTGTAAACAATCATGCAAAGCCTGTGAAAATATACTTGGGCTGTCTATGAAACCTTGTGGTAATCGAGTCCATGTGTATTGGACTCCTCTGTATGTGAATGCAAACAAATATTGGCTGTCAGGGTGCAGAGGTACCGAGAAGAAGGCGGAGCAGAGGTCAATAACAGTGAAAAATTTCGCAGTGGGAGGGATTTGCATAAGGATGACAGCTGGATTTGGCACTACGGGGAACTGACTCTCAACTATTTTGTTAATCCCCCTTAGATCCTGCACTAGCCTGTAACCCCTCCCCCCACTCTTTTTCACAGGGAAGATGGGACTATTGGCAGTGCTGGATGTTCTTACCAGAATGCCCTGTTGTAGCAAGCGCTCTATTACGGGGTATACTCCTAACTCCACCTCTGGCTTCAGAGGGTATTGTGGGATTTTTGGAGCTATCCTACCATCTTTTACTTGCACAACGACTGGAGCTACGTTTGCCATTAATCCAGTGTCTTGTCCATCTTTAGTCCAAAGTGACTCCGGTATTTGGGATGTCATTTCTTCTACCTGGGATGAACTCCTATTTATCATAACGGTATGTGACATTAATTTTGATGGGGAGTCTAGCATGTCTCGTACTTCCTGAGCGTGATTCTCAGGTATGTCTAAGAATACACCTTCAGGAGTACGATAAATGACACACCCCATTTTACACAATAAATCTCTTCCCAGGAGATTAGTCGGTGCCGATGCAGCCAGCAAAAAGGAATGCTTGGTATGCAAGGGCCCTATTGTAATCTCTGCTGGTTTGCTAACAGGGTAGTGCTGTACTACTCCCGTTACTCCCATGGCTGGAATTGTTTTACCAGTGGTTCTCATGCCCACTGTCGAATTTATCACTGATTTGGCCGCCCCCATATCTTCAAGGAAATTTAATGATTTACCAGCTACATCAATTGTGATCTCGGGTTCACTTCCAAGACTTGCAATCAATTTCACTGGCTGCAGATTACAGGTGTGACCACACCCCTATTGGGTATGGTGACCTCCCTGAATCGCGCTGGCAGCAATTACTTGTGGTGGGGGTAGATGAGAACTATCAGAGATTTGCCAGTCTCTTCTTGTGGGATACCTTTTTGTTTCCCCTGCATGTGGCTCATAGCTCCGCCCCTTCGGTCCTTGATCCCAATGTCTCGTATCAGGTCGTTGTCTATAGGGTTGATATGAATTTTGTATTTGTTTTGCTTTACAATCACGTGACATGTGTCCCTCTCTGTGACAAGTATAACATTTTATACCTCTTGACTTACCCACAGGGGTCACAGTTCTGGGCTGAGGTGGCCGGGTAGTGAGGGCCTGTATGCTTACAGCCATTAATCTATCACTCTGTGACTCCCTGTGTCTGATGATATTCCGATCATGCCCAGCAGCAGCCTCTCCCAATGCATCCACCGACATACCTCTCCAATCAGGCCTAGTGGTTTGTATTCTATTTCTTAAAACCTCCTTTAGACCGTCCATTAATACTGAAACAGCTACTTCCCTGTGGTGTACATTAGTTTTAATGTCATCTATACCAGTGTACCTAGCCATATCCTGCAGAGCCCAGTGAAAATACTCTGGTGTGGATTCACCTTCTTTTTGTTTTATGGTAAAGATTTTATTCCACTTTACAACTGCAGGAAAATATACCCCTAACTGTAAGTTGATTCTCTTTAAATTATCCTGATTATACTCGTCTGTTAGTGGTACTTCCTCATCTAACTTGCAATCAGCAATAAACTTTAACGGATCAACACTGGGGGGTAAACATGCCCTCAAAACTGTCCTCCAATCTTTGTTATTTGGCTCTGCAGAATTTCCTAGTTCCCTAATATACTTTTGACATGCAACTAAGTCTTTCCTAGGATCAGGGAATTCAGACATCATTGATCTTAATTCTGCTCGGGAAAAGGGACAGTGCATGGCGATGTTTCTGACAGGAGTTGCCCCTGAAGCTTCAGTTTTTCCATTTGGCACTGCTATTACCCTAACGGGATTAAGTCCAATAACATCATTCTGAGTAGATTCTACAACATGTGGTGAAATGGTTTCAGCATAGTGTATGGTGCCGTACTTACCAGTCGATACGACCTCACCTGTCCCTCCGCTAGGGGCCTTTGCTACTAATCTTACGGGTTGGGTAGTGCCCACTGCTGTTTCTGATATGGTGGCTGCTAGGGAGAGTGCTGATATTGTTGTTGGCTCATCCTCTTGGTCACAATCCTGGGGAAAGTTCAAGACAGGGTACAACTTGCACGGATTAGTGTTAGCATTAATTACTTTGGTTACATTATCCTTAACTTTTACACATTTAACATGACCCTGAGTGCCATTCTCTGCAACCAATTTCTCTCCAGGTATGTATGGTGGTGGGGGTGCAGTGGCTATCAGTTTCCTGATAGGGTTAGATCCAGTGGCTTGCGCTAACCCCCTTTGTATTTCACCTTCCTGTTGCCACAATGTTAAATAATCATAATGTTTAATACGCCTTTTTGAAGATTTAATCAGGCACACTCTTCTCCTTAAATTCTGTAACACTTCTGGGTTAAAACTACCTACCCGGGGAAACTTTTCCCCGTCATGCACAGTCATCCTCTCCCATTAATTGCACAACATTTCTGTGTGATGACCATATTTCTCACACATGATATACCTAGCCGACCCGATTGGTCGGTTTACCAAATCAACCTGAACCTGGGTTGATCGCCCCTTACCTGAACAGCTGGCCCCCATCTCTGCAGGTGCTGCTTTCACTACCTCTGACTTCAAATCAGGGTCTTCGGCAACCCTTACAAAAACCAAGATGCTCGGGGTAAGGCTGCGGTGGGGGTTTTGCTCCGAAGTCCGCCCACTTAACTCCCGTCCACGCTGGCCAATACGGCGACCAAAGTTCCCAGAGGTTCCGTACCCAACCTAGGGCACCTAAGTACGTCTACTTGCTTGGGTGTGTGGGAGTGTCTTACCCTCCCCAGCAAGTATCAGTCGCTGGAATGTCCCTGAGTGATCAGGCTACTTCCCTTAAAATAAAAAAAATTACACAAATCACGTTAACAATGTGCAAGCAGCGTTCTTCTGAATTCAAGATACGCTGATGCACACAATCACATGCGGTACAATCGTATCTGCACACAAGCAACTAATCTTATGTGCGGAACGATAAGTGGAATCGAAAATTTCGGCTGCGAATTCCTTCAGCAATGAGCTTCTTTGGCCTATATGGGTCTAGCACCAACCCTCTTCGGTTGTGCTTCTCTACTTCTAGTCTGCTGTACCTGAACCTCCTGTTCTATGACCTCCTGGTCTGTGACCTCCTGGTCTGTGACCTCCTGGTCTGTTATGTACAGCAGACTCTACTGCTCATAAATGTGTCGAGACTAACAAGGGACGCCTCCCAAGCCACCCCACGATATCACTCTCGCTGGTGTACCTCTTTCTACTGGCCTATGGTTCCCACTTCCGTAATAAAAGAGAAATCTTATATATACACACTCTTACATTCAAACACTCTTATTTCTGTACAGAATTCCTTTCATTCAGTAATAGTCTAACCCAGAAGAATTACAACAGAGAAAGTCTTTTTCTTTTAACTTTAAACTTTTTTGGATTTGAGATAGATTTGCGTTATTTTCGCGTTACTTCCTTATCGCTTTTTAAAACAATACTATCGTGCGGTTTGTATTATGTGGGCGAATCCGTACGCTCCGTTGCGTGATATACGCTCCGTGCGTCGACCCTTGCGTTGCGTACGCCCTGCCCTTGTAAGGACACGTGTACGCAGACCAAGTACGTCCACAGTTACACACTACACGTTTATCAATGTGAATGATCTTTAACAGTAATCCTTCACTGACCACCACTCAAATTTCCCTTGTATTCTAGGCGAGATTGTGTGCGTGCCTTTTACAATTATTCCCTTAAATATTACTTTTAACTATTAATAACAACAAATGTCTCAACACGTTATCACTAGTGTGTGGCAATCAGGAGAATGAGGTGCGGACAAATAATGCTAAACACGAAATACAGGTGTGTGTGCTTATGCGTGCGTTCGCAAAACAGAAACTAAACAGGTTTTAAAAGACAATAACGTACTGTTCCTACCTTTCGGTTCCGGATTCCTTCAGCACTCCTTACTAAGCGAAGCAGACGCTTATCTGGTCAGCACTACGAGGAATATTACCTCCCGCCTTTTGCTGACCGATAATGTCTGCTGAAATTACCTAGTGCAGATATGTGAAGAGCGGGCGAGTCCCCAATTGTAAAAGCCTATTATATATCCTATATTAAACACTCTAAAAGGTTAATGAACACAGTACGCAATTGGCGTATGGAATACCGTAAGAGTACGCAAGTAGCGTACAAACGCGTGGCCGTGGACGAGACGCACGAGCGGCACGTTCGCTCACGGCTTAAAGCGTAAAGGCAAGCACGCTATAGGCTGCCGACTAACGTAATGATACGCTAGCAGCGTAGCGGACGCTCGAGACCACGAGGAGATCACGAGCGGCGCTGACGCTCACAGAGTTAAACCTTTGTAACAATATCATAAACAATGTACTTCAATTGTAAACCTTTGTGCAGTGATAAGGTGTAAATGCAACACAGTGTAACCTTGTTAGTTTAAAGCTGTATGAGCGATTCTTACACTCTGAGAACCCTTTAGCAATAATAAACACTCAAATACCGGTCTAAGGGTCTAACACCTTTTAAGGAAATGAATGAACGTTCAATCGCAAAAGAATACACAATACAAGTTATACACTACCAAACTAACATAAAATACCTAACCGAGTTACTACACGTTAAAATACAACAAAGACACAATTACATTTAAGGGGAAGGAGAGAGAGAATGGCTTACAACAAAATAGGAGATAAATATGGTTGCAGAGAACTTACGCACAAGGGGAACAATCGCAAGTGCCTTTCTGGATATCCAGCTCCCGATTATCAGTGATGAGAACCGTTGAGAAGAGTAGAGAGCTGGCCCAGATCGGCTTGTCTTTATATACACTTACACACAGTACAGTACAATGGTCTCTACATTCTTATTGTTCATTGGACACAGGAATCCGTCTCTGTATTATAACAAAAGGTCATAGGTTGGTTCATACAGGTGGGCTGTGACTATTTCAAACTGCTCAGGTGGGAGGGAAACTGGGTTTCCCGCCGCATGGATAATAAAGTGCAAATATAGTAAATGTCCATAAACTTCTTATGTCCATAACTATACGCACGAGCAAGTAATCCGCTTCAAACCAACACCGGAATATTGCTAATTATATTCTCTTCCGATGGATACTAAACACCACTGTGTAACCCCTGTCTGACCCTTCGTATCAAACAAAGAGGAATCTCTCTGTCCCCGAACATGCTATATTAACTAAACTTTCAGATTCTATCAAAGGGACCATAATCTACAAAATACATTATATGACTAAAATATGTTACGATTGAGTTGCCCGCTAGACGCACACAAACTCTACCGTAAATGTGCATACCGTGCGCCTGCGAGTGCACGCGACCGCGAGTATACGCACGCACGGGAGAGCTCATGCTCGTGCAGCGGGCACACGCATGAGGTGCATATATGGCAATGTGCAGCGTGATATTTTTCTGACTTTGACAGGTCTTAAGAATGGTTAATGTTGAGGAAGGAGTAGAAATATTAAGGGTGTATGATTTGGATGTATTGACTTTAAATTTAGAAAGAGAGCTAAAAAAATCCAGCTCACGCATGAGATGTGGGAGAGAGTGAGAGGGATGTGTGAGAATTGTCAACAAATCGTTGGCAAACAGAGCTATTTTATAATTGGTGTCACTTACTTGTAGGCCTGTAATGTGGTCATTTGCTCTAATAGCCCTAGCCAAAGCTTTGATACAAAGTTCAAATATCAAGGGGTATAAGGGGCATCCTTGTCTTGTCCCATTTCTTATAGGGAAAGTATCAGACAGAACCCCATTAACCCAAACTCGAGCTGATGGCCGTGTGTAGAGAGACAGCACTCTATGGAGTGCCTATGGACCAAACCCTATGTGCTCCAGTACAGCTCTCATAAAATCCCAATCGACCCTATTGAAGGCCGCCTCTGCGTCTGTTAATAGTAGTATAGTGGGGGTCTGGCTCCTAGAGGTTAAGTGTATAAGGTTGAGGATCTTCATGGTATTGTCTTTCACCTCACGGCCCAGGACAAATCCCACTTGATCATTATGAATAAGGGAAGGGAGAAATTCATTTAGCCATCAGTTTTGCAAAAAACGTAAGATCCAGATTAAGCAGGGAAATAGGTCTATAACTAGAGCACACTGAGGATTCCTTCCCTTGTTTGGGAATCACTGTAATATGAGCTTCCAGGGATTGACTGGAGAAATGGGTATCAGCCAAGATGGAGTTGAAGGCCTGTAAGAGTTTGGGGGCGAGAACATCTTTAAATATTTTGTAATAAACAGCTTTGAAGCCGTCTGGGCTTGGGCCGAGGGTGCAGAAGATATAACATGTTCTACCTCTTGCAAAGTAAAGGGTTTTTCCAGAGAGTCCCTGTCGGAGGGGGCTAATTTAGGATACGCCACTTTTTCTAGATACAGCCTAGATTTCAGTATATTAGAAAGAGGATCATGGGCAGGAGGGGGGTCACCTAAGTTATATAGAGTAGAATAATAGTGCTTGAAACAAGCTGCTATCACAGGCGTTTTAAAACAAAGAGAGCCTGTATTATTTTTCATGGTGGGAATGAAGGAAGCCGCCCTCTGGGTTCTAAGCCCCTGTGCCAATAAACAGCCTGGTTTATTATCCCACTGATAATATTTATTGCTGCATTTCCACAGAGAGAATTGGGTTTTGTTGTTGAGAATTTTCTTCAGTTGGGCACAGGCCTCAGTCAAATCCACCAAATCAGAGGAGGATAAAGAGGTTTTGTGAAGAGTCTCTAAATAATGAATTTTATGCAACAATGTGGTAGTTATAGCCATCCTGTCTTTTTTCATCTGAGAGCCTAATTGGATCAATTTGCCCCGTAGAACGCACTTATGTGCTTCACAAAGCGTCAGTTTCAAAATCTCCTCAGTGTCATTAATGGTAAAATAATCAGATAACATCTTGTCTAGTTCCCCCTTACAGTACTTGTCATGAAGGAGGGATTCGTTAAGGCGCCAAGTCCATTGGCCAGGGAGTCGAGACGGAGTCGAGAGGGACAGAAAAACCGGGGCATGGTCCAACCAGGTTATGGGGCCGATAGAGGTGTCTAGCAACAAAGGAAGGTGTCTATGGCTCAAAAATAAGTAATCTAAGCGGGAATAAACCTGGTGTGGGTGAGAGTAAAAAGAAAAATCCCAATCAGAAGGATGTGTGACCCTCCAGGAGTCGGCGAGTTGAAGCTCGTGAAACATCCTCTTAACCTGTCAGTGTTTTTGTTTAGAGAATTTAGGAGTAGCGGGGGAGGTGTCAATGGAAGGGTCCATGGTCCAATTTAAATCACCTCCCAAAACAACAATACCTGTAAAAAGAGATTCAAGATGGGGGAAATTTGAGCGAAAAAAGGACGGTTGGTCTTGGTTAGGGACGTATATATCTATAAGTGTGTAGGTTTGGGAAAATATAGTGCAGGTAACCACCAATAGTCTACCAGGAACCAGTTTATGAGCAGAGATATCAGTGATTGGCAAGGATTTAGAAAAGTGTATAGCGACCCCTTTGGATTTACTCTCAGGGTTATTGGAGTAAAATGCAAGGGGAAATCTGTGGTTAGTAAGGCGGGTAGAAATTTTAAAGTGCATCTCCTGTATCAAAGCAATATCTACCCTGTCTGACCACAATGTCCTAAAAAGAGAGGACCTTTTTCCAGGGACATTAAGGCCTTTGGCATTTATTGAGGCAATCTTGAGTCTACCTGAGACAGACATCAAACATATAAGTGTACATTGTAGCTGGGAACTCAGATGGGTCAGTAAAGGAAAAGAAAAAAAATTCAGAGAAGGGAAAAAGAGAAAAAGACAGATCACAGAAAACAAAGACCTCAATAACAAGAAAAGCTCAGCAGTACTAAACTAAGCAGGGTAGGGTGAGCCTTCGCTACTCAGTCTGCATTAGAGGCTCACAGCCACCCTCCATTTCTTAAGTCTACTTACGGCTAGAATTGGGATATCTTAGTCACCCATTTGTATAAATAAAAGCTGTGACCTTATAACACCAGTTGCTGTGTCGGCGTATTTCTGATTTTAGATGTAAGGGTTTATTTGTGGTGTAGGTTGGTCAAGAAACATTCTCAAATGGATCAAACAAAAGGCAGAGTATTGTATTTATGATTTCAAACTGAGATCAATTAAAGTTTTCATTTTCAGTTTTGTTGAGGTGCATCAGACGGGTGTAGTATTGTATGCCGGCGGCCGGGCTTCCGGTGTCCAGCATACTGGCGCCAGAATCCCGACCACCGGCATACCGACAGCGTGGCAAGCACAAATGAGCCCCTTGTGGGCTTGCTGCGCTCGCCATGCTATTTATTCTCCCTCCAGGGGGGCAGTGGACCCCCAAGAGGGAGATAAAGTGTCGGTATGCCGGCTGTTGGGATCTGGCGCCGGTATACTGTGCGCCGGGATCCGACAGCCGGCAAACTGAAGACTACCCGCATCAGACATGTTCAAAATAACATAGTATATATCATATTTAATATAAATATGTATGCTTGTGCATTTCTCACATGGCTTAACTATTTTTTTCATACATTTACTGTACATGCACTTAATGTGTGTTAAAACTGATTTTTAACCGTTTCACCAACAGTAAATACAGTACACATCCTTCTGCATTTTCCAGAATACTAATGTAAGACAAAGTAAGGCAAATTATAAAGTATTTATGTATACAATATTTGTGCTATTACAGATCACTTCTTCCCCCACTGTAAGCAGACCTGCGTTGGATGCTCACACGAGGCCTATTTAATGATTCTGCTAGACATCATACAGTAGCTTGTCCATCCTACATTCCTACTGCAACATGATTAATATGCACATGCTCCAGTATGTACTTCGGAATAAAATGATGGTCTTTTTGGGTATCCATCTATGTATACAAGGTGTACCGTGTTACCTACATGTTCCCACAAGGTTCAGATTCATCAATTTCAAATGTGAATATAAATAATGTAGCTACGGTACCAAAGCACTCATTAGTATACAAGCTCCACTGAATTAGAAAAAAATCTGCTTTAAGCATCGTGTTTTAATGGCAACAGTTTCATTATGCTGTGTGTGCGCTAACGTGAGTGATTCCTGAATTACATTCTAGACTTTCTGCAGAAGAAATTAATTTACTATTATTGGATTTCTGTTACAAGAAAATAGGATAAAAAGACCAGCTTATTCTCATCCACTTAGGTAAAAATGTTGATACTGTTAGCATTTTCTAACTTCTTGCCATTGACTCACATACAGTACAATGCTCAAACTGACTCCTGCCTGTGACTCTCATACAGTACAATACTCAAACTGACTCCTGCCTGTGACTCACATACAGTACAATGCTCAAACTGACTCCTGCCTGTGACTCACATACAGTACAATGCTCAAACTGACTCCTGCCTGTGACTCACATACAGTACAATGCTCAAACTGACTCCTGCCTGTGACTCTCATACAGTACAATACTCAAACTGACTCCTGCCTGTGACTCACATACAGTACAATGCTCAAACTGACTCCTGCCTGTGACTCACATACAGTACAATGCTCAAACTGACTCCTGCCTGTGACTAACATACAGTGCAATGCTCAAACTGATTCCTGCCTGTGACTCACATACAGTAACATGCTCAAGCTGACTCCTGCCTGTGACTAACATACAGTACAATGCTCAAACTGACTCCTGCCTGTGACTAACATACAGTGCAATGCTCAAACTGACACCTGTCTGTGACTCACATACAGTAAAATGCTCAAACTGACTCCTGCCTGTGACTCACTTACAGTACAATGCTCAAACTGACTCCTGCCTGTGACTCACATACAGTACAATGCTCAAACTGACTCCTGCCTGTGACTCTCATACAGTACAATACTCAAACTGACTCCTGCCTGTGACTCACATACAGTACAATGCTCAAACTGACTCCTGCCTGTGACTCACATACAGTACAATGCTCAAACTGACTCCTGCCTGTGACTAACATACAGTGCAATGCTCAAACTGATTCCTGCCTGTGACTCACATACAGTAACATGCTCAAGCTGACTCCTGCCTGTGACTAACATACAGTACAATGCTCAAACTGACTCCTGCCTGTGACTAACATACAGTGCAATGCTCAAACTGACACCTGCCTGTGACTCACATACAGTAAAATGCTCAAACTGACTTCTGCCTGTGACTAACATACGGTACAATGCTCAAACTGACTCCTGCCTGTGACTAACATATAGTGCAATGCTCAAACTGACACCTGCCTGTGACTCACATACAGTACAATGCTCAAACTGACATCTGCCCAGGGGTTAAAGTGAGCTGGAACGGGACGGAACTGCGTTCCGTCAGTTCCATTTGGAGACGGAAGCAGTTTCGCACCCTCTGGCCCGCCTAACTCAGAATGTCAGCCCACTGCACAGGGAAATGCCAGATGCCTGCTGAAATTTTGTTACCAGCGAGTGCCCGGCTCCTTCCCCACAGCAGCAGCCGGAGGCAGGAGCTCACTACTGAGCTCCAGCTTCCAACTCCCGAGTCCCGCAGTGTGCACTATGGGAGGGACGGCAGCAGTCAGAGGTAGGAGCAGGGTTTAGGTAAGTATTGTGGGGTTTGTGTGTGTGTGTGTCTGTGTAAGGGGCACTACCAAAGGGGCTATACTACAGGGGGCATTACTAGGGGCATTAATACAGGGGGCACTGCCAAAGGGGCATTAATACTGGGGCAATACTACAGGGGGCAATACTAGGGGCACTACTACAGGGGGCACTACTAAAGGGGCATTAATACTGGGGGATTACTACAGGGGGCATTGCTAGGGGCACTACTACAGGGGGCATTACTACTGGGGGCACTACCAATGGAGGCAAAACTACAGGGGCAATACCACTAGAGACATTACTACTGGGGCACTGCATAAGGGGCATCACTCCTGGGGCATAAGGGTCACTGCATAATGGGCACCACTTCTATGGGCTCTGCATAAGGGGCACTGCCACTGAGCATTGTATAAGGGGCACTACTAGGGGCGGATAGGGATGGAAAACCAGCCCTGGAAATTTATGGAAGCAACCCTAAAGGGGGTGGGATCTGTTGAGGGGGTCAGAATCCGTCCTCATAATGCCTGATTGTACGCAATTGCGGCCTTCTATTCATATTTTGCTGCAGTAGCATCTGAGACCAGGGGTGGATTGGGAACTAAAAGTGGCCCTGTAAAATTTTGTAGAAGTGGCCTGATATGGGCAGCACAAGAGATATAGCATACCATGTAGCCCTGGCAGCTTCACTGGATGGCAGAGTTGCTATACTGCAGTGAAGGAATAACAGAATGAATGGAGACAATGCAGTGTACTGAGTGTGGTGGGCTGCCTGTCATGTGGAGTGTGAGGCCAGATGACAACACACAAAACAGGCCCCACAGACACATTGTCTTACCAGGAATCTTCCTGGTGAGCCCTATGGCCAATCCGCCCCTGGCCACTACTGCTGTGGGCATTATGTATTTTAGTGTGACTATTACTGTGGTCATTGTGTATAAGGGGCACTAATGTGGGCATTGTGTAAAAGAGACACTACTGTGTGTCATAACATGAATAAGGGACACTACTTTGTGGTGTAATGTGAATAAGATTGTGCTACTGTGCAGCGTAATGTGAATTGGGGATATTATTGCGAGACCACGCCCCTTTTTGCAGCACGCTCAGTCCCTTTATTTAGTAGGTGCTGGGGTGGGTGGGGGGTGAGGTCCATCACCTCTCTAGGACCACTTTAATCACTGCACCTGCTCACATATGTACGATGCTCATACTGACTACTGCCTGTTGCTCACATATGTGCAATGCTCAAACTAACGCCTGCCTGTGACTCACCAGGCCCATAACTAGGTGTGTGCGGAGGGGGCACTGCACATAGAACTATAGGGTAGGGGGCGTTGTTGGGGACACTTGTTATCTGTTTTAATTACTTTCACTTGCAGCTACCACCCTTTTTGAAGCCCAGCTTCTCCTGATCGCCCCTGACTTCTACCCTGACTTTTCTGTCGCTAATACATATACAACATTCGTGAACTCAACTAGAGATTTCTTTGATATTCACTCACACTGTCCTTTATTACATTTCAAAATACTGACATACCCGGAATTCGAACCCATTCCCTGTGGAATTGCAGTCAGACAATCTATTTATTGAGCTATCTTCCCTTGCAAAGAAAGGTAGATAATTCTAAGCTAAAGAATTCTACCTATTTGAAGCTTACCTTGTACTTTGTGAAAAAATGATCAGCATTGCGACTGAGCAGATCTATGTAGTGTGTGGCTGCAAGGAATTGGATGTGTGGCTGCACACTGCATAGATCGGCTCAATTACAGTCTGACTAAGTACCAGTAGCTTCATACAGTGTTCATAGTTTTTATGCAGGATCAAACAGCTCAATAAGCAGGGTGTTTGATTAGAATTCAACAGGTTATAGGTTTTAATCCTGGGTATGGCAGTATATTGAAATGTGTAATTTAATAAAGGTATTGGAACTGAATAACAAGCTCTCAATCTTGTAATTATTATTAATAACAACAGTTTCTTATATAGCGCAGCATATTCCGTTGCGCTTTACAATTAGAACAGTAATAGAACAAAACTGGGTAAAAACATACAGGCATAGAGATAGGAAGGCCCTGCTTGCAAGCTTACAATCTATAGGGAAATAGGCATTGATACACAAGGATAGATGCTACCTATTGCATAATGGTCCACCAGATTGCTAGGTTCTTAATGGGTTGTATGATATGATCACCCAGCAATGTTGGCCAAGTGTCAGGAGGGTGTGAGAGTAAAGAAAGACAAGATATGTGAGGTTATGTATACTGTACAGAGAGGATGTAATTAAATAGGGAAGAATTGAAGGTTATGTGGATGGGCCTGGAATTTGATAGGCTTTTCTGAAGAGGTGATTTTTCAGGGAACATTCAAAGGTTTGGAGACTAGAGGTGAGTCTTATTGTGAGTAGGAGGACATTCCACAGAGTGGGTGAAGCCTGGATAAAGTCCTGTAATTTTGAGTGGGAACAAGTAATATGTGTGGATGAGAGACGCAGATCTTGTGCAAAGCGGAGAGATCGGGTAGAGGGAGATTTTGAGATGAGTGTAGAGACGTATGTTGGTGCAGTTTGGTTAATGGCCTTGTATATAAGTAAAAGTATTTCATATTAAATACGGTAGAATACCGGTAACCAATGTAGGGACTGACAGAGCGGATCTGCAGATGATGATCGTCTAGCGAGGAAGATTAGCCTCGCAGCTGCATTCAAAATGGATTGTAATGCTGAGAGCCTATGTTTGGGAACACCAGCCAGGAGACTATTACAGTAATCAATGCGGGAGATAATGAGAGCAGAGTAATGCACCTTCCCCACGAGGCATGCGCCTTATGTGACTGTTGGAAAATTGTGGATGGGGGCTCCAATTCTCTCTCTGGCACAGGGCACCAAAAAGTCTAGTTACAGCTCTGTGACTCACATATGTCACATATAAAATATGCGATATAGCACGTATTTGCGAACACTGCCCCTACAGGTTCCCATACAAATAAACAGCAGCTATAACTAGTGTGCACTGTGCCCTTACCTTCCATTACAATTGAACAGCAGCTGTACCTACTGTTCCACGTGACACCAACAGCACTTTTTCCCCTTTCCTATTAGTCTGGCTCTGACTCACACAGGGAGGCTGCTCCACTTACTGGCTTCCATTCAGGCTTTGCTTTTCCAGACACTCCGTTATTGGTATTGCGTGGTTGGTGTGCTCTGTTCCTTGGAGGCTCTTCTTCTTCATGGTAAGCATGCACATTCATGCAGAGCAGGAAACTGGACAGCACGATTCAAGTGGTGGACCTGCCAGCTTCAAAGCATGCTCCAGGTCGGAGGTTGAGTTTGGGGACTGGTCATGGGACTGAAATCCACCTCTAGGACTTGTCTGGTAAAAAAACAGATTTCACACAAAGGTAAACGGTACCTTGCTGATGGTTTGGGCCCCTCCTCTCCATGGTAGAGCACCCTGGCCCACCGTCTGGCCAATCTAACCTATGGATTGACATCGGAAGCCCAGCTTTGAATGGCTGCCGGGCTTCTGGCATTAAATCCAGCAATGCGATGGCACTAACCAGCACATCGCAACCATCAGATGGTAATACCATTGCAATGCTTAGTCTTTGCACATGCGCAGAATCAGTCTTTGCTTTGCACATGCGCACTAGCTCAGGGTGTCCACAGCTGGAAAAAAAAGTCAGCCATCAGATGGGCATCAGAAAGCTGCATCCGATGGTTGGCAACCATCAGATTCCCACAATTCGATGGAAAAAGTATTCCATCAAATTTAAAACATTGATGGTTGCAATTCAGTTGCATCACCAAAATAGTTGTGCATGCTCGACACTGGAGCATGCGTGGTAAAAAAAACCACACAGGATCTGTCCGCAAAACTTACTTTGCTCTCAACTCTGCATTAACCCTAGGGAATTTTAGAATAAGTGGAACTGGAGATACTGCAGTTTAAAATGTCAATTTGAACAAAAATTTCAATAAAAAAGGTGCAAATAAAAATGTACTTTACCACTTTGAAAGAAGGTATAGCATATGCAGGAATAATTTTAGCATAGACTCCAAGTAACAATAATAGTATACTAATATAAAGTAAGCTACAGTACACATATTTTACGACTGTTTATAGTGTACAGACATGAATCCAGAATTTCACCTAGTAGAAATACTTAGAAATACTTACATATGCTATTTTCCAAAATGTACATGACCACATTAAACTGATCCGTACGTGACTCATTATGTACATATTATTAACCATACTCAAATCAGCAGGGCTCCAAATCAGAGACCTAAAGTTCACTTTTACAGCAGCTAAAAACTTGGCCCATAAATCAAGTACTCAGGGTCTTATAAGAATATCCCATTAAATAATCATTAAGCAGTGAATGGAAATAAAAGAACAAAACAGATCATTAATGCATATATGTTTTACTGACATGTTATCTTGATGTTTTGTTAAATGAACTGGAAAACAAGTAAAATGGAAATGTTAGTTAATACAATTAGAATATTCTTTTGTATGTCAATTGTTATTTGTCAAGTTTTTATTTTTAATGAACTACTGTATGGTATTGTGCAAATGTGTGATTATTATAATAATGGCATTACATATAACAGATACATTTTGCAGTATAATTTCAACTTTTAAATTAGACAAATGCAGAATTTACCATGTTTAAATTACATTCATAATTGTTAATAGTAGAGGGCACAGGCGCTCTCCACTATGAGATTCTCCATCCACTTGTTGCTCATTGGCTATGCAGGTAGATTTATTGTGATCATATGACCATGTTCAGATGAATCAGAATATGGGGGCCTGAATCCTAGGAGTCAATTTAAATATCTGCCATGTGGGGCTTTGTACATTAAAGATAATTATAAGCAAGCAACATCACTTATTTTATGGTGCACCACTATGGTGTAAGTTAAAATAAGTGATGTAAAGGTCACAATGTGTCAACATTAATCTTACTCTGTGATTACTGCCTGCCCTAACACCTGCCTGGACACAGACCACACTTGCGCTGTCTTCATACCGAACTCTGACCCTTCTCGTATGCCTTAATACTTGGATCCCATTTTTGCTTCCTTTTTGATAAAGAGAATATCAACTATCAATTTGCACAACCTTTAATGAAGTATCATCCAGTGGCGGGATTGGTGAGTAACCATAGTGCCATTCTCGTGTAGACCCCTGGTCCACCTGGCCTTTAATATCCAGGAGACTGCAGGAGCTATATGCACACAGACTGACCCAAAATGGTAACCTCCTGTATAAACTTCTCTAAGATAGCTGCCTCTTGATCACTAGTGGGCCAGTAGCTACATCTAGGAGTGATCTAAAAGGAGGTGAAGACATTGAAAGCAGAGAGCATGTAGAGTGGAACCTGGCGGAAAACAACACACCAGAGACTATATAATGGACTGGTTTGGCACCAAACGATGTTCCTGCAGTAGTAGAGAGTGAGCAGAGCAAGGAGGCTAACTATGAAAATGAAGTTAGAACTGCCTGGGCATGTGGCTGCCAGAGACCAATTGCTGAGGTGACAGGGAAGTAACAGGGAAGTACCTCTCTGTGGTGTCTGGAGAGTGGGCTGTAATCAGAGGCATAGCGTAGAGCCATGGCACATAAGCAGGTCTCATATAACGGCGCCCCCTCCACACACACAACACCAATAAATTAGTCCCCTATTAAACCAGTCCCTCAGGAACCCATTAATACCCCCTGAAAATCTATTAACCTATTCCTTTCCATTACATTATCATTTCAGACTCCCAGCACCCTTCAACGCTTTAATCCACTCAATAATCTCCTATAAATATCTTTGCACTCAGCACCTATCAACCTATTCACCCATTAACACCCCCCACTCAGACCTAAAAACGTCTCGCAAACCAGCACTGATTACCCATTCATTAATCATTTCACTCTCCTAGCAGCCATTAGCACATTTTTGTGTACTAAGGTACTTTGCAGATTACTGCATCTTGCCCTTATTACAGTAGAACATGCAGTTGCTAATAAAAGCCATATTGTTACATAATATTCATACTCCAAGCTTACACATAAATTACACATAGTCATTAGATGATTTAATAACAGACTTTAGTATCTAGCAACATTAGGGTTAAATCAGGAGACAGCATTTCACATAGCACAGGTTTATAAGCATAATATCACATCGTGTTCAGCTCTCCATTTGCTACACCCCGGTATGTGCGGACAGAATATTGCATATTGCGGGCTCACGCTGTTGGGAGAAATGTATTATAGGTGAAATATTGTGCATTATGAGGGGCGTGTAACTAGCCTGTTTGAATTACCTGCATGGTGGGAGCCTGAAGGCATCAACATTCACATTCCTGAGAACAATACCTTTGAATGGACCAATGGACCACCGAGTTACGAAAATGTTTACATCACGGACCAATAAGAACAGCTTGTCATTATTGTATTGTGTGTGTTAGAAACTACTGTATAAATACAGTTGCTTGGATCCAGTCCAGAGATCTCCTATCTCAGAACTATCACAGTTATCTGCTGACGAGTGTTGCCTGGATCCAGGGTGGCGCTTGTGTATGTATCTGTAACTAACTCTGACGGTGTGTATAATACTTGCTGTTTACCTGTATTTCTGTACTTGTGTTATTTTACCTTTTTTCTGTTAGTATTAAATCTGTATGTGCATTGGACCACATTACAAATGTATATATGGTTTCATATTGGGATTCTTTTAGGTATTTGCGTGCGCATAACCGCACTTAAGGTACATTTCGTATTTCTACACTAACCGCGTCCGCAACAATATACTTTGCTTTGTTATTAATATTTTTGAACTTAACAGGGCGGAGCTTCTTATTTGAGTAACACTCCATGATAGGAGGAGAGGACTTGAGGTGAGGGAAGGGGTGCCCACCATACTACCTGCATGTTCCATGTCACTAATTCAGATACTTAACAGTCAGAAAGGTTCATCTGATAAGCCTTCGAGCATCCCCCACACCCCAAACCTGCATGGCACTCTGCAGTCAGTGACATGAAACATGCAGGCAATGTAGTGACCATCCCTCTCCTCAAGTCCTCTACTTCTATCCCTAGGGTCAATATTCATCTATTTTAAATCTAGCTAAATTGATAATGTGTTTCAGAGGGTAATATACAAATTTACTGAAATGTAAAAATGAATATAAAAAAAAATATCTGTTAGTAAATGTCTATTTTAGCCCTCAAAATACAACATTGTTTTTTTTTTATTGTTGATTTAAGATAGAAATTGATGGAAGGTTACCTTTTGTATAGATAACCCTATGAGTCCCAGCCAGGGACAGACATTGGAAGCTCATCATCAAATGGCGTGATGGGCTTCCGGCATCGAATGTTGTGATGCGATGGTAAAGTAACTAAACATGCATTAAAAGCATTTCATGGAAATTTCATCATGATGGTTGGTGTATGTGCAGTTATCTTGAGTCATGCATTCACAATACCCCTGCAACCGTGCCAGAGTAGGAGGTCAGAAGTCTGTCACTACTAGAAGGAGGCGGAGCCAGGACAACTACACACACACCCTAGCACTGTACTGTACTGCATTGATTTGACTGAGTTCTCTCTTCTCTTAGTAATGCTATTAATAGACAAGAAAAAAAATTATCCTCAAACTTCTCCAAATATTAACATTTTTATTTTGTGCTAACATACATCCCAACATCTGGATCAGGCAAAGCGGGATTCAGTGCAAGACCAAAAAGGGGGCGTGGTCTATGGAAAAGGGAGCGTTGCTTCGGGGAAGTGCCGTGATCCCGAGCCACTCCCCATTTTCATCACTAAAGGGGCATGCCAAGCGTTCTGGGAACTGCTGGCATGCCCCCAGTTTCTGTGTCCCGTGAATAGACGCTGTGTGCATGTGCACGGCATCCATTAACTGCTGTTCTGTGGGTGTGGCCTGCGTGTGTTGCTACAACCCACGGGTGGGACAGTCCCAAAAAAACAGGACTGTCCCGTGAAAATCGGGACAGTTGGTATGTTCTATGGTAGGAGAAAGCAGAAAAAATGCAATTGTGCAGACAACATTCTGTCTAGGGGCAGATGGTATGTAAATCTCAAAGTGTATATTCATATTCGGAACAGTTAATCAAAAAGTTGAACAACATCTGAGACCAGGTGATGGAAGGGCCATAACGAGGTTTGTGCTGAGTGTGCCTGGCACATAGAACACTTGCGGTGTGAGCTCATTGTGATCTGTGTGCTCCCGATTGGCCGCCTTGGCAGTGATGGATGTACAGCTGTTCGGAGGTAGTGCTGGGGAGACCTGGGACTTTAGTGTCATGGATCACAATGGGGTCTGCAGCGCTAGTGATGGAGAGACCCTTAGTTTCTGCTTCTGTGGATGGGAAGCTGGACTTCAGCGTCAGGTATTTCAAAGGGGAGGGCTGTCTTCACACACTGTGAGAATCACACACACGCACACAATCTCTCTCTGTGTCTAAGCGCTCTACCTGGTGCAATGTGTATAAGGGGCTCTACCTGGCATAATATGTTTAAGGAGCTCTACCTGGCTCAATGTGTATAAGGGGTTGTATCTGGTGCAATGTGTATAACTGCTCTATCAGGCGCAATGTGTATAACGTGCTCTACACGCAATGGTGGTCATTCCGAGTTGTTCGCTCGCTAGCTGCTTTTAGCAGCATTGCAAACACTAGGCCACCGCCCTCTGGGAGTGTATCTTAGCTTAGCAGAATAGCGAACGAAAGATTAGCAGAATTGCTACTAAAAATTTTCAAGCAGTTTCTGAGTAGTTCCAGACCTACTCCTAGTTTGCGATCACCTCAGTCCGTTTAGTTCCTGGTTTGACGTCACAAACACGCCCTGCGTTCGGCCAGCCACTCCCCCGTTTCTCCAGCCACTCCTGCGTTTTTACCTGGCACGCCTGCGTTTTTTAGCACACTCCCGGAAAACGGCCAGTTACCACCCAGAAACACCCACTTCCTGTCAATCACACTACGATCACTCGAGCGATGAAAAAAACGTCGCTCGAGCTTGTGCAAATCTCCAAAGTTTTGTATTAAATTACTGAACGCATGCGCGCTGCGTACCGTGCGCATGCGCATTTTCCACCTAATCGCTCCATTGCGAAAAACGGCAACGAGCGAACAACTCGGAATGACCACCAATGTGTATAAGGAAAAGGAAGCCAGTGCGGTTTGCAAAAGAAGTAGCAAATAAATATTGTGAAAGCAAAAAGGATGGCTTTTAGGAAATATAAGCAGACAAAATAATTAAGACAAAGAGATATATCTTATTAGACAAAGGTACAAGCTGAGGAGAAAATGGCCCAGTCAGTGGGAAAAGGAGGCAAAACTTTTTTTTAGGTATATAAGCGAAAGGAGAAAAACAAAAGGCGGAATAATAAAACTAAAGACAGAGACTGGGAGTCTTGTTGAGGGAGACAATGTAATAGCAGATCATCTTAATACTTATTTTTGCTCAGTATTCACTACTGAAAGAGAGGGGAAGGGCAGAGCCGGATTAAGGGGGGGGTCCCGGGGATACGTACCCCGGGCCCCCCTTTCTAAAAGGGGCCCCCTTCCACAGAACGGATCACTTTACCGATCCGCTATGTGGTGATGCTGCGCTCCCGGCTCCTCGCTGTGGCGCTGCATAGCAGAGAGTAAAGGACAGCTGAGCGACGGCTCAGCTGTCCAATAGCGGTTGAAGCAGCAGCAGCCTGCGGCTCAGTCATTGGCTGGGCGCGCAGGCTGCAGAGGGGAGGAAGGAAGAAGAGACCGAAGCATGTGGAGCCAGCCCAGCAGAGGAAGCCTGGTGCCCTTAGAGACAGAGAGGATGGAGCTCTCGATCTCCTCTGTCTCAGCAGACACTGACAGCAGCCTGATCAAGTAAGGCTGACTGTCTTTCATTGTTTTTTTCTCTGTTGCAAAAAATTAAAAACATTTAGGCTCTGGGTTATATATGTATATATATAGTGTGTGTGTGTGTGTGTGTGTGTGTGTGTGTGTGTGTGTGTGTGTGTGTGTGTGTGTGTGTATATGTATATATATATATATATATATATATATATAGTGTTCACTCTAGGCTGTTTTAGCAGGGCGCCGTGCCCTGCCCGATTTTATTAAGGCGAAACCCGCCCATCCCTTTCTGCGGCGCCCTGCTAAACAGCCTGCCTGCTTCCTGCTGTACCCGCCCCCTTTAGTGACGCCGCCAGCCGCCCACACCCCCTTTAGTGACGGCGCCAGCCGCACATGCCCCCTTTAGTGACTCCGCTGCCCACCCATGCCCCCTTAAGTCTGAAGAGTGCCGCATTTACAGAAGTTTGTTTTACATATTTATTTATTTCTTCATTGAAAAAATGCCGGCACTCCAGTGGTAAATGTTTTTACTTGTTCCAGTGCCCTCCCGGGTCATCTATATATATATATATATATATATATATATATATAATCTACTTCCTCTTTAGTAAGGGCCCCACAGTCTGAAGTGCCCCAGGCCCCCCATAGCCTTAATCCGGCTCTGGGGAAGGGGACACAGTTAAGTTGCAGGAATACTCAGGAAAATGTATCAAGTACATTTACAGAGGAGAAGGTCCTAACAGAACTCTGAAAGCTGAAAGTGGACAAATCTATGGGGCCAGATGGGATACATCCAGGGATACTAAAATAACTTAAAGAGGTGCTGATAGCACCATTGACAGAATTATTCAACCAGTCATTAGCTACAGGAGTAATTCCAGAGTAATCCCACTGCACAAAAGGGGAAGCAAGGAAGAGGCAAACAACTACAGACCAGTGAGTCTTACACCAGTGCTATTTAATATCTTTATTGGGGACATTGCAAATGGCATTAAAGGGAAAGTATGCCTTTTTGCAGATGACACAAAGGTATGCAACAGGGTAGATACACCAGGTGGGGTAAAACAAATTATTGAGGATCTAGGTAGACTACAGGAAGGGTCAGGAGTGTGGAAATTACAGTTTAATGCCAAAAAATGTAAAATTATGCACTTGGGTCTCAAAAATGCAAAGGCTAAATAAAGTATTAATGGCACTATACTGGAAACTGCTGAGGAGGAAAGGGATATAGGAGTCACTATTTCAGGTGACTTAAAGGCAGGTATGCAGTGTAACAAAGCAATGAGGAAGGCTAGTCAGATGCTTGTTGCATTGGGAGAGGAATCAGCAGCAGAAATAAGTAATAATGCCACTGTATAGGTCATTGGTACGGCCTCATCTAGAATGCTGTGTTCAATTCTGGAGGCCATATCTTCAAAAGGATATTAATAGATTAGAGACTGTACAAAGAAAGGCAACTAAAATGGTGCATGGCCTACATCACAAAACATACCCAGAAAGACTAAGAAATCTCAATATGTATAGTTTGGAGCAGAGAAGGAAAAGGGGGGACATGATAGAAACTTTCAAATATATGAAAGGTTTTAACAGAGCCCAGGAGGGGAACACTGAAAAGAATAAGACACAAGGACATGCACTGAGACTGGAGAGGGGGAGGTTCAGGGGAAATTTGAGGAAAAATTACTTCACAGAAAGGGTAATGGACAAGTGGAATAGCCTCCCATCAGAGGTGGTAGAGGCTAAGACAGTAGAGCAATTTAAACATGCATGGGATAGACATAAGGATATCCTTACAAAGAAATTAGGTTTAAATAAGGTTTGATATAAAAAATATGGTAAAAAAAAAGGGGCAGACTAGATGGGCCAAGTGGTTCTTATCTGCTGTCAAATTCTATGTTTACCTGGCGCAATGTGTATAAGTGTTCTACCAGGCTTAATGTGTATAACTTGCTCTACCTGGCACATTGTGTATAAGGGGCTTTACCTGGCACAATGTGTATAAATGATCTACCTGGTGCAATGTATGTAAGGGCTCTGCCAGGAGCTATGTGTTCAACGTGCTCTACCTGGCACAATGTGTATAAGGAGCTCTACCTGGCACAATGTGTATAAGGGGCTCTACATGTCACAATGTGTATAAGTGCTCTACCAGGCACAATGTGTATAAGGGGCTCTACATTGCACAATGTGTAGAAGGGGCTCTACCTGGCGCAATGTGTATAAATGCTCTACCTGGTGCAATGTGTGTAAGCGCTCTGCCAGGCGCAATGTGTTTAACGTGGTCTACCTGGCGCAATGAGTATCATGAGCTCTACCTGGCACAACGTGTATAAGGGGCTCTACATGGCGCAATGTGTATAAGCGCTCTACCATGCGCAATGTGTATAATGTGCCCTACCTGGCACAATGTGTATAAGGGGCTCCACCTGCCGCAATGTGTATAAGGGGCTTTGCCTGGTGCAAAATGTACAAGTGCTCTACCTAGTGCAGTGTGTGTGTAAGTGCTCTACCTGGTGAAATGTGTATAAGTGCTTATGTGATCGCCAGCTCCCTGCACTGTGAGCCAGTCTGATGCTGTAAATGGCTGTAAATCCCGGTTTACAGCAGAAACCAGGGTCACAATGCAGGAGCCGGAGATGAAAAGAACTAAGCAGGAGGAGAGCACTGATTACCAGGGAATGTTAGTATATTTAAAAAAAAAATTAATTACACAGTGATCAGCTGACCATCGCTGATCACACTGTCGGGTCCCTGCACAGCTTTCTCTGTCTACGGGCAGTAATGTGTAAAAATAGGATTTTAATTACCTACCTGTAAATCCTTTTCTCGTAGTCCGTAGAGGATGCTGGGGTCCACATTAGTACCATGAGGTATAGACGGGTCCCTTGGGAGCCATGGGCACTTTAAGAGTTTAATAGTGTGGGCTGGCTCCTCCCTCTATGTCCCTCCTACCAGACTCAGTCTAGAAACTGTGCCCGAGGAGACGGACATATTTCGAGAGAAGGAAATACACAGATAGTGGTGAGATTCACACAAGCTCACACATAACTACAGAAAACCAAGCTAACCAGCTTGAAACAATGCAGCAACGGCTGAACAACAGTACTTAACCAAGTAACAATTCAGTACTTAACCAAGTAACAATGCAGTACTTAACTAAGTAACAAATGCAGGAAAACGAAGCGCTGGGCAGGCGCCTAGCATCCTTTACAGACTACGAGAAAAGGATTTACTGATAGGTAATTAATATCCTGTTTTCTCTTACGTCTTAGAGGTTGCTGGGGTCCACATTAGTATCATGGGGATGTACCAAAGCTGTGTAGGGAACACATACACTGACTTGAACACCCACGGAGTTACCAGGGCATCCACTGCCACTGCCTGTGGGTCCCTTGACCTGGAACAGTACCTCCGAAGCTTCTTGTTGAGGTGGGGGGCCATCATGTCTACCTGAGGTACATCCCAAAGACTTGTTACCTCTGCAAACACCTCTGGGTGAAGGCCCTACTCTCCTGGATGGAGACTGTGTCTGCTGAGGAAGACCGCTTCCAAGTTGTCCACTCCCGGAATGAAGATTGCTGACAGCGCCACCGCGTACTTTGCCCTCCCAGAGGATGATTCGTGTTACCTCTGACATTGCAGCTCTGCTCTTCATTCCGCCTTGTCGGTTTATGTCAGTACTGTCGTTACATTGTCCGACTGAACCTGAATGGCCTGATCTTTCAAAAGATGTGCCACTTGAAGAAGACAGTTGTACACGGCCCTTAGTTCCAGAATGTTTATTGGAAGGATGGATTCCAGACTTGACCACCTTCCTTGGAAGTTTTCCCCATCGTTGACTGCTCCCCAACCTCTGAATCTTGCATCCATGGTTAGGAGGATCCAATTCTGAATCCCGAACCTGCGGCCCTCTAGTAGGTGAGAAGTCTGCAGCAACCAGAGGAGCGATATTCTGGCTTTCAGCGACAGACGTATTCTCTGGTGCATGTGTAGATGAGATCCCGACCATTTGTCCAGGAGATCCAGTTGGAAGGGTTGTGCATGAAATCTTCCGTACTGTAGAGCCTCGTAGGAGGCCACTATTTTCCCAAGAAGGCAAATGCACTGATGAATCGACACCCAGGTTGGCTTCAGGACATCCTGAATGATTGTTTGAATCACCAACACTTTCTCCTCTGGTAGAAACACCCTCTAAACTTCTGTGTCGAGAATCATCCCAAGGAAGGACAGTCTCCTTGTTGGCTCCAAATGCGACTTTGGAAGATTCATGATCCATCCATGATCCTGGAGAAGTTGAGTTGAGAGAGCAATGCTCTGTAACAATTTCTCCCTGAAAGACGCTTTTATCAGCAGGTCATCCAGATAAGGAATTATGTTCACACCCTGCTTGCAGAGGAGTAGCATCATTTCCGCCATGACCTTGGTGAACAACCTCGGCACCGTGGAGAGGCCAAATGGTAGTGCCTGGAACTGATAATGACAGTCCAGTAGCGCAAATTTTAGATAAGCCTGGTGAGGCGAGCAAATCGGAATGTGAAGGTACGCATCCTTGATATCTAGGGATACCAGAAACTCCCCCTCCTCCAGACCTGAGATCATCGCTCTCAGAGACTCCATTTTGAACTTGAATTCCCTCAAATAAGGGTTCAATGAGTTTAGGTTCAAGATTGGCCTGACCGTACCATCTGGTTTTGGTACCACAAACAGGTTTGAGTAATAACCCTTGTTTGTTAGGTGAGGTGGAACTGGAACAATGACGTTTGAACTTAGCAATTTTTGAATGGCTTCCTGTAGGGTAGCATTTTTTGTCAGCGAAGCTGGTAAGCCTGATTTGAAAAATCTGTGAGGAGGAAGTTCTTGGAACCCCAGTCTGTACCCCTGAGTAACAATATCTTGTACCCAGGGGTCCAGGCCTGATGACGCCCAGACGTGACTGAAATTCCTTAGTCTTGCTCCCACCTGCCCGATCTCCTGGCTGGGAGGTTCACCATCATGCCGAGGATTTTGAGGAAGCAGAAACAGGTTTCTGTTCCTGGGAACCTGTTGGTGCAGGTTTTTTCTGGATTTCCCCCAACCTCCTCTAAAGAACGTGGAAGGGGATTTGGACTTTTTAACTTTTGCGCTCCGAAAGGACTGCATAGCAGATGTAGGATATGAGTTCCTAGTCAGTGGTGTTGCAGAGGGAAGAAAGGTAGACTTACACGCAGTTGCCATGGAGATCCATGCATCTAATGCTTCCCCAAACAGAGCCTGACCAGTGAAGGGTAGGTTCTCCACACTTTTCTTGGATTCTGCATCCACCGACCATTGAAGCAGCCAGAGTCCCCTGCGTGCCGAGACCGCCATGGCAGAAGCCCTCGCATTAAGATGTCCCAGGTCCTTCATGGCTTCCACCATGAAACCCGCAGAATCCTGTATGTGATGTAAAAACAATTCAATGTCACTTCTATCCATGGAATCTAATTCCTCTAGTAAAGTGTCTGACCACTTTACTATAGCTTTAGAAATTCATGCACAAGCAATAGTGATTCTTAAAGCTACTCCATTAGCTGTGTATAGTGATTTGAGAGTAGTCTCAATCTTGCGTTTGCCGGTTCTTTCAAAGCGGTGGACCCAGGGACAGGTAAAACCACCTTCTTAGACAACCTAGATACATAAGCGTCTACTGCTGGCGGGTTTTCCCACTTTTTCCTGTCCTCCTCAGGGAAAGGAAAAGCAATGAGAACCCTTTTTGGGATCTGGAATTTCTTCTCTGGGTTTTCCCAGGATTTTTCAAACAATGCGTTCAATTCCTTAGACCCAGGGAATGTAAGGGAGGTTTTCTTATTTTCTGTAAAATAAGCCTCCTCTACCTGCTCAGGTATTTTCTCAGTAATGTGTAAAATGTCCCTAATGGCCTCAATCATAAGTTGCACCCCCTTAGCAAGGGATACCTCCCCCCTGCATATCCCCATCACCGTCACCTCTATCAGAGTTGGTATCCGTGTCAACTTGCATTATCTGGGCAAGAGAACGCTTCTTTGGGCGAATAGGGGGGCCTAGATGAGGTATTGGGAGCTGAACAGTGCAACACCTCTACCGAATTTCTCAAAACCTGTGTTTGTTTCTCATTATATGACATCCAAGATGAAATCTGAGATATCATTCCCCTTAAGGAATCCACCCATAGGGGTTCAGATTCAGAGGGCTGGGAAAGCACATTGCAGTCCTGCGTACATGGTCTAGACTCATCAGGTGAAGAAAGACACTCTGCTGCACAAGAGACAGATTCCATAGACATGATAATGTGATCTATATAGCAACACACACACATAGTATACCTCCCAACTTTTCATATGTTAAAAGAGGGACACACGCGCGTGGCCTAAGAAAAGGGGGCGTGGCTTCGTGGGAGGACCCGCAATCGCGAGCCACGCCCCCATTTTCATCACTGAGGGGGCATGCCCAGCGCCCTGTGAGCCGCTGGTATGCCCCCTCTCCCTCTGACTCCAGTGAATAGACGCTGTGCGCATGCACATAGCGTCTATTCACCGCTGCTCTGCTAAGTAGGGCAGCGAGAGACAGAGCCTCCCAACTGCCCCACCCCCACCGCGGGACACTGCGGCCCGCGGGTGGGACAGCGGGACAGTCCTCAAAAAATGAGACTGTCCCGCGAGAATCGGGACAGTTGGGAGGTATGCACACACACACACACACATACAGGAAAATGTCAGCCACAGTTTCCACCAGAGTACTTTCAGAGAGTCACAGAGTATAAGGAGCCAGCCACACTGCGCTTCAATAGGCAGTGTAATTTACAAAAAGCCAAGCACTGATATAACACCTTAATGGTTTAATAAACTTAATATATAAATATATAACACTCTCCCCCCTGTCTATAACACCCTGGTACCGCAGAGGTAAGCTGGAGTTATGTGGAGGGCAGGGCTCCCTGGCAGCTTCTGTCTGTGTGATCTGCAGGGAGAACATGGCGCTGGTGAGTGCTGGATCCGCTTTGAGGAGAAGCCCCGCCCCCTGTAAGGGCACGCCTTCCCGCACTTATATTTTTATACTGGCCTGAGGTACCTTGTTGCTAACAGCGGGATTAGCCCCTGTTAGCGTAATTTGACCAGCGTTAGGGTATTTTGCAGCCCAGGACGCCCCTCACAGCACCATACATCCATGTTGTTGAGCCACCTGAGCGCAGCCTGACAGGACTGCGCATCATACTCACCACTCTTCTATCTGCTGGCTCTGTTAGGGGGTGTCGGCTCTGCTACGGGAGTGAGCGGTCGCCTCAGGGGCTTGCGATCATCACCCTCAGGAGCTCAGTGTCCTGTCAGCTTAGATAGAGAACCATTAACCTCTAGGGTTGGTTCCTACTCTCCCCCCCAAGTCCCACAAAGCAGGGAGACTGTTGCCAGCAGCCTCCCTATACCTAACTCTTTAAAAAAATAAATCAAAAACTAGAAAAACTCCTAGGAGCTCCCCTAGCTGTGACCGGCTCCACCGGGCACATTTTCTAAACTGAGTCTGGTAGGAGGGGCATAGAGGGAGTAGCCAGCCCACACTATTAAACTCTTAAAGTGTCCATGGCTCCCAAGGGACCCGTCTATACCCCATGATACTAATGTGGACCCCAGCATCCTCTAGGACGTAAGAGAAAAGGGGGACTCTGCTGTGTTAGGGTATGTTGCAGCCCAGGACACCCCTCACAGCACCATACATCCATGTTGCTGAGCCACCTGAGCGCAGCCTGACAGGACTGCACATCATACTCACCACTCTTCTATCTGCTGGCTCTGTTAGGGGGTGGCGGCTGTGCTACGGGAGTAAGCGGTCGCCTCAGGGGCTTGCGATCATCACCCTCAGGAGCTCAGTGTCCTGTCAGCGGAGAAAGAGAACCATTAACCTCTAGGGTTGGTTCCTACTCTCCCCCCCTAAGTCCCACAAAGCAGGGAGGCTGTTGCCAGCAGCCTCCCTGTACCTAACTCTTTAAAAAAAAAAAAAAAACTCCTAGGAGCTCCCCTAGTTGTGACCGGCTCCACCGGGCACATTTTCTAAACTGAGTCTGGTAGGAGGGGCATAGAGGGAGTAGCCAGCCCACACTATTAAACTCTTAAAGTGTCCATGGCTCCCAAGGGACCCGTCTATACCCCATGATACTAATGTGGACCCCAGCATCCTCTAGGACGTAAGAGAAAATGGGGACTCTGCTGTGTTAGGGTATGTTGCAGCCCAGGACGCCCCTCACAGCACCATACATCCATGTTGCTGGCCGGCTGGGGACTGTCCCGCGAAAATCAGAACAGTTGGGAGGTATGTGTTTGTGTAATACAGTATGCAGTGTATGTGTATGCTTATGCAGAGTGTGTGCAGTGTGTATATGGAGTGTGTGTGTGCAGTGTGTATATATATATAGTGTGTGTGTGTGTGTGTGTGTGTGTGTGTGTGTGTGTGTGTGTATGCAGTGTGTGTGTATGCAGTGTGTATGTATGGGTCTATACAGTGTGTGCATGCAGTGTATGTATATGCTTATGCTGTGTAGTGTGCGTTTGTGTGCATGCACTGTGCGTGTATGCCTATGCGGTGTGTGTGCAATGTGGGTCTATGCAGTGTGTATGTGTGCCTGCAGTGTGTGTACAGTGTATGTGTGTGCAGTACTGGCATATTTATGATGGATGTAGTGTGTATGGTGCACAAGGTGTCCAGGGGGACCCACACTGCACACCCTGCACCCATTTTTTTTCCAATACTTTCCCTCCGGAGTCCTGCGTTGCAGCAGCAGCGCCGCAGAAGTCACTGGGAAAATGGTGCAGCGGTGTTTTGAGTTTATTGGCCTAAATTCTCTGTGACCCTTCTCTAATGAGGCTCTATTAAATCCGACCAATGGCACAGTGCAATGGTTCTCAAAGTGAAGAAGACATATTGTAATACACTGCAATAATCTCACCTGCTCCATAGTATTTCTATATGACTGAGGACGGCAAGGCAATCTGTGTGCATAGGGTCAGATGGTGTATGGCACCATTATAGTTTAGTGTGCTCTACGTGTATGTAACAGCCTGGTAGTGTAGGATTATTCAGAGTTGCGTGTAAGTGAGCTTCATCCTCCACTAAATTGGTGGAAATGGGCAACAACGGAGCATTTGCATGTAAGATAACTATGCACAGGGCGTGGAGATGGAACTGCAGCCTTATCAGAGCATGCGTAAAGTTCTGGCTGATGTCACAGAGCTTTTGCACAAAGGATAGTGATGGTGCAGATGTGCGCTGATAGTGATGACGAATACTCACACAAGCAGATGCATAGGGGAGGTGCGGCCACAGAGATGCAACCAACTTTAAATACAGGAGAAGATCCACATTTAATTTTTTTTATCAAAATGTGCATCCTATTCGCATAATTAAAATGCACAAAAGTGACTAAACTTGGTCATATTTGATGTCTTGGGGTAGGTGGCAGAAATAGCTATCACTGAAGGGGTTTTTTTGCAGACATTTTGTTTTTGTACAGTAGATTGTATTGCCCTAAATGGGCTATAGTTATATTTGGAAGTCATGCTTATAAATAATAATTGTATTCTTTTCTGTACTGTACTGTATATGTAATGTGTAGTTACATGAACAGCCACTAGGTGGCAGCAGATCTCTATTGTTGACGACACCGAAACTGATGTTCAACAGCTTGAGCAAGAACTGGACCTGATTCATATGCTAGCTATGCCAATGATTTTGCAGATGAGCAATTATTGTCCAACTGCGCATGCATCCTAGTCGCGCTGCCCACATGTGAAACTTACCATAGGCACTCACTGTGATGATTCATTTGTAAAGTGGTTGACACACAGGAAGGGACGTGGAGTGGCGGCAAAAACGCAGACATGTCGCAGCTGTTTTCAGGGCATGTCGCTGCCTGGGTCTGAAATTTTGTATACATTATAGATGGCTCTGACTTCTCAGCACACATGGCCATTCTGCGTGACCATAGGGTTATTCAGAAAGACAGTTACCAAAAGATTCAGATGTGTCTTCATACATCATTGCATCAGGCCCTCTCAGCGCGCCAGGTCCTGTGAGACTCTGCTAGCATCGGGGCATCTTTTTTGTGTCTCTTTTGATGCAAATGCTTCTCAGTCGCAAAACATGCTAAAAAATGCTCTAAGTAACATGTTAACCTCATTCACACATGAGAGTCTGCATTCCGGGATCAATATAGTCAGAGTCAATCCCACGTGCCCATCCCATTCAGCTCCCCCCCCCCCCCCCTTTTACACATTCATGATCTTTCCCATATACACTAATTGTAAAATAGTGCTAGATAAGCACGGCAGGAGGTGCTATACACGCCCAGTAGGCAGTGTTAGACATGCCCCTCTGGCGGTGCACACCCTAATAAAATGTGCTGCGCGTGCCTATACACCTACTGTCAGTTGTGAACTAAAATATGCCGTTTCTGAGCCGCCTTGTTTACTAGACTGTTTAGACATCAGTTTACTGATGTCATTATCAAATAAGGTGTCAGTAACTGTAGTAGACAATGCTAGTGCCCACTACTCCTAGGCTGGCAGCACCCTTTGTGATGGGAAAAGCAAAGATGGGACTAGCACTCACACTCACTCTGCTGACACCTGCGCATTGGGTCATCTGCTCACACTTCAAGCTCCAGCATCTACACATAGATCTCCCTCACCTCCATCCCTGTCTTTACCAGCTCCAGTCACATAGGGGCAGTTTACAGGCTGCATGTCTGGAGATCCATCATCAACCATGATCTGACATAAAGGCAGGGCACTGCAGTGACTAAAGGGTAGTGGATACTCAGGAGGGGGCAGGTCATGGTGGTGGTGCAGGAAGCACTGCTGGATTCGGGGATGAGGCAAAAATATCCTTGGACAACACACAGCCTGAGGTACTGTGTTATCCCCTCTAATGACATCAATGTGCTGATGTTGTACTTTTCTAAAAACTACAGCAAACAAATCTGTATCTACTGCAACTAAATCCATCTCATACCATGACCCTGTAAGAGCACTACTGTGACTCAAAGAGATCTAAACTAATAGATCCTCTCCTCCACACTTTAATCCCCTGGACTCTCAGAATTGTAACCCTTCCCCCACTAGATCCTCCACCTCCAGCTGATCGATCCTGTCCCTCCACACTTATTCCTATACTTCTTACCTATAGCACCTGCACCTATAACCTCTGTTAACCTCTGTACCAGGCTGTGGACATTCTCCTCCAGACTTTCCCCACTGAAGACTCTCCACCAACTCATACCCACTGTGCTTTTACCTCCCACTTTGCTGTATGATGCTCTCATGTGCTACCATCTGCCCATTCATGATTATGATGCCTATCGGTACACCATCACTCATTTCTGCCCTGGAACATCAACCATTCACTCTCATCTCAGCATCCTAGGACCTGCTGTAATCTCCTAATTTACCATTGTTTTCAATGTTTTGTTTTATTGGGTTGGGTATGATATGCCAACAGTCATAATGCCACCATTCATCATGCTGACATGGTCATAATGTCACTATTGACCATGTCGACATTCATCACGTAGACAGAAGTGAAATGTTGACAAGTTAGTCATCCCTGGTGTTCCAGCAGTGACTTACCTGCTCTACATGGATGCAGTCTTTCAGGTCTTAGCAGTCATATGATCATCACTTCTGGGTCAGACTTTCGATCCCCCAGTGTTCCGGTAAGTATTTCTCTTCTATCCCTAATACTAATCGCTACGTCTAACCCTGCATCTAGTGTCTAATCCTAAACCCCAAAAAGCCAAACCCTATCCTCCCCCTGCAGCCTTGCCCTAACACCACGGAGGTAGCGAGCTGAAATGCACGTAAAGAGACCCGTTTGGGTGCACAGACGGGTCTTTTCATGATCGCGCCCATTAGTTTAGTCGGGTTTAGGTGCTTTGCGTGCCTAAACCCAACTGTATTGGGTGCGATCAGTGCGATAGCGGGGGGGTCATTTGAATTCCATCCTATGTCTGATCTACTGCCTCTTCCATTATATGATATCCAGGTCAGTGATCCCCAAAACTACCCCCTACCTCCCAAATGACAGTGCAGCCTCTCCAGCAGGGAAAGGATTAATATATTGTGAGCAGTAATAAGAGTCCTGGCACAAGAATTGACATACTGTACAGATGAAGAAGGGGGAGAGCACATGGATTTAAATACAGATGAGGTGGGGAAAGCACATAATTGGCGGGAGAGCACATGAATGGATAGATGAGAGGGGATCACATTAAGGATTAAGTCGATTAAGGTCCCATCGGGCTCTAGGCAAGATACTGGTTAGGACCCAACACACACACATGAGCTGAGTAAAAATATCATATAGGCCACTAGTCCCTCACAATTACGCCCTTGCCATAAGGTTCTCCCCACACACATATGACATAAGCACCACTCATGCCTATCCAACTCCCCACAGGCCCATTGACTCTCCCCACTTGCCCCTTAAATACAATTAGACATCTCACACTGTCACGATCCATGCAGTTTCTCCTCCATGCCTGGGGTGGCGCTCTCTGCTCTGGTGCTCAGCACTCTGCTCTGTATCTGCAGCTTGGTAATTAGCTGTTACCACAGCTGTGAGCAGCACCTGAACTCACTATATAGGCCAGCCACACAGGCTCCCAGTTGCCAGTTCATCGTGTCAAGGTTGTCTCAGTTCCTGGTTATGCTGGTCTCTACTGCTAAATCATCCATAGTACTGCCAGGCTCCAACAGCTATTCTGTGATCCTGCTATAGTGCAATCCCGTTATTCTGCTACGTTGCATGCTCTACTCCAGCACTATCCTGTGATCCTGCTACAGTGCAATCCTATTATCCTGCTACGTTGCATACTCTACCACAGTGCTATCCTGTGATCCTGCTACAGTGCAATCCCGTTAGCCTGCTACGTTGCATGATCTACTACAGCACTATCCTGTGATCCTGCTACAGTGCAATCCTGTTATCTTGCTATGTTGCATACTCTACCACAGTGCTATCCTGTGATCCTACTACAGTGCAATCCTGTTATCCTGCTATGTTGCATACTCTACCACAGTGCTATCCTGTGATCCTGCTACAGTGCAATCCTGTTATCCTGCTATGTTGCATGCTCTACTACAGCACTATCCTGTGATCCTGCTACAGTGCAATCCCGTTAGCCTGCTACGTTGCATGATCTACTACAGCACTATCCTGTGATCCTGCTACAGTGCAATCCCGTTATCCTGCTACGTTGCATACTCTACTACAGTGCTATCCTGTGATCCTGCTACAGTGCAATCCTGTTATCCTGCTACGTTGCATACTCTACTACAGTGCTATTCTGTGAACCTTCTACAGTGCATTCCTGCAACCCTGCATTCTCTGCTCAAGTGCATCCTGCTACGGTGCTAACCTTCTACAGTGCAATCCTGTAACCCTGCATTCTCTGCTCAAGTGCATCCTGATATGGTGCTAATTCTCCTACAGAACAATCCTATTACAGTGTCTATACAGTCTACAGTGTTACAAGTGCCTTCACAGTCCACAGTGTCTCAAGTGTTTCCACAGTCTACACCATTTTCATGTAATCACAGTCTTCAGTGTGTCCGTGTACTCACAGTCTCCTGGCATCCTGCGTACCCACAGTTTCCAGTGTCTCTGTGTCCCCTCAGTTCCCAGTATCACAAGTGAGTTTCCAATCCCAGTTTCACAAGTGTGTTCCCAAGTATCCAGTACTGCCAAGTACTTCCCAGACTCCCAGCATTGCAAGTGCAATTGCAGTTCTCCCTTTCATTTTGTGTTCTCCAATCATTCCTGGTTTTTACTTATTGTTTACAGTTGTACACTGCTTTACCCTGTATAAATAAACCTGCTATTGTACCGAGAACATCAGTCCCTGTGAATATGTTCCTACAGAGGGAATTCCAAGCGGATTCTGACAGTATGAACTGGCCTAAAACAAACAGCAGGGAAGGTAATTGCAGTCTGCCTGATGGAGTTTTCTCACAGCTCATTCACCCCTCAGCTCCCGAGACATCACATTCTTTAGATTTCTAATGACTGTGGATTTTAAAGGAAAAGTTAGACCAGCTACAGACTTTAGTATCCAGTATTCTATGCATTCTACCTGAATTCCTGGGAAGACTGGTGGACCCCAGTAAAATAGCTCCAGAAAAGGAGTTTTCTTCTGACCCATGGACTAGGTATGCTAGGGGTACCTATCCTCCACAGACAAGAGGCAGGTTCCAAAGTTTCCCTCGACCTAGCCTCTCAGAAACGGAATGCCAGCATCACAGAGACAATAAACTTTGCCTGTATTGTGGGGGTCAAGGACATTTTATTCTAAGTTGTCCCATTCGAAAACCAAGAAATGGGGGCAGAGTGCATCTCCAATCTTTAAATACCATCTGTCTCAAAACTTGTCTTCCACCTGAGGTTTCCGAGCCTGTGGCCCCAGGAGGGGTTTCCGAGCCTGTCGCCCCAGGAAGGGTTTCCGAGCCTGTCGCCCCAGGAGGGGTTTCCGAGCCTGACGCCCCAGGAGAGGTTTCCGAGCCTGTCGCCCCAGAGAGTCTTCAGAGTGCTGCCCAGCCAGAGAGTCTTCAGAGTGCTGCCCAGCCAGAGAGTCTTCAGAGTGCAGCCCAGCCCCGTGAAGAGGGGGCTCCCGCCTTAGTCCAGCCCCGTGAAGAGGGGCTCCTGCCTTAGCCCAACCCCGTGAAGAGGGGGCTCCCGCCTTAGCCCAGCCCCGTGAAGAGGGGGCTCCTGCCTTAGCCCAGCCCCGTGAAGAGGGGGCTCCTGCCTTAGTTCAGACCGGTGAAGAGGGGGCTCCTGCCTTAGTTCAGCCCCGTGAAGAGGGGGCTTCTGCCTTAGTTCAGCTCCAGGAGGGGGCTCTGAGCATTATGCCAATCTCAGAAGAGAAATCTAGCACTCTCATTTCTCGCAACACAGGCCATGTATCTAGGCACATAGGCACTGCTGTAGTCCTGGGTTCCAAACCTACTACTAACTTGTTGGCTCCCGATTCGATTTTGGTACAGCTCAGTCTCACAGGACTTCCATGAAGGACCAAATCCAAAAAGTGCCATCCAAATCTCTAGTCAACGTTCGGTTAGGATCATCATATATTTCTTACCAGTCTTCTGAAAGTCTGTTCCCTCCTCAGTGTCCTGATGCTCCATGTTTTATTCCATCTCCAGTGTTTCCAGAAAATCAAGCTTCCACTTCACAGAATTCATCCAACGCTCCATCTTTGGATTACTTTAATGGAGATTTAGCGCAATACCTCGCATTAGTTAACCGATATCTTACCATGATGGAGACAGACCCTTCCCTTGGAATTACTCCCTCCAACATAGTTAAATTGTTATTCCTGACCCTCAGAGGAGAAGCCTTGGAATGGGCTAGTCCACTAATTGAAACCAATGACCCAGTTCTTCTCAATCTTGTGGCCTTCAGTGAGGTGGTAATTAAGAAATTCAATTCATGCTCTTATCAGTCTTCAGGGAACCAGTCTATTTCAGTTGAGGTTCCTGCCCAGCTGGGGCCATCTAAGGTTCCTATCTATCCTGGTTCATCTGAGATTCCTGTTGCCAACTCAGAGACTCCAGCAATCAGCTTACCTGTTGGTTTTCTTCAGCTTCAGTATACTGTTCCTGCTGGGAAATCTACAAAAAGGAGAAAGAAGAAAAAGGGAAAGTCTAAGTTGAAAGCCTCTGTTGGACTTCCTTGGCAGCATGAGGATACCCTGATATGCCCTCTACCTTTTGATTCAGACTCTGACATGTGTTGAGCGTCTGGAATCTGCTCCTTAGGGAGGGGGTACTGTCACGATCCATGCAGTTTCCCCTCCATGCCTGGGGTGGCGCTCTCTGCTCTGGTGCTCAGCACTCTGCTCTGTATCTGCAGCTTGGTAATTAGCTGTTACCACAGTTGTGAGCAGCACCTGAACTCACTATATAGGCCAGCCACACAGGCTCCCAGTTGCCAGTTCATCGTGTCAAGGTTGTCTCAGTTCCTGGTTATGCTGGTCTCTACTGCTAAATCATCCATAGTACTGCCAGGCTCCAACAGCTATCCTGTGATCCTGCTACAGTGCAATCCCGTTATCCTGCTACGTTGCATGCTCTACTACAGCACTATCCTGTGATCCTTCTACTGTGCAATCCTGTTATCCTGCTATGTTGCATACTCTACCACAGTGCTATCCTGTGATCCTACTACAGTGTAATCCTGTTATCCTGCTATGTTGCATACTCTACCACAGTGCAATCCTGTGATCCTGCTACAGTGCAATCCCATTATCCTGCTATGTTGCATACTCTACTACAGCACTATCCTGTGATCCTGCTACAGTGCAATCCCGTTATCCTGCTACGTTGCATACTCTACTACAGTGCTATCCTGTGATCCTGCTACAGTGCAATCCTGTTATCCTGCTACGTTGCATACTCTACTACAGTGCTATTCTGTGAACCTTTTACAGTGCTATCCTGCAATGCCGCATCTCCGCTAAAGTGCATCCTGCTACGATGCTAACCTTCTACAGTGCAATCCTGCAACCCTGCATTCTCTGCTCAAGTGCATCCTGCTACGGTGCTAACCTTCTACAGTGCAATCCTGCAACCCTGCATTCTCTGCTCAAGTGCATCCTGCTATGGTGCTAATTCTGCTACAGAACAATCCTATTACAGTGTCTATACAGTCTACAGTGTTACAAGTGCCTTCACAGTCCACAGTGTCTCAAGTGTTTCCACAGTCTACACCATTTTCATGTAATCACATTTTTCAGTGTGTCCGTGTACTCACAGTCTCCTGTCAGCCCGCGTACCCACAGTTTCCAGCGTCTCTGTGTCCCCTAAGTTCCCAGTATCATAAGTGAGTTTCTAATCCCAGTATCACAAGTGTGTTCCCAAGTTTCCAGTACTGCCAAGTACTTCCCAGACTCCTAGCATTGCAAGTGCAATTCCAGTTCTCCCTTTCATTTTGTGTTCTCCAACCATTCCTGGTTTTTACTTATTGTTTACAGTTGTACACTACTTTACCCTGTATAAATAAACCTGCTATTGTACCGAGAACATCAGTCCCTGTGAATATGTTCCTACAGAGGGAATTCCAAGCGGATTCTGACACACATCCTCTTTACATGCTAATCAAATACACCTACATGACATCAGAGCGCGCCACATTCCCATCAGACGTTCCCATATGCCTATCAGATAACTCGACTCACCCTTTCTATGCCATCAGACATTGCCACATGCCCCTTATATGCACATCAGACTCCCACATGAAATCAGACTCTATCAATGCCCCTATAGCCCATTATATGTTCCCCCATGCCACTCGTATGCCCATTAGATATTCACATGTGCCCCTTATGTGCCTGCCAGATGTTCCCCATGCCATTATATGTCTGCCAGATGTTCCCCATGCCCCTTATATGCCCATCAGATATAACCAATATGCCTCTTACATGCCCCTAAGATGTCCCCAACATTCCCCTTGTATGCCTATCAGATTTCCCCATGTAACCTTGTCTGCCTCAAAAGATATTTTGCTTCTCTCCTCCACTTGTCTTCTGCTTGTCAGTAAAGTTCTAGCTGTGACTGATGGTTCCAAGCTGGGCTTAGGTCAGAAGACAGACTCTCCGGGATGGAAGTGGCCTGACAGGTTAAAGTTCTTAGCTGCCACTGAGGTAATGACTGTAACTGGAACCTCTGAGCTGAGTTCCAATTGGGAGATGGTCTCTCCGGGATGGAAGCGGGCTGGTTGAATAAAGTTCTTTCGCATGAAGAGTATAAAACTTTGAGGATGAAGATAATGGAGAAAAGAAGAATGACACTTGTACTGATGATCAGAAGGAATACTCCGAGAAGGACGTGGACACTGGTATACTGTGATCTAGTACCAGATCAAACCCTCGTAGGCTGGAGCGGTGACGAAGACAGCTGTAGTGGAGCGGCTGACATGGTGCCGGTACTGGTCAAGGAGCGTATGATCTGAGACAAGTAGAGACTCTGGAGAGGGAGCTGCAATGAACAACAGGAACCAGGAGCAAGAGTACCCTCTGGAAACTGGGAGCACAGAGCACTATCATGCAGACTAGGCTGCGGCAGACCTTGCACTAGCGTCAGAATGCCCCAAAATGCTCCTAGAAATACTCTGTCCCCTCCTGGGATTGGTGCAGCCAAAATTTACCTGAATCAGGCCTCTGGTTCATGCAGAACATGTTTCAGAACCAAGATGGTGGCGCCTTGCACCCGGCTACGCAAGGACTCTGGCCGCACGGAGCTCCCCATCACTGCCTCCTTGCCCCCTTTTGTCTGCAGGATCTCTTGCCGCACACCAGCTGCCCACCTCCGTGAGCCACCTCTGCCCGCCATAGCACTGGAGAGGGAGAGAGCACAATGCCCAGATGGGTAAGCACCGGCCCCCTGAAGCCACACTCCCACTGGCCATGACAGTACCCCCCCCCCCTTCTTGGTGGCCTCTGGAGACTTCCTCGGCTTCTCAGGATTCCGAATATGAAATCTTCGAATTAGAGCAGGACCATGAACATCAGTGGCATCAACCCAGGCCCGTTCCTCAGGCCCATAACCTCTCCAGTCCAACAAATACTGTAGAAGACCATAACGTCTTCGGGAGTCCAGGATTTGTTTAACCTCAAATTTAACTCTGGGGAGACGTGGTAGACTTCTTTGAAAACAATAAAGCACCAAGGGTTTAAGCAGAGAAATATGGAAGGAGTTAGGAACCCGCAAATATGGAGGGAGTTTGAGTTTGAAGGCAACTGTATTAATGACCTTTTCTATAGGGAATGGTCCGATAAACCGGGGAGCGAGCTTCATGAAGGAACCCAAAGTCTCAGATTCCGAGTAGGCAGCCACACCATATCTCCAATTTAAAGACTGGGTGCTGCACGTCTTTTCTTGTCAGCCCAGAACTTATATCGGTTAGAGGATTTGCAAAGAGCGGCATGTGCCTGCCTCCAATGAATAGAGAATTGGTGGACAGAGGATTTAACTGCTGGAAGATCTTGAGTGGGTAGACTTAGAAATTCTGGAACTCGGGGATGCATACCATAGACAATGAAGAATGGAGTGGTTTTAGATGGGGAGTGATAAGTGTTATTATTGGCAAACTCTGTCCAGGGAAGAAGGTCAACTGAATTATCCTGAGATGAAGACAAGTGAAGATGTAGAAAGGTTTCCAAATCTTTATTCACTCTCTCTGTCTGACCGTTGGTCTGAGGATGATATGCTATGGAAAATTTTAACTTGATCTCGAATACTGCGCAAAGGGATCTCCAAAATTTGGCCACAAACTGAACTCCACGGTCAGATATGATTTCTGAAGGTAGTCCATGTAACTTGAAAATTGTGGAAATGAGTCGGACAGCTCCGGAGCAGTGGGAAGACCCTTGAATGAAATGAAATGGGCCATTTTAGAAAAACGATCAATGACCAACCAGATCGTAGTGAAACCTTGGGAGTTGGCTAAGTTTGTAATAAAGTCCATGGGCAGGTGGGACCAAGGTCGATGAGGAACTGAAATAGGTTGCAATGGGCCCAAAGGAGCCTGTCGAGGTGTTTTATGCTGTGAACACTTGATGCAGGAAGACACAAAATTGGACACATCTGATCTCATAGAGGGCCACCAATATGATCGTTGTATAAATTCCAAGATCTTATAGATTCCAACATGTCCGGAAAAGCGAGATGCATGAGCCCAACTGAGAAGTTTCTTTTGAAGATGAGGAGAAACAAAAGTTTTCCCTGTGGGAGGTTGAACAGAGGTTGCTGCAAAGACTGTAGAATTCAAAACTGGACTTGGGGGTTGAATTTCGGGATTCCCTTCAGAACTGAGAGAGTGTGTCAGCTTTTTTGTTCTGCGAGCCAGGACGATATGACAAGAGGAAATTGAATCGTGAAAAGAAGAGGGCCCAAAGAGCTAGCCTTGGTTTGAGACAATGAAGATTTTTCAGAAAAACAAGATTCTTGTGGTCGGTATATATTGTTACAGTGTGCGAGGATCCTTCTAAAAGATAACGCTACAGTACTTCCAAAAGAAATGGCTTGTTATTGTCCAGCTGGTGGAGAACTGGAGCTGTAATAAAACAGCTTCTGGTGACCAACAAGATGGATATGCTCCTTTGAGCTACAATGGGGGCGACTATGGCGGAAAAACTCTTAATGAATTAAGATAATAGTTGGCAAAACCTAAAACCCTTTGTATGGCACATAGAGTAGTAGGCTGGACCCAGTTCAGAATGGCTAGCACTTTATCAGGATCCATTTGCAGACCAGAGGCAGAAATTATATGACCTAGGAACGGAATGGAAGTTGCTTCAAATACACTTTTCTAACTTACAATAAAGATGATTCACTCGTAATCTTCGAAGAACTTCACAGACCTGCTGCCGGTGGGATTGTACGTCTGAGGAAAAAATTAAAATATCGTCCAGATAGACTACCACTGATTTGTAAATCATGTCACAGAAGATCTCATTAACAAAGTTTTGGAAAATGGCAAGGGCATTGCTGAGACCAAATGGCATAACTAAATATTCATAGTGCCCATCCCTGGTATTGAAGGCCGTCTTCCATTTATCTCCACCATGAATTCTGATCAGGTCACCTCTTAGTTCCAGTTTGGTAAAAAGTGATGATCCTTTGACCCCTTCAAAAAGTTCAGTGATCAGCGGTAAAGGGTATCGGTTCTTTATGGCGATCTCAATCAAGCCTCTATAGTCGATGCAAGGGCGGAGACCCCCATCCTTCTTACTCACAAAAAAGAAACCAGAACCAGCAGGAGATTTGGAGGGACGAATGAATCCTTTACTTAAATTTTCTTGGATGTATTCAGACATCGACCTAGTCTCTGGAGCTGATAAAGGATAAATACGTCCGCGGGGTGGTACTTTTCCCGGCATTAGCTCAATTGGGCAGTCCCAAGATCAGTGGGGTGGTAGGATGTTGGCACTTTGGCCCTCATTCCGAGTTGTTCGCTCGGTAATTTTCTTCACATCGCAGCGATTTTCCGCTAATTGCGCATGCGCAATGTTCGCACTGCGACTGCGCCAAGTAAATTTGCTATAAAGATTGGTATTTTACTCACGGCATTACAAGGTTTTTTCTTCATTCTATTCATGTATTGACACCACTTATTCATGTTTTATTCAATTTATGCCCATTACATGGGTTTTCACCACCATCTCACAGTTTAGTAATCATTCTAAATGGTTTTCATACATCATATATGTTGCCTATTTAGATGCATATTAATCGTGCATCCGTTTACATCAACAGTAGGGGCGTTGTGTTCCATTACTTAGATGAAACTGTTATTAAGGAAGTGCGTTGCAGGAAGTGCCGCTGCGTTCCAGAATGCGTTCCACAGGACGGAAATGCGCTCTGAACTAAGAATATGAGTTACAAAGACTATTAACAGATTAACAAGTAGGAGGACTTGGGACTATGATCCAGTGTATATATATAACCCAGTATAAAGACTTTGATTCATAAACCATCACGGCTATAACCGGAAGTCACGGGATACATATCAATTGTGCATTCCGTTTACACCAACAGCAGGGGCGCTGTGTCCTATTATTTAGGTGAAACTGACATCAAGGAAGTGCGTCACCAGAAGTGCCGGTGCGTTCCGCAGGACGGAAACGCATGTTGAATGAAGAATGTGTGACACAACAACTATTAATGGATTAACAAGGAAAGGAGGACTTGGGACTATTATTTAGTACTTTTATACAACCCAGCATAAAGACTTTTTGTTTATAAATTATCGCGGTCGTGACCGGAAGTCGCGAGAACGTCACTTCCGGTAACTGGGACGCGATCTCCCAGTACACAATTTTGTGGTGATTTTTCAGCTTTTAAGCTCGTTTTATATCATATATGTTTGTTTATTAGCTTAACTGTTTAGACCATTGAAGCTAAAATTGAAAATGATTATGTACTTCCTATCTGGGTTCAGGCTTGACCCCTGAACCGGAAATGAATCTCACTGAAGGTATAAATAGGATATCTGCACACTCCACTCTCACTGCCTGACGAAGGGTTGATCCCGAAATGCCTAGCAGCAGGAGATTGGAGAACTTGATGAACTGCGGAAAGGGGAAAGGCTGACTAGACGTTTGTGATGTGGACAAGGGAACCAGGTTCCGGAGCCAGTTACCCTAAGGTTACATCTGAAACGCCCACTATACACTCTCTTCTGGTAATCCTCCACCCATATCACCCTCCATTTGGGGAAATATTATTTTAAGAGAAGGATTGTCAGTTTTTATGTGTGTGATATTTGTTTTATTTGTATTTTGAATTGTCCAGTGTATTAAATCTTCCCTATATAAATATACTACACTATATGCTTTTTTATCTGTTTTCTTCCATATGGAACTTTGCTAAGGACCTTTTTGCATATATGAAGTATTAAGGGAAGTATTACTTTTTATTTTCACACCTAAGTATCCAATTTGCCACATCTCAGATTCACCCTTTAAGCGCACCCTATTGCACCAACTCCATACATGTTCACATTTACACTCTGGTAAAAGGGATTACCTTTGGTGCAAAGGGGGTAGCTGCTTTGGTTTAAAGTTGGCGCCATATTAGCTCTCGATACTCTCAACATAAAATATCCTAAAATTCCCTAAATTTGAAAGCTTTTAGGTGACAGTATGTTTACTCATCTAAAGAGCAGAGAGGAAAAATGCAAAGAGATTTTCCTGACTACATCACCTGGGATTAATGATGAGGATCTAACCGCCATGATGGATCGCTTAGAAAAATTACTGTTAAAAGAAAACCGCATTTGGTGGGAATGCGCCACTCTAGAGAAATACGTGGCGGATCAAATTATCTCAAAAGGATTAAGAATCAAGAAACTACCCTCATTCGATGACAGTAGCGACAAATTTAAGGATGAATGGATGTGTACGCTGGAGATTTGCTCATATACATTAATAGAGCTCATTATGAAGGAACGGAAGGACAAACTGAAAACTATTAAAGAACAAATCACAGCAATCCAGACACACATCGAACCTTTCCAAGAACAGCCAGGATATAAGAAGAAGGAAAAGGATATCCAACAAAAGATCATGGTGAACACCAAAGAAATTATGATAAAGAAACAAAAGAAACTCAAACGAGACCATGAATATTACAAGAAAGAAGGTAAAGATCCCTTCCTACATAGGAAAGACGATAACTCTACAGTGTCTATATGTTCTACTACAGAAGATCACGAGGCCTCAACACCGAAAACAACAGGTGAAATCTCACATAGAGAAGATTGCCCATGCTTTAAGAAAGACAGAAGACAATCCAGTCTAAGTTGGAGATCCAGATTACCGAATAGGACTCAGAAAAGATCATCCATGAATAAACACCACATCAGGGATGGCAACTCTAGAATAACGGAAGACCTGGAAGACATCTCACCCGAAAGGGAAGCTGATTTTGACTATAGAAGCCCAAGGAGGGACATAAGAAGAATTCAATATCCATCCCCAGGGAGAATAAGAGGAGGCAGACCATTCATCAACAGGAATTATCGTCACCAAAGGAACAGAAGTCCATATTGGAATGAATATGGGAGCAGAAGACACCAGAATTATGGTGAAGAATGGAATAGAAATTCCAGGAAATATCCGGAAGATAGACGGAGGGTAAACACAAAACCCAACTATCAGAAACAGGAGGACCATGCCCGTTTTTTAGGATGACAACAATACCGGAAATACTAACTGAAAGGAAAAGGGGAAAGAGAGGTGGTATTAAAAAGAGAAAAATAAAAAGAAAGAAAAAATCCACTACAATTACAAACGGGACCAATGCCATCGAAACTACTCAAGGCAAAATATTCAATTTAAGCAAAAGGACTCTAACCAATATAGAAGAAAAATTACTGTTAAAAGGTCTCAAATATGCACCAACCAATAAATCTTCCCCCTTTGAAGTATTCATAGATGTAGAAAAATTCATCAGAAAACTCACCATTAAGAAATTCTTCTTAACCAAAAATTCCGTTGATCAAGAGGAAACGAACACGGAAACATTCAAGAAGAAGTCTACTTTTTACCCCAAACTCTTAAAGGGGAGCTTAGTAGACAGTTTCCATAAATCAGTTTTAGAAAACTTAGAGAAACTAGACAAAGTAAAGACAAAGAAGTGAAATTTATATAAAAAGGAACACACGGCTTTGAAGGCTCTACAGAAAGATGAAAGTCATAAAACCATTCAATAAGGGAGGAGGGGTGGCCATACTGATTAAGGAAGACTATGTAAAGGAAATCTACCGCCAATTGAACGATGGAAATACATATTCAAAATTAAGGAATGATCCCACCAACAGAATGAAAAACAGTTTAAATCAACTATTGAAGACATACCTGGATAACAAAACGATTACTGAGAAAGAATTTGAGTATATAAATGTCACAGATCCAGCTATACCGACTATATATGTGCTACCTAAGGTGCATAAGAACCCTTTAAAACCTCCGGGTAGACCAATCATTGCTGGAGTAGGAAGCTTAACAGCAAATTTGTCAGAATTTATAGATGCCCATTTGCAACCCCTAGTATCCAAAACAGATTTTCATCTTAAAGATACCACGGATGTATTACAGAAAATCAATTCATTCGAATGGCCTCAGAACACTTGGATGGCAACAGCCGACGTAGAAGCACTATACACTAACATACCACATGAAAAAGGACTAGAAGTGGTCAAATATTATCTTGATAAGACAGATTACTCAGAGAACAAAAAAGAATTTCTGCTGGAAGGGATAAACTTTATACTCAAGAATAACTATTTATATTTTGATGGAACATATTACAACCAATCAGTTGGGACTGCAATGGGTACGAAATTCGCACCGAGCTTTGCGAACCTATTTATGTCATATTGGGAGGAAAAGAACATCAAATCAAGCCATGAGTTTGGAAAGCAACTCTTTTTATGGTATCGCTATATTGACGATATAATCTTTTTTTGGAAAGGCAATAAAGAGGCCCTCGACACCTTCTCGGAACATCTCAATCTAAACGATCTTAACATCAAATTTAGTGTCACAACTAGCCAAACGGAAATTAATTTTCTGGATCTAACGTTATATATTGAAGAAGGAAGATTGGAAACAAAATGCTTCAAAAAACCAACAGACGCTAACAATTATATCGCTATGACAAGCGAACATCATGTCAACTGGCTGACTAGTGTCCCAAAAAGCCAATTCTTGAGACTGAGACGAAATTGCAGCAACAAAAGAGTATGCGAAGAACAAATTGAGGACATGAAGAAGTGCTTTCTGGACAAAGGATATGAAGAAAAAAACCTAGAAAAGTTTAAAAACGAAGTCCTCCAGCAAGATCGTACGGAACTCCTAGGAAGCCCTAAGAAGAAAAAAAGTGGATGATATGAAGACCCCATTTGCTTTCATTACTCAGTACAACCATCAGCATAAAAAAATGGAATCTATTGTACAAAGGCATTGGCATCTTCTGTTAAAAGATCCAGTTCTCAAAGAAGCTTTACCCCAAGTACCCAAATTCATTTATAAAAAAGCACCAAATCTCAAAGATAAACTTACCAGAAGTGCCTTACCATACCATGACAATCACCCCATAAGGAATAAAGGCTTCTTCAGATGCGGAACGTGTCAAGCATGTTGAGAAATTAAATCAGCACAATCCAAATTTGAAGAATTTACAGTAAAGAACAACAAATATAAGTTACAACAATTGATGACGTGTCACACTACTAATGTAGTCTATCTGATTGAATGTAGCTGCAACCTAGTCTACATTGGCCGGACCAGCAGAGCCCTAAAGACTAGACTAGGTGAGCATCTCCGCAACATCAAAAAGGGGCTGACCACACATTCACTATCAAATCACTTCAGAGAAAAACACAACTGTTCAACCAAAAACATCATTCGTTTTCTAGAAATTGAAAATGTTAAGAACAACTGGAGATATAGAGATGAAGTAACCCGGCTGGCTAAAAGTGAAATGAAATGGATTCATAAAATTAAGAGCCTCATTCCTCATGGACTTAATGCAGATTTCGAATTAAAATGGTTTCTTCAATAAAATTCCTTTTCTTTCAACCTTCACCACTTTCCACCTCTATTCATGTACTGACACCACTTATTCATGTTTTATTCAATTTATGCACATTACATGGGTTTTCACCACCATCTCACAGTTTAGTAATCATTCTAAATGGTTTTCATACATCATATATGTTGCCTATTTAGATGCATATTAATCGTGCATCCGTTTACATCAACAGTAGGGGGGCTGTGTTCCATTACCTATATGAAACTGTTATTAAGGAAGTGCGTTGCAGGAAGTGCCGGTGCGTTCCAGAATGCGTTCCACAGGACGGAAATGCGCTCTGAACTAAGAATATGAGTTACAAAGACTATTAACAGATTAACAAGTAGGAGGATTTGGGACTATGATCCAGTGTATATATATAACCCTGTATAAAGACTTTGATTCATAAACCATCATGGCTATAACCGGAAGTCACGGGAGCATCACTTCCGGTAACTGGACACGCGATCTCCCAGGATATTTATGTTATAATCTCTAAGTTGCTAAGCTTGTTTTTATTATTGTATTTGTGTGTTTGTGAATTGATCGGACTGCTGAAGTTGAGGTCGAAAATTGTTTTGTATTTTCAATCCGGGTACAGGCTTGACCCCTGAACTGGAAATATATGCTGTCTATTGGGATACATATCAATTGTGCATTCCGTTTACACCAACAGCAGGGGCGCTGTGTCCTATTATTTAGGTGAAACTGACATCAAGGAAGTGCGTCACCGGAAGTGCCGGTGCGTTCCACAGGACGGAAACGCATGTTGAATGAAGAATGTGTGACACAACAACTATTAATGAATTAACAAGGAAAGAAGGACTTGGGACTATTATTTAGTACTTTTATACAACCCAGCATAAAGACTTTTTGTTTATAAATTATCGCGGCCGCGACCGGAAGTCGCGAGAATGTCACTTCCGGTAAACAGGACGCGATCTCCCAGTACACAATTTTGTGGTGATTTTTAAGCTTTTAAACTCGTTTTATATCATATATGTTTGTTATTAGCTTAACTGTTTAGACCATTGAAGCTAAAATTGAAAATGATTATGTACTTCCTATCTGGGTTCAGGCTTGACCCCTGAACCGGAAATGAATCTCACTGAAGGTATAAATAGGATATCTGCACACTCCACTCTCACTGCCTGACGAAGGGTTGATCCCGAAACACCTAGCAGCAGGAGATTGGAGAACTTGATGAACTGCGGAAAGGGGAAAGGCTGACCAGACGTTTGTGACGTGGACGAGGGAACCAGGTTTCTGGAGCCAGTTACCCTAAGGTTACATCTGAAACGCCCACTATACACCCTCTTCTGGTAATCCTCCACCCATATCACCCTCCATTTGGGGAAACATTATTTTAAGAGAAGGATTATCAGTTTTTATGTGTGTGATATTTTTTTATTTGTATTTTGAATTGTCCATTGTATTAAATCTTCCCTATATAAATATACTACACTATATGCTTTTTTATCTGTTTTCTTCCGTATGGAACTTTGCTAAGGACCTTTTTGCATATATGAAGTATTAAGGGAAGTATTACTTTTTATTTTCACACCTAAGTATCCAATTTGCCACATCTCAGATTCACCCTTTAAGCGCACCCTATTGCACCAACTCCATACATGTTCACATTTACACTCTGGTAAAAGGGATTACCTTTGGTGCAAAGGGGGTAGCTGCTTTGGTTTAAAGTTGGCTCCATATTAGCTCTCTATACTCTCAACATAAAATATTAATGCACGGGAGTGTTTGACTTGGAAAACATAATTAACTAAAACACGGGAACATACTAAATTCCTATGTTTTAGTTTTAAATAAGCACCTGTGCTGGTCGCCATCACCCGTGTTTGATCTCGGTCAAACACAGGTGAAATATGAGTAAATTTACTCCTTAGAATAAGTAAATTGGGCCTGATTCAGGTTGGATCGCAATACGCATCTGTCTGTCAATCAGGCAGAGGCATTCCTGGGGCGGGGTGCGGCAACGCTCCATTTGCAATGCAGGAGACAGAGCGTTGCAGGGGAGTGGTTTAGGAACGGGGGTGAGACTTCCTTAATTTTAGAAACTGTGGTGCAACTGTAATTTTAGCGTGGTCAAGGGTGGGTGGCAGCTGTTAGCATGCTAGGCGGCCTTACCCTGCGATGGGCGGCCCCCAGGGTTCTACTGTACTTAGCAGAATTTGCAATCCTTACTGAATCAGGTCCATTATCAAGTACAATTAAGCATAATAGAAGATGTTGTAAAAAAAAGTCAAGGATGAGTTATAGGGTCTGATTCAGACATGATAGCTGCTGTGCGTTTTCGCACAGCAGGAGACTATCGAACTACTGCGCATGTGTATGCACCGCAATGTGCACGTGCGTCGCCAAAAAGCAGCGACATGATGGTGTGAAAATTTCAATTGCACTGCTGTTTGCAAGGTGATTGACAGGAAGAGGATGTTTATGGGAGGTTAGTGACTGTTTTCTGGGAGTGGTAGCAAAAATGCAGGCGTGCCCAAGCATTTTCAGGGAGGGTGTGTGACGTCATCTCCGGACCAGATCAGCCTGTTTGGATCGCACTGCAGGAGTAAGTCCTGGGCTGCACAACACACCACAGATTGAAAAAATAATTCGAAGGTGAGTGTGATGCGAGCGGTTTTGCAGCTGTCCGGTGACTGAGGGGATTTTTCGCACACAGTACACATGCAATCGCACACTTGTCAAATTTTCACTCCTCCTGGGCGGCGACTATCTGATCACAGGACAATGAAATTTGCAGCATGGCGATCAGGTTCATAGTCAGGTACAAAATTAACTAGTGGTGCATGGCCAGCACAAGGCGCAGTGCAGCCCTGTTATAGCACTGGTCATACTCAAGCAATTATAGATAGCACAAAAAACAAATACAAATTCCAAAGATTTCCATGTAGGATATCCCACGGTTAATGAGTCAGATTAGCAAACATGAGACACTAAAGAACTAATTACTTAGAACAGTAACAATAGACATACAGTATGTGAAATAATAATAACAACACTGTCAGGTCATAAAGATGAATCTGTATAAAAGTAAGTTAGTGTTCAGGTGCGGATAAATGGAGACTTGGACAGAGGAATAATTGGTTTTAGGCTACTGTAATATGGTGCTATGTACATAGTGAATTCCTACAGCACATTCATTCCAATGAGGTAGTGACCTAATGCCACCACTATGTTATGTACAAATAAAGTTGGTGCAATAAGTTACAGATTATTAATTTGTTTAGTTTCACCAGGGGTGCATCTAGGGGTCTGAGTGCAAAGTAAGGGACTGGCACCCCCCATATTTTAAATAGAAAAAGCGCACACTCAAGGCACATGTCAAAAAAGGGTGTGGTCTTGTGAGGGAAGGGGCATGACCACACAATAGTACCCCCTTATTCACATTACACCACACAGTAGTACCCCTTATACATGTTACCCCACACACAAGAGCCCCTTATTAATATTACGCTACACAGTAGTACCCCTTATACACATTATGCCCTCAGTTGTAGTGCCTTTTATGCATTATGCCCACAATAGTAGTGCCTCTTACATATTATGCCACACAGTTCTAGTGCCCCTTACATAATATGCCACACAGTAGTAGTGCCCCTCACATATTATGCCCACACCGTAGTACTGCCCATTACACATTATGCCCATAGTAGTACTGCAGCAGTAGTGACACTTTACACATTATGCCCACACAGTACTAAGGCCCCATAACATTATGTCTATAGTAGTAGAGCAGTTTAACATTATGCCCACAGTAGTAGAGCCCCTTATACATTATACCATACAGTAGGATGCCCCTTACACATTATGCCACACAGTAGTAGTGCTCCTCACACAATATGCCTACAGTAGTAGTGCCCCTCACATATGCCCACAGAAGTAGTGCTCCTCACACATTATGCCCACAGTAGAGTGCCCCTCACAAATTATGCCCATAGTAGTAGTTTCCTTTACACTTTATGCTCACACCACACAGCAGTAGTGCTCCTTAATAATAATAATAATAATAATAATTATATAAATAATAATAATAATAATTTTAATTATATTGCGCTCTTTCTCCAATAAGACTCAAGGCGCTTAACAGATACATAGCATAATATAGTACAGAGAATAATGAAGTACAGAAAAGCTTTTCATAAAATACAGAAGCATGTAGATACTAAAGGGACATTATGGAAATGCTTGAGTAAACAGGAAAGTCTTGAGTCTACTTTTGAAGGATTCTATAGTTGGGGCCTCTCACACTGTGTGGGGAAGTGAGTTCCATAGAGTCGGAGCTGCATGACTAAAAGCTCGACCCCCAGATGAATTACAGGAGATTCTAGGTACTGCTAAAAGTCCTTCATCTACAGATCGCAGTAATCGAGTGGGGCAGTATGGGGTCAGAAGCTGCTTCAGGTACCTTGGGCCCTGGTTATGTAGTGCTTTGAAACTCAGTAAGCCTATCTTGAAGATGATTCGTCATCTTACAAGCAGCCAGTGAAGGGAGTAGAGTATGGGTGCTATGTGGCTAGAACGGGGCTGGTCGGTTAACAGCTTGGCAGCTGTGTTTTGCACCAGCTGTAAGACCAAGGTAGAGGGCATTACAGTAGTCTAATCGAGATGATACAAATGCATGTATGACTTTTGGCAGATCATCTGAGGGAATTAAGTGTTTGATTCTGACTATGTTCCTCAGGTGAAAGAATGAGGATTTGACTGTGGCTGATATCTGATGTTTATGTATCAAGCCACCATCCAGGACAACGCCAAGATTCCACACACAATCAGTGGTTTGTAATTCTAAATCCCCAAGTGTAAGTCCAGTTGGACTGCAGTCTTGTCCTTTTATGTTGCTGTCCTATCATAAGGACCTCTGTTTTATCCGGGTTCAGTCGCAGCCAACTGTCACTCATCCACTCCTGGAGTTCAGCTAGACAGCCATTTAGGGTTGCTATTGGGTTATCAGTGCCCGGAGCAAAGGACAAGTACAGTTGTGTATCATCTGCATAGCAGTGGTAGACCAGCCCATGGCGCCTGATTATTTCACCCAGCGGAAGCATGTATACTGCAAAAAGCATGGGGGATAGTATAGAACTTTGTGGGACACCACATGGCAATGGCACTGATGGTGATGAGTATACTCCAGACGATACTCTCTGTGACCTGCCTGTGAGAAATGATTTGAACCAGCTTAGGACTGTGCCATCCAGTCCACAAAAATGTATCAGTCGCTCAGTCAGGAGCCCATGGTCCACGGTATCAAATGCTGCAGAGAGATCCAGAAGGATTAATATTGGACAGTCACCTCTGTCTCTTGCCATCAGAAGATCATTTACCATACACACCAGGGCTGTTTCAGTGCTATGTCTTCTCCTGAATCCTGATTGGAATGTATCATAGATATCATGGGTTGTCAGGAGGGTTTCCAGTTGATTTGCAACCACTTTCTCAATAACCTTTCCTAGAAAAGGATGGTTTGATAACGGTCTGTAGTTGGTGATGCAGTCGGGATCTAAATAAGGTTTTTTAAGAAGAGGTCTAACAATTGCTTCCTTTAGGGGTCCAGGAAAAATGCCTGTCTGCAAAGAGCATTGAACAATTTTTGCAAAGACAGGACCAATTATATCCATACAACCTATTAGAAGCTTGGTTGAGGCTGGGTCCAGATCACAGGTGATGGGATGCAAAATCCGAGCAATTTCAGCAATGTCCTTTACATCCACTGGGTTAAAGCTGGTCCATGAAGGCAGGTGGCTTATATTGGCAGGCTTTGTAGTTTGGCACTCCTTTGATGGCACTGTGGAGATTCTAGCCCGGATGGTGGATATTTTATCTGCAAAGAAGTTTGCAAACTCGTTGCATCTTGCCTGGGAGAGGGTTTCATCAATCTGCAGGCATACTGGCTTGCAAAGCATCTCCACTGTGCGAAAAAGTTGAGCTGGCCTATTGTTTGCTGCCATGATCTCATTGACAGGAACTGTGATTTCTTCTGGGTGATTGTCGATTGATATTCTTGTTATGCTTTATTAGTTTTATTTTGTCATCCACTAGGTTAGTCTTCCTCCATCATCTTTCCAGTCTACACCCCCTTTTCATGAGCTCACTAACACTGTTGTTGAACCAGGAAGCTCTACGTTGTGGTTTACGAGGTCTTATACGCACAGGGGCGATAATATCAATTGCTGCCATAACATCCCTATTATAATAACGGACTAGGGAACAGGTATCTTCACAGGCAATCAGTATAACAGAGAAATCCAGATTTGCTGCTAGAGCTTGCGGAGTCATACACCTCCTTGGACGATACCTGGTCAACTCCACGGGCAGAGATCTTATTTGATGGGTTGCAACTGAGAACCAAATGGAGTGGTGGTCTGACCAGATGACTGGATTTATTTTTAGGTCAGTGACTTCTAATCCAATCTGAAAGACAAGATCAAGAGTGTGACCACTTTTATGTGTGGCAGAAGGAATGACCTGTGTGAAGCCCAGACCATTCATTGTGCACAGGAGCTCTTGGCCAAGGCGTGAGATCTCATCATCCACCCATGCATTGAAATCCCCGAGGATGAGCCATCACTGATGTTTCAGAACCAGACCAGCAACAGTGTCTGCAATTTCTTGTAGAAATATCTTTCCATCTCCAGGGGGCCAGTAAATGAGAAATACTCTGAAACCTAATCCTGTCGAACTCCAAGCAGCAATGCACTCGAATGAGCGAGTAATTTCAATAGGGTGGACCCTAAGTTTAAGGTCTTTTTTGAAGCAGATAGCCACCCCGCCTCCCCTGCGGTCCAGTCTTGGGTTGTGGATGACAGAGTAGTTTGTTGGGACTGCAGTCTCCAATATAGGTGCTGCATTTTCATCTAGCCAGGTCTCTGTAATACAGGCTAGATCTGCAGATTCAATAAGGTCAGCAATTGTTGCAGTCTTGTTTCTTATAGATCTGGCATTGCAACGGACTGACCTGATTGGGCATACCAGAGGGCCTTCAGATTTCTTTATGTTAAGTGCAGGAGCTCTGGGTATGGGGGTCACAAAGCGAGAGTTGACAGTTCTGTTCTTCCAAGCACAGGGCCGTCTCTAGGGTATCACTTCTGTTTGATTGTTCTTTGAATATGGGGGTGAGCATGTGGGCAAAGGATTTAGATGGTTACCGGGGGAAATAAATTCGCGGCCTGCTCGCTTCCCACGAATGCGCCTCTGTTTTCTTTTTAAAATGCCAATGGATTGGAGAATAGAAGCCTGTGATGGTGTGATAGGAACTGCAGAACGTGGTGGGCGGAGTGAAAGAATGAAGCTGGAGCAATACGTATACATTTGTTCATCAATGACAGATTACTATAATTTTGAGTTGCATATGATGATGAGAGAAAGCAGTGTTTTTTTGTTTTTTTTGTTTTTTCCTTTTTGTGTTTTGTTTTCCCCCAATTCGGTATGTGATCCAAAGTTATAATGGGTTTATGAACAAAGTTATTGCTATAACCTATTGGGTATATTTGAAGCAACTGATATATAAAATAACTGCTGATTTAGTCAAGTATCCTAGGATAGGCAAACTTTTGGAAAGGTGTTAGAAGCCAATTTCTACTGTGTAGGTGTGAAAAGTCTCAGTGTGAGAGGCCTTTGAAGTAGATTTCTTGTGGGGGTAGTGATAACGTGTCCTGGAAATGGATCCTGATTTGAAACAGTGAGCCTTCAGCAATTCAGAGCCTGAATATACTGATATTAGTAGCAGGTTCTGTCGCTCTGTGCGCCCTGGGCGGCAATAGGGGGCATGGCTTCGTACAGGGAGCGTGGTCATTTACGCTCCCTGTACAGACTGAAATGATGTGCGGTGCGCGATGACGTCATCGCGCACCGCACAGCAAAGGTCCTCTCCACGAAGGGAAACTAGACACGTAGCGTCTAGTTCCCTTCGTGGAGAGGACCTTTGCTGTGCGGTGCACGATGACGTCATTGCGCACCGCACAGTAAAGGACTTCTCCACGAAGGGAAACTAGACGCGTACGCGTCTAGTTTCCCTTCACAGCGGCAGCGGGGGGGCAGCGGCCAGCGGCAGCAGGGGGGCAGCGGGCAGCGGGGGGCACACAGCAGCAGCGGATCTTGCCCTGGTGCGGCGCCCTCTGGATGGCGCCCTGCGCCCTCCAGGAGGCGGCGCCCCGGGCAAAAGTCCTGCTTGCCCGTGGCAAGATCCGCTACTGATTAGTAGATTAATGCAATAAGTCAGTGATTTGTTGCTCAGAGAACAGAGGTGGATGATGTCTAAGTGAGGGGCTGGATGGAGCCAAAGATAGGTTGTAATCCACAGTACCTTAACTGGGTAATGTCCAATGCAGAGTACAGCAGCTGCTAAACTGAAGGATTTCTCAGTGGAGGTATGCAGAGGATTCAATCCAGGATTCAATCCAGTGTGTATCTCAGCGTAGGAATGCAATCCGTTGGTTTTGATGAAATGTCCGCGTAGAGTAGTACAAGTTAAAGGTAAGTCCTTGGATATTTATGATGATTCATAGGTCAGTTGTGGTGAATTTAAGCTGTTTTATGGAGATGATCAGGAGCATGCAAAAGGTGAGGCAGCCATCTTGGGCGCCAGTAGAACCATAACCCAGTACATTCAAGCCCAGCAGTGAAATGGTCACTGTCTCACAAAGGGTCAATTCTGCTTAATTTCTTTACCATCAGAAATCATCACAATGAGCTGCAGTACAGTGAGCTGATTAGAAGTGTTTCCTCATCCCTAAAACTAATACTCTCCAAGGAGCATGTGATTCCTGTTCTCCCTGCAGCTATCTGGGGTCTGGGACTCAGGATAGACAGCAAAAAGGTCGACAAACCTTAGGTCGGCGCCAATTGGTCGACACACCTTAGGTCGACATGGACAAAAGGTCGACAGGAACAAGGTCGACATGGAAAAAGGTCGACATGGGTTGTTGTTTTTTTGCTGTCGTTTTCTTCGTAGAGTGACCGGGAACCCCAATTAGTTCACCCCGTCCCCTCGCATGGCTCGCTTTGCTCGCCATGCTTTGGGCATGGTGCCTTCGCTTCGCTCGGCACAGATTACCGTTCCAATCGTAGTCCACGTGGATCGTTAAATATGAAAAGGTTCCAAAAAAGAAAAAAATTGTGAAAAACTCATGTCGACCTTTTTCCATGTCGACCTTGTTCCTTTCGACCTTTTGTCCATGTCGACCTTTTGTCTATGTTGACCTAAGGTTTGTCGACCAATTGGCGTCGACCTAAGGTTTGTCGACCTTTTTGCTGTCGATCTGGAGTCCGGATACCAGCTATCTGACAGGAGAGAACCTGTAATAAGAACAGAGTAGCAGAGGAGGGTCAGGTCACAGTCTACCTTAGTGTAAAGGGCCCCATACACTAACGTGACATGTCAGACCGTCATGTCGCAGGCGATCACCCCGACAGCCTTCCAGGCGGCAGGATCGCCCAAGATACATCGTATGCTGTCCTTTTGCATATGATGTATCTTGGGCGATCCCAGCCTTGCCTGCGGGGTCAGACATGATCGTTAGTGCTGCACGGTCAATCTGGAGGATCCAATCCGATGCTCACGGGATCGGAAACACCTCCAAAATGCCCGATTTCATCCGATATATCGGGCCGAATGCCCAAAATCGGATGAGATTGGGCATTATAGTTCTATCGTGCGCCCGTTAACATAGGGGGCAGCTGCCTGTGTGTGCCCAGTTACCCTGAGGGTGCATTCACTTCCTCCTTATAGAAGATGCATGGAGCAGACGTACTCACATTCTGTACAGTCACAGCGCACACCTTTCCTTGTTGCTGCTAGGAGGGGGGGGGGTAACCTTATTAACACTCTGCCTTACTTTCTGCATTCTGGAGACTGATACCCTTACTAGTCACATCTAAATGCAGGCAAAGCCACAATGCAGCAGCCAGGTGTATGGGGACCAGAGCAGTGGGCTCTGGTGCAGGATTGGGGTTCTCAGACTGGCCACACTGGTGGCAAGGGGAGACCACAGAATGGCCACACTGGTGACCTGAGGGGGAAGAGGGAGGGGGATCACAGATCGGCCACAGTGGTCACCAAGAGGGGGAAGATCAGTGGTGCAAGTAGAATTTTTTTTCTTAGTGGTACTGAAATGTGGCTACATGACAAAAGGGGCATGGCCACATTATGCCGCACACTGTAATGCCCCTTACACATTATGCCAAACACTGTAATGCCCACTATACATTATGCCACACATCGTAATGCTTATTACACATTATGCCACACACCATAATGCTTATTACACATTATGCCACACACCGTAATAACCATTACACATTATGCCAGATACTGTAACACCCTTTAACATTATGCCAGGCACCATAATGCCTATTACATATTATGCCACACACAGTTATGCCACTGACACCATTTTACAAAAATGCCCCTTATAAATTATGGGCAACTGGGTGCTGGTGGTTCTTAATGGTACTCCATACCACCCTGTACCACCCTACTTTCAGCACTGGGGGAGTTCACCAACAGGCCACCGTGGTGACCAGGGGTGGTGGTGGAAATCACAAACCAGCCACACTGGTGACTAGGGTAGATTAGAATGAAGGAGTCTTCATTCCCAGTCACTGGCAATGCAGTTTCCATCTCCATGTTATCTACCTCCCCGCCGGCAGGGTCCTGGCAGCTTGGCCTGCCTCCTCCCATCCCCCACCCACCCTCCTCCTACCCAGGGCCCTGCTTTATCCTCACCTGTCTACTGGCCACATCTCCTCCCGAATCTCTACATACATCTCATAGTGTAGGCAGTTCACTCTCTAGTGCTGGTTGGTGATCTCCCTCCTTCTCTGTTCTCCGCTGCTACCGCTGCTCTCCACTCACACTGCTTCAGCTCAGTAATGGCAGTGGCTCGGGGCACTCGCACACAGGCAGGCTAATATCATACCACCCAACATGACCCTCTGCTCCTGGGCTTCCCTCTTAATTTAGGTTTGCCATCACCTGTGGTGAAACACCTTTCTTATCCATTAACCTGCTCAACACAGGTGATGGCAATCCTAAATTAAGAGAAAAGTCTAGAAGGAGAGCATTGTGTCCCTCCTGGAGAGGGTCATGTTGGGAGGTATGCAATATGCATCTTAGCGGCGGGCGTCCAGGTCCTTCTGTGCACTATCCTGGCTGAGCTGAGTAAGCTCAGGCAAAGATATTGTGGAAGCGGAGGGTAGGCAGTTTCGGCCACAGGCTATCGGCGCTATGTGCTGCACACCTTCCACAACACCCTAGTTACAACCCTGCTCAGCAGGGGGCTTGTTCCAAACATCTTGGAGAACTAAACACAGATCTTTTGTTGATGTAGGCCTGCTCAAATCCTTCTACTGTCAAAGTCAGAAAAATATCTCTATGCACACTACCATATTTGCACCTCACACAGGTCCGTGCTGCGCATGCGTACGCTCTCCCGTACGTGCGCATACTCACAGTCGCGGGCACCCGCAGGCGCACGGTATGCGTATTTACGGTAGAGTTTATGTGATCGTAGCGTGCGACTCAATCATTACATATTTTCACTATATAATGTATTTTTTAGATCATGGTCCCTTTGATAGATTCTGAAAGTTTGGTTAATATAGAATGTTCATGAACAGAGAAATCCCTCTTTGTTTGATACGAAGGGTCAGACAGGAGTAATACAGTGGTGTTTAGTATCCATCGGAAGAATATTTAATTAGAAATATTCCGGTGTTGGTTTGAAGCAGATCAATCGCTCATGCGAATAGTTATGGACATAAGAAGTTTATGAACATTTACTTTATTTGCACTTTATTACCCATGCGGCGGGAAACCCAGTTTCCCTCCCACCTGAGCTGTTGGAAATAGTCACAGCCCACCTGTATGAATCAACCTATGACCTTTTGTTATAATGCGAAGCCGAATTCCTGTGTCCAATGAACAATGAGATTGTAGGGACCATTGAATTGCATTGTGTGTGGGGCATAAATAGAAAGGCCGATCACATCCAGCTCTCACTCTTCAACGGTTATCATTGCTGAAAATCGGGAGCTGGATGTCCAGAGGCGCATGCGATCGTTTCCTTTGTGCGTAAGTTTTTCTCCGTAATCATACTGTTTCTCTCTTGTTATTATGGGCCATATCTTTCTCTCTCTTCTCTATCTCTCATTTTCTCTTAAACTTAATTGTATTGTATTTACTGTATAGTTACCTGGTTAGTTAGTCTATGTTATATTGTAGTGTATGATTTGTATTTGTATTAATTCTTTTGCAAGTATATCATTCAAAATATATATATATATTAGGCGTTGGACCCTAAGCCTAGGTATCTGTGTATTTCTTATAGAGTTAAGTATTCTCAGAGCGTCGGTGACGCTCAAACTGCTTTCAAGCTAGTAAGGTTATACTGTGTTACATTCATACCATATCACTACACAAAGGGTTTACTGCATAATACACTGTTTATGGTTTAGATATAAAGGTTTTACATTGTGAGCGTATGCGCCGCTGGTGATCTCTTCGTGGTCTCGAGCGGTCGCATCGCTATAGCGAATCATTACGGTAGTCGGCAGCCAATAGCGTGCCTGCCAGTGATCTCTTGGCCGTGAGCGAACGTAACGCTTGAGCGTCTCGACCACGGCTAAGCGATCGTTACGCAACGTGCGTACCCTTACGGTACTTCATACGTAGTTAGCGTACAGTGTTCTTAGACCTCATAAAGGGTATTATATACGATAAATATTTAGCTTTATCAATTGCGGGCTCGTCCTGTCCTTCACATATCTGCACTAGGTAATTTCAGCAGACATTATCCAGCAGCAAAGGGCGGGAGATCATATTCCTCGTAGTGCTGTTTGGATAAGCGTCTGCTTCTCTTAGTAAAGGGTGCTGAAGGAATCCGGGAACCGGAGGTAAGAACAAAACAATAGTGTCTTTTTAAAACTGTTTATTTTTCTGTCTTGCGTACACACGCACGCACACATATATATCTGCATTTCCTTTTCATTGGTGTATTTTCGTATGTCACTCTCCTGTTTGCCAGTTCTATAGTTGATAAACGTGCTTAGAGAGATTTGTCACTATTTCATAGTTTAAGAGTAAAGGTAATATGGTTAAAATATAGACAAACACACAGTTTTGCCTGGGAGATAAGGCGAAGTCAGTGTGGTGTGCGGTAGATGATCAAGGATCATCTACATTGATAAACATATAAATTGTGTTACGGTGGATCTTTATTTTGCGTACACGTGTCTCTAACAAGGACTGAGATTTGTGCACGCAAACCAAAGGCCGACGCACGCAGCGTATATTACGCAACGGAGCGTACGGGTACGCCCACGTAACTCAAATCACAAGTTTTTTTCTCTCCTCTCAACGCGATAAGTAACGCCACGCGGTAAATAACGCCAGGCGATAAATCGCACAAATTTATTTTAAATTCGAAATTTAAATTAATAGATCCCTCTCCTAATTTGTAACACATCTGGTCTAAAGAGAAATTTCTGCGCAGAAATAGAAATAGAAACAAAAGTGTACATGTGGTGAGTGAGTGTGTTGTATACAATTTTACAGGTTGAACCACAAGAAAAGTCGAGTTCTCGTGAGGTACATGCGTGTAAGTGACGTACATGGTGGCTAGGGAGGCATCCCTGGTTAAAACATACAATTTGAGCATTAGAGTGTAGCAGACCAGGAGGTCATACTGTAACAGACCAGGAGGTCATAGCAGACCAGCAGGTTCAGGTACAGCAGACAAGGAAGTCCGCTATACAGTCCACAGGCACAACACCAAGAAAGGGTTGGTGCAACACCCATATAGGCCATGCAAGCTCTTGCTGAAGGAATTCGCAGCCGCAATTTTCGATTCCACTGGTCGCTCCGTACATAAGATTAGTTGCTTATGTGCTGAACGATTGTACCGCACGTAATTGTGTACATTAGTAAACCTGACCGGTACTATTTGTGTACGAAGGTCATAAACGCTATTTGTACATTCTAACGTGATTTGTGTAATTTTTTTTATTTTAAGGGAAGTTCGCTGCTCACTCAGGAACTATCCAGCAACCAATAGTTACTGGAAAGAGTAAGTGTTCTTCGGATCACCCTCACAGGTTCCAGTAAATAGAGGTTCAGGTCGCAGGGGCCCTAGGTCGAGTACGCCAGCACCATATCGGTGTGATCAGGTCGTATTGGTCGGCGTGGGCGAGTGAGTGGGGTACTCGGTAAACCGCCACCGTCAGCCTATTTTGGACATTTGGTTTGCGTAAGGGTTGGCTGGATAAAGCAACACTTTCGAACTATGGGGGCCACTTGTTCAGGTAGGGGGCGATCAACCTCGGTTCGGGTTGATTCAGTGAACCGACCAATTGGGTCGTCAAGGTATGTAATGTGTGAGAAATACGGAAGTCACACAGAAGCTTTATGTGATGAATGGGAGAGAATGACAGTACATGACGGGGAGAAATTCCCAAGAGTAGGTAGCTTCAGCACAGAAGTGTTAACGAATTTAAGGAGAAGGATATGTCTCATTAAATCAGCAAAGAGACGAATCAAGCATTATGATTATTTGCAGTTGTGGCAACAGGAGGGTGACATACAGAGAGGATTGGCTCAGGTGGCGGGATCTGGCTCAATCAGAAAACTGATAGCCACGGCCCCACCGCCACCATACATATCAGGAGAGAAATTGGTTGCGGAGAATGACGCACTAAGGTGTAACACACAAACACTTAGCAACTGTGTAAATGTTAAAGATAATGTTAACCAATTAACCAATGCAAGTATTAACCCGTGCAAGTTGTACCCTGTTTTGAACTTTCCTCAGGAGTGTGATCAAGAAGACGAATCGGCAACAATTTCAGCGCTCTCTCTAGCAGCCACCATAGCAGAGACCACAGTAGGCACAGCTCCACCCACGAGATTAGTAACAAGGGCCCCTAGCGGAGGGATAGGTGAGGTCGTATCTACAGGTAAGTACGGCACCATACACTATGCTGAAGCCATTTCACCACAGGCTGTAGAACCCACACAGAGTGATGTTGTTAGAGTTAATCCTGTTAGGGTAATAGCTGTTCCAAATGGGAAAACTGACACATCAGGAGTCACCCCTGTGAGGAACATTGCCATGTATAGCCCATTTTCCAGAATGGAATTAAGGACCATAGTGTCTGAATTCCCTGACCCTAGAAAAGACTTAGTTGCCAGTCAAAAATACATCAGAGACTTAGGTAACACTGTAGAGCCCAACAATAAAGACTGGCAGATATTGCTGAGAGCATGTTTACCCTCCAATGTTGACGCAACTCAATTTTTAGCTGATTGCGGATTAGATCAGGATGTACCTCTTACAGATGTGTACAACAAAGATAATGTAAAAAGAATAAGCTTACAGTTAAAGGAGTATTTCCCAGCCGTAGTTAAATGGAACAAAATATTCTCCATTAAACAGAAGGAGTCAGAAACAGCTGCAGAGTATTTTCACAGAGCATTATCAGAAATGGCAAAATACACAGGCATAGAGGACATTAAAACAAACATAAACCATCGAGAAGTAGCAGTATCGGTACTGATGGATGGTTTAAAAGAATCATTAAAGACTAGGGTACAGACCACACAACCATGTTGGCGAGGTCTGTCTGTGGCTACTTTGAGAGAGGCTGCTATTGATCACGATAGGAACATCACCAGACACAGGGAACAACAAAGTGATAAGTTAATGGCAGTAAGTATACAGGCCCTGACCACAAAACAGCCTGTGTTAACATCACCAAACCCTGTGGGTAAGTCAAATGTGGTAACATGTTATTTTTGTCACAAACAGGGACACTTTGCACGAGACTGTAGATCGAGAAATGTACAAAAATCTTATCAACCCCCTAGACAACGACACGACACACGACATTGGGAGCAGGGTCCGCAGAAACGGAGTTATGAGCCACGTGCAGGGGAAACAAAAAGATACCCCCCAAACAGAGATTGGCAGGCCTCTGGTAGTTCCCAGCTAACTCCCTCACAAGTAGTTGCTGCCAGCGGGATTCAGGGAGGTCACCATACCCAATAGGGGTGTGGCCATACCTGTAATCTGCAGCCAGTAAAATTGATTGCAAGCCTTGGAAGTGAACCAGAAATTGCAATCAATGTAGCTGGTAAATCATTAAACTTTCTTGTAGACACAGGGGCGGCCAAATCAGTGATAAATTCGACAGTGGGCATGAGAACCACTGGTAAGACAATTCCAGCCATAGGGGTAACGGGAGTAGTCCAGCACTACCCTGTTAGCAAACCAGCCGAGATTACAGTAGGGCCGTTACATACCAAGCATTCCTTTTTGCTGGCTGCATCGGCACCGACCAATCTCCTGGGTAGAGACTTATTGTGTAAAATGGGGTGCGTCATTTATTGTACTCCTGAAGGTGTATTCTTGGACATACCTGAGAATCACGCTCAGGAAGTACGAGACATGTTAGACTCCCCGTTAAAATTAATGTCACATACCATTATGACAAATAGGACTCCCTCCCAAGTAGAAGAAATTACATCTCAGATACCAGAGTCACTTTGGACAAAAGATGGACAGGACACTGGATTAATGGCAAACGTAGCTCCGGTAGTTGTACAAGTAAAAGATGGTAGGATAGCTCCAAAAATCCCACAGTACCCTCTGAAGCCAGAGGTGGAGTTAGGAGTTTATCCCGTAATAGAGCGCTTGCTACAACAGGGCATTCTGGTAAGAACGTCCAGCACTGCCAATAGTCCCATCTTCCCTGTTAAAAAGAGTGGGGGGAGGGGTTACCGGCTAGTGCAGGATCTAAGGGGGATTAACAAAATAGTTGAGAGTCAGTTCCCCGTAGTGCCAAATCCAGCTGTCATCCTAATGCAAATCCCTCCCACTGCGAAATTTTTCACTGTTATTGACCTCTGCTCCGCTTTCTTTTCGGTACCTCTGCACCCTGACAGTCAATATTTGTTTGCATTTACATACAGAGGAGTCCAATACACATGGACTCGATTACCACAAGGATTCATAGATAGCCCAAGTATATTTTCTCAGGCTTTGCATGATTGTTTACAGTCTTTCCAACCAGTGAGTGGATCAGTATTAATACAGTACGTGGATGATCTACTACTGTGTTCTGATTCATTGGAAGCATCCCTGAAGGATACGAAACAGCTCCTGTTTCATCTTTCAGACACAGGACACAAGGTTTCCAAAGACAAGTTGCAATTATGCCAAACTAAGGTAAAATATTTTGGACACTGTTTAACACAAGGACTGAGACACCTGACCGCTGATAGAATTCAAGCAATTAGAGACATGACTCTGCCACAAACCCAGCAACAGATCAGAACATTTTTAGGAATGTGTGGGTATTGCCGTAATTGGATCCCAGGGTTTTCCATTTTAGCGTTACCTTTGCAGGAGATGGTCTCCTCAAACAAACCTGATCAGATTTCGCATACAGACGAGTCTGAGGCAGCATTTGAGAGACTTAAACAGTGCCTAACGCAGGCACCAGCATTAGGTATGCCGGACTATGGGAAACCCTTTGAACTATACGGAACAGAAAGTGCTGGTTGCGCGGCAGGCGTACTAACCCAAAAGCACGGTGATGCCAGCAGGCCAGTAGCATATTACAGCGCTCAGCTAGACACGGTAGCGCGATCCCTCCCCACATGCTTGCGAAGCGTTGCTGCGATAGCATTGCTAGTAACGAAAAGCGAAGACGTCGTGCTAGGTCACAACCTCACAATTCATACACCACATGCAGTGTCAGCCTTGTTAAATTCTGCCCAAACCAGGCACGTCTCATCAGCGCGGTTTACAAGATGGGAATTGGCACTAATGGCCCCCGTAAACATCACCATAAGGAGATGCAGTGCATTAAATCCTGCAACATATCTCCCAGGTGTGCCTGGGCAGGCACAAAGGGTGGAGGATGAGAGTGGTGGGGAAGGAGAATTTAATACAAAGGAAGACACTCATGATTGTATGGAATATTTGACCCAAAATTTTACCGCAAGGCCTGACATCAGTGACAACCCACTGGAAGATGTAGAACTTACGTTCTACACGGACGGTAGTTGTCATAGACAGTCAGACTCGGGAGACTTGTGTACGGGATACGCAGTCGTAGATGACCAAGGCACCATAGAAGCGGAACCGCTAGGCCCACCTCACTCAGCCCAGGTTGCTGAACTGGTCGCCCTAACCAGAGCATGTGAATTGGCTAAGGGCAAATCAGCCAATATCTACACCGATTCTAGATACGCATTCGGGGTAGTCCATGATTTCGGAGCCCTATGGCGCCTCAGAAATTTCATGACGGCAGCTGGTACACCGGTAGCGCATGCAGCTCACATAAAAAGGCTTCTAACAGCGATACAGGAACCCGACAGAGTGGCTGTTATCAAATGTAAAGCACACACATATAGCCAAGACCCAATATCACTTGGTAACAGCCGAGCAGACGAAGCGGCTAAATTAGCAGCTGGTACCCCCAGACAGACAGACACCACACAACTGATGGTATTTAATACCATCAACACACAGAAGTTGTGTGAGATGCAAAATTTGTGTTCCACACAGGAAAAGGCAGTCTGGAAGGCAAAGGGATATGGCCAGGAGTCCTCAGGACTCTGGACGGATGGACATGGTAAACCAGTGGCCCCCAGAGCATATCTTCCATGTTTGGCTGAAGCAGCTCACGGGCTGACTCATCTGGGCAGGGAAGGGATGTGCAAGTTGGTAAGAGCATATTGGTGCGCCCCAGGATTCTCCTCTCATGCGAGTAAAAGAGCCATGTCATGCCTTACCTGTTTGAGAAAGAATATTGGAAAGGCAATACCTACAGAACCATCCCATATCCCACCTGCCGGCGGCCCTTTCCAGGTAATACAGATTGACTTCATTCAATTACCCCCTTGTCGAAATTTGAAATATGTACTTGTTTGTATAGATGCTTTTTCAAACTGGGTCGAAGCATTTCCGGCGGCCACAAATACCGCTATGTTTACTGCTAAGAAAATTGTGCAGGAATTTGTATGTAGATATGGTATCCCTAGAATTATCGAAAGTGATAGGGGTACCCATTTTACAGGTGATGTCTTTCAAGGAATGTGTAAATTGATGGGAATTGATAGCAAGCTGCACACTCCATACCGTCCACAGGCGAGTGCGAAAGTGGAAAGAGTGAACAGCACTATTAAAAATAAACTGAGTAAAGTGATGGCAGAGACAGGATTGACATGGCCAGAAGCTTTACCCATTGTACTGTACAGCATCAGAACCACTCCCAGGTCCCCTCTTAATCTATCTCCCTTTGAAATCTTGTTTGGTCGACAACCGCATGTTATGATTAACCCTCAGGATGATTTGAAGTGTAACAATGAAGTGACTGTAAAATACTTGATTAACATGAGTAAACAGTTAAGGAATCAAAATGATAATCTGAAGTTAGTGATTCCTGATTTACCAGATAGTAATTGTCATGACATTGAACCTGGGGATTATGTAATGATACGGAATTTTCTACGCTCAGGTTGCCTTATTGACAGATGGGAAGGACCATACCAGGTCTTATTGACTAGCACTACAGCATTGAAGGTTGCTGAGAGAGAGACTTGGGTTCATTCGTCCCACTGTAAAAAGGTTGCTGATCCAGAGAGGTCCCGTGATAAGGAACAGACGGTAGAGGTTGTATCACTGGAGTGTCTGCTCCAGGAGGATTGAGGCAACACCTGAGCATTGAAAATCACAAGATCAAAAGCAGTTGTCGATCCCCTGTTCCCTTTTATTGTTTTTCTCCACTTCCCATCCCCTCTCCCTCAAATTATTTTTTCCCCCTTCTCATTCTTCTTCGTCTCCTCCTAAGATGGACTTGCCTCAAGAGACTGTGATCCGGATTTTCCTGTTGACCATGATGTTGACCAGAGCAGTCTGTTCCGGCGAGAGTACCATGGAGGTCGAGAGGGGTTCTGGAATGGGTTCTGATGACAGAAATGGAGGCGTAGTTTTCCGAGAACAACATAATCAACAAGCAAAGGCGAGTATCAGAAAACGATCCGATAGCATTGACCATAGAAGGAATTGTGAAGGATTGTTAGCTGAAGAAAACTGTATCTGTCGGCTCTGTAACAATGTCATTGAGGATGGGTGCATAAAGAAATGCCAATCCAGTTTTAATATCCATATGGACCGGCATCCATTGAGTGACTATCACTCCTTAGTGGGTAGTGTGTTAAATAAAACAGATTGTTGGGTATGCTCTCAAGTACCTCAAGGTCATAGCAAATCAGGGCTAGTACCATTTCCTTTAACGATAGGGGAGGTACTTGAGTTAAGTGGTGGGAGACCGGTGGACAGAAGGTTTAATATCTCCAGCCCTCCTAGTTTGAAGCTCCACCAATACCATGTGGATAGGTCCCTATTATGTTTTAACATCTCCAATCCCCGAAAGCCGGGAAATTGGGAAGTGTCATGGAGTAACCAAACCATGACCTTTTCGCATAGAGCAGATAGAATGCCTACAGATACAGAGCTTATACGCCACATAGCCAGTAGAGGAAAATCTTTCCGGTATAGGTATACCTTAGGAAATAGGATTACGAGAGTTGGAGAGGTATCACCAGGATACTGTGCACATATCGTACAACCTGATACGTGTACTAAGCAGATGGAAGAATTAGGGTTAGGAGATTTCACATGGAAGGTGTGTAATATGGTTATGTCCTACTCCGTCCCATATGTTCTCCCCGATGATGCATATTTCATATGCGGGAGAAAGGCGTATAAGTGGCTTGCCCCAAACTCTGAAGGATTGTGTTATATTGGAAAAGTACTGCCTGAAGTAATGACTGTATCACATGACAAAATGAAAGACATACACCGTGGTGCCCAAGCTCCTTATACTCACACCCATTACGAGCACGTTGTTAAAAGGCACCTGATAGAGAAGACAGAGCATCCGGCCTCTGATCTGATAAGTGAATCCACCGGGATTCAATTCTTAATCGCGTTAGATTTCACCCGCACCACTAGAGGAGTGCTGAATTATAAATACATATCGGCGCTCGCAAATTTGTTAGATAATATCACTGAAATGTATGATGACACATTTAGGTATACTGGAAGGGAACTTCAAGCTTACAAAACAGAACTGGTACAGCATAGAATGGTTCTCAATTACCTCACAGCAGTAACAGGCGGATATTGTGTCACACTGGCAACACAATACGGCGTGAAATGTTGCACATATATTACGAATAGCACCGAGGACCCGGTCGAGGTCATAGACCAAAAGATGGACGATATTCTCCAACTAAAGTGGGAATTTCGCAGAAGACACAATCTCACCCTTGCCGCTGTGAGTAATGAGCTGACTGGTTGGGTGTCATGGTTGAACCCGCGAAATTGGTTCTCTGGTTTAGGAGACTGGGCTCAAGGAGTCATAATGGATGTTGGGAAGTTTCTCCTATGTATCTTAGGTGTTATCATAACGATCGGTTTGATATTTAGATGCGGTCAGGCTTTAATGAGGTGCAATCGTCGTACTAGGGTAATGAGTTTAAGGAGTGAGGAAACTGTAATTCCAATGGACTTGATTTATGACCCAAATGTAGAAACAATGATGTGATGAAAATGCGAGTTTCTACGGTCCGTTTCTTTCACCTGTTTTTCCGTTTTCTCCAAGGTAAAAAGACCCACTTGGACGAGGAATTTGATGAGCCGATATACAGACAACAGAGGGATTAAAGAAGAAGTTTTGACAACCTGATACACAAATTTTTGATGAACTATGCCATGGATCCCCAGTTTCCCTAGAAATTTTAAAATTACGCTAGCCCAACACTTTTGTAAATCTATGGACATTGACAGCTTTGCTCGCACCTTATGAGCAAAAGCACAAAGAAGACTGCATTCAACAGACACCAAACAAGACCTCAATCGACGAATGTACATTTACCTGACATAGAATACCACCGCATTTACCGTAATTATGTCTTTTCTTCATTTCTACAACCCTCAGGTAATGACACACATAGTCGATAGGGAATACAGGCACAGATATCAGCAATCACATATCTCCCCCATTCATGTATCATCAACTAAAATGTGCTCCCCCATTTTGTTACAACCAAAGCCGAAAAGAGCTCGGTAAAGTTTGACAGCCCATCCACAGACCCGTACCACGGGATAAGAAGGAATTCAAATGTATACTTCGCAATACCTCGAAGCTTGATTTAAAACACGTACGGCACGATGATACATGACCCCCAAGCACGGATTCATACACACATGCTTCAGCTATCTCACTAGGTCATACCCTTTTCCTACCATCTCCTCTCCTCCCTTACCCAACCATGTAAATGTATTAACCCCTAACATATATTTTTCTCTTTTTGAAATATTTTCAGGAAGTGGCAGTTATTGTTGACTGCCAAAGGGTGGACTGTCAAAGTCAGAAAAATATCTCTATGCACACTACCATATTTGCACCTCACACAGGTCCGTGCTGCACATGCGTACGCTCTCCCGTACGTGCGCATACTCACAGTCGCGGGCACCCGCAGGCGCACGGTATGCGTATTTACGGTAGAGTTTATGTGATCGTAGCGTGCGACTCAATCATTACATATTTTCACTATATAATGTATTTTTTAGATCATGGTCCCTTTGATAGATTCTGAAAGTTTGGTTAATATAGAATGTTCATGAACAGAGAAATCCCTCTTTGTTTGATACGAAGGGTCAGACAGGAGTAATACAGTGGTGTTTAGTATCCATCGGAAGAATATTTAATTAGAAATATTCCGGTGTTGGTTTGAAGCAGATCAATCGCTCGTGCGAATAGTTATGGACATAAGAAGTTTATGAACATTTACTTTATTTGCACTGTATTACCCATGCGGCGGGAAACCCAGTTTCCCTCCCACCTGAGCTGTTGGAAATAGTCACAGCCCACCTGTATGAATCAACCTATGACCTTTTGTTATAATGCGAAGCCGAATTCCTGTGTCCAATGAACAATGAGATTGTAGGGACCATTGAATTGCATTGTGTGTGGGGCATAAATAGAAAGGCCGATCACATCCAGCTCTCACTCTTCAATGGTTATCATTGCTGAAAATCGGGAGCTGGATGTCCAGAGGCGCATGCGATCGTTTCCTTTGTGCGTAAGTTTTTCTCCGTAATCATACTGTTTCTCTCTTGTTATTATGGGCCATATCTTTCTCTCTCTTCTCTATCTCTCATTTTCTCTTAAACTTAATTGTATTGTATTTACTGTATAGTTACCTGGTTAGTTAGTCTATGTTATATTGTAGTGTATGATTTGTATTTGTATTAATTCTTTTGCAAGTATATCATTCAAAATATATATATATATTAGGCGTTGGACCCTAAGCCTAGGTATCTGTGTATTTCTTATAGAGTTAAGTATTCTCAGAGCGTCGGTGACGCTCAAACTGCTTTCAAGCTAGTAAGGTTATACTGTGTTACATTCATACCATATCACTACACAAAGGGTTTACTGCATAATACACTGTTTATGGTTTAGATATAAAGGTTTTACATTGTGAGCGTATGCGCCGCTGGTGATCTCTTCGTGGTCTCGAGCGGTCGCATCGCTATAGCGAATCATTACGGTAGTCGGCAGCCAATAGCGTGCCTGCCAGTGATCTCTTGGCCGTGAGCGAACGTAACGCTTGAGCGTCTCGACCACGGCTAAGCGATCGTTACGCAACGTGCGTACCCTTACGGTACTTCATACGTAGTTAGCGTACAGTGTTCTTAGACCTCATAAAGGGTATTATATACGATAAATATTTAGCTTTATCAGTCTCTTCAGGTAATCCCAGACAGACTCAATGATGTTGAAATCAAGGCTCTGTGGGGCGATATCATCACGTCCAGCACTCATTGTTCTTCTTTATGATGAAAATAGTTCTTAATGACTTTAGCTATATGAGTGGGTTTGTTGTCCTGCTGCAGAATAAATTTGGAGCCAATCAGACGCCTCCCTGATGGTATTGCATGAATGATAAGTACTTGTCTATATTTCTCAGCATTGAGGACACAATTAATCCTGACCAAATCCCCAACTCCATTTGCTGAAATGCAGCCCCAAACTTGCATGGAACCTCCATCATGCTTCACTGTTGCCTGTAGACACTCATTATTGTACTGCTCTCCAGCCCTTCGGCAAACATACTGCCTTCTGTTACAGCCAAATATAAAAAATGTTGACTGCTCAGTTCAGAGCACCTGCTGCTATTTTTCTGCACCCCAGTTCCTATGTGTTTATGCATAGTTGAGACGCTTGGCCTTGTTTCCACGTTGAAGGTATGGATTTTTGACTGCAATTCTTCCATGAAGACTTCTCCGAACAGTAGATGGGTGTACCTGGATCCTACTTGTTTCTACCATTTCTGAGCTGATGACACTGCTGGACATCTTCTGATTTCAAAGGGACGTAGGCATGATGTGTCTTTCATTTGATGCACTAAGTTTTCCTTGGCTGACCACTGCATCTGTTGCCTGTTTCTTTGTGCTTCAATGCTGAGAAATACAGACAAGTACTTATCCATCATGCAATACCATCAGGGAGGCATCTGATTGGCTCCAAATGTTTTCTGCAGCAGGACAAAGACCCAAACATACAGCCAATGTCAATAAGAACTATATTCAACATAAAGAAGAACGGCGAGTCCTGAAAGTGATGATATGGTCCCCACAGAGCCCTGATCTCAACATCATTGAGTCTGTCTGTGTTAAGATGAAGAGACAGAAGGATTTGAGCAAGCCTACATCCACAGAAGATCTGTGGTTAGTTCTACAAGACGTTTGGCACAACCTCCCTGCCGAGTTCCTTCAAAAACTTTGTGCAAGTGTACCTAAAAGAATTGTGGCTGTTTTGAAGGCAAAGGGTGGTCACACCAAATATGTATTTGATTTAGATTTCTCTTCTGTTATTCACTTTGCATTTTGTTAATTGATAAAAATAAACAACACTTCTATTTTTGAAAGCATTCATACGTTTGCACAATATTGTCTGTCTGTCTGTCTGTCTGTCTGTCTGTCTATCTATCTATCTATCTATCTATCTATAGCTATGATGTAGTGTATACTCTTTTAATATTTATTCCTTGTAAACTATGCTTGCAGGTGCACTAAGGTTACTGTTGATATACAGAACATGAATATCTAAGCAGAGAAAGTAAACAAAACCCTTTTTGGAGCCACTTTCTGTTACACCCACCCACATGCATTGCAAGTAGCTTGAACAAACAGCTGCCAGATTCAATCCTAAGGAACAGTAGAAGAAATGACAATGGGCTTGGTGCCTCAGGGTGTTTACATATATCTGACTGTTGTTAGACACTCGTTCAACCTTGTGTTGCCGCCTGGATTGCAGCTCCTTCCCTCTGTTTCTGTGTGTACATTTATTCCATACTGTAAATATACTAGCTTACTGGTGGGGATTACTGCCGGGCCCAGGCTTTCCCATTATACCTGTCAGGTGCTTTTAAATTGTAGGAGGAAGCATTCAACTTGGAGGACATACTGGAATCAACTGAAGCACAGTCATTTGTGAATGTATCATTTGAGAGACTAGATGTTTGGAAAATAAGAGAGCCCAAGTAAATGGAAGGTCTGTTAGTCGTTAAAGTGCAACTGATGTAGAATCCCACTGTCCTCGCTTTCCTGCAAACAACTGACTACATAGGTATGTTGGCTGTACTTTTTTCATTAGTATATATATATATATATATATATATAGTTATTTCTGTAGTTTAATATTGTTTGTATTTCAAGGATTCATAACTTTATCAAATGTTCGTCTACATCGGGTAATCAGCAATAAGAACATTTATGAATTGTATGCAGCATGGTTATTTAAACCAAGTTGTAGCTGTATGAGCCTGTCTTACAGTTAAGAAAGTTAGCTATTTATAGACAAATAATTACTTTGTAATTATTTTCGGTATTTTTTATTTTTTTTCCACTTCAAATTCACATATGTAAAGCAATATTCCTATTACAGTATATGCAGTTGCCATAGTGATTTATAACTGACAGTATGCCCCTTCCCCCTCTAACCACCATGTGTTTGTCACACACTACTTTACTTTGTAAGAATATCAATATTTGTATTACTTGAATATGCTACTTTTATGATTCTTATGGCATTTGCAGATCATAGTGCAAATATATCACATTCCACTTCTCAAATCTAAACAAAATGTATGCTTAGAAACTGTTTATGATCATATGGAATTGACATCATTAGTTGCTGTTTCTGGTTAAGTTCACATAGCCTGGGACAAAGTAAGAGGAGAGCAAACAGGGTACCAGGAGACAGGCAAGGATTAGGACACAGGGATAACTAGGATCAGGAACAGAGATCTGTTTTAGAACCAGTAGTGGCTCCAGAGGTGGCAGGGCAGTTAAAAATTAAAATAAGGGAGACACACCAAATGCTAGTGAGTCCTGGCCAGTGATGTGTGGCAGCGTTTGAGGTGTCAGTTGGTGTGGCTCCCCTATTTGAATTTTGGACTGCGCTGCACCTCTGGAGCCACTGTTTAGAACCACATAAAGAAGCACAGGGGCTTAGACATACAGATGACATACAGATGGGTCCTCCAATATCTTGGCTGGCTGAGGCGTTAGTCACGATTGGGCATACGCAGCGTGCCTGGGTGCAGGGAGGCGTGCCTAGTCGTAGGGAGGCATTCCTAGTTGTAGGGAGGCGCACAGAGCATTTGGCATTACCTTTAAGTGTAATACCAGATGTTGCTTTTTAAAATCACCACTGCGCATGCATGTGGTCTCCAGTAAAATACAATACCGAAATACGTAGTAAGAACTACTTTACTGGTGCGTCTCATTACGTTACAATATGTTACAGTATGTCATACAGTATATTACAGTGTACAGACGTACTGTAAATACAGTGTACAGTATATACAGATGCAAACAAACGTGATAAAGCCACAGTATAGTCCATTTACAGTACATTAGGAATCATATGTTTTGCAGGCTACGGGGCAATGCTGAAGGAGCATCATAATCCCCTAGCTACAATACACAGGGGCGATAGGGCTAGGCGAGCTCTATGCACATTACAATACACCGGACTTGAACACATACTGTAGCAAGTTGTCAAAATGGCTGACACCAGTTATCCCTTGCCCCGTGGAGGCCCTCGGCTACAGAGCGAGTGATAGCACAGGTTTTGCAGGCTACGGGGCAATGCTGGAGGAGCGTCACAATCCCCTAGCTAAAATACAAAGGGACGATAGGTCTAGGCGAGCTCTATGCACATTACGGATACACCAGACTCGATCACCTAGCAAGTTGACAAAATAGCCGCCGCCCAACTCCCCCTGCCTTGTGGCAGCACTCAGCTATGGAGCGAGCGACGGCATAGGTTTTGCAGGCTACAGGGCAATGCTGAAGGAGCGTCACAATCCCCTAGCTAAAATACAAAGGGGCAATGAGGTCCCGCAGAGTGATCAATTAATAAATATAGCGTATACATACGCAAAACAAGGAGTTTAAGCAACAGTACAGTCCATTGAAGTCAAGGATCCGGTTGTACTTCCGGAGGTTCTCCCTGCATGCCCTCCGGTATGCCCTAACCTTCTCATTGCTGGCGAGAGCTTTGTCCCGCTAGCAAACGAGGAGACGGAGCTCACCAAGTGAGTAAGGAAGGTCCCTGGCAGCCATCATATACAATAATGAGCGTCTCAGACGTTGTGCGTCTCAGACGTCGTGCATCCCAGGCATCCCAGGTTGTTAATCTTGCACCCGGGATGTCAGTTCCCCTTGGTTTTGATTATGCCTTTTCTTTGAACACAGTATTTTCCACCGCCTCGCCCTACCCCCATCCCACTTCCCCCCTGGGAGCCAGCACAGTTCATGCAGTAGACAGGGAGGGAGGTCAGGTCAGCTTACAATAAATGTGCAACACAATACTACAGTATACTGTATATGAAAATCACATAGAGAACTGCAGTCGCGTTGATACTGTAGATGTGTAAATGGTACAGTAGCAGTGATCCCTTCTCATAAAGTACAACACAGATTCTCTCATCGATGATCTACAGTACTGTGTTGCTCGAACAGTTAATTGCATCAGGATACACTCATTTATATTTATTGGTATGTCTACGGGTGCTCATTACCGCAATGTATTTTAGATAGCAGAATCAGATGCTCATGCAGATGTACCCTGATTTATGTGAAACCTGTGTGCACCCTTCCATTGAATGTATTACAATGGATTACAAAGAAGAAAAAAAAATGAATAAAGTGAATGTAATGTCAGGGAAAAAAAATATAGATTGGCACTTTGGGAATCGAACCCGAGACTCTCAGCGTGGGATGCCGGAGTCTTCATCGCTTGCCCATGTCACTGCATGGAAGATACACAACTTCATGTGTAAAAGTAATGCAAGCAGCGATTCCTTCCAATTGGTGTTTGTTTATGCCTTTAGGGGACTCGGGCGCTCATTTAGCAAACACGGTATTTAGTGCACTGTACATACTTTAAAGTCAATGAGCTACATTATTCCTTTCACACATTAGTTGCGTCTGCATAGACAAATGTTTTAACATGTTCGTTTGCGTCTGTATAATCTATTTATTTTTTTAACTCTCTCCGTCTGACACCATCTGTGTGTACAGTATGCAGTACAGGACTGTATATTAACATTACAGTCATCACTGACCATTTGCCAGAGCTTGTACTTTAGATCAATCTGCCGCTATTCGATTTAAAGTACTGGATTAGTGGAGCATTAGACATTCAGTAGTGGATATGTGTATTGCATGCTGAGTATCTAGTCATGCCTCAATGCGCCTGTCCATGATTAAACTCAGCAACCTAAGCTATCACCTAGGCATGACTAAACCTCCATCTAGACGCAGAAACAGCCAAGATAACGGAGTACCCATCTACAGGAGTAAGGTTTGTGAGCCTGTACTCTCGACTTGTCAGAGCTCAGAGACTAATTTTTATAGTGAGGTGTCTCAGAATTTGGTACCAAACGTGATGTCACATTTCGTGCACATTCTCCTTTCAATCTGAGACAGAGTGGCTCACATCCTTATGGGAGCCGCGGCCATCTGTCAATTGCCGGGACTGATCTGCTGCAGCTGGGGAGGAGGACCGCAAGCCAAACATTTCACTGTGGCGGGTACCGCTGGATACCTGCCCACAGCGGAGATGTCACAGTACAGGGATACCAGCATGCCATAGTGATAGCAAGGGAATGGTGGAATGAATAGACCTTGGAAGTAAAAGGTTTTGGTGCCCCTATTATAATACATACTCTTCATGCCCTATAATTAATCTCCCTGTAGTAAGTCGTGTGAATTATGCTTATTATTTAGAATGTGTTCCAATGGGGCAGGGACTGAGATGAATGAATTAATATTATATGTACAGGACGACATGATATCACCATATATACCAGTGCTATATAACTGATAACAAATATAAAAATGACAGATCAAACAATCAGTATGTAAGTACCTCTTCGGCAACACGAATGGTTACATTGGCAGTAACATTGCTGTTGAATACACTCTAACATAACATTATTATTCAGTTGGACTCATCTCAATATGTTTGACTTCAGTATTCCGTGGTCTATTTATTATCACACTAAATATGTTAACATGAAAAACGATATACAATTGCAATTGAATTATATTGTTTAAGAAGGAGTCACCATTTAATTCATTATTTCTTTTTTTTCTTTCTTTCTTTCTTTCTTTCTTTCTTTCTTTCTTTCTTTCTTTCTTTCTTTCTTTCTTTCTTTCTTTCTCCCTGATAATAGCCACTACATTTTGTAACATATTGTTACATTTTGTAACTGAGCATGGAAACAAACACAATTGTGCGTCTGCCTTTAAAGAGTACCGAGGTGGTCAATGTCCACTGTCTCTCACTGGATTTAAATAGTTACCCTGAAATAAAGAAACAGATTCATTTAGACTATGAAAGTTCCAAGAACATATTTGTGGAAAAGAATGCCTTAGAACTCATGAATCTGCAAGAGAACTGGAGGCACCACGAAAGAATGAAAAAGGAGCCTAAATACAGAATAGGAGGCTCAGTAGAAAGTATATTTTCTCAAGTGTCAGTCCAGAGCCCTGGATGGACAACACTAAAGTCAAGCAAATCCCAAGATGCATTGGAGTCTAATACAAGCTTTATACAGAATCAAAATAGGCCAAGTCGACAAAGTGAACTCAAAAGACAAGAAATTATTGATGATATTGTAGGGGATGAAATTACCTTCAAATTACCCAGGCAGCGAGTACAAGAGAGAAAAATAGATTGCAGTGTCAACATCGCCAATGTTTCTCACTCCTTATCCCATAGTGATTTATCAACTTCCAAAATGTCAGCATCAGAGCTTTTACCAGGTGCTGAAGGCGAAGTGTATCAGTGGAAACCAACCACAGACCTCAGTCCTGTCCCCTCTGAGGAAACAGAATCCAATCATTCTCAGGTAAAACATTCTCCAGAATGGTGTGAGGCTTGGAGGATATATTTAATAAAGCTAAGATAATGTGGAAGTAACTTTAGTGTATAGGTAATGCCTTAACACACCACAGGGTCAATTTACTAAGCTCTGAAAGGCTTATACCAGATAGCTAATAACATCTTCAGATATTGTTAGCTATCCTAACACTATGGGGAAAGCATCATTGGAGGGGTATGTAGTTAAAATTCCGGATGTTGGGATCCCGACATTCAGGATACCGACTCCAGAATCCCGCCAGCCGACAATGCTGCCTGTCGGAATCCTGGCACAACAGGGCTATTCCCACTCGTGGGTGTCCGCGACACCCATAGAGTGGGAATTGATTCTCTGGCGAGCGCAGCGAGTCCGCAAGGGGACACTTACTGTTCGCCCTACTGCCACCATTCTGGCGTGCGGGATGCTGCTTTTGGGATATGTACAGTATGTATTTCATAATTGCCGTTTTCTCTAAAGCAAACAGGCCCGATGTGAAGGGGTGTGTGGATCCACTATAGTGTCATTGTGGCTCAATCCACATGCTGTTCAAAGATACAGTTCACTTCACTATTCATTAGTGGGAGAAACCACAAAAGCGATGTCATGTGAATCGCTACATTACACAACTTGGGGTGCCCACTTCACTCATAAAATGGGTTGCATGTGGGAGACTTGACCACTCATTCAAGAGTCTATAATTTCTTGCATGTCTGACAATATGTTTATATTTCTGTTTTTCTCGGTCCGTTTTACACCCAAAGTGATCATTTGGACATGAGAAGAATAATTTAATTCAAAGAAAGTGCTTGCTATGTGAGCCTCTTGTAAAAAGTGTCAAAGTCAAAAATATTACATAGAGAGAACATACAAACTGCACACATTTAAGTCGCTATACTTGCAAATATGCGCAGCGAGCACAGCAATATATAGTAACACACGCATTTGCTCGGACATGGCACGGAGATGGATTCGGCGCTTGTTTCATACAGTACATGGTTATAATAATGTCGGGCACCAGACATCATGGAGATTTAGAATTGGCTGATGAATTGATGTCATGAATGTGTATTATTTGAACAGAACCAGATGCGCCCGTCGTGTTTGGTATTGAAGCAAGCAGATTGATGTGTAGATTAATTTGATACTTGTTGTGAAGTTGTGGGACATTGCAGCGGATAGATATGATTATATGTATAAAAGCTAAGATCACTTTGTTAGAACAATGAATGATCAAGCCAACCCTTTTGCCAGATTTCAGGGCTGAACCTGATCAGCATATACATAAGAGAATTGTGTAGTAGAGACCCCTCCCCCAGAAACTAGGAAAAACAGGAAAGTTGTTGCTGGCTAGGGAGAGAGGAGGGCAGTTGCAGGTGGACTCAGAGAACAGATGTAATGTAGCTACACTCAGAACAAAGCTCTCAGAAGCATGGCTGGATCATCACCAGGCACCAAAGGCTAAGTATCATAATCTCAATATCAGGCTGATTGGCATAGAATAGTTTAAATATGTGTTTGAGGTAGAGTAGTTGTGAAGTGATTGTTATAGAGTGGTTGGTTTGGAGATACAAATGGCTTAAAGATAATGAGGCTTGCGCAGTTGTGTGATTGTTGGGTGTTTGTGCTGAATACTCTATGAAATCTGTAATGAATTGGAACAGTAGACAATCTGTAGCATAGTATTCCTGGTATACATTTATGGATGGTGAGTTATAACAGATTATAGTAGTTGTACATGATGCATCTTGCTGAAGGTTTGAAGTCAAAACATACTTCCTTTTGTTACTGTAGTCATGTGCTTTTAGCAATGGCAGGCTGATATGTGTGGTTACATTGTGATCTGGTCTTGTGATGATTCATATCGCATAGCCAGCATACCATATGCTCTGGTTATTGAGATACTGAGTTTGTTTGGAATGTGAAATTGAATAAGATGGTTCTAGGAAGTTGGATTGGAATGTGGAATAAGATTAGTTGGTTTGAGTAAAATGGCTGCTGCTGGGTGTTTTCCCCTCCCCCTTTCAACCATGTGTTGCAGTCCTTGGAATCATGGGAGGTTTCCCAAAATGGAGTCTAGCTTCTGTCCCATGCGGTATTGTAGGGTTGTGTATATAGGGACAGCCAGTATGGGTAAGCTCAAGTATTTTCTCCACAAAGATTCTCAGCATTGACTAACATGCGCAGCGATTGTTCCTCACATGTGTAAGCTTCTCTGCAATCATATTGTCTGTATTGTTATGGTGAGCCATTTCTCTCTCTCTCTCTCTCTCTCTTCTCCTCTTTCTCTCTTATTTTCCCTTAAACGTAATTGTATTGTATTGTATTTCCTGTGCAGTTATCTGGTTAGTTAGTCTGTTATATTGTAGTGTATGACTTATATATTGTATTATTCTTTTTGCAAGTATAACACTCATATAAGGCGTTAGACCCTAAGCCAGGTATTTGTGTATTTCTTATAGTGTTAAGTATTCTCAGAGCGTCGGTGACGCTCGAACAGCTTTTAAGTTAATAAGGTTACATTGGGTTGCATCTACACATTGTCACTGCACAAATGTTTACAGTATAGGTACATTCCTTAAGGTATAGTTAAGGGTGTACCCTTGCGGTACTTTTTGCGCCAATTGCGTACTGTGTCTCTTAACCTTTTAAAGTGTTTTAAATAGGACAAATATTATAGACATTGTCAATTGGCGGCTCGTCGGTCCTTCACATATCTATACTAGGTAATTCCAGCAGACATTATCCATCAGCAAAGGGCGGGAGGTTATATTCCTCGTAGTGCTGTCTGGATAAGCGTCTGTTTCGCTTAGTAAAGGGTGCTGAAGTAATCCGGAACTGGAAGGTAAGAACAGTACGTTATTGTCTTTGTAAATCTGGTTTTTATTTCTATTTGGTGCCAACTACACACGCAGATTGGATGGTTTGTCTGTTTAAATAGGTTTAAAATTATTTTTAATCGCTCTGCATAGCATGATAACTTTAGGAGTTTGAATGATGACTTTCTTTGTAACAAGAAGCAGCATGGTCTGTCCACCATTTTGTGTGACCCTCATGGAGGTGAAAGGGGGAGGAGGAGCGGCCATTTTGGGAAGGTCACATTTTTTATTTATTTCTTTTTCTCCCTAAGCGGCTGATTTTCAGTTGACTCAGGAAATAATCAGCCATCCATTGTCAAAAAGAAATCATCATTTAATGAGTTTTTTTTATGCATTTATTTAATCTATATCATAGTCAATCATAAGTAATAGTGATTGGTACTTATATGTAATATCTATATGCGTGTGCTTACATCAATGTATGTTATTAGATTAAATTTAGAATTGCATGTTCATTTGTGTAATTTTCACATCTCACCTTCCTGTTTGCAATTTGCATTGATAACGCGCTGAGACATTTGTTGTTATTAATAGTTAAAAGGTAAAAAGTAATACTTAAGGGAGTAATTGAAAAAAAAAAAAAAAAACAAGCACACAGCATAGAAGATACTGTGTGGTGTTTGGTAAGCGTTTATATAGTGAAATATCGCTTACATTTATAGTAAGGCGATACAGAAGCCACAAGACAATAGCACACATTTGTTCAGTTTCCAAAATTTAGTTTAAATACCTTACTTTACTGTAGTGCCTCTGGGGAGAGCTATCAGATTACGGGAAATGATTTTTCTGATCAGAAAACTACAGAATGATAGTGGGTTCAAAACGGTATGAGTGTATTGAACTCCTCTTGGTGAAATCTTGGTGAAATCTTGGTGAAGTAAATCTTGGTGAATCACGGTCTAGGTGAATACGTGATGAGCACGGTCTAGGTGAAAACGTGCGTGCACGGTCTTGGTGAAAACGTGCAACGGAGTGTGATAAAGTTTTCGTGGTATTACGCTCCGGCTGTTTTGGAGCACAGTAGGGAGACTCCAATGATCCTACCATTTATGGGCAACAAGTGTCTATAAGTGGTACGATTGGACCGCACGGTTGTAGGTGTGACTAATAACGCAACGTGATACGAGGTAAATTGCCCTCATACGTGTTGTAGGGAGCACATGCAAGCGTGATTTGTGTAAAGTAAGAAATTTTCGCTGGTAGGGCCTGCAACGATTACGTGGGTCTGCTAAAAAGGGGCGGATTCGTTGTACTCGGAGTAGAAGAAGCTGGTGGAAGAGCTTGGGTAACTTCCACCGTAGACTTCTGTGTTTGGTGCATTTTAGGAAGTTTTTCTGTGTTAAAAAGGTCCACAATGGAAGCCAAGTGCACAACACAGGGACGTTTAGCAGTCAGAGTTCAGGCTGCAGAGGCTTGCAGACCCCGAGGGTCTGCTCGGTTAGTAATGTGGGGGAAGTATGGTCCCCACACTGAGACCTTTTGTGATGAATGGACACGAATGACTGTGGGGGATAAAGCACCATTTCCTGGGATAGGTAGTTTTGACTCAGAGGTACTGCATAATTTAAGGCGAAGGATCTGTCTCATAAAATCCTGGAAGCGACGAATTAGACACTATGATTGTTTACAGTTATGGCAACAGGAAAGTAAAATGCAAAGAAATTTAACTTACATATCTGACCCTCATCTTGGGAAGAGAGACATGGCAATGGAGAGGATTATGGTTGCAGAGAAATGGCACAATGTTGTACGATAAAAATGCACTTAGTAACTGTATTAAGAATGAAAGTAACAAATGTAATAATGTTTATAAAAATGAAAGTGTAAAAATCACAAATGTTAACCTGTGCAAGTCGCACCCCATGTTAAACTTCCCTCAGGAATACAAGCAAGAAAAGTGAGCCCAGCCCGATGTCGGCACCCCTTCCAGCAGCCATCACACAAGACATCCAGGTGGACGCGACCAAATCGGTAAAGGCAATAATCAAACCCCCTAACGGAGGGTCAGGTGAGGTCGTGTCCACAGGTACGTACGGTGTTATATATCACGCGCAAACAAATGTGTACCCTATATTGTAAGACCAACACAAGGTGATGTAATTGAATTTAGTCCTGTCAGGGTGATCACAGTCCCCAATGGGAAGACTGACGATCAGGGAATCATTCCCGTCAAGGACAGTGCAATGTGCCATCCCTGGTCCCGGACAGAATTGAGATCAATCATGTCTGATTTCCCAGATCCTAGGAAAGATCTAAGTGTATGATCAAAGATTCACAGAAGGTATATCAACTCCCTAGACAACGACATAATCAGGGTATCCAAGGAATCAGGGAGGTACAGGGAAAGCGGTTGATGGTGATGAGCATCCAAGCGTTTGAGGAGGCATCAAATCAACCAAGACCCCATTTCACTGACACTTGGAGGAAGCCCAGGGTTTGTGATCTTTGCAAAAGAGAAGGGCATTATGCCAGTAACTGCAACAGCCCACATAAAGTCAGACCCCCTAGACATGAATATGAGCATGAATATGACACACCAAATTATAATCAGGGATCATATAGGAAGAATTCTGGGCCACACCCATAATATATAGTCAGGAAAGGGGATCACTAGGACTGATAGTAAGCCTGAGGTTACAGTTAATGAAATGGGAGGTCAGTTCCTTGCAGGCACAAGGACGGCCGGGTAGACGTTGTAATTTATCTGTAAATGTTCTTTTCCCCATCTCTGACGTTCATCGACAGGACCCAAATATCACATAGCTATTTGGTCCTTGCAGAAGTCTACCACACCCCAGTATGACCTGCCAGCATCGATGTATCCTGGCCAGATACAGTGTAGGTATGGAAATGCTGGTGGGAGAGACTATGCAAGGATACCATTGGACATGTAGATGTGACAGCCTGATGGTGAACGGAAGATCTGACAATGTTTTTTTCTTTCCTGAAGAAAAAAAAGATGTTTGAAAAATGTTTTTTTTTCTGTTGTTTATTGTTGATTTATGTAATATATATGCATATGAATTGTTCTCTCCTTCTTTGTTTTTGTTTTTTTGTTTTCTCTCTCTTCTCACTCATGTTTTCATGTTTTAAAGATGGTATGTCACACATCAGTTAGACAAATGGTAATGCAAGATTTTTGCTCCTTACAGAAAGATCGCTGGTTGGGAAGGAATATTGCATCACCAGAATGTTCGTTTGGAAGACTGAGAGACAGCACCTTTGAGATGACAGCAGAAAAAGAAGAACAACAAGACTAGAGAACTTATTATCGTAACAAGTTTCTCTCCCCCTCAAACTGTTTTCCTGTACCCCCATTACAAATTTCTCCTTTTCTCCTCCTGTAAGATGGACTCGCCCCAAGAGACTGTGATCCGGATTTTCATGTTGACCCTGATGTTGACCAGAGCAGTCTGTTTCGGTGAGAGTACCAATGAGGTCGAGAAAGGATCCAGAATGGGTTTCTGATGACTGAGACGGAGGTGTAAATTTCCAATAGCAACACAATCACCAAGCAAAGGCGAGTACCGGAAACGATCTAGCAGCCATGTTATTTGTAAACATTGTGAAGGATTGATTGTTAGCTGGAAAAAAAAAAAGAACTGTATCTGTAGACTCTGTGACAGTGTAGTAGAGGATGGGTGCATCAAGAAATGTCAGTCCAGTTTTAATATCCACATGGACCGGCATCCATTGAGTGACTATCACTCCTTAGTGGGTAAAGTGTTAAATCAGACAGATTGTTGGGTATGCTTTCAAGTACCTCAAGGCCATAGCAAATCAGGCTTAGTACCATTCCCTTTAACGGTAGGGGAGGTACTTGAGTTAAGTGGTGGGAGGCCGGTGGACAGGAGGTTTAATATCTCCAGTCCTCCTAGTTTGAAGCTCCACCAATATCATGTGGATAGGTCCCTAATATGTTTTAACATTTCCAATCCCCGAAGGCCGGGAAATTGGGAAGTGTCATGGAATAACCAAACCATGACCTTTTCATATAGAGCAGATAGAATGCCCACAGATACAGAACTTATACGCCACATAGCCAGTAGAGAAAAATCTTTCCGATATAGGTACACCCTAGGAAATAGGATCATGAGAGTTGGAGAGGTATCACCAGGATACTGTGCACATATCATACAAACGGATACGTGTACTAGACAGATGGGAGAATTAGGGTTAGGAGATTTCACATGGAAGATGTGTAATATGGTTATGTCCTACTATGTCCCATATGTTCTCCCCGATGATGCATATTTCACATGCGGGAGAAAGGCGTATGAGCGGCTTGCCCCAAACTCAGAAGGATTGTGTTATATTGGAAAAGTACTGCCTGAAGTAATGACTGTATCACATGCCAAAATGAAAGATATACACCGTGGTGCCCAAGCTCCTTATACTCACACTCATTACGAGCACGTAGTTAAAAGGCAACTGACAGAAAGGACAGAGCATTTGGCCTCTGACATGATCCATGAATCCACCGGGATTCAGGTTCTACTTGCGCTAGATTTCACTCGCACCGCTAGAGGAGTGATGAACTATAGATACATATCTGCGCTTGCAAATTTGTTAGACAATATCACGGAAATGTATGATGACACGTTTAGGTATACTGGAAGAGAACTTCAAGCTTATAAAACAGAACTGGTCCAGCATAGAATGGTTCTTAATTATCTCACAGCAGTGACAGGTGGATATTGTGTCACACTGGCAACGCAGTACGGCGTGAAATGCTGCACATATATTACAAATAGTACCGAGGATCCGGTCGAGGTCATAGACCAAAAGATGGACGATATTCTCCAATTATAGTGGGAATTTCGCAGGAGACACAATCTCACCCTTGCTGCTGTGGGTAATGAGCTGACTGGTTGGGTGTCATGGTTGAACCCGCGAAATTGGTTCTCTGGTTTAGGAGAATGGGCTCAAGGAGTCATAATGGATGTAGGGAAGTTTCTTCTATGTATCTTAGGTGTTGTCATATCGATTGGCTTGATATTTAGATGCGGTCAGGCTTTAATGAAGTGCAAACGTAGTACCAGGGTAACGAGTCTAAGGAGTGAGGAAATTGTAATTCCAATGGATTTGATTTATGACCCGACGGTAGAGACAATGATGTGATGAAAATGCGATTATACGGTCCGTTTCTTTCACCTGTTTTTCCGTTTTCTCCAAGGTAAAAAGACCCACTTGGACGAGGAATTTGTTGATCCAGTATACAGACAACTGATGGATTAAAGAAGAAGTTTTGACAACCTTATACACAGATATTTGATGAACTATGCCATAGACCCCCAGTTTCCCTAGAAATTTTAAAATTACGCTAGCCCAACACTTTTGTAAGTCTATGGACATTGACAAAGCTTTTGCTCGCACCTTTTGGGCAAAAGCACAAAGAAGACTGCATTCAACAGACACCGAACAAGACTTCAACCGACAAATGTTCATTAACCTGACATAGAATACCACTGCATTTACCATAATTGTTTCTTATCTTCATCTCTACAACCTTCAGGTAATGACACACATAGTCGATAGGGAATACAGGCACAGATATTAGCAATCACTTATCCCCCCATTCATGTATCATCAACTAAGATGTGCTCCCCCATTTTGTTGCAACCAAAGCCGAAAAGAGCTCGGTAAAGTTTGACAGCCCATCCACAGACCCTTAATACGGGATAAGAAGGAATTCAAATGTATACTTCGCAATACCTCGAAGCTTGATTTAAAACACGTACGGCACGATGATACATGACCCCCCAAACATGGATTCATACACACATGCTTCTGCTATCTCACTAGGTCATACCTTTTTCCCACCTTCTTCTCTCCTCCCTTACCCAATCATAGAAATGTATTTACATATGACATATATTTTTCTCTTTTTGAAATGTTTTAGGAAGTGGCAGTTATTGGTGACTGCCAAAGGGTGGACTGTCAAAGTCAAAAATATTACATAGAGAGAACATACAAACTGCACACATTTAAGTCGCTATACTTGCAAATATGCGCAGCGAGCACAGCAATATATAGTAACACACGCATTTGCTCGGACATGGCACGGAGATGGATTCGGCGCTTGTTTCATACAGTACATGGTTATAATAATGTCGGGCACCAGACATCATGGAGATTTAGAATTGGCTGATGAATTGATGTCATGAATGTGTATTATTTGAACAGAACCAGATGCGCCCGTCGTGTTTGGTATTGAAGCAAGCAGATTGATGTGTAGATTAATTTGATACTTGTTGTGAAGTTGTGGGACATTGCAGCGGATAGATATGATTATATGTATAAAAGCTAAGATCACTTTGTTAGAACAATGAATGATCAAGCCAACCCTTTTGCCAGATTTCAGGGCTGAACCTGATCAGCATATACATAAGAGAATTGTGTAGTAGAGACCCCTCCCCCAGAAACTAGGAAAAACAGGAAAGTTGTTGCTGGCTAGGGAGAGAGGAGGGCAGTTGCAGGTGGACTCAGAGAACAGATGTAATGTAGCTACACTCAGAACAAAGCTCTCAGAAGCATGGCTGGATCATCACCAGGCACCAAAGGCTAAGTATCATAATCTCAATATCAGGCTGATTGGCATAGAATAGTTTAAATATGTGTTTGAGGTAGAGTAGTTGTGAAGTGATTGTTATAGAGTGGTTGGTTTGGAGATACAAATGGCTTAAAGATAATGAGGCTTGCGCAGTTGTGTGATTGTTGGGTGTTTGTGCTGAATACTCTATGAAATCTGTAATGAATTGGAACAGTAGACAATCTGTAGCATAGTATTCCTGGTATACATTTATGGATGGTGAGTTATAACAGATTATAGTAGTTGTACATGATGCATCTTGCTGAAGGTTTGAAGTCAAAACATACTTCCTTTTGTTACTGTAGTCATGTGCTTGTAGCAATGGCAGGCTGATATGTGTGGTTACATTGTGATCTGGTCTTGTGATGATTCATATCGCATAGCCAGCATACCATATGCTCTGGTTATTGAGATACTGAGTTTGTTTGGAATGTGAAATTGAATAAGATGGTTCTAGGAAGTTGGATTGGAATGTGGAATAAGATTAGTTGGTTTGAGTAAAATGGCTGCTGCTGGGTGTTTTCCCCTCCCCCTTTCAACCATGTGTTGCAGTCCTTGGAATCATGGGAGGTTTCCCAAAATGGAGTCTAGCTTCTGTCCCATGCGGTATTGTAGGGTTGTGTATATAGGGACAGCCAGTATGGGTAAGCTCAAGTATTTTCTCCACAAAGATTCTCAGCATTGACTAACATGCGCAGCGATTGTTCCTCACATGTGTAAGCTTCTCTGCAATCATATTGTCTGTATTGTTATGGTGAGCCATTTCTCTCTCTCTCTCTCTCTTCTCCTCTTTCTCTCTTATTTTCCCTTAAACGTAATTGTATTGTATTGTATTTCCTGTGCAGTTATCTGGTTAGTTAGTCTATGTTATATTGTAGTGTATGACTTATATATTGTATTATTCTTTTTGCAAGTATAACACTCATATAAGGCGTTAGACCCTAAGCCAGGTATTTGTGTATTTCTTATAGTGTTAAGTATTCTCAGAGCGTCGGTGACGCTCGAACAGCTTTTAAGTTAATAAGGTTACATTGGGTTGCATCTACACATTGTCACTGCACAAATGTTTACAGTATAGGTACATTCCTTAAGGTATAGTTAAGGGTGTACCCTTGCGGTACTTTTTGCGCCAATTGCGTACTGTGTCTCTTAACCTTTTAAAGTATTTTAAATAGGACAAATATTATAGACATTGTCAAAAGTCTGGGGCTTGGGGAGCAGAGTTGTAAATAAAACTAGAAATAGTTTGTTCAACTGTATTCTGCAGCCCTAAGCTGGCATCCTGGAAAGGTCATGCTAGCAGTAGCAGATTTACCAAAAAGTAACACAAGCGGTTGCTTAGGGTCCGGAGGGTCCCTTGGGGCCAGCCAAAAGGATATTTAATGAAAGGTATTATTTGAGCTGGCGTCGCATTGCCGCTCCATCCAGCCTCCTGCACAGTGTACTGTCACTGTGATGTGCTTGGAAAGGAGCCGACAAGATTGAGAGAGGAGAGGATATTACATGATTGAGGTATAGAAGGTGAGGTGCACTGGTGGTCTTGGGGCAGGTGGTGTATGCGGCGGCGACTGGTCCGGGGGTTGATGGTGAGCTAGAGATGGACATCGGAATAAGATGTTTACTGACTATCGATGTTTTTGTTCCGATGGTAATGGTTTTTCCATTCAATGGTTGCCTTCTGATGTCCGATGGTAGTGGTTTTTCCATTCGATGGTGGCCTTCTGATGTTTGCCACCATCGAATGGGAATCATTCGATGGTGGCTTATTTTTTTGAATTCCTGTTAGCTATGCCTCCCGTGGCTCCTGCCTGGCTGCTGTGTCTGCATCAGGGAATCTTTATGGGTTCGTTGGAGACTGTCACTGACTCTGCCTGCCTAAGAGGGGGCCCTTCTCAATCCCCTCACTCTCTCCCCTCACAAGGCTGCTGCTAGGCAATAGGGAACATTGGCTATCACTGTCCCAGAGAGCCAATCAGAATGCAGCCTTTGCCTTGCAGCAGTCACTCACACAGCAGAGACACACTTTCACACTCAGCAGTGCAACCATGGCAGTGTCTCTCCTCCTCACTGCTCAGCTGTAACACACTGGAATCACTTCAGGAGCCTCCCCACCTGTGCAGGGCATGCTGGACTCTGGAGCCAGACTGTATATGTATCTACTGTATAGTGTACCCTCCAGTCCCCACAGCACAGAGGTGCTGCTACAGTAGCTACACTAGAGTGTATGTTGCTATGGGCCCCGCCCCGATCACGCCCCCTAGTCACGCCCCTGATCCCACCCTCTGCAAATCATGCTGCAGGGTATTTTGCGCATGCACATATCATATAAATAGTTTTTACCATCAAATACTTTTGATGCAATGGTTAGTGACCATCACATCGAAAGTTTCAATGGTGGAAGCCCAGCCATAATTTAAATTATGGGCTTCCGATGTCCATCCCTAGGGTGAGCGGCTTTGGTAGTGGCTGCGTGAAGTCCGGGGTGTGTGGCCGGTCTGGGGGGAGGAGGGGTATGGCTTTGTTTGGCAGCGGTGGCAGCACTGGCAGGTCCGTGGGGCGGGTAGGGGTGAGTATGAGTTTCGGAGGCATGATGGTAGTGGCGGTGGTGGTAGGCACCAGGGCATAGGCATTTGTCTAAGGCAACCTACTGTAGCTCTAGATCAGTGATGGGGAGCCTTTGGTACTTCAGCTTTTGTTGAACTACACATTCCAGCATGCCCTGCTACAGTTTTAGCATGGCCAAATAGCAAAACTCTAGCAGGGCATGCTGGGATATGTAGTTCAACAACAGCTGGAGTGCCATAGGTTCCCCATCACTGCTCTAGATGGTGAACTTAGGGGCAGGATGGTCAGTGGCCACCAGACTGAGCTATAGCTATGTGATGTTCTATTGTGAAGAAGAGAGTGTGGTTGCTAAAGAGTACAGTACTGTGTCTACGTCTGGCTGGGGAAGACACTCCCACTCAGTGCCATAACTAGACATTTTAGCGCTGTGTGCAAGAAACAGCCTCAGCGCGCCCCCCCATATACAAAACAGGGTCAATGCGCGTGTCAAAAATATAGGGGCGTGGCTTCATGGGGAAGAGGCGTGGTCACAGAGCTTCCTTTTACACATTACATTAGGAAGAGCTCCATTTTACACAGTACGGCAGGTATAGTCCCCTTTTACACATTACAGTAGCAGAGTCCCCCTTTTTACACATTAGGCAGCAGAGTCCACCTTTTTTTTTACACATTACATCAGCAGAGTCTCCCTTTTTACACATTATGGCAGTAGAGTCCCCCTTTTTTACACATTACAGTAACAGAGTACCCCTTTTTTCACATTAAGCAGGCAGTCCCCCATTTTTTTTTACACGTTACATCAGCAGTGTCCACCTTTCTTTACACATTAGGCAGGCATTCCCCCCTTTTATGCACGAGAGACAGAGAGTGTATGTGTTAGAGATGAGCGCCTGAAATTTTTCGGGTTTTGTGTTTTGGTTTTGGGTTCGGTTCCGCGGCCGTGTTTTGGGTTCGAACGCGTTTTGGCAAAACCTCACCGAATTTTTTTTGTCGGATTCGGGTGTGTTTTGGATTCGGGTGTTTTTTTCAAAAAACACTAAAAAACAGCTTAAATCATAGAATTTGGGGGTCATTTTGATCCCAAAGTATTATTAACCTCAAAAACCATAATTTACACTCATTTTCAGTCTATTCTGAATACCTCACACCTCACAATATTATTTTTAGTCCTAAAATTTGCACCGAGGTCGCTGTGTGAGTAAGATAAGCGACCCTAGTGGCCGACACAAACACCGGGCCCATCTAGGAGTGGCACTGCAGTGTCACGCAGGATGTCCCTTCCAAAAAACCCTCCCCAAACAGCACATGACGCAAAGAAAAAAAGAGGCGCAATGAGGTAGCTGTGTGAGTAAGATTAGCGACCCTAGTGGCCGACACAAACACCGGGCCCATCTAGGAGTGGCACTGCAGTGTCACGCAGGATGGCCCTTCCAAAAAACCCTCCCCAAACAGCACATGACGCAAAGAAAAAAAGAGGCGCAATGAGGTAGCTGTGTGAGTAAGATTAGCGACCCTAGTGGCCGACACAAACACCGGGCCCATCTAGGAGTGGCACTGCAGTGTCACGCAGGATGTCCCTTCCAAAAAACCCTCCCCAAACAGCACATGACGCAAAGAAAAAAAGAGGCGCAATGAGGTAGCTGTGTGAGTAAGATTAGCGACCCTAGTGGCCGACACAAACACCGGGCCCATCTAGGAGTGGCACTGCAGTGTCACGCAGGATGTCCCTTCCAAAAAACCCTCCCCAAACAGCACATGACGCAAAGAAAAAAAGAGGCGCAATGAGGTAGCTGACTGTGTGAGTAAGATTAGCGACCCTAGTGGCCGACACAAACACCGGGCCCATTTAGGAGTGGCACTGCAGTGTCACGCAGGATGTCCCTTCCAAAAAACCCTCCCCAATCAGCACATGATGCAAAGAAAAAGGTTAGGTGGTATACAATTATGGACGGACTGCCTGCCGAGTGCAGACACAGAGGTAGCCACAGCCGTGAACTACCGTACTGTACTGTGTCTGCTGCTAATATAGACTGGTTGATAAAGAGATGTCGTAGTAGTATGTATGTATAAAGAAGAAAAAAAAACCACGGTTAGGTGGTATACAATTATGGACGGACTGCCTGCCGAGTGCAGACACAGAGGTAGCCACAGCCGTGAACTACCGTACTGTGTCTGCTGCGACTGGATGATAAATGATATAAAAAATATATATATATCACTACTGCAGCCGGACAGGTATATATTATATATTATATAATGACGGACCTGCTGGACACTGTCTGTCAGCAGAATGAGTTTTATTTTTATAGAATAAAAAAAACAACAACACACAAGTGAAGTCACACGACGAGTGTTTAACTTTTTCAGGCAATCACAATATAAGTATACTACTAACTATACTGGTGGTCAGTGTGGTCAGGTCACTGGTCAGTCACACTGGCAGTGGCACTCCTGCAGCAAAAGTGTGCACTGTTTAATTTTAATATAATATTATGTACTCCTGGCTCCTGCTATAACCTATAACTGGCACTGCAGTGCTCCCCAGTCTCCCCCACAATTATAAGCTGTGTGAGCTGAGCAGTCAGACAGATATATAATATATATAGATGATGCAGCACACTGGGCTGGGCCTGAGCAGTGCACACAGATATGGTATGTGACTGAGTCACTGTGTGTATCGCTTTTTTCAGGCAGAGAACGGATATATTAAATAAACTGCACTGTCTGGTGGTCACTCACTATATAATATTATGTACTCCTGGCTCCTGCTATAACCTATAACTGGCACTGCAGTGCTCCCCAGTCTCCCCCACAATTATAAGCTGTGTGAGCTGAGCAGTCAGACAGATATATAATATATATAGATGATGCAGCACACTGGGCTGAGCCTGAGCAGTGCACACAGATATGGTATGTGACTGAGTCACTGTGTGTATCGCTTTTTTCAGGCAGAGAACGGATATATTAAATAAACTGCACTGTCTGGTGGTCACTCACTAGTAAACTCTCTGCACTCTCTACACTTCTACAGTACTCCTCCTAGTCCTAAGCTCCAGTAAATCTCTCTCTCTTATAATCTAAATGGAGAGGACGCCAGCCACGTCCTCTCACTATCAATCTCAATGCACGTGTGAAAATGGCGGCGACGCGCGGCTCCTTATATAGAATCCGAGTCTCGCGAGAATCCGACAGCGTCATGATGACGTTCGGGCGCGCTCGGGTTAACCGAGCAAGGCGGGAGGATCCGAGTCTGCTCGGACCCGTGAAAAAAACCATGAAGTTCGGGCGGGTTCGGATTCAGAGAAACCGAACCCGCTCATCTCTAGTATGTGTGTGTGTGTGTGTGTGTGTGTGTGTGTGTGTGTGTGTGTGTAGAGAGAGTGTGTGTGTGGAGAGAGAGAGTGTGTGTGGAGAGAGGGAGAGAGAGAGAGAGAGAGATGTGTGTGGAGAGAGAGAGAGAGAGGTGTGTGTGTGTGTGTGTGTGTGTGTGTGTGTGTGTGTGTGTGTGTGTGTGTGGAGAGAGAGAGTGTGTGTGTGGAGAGAGAGGAGTGTGGAGAGAGAGGTGTGTGTTTCAGTGTCACCTGGGCGGGGGGGGGGGGGGCACAATCCAGCATCCACACGCAGAGACTCTCCTCGGGTCCGGGACTATGCTAAGGTGCCGCTACGCTGTCTTTTACGCAAGAACCACGGGTTTGGGAGCAAGCTGCGCCAACGATCAGCACCCCTTTACACAGGCAGCAGGAGACAGCCAGCGGGACTCAGGGATGGAGTGGCGGGATCACTGCTGTCAGATGGTGGCTGCGAGCTGCGGCACAGCTCACATTCCGGTGCACACACATCAGGACTCAGGGACAGTGGCAGGACAGGGGGAAGGTGTGTGCTGCTAGATGCCAGCTACGGCAGCGCTCCCACTCCCATGCAGAGGCGGGAGACAAGCGGCGGCGGCAGGACTGCTAATGACTGACTAGCAATAACGGCTGTACCAGGGGTGTGCTGTCAGATGGTGCGCCTGCAGTGCATTTGCGCTGTGGGCAAGGCACCATCGGCACATACCTAGTTACGACACTGCTCCCACTAGGCGATCGGATTCGGAAAACGAGCAGCGAGGAGGAGGAGGAGACAGCAGCAGTGAGAGTGACAGGGATGGCTCCTGGCTGGTACAGCATCAGCAGCAGTGCATAGGAATTGCAGCACTCAGCAACCAGTTAATGATACACTGGTAGGTGCCGCTCGGGGCTGGTACACTGTGTCCTGCAATGTAGACTGTGTCCTGCTATGTCCATAAACATGCACCAGCATCAGATGCCAGTATGGGCATTACGTAGTGATACTGGGCAGTGTGCTTTGTGCTGGCAGCACACAGCAAGGTGTGTATCTTCCATATCGTCTTGCAGCAGGGCAAATGCCCTGTGACACTGGTGGTAAGGTGCATCTTACATTGCTGCTCGCTCAGGATGCCCAGGTGAATGTGATCTGAGTTGCAGTAAAATGACAGTAACTGTATGTATGTCCCTGTTATGCACATAGACTTATCCCAGCCTGAAAGAGTAGCTGATCTGCCCTGTGTAACTCATGGCACACAGTTACTGGGATGCCATCGTATTGATGGAAATAATGGGCATCACTGCCACTTGACTGAGTTTAAATAGGGAGCTGAGGCAGGGAGAGTGAGGAGCCGGTTATGGATCAATGGGTCGACATGGATTAGGTCGACAGTCAATAGGTCGACCACTATTGGACGACATTGGCATGGTCGACATAGGAAAAAGGTTGACACATTAAAATGGTCGACATGGACAGGTCAACACATGAAAAGGTAGTGGTCGACCCATTGACTGTCAACCTAATCCATGTCGACCTACCCTCCAGATACAGAGGAGCCTGGCTCGTGTATGGGGGTCAGTGTGTCTGTACTGGGGGTGTCATGGAGGTATCATATGTGGCTTCATGGTAACCTTAAGTTAGGAGACATGGTAATTTCTATTATGTATACTTATCAGTAGTATATGAAATCGATATGTGGAATTGTCTGCAATGTAAAGGGCTCCAGATAAAATATTGGCCCTCATTCCGAGTTGATCGGTCGCAAGGCGAATTTAGCAGAGTTACACACGCTAAGCCGCCGCCTACTGGGAGTGAATCTTATCTTCTTAAAATTGCGACCGATGTATTCGCAATAATGCGATTACTAACTACTTAGCAGTTTCAGAGTAGCTCCAGACTTACTCTGCCTGTGCGATCATTTCAGTGCTTGTCGTTCCTGGTTGACGTCACAAACACACCCAGCGTTCGCCCAGGCACTCCCACCGTTTCTCCGGCCACTCCTGCGTTTTTCCCGGAAACGGTAGCGTTTTCAGCCACACGCCCCTGAAACGCCGTGTTTCCGCCCAGTAACACCCATTTCCTGTCAATCACATTACGATCGCCGGAGCGAAGAAAAAGCCGTGAGTAAAAATACTTTCTCCATAGTAAAGTTACTTGGCGCAGTCGCAGTGCGAACATTGCGCATGCGTACTAGGCGGATTTTCACTGCGATGCGATGAAAAATACCGAGCGAACAACTCGGAATGAGGGCCATTAATCTGACACCTAGTGTAAGATGCTGGTGTGACACTGCTTTGAGGTGGCTTCTTTTTTTTTTTTTAAAGTAATGGGGGGGTGGGGAGCTGGGGTGTTGGGCCTATGCTCCTAAAGTTGTGGGTGGTGGTATCCTGACTGATGTTGAGGGAAAGACCCCCCTTCTTCCCCCCCCCCCGAGGCTGGTAGGGAAAGAAACTTTCACTTAAGTCCTAGGAGATACTGGGAATCCATTTATTACCATGGGGTATATAGACGGGTCCACCAGGAGCCATGGGCACTTTAAGAAATTTATAGTGTGTGCTGGCTCCTCCCTCTATGCCCCTCCTACCTGACTCAGTTTAGAAAATGTGCCCGGAGGAGCCGGTCACGTTTCTCGAAGCTCCTGAAGAGTTTTCTGCATTTATTTTCTCTGTCGGTCATTTTAAGGCAGGACTGGATGGCACCAGCCTGCCTGCTTCGTGGGACTTAGGGGGGAGAACGGCCCAACCTCCCAAAGGGTTAATGGTCCCGTTCCCCGCTAACAGGACATAGCTCCTGAGGGAACTATTCTCAAGCCCCACCGCAGCGAGCGTACATTCCCGCAGCACGCCGTCACCCCTAACAGAGCCAGAAAAAAGAAGAGTGGTGATTACTAAGCCGGCGTCCCGACTAACGGGTCACCGGCCATTATGGCGGCAGGAGGGTACGGAGACGCACGGCTTCTTCATGGGGCGGCTGGGTCTCAGTATACTTTAGGTGTACACAGTACCCAGACTGGCATTACAGACTTAAAAGGGGGCTGACTCCATTTTAGGCACAAAAATCACCTCAGCCAGTATAAAAAGAGAGCAGGAAGACCGCCCACCATTGTAGGGGCGGGGCTTCACTATGAGCGGATCCAGCAGCTCACAGGCGCCATTGTACAGACTGCATCATCACATACACTGACTGCAGGGATGCGCAGCTCCTCCGGAAAGCCTCCAGTTTACCTCAGCAGTACCAGGGTGTTATAGCAGGGAGGGGGCGTTATATAGTGTACTGAGTCCCCAATTAGGGTACTTAGTCTGCGACTCGGTAAGGACACCGTGTGCTGGTTTTTCTACATTGTGTCTCTCCTGAAGGGCTCTTTGTGGGTTAATTGTGCTGTTAACTATTTCCTGTGTGTATGCCATTCTGCTGCAAGGATGTCAGAAAGCAAGGAGTGTGTTACATGTAAGACACAGTGTTCCACCTCTCCTGGGGGTTCACTAGTGTGTACTCAGTGTAGTGTCCCTTCCCAGACAAAGGAAGCAGAGCCAGCATGGCTGGACTCCATTAGGGGGATGATCTCCACTATCTCTACTAAATTATCTCGAAATGAAAACAAGAACCAATACTTAAGAAAAGCTATGGCTGAGTTTATGCAAAAGGACTCAGTATTCAGACCAGCGTCTCAGTCCTCTGCTGTTTTTTTTCACAAAAACGTACTTTAGCCCAGTTCCTGCATTCTGACTGATCAAGAAGGGTCAGTAATGGAGGAAGGTGAGGTGGACATGGCGGTAGGGGAGGGTACTCTGTCGCAGGGAGTTGAAGTGCAGGGAAGTCCTCAATATTTGTGACAAGGTGACTGAGGAGAGTGAGGAATCTTATGGTGTGTGCACACGGAGAGATTTTTTCTTTCGATTTTGACTATATAGTCAAAATCGCAAGAAAAGTTAGTACAAATCGCAAGGTGTTATGCCACTTGCGATCCCGATGCGCGGTCCTGCCAGGTCAGTATCGCAAGAAAAGATAGACTGTGCAGGCAAGTCAATCCTTGCTAGATCGGTGTACTATCTAGTTCATCTCACATGTCAATTACATCTCACATAAGCCAGAATCTCACATAAGCCAAAATCGTAAGCACACATAGTCCATATCTCAAGAAAAGTTAGTCAAAATCAGTGGTGCTGGGCTCCGGTTCAGGGGAAATCGCAAAGTGAAATCGGGCATAGCAAGGATCTCACCATGTGTACACACCATTACTTTAATGTACAGAAAAAATCCTCAGGTACTTTTCCTGTGTCAAAAGAACTAAATATTCTGTTTGAACAACCGTGGGTTAATCCAGAAAAAAAGTTTCAGATCCCTAATCGGTTACTGTCAACTTTTCCTTTTCTCCCTGAGGATAGGAAAAATTGGGAAAATCCACCGATTGTCGATACATCAGTCTCAAGGCTCTCACGTAAAATTGATTTACCTGTTCCTAGTGCAGCCTCCCTAAAAGATACAGCTGATCATAAGATTGAGATTACCCTCAAATCTTTGTATACAGCTGCAGGGGTGGCTCAGAGACCCACTATAGCATGTGGATGGATTGCAAAAGCCATTGCAAAGTGGTCTGATAATGTCATACAGGGTTTTGACACCTTACCTAGAGGGGAAATTATTTTACTTCTGCAACATATACAAGACTCTGTGAACTTTTTGTTTGAAGCCATAAAGGAGATAGGTTTGCTAAATGCACGCATGACAGCTATGGCAGTGTCAGCATGCAGAGGTTTATGGTTACGTCAGTGGACTGCCAATGCAGACTCCAAGAAAGGTGTGAAAGGCCTCCCATTTTCAGGTAAGGCCTTATTTGGTGAGGAACTGGATACGTGGATTTCAAAAGCTACTGTGGGTAAATCCACCTATCTGCTTTCTGTAGCTCCTGCTAGGAAGACCTACTCAGGACCCAACTTACAATCCTTTCGGACTGCGAAGTTTCGGGGCAGAGCCAGAGGTTCCTCTACCGCCACCAGAGGTGCTAAATGGAAATCACGGAAGCCAACCACTGTTGGTTCTCAGGAACAGAACACCAGCTCTATTGCCTCAAAGCCTTCTTCAGTTACGCCTGGGCGAGGTATTGCCAGGACCCCTGGGTCCTAGACATTATTTCCCAGGGCTACAGGCAGGAGTTCCAGGATCTTGCACCTCGCAAATTCTTCAAATCAGGCTTACCAGCTTTACAGGAAGCAAGAATAACCTTACAAGAAGCTATTCAAAAACTGTTACTGACTCAGGTCATTGTTCCAGTTCCACCTCATCTACAAAACAGGTGATACTATTCCAGCTTGTTTGTAGTACCGAAACCGGATGGTTTGGTCAGACCGATTCTGAACTCAAGTCATTGAACCCATACTTATGGGTATTCAAGTTCAAAATGGAGTCTCTGAGAGCGGTGATCTCAGGTCTGGAAGAGGGGGAGTTCCTTGTGTCTCTGGATATCAAGGATGCATACCTTCACATTCCGATCTGGCCGCCTCACCAGGCTTACCTGCGGTTTGCACTGCAGGACTATCACTACCCGTTTCAGGCCCTGCCTTTTGGTCTCTCAACGGCACCGAGGGTGTTCACCAAAGTGATGGCAGAGATGATGATGTTACTCCGATAACAAGGAGTGAACATTATTCCTCACCTGGACGATCTTCTGATAATGGCTGCATCCAGGGAAAAGTTGTTAGTGAAAATTAGTCTCACAACCACATTGCTCCTGGATCATGGGTGGATTCTGAACCTGCCAAAATCTCACCTAGAACCTATGTAGAAGCTGCATTTCCTGAGAATGATCCTGGACACATAAAGTGCTCCTTCCCTTGGAAAAGGCAATTGTAATCCAATCGTTGGTGCGGGCTGTCTTGAAGCCAAACCGAATCTCAGTACATCAGTGCATCCATCTTCTGGGAATGATGGTGTCCTCTTACGAGGCAATTCAGTACAGAAGATTTCATGCAAGGCCCTTCCAGTTGGATCTGTTGGACAAATGGTCCGGATCTCATCAACACATGCACCAGGATTTCCCTCCTGTGGTGGTTACAAACTCCCCGGTGAATGGTCGACGGTTCGGGATTCAAAATTGGATTCTGTTAACCACCGACGCAAACCTCAGAGGTTGGGGAGCGGTCACCCAGGGATTACAATTCCAAGGAAGATGGTCAAGTCTGGAAGCCACACTTCCCATAATCATCCTGGAGCTCAGGGCAATCTACAATGCCCTTCTGCAGGCCTCTGATCTTCTTCAGAATCAGACCATTCAAGTTCAGTCAGACAATGTGACGGTGGTGAAGTACATAAACCGACAAGGCGGAACGAAAACCGCAATGTCAGAGGTGTCAAGAATCCTCCTCTGGGCGAAAAAACACGCATGGCATTGTCAGCAATCTTTATTCCGGGAGTAGACAACTGGGAAGCAGATTTCCTCAGCAGAAACGGCCTGCACCCGGGAGAATGGGGCCAACACCCGGAGATGTTCCAGCGTCTATCATATCATTGGGGTTGTCCACAAATCGACATGATGGCCTCTCGTCTCAACAAGAAGCTCAGGCGGTACTGTTCCAGGTCGAGGGACCCACAGGCTGTAGCGGTTGACGCCCTGACAACTCTATGGTTTTACCAACTGGTATAGTTTCCTCCGATTCCTCTGATCCCAAGGGTTCTCAAAAGAATAAGAAGGGAAAGAGTTCATGCAATCCTGATTGCTCTGGACTGTCCAAGAAGGGCCTGGTATGGGGACCTTCTAGAGATGGGAAGCAAAGATCTGTGACCTCTGCCTCTTCAAGAGGATCTTCTGCAACAGGGCCCATCCATCTATCAAGACTTACCACTGCTACATTTGACAGCATGGAAGTTGAGAGTCTGATTCTAGTCCGGAAAGTGATTCCCGACAAGGTCATCCCGACTATGATCCAAGCCAGGTAGGGGGTAACGTTGAAACATTACCATTGTATCTGAAAGAAATATATCTCTTGGTGTGAAAGTATACAATATTCTACGGTGGAATTTCATCTGGGATGATTCCTGCTGTTCCTGCAGTCGGGTGTGGATGTGGGCCTACGCCTAGGTTCCTTAAAGGTTCAGATTTCGGCCTTGTCAATTTTATTTCAGAGACAATTGGCTTCTCTACCAGAAGTACAAATGTTCTTGAAGGGTGTCCTTCATATCCAACCTCCCTTTTGCGCCTTCCACGGCACCTTGGGATCTCCAGTTGGTTCTATGGTTCCTCCAATCGTACTGGTTTGAACCGTTACTGGAGGTGGTAGAAAAATATCTTACGTCACACTATTGGCCTTGGCCTTGGCAAGGCATGTCTCAGAACTGGGGGCGTTGTTGCACAAGAGTCCCTACTTGATTTTCCACGAGGACAGAGCTGAACTCAGGACTCGTCAGCAATTCCTTCCTAAGGTGGTGTCGGCGTTTCACATCAACCAGCCAATTGTGGTTCCGGTTGTTACTAGCACTTCTACTGTTTCAAAGTCCTTGGATGTGGTGCGGGCTTTGAAGATATATGTGAAGAGAACGGCTCGTACCAGGAAATTGGATTCACTGTTCATTCTCTTTGATGCCAACAAGATTGGGTGTCCTGCTTCAAAGCAGTCAATTGCAAGATGGATCAGGTTTACTATCCAACATGCTTATTCTACAGCAGGTTTGCCGATTCCAAAATCTATTCAGGCCCACTCTTCTAGGTCGGTGGGTTCCCCCTGGGTGGCTGACCGAGGGGCCTCGGCATTACAGCTCGGCCGAGCAGCTACTTGGTCGGGTTCGAACACGTTTGCAAAGTTTTACAAGTTCGATATCTTGGCCTCTGAGGACCTTCAATTTGGTCAATCAGTTCTGCAGGAACCTCAGCACTCTCCCAACCGGTTTGGGAGCATTGGTACTTCCCCATGGTACTAAATGGATTCCCAGTATCCCCTAGGACGTAAGAGAAAATAGGATTTTAATTACCTACCGGTAAATCCTTTTCTCCTAGTCCATAGGGGATACTGGCGCCCGCCCCGTGCTTCGTTCTTCCTGTTAAGTTACTTGTTAACTGTTGTTTGGTTTAGCTGTTGCTGTTCGTGTTTCACGTTCTGGTTAGCATGGCTATCCTCTTGTTATGGGTGTGCTGGTCCGAAACCACTGTTCTTATCTGTTTCCTTCTCTCAAAATATGTCCGTATCCTCCAGGTACAGTTTCCTAAACTGAGTCAGGTGGGAGGGGCATAGAGTGAGGAGCCAGCACACACTATACATTTCTTAAAGTGCCCATGGCTCCTGGTGGACCCGTCTATACCCCATGGTACTAAATGGATTCCCAGTATCCCCTACGGACTACGAGAAAAGGATTTACCGGTAGGTAATTAAAATCCTGTAAATATCTTCTAGCATGACAATGGTGGCTCTACATGTTCCCCCTTGAGGTGTAGAAAATGAAATTTTAATTTGTGTACCATCGGACAGCATAGGGTCCACATATTATGAACTGTAGACTGATATTTAATGTAATTTTCAGTGTTTAACCCAGTGGTTCCCAAACTTTTTTGCCCTAGAGTATCACATTTTTTTTTTCATGGCATTCCTAGGCCAAATGTTTCTTATTGAGAAATTTAGAAAGAAATATTAAATTAAGTAAATTGTGTTTATATATCATCCTTAGGTTTAATTGTAGGGGGGCACCTCTCCTCCTGTTCCATGTGTTCATGCAATTAAATTAATTGATAGCCGCCGCTATCTCTTCATCCCTGCACCTTATAAGTGACACCCATCTTCTAACTTCATGAAGTTACTTCTTTGACAGTGTCAAGTAACTTCATATAGTTAGAATTCTCAGGCTTGCTATCCAGGAGCAAATAGCTCCATCAGTAAGGTGTCTGTTTCTAGTGTAATAGGTTGTGGGTTCTAATCCTGGGTATGACACTTGTGAACTCATTGCCAGAGAGATAAGCAGCACTGTGACTGAGCAGATCTATGTAGTGTGTGGCTGCACACTACATAGATCTGCCTAGTTGCAATGGTTTTGAACTGACAAATCTAAGTTGCTTCATATAGTTCGAATTTGCAGGAGCAAATATCTCTATCAGCAGGGCCGGATTAAGGGAGGGGCGGTAGTCCCGGGGCCCCCACACCCAGGAGCGTAGGATGCTGCATTGAAATCCTGCGAGACTATGAAATGCTGTGCAAGGAACACCTCCTCGGCAGCGCTGATAATGAACAGCTGAGCCACCGGGAGGGCTGGAGACTGCTACACTCCTGGGTGTGGGGGTACTGAATCCGGCATCCGCTGCTCCGCCGCTCGCTGGACAGGTACCGTGCGCGCATGTGTCTGTGTGTGTGTGAGTTTGTGTAACATGGGTGTATGTGTGTGTGTGTAACGGGGGGCTCAGGGGTCTTTGTCATCTACTGGAGTGGGGGCCCCCACAACTTCATTGCCCGGGGCCCCCACCAGTCTTGATCCGGCCCTGTCTATCAGTATGGTGTTTGCCTTCAGTGTAACAGGTCATGGGTTCTAATCTTGAGTGTGACTGCTAAGAAATGTGTGATTTAAAATAAATGACAATGTAATACTATATATAATATTTTTTTTCAGAACACTCCATATACACATATATGGATAGATAGACAGACAGACAGACAGACAGACAGACAGACAGACAGACAGACAGACAGACAGATAGATAGATAGATAGATAGATAGATAGATAGATAGACAGATATTTATCTATATATACGGGGGGCACCAATATTTATCTTGCCTCTGGGCAACTGGGATTAATTTACACCACTGAGCCACAAGCACTGATTTTGTCCAGTCCATTGACCATAAATAATTTGAATTGGTCCTGGTCCACCAATCCAAGGCACCCCTGCAAGTGCCCTGAGGCACCCAGGGTGCCACTGCACACAGTTTGAGAACAACTGGTTTAACCCATCTAGCATATCATTGGTTGATTGGTAAGCCATCAATGACTCACCAACTATAGTGGGACTACAAATTTTGGCATACTCTGCTATTCCCGGATCCGGCTCTGCACACGGGTGCAGTCTCTCTTCTGACGACGCTTGAAGATGACATCATCTCCAAGCACCTGGAAATCCAGCTCTTTTCATGCTGTAATTGGAACCCATGTTGGATGACCCAGGTTACTTGTTTGTACTGCCAATCATTCGCAATTGCATACAGATTACCAGACTATATACGAAAATACGGGGAATATCTAGGCTAAGGGTAGGCCTATGGCTATGCAGACTGGACAAAGCAGTATAAACGCAGGAGTAATATCGCTATAAGGTGGGTGGGATGTGGATGTACCTGAGGTTCAGTTGTTTCGTGATCGGCCGTATCCCGTTCTTCAGCGATGTCGAGGCCAGCAACGAATCTTCGCGTCACCTGTAAAGCTGAAGGACCAAGAGAGCCCCGGGAGAACCATTTATTGCACTGAAAATATCAGTCACCGCTATAACTCAATTCTCATTTGGAGCAATTGCATAGGTTGAACATCATTACAATACCCTGCTTCTTTCCCTGTCTATAACAGTGATCACAGTTTAGATATCTCAAAGGTATAACTATGAATGGATCAAACAATCAAATATATCACATGCAAGAACAATCATTTGGAAGATAACGTTATCTTAGGGTAAGGAATGTCCTGGCAGTAATGTGGAAGCACTTCCTAAACTGTTCACAAGATGGCGTTGTACGCAGGGCACTAATGTTCAGTTCCTGCGCCCCAGTGGGCGCTTGCGGTCAGTGTCCCTTTAACCGAATACTTGCACTCTAACAGTAAACTCCGGAAGAGACGTCGGTGGACGTAGGGTAAGTATTTGTAGGAAGGTATGTACGACTAACAGTTGGTAATACAACACAGCAGCAATGACTAACTGTTGGTGACACAACACAGCAGCAATGGCTAACGGTACTTACTGTATTTGTATCCACGGAAAGGTAAGTACTTTGTAATACACAACTTCATAGGGTGAACTAGTAGACCACCCCTAGTTCTGGTTAGCAGAGTGAATCGCTTATACCGGGGCCTTGGACTCAATTATTTGGCATCAGGGGTGTCCCCCTTATCCCCAGAGGGTATAGCAGGTGACAGATCCCAAGGGACTCATACAGTACTAGCTGCTTATTAGGGGGAGATTGGTGAGTGTACCTGCAGTGCCTTTAGGATCCTGCTCCCTCTGTTGCCTGTAGCCCAGCGCCGACTGCAGTCTCTCCTGACAGTATCTCCCCTGCAGGTGTAGTGCTGCGCTCCGGCCGGGCGCGTCTTCTGATACCTCCCACTGTTCCCGGCGGCGGCTGGCGGCCTCTGAATCGGCCGTGGTTCTCTTCTCCCTCGCTCACAGACGGCAGCGGCTCTCGTCCCCTTCAAAGGCGTGTCCCGTTGCCGTCTTTCTCTGGCAAGTGCGGCTCTGCACAAGACGACTCTCTCTCTCTCAACTGCCGCTGATCCCAGCCGCGTCTCGTCTCCCGGCTGCCACTGAACACAGCCACTTCTCCTTCTCTGCAGGCGGCGGCTCTCTCCTTCACTGGTCCCGCTGCACTCTACTATCATCCCTCGGTTTCTCCTCCTTCTTCCTTTTCCCGCGTTCTCTGTCATCCAATCCCCATCCCCAGGGCTTCCCGCTCTCCGAGACCCGGGCTGTTACTAGGCAACCACCAAGGGACTTAACTCCTAGTGTCCCTTTTAACAATAACCTTTCAGGCAGTATTGGCTGCAATAAGGGGGAAGTCAGTATGCCCTCCGGTACCCCAGACATGGGTACCACATGTGCCCCTGGTGGAAGGATGCGTGGTCTCACGCATGTGCAGTGAGTCCAAGTCTTTAACACGAGTCTCTCAATTCAAAAATAACATTAAACACGTGCAAACAAATCAGGTATAAGTATACACAAAAAACAGTTAACATTTTACTCTCTATACTTTAAAGGCGGGACGTCTTGCGTGCTACGTCCCGACCTTCTGGTCTCTACTATAGGAATGTCGCTATCGCTAGGAGCGGTAATTAGACTAGGCCGATCCTGGCTTTCAACAGGTCTGCAGGTGGTGCTGAATACAGTGGTGGGATACCACCCATAAACACTAAGAGCTCCATGGGATCGTGTAAGGGTATGTCCCCCAGGGTCTCACGTCCCTCTGCCATAGGTGAGTCTGCACTCTTCGTCGATAGTTCTATGGTACAGAGCTTGAGTTGGTCTCTTGGTACAACGCTGACTGGACGTTCGGGGCCCTTACGGATCTCATAGGTATATCGTTCACCCTCAGGAACACTGACCACGATGTACGGACAACTCTCCCACATAGCGTCAAGCTCGCTGGTGCGGTGATTCCGTTTCTTCAATACAAGGTCTCCAGCCTTCAACGTCTCCGGTCGGATGTTGGCATTGTAGTTCATCTCCTGGCGATGCTGCGCATGCTCCACTCTTTTTGTTACAATATCTCGGGCAGCTTCTATTCTTCGCTGGTGTTCACGAACCCAGTTGGTCTTTGGATCGATGGGAGGGACCACTGTAGGGGCCAATTCCAGGTACTGGGGTAATTTGCCTCGTCGTCCAAATATGAGGTAGTACGGCGTGAAGCCGGTAGAGCACTGTTCACTGTTGTTGTAGAGGTAGGTTAAGTCGGGGAGGACAGTCAGCCACTTGGTGCGATCTTCTGCCGCCAGGCTCCGGAGCATCCCTATGAGGGTCTGGTTAGCTCGTTTCACAATCCATTCCCCTGCAGATGATAGGCTGTTGTCCGAGCTTTTCGACAGCCGTAGTAGGAACAAAATTCATGAAACAACTGCGACTCAAAGGCAGGGCCTTGGTCGGTCAAGATGCAGTCTGGATACCCATAGGGTCTGGCAAAGTGCTTCAAAAACAGTTCGGCAGTGGTCTTATCAGTGAGATCTTTGGCCGGGACGGCTACTAAGAACTTGCTATAATGGTCCGTTATTGTAAGGGCATACAGATACCCACTGTCACTAGGCTCCAATTTCACATGATCCAGGGCGATGATCTGTAGTTGATGCTTGCTCTTGATGGGATGTAGAGGGTCCTTTTGGGTAGCGTCGGGCTGTCTTTTCCTTGTGCATGGAACACAGTCATGGCACCATCTTTCCAAATCTTCTCACATGCCCACCCATAAATACCGTGTGCGTAGGATGGCTTCAGTCTTTTGAGTGCCGAAGTGTCCGGATTTGTCATGGTAGGCTGTGAGCAGAAGAGTGGCTTGATCTTTAGGGACAACCACCTGAGTGACTGGTTGGTGAGTACTTAGATCTATGCTTGTACGCACTAGGATCCCCTCCTCCAGGTGAATGCGGTCCCTATGCCGTAGTAACTTGATCAATTCCGGGTCAGCTTTGGCCCGTTGGATCCGGGTCAACTGGCGTTGCTGTTGCATTAAGGCCACAATCTCCCTCAGCACTGGACTCTTCCGCTGCTTCTCGCACCAATCGACTGTGGGAGCATCCAGTAGGCGTTTTCCACCAGTGGAGATCCGGTGATGGACAGGGGGTCCGACGTGACCGTTCATCCTTTTCGAGAGACTTTAAACACTGGGGTTTCGACATCCTCATCCACATCTCTATCTTACTCCGCAACATCTACAGTGGGTAATCGGGAGAGGGCGTCAGCATTCCCGTTGGACTTCCGACTTCTGTAGGATATGGTGTACCGGAAATTTGCTAGTCAGGATACCCATCTCTGTTCAAGAGCTCCGATCTTAGCAGTAGACAGATGTGCCAGCGGGTTATTATCCGTCATGATGACGAATGGCGTGGCGGCCAGATAATGTTTAAATTTCTCGGTGATGGCCCAGATGAGGGTGAGCAGCTCCAGCTTAAATGCGCTGTAATTCTCACAGTTCCGCTCAGTCTTGCAGAGGCCCTGGCTGGCATATGCGATCACTCTTTCACGCCCGTCCTGCACCTGGGAGAGTACAGCTCCTAGCCCCCGGTGACTGGCGTCTGTGTACACTTGAAATGGTTGTTCATAATCGGTATAGGCCAATAATGGGGCTTCAGTTAAGGACGTCTTCAACTGGTGAAAGGCTCGCTGCTGTTCCTCTCCCCAACATACCAAGGACGACCCTCTTCGCTCATGACCCGATTGGCCTCTGAGTAATTCATGCAATGGGGCTGCCACTGTGGCAAATTGTTCAATGAAGCATCTATAGTAGCCCACGAATCCCAAATAACTTCGGACATCTCTGATGGTCTTGGGGACTGGCCAGTCCTGAACGACTCTGAGCTTCTCCGGATCAGGCATCACGCCCTCGGCGCTGACGACATGTCCAAGATACTGGACTTTGGGCTTGAGCAGGTGGCATTTGCTCGGTTTAAGCTTTAGGCCGCAGTTGGTCAATTGTTGGAACACTTCTTCCAAGTGTCGCAGATGGTCCTCGTAGTTTCTCGAGAAGATTATCACGTCATCAAGGTACAACAGGACCATCTCAAAGTTGCGGTGTCAAAGACAGTGCTCCATGACATGCTGGATGGTGGCCGGAGCGTTGCAGAGCCCGAATGGCATCCTCATAAACTCGAATAAGCCCATTGGTGTAGTGAAAGCCGTCTTCTCGATGTCTTCAGGGGCCATTTGGACCTGCCAGTAGCCGCTGGTGAGGTCCAGTGTGGAGAAATACGCTGCCATCTTTAAGGCCGTCAGAGATTCTTCGATTCGGGGAAGCGGATAGGTGTCCTTGTGAGTTGCAGCATTGAGCCTGCAATAATCTACACAGAAGCGCAGACTACCATCTTTCTTCTTCACTAACATTAGTGGAGCGGCCCATGGGCTGTGGCTTTCACGGATGACCCCACCCTCTTTCATCTCCGCGATCATGTTCCTCACTGGCTGGTACATGGCTGGAGGGAGGGGTCGGTGTCGTTCCTTGATAGGAGGGGCTGTCCCCGTGGGGATGTGATGATACACTTCGTCTGCTTGCCCAAAATCAGAAGGGTGTTGGCTGAATGCAGCAGCGTTGCATCGCACAATCTGTAATACTCCGTCTCTTTTATCAGTAGGGGTGTCAACATCTCCAATCTGGATCTCGGCCCACCATGGGGATTCTTCCTCAGTCACCGACGTTTCTTCGTCTGCCGCTCCGGATTGAGCTGCGGTTACACCCTGTCCCACGATGTCTTGGAAGTCGATCCAACTGACCTTCGCCACAGGACAGTACTTGTAGAGTCTGATGGTGTATGAGTGTGGGTTCAGAAGATGGACCGGTACCCTCCCGTGTACCACTTTGGCTAGTGTCCTCGCCACAGCGAATGGCTGTTGTCCATCCCGGTCACAGGGATCCACCAGAGCCTCGTAGTCTCTCCCCCCCCCGGACCAATTCTTGTTTTGCACCACACCACTTGCTCGGAGTTCGGTCTCAGTAGAACAGGTTGGCGGTCGGTGATTCGGGCCTTTCCAATCTCACCCTGACCATTAACGAATTTCCTTTGGCTCTCTAGCAATTTGACGGTCTATTGCAGGGCCTTTCATTCCATAGGGGCCGCGGTCTTCATCTCGTGTCGTAGGGCCTCTACTAGCTCCTCTGGACAATTTCTCAGAATGTTCATGCCCAGGATCACGGGTGGCAAGTGCGCGCTGGGCGCGGTGGTGATGAGATATCCTTGGCGGGTCAAGGAGCGTTTCCTACTTCCACATCGGCTTCCCAGTAGCCGTGGAAGGCGATGGGTTGTCCATTGCTGGCTAGCAGGTGGAGCCATGTAGCGGGTGGGGACACAATGGTGGCTTCGTCCCAGTGTCGAAGGAACGCAGTGAGTCAGATTGTAGAGACTTGTGAGCCCGTATCCAAAAGAGCCAGTATCTCGGTCCCATCGATGCGGATGTTCAGGTGGGGGCACTCTCCAACATACTGGGGCCACCAATACCGTGACGGCGGACCTGTCAGTGGTTCTCCTCCCGAGGGTCGGTCCCTCGCCTCGGGGTCCCCCCATTTAAAGGGTCAAGTGGACAGTTCCGTTCGATGTGTCCGCTCTGGTGACATCCCCTACAAATCGGTCGACCCTGTGTATCAAACCGATCGGTAGGCCGTCGGCCTGACTCCCTCGTGACCTCCCATCGAGGGTGGTTTCTTCCACTGCGTTCTTGATGCCATTCTCTGCGTTGGTTTCCACTTGGTTCTTTGCTGAGTTCTTCTAGACTCTGGTTCATCCGGGACAGGCTGAGCATTACTTCTGACATCTGTCGATTCAGGGCTTCGATAGGGTCTGGCCCTGGTGGGGCCTGGGCCTGCTGACGGACTGCCCCCGCTCGGGTGGCGGCATCTACATTTTTGAATGGAGGGGTGCTCTGGAGGTTTTCTTCGTCCACTTTCCTTGGTGCCTCGTCGTCTTCAGCCCCGTCGCCCTGATTCCATCCTAGTATCTGTAGAACATCTTCTTTAAACGCAGTGAAAGAACTGTCTGGCTTTTGGCATCTCCACATTCGTAATTGTGACCGAATTGCTTCGCCTTGCGCTCCTTCAATAAATAAATTAATTAGGGTGTCATCGGTCAGTCCGACATCCAGTGGGTCCAGCGTTCGTACAGCCCTCAAGGCTTCCTGTGGGCCTAGTGCAAATTCCCGTAAAGATTCACCTGGTTGTTGCTTTCGCGCGTACAGACGGCTCTTTAGTTCTGCTACTGTTTTGCATTCAAATATGTTCCTTAATTTCTGGAGTATACAATCTGCACTCTTCTCATTATCCTCCCATGCTTCTACTTCCCTCAGTGCTGGGCCTGTTAATTGTCCCTTCAGGATCTCCACTTTTTGTTCTTCCGTGAGTGTATATAGGTGAAACATGGAGAGCATTTTGTCTCTGAGGGGCAGATGTATTAACCTGGAGAAGGAAGTGATAAACCAGTGATATGTGCAAGGTGACAAAGGCACCAGCCAATCGGCTCCAATATGTAAATTAACAGTTAGGATCTGATTGGCTGGTGCCTTTATCACCTTGCACATATCACTGGTTTATCACTTCCTTATGTCTTCTCCGGGTTAATACATCTGCCCCTGAATGCCTTGAAAGTACTTGTTTTCCTGCATTTGTCGGCAACCATGGGGCCCCAAAGTAATATGGCATGGTGATAGGTGATGCAGTTGTCCCTGTTGGGTTTCCGGGTGTCACTGGTGGTTGTCCCTGTCCCGAGGACAACTCAGGAATGTCTGGGTTCGACATCTTGCAACGATCCTGTTCGCGGACGCGAAGTGTAATATCGCTATAAGGTGGGTGGGATGTGGATGTACCTGAGGTTCAGTTGTTTCGTGATCGGCCGTATCCTGTTCTTCAGCGATGTTGAGGCCAGCAATGATTCTTCGCGTCACCTGTAAAGCTGGGGCAGAAGGACCAGGAGAGCCCTGGGAGAACAACCCAAATACAGTGTGCTCAAGGACCACTACACAGGGATACGGTGACAACCATTTATTGCACTGAAAATATCAGTCACCGCTATAACTCAATTCTCATTTGGAGCAATTGCATAGGTTGAACATCATTACAATACCCTGCTTCTTTCCCTGTCTATAACAGTGATCACAGTTTAGATATCTCAAAGGTATAACTATGAATGGATCAAACAATCAAATATATCACATGCAAGAACAATCATTTGGAAGATAACGTTATCTTAGGGTAGGAATGTCCTGGCAGTAATGTGGAAGCACTTCCTAAGCTGTTCACAAGATGGCGTTGTACGCAGGGCACTAATGTTCAGTTCCTGCTCCCCAGTGAGCGCTTGCGGTCAGTGTCCCTTTAACCGAATACTTGCACTCTAACAGTAAACTCCGGAAGAGACGTCGGTGGACGTAGGGTAAGTATTTGTAGGAAGGTATGTACGACTAACAGTTGGTAATACAACACAGCAGCAATGACTAACTGTTGGTGACACAACACAGCAGCAATGGCTAACGGTACTAACCATATTTGTATCCACGGAAAGGTAAGTACTTTGTAATACACAACTTCATAGGGTGAACTAGTAGACCACCCCTAGTTCTGGTTAGCAGAGTGAATCGCTTATACCGGGGCCTTGGACTCAATTATTTGGCATCAGGGGTGTCCCCCTTATCCCCAGAGGGTATAGCAGGTGACAGATCCCAAGGGACTCATACAGTACTAGCTGCTTATTAGGGGGAGATTGGTGAGTGTACCTGCAGTGCCTTTAGGATCCTGCTCCATCTGTTGCCTGTAGCCCAGCGCCGACTGCAGTCTCTCCTGACAGTATCTCCCCTGCGGGTGTAGTGCCGGCTTGTGCGCCCTGGCTACTCCCGATCCGCTGGCTGGCTGAGTGCAGCGGAAGCTGACTGTGCTGCGCTCCGGCCGGGCACGTCTTCTGATACCTCCCACTGTTCCCGGCGGCGGCTGGCGGCTTCTGAATCGGGCGCGGCTCTCTTCTCCCTCGCTCACAGGCGTCGGCGGCTCTCGTCCCCTTCAAAGGCGCCTCCTGTTGCCGTCGCTCCCTGGCAACCGCGGCTCTGCATAGGGGCACAAGATGGCTCTCTCTCTCAACTGCCGCTGATCCCAGCCACATCTCGTCTTCCGGCTGCCACTGAACACAGCTGCTTCTCCTTCTCTGCAGGCGGCGGCTCTCTCCTTCACTGGTCCCGCTGCACTCTCCTATCATCCCTCGGTTTCTCCTCCTTCTTCCTTTTCCCGTGTTATCCGTCATCCAATCCCCATCCCCAGGGCTTCCCGCTTTCCGAGACCCGGGCGGTTACTAGGCAACCACCAAGGGACTTAACGCCTAGTGTCCCTTTTAACAAAAGCCTTTCAGGCAGTATTGGCTGCAATAAGGGGAAAGTCAGTATGCCTTGCGGTACCCCAGACGTGGGTACCACACAGGCTCCGTATTTTAGTATGTACGAGCTCAGAGCTGAAAGCAGCTACACGTCCTGAAAAGAGGATATGACAAGCCTGCGTTTTTCCAGTCACTTCCTGTAAACACCTCCAAACGGTCACTTCCTGTCAATAACTTTTCCTTGAAATCCTCATTGCAAGCAAGATCACAGTTGCACCTTCGCTCATGCGCATTGCGATCGCAGCACATACATAGCCTGCCGATAATCAGTCCATTACTTGATAATTGACCATTGCGTACAAACATGAATTAGGCCCAATGATCAAATGTACCTTGACTGTAAAATGCATGTTCTGACTACAGTACATGAAAGTCTTCCTCTTCATAGATCACCCAATCATTATTTAATGTTGCAATGTAAGAACTTTACATGAACTAAAGTGATTACTCTCCAAAGCATTTAATAGGAATGACAGAATAATAGCTCATTCATATTGGGGGTCATTCCGACCTGTTTGCACACAGCGGTTCTTGGCTGCGGTGAGACCGGGGCGGGACTGCGGCTGCGCTGCGTGGGGGGTGATTCGGTCTGCTACTCACACAGGAGTTGCTCGTTTTCTGGAAGTTTTGCTGCTAATAACTGATGCTGAGTGTGTGTGTGTGTGTGTGTGTGTGTGTGTGTGTGTGTGTGTGTGTGTGTGTGTGTGTTTGTGTGTGTGTAGCATTAGCCTTTTATACTGTATATATAGCCGCTGTCTGTCTATAATCAGGGATGCCAAGAGAAATCCTGGGCCCCGGTACAACAACTTCCTGGGCCCCCTTCCCATAGTGGGTGTGACCATTACATGCAGGGGCATGGCTGCACCTCTTTGGGGCCGTGTCTAGCACATGAGAAGCACCCACTCACAGGAGCACACTGTCCCCATGTGTCCACACTGTCATGACTGATACAAGCTATACACAGCTCAAATGTTCTTTCCTCTAGAAGAGCAAGTAGAATGTTTATTTGATGGAAGCTTGTGGACTGTCCAATATGGGAGGCTTAGGAGTGACACCAGTATAGGCAGCTAATTTATTTAACATTGTTTGTCTGCATGTGTGAGAAGGCAAAGAATGGTAGCAGCTTTTGGAAGGCATGCTGTTCCTTGTGCTAATGGGAGATCCTGGTGATGGCTCCCAGGTAAGCTAGCCCTCTGTCTGGATGTGTTTTAGTATGAGCCTTTATCATGAGGCCTTACTGTAGGCAAATCACATGGCCCTATGTGGGCAATGCCATTATGTAGTGTTAGGACTGCTGATATTGGAGAAGCCTTGACGTGGCCAGCAGCTAAACATGTCTTTGCAAATGCACGTGACCAATATCTCTGAAATTCTATTACCAGATAGGTTCATGTATGGTTACAGGTAATTTTTAGTGTGCTGAGAGGATACAAGGGGGGAAAGGGGGGGGGAGCAAACCCCCCCCCTCTCTTTCTGCTGTTTGTTTGTGACCCCTCCCCTTTTCTAGCACCAGATATATAATTATCTCCAGGAATGATCCAGCAGCTACCACTGTTTGTCAACATGTGTGAGAAGGCATTGAATGGGAGCAGCATTTGGAAGGCATGTTGTTCCTTCTAGTGCTAACTGGAGATCCTGGGAGTGGCTCCCAGGTAAGCTCGCCCTCTGTCTGGATGCGTTTTAGTATGAGCATTTATCATGAGACCTTACTGTAGACAAATCACATGGCCCTATGTGGGCACTGCCATTATGTAGTGTTAGGAATGCTGATATCAGAGTAGCCTTGATGTGGTCAGCTGCTAAACATGTGACCAATTTCTCTGAAATTCTATTACCAGATAGGTTCAGGTATGGTTATAGGTAATTTTTAGTGTGCTGGGGGTATACGGGAGCGGGCAAAGGGGCCCCTTCCTCTCTTTCAACTTTAGTTATGTGTCTGCTTTGCTATACTAAACTAATTATGCATATTTTAAGACTGACAACGAAAATAGCGATCTTACAGAAAGTAATTACGGGTGTACATTTTGTTGATCTATTAGAAGAAATTATTGGTGTTGATAACATAGGCTAGAGTTGTTATTTTAATTCACGTTGTTAATTACATTGTCAGTCAATAGAACAATGCTTTAAATATTGTGTTCTTGTCAAGGGCGTAGCTACCATAGGTGCAAACAGTGCATCTGCTATGGGGCCCAGAGCTGAGAGGCACCTTCTCTGTCACACTTACATGTGTTATATACATTTTTCGCCAAATTTTTTCCTTGGGGCCTGCAATACAGTATATCTAGGTATGCCCCTGGACCTGGTCATTGTAGTGTGGTAAAAAAATTAACTGGAGGGCATTTTAATGTTATATAATATGAACCGGGGTACTGTAATGAGGCACAATAAGAACGGGGAGCACTATATATCATAATGTGAAATGGGGGTACTGTGCGGCATAATGTGTACTGGCAGCTCTGAAATGTGACATAGGGTGGACTTAAGCACTACTGTGATTCTTAAAAGAAACTAGGGCACTACTATAGGGCATTACATTAAATAAAGCTCTACTATGGTTCAGAAAATGAACTAGGGCACTATTATAGGGCATAAAATTAACAACTGCTGCAGAGAAGTGTCTCTCTAGAAGCATTGGGACGGGGGCCCCTTCAAAATGTTGCTATGGAGCCCACAAAGTTCTGGCTACGCCCCTGTTTCTTGTGAATGATGTCCATTCTATGCTTTACTGTTGCTGTAGTCATACTATACATAACACAGCGCTGATTAACATATCAATTTCTGTTGGTTCTAGGCTGCAGAATCTGATGGAGCTCAGAGAATCTCTATGTCGCTTCTGAAATCAATACTTATGGAGAAGGAATTTAAAATAAATGATCTCAGCAAAGAAATTAGGAAAATACAGGCTGAACAACTACATTTGCTGGAAGAAAAGCAACATGTTCTTTCTGAAAATGAGATGCTTAGAAGTAATTTTCAGGTAGACAACAACATGTCTCAATGTATGTCTAATTTTGTAGGAGCAGATTGGCTGAAGCACCATTTATCATTCGTAATATTATAGAGATGAGCGGGTTCGGTTCTCTGAGATCCGAACCCTACCGAAAATCACGTTCCGAGCCCAGATCCGAGTCCGGCTCGGGACTTCCTGCTAGACTTGGAAACCAGAACAAGGCAAAACATCATCATCCCGCTGTCGGATTCTCGCAGGTTTTGGATTCCATATAAGGAGCCGCTCGTCACCGCCATTTCCACTACAGTCCTGGAGAGTGTAACGAGAGGACGTGTCTCTCTCCTCAGTGACTGTCTGTGCGGGAAAGTGGTGTGGCGACCTGCTCTTATGTATCATTCCAGTGCTGTCTGGTGCTGCATCAGTCCAGTGGTGGTGTCTTGTGCTGCATCAGTCCAGTCACAGTGGTGGTGTCCTGTGCTGCCATAAGCCCAGTGCTGCTGTATAAGTCCAGTCCAGTGGTGCTGTCTTGTGATGCATAAGTCCAGTGGTGGTGTCCTGTGCTGCCATATGTTCAGTGCTGCTGTATAAGTCCAGTCTAGTGGTGCTGTGTTGTGCTGCATCAGTCCAGTGGTGGTGTCTTGTGCTGCATCAGTCCAGTCACAGTGGTGGTGTCCTCTGCTGCCATATGTCCAGTGGTGCTGTGTTGTGCTGCATCAGTCCAGTGGTGCTGTCCCTGTGCTGCTGTATAAGTCCAGTGGTACTGCCGTATAAGTCCAGTGATACTGCTGTATAAATCCAGTCCAGTGGTACTGCCGTATATGTCCAGTGATACTGCCGTATATGTCCAGTGATACTGCCGTATATGTCCAGTGGTACTGCCGTATAAAACCAGTGATACTGCCGTATATGTCCAGTGGTACTGCCGTATAAGTTCAGTGATACTGCCGTATATGTCCAGTGGTACTGCCGTATAAGTCCAGTGATACTGCCGTATAAATCCAGTCCAGTTATACTGCCGTATAAGTCCAGTAATACTGCCGTATATATCCAGTGGTACTGCCGTATAAGTCCAGTGGTCCTGCCGTATAAATCCAGTGGTACTGCCGTATAAATCCAGTCCAGTGGTACTGCCGTATTAATCCAGTCCAGTGGTACTGTCGTATAAGTTCAGTGAAACTGTCATATAAATCCAGTCCAGTGGTACTGCCGTATAAATCCAGTGGTACTGCCGTATAAATCCAGTCCGGTGGTACTGCCGTATAAGTCCAGTGGTACTGCCGTATAAGTCCAGTGATACTGCCGTATATGTCCAGTGGTACTGTCGTATAAGTCCAGTGGTACTGTCGTATAAGTCCAGTGATACTGCCGTATAAATCCAGTCCAGTGGTACTGCCATATAAGTCCAGTGATACTGCCGTATAAGTCCAGTGATACTGTCGTATATGTCCAGTGGTACTGATGTATAAATCCAGTGGTACAGCCGAATAAATCCAGTCCAGTGGCACTTCCGTATAAATCCAGTGGTACAGCCGAATAAATCCAGTCCAGTGGAACTGCCATATAAATCCAACGATACTGCCGTATAAATCCAGTCCTGTGGTACTGCCGTATAAATCCAGTGAAGCTGCCGTATAAATCCAGTCCAGTGGTACTGCCGTATAAATCCAGTGATACTGACGTATAAATCTAGTGTTACTGCCGTGTAAGTCCAGTGATACTGCCTTATAAGTCCATTGATACTGCCGTATATGTCCAGTGATACTGCCATATAAGTCCAGTGGTACTGCCGTATAAGTCCAGTCCAGTAGTGCTGTCCTGTGCTGTATATTATTTACTCCAAATAAGGGGTTATTAATATTTAATCCAAATCATTTTTACAGGGTTTGTCCTGTGTGGTGTAGAGGTACGCTCTCCTGTGCTGCATTTTGTTATATAATGGAGAACATTTTATTTGGAGGATAAAATAGGCAAAGATCAAGAACCACTTCCTCCTAGTGCTGCTGCTGCCGCTGCTGTTGTTGCTGCTGGGAGTCGATCGTCATCCCAGAGGGGAAGTCGGAAGACCACTTGTACTACTTCAACTAAGAAAATGACTGTCCAACAGTCCTTTGCGATGAAGATGAAATTTGACAGCAGTCACCCTGTTGCAAAGCTTTGCATGATGTGCTGTTTGGGGCCTATTTTTTTTAAGTGCCATCCTGTCTGCCACTGCAGTGCCACTCCTAGATGGGCCAGGTGTTTGTGCCGCACACTTGTGTCGATTAGCTTAGTCATACAGCTACCTCATTGCACCTCTTTTACTTCTTTGCATGATGGGCTGTTTGTGTCTAGTTTTTTAAGTGCCATCCTGTCTGCACACTGCAGTGCCACTCCTAGATGGGCCAGGTGTTTGTGCTGCACACTTGTGTCACTTTGCTTAGTCATACAGCTACCTCAGTGCAACTTTTAGGCCTAAAAACAATATTGTGAGGTGTTCAGAATTATCTGGAAATTAGTGAAAATGAATGTTATTGAAGTTAATAATACCGTAGTATCAAATTACCCCCAAATTCTGTGATTTTAGCTATTTTTATGTTTTTTTAAAAATCATCCAGATCCAAAACCAAAACCAGAAAGGGTGGTTTTGGCAAAACCTATCCAGATCCAAAACACGAACGTGGATCCACATCCAAAGCCAAAACACACGACACAAGCCCGCCGCACATCTCTAGTATATTACTCGTTGTTAAATCTGCCCCAAAGAATTTAATACTTGTTTTAGGAATAAAATTGATTAAGGGGTTAGAGGCACTGGATTATGAGGAAAAGCTTACTAATGGGCAGATGCAGTGGTGTAAATTCGTCCCAGACACCAGGTGGCAAGATAAATATTGGTGTCCCCCCACCCCTATATAAGGACAAATATATATATAATATATATATATATATATATATAAATACAAACAAATAGAAAACCACAGCACTCGCCACCCCAGAAGTGGGGTGCAGTGTCCGCACTCGCCACTAGTGGGGTGGGGTGCATGTAGCCCATGGCCACCTACTCAAAAATATAGAAACAGAAAGTTCAGCACTCACCAAAATAAGCTCACTTATCCTCACAACATCTAGGAATAAATGAATAAATGATGGGGTTTTAGTTAGTGAATTGGCCAATGCACGGAAGCCTGCACACCGCTCGCCAAGGTACCCCACCTTCATGCAGGTCCTACACTATCCTGGCAACTGTAACACACATAATATAATGTGTTACAGTTGCCAGGATAGTGTAGGACCTGCATGAAGGCAGGGTACCTTGGTGAGCGGTGTGCAGGTTTCCGTGCATTGGCCAATTCACTAACTAAACCCCCATCATTTATTAATTTATTCCTAGATGTTGTGAGGATAAGTGAGTTTATTTTGGTGAGTGTTGAATTTTCTGTTTATATATATATATATATATATATATATATATACACCAAGGCACAGGAGCTATGCGCTGTGTAATACTGCAAGAACACTCTTCATGAAGAGGCTGTAAGGACACTGCTCAGTTATATCTTGTATAAAGCACAATAGGGCTGAGGGAGACAACAATAACACAGATAATAGTAACTAAAGGCAGCAACAGGAAGTGTCCGTGTAATTTCCCAGAGGCAGGCTGGAGGCAGAGCGCAACTAGGGAGTGGAATCCGAGGCAAGCGCAGTACCAGCAGCTCCTCTCCTAACTCCAACAGCCACTACAGCCACGCATAAGTGCAGTCACCCGTGCTCTCCCGGGGTGAGCACCGGATAGGCTTCGTCACAGCCCGTGGTTTACAGGAATGAGTCAGTTTGACTCATTGCGGGTGGCACAGAACTCGTATGGAGGCGAGGTGCCCTCTTCAGAGTAGCAGCCCGGCGGCAGCCAACTCCATTACCCCCGGAGTTCCGCCTCTGGGCAGATGTATTGAACCTGGAGAAGTGATAATGCAGAGATAAGTGAACAGTGATAATGCACCAGCCAATCAGCTCCTAACTGTCATTTTTCAAACCATAATGATTGGCTGGTGCATTATCACCTTTCACTTATCACTGCTTTATCACTTCTCCAGGCTTAATACATCTGACCCTAGGTTAGATATGTTTTCAATAGAAAAGAGGCGTCTAAGTGGAGACATTATTAATATTCTCAAATATATAAAGGGACATACATGGAGCTATCAGGCGAATTGTTTATTGAAAAATCTTTGCACAGGACATGTGGACATCCTCTGAGGTTAGAGGAGAGAAAATTTCGTACACTATGAAGGAAAGGGTTCTTCACAGTAAGGGCAGTAAGATTTGGAATTCTCTGCCTGAGTGGACTCAATCAATGGGGTATATTTACTAAGGTCCCGATTTTGACCGAGATGCCGTTTTTTCATCAAAGTGTCATCTCGGTAATTTACTAAGCAAAAATCACGGCAGTGATGAGGGCATTCGTAGTATTTTGGAAGTCCTAGGAAAAAATCACGAATCAATACACCATCGGTCAAATACGCCTGCAATTTGCTAGAAATCGGGAATTTACTAAAAAGTGCAAAACACAAACACTGCCGACAATAGCCAAACACTGCCGTGATAAAATACAAATCGTGAAAAAGTGCTAAAAAAAAACAGACCTGCTTTTTTATCCCGTGTTTGTATAGGCATGCACGGATCCATGAGATCCGTGCATGTTTTTCAGTGGGAAGGAGGGGGGAAATGTTCTAAATTTTTAGAAAAAAAATTGCGTGGGGTTCCCCCCTCCTAAGGCAAACCAGCCTCGGGCTCTTTGAGCCGATCCTGGTTGCAGAAATATGGGGAAAAAATGGACAGGGGTTCCCCCATATTTAAGCAACCAGCATTGGGCTCTGCGCCTGGTCCTGGTTCCAAAAATACGGGGGACAAAAAGAGTAGGGGTCCCCCGTATTTTTGAAACCAGCACCGGGCTCCACTAGCTGGACAGATAATGCCACAGCCGGGGGTCACTTTTATACAGTGCCTTGCGGCCGTGGCATCAAATATCCAACTAGTCACCCCTGGCCGGGGTACTCTGGGGGAGTGGAGACCCCTTCAATCAAGGGGTCCCCCCCCCAGCCACCCAAGGGCCAGGGGTGAAGCCCGAGGCTGTCCCCCCCATCCAATGGGCTGCGGATGGGGGGCTGATAGCCTTTGTGATAAGTGTTTGATATTGTTTTTAGTAGCAGTACTACAAGGCCCAGCAAGCCTCCCCCGCAAGCTGGTACTTGAAGAACCACAAGTACCAGCATGTGGCGGAAAAATGGGCCCGCTGGTACCTGTAGTACTACTACTAAAAAAATACCCCAATAAAGACATTACACACACACCTTGAAAGTATAACTTTAATACATCCATCCACACCTCCATATACACATACTTACCTTATGTTCCCACGCAGGTCGGTCCTCTTCTCCAGTAGAATCCATGGTGTACCTGTAGAAAAAATTATACTCACATAATCCATGGTTGAAGGCTCCTCTGTAAATCCTTTTGTAATCCACGTACTTGAAAAAAAAAAAAAAACGGATACCCGACCACGAACTGAAAGGGGCCCCCTTTCCCCGAATGCCAGAAACCCACTCTGACGGATGTCTAAGTGGGTTTCTTCAGCCAATCAGGGAGCGCCACATTGTGGCACCCTCCTGATCGGCTGTGTGCTCCTGTACTGTATGACAGGCGGCACACGGCAGTGTTACAATGTAGCGCCTATGCGCTCCATTGTAACCAATGGTGGGAACTTTCAGGTCAGCTGTGAGGTCACTTTCGGTCAACCGCTAGGGGTGACTAGTTGGATATTTGATGCCACGGCCACAAGGCACTGTATAAAAGTGACCCCCGGCTGTGGCATTATCTGTCCAGCTAGTGGAGCCCGGTGCTGGTTTCAAAAATACGGGGGACCCCTACTCTTTTTGTCCCCCGTATTTTTGGAACCAGGCGCAGAGCCCGATGCTGGTTGCTTAAATATGGGGGAACCCCTGTCCATTTTTTTCCCATATTTCTGCAACCAGGATCGGCTCAAAGAGCCCGAGGCTGGTTTGCCTTAGGATGGGGGACCCCACGCAATTTTTTTTTTACATTTAAACTTTATTTATTTTTTTAACAAAGTGCACAATGAAGCCCAGCACGGATCTCTCAGATCCGGCCGAGATTCATTGTATTAAAGTCGGCAGTGTTTTACAAGTCACTCATGTAAAACACTGCCAAAAAAACCGAATGACATCGACATCGGAAAACCCGAAAATGCAGAATACGGCAGCTTAGTAAATTAGTCGTAATCAATTCAAAAAGTTGCATATTTACACTTTCGATGTCATTCGTGATTGAACTTTGACCTCAAACGGGAAAACACGAATCTTAGTAAATTTACCCCACTATGTTTAAAAGTGGATTAGAATTATTTCTAACTGAAAAAATATCCAAGGATATAGCATTTAAAATGAATGTATTTTAGAAACAGCACAAATTATAGTTGTTAGTTAGACTTAAAGCATAACTTCATCAGCAAGGTAGCACATCCCATTATAATAAGCTAGGGTGTGCAGTCCAGGCCCCGTTTCCATAACTTCATCTGGGTCTTTATAGTTAAACTATAGTTACATACAGAATAGTGTAAGGATTAAAATACAGGTTGAACTCGATGGACAATTCGTATTTTTTCAACCTCATTAACTATGTATGAATTGTGGCCTTAAGCATTTCATTCCTTTGTGGTCCTTTCAGACAACCATGCATAGAGAACCACAGTGTATAATGACATATCCAGTAAAGCTAGTGTTGCGGGCATATTTCTATGTTTCTTCAATGCAAGCGGGGGTGACTGATAGAGAAATTTCTGGCTTCCAGCCTCTCCTCACTAGTCGGCCCAGTCACACTCCTTACGCTGGTCATACACTACACAATTATATGGCAGGTAATTTGCCAGATCTAGCTGGCTGAAAAGAAAATCTGGTAATGGATGAGAGAAACAGTTGAATATTTTCTCCCAAACACTAGAAAATGGACAAAGCCTGTAGTTCAGACAATGGGTTAAATCACAGATTTAACCAATTTGTATGAATAAAGCTGTGCATACTGTACACTGTACAATTATCTGCCAGATCTCACTGGTTGGAATGAAAATCTGGTAATGGATGAGAGCAAATGACAATCGACCATTTGCTCCCAAACACTGGAAAATGGACAAAAATTGTCATTCATACAAATTGGTTAAATCATGGACAGGTTTTGTCCATTTTCCAGTGTTTAGGAGCAAATGGTCGATTGTCATTTGCTCTCAACCATTACCAGGTTTCCATTCAAGCCAGGCACATCTGGCAGATGATCTGCTAGATAAATGTATAGTGTATGCCCAGCATTAGCTATATGATAGGAGGGGATGACGGAGATATTCCACCCCCACCAGTAACTATGGCTTACTATTGAAGGCTTGACTGACAATTATTCTGTCTCAAATGGGCTGTGAATGGTATTCTCTTACTCACATGCCAGTAAGGTACACTAAAGAGCATATAACACGTATACTCGGTGCAAGGGATACTTATTTTTGGTTGCATTGATAAGCAGCCCCAATAGGCTGTAATTGCTGTCCATCAGCACCTTGAGGTTGTGGACATACCATTCTCTGGGAACAAGGGCTATTTATTTTCACCCACACTTATAAGCGGCTCCCATTGGTGGTGAGTGCCGTCATTCAGCGCTTCTGTTGTTGATTAGTGAGTTGTTATAATATAACCTTTTTGTACCCCTAAATCAGGCTGCCCTGACTAAGTGATGAGCGAAATGCGCATAGACATTACACGGCGCCCGTGATTATAATCATGGGCGCTGTGGTGTTTTTCTAAACATTGTCTCTGATGTATGATTAACACTGTTCAACCTTAATGGTACTACACAGCTACATTGCTAACACTACGGTGTACTTGAGTAGTTAATATATGCGCTGCTGTGGCCACTTATTTAAATAAATATTAATGATTACTAGATTAGCTTGGTAGTCCACACTTACAGGACCAAGAATACACTAATTACCCACATGGTGGAATTATAAGTGATCTATATATACAGTATATATATATATATATATATATATATATATATACTGTATATATATATATATATATATATTTACACACATATGCAAAAGCCCTCACTCACTGACTTATCACTACTTCTCTTACTTCAAGATGTTAGTGAGATGAAATTTAACATAGTAGGTAGTCTTCAGGTGGGAAATAGGAAAACTACATAATTAGAATTTTAATAAACCTCCCCTAAGGGGATGAAAAGGGGGTTGACATAATGTTGTCATTACCGATATGTGGCTTGCATTGCATGAACAATAATGCCCAAATGGACAACCGGATGAAAATTTGGATTGCACCTCCAGTGTGTAGAATTTATAAACTACATAAATGGTCCTGTCGCTTTCTACCATATCTGCTATGGGGGCTCCTTGGGTGACGCCAAGAACCATGGATTAATATTTACTTACATTAAGACGTCTCAAATTTACATCTCTACAGATGTACCAAATTTTTAACACTCATTTATATTTACAACTGTGAAAATCTGAAACTCACGTGCGAAGCACTTATTAGAAACAGCTTACTCACGAAACAGCTATTTATTAGAATATATGACTGAAATATAAATAATACATATTGCAGTCCACCATGTATATAGGAGATACTTTTTAGGCAATTAGAGTCAATTAGTGTATATGTGGACCATTGCTGTTTCTATCATGGGTGCAATATGTGCGGTGCATGTTGTTTTAATACTCACCTTTCCAGAGTCCCACGACAGGCGCTGCAGCCGCTGCAGCCACGTGGCAAAAATCATACCCAAAATGACCGCCGTGCATACGCAGTACAAACTTTTTCTCCGGGCCATGGTGGGCACCATGTTTCCGGAGACCTGCACATGCGCAGTAGACTCCGACACAATGTTGGAGCTGTGGAGAGGAGGGGGCCCACCTAGAGGCTGCACATGGACTCCCTCCTCACTTAAAATGCCCCTGACTACCCTATCCATAACACACAAACACATTGGGCCTGATTCTGAGTCAGACGCAGTGCTATTATTCACACAAATGGGCAATTTTATTTTCAACTGCTCATGTACAGCATCTAAGTCACTAAAAAGTCACAGTGTGTGCGCACAGAGGTGATTTAGATGCACAGCCTCAAAACTGTATTGGAAATGTATTGGGGCATTCCTGAGCAGTGGTTATTCAGATGTACAGAGTGAGAATGTTGCTGGTTTGTCACAGAACTGGTTATGAAATGAGACACTTAGCTACTGTGCGTGTGCGAAAATCCCTAAAAACTCCCATGGCACATGCGTTACAGAGAGTCTACACACAAAGAGCTGTTGTGAAACACAGGATCAGAAATGTCTTGGAAAAGTACTGGACGTTCTTGAGCGGTAACTGGGAGTTGGCTAAATAGACTCATCTTATGGGCGTATCATGGGAGTTTTGCGGGTATTTTGCGAAAGTGGTTGTGAACTGAGGCGCTTAAGGCCTTACTCAGATTTTTAAACTACAAATCTAGACGGATGGAGCTGATAAGCAAAGAATAAACTATTCAGCTTTTTAACTTTGGAGAATAAAAACTAAATTTTTCTTCAGTTAAAGGAGTGTTCTGTTATTAGAACTGTGTGCCACAGGCTAAGGTGATTCAAAGTAGATTATCTGCATGTAGTGTACCGTGTGCAACCAGCAGTTGCTAGGCAATTACAGCCCCCCCTTAACCCTTCACTGCTGACGCTGGGTATGTGAGACCCAACCATTTTGATTGTTGTTCTATCTGGTTGAATTTCTGAGAAGGAGCAATGAACTTTTCACTACCTTCATATCGTATTGTTTACTGTCCATTGACAGATAAAGCTTAACCATGTGCTAGTGGCGATTGCTGCACCAGCCCTTCCTTTGTCTGACGGTCTAAGATACTCAGCGTCAGTACTGAAGTACTCTTTTCAGGCCCTGTAGTCACTGCTGTATGGAAAAACTGCCACCACCAGGAAAACAGGGAACATGCAGCAAAGGCATCAGCAAGGATAGAAAAACACAATATTACTGTGAAAAATGAAGTCATTTTCTTTGTATGGAGCATGCTAAATTTATGTGTGAGGACTGCTTAACAAATACTGGACAGGAAATGTAATAAATCATAATACAGGTTGAGTCTCCCTTATCCAAAATGCTTGGGACCAGAGGTATTTTGGATACCGGATTTTTCCGTATTTTGGAATAAATGCATACAATAATGAGATATCATGGTGATGTTACCTAAATCTAAGCACAGAATGCATTTATGTTACATATACACCTTATACACACAGCCTGAAGGTCATTTTAGCCAATATTTTTTATAACATTGTGCATTAAACAAAGTGTGTCTACATTCACACAATTCATTTATGTTTCACATACACCTTATATACACAGCCTGAAGGTCATTTAATACAATATTTTTAATAACTTTGTGTATTAAACAAAGTTTGTGTACATTGAGCCATCAAAAAACAAAGGTTTCACTGTCTCACTCTCACTCAAAAAAGTCCGTATTTCGGAATATTCCGTATTTCGGAATATTTGGATATGGGATACTCAACCTGTATTGTTTTCTGGGTGAATTAATAAAACAATTGATAGTTGGAGATTAACAAGGGGTTTCTATCTACAGTTCTGATGTAATTTCTGATCAATATCATTATCTATAGATTTCCTAAAACAACGCAGAAATCCACATGGGTCTCACAGACCCAGCGTCAGTGTCACAAAATTTTACATCTCTACTGGAGGGTAAAATCTAAAGGAAGGAGCCGCCACTGTCACTGATGCCAAAACAGAGCACCACATTCCCTGTGTGTCACTACCATAAAGAAGCATCAGCTGACAGCAACTCTGAGAGTGACTCCCTCCATCTCTGCTGGGGAGATGGCACAGCACCTAGTGCAGGCACTCAGAAGTGGGGGAAGATGCATATGAGCACCTAGTACTATTCCACTTATATCACATTGGTCAGTCTCCCAACTGACACACTGTAAAGATTCCCCATCTGATAAATTACAAAGACCCCTAGAAGTGCCTTCGTTCTTGGAAGGAAAAGAGTGCAGGTAGTCCCTGCTATGGTCAGGAGTGTAGCGACGGTGGCTCCGGTGGTGCACGAGCTCCGGGCGTGGAAAAAGTTAGGGGGTGCGCAGCCGCCTGCCACCCCTCCCTCTGTCCGCTATACTGCAGGCCGATGTACAGGCAACCGCAGAGCAGGAGGAAGAGAAGCAGAGGGGGCTCGCACATTGACACAGAGACTAGGTAGGGAACAGGGCAAGCCAGAGGCGAACGCAAGAGAGACTGACAGCCAGCACATGCCGGAGCTCTGCCGCCCTCTTTATATGTCTCACTGTCTGTTTGTAGCTGTACAGCAGGGTTACTTCTGTCCTGCTACACCACTCTCTGCCCCGGCTTCTGCAGCACCTCTTTCTGTCCTGGCTGCTGCAGCATTTCTCTCTGTCCCGGTTGCTGCTGCAGCACCTCTCTTTGCATTAGAAGCTGCAGCCTTACTGTGGCATAACATGTATAAACGGCTCTACTGTGGTATAAGGTATATATTAGAGATGAGCGGGTTCGGTTCCCCGAGATCCGAACCCCCCCGAACTTCACCCATTTTACACGGTTCCGAGGCAGCCTCGGATCTTCCCGCCTTGCTCAATTAACCAGAACGCCCCCGAACGTCATCATCCCGCTGTCGGATTCTCGCGAGATTCGTATTCTATATAAGGAGCCGCGCGTCGCTGCCATTTTAACTCATGCTTTGGAGATGATAGCGAGAGGACGTGGCTGCGTTCTCTCAGTTTCTGTGTTCACTGTTCAGTGTGCTGCAAATATCTGTGCTCAGTGTGCAGCAAATATCTGTGCTCAGTGTGCTGCAAATATCTACGTTCTCTGCCTGAAAACGCTCCATATCTGTGCTGCATTGTAGGACAGTGCAGAATTTTGCTGACCACCAGTATATATATAGCAGTACGGTACAGTAGTACATTGCTCTACCTCTGTGTCGTCAAGTATACTATCCATATCTGTGCTGCATTGTAGTTGTGCGCAGTATATAGTAGGAGGACAGTGCAGAATTTTGCTGACCACCAGTATATATATATATATATAGCAGTACGGTACAGTAGTTCATTGCTCTACCTCTGTGTCGTCAAGTATACTATCCATATCTGTGCTGCATTGTAGTTGTGCGCAGTATATAGTAGGAGGACAGTGCAGAATTTTGCTGACCACCAGTATATATATATATATATATATATATATATATATAGCAGTACGGTACAGTAGTCCATTGCTCTACCTCTGTGTCGTCAAGTATACTATCCATATCTGTGCTGCATTGTAGTTGTGCGCAGTATATAGTAGGAGGACAGTGCAGAATTTTGCTGACCACCAGTATATATATATAGCAGTACGGTACAGTAGTCCATTGCTCTACCTCTGTGTTGTCAAGTATACTATCCATATCTGTGCTGCATTGTAGTTGTGCGCAGTATATAGTAGGAGGACAGTGCAGAATTTTGCTGACCACCAGTATGTATATATATATATATATATATATATATAGCAGTACGGTACAGTAGGCCATTGCTATTGATATATTACTGGCATATAATTCCACACATTAAAAGATGGAGAACAAAACTGTGGAGGGAGGCCGGCCACTTGGGTCGCTTAGCTTAGCCATCCAGCGACCTTGGTGCACCTGTTTTTTTCTTTGCATCATGTGCTGTTTGGGGACTATTTTTTTAAGTGCCATCCTGTCTGACACTGCAGTGCCACTCCTAGATGGGCCAGGTGTTTGTGCCGGCCACTTGGGTCGCTTAGCTTAGCCATCCAGCGACCTTGGTGCACCTCTTTTTTTCTTTGCATCATGTGATGTTTGGGGACTATTTTTTTAAGTGCCATCCTGTCTGACACTGCAGTGCCACTCCTAGATGGGCCAGGTGTTTGTGCCGGCCACTTGGGTCACTAAGCTTAGCCATCCAGCGACCTTGGTGCACCTGTTTTTTTCTTTGCATCATGTGCTGTTTGGGGACTATTTTTTTAAGTGCCATCCTGTCTGACACTGCAGTGCCACTCCTAGATGGGCCAGGTGTTTGTGCCGGCCACTTGGGTCGCTTATCTTAGTCATCCAGCGACCTCGGTGCAAATTTTAGGACTAAAAATAATATTGTGAGGTGTGAGGTGTTCAGAATAGACTGGAAATGAGTGGAAATTATGGTTATTGAGGTTAATAATACTATGGGATCAAAATGACCCCCAAATTCTATGGTTTAAGCTGTTTTTGAGGGGTTTTTTAAAAAGAAAAACACCCGAATCCAAAACACACCCGAATCCGACAAAAAAATTTCAGAGAGGTTTTGCCAAAACGCGTCCGAATCCAAAACACGGCCGCGGAACCAAATCCAAAACCAAAACACAAATCCCAAAAAATTTCCGGTGCACATCTCTAGTATATATATGGCTCTTCTGTGGTGTAACGTGTATAAACGACTCTACTGTGGTGTAACGTGTATAAGCGGCTCTATTGTGGCATAATGTGTTTAAGCGGCTCTACTGTGGCATAACGTGTATAAGTGGCTCTACTGTGTTGTGTAACGTGTATAAGGGACTCTACAGTGTGGCTAAATGTGTATAAGGGGCTCTACTGTGTTGCGTAAAGTGTATAAGGGGTACTACTGTGTGGTGAATAATGGAAACTACTGTGGTGTAAGGTGAATAACGGACAATATTGTGTGGTGTAATCTGAATTGGTATTGTTCTTTGGCCACGCCCCTTCTCCATGAAGCTATGCCCCTATATTTTTGTTGCACGCACTGTCCCTATTTTAGACATGGGGGCACCCAAAGGAAACTTTCGCCCTGAGATCCATAAGGTCTAGAACCGGCCCTGTCACCAAAATGAAACTTTCACCCTGAGATCCATAAGGTCTAGAACCGGCCCTGTCACCAATTTAGGCTTTGTAAATATTTTTGATTTTAAAGTAACATGCATCCAATTCAGTACAGGAGGGGGGATGCCGAAACATACCCTTACTCCAGGCACCATGGCACCTAGCTACACCTCTGGCTATGGTAACTCTTTTATGCTCATAAACTCACATATGACTGGTACATTGATTAGATGGATAAGTTCCGGCCATTCACTGCTATTAGGATCTCTTTGCTTTAATGTATAAAATGCCATTCTTAATTACAATATTAGTAAGGTCATACAAAGCCCCTGAAACCGGCAAAATACAATTGAGTCATGACAAATTATTTCACCCATCTCTATTTTGTGCAGTGTCGGTTTACAGTGTTGATAATGTACAAAGTAATACTTGCAGTAGTCACATAATCTAGTAAATGGCAATTCCAGGCATAAAATAGTTTTCTAATCCAATATTTTATATTATCCTTAAAGGTACATTAAACAGACCACTGAATTAGTGCTTGGATTTAGTCTGATCAAGTCAGTTATACCATGTATGTAAAATGCCTTTGTCCAATTACTGTATCTGACACTTCTATATTTTACTTTAAGGCTGTGACATTTGCGAAAGAAACCAACCCACAGGATGTCTTCCATTCATTTGACCCCAATTCTCCCTTGGTTCTTCAGAGACAAATATGTATGTTATTATTACTTCTGTTCTATATTAGATATTGAGTTTCATGTAGCAATTTTTATTATGCAAAATATTATCTACAATTCTACATACACACGCAACCACTAATTATTTAGTATACACTATGTGTTTGTAATATGCTTTCTTTCTAAATTACAACTCTTAACAAATCCTGACACCTGGACTGTTTCTACCCTCTGTAGAACTAAAAGTCTTACGTTGATGATCTTAAAGATGAATAGACTTCAGCTTTATACACGGTCAAGTCACAGTATTATGACCACCAGCTAATAGCCAGAGTAACCGCCATGTGCAGCACTGACAGCAGCTAGACGGGCTGAACTGTTGTTTTAGACACATGTCTGGTAGCCCCCAGGTTCATTTAGATGGTGAGCTGCTCTTCTGTCGGTCAGCCCTCACGCACCTTCGTAGCCGACGTTCACCTCTCACATCAGTGGGCATGTGGTACTCTGCAAATTTCACGCCAGTTATTCGCAATGGTGCCATTTGTCCAGTCACAATACAACTTCACCACAGCAGCACGCAAACAGTTCACATACTGCACTGTTTCAGAAAAACTGCCATCCTTGGCTCGAAAGCTGATAATCATTCCTTTTTGCAACTCAGATAAATTGCCCCTTTTACTCATGTCAGCAACGAGTGATATGTGTGCAGACGGTCTATCGCACACCTTATATACCCACCAAGCCAGAGCACAACACGTGACGTACTTCATGGGCTACTTGATGCCGACGTCAAATGTCGACCATGTATTTACATGCAGTATACAAACAGGTACTGTATAACCATTAAAATCCAGCATACCGCATAGGGCTGATTCAATTCTGTGCATAACTAAAAACCTCTCACATGGGATACATTGCACACACTTTTGCACCCAAAAATGTTCCTTTGCACACAAGTATCTTCTATTTCAATTATGTTGCCTCCTCGATAAAACTGAGGGCTTTAGAGAGCAGGAAAGTTGGATTGGCAATTAGAAAAATGTGTATCTCTGAGCAGAGGCAAGTGCCCCTGCTTCTTCTCAAATCATTGGTAGCAGAGGGTTCATGTAGGCGCACAAAGCCCAGACATCCAGTGGAAGGAGCCGGAGAGGGATGGAGGGTTCATGTAGGCGCACAAAGCCCAGGCATCCAGTGGAAGGAGCCGGACAGGGATGGAGGGTTTATGTAGGTGCACAAAGCCCCAATGTCTGGTGGAAGGAGCCAGACAGGAACAGAGGTATCACGCAGGGGTACAAAGACCCAATGTCTGGCGAAGGGAGCTGGACAGGGACAGAGAGATCCAGAAAGTTCCCTCTTCACAATTCCGGACTCCTTCCCATCGGTAAGCAGCAAAGGTGCAGGAGGAAATGCCATCTGAAGATGGCGAATACTTCCGCAGTCAAGCTCCAAAAATATTGTATTTTCGGAGCTTGATGAATTAGGTCCCCATACTATTGTATGGGGACACCGGGCCAGATCGGAAGTGAAAGATAAGCAGGAGATGTCTGTGATATCTCCTGTGTTACCATCATGATGAATGGCCCCAAAACTTTACTTCTACAAAAGTAGGTGAAAATTTTCATTTTCACCTACCTTTGTAGAAATTAAGCGATGATGAATATGTCCCTAAATCAGTTAAGATTTGCAATATATGTCAATCTCAATTTTATGTATAAATTCCTTTGAATTAGGACTGCCACTATAGACCGTTCTCAGGGATGTGACAGCGGGTGCTCTATTAGCTGTAGGTGTGGTGCACCAGCTATTTTGGAAAAGCTTTCAGATGGTTTACGGGAAATTATGATATGACAGTGTAAGGGGAAAGGGCTGTTCCTGATGATGTAAAAACAACACAATCATTAAAAAACAAAACAAAAAAAACAGACTGGTCACCGCCAGGGCTCAGTGATGCAGAGCCTAATATAGCAATTACTATTAGCCTGTCCAACACCATTCAAAATTTAGGATTGCTTCCTGGGAAATACTGTACTTTGCTGTCTGTGTGGATCATGTGTTGCACACCAGTAAAACACATTGTAGTATTTTAAGTCCTGCTATCAAACACCTGTAAATATTATATGGCTAAGACAATACTATATACCTGGAGAGAATGGAAAAAGAAAATAAGCATTCTATTATTATACTGAATCTATAGTATTGTAGTTTTGTAGAAACCAGTAACGAACATGAGATTAGCTATATTAAATTTTTGTTGCAGTAAACCTTAAAAATCAGATCAACGACCTCCAAGAAGCCAATGAAAGTGCCGTTTTAGAACTATCAAAAGCTGATGAAGAGATTTCACAGCAAAGAAAAGATCTGGCTAAACTCACAGCTGAATATCGGCAAAAACTAAAGGATTCCCAAGAAGAAATAAAGGTCCTTACGGAGAAGGTAACATGTATATCATAAAATGTAAATGTACATAGTTACTTAGTTTCTATAATTCATACATAAAACGATTTAAAAACCCAACTACAAATAGTTAGGAAATATTATAAACTCAATGAATGCATAATATAAATTAGGGAAGGATATATTAACTATAACAATTGATTATAAATATATAGAGCACACATAAAATGTGCAGAGTAAATATAAATATTTAACATTAATTATAGAGTACTAGGTGATTCATCGTGCCCTACAGGCGCTCTTCACACTGTCATGAGGGGCTATGCCCCCTTAACCCTTGCACGCTCTTGTGGCGTGCAATAGTTGTATTATATGGAGTATTACCTCCAATCATAATTGTGTGAGTGGTTAAATATTGCACGGACAAAGGGCGTACGATGGTTAAGGGGTCGTAGCCCCTTACAGTGGTGTGAACAGCGCACGCAGGGCCTGATGAATCACCTAGTAGGTGCTGTGGTTGGGGGAGTGGTGGGTGCGGGAAAGACGCTGATGGGGGAGGTGGGCCGGGGGTGCCGCGGGTGGGAGAGGGGTGGTTGCGGGGGTGGTGCGGGTAGGAGAAGGGCTGGTGCGGTGGTGGGGGAGGGGCGGGTGCCGCTGATGGGGGAGGGACCGGTGCAGGGGTGCTGCGGGTGGGGGAGGGGTTCCGGAGCCACTGTGGGTGGTGGAGGGGGGTGTGCGGGTGCCACGGATGGGGCCCGGAGGTACTGCGAGTGGGGGAGGAGCAGGTAATGCTTCTCCTCCTGGAAGCAGCTAGGCTGCTGTCCTCCCTTTGTCAGTGGCTCTCCTGGAGACTCGCACAGCAGTAAATCACTATTGTTAGCGCTGGTGTCCCAACGCACCGCATTACAGGGAAGAAGATGCACTTAATAAACTACAGCTCCCAGCAGCCCTTAGCACTTGAATGCTTCGGCGCTAAGGGTTGCTGGGAGCTGTAGTTTATTTAGTGCGTATACTTCCCTGTAATGCGGCACCATGGGACACCGGTGCTAACAATAGTGACTGGCTGGCAGAACTGACTGACTTGCTGAATCAATGTTAAATGTGAGAGTGCTGTGCAGTGTCAGTGTCAGCGTCCAGACATTACCCTCCGCGATATCACCCACTCTATCCGTTACATTAGCCATTTTGGGGCTTCCAGGCCGGCCGGCCAGGTGCTGTGTTGTGGAGTCAGGGCCTCTGGGGATCTGTGCATGGCTGTGGCGGGGAGGCACTTCTGTGACATCACGCGCAGAGGATGCTTCGGGGCTCAGAGAGTATGCGGCGCTGGGAGGGCTATGAAAGCCTTCCGCTGTGCCGCTTTCATACACATCTAAGCCGATGGCCGCAGCAGCTTTTGTTCCACGTGCGCCACGGCTAGGGAGTGGGGATTGTTGATGCCGGAGGGGGCAGGCGGACTGGCAGCAGGACATAGGGGGTCATTCCGACCTGATCGTAGCTGTGCTAAATTTAGTACAGCTATGATCACTTACACTGACATGCGGGGGGACGCCCAGCACATGGCTAGTCCGCCCCGCATGTCAGGTGCCCCCCCCCCCGGACAAGTACAAAAGCATCACACAGCGGCGATGCTTTTGTACTTGATGAGTAACTCCCAGCCAGTGCAGTTGCTGCAGCTGGCCGGGAGTTACTCATCACTGGCCGGTTGCAGAGGCTGCGTGTGACGTCACACAGCCGCTGTGGCCTGCCCACCTCACGGTTCGGCCACGCCTGCTTTGGCCGGGCCGTGGCCACAAAACAGCGGGCAAACGCCACCGTGCCGACACCTCCCACCCAGTGGCCGCCTCTGCCTGTCAATCAGGCAGAGGTGATCTCTAGGCAACAACAGCCGTCGGCTTTCATCCATGTGCCGGCACATGCATTGCAGCGCCAGCGCATGTGCAGTTCTGACCTGATCGCTGCACTGCGATGAACTGCAGCGAACGATCAGGTAAGAATGCCCCCCATAGGATGCTGCAGTAAAAGGTTTCTTTTTCTCTTATCTACAGCACAGAGGCTTGCTGCAGATGCAGTGGCATGCCCTCCAGCTGTACCTTTTTGTCAGGTACAGTAAATATTTTTATGGTCTGAACCGTTTTTTGGCTCTCCAAACTTCCATTGAAAGTATAGGAAAAATCGCTACAAATTCGAAAAGGGGGCGTGGCCATGGGTACAGTGTCGTGGCCATGTCCCCTTTTCGAATTTGTAGCGATTTTTATGTGTAAATTGTTGGAGGGTATGTTGCTGCAGATGCAGTGGGCCTATTTTGTGGTGTGGAGCTGGAGCTGCAGCTCCATCAGCCCCATTGTTAATCCTGCTCTGGGAACACACAGCAGCCAAAAGACAGAGCCTCCCATTGGATGTAACCTGTGTGGGAGGGTGTTTCTCGCCCAATCAGCTGTGGACTGGGTGTGATAGACCTGCTGCTAACCCAATGAGATCTCCTAGCCACGCCCAACATTAGCCACACAGTCACAGAGTGACAGATCTGGGCAATTATATAGGAGATACACTGAATGCAGAACCTTTCATCCGGCCTAATATATCCTGATTCATTAATACATTATTCATTTGAAAAATAATACATTAATTAATTAAATCACAGCGGCTTGAAGTCCGTTTACACCGCAGGCTAGACCCAGGATTTTGCAGAGACTTAACTCTGCCGGTGTTTCAATATGACATTATCTCCAAGCGGCAGAAATGCGACGCGCCAGAAATGCGCCTCTCAGTATGCAGTGAACAGGATCCAGGTCGGACGACCTGGGTTACCTGTTTACATTGCCCTGTATCCTGGGCCCTTCTCGGACCAACCAGGGCTGGATTCACAGGTCACTAGACCTGGGTTAATACCAAGTTGCAACCTGGTGTTAACCTGGCTGCAGCGCTGTAAAATGGGTATTACTGGCTAGTACCAGTGCTTTTCTTTTGCACACATACTCAGTAAGTTCATATACCCAAGACACAGAACGTCTGAGATACACCATCAGTTTCTATAGTACCTTTATCTAGAATTAACCCTTTATCCTTTGCAGGGCTGCCATCAGAAATTATGGGGCCCGGGACTGACAACTAGGCAGGACCCCCTTCCCCCCACCTGTGTCCTTTTTATAAGCCTTAATTCAATCAGTGGAAAAAGCAGCCAGGCAGCCCTCTGACCCCCTCCCCCATGAACAAGCCCTGCAATGCACAGTGCACATAGAGGCCCTTTGTCCTCCTAGAATTTTATTCATAGCCAGCCCCAGGCCCCTTTCTGCATCTCTCTTACAATTACATTACATACTTACCCTTCTTGCGGTGAAAAGCCATCCTCCTCTTTTGCTTCTGTCCGTCTCCCACACTCACGCTCGTGTCTGCTCCTCAGTCCGGACTCCGGCGCGGCTCTTCTTCTCTTCACTAAACTTTATCTTACATGTACAGAAAACTGTCAGGAAGCTTTCTCCTGCAGCTTGCTTGGAACTGTTGAGTGAGCGTTGGGGCGCCCATGGGAGAAGGGCAGTGGCGCTGGAAATAGCAGCAGCGGCGGCAAGTACAAGCATCCCAGGCCCTCCACTCTCTGTCAGAGTGGCCAGGCCCATGACAAGTGTACCCATGGTACCCCCTTCATGGTGGCCCTGATCCATTGTGGTGTATTGGAATACTGCTAAACCATATAAGGTAATACTCACTAGATGCAAATGCACCTATTTATATCCATAATGTGCATATGTATATTCACACCCAGTTGTTTTTTTTGGACCCTCCCCTGAAAATCAGCCCATGTCTACTTTTTCAGATCCAGCTGGAAAAGAACATGGTAGAAACAATAAATAGGCCAGCTCAAAGTTCATCCTACTAAAACTTTTGGACCAGTCACTCAATAAATGGAATATCTGACACTTGCCATCACTCTGTTCAAAAAACATGTGTGGCAAAAAGTGATTCCATGCACAGTAACCTAGTTATCCTTTGTAACTAAGTACACACAGCTTCGCTTTTCACCATTATAACATTGGTAATTGTATAGTATTGCTCTATGGTTTGCCATGACCATAGATTTTACACTAATTGTTTTTTTTTTTCTTTATACCTTAAAACTAAATAAATGTCAGCACTTCATGACTCATTGGTATTCTGTTAATACCATTGTACAGCAATATGCAGGGGTAACTGGTGAGAATTCCAAATCTGTATTCAGATATTGTACTCAGGGCGCGTGTCCCCTCCCCCCCACAAATCATGGGAATGCATCACAAGACATCAAAACTTTCACATGTTTAGGGTTGCCTCCTGCAGTTGGCGGGCAGCCATCTTTTTGATCATCACGCAGCCACAGTGACCCGCCCCAGCAATGGTCTGGATGTGGCTCCGCTGTCCGGACAGTGCCCCTTAAACGGAGCGTCGATGCCCATAAACGCAGTGTCAACACTCTGTTCCCGCTCCCCTCCAGGTCTTAACTGCGATCGCATGTGATTGCAGTTTAAGACCTTGCACATGTGTGCGCGCATGCGCTGAAATCGCCAAATAGTGCACTGCAGGTGGGGCAGATATAACATGTGCAGAGAGATTTAGATTTGGGTGGGTTATTTCGTTTCTGTGCAGGGTAAATACTGGCTACTTTATTTTTACACTGCAATTTAGATTTCAGTTTGAACACACCCCACCCAAATCTAACTCTCTCTCTCTGCACGTTATAGCTTCCCCATTTGCATTGCACATGGTTCTGCCCATTAGAGAAAAAATTTGCTGCTGCGATCAGGTCTGAATTAGGCCCCTAGTCCATAGGTATTGTGTTGAATATCTAATACCATTTTATTGTCCACATTTCAGTTCTCTAACAATGGAGCACCACTTAAACCAAATTAGTATAGTTTAGTTAGAGCATCTAGTACATACTTGCCTACCTGACCCTCTCCATGAGGGAGAAAATGCTCTGTTCCTGGACTTTCCTGGTAATGTATGATTGACATCACCTGTGGTGAGCTAGTTAATTGATAAGAAAGGTGTTTCACCACAGGTGATGGCAATCATACATTACCAGGAAAGTCCAGGAATAGACCATTTTCTCCCTCATGGAGAGGGTCAGGTAGGCAAGTATGATCTAGTATCACTCACGTTAACTGTTTCAAAACACTAATCAGGGTAGCCTGTTAAGTACATTTGGGATGACTGGCATTTATCTCCACGAAATTTAAAAAATGGGCCTCTTTTCCTGAGAGAAAACACGGATCACATACAACAGACGAAGTCATATTTTACATATACAGGTTGAGTATCCCATATCCAAATATTCCGAAATACGGAATATTCCGAAATACGGACTTTTTTGAGTGAGAGTGAGATCGTGAAACCTTTGTTTTCTGATGGCTCAATGTACACTAACTTTGTTTAATACACAAAGCTATTAAAAATATTGTATTAAATGACCTTCAGGCTGTGTGTATAAGGTGTATATGAAACATAAATGAATTGTGTGAATGTACACACACTTTGTTTAATGCACAAAGTTATAAAAAATATTGGCTAAAATGACCTTCAGGCTGTGTGTATAAGATGTATATGTAACATAAATGCATTCTGTGCTTAGACTTGGGTCCTATTGCCATGATATCTCATTATGATATGCAATTATTCCAAAATACGGAAAAAATCCCATATCCAAAATACGTCTGGTCCCGAGCATTTTGGATAAGGGAGACTCAACCTGTATTTGTATTATATATAATAGAATACCATACTCCCAACATGAGCCTTTCTGGAGGGACAAAATACTCTGTACCTGGACTTCCAGCTTAATTTATGAGTGCCGTCACCTGTGTTGAACTAGTTAATTGATGAGAAAGGTGTTTCACCAGAGGTGATGGCAATCATACATTAAGAGGGAAGTCCAGGAACAGAGCATTTTGTCCCTCCTGGAAAGGGTCATGTTGGGAGGTATGGAATACCGCTTATTAACACCATGCAGAGGTATTCTACACCTGACATATGTCAAAAGCAAGAAAGACAAACATTTTGCTTGACTGATTCCTGATTGTTTTTCTCATTCATATGAATTCTGTTTCAAATTTGTTTCTGTTTTTTTTTTTCTAATTAAAGATGAGTCAGATATCATCTAGATTTCCTCCACCTGAGAATTACCAAGAAGACCTTCTTAAGGAAATTACGCAACTGAGAATCGAGTGTAGACGGTTGAGGACACAAAGCCACCAGTTAAGCGAGGAGAACCACCACCTAAAAGAATACTTGTGGGATCTTAAAATGCAGCATCAACATTTGCTTGCAGGAAGAACAGATGGGGTGGGCACTGAGAGTAAGTAGCCATCAAAACATGTAACAAACATATCACTTGTCAAAATACATTGCCTTGACATAATAAGTTAACAATTAAAACAGGCACATCAACTTATAAAAAATAATATTTACATTTGGCAAAGTGCAACTAATGTAGATTAATTATAGCAATTGTCCATCACAACTGAATTACACATTGCAATACAGTATGGAATCAAAGTGCAGCAAAATATTATATAAGGACATATAAGTCTTGGAAATATTGCTGCTCATGTAAACGTTTCATCTCTGTAGATGATTGGGCCACAAGTCTCTCCAATATTCCCCTTGACGAGAAACTCCACTCAGACAGCTGGCGCACAGAAGGGAACAGGTACCTCTAATGTTGAGATTTGGGTTTTATATCTCACCTATTATATAGTCTGCGGACCAGTAACATATGATCCTATTAGATCTTCTTCTAATTTCCTTGCCACCATTCTTCTAATTTGAATAAAGAATTTATGAAAATTGTATTTTGCTAATTTCCACTTTGATTATGGGCCTTATTCAGCTTCAGTTGCAGTTTTGCTAAAATAGTGGTGGCCAGCGATGCTATCACAATACAAATGTCATTGCATCTCTGATTTTGAGTAGCCCCCCTGCCTCCGCAGCCCGGATGCAAAGGCAGCCAGCCCATCGCCATGTTTCCAGCCATAGCAGCCGCATGTGACGTCATGCGGCCTACCCAAACCTGCCCTCGTTCCCGACAGCATGCCCCCGTAATGTTGAGTCGATGCCCCCGCAACACCACGTCGATGCCCCCCACTGTCCCGCGAACACCTCTGCCTGTCAGAGGCGTTTCGATAAGAAAGATGCAATCACTGTGTGCACATGCGCAGTACTGTTCCTGCGCATGTACACTGGGCATAAATACTTCAGTATGCGATGCGATCCATACTGAATAAGGCCCTATGTTCATTGTCACTGAGGATCCATTCAATAATCTTCAATACCTAATAACACTGTGAACAACAAGGATACCTCTTTAGAACAAGAGGGTAAAGGAGATAAAATGCAACTGTTTGATTAAAATTGTGAAGCTACAGTTAATGGTCAGTTTTAATCAATTTTTTATCGATTTTATATCAATCTAAATTGATGTTGTGTTCCAGGGGCTAAACACACATTTACTGACTACAATTCATTATACTGACAGTTAAATGTTAGTTAATGTGTGTTTTAACCCCTAAAACACAACATTGATATAGATCAATTTCAAATCAATAAAAAAAAAAAACAATGATCGATTAAAACCAACCTTTAGTAAATATACCCCCAGGTGTCCGGACCATTCTATCAGACACATTTGTCTCTTAAAGCTGGGTACACACTTATCCAATCCTCCAGGGATCCAACTGCAGACCATACTGTTGAAACAATCCTACTGGAGACCAGGTCGCAATTTCGACACCCAATCTATGCATGCACACCTGTCCGGTTTTGATGCAGATCTCCAATCTGTATTTGCTGAAACAATCTGCTGAAAGGATTTTATCACCATAAAAGTAATCTAATCTTTGGCAGACCAGCTGCCTCTCACAGGGACGAATTGGGAGAAGAATTGGACAAACCAGTGTTAGGAGCTTACACACTACTAAGTTGGCCTAGTGATTGGCGATCGGGTCTCCTGATTTTTTAGCAGACTTAAAAAATCTTTTGACAAGACCAGACAAGCAGGGCAAAACCTCCATGAAATTTTTTTGTCGGATTCGGGTGTGTTTTGGATTCGGGTGTTTTTTTTCAAAAAACCCTCAAAAACAGCTTAAATCATAGAATTTGGGGGTCATTTTGATCCGATAGTATTAACCACAATAACCATAATTTCCACTCATTTCCAATCTATTCTGAACACCTCACACCTCACAATATTTGTTTTAGTACTAAAATTTGCACCAAGGTCGCTGGATGACTAAGCTAAGCGACCCAAGTGGCCAGCACAAACACCTGGCCCATCTAGGAGTGGCACTGCAGTGTCAGACAGGATGGCACTTAAAAAAATTAGCCCCAAACATCACATGATGCAGAGATAAATAAAAAAAAAAGAAGAGGTGCAAGATGGAATTGTCCTTGGGCCCTCCCACCCTCCCTTATGTTGTATAAACAGGACATGCACACTTTAACAAACCCATCATTTCAGCCACAGGGCCTGCCACACGACTGTGGCTGAAATGACTGGTTGATTTGGGCTCCCACCAAAAAAGAAGCAATCAATCTCTCCTTGCACAAACTGGCTCTACAGAGGCAAGATGTCCACCTCCTCCTCATCATCCAATTCCTCACCCCTTTCACTATGTACATCCTCCTCACAGAGTATTAATTCGTCCCCACTGGAATCCACCATCTCAGGTCCCTGTGTACTTTCTGGAGGCAATTGCTGGTGAATGTCTCCACGGAGGAATTGATTATAATTCATTTTGATGAACATCATCTTCTCCACATTTTCTGGAAGTAACCTCGTACGCTGATTGCTGACAAGGTGACCGGCTGCACTAAACACTCTTTCGGAGTATACACTGGAGGGGGGGCAACTTAGGTAAAATAAAGCCAGTTTGTGCAAGGGCCTCCAAATTGCCTCTTTTTCCTGCCAGTATACGTACGGACTGTCTGACGTGCCTACTTGGATGCGGTCACTCATATAATCCTCCACCATTCTTTCAATGGTGACAGAATCATATGCAGTGACAGTAGACGACATGTCAGCAATCATTGGCAGGTCCTTCAGTCCGGACCAGATGTCAGCACTGGCTCCAGACTGCCCTGCATCACCACCAGCGGGTGGACTCGGAATTCTTAGCCTTTTCCTCGCAGCCCCAGTTGCGGGAGAATGTGAAGGAGGAGCTGTTGACGGGTCACGTTCCGCTTGACTTGACAAGTGTCTCACCAGCAGGTCTTAGCACCTCTGCACACTTGTGTCTACCGGAAGGAGAGATACAACGTAGGCTTTAAACCTAGGATCGAGCAGGGTGACCAAAATGTAGTGCTCTGATTTCAACAGATTGACCACCCGTGAATCCTGGTTAAGCGAATTAAGGGCTCCATCCACAAGTCCCACATGCCTAGCGGAATCGCTCCATTTTAGCTCCTCCTTAAATCTCTCCAGCTGCTTCTGCAAAAGCCTGATGAGGGGAATGACCTGACTCAGGCTGGCAGTGTGTGAACTGACTTCACGTGTGGCAAGTTCAAAGGGTTGCAGAACCTTGCACAACGTTGAAATCATTCCCCCTCCTTTGCCTATATCGTAGGCAGATGTATAGGCTTGAATGGCCTTTTGCTGCTCCTCCATCCTCTGAAGCATATAGAGGGTTGAATTCCACCTCGTTACCACCTCTTGCTTTAGATGATGGCGGGGCAGGTTCAGGAGTGTTTGCTGGTGCTCCAGTCTTCGGCACGCGGTGGCTGAATGACGAAAGTGGCCCGCAATTCTTCGGGCCACCGACAGCATCTCTTGCACGCCCCTCTCGTTTTTAAAAAAATTCTGCACCACCAAATTCAATATATGTGCAAAACATGGGACGTGCTGGAATTTGCCCGGATGTAATGCACGCACAATATTGGTGGCTTTGTCCGATGTCACAAATCACCAGGAGAGTCCAATTGGGGTAAGCCATTCTGCGATGATGTTCCTCAGTTTCCGTAAGAGGTTGTCAGCTGTATGCCTCTTATGGAAAGCGGTGATACAAAGCCTAGCCTGCCTAGGAACGAGTTGGCGCTTGCGAGATGCTGCTACTGGTGCCGCCGTTGCTGTTCTTGCTGCGGGAGGTAATACATCCACCCAATGGGCTGTCACAGTCATATAGTCCTGAGTCTGCCCTGCTCCACTTGTCCACATGTCCGTGGTTAAGTGGACATTGGGTACAACTGCATTTTTTAGGACACTGGTGACTCTTTTTCTGACGTCTGTGTACATTCTCGGTATCGCCTGCCTAGAGAAGTGGAACCTAGATGGTATTTGGTACCGGGGACACACTAACTCAATAAATTCTCTAATTCCCTGTGAATTAATGGTGGATACCGGACACACGTTTAACACCACCACAGCTGCCAAGGCCTGAGTTATCCGCTTTGCAGCAGGATGACTTCTGTGATATTTCATCTTCCTCGCAAAGGACTGTTGGACAGTCAATTGCTTACTGGAAGTAGTACAAGTGGTCTTCCGACTTCCCCTCCGGGATGACAATCGACTCCCAGCAGCAACAACAGCAGCACCAGCAGCAGTAGGCGTTACACTCAAGGATCCATTGGAGGAATTCCAGTTAGGAGAGGACTCGTCAGACTTGCCAGTGACATGGCCTGCAGGACTATTGGCGTTCCTGTCTAAGGAGGAAATTGAAACTGAGGGAGTTGGTGGTGTGGTTTGCAGGAGCTTGGGTACAAGAGGAAGGGATTTAGTTGTCAGTGGACTGCTTCCACTGCCACCCAAAGTTTTTGAACTTGTCAATGACTTCTGATGAATGCGCTCCAGGTGACGTATAAGGGAGGATGTTCCTAGGTGGTTAACTTCCTTACCCCTACTTATTACAGCTTGACAAAGGCAACACACAGCTTGACACCTGTTGTCCGCATTTCTGTTAAAATAATTCCACATCGAAGAGATGATTTTTTTTGTAATTTGACCAGGCATGTCAATGGCCATATTCGTCCCACAGACAACAGGTGTCTCCCCGGGTGCCTGACTTAACAAACCACCTCACCATCAGTGCCAGCGCCAGCAACACCCATATCCTCATCCTGGTGTACTTCAACAGTGACATCTTTAATTTGAGTATCAGGAACTGGACTGGACATTGGATACAGCAATGGCCTACTGTACTGTACAACTATATACTGTTGGTCACCAAAATGCTGCACTGTAATACTATATATACTGCTCACAATAATGCAGCACAGATATGGAATGGATACTTGCAGTGACACAGAGCTGCAAGATACAGCAATGGCCTACTGTACAACTATATACTGTTGGTCACCAAAATGCTGCACTGTAATACTATATATACTGCTCACAATAATGCAGCACAGATATGGAATGGATATTTGCAGTGACACAGAGCTGCAAGATACAGCAATGGCCTACTGTACTGTACTACTATTATACTGGTGGTCCCCAGTCCCCACAATGCAGCACACTGAGCACAGATATTTGCAGCACACTGAGCACAGATATGGAGCGTTTTCAGGCAGCGAACGTAGATATTTTCAGCACACTGAGCAGAGATATTTGCAGCACACTGAGCACAGATATTTGCAGCACACTGAGCACAGATTACGGAGCTTTTCAGGGAGAGAATGCAGCCACGTCCTCTCCGTTCAATCTCCAATGCACGAGTGAAAATGGCAGCGACGCGCGGCTCTTTATATAGAATACGAATCTCGCGAGAATCCGACAGCGGGATGATGACGTTCGGGCGCATTCGGGTTAACCGATCAAGGCGGGAAGATCCGAGACTATCTCGGAACCGTGTAAAATAGGTGAAGTTCGGGGGGGTTCGGATCTCGAGGAACCGAACCCGCTCATCTCTAGGTATAATACATCTACCTGACAGTACAATAATTTCTTGCTTTCTTAGTATCAGTGAGAGAACAAGGGATGTCTATTATGAATGCATTGGATGTGCCATGCACAATATTTTGGATTACACCAGTGCACATCATCAAGCTCAGTTAGTGCTTCTTGTCCTGGGACAGCTAAACGTCAGCCAATTTATGACAAGGTCTAGATTAGAAATGATAACATATTTGAAGATAGTAATGTACAACCTCTCATTCCATGAACACTTCTATAATTTCTTTCCAAAATAAAATGATATTGTGTAGACCAGGCATTCCCAACCATGGTCCTCAAGGCAAACCAACAGTGCAGGTTTTAGTGATATCCAGGCTGCAGCACAGATGGTTAAATCAAAATAACTGAGCTACTAATTAAGTCACCTCTGCTGTAGCCTGGATATCACTAAAACCTGCACTGTTAGTGTGCCTCGACGACCGTGGTTGGGAATGCCTGGCGTAGAGCACCAGAAGTTTTTATAATACATTATTCAATGCACACGAGAATGATACACATGCATGGCAATAGGCAAACATCTGAATGGTATTTCATATTGAATACATTAGGCAAGTAACATTGCAATAGATTGGTCAGTAATGCCAGTCCACCTATAATTAGGATGTACAGTAGTTTGTCATAAATAAATAAAGAATGAAGATATGAATAGACCTCCAAGAAACCGTTGTGGAGATAACAGTATTACTATCGATGCAAATAACATGAGCCAATGCATCAGAAGAGTGTGTGTGTGTGTGTGTGTGTGTGTGTGTGTGTGTGTGTGTGTGTGTGTAAGGGGGGGGGGGGGGGAGCGACGCAGGACAACAGTTTCCTCTGGGCCAAAAATGAGGTTAAAATTAAATCCCTGTCATACGTTGAAAAGCAGGTCTCCCAAGACTCTCCGTTGTTCATACCACGTGGTATTTTTTTTAGAGTATCATTAATTCTACTTTAGAATTCCCAACATAACTTTCCAACATATAAAAAAATATTGGGGCTAAGCGTTCTTTATTCAGAAAAGTGTCACTCCATTCCATGTTCAAAACATGGAACAACTTGTTTTGAAACATCTGTAAAGAAGGTAGAGAAGTCCGTAATCTGTAATATTACTTTCCTGGCAGCAGCACTAATTGCTAATATAAGTTTCCTACATCCTTTAGCTGTCTGTTGTGTGGTAGGTATCATCCCAAAGATTGCCCACTCAGCTGTGAATAGATGATCTAAAGAGAATTTCCAAACTGAAAGCCAAAAGTGGCCTAGTAAAGGGCAAGACTAGAAACAATGGAGAAAGTCCGCTTGAGGAGCCTTACATCATAGATAGTTATATGAAGAAGTCATACCTGCTAAACACTGCCTATGAGGTGTTAAATAGGACCTATGAAAAATATTTAAAAACATTTCTTGATATTGTGCTGCAGGCAATAACTTACATGAATTGTGCAGGTTTTTAAGCAAGTCTTCGCATGTCAATGAGGAAAATGAGGAAGACCATTGCTTAACCCCTGAGGTGACCTTCTCATGGTCTATTTGCTTTCTCAGAATGGTATAATGCCAGGAAATAGCCTTTTCGGTGGGTGGACTGGACCGAAGCATGACGTCAATTGTATTTTGGCAATCATGATCAGAAAACCCCCTGATAACCGAACCTGCATAGTGTTGTGCCTGAAAGAACACCAAAGGAAACCGTTGAAGTAACGGATGTTTTTCTCTAGCCTGCTCAAATATCAGTATACGGTTAGAAGAAGTATCTAAAATACTACCCACGTCTTTCACTCCTTCCCTCCACCATAATGTAAGGATGCAAGTCCGATTTGGAAATCAGGGTTAGTCAGAAAAGGTAGAAACAAGGACTTATGCACGTTTAAATTGTTATGATGGAGCAAAATAACCACACCTTTCTTGTAGACCATAATAGAGGGTTCTCCCTTATTTCATGGCTAATTTCTACATCATGTTGATGTAGGAAGCTGATTAAATTACCCTCTGGCAAAAATTGTTTGTCTAAAGTTGAATATGTATAAATATTACTATTGTGTAACCAGTTATGCAAGTATCACAAATAGATGCATGGTTGTAATATGTTATTGCAGAAAATTGATATCTCTATTGTCCCTGGTCTGTTGTAGTTTTAGTAGGGCTATTCTTGGACGTTTACCATTCCAGAGGAACTTTCGGAATAATATTTAAAGTGTCACGCTGCGTAAGTAGGAGTGGTAAGGATTGCAATAAAGTAGGCGTGGGAAGGTCACCATTTTTATTAAACGCATCCTGCCTAAATAAGATAGTAGGAGATTGCTCCAACCCTCCAGCTCTGCAGCGATAGAAGAGATCGCTTTAGTGATGTTCAGTCGATAAAGAGCAGACATCAATTTCGGCTCAGCAACATACAATTAAGATTCAAAGAGAGTAAAGCGGTAATCACCATTGCAAGAGCTGTCCATAACTCCTTCACTGATTGCCAAATCCAACCTGGTGATGAGTTAACAAATCAGGGAGTATACATTGCAGTCTGTTGGCCATTAGTTTTGAAAAGATCTTGAAATCAGTATTTAGTAAAGAGATAGGTCTATATGCATTTACCGAAGTTAGATCCCTGCCCAGCTTGGGAATCAGGGTCCTTAGCGCTTTAGAGAACGAGGGATATACAGGGTTATCATGAAAGAGTTTACCATAAAGCTCAAGTAAAGTTGGAGTAATCTCATGCTGGAGAAGTTTAAAGTATGCCCCTGTATAACCATCTGGGCCAGAGATTTATGCAGTGGTAGGCTGTTTATGACCAACTCTAGTTCCTGTTCTGCCATATCTGTTGACAAAAGATCCCTCTGAGCCTGAGTAAGTTTAGGTAGATTTGCTTCCTCCCACAATCTAGAATGTAAAGCAGTATCAATGTTTTTTGTGGCATACAGTTCGGTGTAAAAATGATTAAACTGCGATAATATATCATGTGTCTTAAGTAGAATTCTGCCAGATGTTGGATCTTTAATTGTGGAAATAAACATTTCTCATACTTTAATAGATTGCAGTGTGGTATTTAGTGCTGCTTATAGTAACCGTAGTCTTTTAATATGTCAATGTCAATGTACCCTGCAATGGCCGCAATGATGTGGCTGTGCTGTGATAACAAAATGTCACTTTGACTCCCGCATATCATCTTTTAGTCTTTACAGGAATGATGCTATTAATGTTGATGGAACACTTTCAAAATGCAAAGCAGCCTTAGGTTCTGTAAACATGAAAGAACCCTGGAACAGTAAGTACTAAGAGTCATTTTGTTTTACATGCAACAATGATTAAACATGAAGCTCAGGTCTCAGCGCCACTGCTCACTGTAATTATGTTTATTCTTTATTTCACAATCAGTTAAACAGGTAAGGCACTTTGCTCTTGTGCTGAGTATACATAGGTGTCCCTGATTTGTTTAATTAAATAAATATATGCGAGATATATATATATATAAAAGTAGTCAAATTGGCTTTTCAGCTTATCGTTTCCAACCTGACATTTGAAGGAAAAGAGATTAGTGAATCTGCTGTCAGCATTAGACTGGGGAAATTCCATTTTCCCGGACCTACAACACCTGGTATTTCATGATGGTCTCCCACCAGGTACTGGCCTTGCCCTACACTTTATAGCTTCCAAGATCAGATGAGGTTGGGCATATTCAGTGTGGTGTGGTAGCAGGTCACTATTGTTGTGACATAAGTCCCCATAATCGTTGATGAGAGTTCACAGAATAGACAATGCTTAAGGGAAATCAGAGAGGTAGTAGTTGCAGTTGATAGCCACTATCACTATTTCTACAAAATAAATTGAAAAAAGAATAGATGGATCTGCCTTTGGCTTTAGACAAAGTGTTATCCTGCCAATTGAGAAACTGCCACAGGTTTTACCGCTTATTTGAATCACCAATGAGAGTCCACTAAAGAATGGAGAGATAAACTCCTGTTCCCAGGGAAGGGGATGGAGGTGTAACAACTGGTATGGTATCACAAAATGACCTTACATTTTATGCGTAATGCTGAAATATTCAACTCAATCAAGGGTTTAAAGAATTTGTTTAAGACTTTCAGCACCATATTGGTCTGACAAAAAGGTATATTTCTGAGAGTCCTGTGATTCTTTCTAATTTTGAAGGTCAGCAAAGTAAGGTGTTTCACCATGTATTTGACACCAACTATCAGTAGTGTATCTTATTTACTTTGTTACCAGATATGTAGAATGGTGCATTCAAAATGCCCACAACAAATGATATGTAAACTCAAGGTTGTGTATTGTACAACAACGGATAACATTGGTCAAAAATAATAATAATCTCCTGAAAGATGAGCTAACAGTTTTATACATTTGTGCATTAGTTCTGATTAAATATCAGCAGGGTATAATGTTGCACCACATTGTCTGATACAAAGGGGGTCATTCCGAGTTGTTCGCTCGCAAGTGAATTTTAGCAGATTTGCTCATGCTAAGCCGCCGCCTACTGGGAGTGAATCTTAGCATCTTAAAATTGCGAACGATGTATTCGCAATATTGCGATTACATACCTCGTAGCAGTTTCTGAGTAGCTTCAGACTTACTCGGCATCTGCGATCATTTCACTGCTTGTCGTTCCTGGTTTGACGTCACAAACACACCCAGCGTTCGCCCAGACACTCCCCCGTTTCTCCAGCCACTCCTGCGTTTTTTCCGGAAACGGTAGCGTTTTTTCCAAAACGCCCATAAAACGGCCTGTTTCCGCCCAGTAACACCCATTTCCTGTCAATCACATTACGATCGCCAGAACAATGAAAATGCTGTGAGTAAAATTCCGAAGTGCATAGCAAATTTACTTGGCACAGTCGCAGTGCGGACATTGCGCATGCGCATTAAGCGGAAAATCGCTGCGATGCGAAGATTTTTACCGAGCGAACAACTCGGAATGACCCCCAAAGTTGTATTATATCCTATTTAGTGCTTTCCATATATTAAGGGAAATGTATGCATTTAAGATAACAACAATTATAATATATTGTTATTATCTTGAATGCATGCATTTCTCTGAATATCTAGAATTTATCTTCTACTGTTTATTTCCAAAAGTGCACCAAAAAATAATCTTTTTTCTTTTCTATTTTTGCAAATAAGCAATTACAGTGTTTATGGTGCACCACCAGCAAAAATTATTGAGACTTTACATCTCAGCAAAACCCGAACGTTGGTTTCTCCTGATTATGATATTTATGCATGCTTCATAACTTGTGTGGATTCATACCAGTCCAGTGAACACAATTGTTGCAATGCCCCTAGTGCCCCCGCCCCCCCCCCCCCCCCCCCCCACATGAGCCTCCCAGATGAGTGCCTAATTCATGAAGCCAACTAGAGTGACACAGGGGGGTATCAGGATCAAGGTCACTGTACTGGACCAGGCTCCATACCTTACGCCAGATTTTAACGGCCTGAGTAATAATGGGAGGACTATGTAGACTGGACTCACCACTCAGCAGTGCTTGTAGAGGAGTGCACCCAGGAGCGGCTTGTTGGGCTAAAGCAACAGGCAAAGAGTCAGTACTGTCGTCCGGCACCCACAACCGAATGTGCACCATCTAAGCAGCAAAGTAATAAAATTGAAAGTAAGGAAGCACTAAAAATCACATTCAGATTTATGTCTAGTGAGCACATCAACTTTGATCCCAGATCGTTTATTGTCCCTTATTAATAAGGAAAGCATGCTATTCTGCTACCTGAAAAAGGAGACCAGGATATAAATCGGTGACTGTTGCAGTACATATTACATTGTTGGCTGTACTATCATCTTAATAAGGCTTACCCTGTTCGAAACTGTGAGTGGAAGTTTGCACCACTTTTTTTTTAAGAGTAAAGGCTTCAGGTTCAATGGAATATAAATATAATCAGAGGAAACATTAGTAATTAGTACCCTGAGATATTTAAATTGGCCATCCCAACATAACAGCAAAGAAAGCTTCGGGTTAGTAGGATGGACCCTTCATAATGGCATTATGGAGGATTTATTCCAGACGGTGGTGAGTCCAGAATATCTACAAAATTCCAAATAATCCGCCGTCATGCGATGTTTTCGCACCTCTATGGGGAGGAGGGGGGGAGGGCCATCTTTTTGTATGGGCTCAATGGGCTCTTGCCCAAGGGCCCCAGGAGTATAAGGGCCCTATGCTGATAGCTGAGAGTCTCCTCTTTCCAGGGGAACCAGGTTTTTGAAAATCGGCCCTGGGGAACCTGAGATATCTGACTTCAAAGCAGTGGTCCCCATCCGAGCCTGTTAATTTATCTTCCCAGCCAGATATCTTGGGTTCTGTCTGACTTAGAGTTTTTCTGAAAGTATACTCCAAAAGCTGAGACTCTCCCCTGTCAGTGGACACTGACAGCTTGTCTCTACTATCAGAGATATCAGCCTTCCAGCAGCTGATTCCTGCTCCAGCTCCACACACCTAATATGCAGTTTCATATTTTCATTGGTGGATTGCTCTGGCTCCTGAACTCTGATCCCCAAGTCCCCAGTACTTCCTAAAAAGTGGAACTCTCTAGTGTTTTACCCCATTAAATGCTAAGAAATCTATTTCCAGGAACTGGAGATATCTGCAGTCAAGCAAGCTACCCTCCCACCAGAAAATGATGAATATTCAGCACACTCCACTATCCACCCCTCCCCTACGTATAAAACACCCCCTACCACCCTGGAAGTCATGTTCCGGGACCCCTTCATTCATCCCAATGTCCCTTTCTACAATTTAGTGCTCTCTCTCCTGCCCCATCTCCCACCATCTGTGCAGTAAAGGAGTAATCAGATGAAATTACTGCTCCAGGTCCTACATGCTGAGCGGAAGATAGAACACCCTCTACCGCCAGTGGGACATCAAAGCTGCTGCTGATAGTACCCGCCGCTCCTACTGCTGGAGGATGGGTAGGAGCCGCAGTGCATTGCTTTGCCCAGGGGCAAAGCTTTTAAGATGGCCCTGTGGGTGGGTGGGGGGTCTCATTTTAGCACATCTACAATCAGCTCTGAATCGGGCCCAGAGTACAGATGCAATGAATTATTAAATCCACCAATACAAGGGAGTACCACAGTTGCAAAAGGTAATCAACTGGTTCCCAGATATATCAAAAACAACTAGTTGTAAGGCCTCAAATAAAGCAAAACAGTTATCCCCTTAAAATTTATTAATTCAACCCCAATAGTAAAAAAAAAAAAAAAACAACAGGTGAGAATGCAGTTTAAATAGCAAAATCAAGGATATTGGTGGTCATTCCGAGTTGAGTTGATCGCTAGCTGCTTTCGTTCACTGCGCAGCGATGAGGCAAAAAAAGGCACTTCTGCGCATGCGTATGCGGCGCAATGCGCACGCGCAACGCACTATTACAACGAACAATGTAGTTTCACACAGGGTCTAGCGAAGCTTTTCAGTCGCACTGGTGGCCGCAGAGTGATTGACATGAAGTGGCCATTTCTGGGTGTCAACTGACCGTTTTCAGGGAGTGTTCGGAAAAACGCAGGCGTGGCAGAAAAAACGCAGGCATGGCTGGGCGAACGCAGGGCGTGTTTGTGACGTCAAAACAGGAACTGAACAGTCTGAAGTGATCACAAGCGCTGAGTAGGTTTTGAGCTACTTTGAAACTGCACAAAAAAAATGGTAGTCGCTCTGCGATCCTTTCGTTCGCACTTCTGCTAAGCTAAAATACACTCCCAGTGGGCGGCGGCATAGCGTTTGCATGGCTGCTAAAGGCTGCTGGCGAGCGATCAACTCGGAATGACCCCCATTAAGTGGTCAGTCAGTCTGGAGCCATCTGCGGACCACCGGGAGCATAATGATTGAGCCAGGTAGCCATCTCGCGTGGAGTGCTAAAGAATTCAGATTCACTGTCCGCTACCACAGGAAGTTAAGATGGGAACAGCATGGATAAAGGAAGGTTCAAATCATGCAGCCTGCGCTTGACAGGCACAAATTGTGCCCTATATTTTTAAACATCAGTGGCAAAGTCAGGGAAAGCAGAGATCTTCAAAACATTTCTATTCAAGGGGACTTTCCTGCGTCCCAGGCATAGGACTGTATCATAATTTTTATAGTGCAGGAACTTTGCTATGAAAGTGCGAGGTGGACTCCAGGAGGCAGAGGGCAAGTGGGTATCTGATGTGCCCTTTCCACTGTGAATTGATGGGTAAATGAGTCTTTACCATAGGTTTTAAGTAACCAGGCCTCCAGGAAGGATTCACGGGAGGATCCTTCCTCCTTTCCTGGTATGCCAACAAACCGAACATTGGCCCTCATTCCGAGTTGTTCGCTCGCTAGCTACTTTTAGCAGAAATGCAAACACAAAGCCGCCGCCCCCTGGGAGTGTATCTTAGCATAGCAGAATTGCTAACGAAAGATTAGCAATTCTGCTATTAAGTATTTCCTTGCAGTTTCTGAGTAGCTCCAGACCTACTCCTAGATTGCGATCACCTCAATCCGTTTAGTTCCTGGTTTGACATCACAAACACGCCCAGCCACTCCTGCGTTTTTACCTGGCACACCTGCGTTTTTTAGCACACTCCCTGAAAACGTCCAGTTTCCGCCCAGAAACACCCACTTCCTGTCAATCACACTACGATCAGCAGAGCGATTGAAAAGCTTTGTCCGCCCGTGAGTAAAATAGCATAGTTTTGTGTAAAATTGCTTAGCGCGTGCGCCCTGCTGAGCTTACGCATGCGCAGAACTGCCGGATTTTAGCCTATTAGCAATTCTGCTAAAAATAGCAGCGAGCGAACAACTCGGAATTACCACCATTATTCCTACGTAGATGCCCCTAAATGTCCAGGGGTTTATTTTGTATAATAGAAACTTGTTGATATAAAGAGGTGACAGTGGCATTCAGTGGGCCATGAGAATCTTCATTAGTTAATGTATTTCCAACTTGCCATACCATTCACGTAAGCGCTGCACATCCTGCCTCAATTATGATAAAGGGACCTTCTCAATATTGTCGGATAACCTCTTCTCACTGCCTGCTATGGCCTCCAATACTTGTTGCAAAGATGCCTGAGAATAGGGTGCAGAAGCAGAGTCTTGTGATAGATCAGAGGCACTGGGATCTGGCTGTTCACTAGAAGCAGGAGATGAATATATCTGCAATGACGTATTTCTGCAAACTTATCAAGTCGGCTGCTGCAGCAGGGTGGTGATTAGGGTGGCTAATCCCGGGATCAGGATCGGTGGGATCCTGGGATTTTGGCCTAAACTTGTCTGGGATTCAATCCCAGGATTGGAGTTTAAAATCCTGGGGATTTCAGGGTTGGCCACCACCTTAGTTTTTTCTATGTCGGGCATCTTTGAGCATCCTCAAGAGGCTCAGATGCTGCCCGGCTTCCCCTGCTCAGCTCCCCCTCACCCCCCCTGTGCACACTGCACAGCATGACCTGAAGTCAGAGGTCACGCTGTGCAGCCAGCCACTCACCTGCTGAACCTCACTGCCGTCCTGCACTGCCCGTCCGCCCGCCGAACCTCACAGCAAGTGGCCCACCCTCCCTCCCATCCAGATTAGGGTAAGTTATCTGAGCTGGTCACGGCAGGGGGGATTGAAAAAATGGCCCTGGATTGGCCACCCTAGTGGTGATGTTTCACCATGATGAGAGAACTACAAATAGTATAATGTTATGAGGCGATATACAGTAAGTCAGTTGTATTAAGCCTGTAAAGCACACTGAAGAGACAGCAGGGCTATGGTAAGATGGCCGCTGTGTGTAAAGGCCACACCTCCATCATGCATTGGGAAGGAAAAGAAAATAGGGCACCCAGAGTGAAGAGAAAACGGAAGTCCCCCAGGCAGCTGCTTACACTGTTCGGGTCACCCTGGTAAGCCAGGCAGCGCAGGTCTACTGAACGCACATGGTGGAAGGGTGGTGTGGCTTCGGAGTGTAATAGCGTCTCCAGGCAGGCTGGCTGCATTCCAGAACAGGGTGCCAGAGCAGCGGTCGCAGGCGGAATCAGCTTGGGGTGACCACTCCGGAACCAGGAGGTATGCTGCTATCCGAACAGTGGATTCGGCCAGCAGGAATCGGGCATAGGATGGGAATTCAGGGTGTGGGAACAGGAAGGTCACAGAACCCGTGTCCTACTGCCATGTCGTTGTGGGCACACACACTTGTTTATTCCGTATTTTATTGGTATAATCTGTTTTTATTGAAAGAGTTAAGAAGTACATACCTGAGCATAAGGAAGAAAAAAAAAGGGAGGCAGTCATCATGGCAAGGAAAAAGAAATAGCATTACTCGACACAGCGAGTAGTAAGAATTAACATATACATTCGATATAGTAAGACATATTGAAGTTTGCAAACTAAGTATATAGTTAATATAACCAAAGTCTGTCACAATACCATTGAAAACTAAATGTACTTCAATTAAGAGAATAAAGTGAGAAAAGGTTTGGGGAAGAAAATGTTAAAAGAAAGGTCATAGGAAAGAAGAAAGAGAATAATGACCTAGACTAAGGAAAGTTTACTGTGGGTAGTTATTAGGAGTTTCTTAAGATACATTCCCTGAGTTCAATAATGTCATCGAGAAAACATAATCTTTATAAGCCGAGGTAAAGTTATAGTCTAGTCAGGGAAGCCATACGACAATGAACTCAGATAATCTATCTCTCGAGGCCAGAAGGATGTCTTTCATGTTCATATAGAAATCAATTCTAGAGAACCATAATCTTTGGGTAGGAGGGGTAGTGGATCTCCAGAGGGAGGGAATAGTTGCACGAGCGGCATTGCTCAAGTGGCGAAGTAAGATTATAAGTCGACACTGACATTGGTGAATTGTTCAACAGCCAAAAGACTGGAGTGACAGGAACAGTAGTTTTAATTATATCTTGAGAGACAACTATAACAGAATTCCAAAAGGGGCAGAGTAAGGGACAGTTCCACTAAATATGCAATAGAGAGCCAATAGCATTTTGGCATCTCCAACATTTATCAGACACAGTGGGATACATAGCAAGGGAGGGATGTCTATACCATTGCATTCAAATTTTATATTGAATTTCCCTCACTTACAGAAATAGAGCTTTGGTGCGCTTTGTGGAATATAGCTTTACATTCTTTGTCTGAAAGTAATATATCCGAATATTTTTCCCAAGCTGAGATAAAGGAAGGAGGTGTCTGGGAGGTGGGGTTCTGCAATAACTTACATAAGGTGGAAATCGTATGTGTTGGGCTACAGGGAGTGACACAAAGTCTTTGAAATGGTGTCAGTTCTCGAGAGGCACGGAAGGCATTATCACCCGGGCGTCCAGTGTCTGAGCTGTAACAGCTTTAAGAGCAGTGTCTGAGCTGTAAGTATTTCCAGAAATCAGAACATGGAATTTTCCATTTTGTTTTAATATCTGAGAATTGTTTAACTCCCAATGACGTCACCAGCTGTCCGACTCTGAAAAGTCCCTCCACCGTCCATGTATGGAAGTCGCAAAGAGTAAAAGCAGGCGTGGATTCTGTATTAGCAAGGAAAGAGGTCAAACGGCCGAATACAGAAGAAATACGTGGACAGCGACAAGTTGTCTTCCAGAAGGAAAGAGGAGGAGAGATAGTTGGGTGAACAAAAGGGGTTTTAGGGAGCAAGGGGAGCCAAGGAAAAAATTCTGAATATTGTTGCATACATAGGGCTTCCAACTCTACCCACTGTTTAGTTTCCCAATTCCTAGTCCAGTCCAAAATTCTGTTAAGCAATATTACAGGTAGTACATTTTTACATCAGTTGAAAACCACCACAATGATCAGGTCTCGCAAGAACGGCTCGGCTTATCCGAGGTCTCTTGCAAAACCATATATTTATTTCATATTTAATATCAATCATTACTTGCATTTCATTTTTGAATCAACAAACATTTTAAATAAATAAAAAATTAGAAATAGCATGGACAAAAATGATGGGACTGCTAACCTAATATATTATTGCGCATGCACAACATTTAGAGACAATCACTGCAATAAAGCGATTTCTGTACCTCTCAGTGGGACCTCTACACATGTCAATAGGTAGTTTGGCCCATTCTTCCTTAGCAAACTGCTCCATCTGTCTCAGGTGTGATAGGTGCCTTCTCCAGACTACATGTTTCAGCTCTTTCCATTGATGGTTGATAGGATTCAAATCAGGGCATATAGAATGCCACTTCAGAACAGTCCAATGTTCTGTTCTGTTCTGTTCTTATCCATTCTTGGGTGCTTTTAGCTTTAGTTTTGGGTTATTGGGGGTCATTCCGAGTTGATCGTAGCTGTGCTAAGTTTAGCACAGCTACGATCGTAAACTCAGACATGCGGGGGGACGCCCAGCACAGGGCTAGCCCGCCCCGCATGTCTGTGCCGGCCCCCCTCACAAATACAAAAGCATCGCACAGCGGCAATGCCTTTGTATTTGAGGAGTAACTCCCAGCCAGCGCAGCTCCTGCGGCTGGCCGGGAGTTACTTGTCGCTCCCGCTGGCCGCAGTGGCTGCATGGCACGTCACACAGCCGCCGTGGGCCGCCCCCCAATGGTCCGGCCATGCCTGCTTTGGCCGGACCGCTCCCCCTCTTGGCCAGGCCTCTTCCCGCCTAGCGACCGCCTCTGTCTCAGAGGCGATCGCTAGACAACGTTGCCTGCCATGCGCCAGCGCACTGCGGTGCCGGCGCATGCGCAGTTCCGACCCGATCGCACGGCTGCGAAGAAGTGCAGCGTGCGATCGGGTAGGAATGACCCCCATTATCCTGTTGGAGGACACATGACCTACTACTGAGACAGAGCTTTCTGACACTGAGCACTATGGGGGTCATTCCGAGTTGATCGTTACCTAGCAACTTTTTGCAATGCTGCGATCAGGTTAAATCTTGGCAAAACTGTACATGCGTATGCACCGCAATGCGCAGGTGCGTCATACGGGTACAAAGAGGATCGGTGCTGGGCGATGGATTTAACGAAGAATCCATTCACACAGCCGATCGCAAGGTGATTGACAGAAAGAGGGCATTTGTGGGTGTCAACTGACTGTTTTCTGGGAGTGTTTGGAAAAACGCAGGCGCGCCCAAGCGTTTGCAGGGCGGGTGTCTGATGTCAATTCCGGGACCAAAAAGACTGAAGTGTTCGCAGCGGCTGAGTAAGTCCAGAGCTACTCAGAAACAGCAAAAAACGTTTTGTGCTGTCGGCTGCAAAAGCATTCGCACACTTGCAAAGCTAAAATACACTCCCCCATAGGCGGCAACTATCTTATCGCAGCACTGCAAAAAGTTGCTAGCGAGCGATCAACTCGGAATGACCCCCTATGTTTCACTCCAGAACCTTAATAGTCTTGATATTTCATTGTGGCCTGCACAGATTCAAGGTATACTGTGCCAGAGGCAGCAAAGCAGCCGGAAAAAATAACAAAGCCTCCTCAATGTTTCACAGTAAGTATAGTGTTCTTTTCTTTTACAGCTTAGTGTGAACATAGAGCTAATGTGACTTCCAAAAACTGCAGTATTATCTCATCTGTCTGAAGGACATTCTCACAAAAACATTTTTAGAAAATTACAGTTTGTTTTTTTATGTTGTTGGTTTTTTTCTTCAAAAAGTGGTGTCTTCCTGTATCTTTTTCCATGGGGTCCACTGTCACTCAAAAAGGAGTTTTCCTTGGCTCTTTTTTAAACCATTTTTACTATACTTTTGTTGCATATGGGGTTGATTTACTTCTTGTGGCTGCATCCAGAGAGGTTGGCTACAGTCTCATGGACTTTAATCTTCTTAATAATATTGGCAACTGTAGTCACAGGAACATCAAACTGCTTGGAGGTGGTCTTACAGCCTTTATCTTTAACATGCTTGCCTATATTTCTCTTACGTCCTAGAGGATACTGAGGTATAGACGGGTCCACTAGGAGCCATGGGCACTATAGAAGTTTGATTGTGTGTGCTGGGCAACGCTGCAAGTATGACAGTACGTGGCAGTACGGTGTACCGGTAAGAAATTCCCAGCCGGTACGCCGTACCACCAGGCCATCCACCATACCTGCCTCCCGCTGGCGTCTGTGTGAGGGGAGGAGAGCGCAGCGGGGCAATGTATATCTGGCACTGTGGGGCAATGTATATCTGACACTGGGGCAATGTGTATCTGACACTGGGGCATTTGTGTATCTGGCACTGTGGGGCCATTTGTGTATCTGGCACTCTGGGGCAATGTATATCTGACACTCTGGGGCAACGTGTATCTGACACTCTGGGGTCATATGTGTATCTGGGCCCCCCCCATATGTGTATCATGCCCCCATTTTCATTGGCCACGCCCCATGTGGCATTTGGCCACACCCATTTTTTGGCGCGCACACACAGTACTCATAAGACATTTTTTCTACTTGCACCACTGGTGCTGGCTCCTCCCTCTATGCCCCCCCTACCAGACTCAGTTTAGATAATGTGCCCATAGAAGCCGATCACATCTCTGGAAGCTCCTGAACAGTTTTCTGCATTTATTTTTAAAATTTGTTATTTTCAGGCAGGACTGGATGGCACCAGCCTGCCTGCTTTGTGGGACTTGGGGGGGTAAACGGACCAACCCCCCTAAGGGTTAATGGTCCCGTTCCCCGCTGACAGGACGCTAGCTCCTGAGGGAACTATTCGCAAGCGCCACCACGGTGAGCGTACATTCCCACAGCATGCCACCACCCCTAACAGAGCCAGAAGAATGAAGAGTGATGAGTACTAAGCCGGCGTCCCAGTTAGCGGGTCACCGGCTATTATGGCAGCATGAGGGTACGGAGACGCACGGCTTCTAAACGTGGCGGACTGAGTCTCCTGACTAAGTACACTATAGTGTACACAGTACCCAGACTGGCACTACAGCCATAAAAGGGTGCTTACTCCATTTTATGCACACAAGACACATAAAGCCAGTATAAAGAAGAGCTGGAGGACTGCGTGCCATTGAAGGGGCAGGGCTTCACTATGAGTGGATCCAGCATCTCATCAGCACCATTTTTTCCTACTGCAGCTGACACAGACACTGACTGACAGGGATGCGCAGCTCCTCCGGAAAGCCTCCAGTTTACCGCAATGGTACCAGGAGGTTATAGCATGGGAGAGCGATTTCTAGTGTACTTATAATCTAGGTACTTAGTTTGCGACCCAGCTAAGCTTGGCATTAGCGATAAGGGTGCTGGTTCCATACTCTCTCTGTGTCTCTCTAGAAGGGCTCTTTGTGGGTTAATTGTGCTTTTAACCTTTTCCTGTGTGTGCTGTCACTACTGCAGTATGTCAGATACAGTGTTCCTCTTCTCCAGGGGTTCACTAGTGTGTACTCAGTGTAGTTTTCCTTCCCAGGCTAGTGGGGCAGAACCAGCATGGCTGGACTCCATTAGGGGAATGATTTCCACTATTTCTACAATATTATCTCGTAATGAGAAAGAGACGCAATACTTAAGGCAGTCTATGGATGAGTTTATCAAAAAGGACTCAGTACCCAGACCAGCGTCTCAGTCCTCTACCATTTGTCCATAAAAACGTACCTTGGCCCATATACTACATTCTGACTCTGATGACGCAGGTTCAGAAATGGAGGAAGGTGAGGTGGATACAGAGGTAGTGGAGGGCACTCTGTCACAGGGTGTAGAGGCTCTCATAGATGCTATCAGAGAAGTTCTAAATATCCCTGATAAGGTGACAGAGGAGAGTGAGGAATCTTACTTTAATATTAAGAAAAAATCCTCAGCCACTTTTGCTGTGTCAAAGTAACTAAATACCCTGTTTGAAGAACCGTGGGTTAATCCAGATAAGAAATTTAAAATTCCCAGGCGGATGTTATCATCTTTTCCTTTTCCTCCTGAGGATAGTAAAAAAATTGGAGAACCCACCGATAGTGGAAGCGTCAGTCTCCAATCTCTTACGTGAAATTGTATTACCTGTGCCTGGTGCAGCCTCCCTAAAAGATGCGGCTGTATGCAAGATTGAGACTACATTCAAATCTTTGTATACTGCTGCTAGGGTGGCCCAGAGATGCCACTATAGCATGTGGGAGGATTACAAGAGCCATTGCTAAATGGTCAGGTAATTTACTTGATGGGATAGACATCTTACCTCAAGAGGAAATTATATTGCTCCTGCAATATATACAGGACTCTGCAAACTGTATGGTGGAAGCCATAAAAGAAATAGGATTGCTTAATGCACATACTACAGCTATGGCAGTGTCGGCACACAGAGGATTATGGTTGATTCATTGGACTGCTGATGCGGACTTCAGGAAAGGAGTGGAAGGCCTACCTTTCACAGGAGAGGCCTTATTTGGAGATGAACTCGACAAATGGATCCCCAGAGCTACTGCGGGTAAGTCCACATACCTACCTTCTGCAGCTCTGCCAGCTAGGAAGGCCTACTCAGGACCTAAGCTACAGTCCTTTCGGACTGCCAAGTTTATCGGCAAGGCCAGAGGTTCTTCTACTGCCGCCAGAGGTGCTAGAGGTAAACCACACAAACCAGTGACTGCTGGTTCACAGGAACAGGGCTCAGGCTGTGCTTCCTCAAAACCTTCTTCATGACGGTGGACCGCGATGCCTGGAAGACATGATGGTGGGAGGCCTGCTAAAATTCTTCAGTCACATCTGGACAGGATCGTGCCAGGATCCCTGGGTCATAGACCTTATATCCCAGGGCTACAGACTGGAGTTCCAGGATCTCCCACCTCACAGATTCTTCAAATCAGGCTTACCAGTTTCACAAGAGGCGAGTGTAAACTTACAAGATGCCATTCAAACACTGTTACAGACCCAGGTCATTATTCCAGTTCCACCTCGTCTACACAAGGTTACTATTCCAGCTTGTTTGTAGTACCGAAACTGGATGGTTTGGTAAGACCAATTCTGAACCTCAAGTCATTGAACCCGTACTTACGTGTGTTCAAATTCAGGATGGAGTCGTTGAGAGCGGTGATCTCAGGTCTGGAGGAGGGGGGATTTGTAGCGTCTCTGGATGTCAAGGAAGCATACCTTCACATTCCGATCTGACCACCTCATCAGGCTTATCTATGGTTTGCACTGCAGGACTGCCACTACCAGTTTCAGGCCCTGCCATTTGGTCTCTCCACGGCACCAAGGGTGTTCACCAAAGTGATGGCGGAGATGATGATGTTGCTCCACAGACAGGGAGTGAACATAGTTCCGTACTTGGATGATCTTCTGATAAAGGCACCGTCCAGGGAACAGCTGTTGGAGAACATTGCCCTCTCAACCAGACTACTCCTGGATCATGGGTGGGTTCTAAACCTCCCAAAATCTCACCTAGAGCCAGCATCTCCCTGACAGATGCACTCCCCTCTTCCACCTCCTGTCCAGCCTCTTATTGAGAGTTCAGAGTTTCCTAGCAACGTGGTTGCAACTTCCTGTGAGCCGCTTGTCCAGCACTGACGTTTGACATCAGTGTCCAGTGAGTCCGGTTTCCTCAGCACGGCCCAGGCGTGGAAGGTGGTGCTGAACAGTTCATTTATCTTATTGTTGGATGATATTTCAGGAATTCAACTCTGTCTGAAAAAAGGAAGTAATGTTATTTATGTAACCATGCAAATAGTTTTTTGCGCAATTATACATTTAACTTCTTGCTATATGGCTACGTTTAACGGCATGGAAGTTGAACAGCTGATTCTAGCCATGAGAGGGATTCCTGACAAGGTCATCCCAACTATGATCTAAGCCAGAAATGGGGTAATGTTTAAGCATTACCATCGTATCTGGAAGAAATATGTCTCTTGGTGTGAGAGCAGACAATATTTTGCAGTGGAATTTCATCTGGGATGTTTCCTGCTTTTTGTACAGTTGGGAGTTGATGTGGGCCTATGCCTAGACTCCATTAAAGTTCAGATTTCGGCCTTGTCTATTTTCTTTCAGAAACAATTGGCTTCTCGCCCTGAGGTCCAGACATTCTTGAAAGGTGTTCTTCACATCCAACCTCCCTTTGTGCCTCCCAGGGCACCTTGGGATCTCAATTTGGTGCTGCAGTTCCTCCAATCGACTGGTTTGAACATTACAGGAAGTGAACGTAAAGTACCTTACATGGAAGACCGTCACACTGTTGGCATTGGCTTTAGCAAGACATGTGTCGGAACTGGGGGCGTTGTCTTACAAGAGCCCCTACTTGATTTTCCATGAGGACAGAGCTGAACTCAGGACTCGTCAGCAATTTCTTCCTAAGGTGGTGTCCGCGTTTCACATAAACCAGCCTATTGTAGTTCTGGCTGTTACGGATGCCTCTGCTACTTCAAAGTCTTTGGATGTCATCAGGGCTTTGAAGGTCTATATGAATAGAACAGCTTGTCACAGAAAATCAGACTCACTGTTCGTTCTTTATGATCCCAATAAAATTGGGTGCCCTGCTTCAAAGCAGTCTATTGCACGCTGGATCAGGCTCACTATCCAGCATGCTTTTTCCACGGCAGGTTTGCCAATTCCGAAATCTGTTCAAGCCCACTCTACTAGGTTGGTGGATTCCTCTTGGGCGGCTGCCCAGGGTGTCTCGGCTTTACAGCTCTGCCAGGCGGCTACTTGGTCGGGTTCAAACACATTTGCTAAGTCTTACAAGTTCAATACTTGGCCTCTGAGGACCTTCAGTTTGGTCAATCAGTTCTTCAGGAACCTCAGCACTCTCCCACCTGGTTTGGAAGCTTTGGTACTTCCCCATGGTACTAAATTGGATTCCCAGTATCCCCTAGGACGTAAGAGAAAATAGGATTTTAATTACCTACCGGTAAATCCTTATCTCGTCGTCCGTAGGGGATACTGGGCGCCCGCCCTGTGCTTCATTATTCCTGCTCTGTTACTTGGTTCAATTATGTTGTTTGGTTCAGTTGTTGCTGTTCCTGTTTGAAAGTTTGGTTAGCATGGCTTTCCTCTTATTCTGGTTTTGCTGGTTTGAATTCTCAACACTTTCCTTTTCTATATCTTTCTCTCAAAGTATGTCCGTCTACTTGGGCACAGTTTCCTAGACTGAGTCTGGTAGGAGGGGCATAGAGGGAGGAGCCAGCACACACAATCAAACTTCTATAGTTCCCATGGCTCCTAGTGGACCCGTCTATACTCCATGGTACTAAATAGATTCCCAGTATCCCCTACGGACTACGGGAAAAGGATTTGCTAGTAGGTAATTAAAAAATTTCTGTTCTGCTCAGACCAACGCCCTTCTTTGCTCTCTCCAGTCCATTTTCAGTGCGATGCACATAATGATACCAAACAGAAGAGTGACTACTTTTCTCTATTTCAATAGGCTGAATAACTGATTAGAAGATTGAAGGCATGTGTATAGTGTAATATCACTATTATCAAATTGTTTATTTTTTCTAATGGACATTCTAAAATATCTTTGGAGAATAAGCAATAATTTATCTCACAATTATTTATTTATTTTTTGCTTTATTCTGTGAAATAACATGTAGGTACTGTATATATGCGAAAATAGATTTTAATCTTCCCACATTTCAGAAGGAATGAACCATTGTTTCAATGAGCTATAAGGGCACTAACAAATTTGCCCACATCTGTGTGCGTATGTGTGTGTATATAATATATATCTATATCGCTCTCTATATATATAAATATACAGTATATATATATATATATATATACAGGTATATATATATTGACTCAACAGATGGTCTGGCACTCCACATGTAGTGTAATCTGCGCCCTGTTTCCCCACGAACAGATAAACACCATGCAGCACAGATGCGACACTCACGGCGACTTTAGATAAAGCAATAATGGCACAGCTACCAAAACGGTGATCAACGTTTCAATCTGTAGTAGATTGATCCTGCCGAAAATCGAATACAGATTGAAACGTTGATCACTGTCTTGGTAGCTGTGCCATTATTGCTTTATCTAAAGTCGCTATGAGTGCTGCACCTCTATCACTGGTAGCAGTACCAGCTTTCTTAGATTTTTCTCATAAAGAAAACATTGTGATTTTTTTTTAGGCAAACATGAAGAACATTTTAAACGTAACAGTTCACCATATTCACTGAATAGTGAAAATACAGAGGTTCTGATCATGGCTTCTGAAGATGACTTCCGCAGAAGTTCCCATGCAGACACTAGTGGTGAGATTGCAAATAATTTGTGAAATGTTAAATAAATCATTATATGCTGTATAAGGTAATATACTGAGCAGGGCCTTCCAACCTCTATGACTGTTTGTTATTACCCAGTTTTGTTTTATCATTGTGTTCAGTTGTAAAGCGCAATGGAAACTGTTAATAAATAAATAAATAAATAATATATTCAAAGTTTGCCAATAAGTGACCCTAGAGAATTGGTAAAACATAATAGGGTCATTAGGTGGTATAACCTTGTTGGGCTTGGAAGAGGGAGGGCATTGTGGAGAGATAGAGACAATTTAGTAAGTATATTTTCATACATTTTATAGGGGCTTACGTAATAACCTGCAAGATGCAGGTTGTGTGGGAATTCCAGCGAATATGCCTGTATTTTTAAAGCAGCAATCATTTACAAGGTAAAACCAGGTTGGTTTTGCCTTGTAAATGATTTCCACTTTAAAAATACATGCAAAAACTCTGGAATTCACGCACAGCCTGTATCTCGCAGGTTATTATTACATAAGCCCCTCAAGCTGTTATCTACCAGGCAGTGGCGTAACTAGAAATTTTTCTCCCCCAAGCCAAAAAATTCTTCGGCGCCCCCCCCCCCCCCCCCCCCCATAATTGGCAGTAGTAAAGGGACAAATATGCGCGCGCCCACCAAAAAGGGTGTGTGGCTTAGTTGAAATGGGCGTGGCTTCGCATAAAGGAGCGTGGTATTGCAGGAAAAGTCTACCTTATGCCCCAGTTTTGCAACCTGCACGCTCAGACGTTAGCCACCACATGAAAGAAAAATAATCCTGATTCATGCCCCTTACATTATTTGTCATTTTTCCTCCTTATAGTAATGCCCAGTATACATTATGCCACATACTGCAATGGCCCTTAGACATTATGCCACACACAATAATGCCCATGACACAATATGCACGCACTGTAATGCCCCCGACACATTATGCCACACACCGTAATGCCTGTGACACATTATGACAGGAATCGCAATGCCCGTTATACATTATGCTACACACTGCAATGCCCCTGATACATTATAGCACATACAATGTCTGTGACACATTATGACACACACCGCAATGACCCTGAGACATTATACCACATACCACAATGATCGTGATATAGTATACAACACACCGTAATGCCTGACACATTATGACACACACCGCAATGTCCATGATACATTATGCCACACACCGTAATGCCCATTACACATTAAGTTCTACAGTAAGGCTTCTAATTACTTTTAAATTACCTGCTCGTTGCCAGGGGTTTCATGCTATTGGTTCCATGCACGGTGCCAGGGATTTTCATGCTCAGGGTGTCATGCTCGTTGCCAGGGGTTTCATGCACTGGGTGTCATGCTCGTTGCTAGGGGGTAGTGCTTGTTGGTAGGGCCGTGCTCCCAGTGCCACATATGCCCTCAGTGCCAGATATTCCCCCACAGTGCCAGGTACATGCCCCCAGTGCCAAATATACCCCCCCCCCAGTGCCACATATGCCCCCAGTGCCAGATATTCCCCCACAGTGCCACATATGCCCCCTCAGTGCCTGCTCCCCCCAGTGCCAGATATTCCCCCACAGTGCCAGGTATTTGCCCCCAGTGCCAGATATTCCCCCACAGTGCCACATATGCCCCCTCAGTGCCTGCTCCCCTCAGTGCCAGATATTCCCCCACAGTGCCAGGTATATGCCCCCAGTGCCAGATATTCCCCCACAGTGCCAGGTATATGCCCCCAGTGCCAGATATTCCCCCCCAGTGTCACATAAGCCCCCTCAGTGCCTGCTCCCCACAGTGCCAGATATTGCCCCACAGTGCCAGGTATATGCCCCCAGTGCCAGATATTCCCCCACAGTGCCGCCAGGTACATGCCACCAGTGCCAGATATTCCCCCACAGTGCCTGCTCCCCTATCCCCCCCGCCGCTCCTTTGTGTTGGAGGGACACGGATGGCACAGCGCGCGCCTCTCCCGTGTCCTTCCTGGCTCTCCTGCGGGTCTAATAAAGGAAGTGCCGGATCGTGAGCCAATCAGAGCTCACGAACGGCACTTCCTTTATTAGACCGGCCGGAGAGCCAGGAGGGACACTGGAGAGGCGCGCGCGGTGCCCTCCGTGTCCCTCCAACACAACAGCGGAGGGAAGGAGACCGCAGATTGACATGCGGACGCTCGTCCGCATGTCAATCTGTTCTAAGTCAGTGGCGCCCCCGCAGTCCTCGCGGTGGCTTGGGGAGTTACGCCACTGCTACCAGGGATCTGATTGAGCATTCCCCTGCACTTTATTAAGTAAACTCCAACCACCATTGCCATTATCTATTTCTGGTGAGATTCTGGAAGACCTGGGGGGTAATTCCAAGTTGATCGCAGCAGGATTTTTGTTAGCAATCGGGCAAAACCATGTGCACTGCAGGGGAGGCAGATATAACATGTGCAGAGAGAGTTAGATTTGGGTGGGGTGTGTTCAATCTGCAATCTAATTTGCAGTGTAAAAATAAAGCAGCCAGTATTTACCCTACACAGAAATAAAATAACCCACCCAAATCTAACTCTTTCTGCACATGTTATATCTGCCTCCCCTGCAGTGCACATGGTTTTGCCCAATTGCTATCAAAAATCCTGCTGCGATCAACTTGGAATTACCCCCCTGGTTCCTATCTCCCCTGCCTTGCACAAGAAGGTCTTTCTCAACAACCCAAATGGAGAAGTGTCTCTTTTGTACTAGGTTACACAGAGTGCATGTGCATGAAACCTGATTTAATTAATTTCTGGCCCAGGGTCGGAAGAGCTATGATAGCCCCTATCATAGCACATATGCAGTACTATAGCATAAATAGGAAGTCACATGTCAGTACAATGGGTCAGTTCAATTCAGCATGGACTGAATAGTGCCAGGAATCAGCTCCCAGTGCTATTAAATTCAGTGCGCTGTTATGTCAGAGATAGCCAGTTCTCACAGAATAAACAGGATGTTTTGTTGCAAGATCGGCATTCTCCGACACAATGCTGTTTTGGCCTCGCTGAGAGCAGAAAACAGCATTGCAGCAGCACTTTTGTGCGAGAAGAAATCCTCTCATCGGGTGTCACATTGCACTGAATTGAATAGCACTGGGTGCTAATTCCAAGCGCTATTAATTTCATGCTAAATTGAATTGACTGTAGTGTGTTAAAAAAAAGACACTGTACCATGATTTTTATAAGAGATTGCAGTGTGCAGTTTCCACAGTGTGGGGGAAGAGGGGGTGGATTGCGGAGGGGGGCTTCTCAATGTGGGATTCCTGCAGTGTGCAAGGAAGGGTCAGACAACCATGCACTGCTATTTTTCATTTAAACAGAAATACATGTTGTAGTTCCATATTCTCTTATTTTTTCTATCGCCATAAATGTCACAAAACCATATTCTGTGGTATGCTACAAAAACTTATCTTCCAGTCACTGTAAATGTGTAAGGGGGTATCCTATTAGTCCTAATAAAACAGCGTGAGGCACGGCTTATCTGGGATTTTGTTTCACCTGTCTCAGACAGGTGAAACTAGATCCCCAGAAACAGTCCTGTTTTCATCCAAAAACGGGGGTGTTTCTACTGAAAACAGACAGGTTTCACTGAACCTGTGTGTTTTCGGGAGAGAATGTATTTTTTTTTTACAGGCGACCAAATAGCCTGAATAGCCTGTAAAAAAACATGTAGAAAAATCTAGAGATGAGCGCCTGAAATTTTTCGGGTTTTGTGTTTTGGTTTTGGGTTCGGTTCCACGGCCGTGTTTTGGGTTCGAACGCGTTTTGGCAAAACCTCACCGAATTTTTTTTGTCGGATTCGGGTGTGTTTTGGATTCGGGTGTTTTTTTCAAAAAACACTAAAAAACAGCTTAAATCATAGAATTTGGGGGTCATTTTGATCCCAAAGTATTATTAACCTCAAAAACCATAATTTACACTCATTTTCAGTCTATTCTGAATACCTCACACCTCACAATATTATTTTTAGTCCTAAAATTTGCACAGAGGTCGCTGTGTGAGTAAGATAAGCGACCCTAGTGGCCGACACAAACACCGGGCCCATCTAGGAGTGGCACTGCAGTGTCACGCAGGATGTCCCTTCCAAAAAACCCTCCCCAAACAGCACATGACGCAAAGAAAAAAAGAGGCGCAATGAGGTAGCTGTGTGAGTAAGATTAGCGACCCTAGTGGCCGACACAAACACCGGGCCCATCTAGGAGTGGCACTGCAGTGTCACGCAGGATGGCCCTTCCAAAAAACCCTCCCCAAACAGCACATGACGCAAAGAAAAAAAGAGGCGCAATGAGGTAGCTGTGTGAGTAAGATTAGCGACCCTAGTGGCCGACACAAACACCGGGCCCATCTAGGAGTGGCACTGCAGTGTCACGCAGGATGTCCCTTCCAAAAAACCCTCCCCAAACAGCACATGACGCAAAGAAAAAAAGAGGCGCAATGAGGTAGCTGTGTGAGTAAGATTAGCGACCCTAGTGGCCGACACAAACACCGGGCCCATCTAGGAGTGGCACTGCAGTGTCACGCAGGATGTCCCTTCCAAAAAACCCTCCCCAAACAGCACATGACGCAAAGAAAAAAAGAGGCGCAATGAGGTAGCTGACTGTGTGAGTAAGATTAGCGACCCTAGTGGCCGACACAAACACCGGGCCCATCTAGGAGTGGCACTGCAGTGTCACGCAGGATGTCCCTTCCAAAAAACCCTCCCCAATCAGCACATGATGCAAAGAAAAAGAAAAGAAAAAAGAGGTGCAAGATGGAATTGTCCTTGGGCCCTCCCACCCACCCTTATGTTGTATAAACAAAATAGGACATGCACACTTTAACCAACCCATCATTTCAGTGACAGGGTCTGCCACACGACTGTGACTGATATGACGGGTTGGTTTGGACCCCCCCCAAAAAAGAAGCAATTAATCTCTCCTTGCACAAACTGGCTCTACAGAGGCAAGATGTCCACCTCATCTTCACCCTCCGATATATCACCGTGTACATCCCCCTCCTCACAGATTATCAATTCGTCCCCACTGGAATCCACCATCTCAGCTCCCTGTGTACTTTGTGGAGGCAATTGCTGCTGGTCAATGTCTCCGCGGAGGAATTGATTATAATTCATTTTAATGAACATCATCTTCTCCACATTTTCTGGATGTAACCTCGTACGCCGATTGCTGACAAGGTGAGCGGCGGCACTAAACACTCTTTCGGAGTACACACTTGTGGGAGGGCAACTTAGGTAGAATAAAGCCAGTTTGTGCAAGGGCCTCCAAATTGCCTCTTTTTCCTGCCAGTATAAGTACGGACTGTGTGACGTGCCTACTTGGATGCGGTCACTCATATAATCCTCCACCATTCTATCAATGTTGAGAGAATCATATGCAGTGACAGTAGACGACATGTCCGTAATCGTTGTCAGGTCCTTCAGTCCGGACCAGATGTCAGCATCAGCAGTCGCTCCAGACTGCCCTGCATCACCGCCAGCGGGTGGGCTCGGAATTCTGAGCCTTTTCCTCGCACCCCCAGTTGCGGGAGAATGTGAAGGAGGAGATGTTGACAGGTCGCGTTCCGCTTGACTTGACAATTTTGTCACCAGCAGGTCTTTCAACCCCAGCAGACTTGTGTCTGCCGGAAAGAGAGATCCAAGGTAGGCTTTAAATCTAGGATCGAGCACGGTGGCCAAAATGTAGTGCTCTGATTTCAACAGATTGACCACCCGTGAATCCTTGTTAAGCGAATTAAGGGCTGCATCCACAAGTCCCACATGCCTAGCGGAATCGCTCCCTTTTAGCTCCTTCTTCAATGCCTCCAGCTTCTTCTGCAAAAGCCTGATGAGGGGAATGACCTGACTCAGGCTGGCAGTGTCTGAACTGACTTCACGTGTGGCAAGTTCAAAGGGCATCAGAACCTTGCACAACGTTGAAATCATTCTCCACTGCACTTGAGACAGGTGCATTCCACCTCCTATATCGTGCTCAATTGTATAGGCTTGAATGGCCTTTTGCTGCTCCTCCAACCTCTGAAGCATATAGAGGGTTGAATTCCACCTCGTTACCACTTCTTGCTTCAGATGATGGCAGGGCAGGTTCAGTAGATTTTGGTGGTGCTCCAGTCTTCTGTACGTGGTGCCTGTATGCCGAAAGTGTCCCGCAATTTTTCTGGCCACCGACAGCATCTCTTGCACGCCCCTGTCGTTTTTTAAAAAATTCTGCACCACCAAATTCAAGGTATGTGCAAAACATGGGACGTGCTGGAATTTGCCCATATTTAATGCACACACAATATTGCTGGCGTTGTCCGATGCCACAAATCCACAGGAGAGTCCAATTGGGGTAAGCCATTCCGCGATGATCTTCCTCAGTTGCCGTAAGAGGTTTTCAGCTGTGTGCGTATTCTGGAAAGCGGTGATACAAAGCGTAGCCTGCCTAGGAAAGAGTTGGCGTTTGCGAGATGCTGCTACTGGTGCCGCCGCTGCTGTTCTTGCGGCGGGAGTCCATACATCTACCCAGTGGGCTGTCACAGTCATATAGTCCTGACCCTGCCCTGCTCCACTTGTCCACATGTCCGTGGTTAAGTGGACATTGGGTACAACTGCATTTTTTAGGACACTGGTGAGTCTTTTTCTGACGTCCGTGTACATTCTCGGTATCGCCTGCCTAGAGAAGTGGAACCTAGATGGTATTTGGTAACGGGGGCACACTGCCTCAATAAATTGTCTAGTTCCCTGTGAACTAACGGCGGATACCGGACGCACGTCTAACACCAACATAGTTGTCAAGGCCTCAGTTATCCGCTTTGCAGTAGGATGACTGCTGTGATATTTCATCTTCCTCGCAAAGGACTGTTGAACAGTCAATTGCTTACTGGAAGTAGTACAAGTGGGCTTACGACTTCCCCTCTGGGATGACCATCGACTCCCAGCGGCAGCAACAGCAGCGCCAGCAGCAGTAGGCGTTACACGCAAGGATGCATCGGAGGAATCCCAGGCAGGAGAGGACTCGTCAGAATTGCCAGTGACATGGCCTGCAGGACTATTGGCATTCCTGGGGAAGGAGGAAATTGACACTGAGGGAGTTGGTGGGGTGGTTTGCGTGAGCTTGGTTACAAGAGGAAGGGATTTACTGGTCAGTGGACTGCTTCCGCTGTCACCCAAAGTTTTTGAACTTGTCACTGACTTATTATGAATGCGCTGCAGGTGACGTATAAGGGAGGATGTTCCGAGGTGGTTAACGTCCTTACCCCTACTTATTACAGCTTGACAAAGGGAACACACGGCTTGACACCTGTTGTCCGCATTTCTGGTGAAATACCTCCACACCGAAGAGCTGATTTTTTTGGTATTTTCACCTGGCATGTCAACGGCCATATTCCTCCCACGGACAACAGGTGTCTCCCCGGGTGCCTGACTTAAACAAACCACCTCACCATCAGAATCCTCCTGGTCAATTTCCTCCCCAGCGCCAGCAACACCCATATCCTCCTCATCCTGGTGTACTTCAACACTGACATCTTCAATCTGACTATCAGGAACTGGACTGCGGGTGCTCCTTCCAGCACTTGCAGGGGGCGTGCAAATGGTGGAAGGCGCATGCTCTTCACGTCCAGTGTTGGGAAGGTCAGGCATCGCAACCGACACAATTGGACTCTCCTTGTGGATTTGGGATTTCGAAGAATGCACAGTTCTTTGCTGTGCTGCTTTTGCCAGCTTGAGTCTTTTCATTTTTCTAGCGAGAGGCTGAGTGCTTCCATCCTCATGTGAAGCTGAACCACTAGCCATGAACATAGGCCAGGGCCTCAGCCGTTCCTTGCCACTCCGTGTGGTAAATGGCATATTGGCAAGTTTACGCTTCTCCTCCGACAATTTTATTTTAGGTTTTGGAGTCCTTTTTTTTCTGATATTTGGTGTTTTGGATATGACATGCTCTGTACTATGACATTGGGCATCGGCCTTGGCAGACGACGTTGCTGGCATTTCATCGTCTCGGCCATGACTAGTGGCAGCAGCTTCAGCACGAGGTGGAAGTGGATCTTGATCTTTCCCTAATTTTGGAACCTCAACATTTTTGTTCTCCATATTTTAATAGGCACAACTAAAAGGCACCTCAGGTAAACAATGGAGATGGATACTAGTATACAATTATGGACTGCCTGCCGACTGCAGACACAGAGGTAGCCACAGCCGTGAACTACCGTACTGTACTGTGTCTGCAGCTAATATAGACTGGTTGATAAAGAGAAGATGTCTATGTAACTATGTATGTATAAAGAAGACTGAAAAAAATCCACGGTTAGGTGGTATACAATTATGGACGGACTGCCTGCCGAGTGCAGACACAGAGGTAGCCACAGCCGTGAACTACCGTACTGTACTGTGTCTGCAGCTAATATAGACTGGTTGATAAAGAGAAGATGTCTATGTAACTATGTATGTATAAAGAAGAATGAAAAAAAATCCACGGTTAGGTGGTATACAATTATGGACGGACTGCCTGCCGAGTGCAGACACAGAGGTAGCCACAGCCGTGAACTACCGTACTGTACTGTGTCTGCAGCTAATATAGACTGGTTGATAAAGAGAAGATGTCTATGTAACTATGTATGTATAAAGAAGAATGAAAAAAAACCACGGTTAGGTGGTATACAATTATGGACGGACTGCCTGCCGAGTGCAGACACAGAGGTAGCCACAGCCGTGAACTACCGTACTGTACTGTGTCTGCAGCTAATATAGACTGGTTGATAAAGAGAAGATGTCTATGTAACTATGTATGTATAAAGAAGAATGAAAAAAATCCACGGTTAGGTGGTATTACAATTATGGACGGACTGCCTGCCGAGTGCAGAGACACAGAGGTAGCCACAGCCGTGAACTACCGTACTGTGTCTGCTGCGACTGGATGATAAATGATATAAAAAATATATATATATCACTACTGCAGCCGGACAGGTATATATTATATATTATATAATGACGGACCTGCTGGACACTGTCTGTCAGCAGAATGAGTTTTATTTTTATAGAATAAAAAAAAAAAAAACACACAAGTGAAGTCACACGACGAGTGTTTAACTTTTTCAGGCAATCACAATATAAGTATACTACTAACTATACTGGTGGTCAGTGTGGTCAGGTCACTGGTCAGTCACACTGGCAGTGGCACTCCTGCAGCAAAAGTGTGCACTGTTTAATTTTAATATAATATGTACTCCTGGCTCCTGCTATAACCTATAACTGGCACTGCAGTAGTGCTCCCCAGTCTCCCCCACAATTATAAGCTGTGTGAGCTGAGCAGTCAGACAGATATATATAATATTATATATAGATAATAGATGATGCAGCACACTGGCCTGAGCCTGAGCAGTGCACACAGATATGGTATGTGACTGACTGAGTCACTGTGTGTATCGCTTTTTTCAGGCAGAGAACGGATATATTAAATAAACTGCACTGTGTGTCTGGTGGTCACTCACTATATAATATATTATGTACTCCTGGCTCCTGCTATAACCTATAACTGGCACTGCAGTAGTGCTCCCCAGTCTCCCCCACAATTATAAGCTGTGTGAGCTGAGCAGTCAGACAGATATATATAATATTATATATAGATAATAGATGATGCAGCACACTGGCCTGAGCCTGAGCAGTGCACACAGATATGGTATGTGACTGACTGAGTCACTGTGTGTATCGCTTTTTTCAGGCAGAGAACGGATATATTAAATAAACTGCACTGTGTGTCTGGTGGTCACTCACTATATAATATATTATGTACTCCTGGCTCCTGCTATAACCTATAACTGGCACTGCAGTAGTGCTCCCCAGTCTCCCCCACAATTATAAGCTGTGTGAGCTGAGCAGTCAGACAGATATATATAATATTATATATAGATAATAGATGATGCAGCACACTGGCCTGAGCCTGAGCAGTGCACACAGATATGGTATGTGACTGAGTCACTGTGTGCTGTGTATCGCTTTTTTCAGGCAGAGAACGGATTATAAAGTAAACTGCACTGTCCTCACTAGTAAACTCTCTCCACTCAGTCTCTACACTTCTACAGTAACAGTACTCCTCCTAGTCAGCTCCAGTAAATCTCTCTCAGTCTCTTATAATCTAAATGGAGAGGACGCCAGCCACGTCCTCTCCCTATCAATCTCAATGCACGTGTGAAAATGGCGGCGACGCGCGGTTCCTTATATAGAATCCGAGTCTCGCGATAGAATCCGAGCCTCGCGAGAATCCGACAGCGTCATGATGACGTTCGGGCGCGCTCGGGTTAACCGAGCAAGGCGGGAAGATCCGAGTCGCTCGGACCCGTGAAAAAAAACATGAAGTTCTGGCGGGTTCGGATTCAGAGAAACCGAACCCGCTCATCTCTAGAAAAATCACGAAAAACTGATGTTTTTTGTGACCAATGTTTCTTCTCTGTTAGTTGGATACCCCCCTATATGACCTTCTTTCTTTTTTTTTCTACCATAAAAAAACACATATTATGTACTTAAGACGTCACTATAATTAACCCTTCCTGCTACAGGAGGGGGTAGGGTCGGTGACTATCGTCAGTCCCCATTTCAAAAGGCAACCTACAGTATAATGATTTTTTTGAAAAGTGAAGGGAATTATTTATTTGGTTGGTGGCCAGCAAGTGGTTAAAGTATATCTCTATTGTACCAATTAGCTAATAAAAATCAAGAAAACCTTCTGATATTTTAGCTGCAAGTATTGGTGACTAACATCTTGGCAAATGACAGGATAACACTATCCAGACAGACTGAAGAGTCAGAAGTGGTATAAAGCACCGGTGCAACCAAAAACGTCTCATTTACAAATAGCCCTGGGATTACGGAAGATTTCTAGACTATAAAAAAAATGTCCTCTGTTAATTTGCATGTTACCCAAATACAAATGTCCCTTGTGTTCTGTCTTATAAAGTGACCACTGAATAATGTTGCAGGTGGTGCATGGGAAGAAATACATGGATTGAGTGATGATGATGACTTGAGTTCTTTCAGAGAGAACATCCTTCCGAATACTTTACATAGCTCAAAAACTTCTTTACACTCTGCTGCTTCCAGTAAGACAGCTGCTGGCAAAAGGTAAGTAATGTGGGAACTTGGAAGTAACATAACCCAGGGACAGCGCTACCACTAGGCAGCTGCCTATGGGTGGCGGCACTTGAGGGGCAGCGACACTGAGTGAAATGAAAAAATGAAGGGTATGACAGCCAGGACTGTGTTTTGTTTGCCGGGAGGGTATGACAGCCCAGAACTGTATTGCGCTCCATGCTCACTGGATGTCGGATCTACTGGGCAGGTGCTGGAGTGGAGCTGCATGTCTGGGTTCTGTCCCTGCCTCCTCCTCTTGCCTCGGTGCTCGCTCCACCCCTTCCTTCCCCCAACCCGATGGGTCATACACATATACATATATATATATATATATATATATACATATTACAAAACAAAAAATCAACCCTAATATCTTGCGCTATACCTCTAGTCTCAAACCATCAAGAAATACCCTCTGTCAGATAAGGTATTAAAAGTAGATTACAAATAGAAATGGATTCTCGTGGGAGCCAATATGCCTTTTGTATGACAATAATTAAAAGTTTTTATTGTACAGAAACAAACGATATTTATCCTAAGCGTTCGTTATTGACACAACCTTCTAAAAATTCATATAAAACAATATTACAATCTTATACATAAATTACAGTTGGATGTGAGGATTTTACAGCCAGGTGATCAAAGTCAGAACTCGAAATGGATGTATCTCCAACCAGATGCTTGTGATAAGGACTTTGTTAACCAGACGTTGCAAAACCCAACGCGTTTCGTCCGTTAGGACTTCATCAGGGGTTTGGAATCAGTTCTTATAGTAGGAGTGATTACCATTGATTAGAAAGGTTTAGAATATCCAATGATTACATCCAATCACATATTCAATTCGATAAATATAATATCTAGATAGACTTCAAAAAAAATATATATAAATTTGGTTGAAATTAGATGATGTTACGTTCCCTATTTTCAATCAAGAATGGTGGAACCTTATAGTCTACCTCTGTTAATACATGTCACCAAACAGAGAACTTAGGAAAATTTCAAATCCTGAACGAAACTATTCCTTTTTACAGGAACAAGTGCAACCTCACTGAATCCCAACTACAGCAATAGTAGTTGGGATTCAGTGAGGTTGCACTTGTTCCTGTAAAAAGGAATAGTTTCGTTCAGGATTTGAAATTTTCCTAAGTTCTCTGTTTGGTGACATGTATTAACAGAGGTAGACTATAAGGTTCCACCATTCTTGATTGAAAATAGGGAACGTAACATCATCTAATTTCAACCAAATTTATATATATTTTTTTTGAAGTCTATCTAGATATTATATTTATCGAATTGAATATGTGATTGGATGTAATCATTGGATATTCTAAACCTTTCTAATCAATGGTAATCACTCCTACTATAAGAACTGATTCCAAACCCCTGATGAAGTCCTAACGGACGAAACGCGTTGGGTTTTGCAACGTCTGGTTAACAAAGTCCTTATCACAAGCATCTGGTTGGAGATACATCCATTTCGAGTTCTGACTTTGATCACCTGGCTGTAAAATCCTCACATCCAACTGTAATTTATGTATAAGATTGTAATATTGTTTTATATGAATTTTTAGAAGGTTGTGTCAATAACGAACGCTTAGGATAAATATCGTTTGTTTCTGTACAATAAAAACTTTTAATTATTGTCATACAAAAGGCATATTGGCTCCCACGAGAATCCATTTCTATTTGTGATATATATACATATATTTATATACATATATACATACACACACACACACATATATATATATATATATATATATAGGGGTGTGGTATGGCTGACCGGCGATTAGCATACTGACACCTGGATCACAGCAGCATACCGACACCAGGATCCTGGCGGTGGTGAGTGCAGCAAGCCCCTTGCAGGCTCGGTGGCGACCTGTGGTCACCATGGGTTCTGTTCCCACTCTATGGGTGCCGCGGACAACCATGAGTGGAAATAGTCCCTGTTGGTTGGCATGCGTACCGTCGGAATAGTGAGGGGGCGGGATGTTGGTGGAGCTCATGTGACCGTCGGTCTCCAGGCCGCCAGTCACATGAATACCACACATATATATATATATATATATATGTATATAGTTCCAAACAGAGGGACGGCACTCATAGGATTTTGCAACAAGTATATTATATTCCAATAAAAGAAAGTTCCAAAGATTACATCAACGTTTCGGTGTGGAACACCGTCATCAGGATGTACAGAAATCACATACAGGAGAAATGGTGAACATACATAAAACAGCAACTTACCACCCTTATAAAGACCAGTAAATGACAAAACCACTGACACCTGCGCCGCCGCACACGCCCGCCAGAGCAGCCGGACGCATGTGAAAGACGTCATCCACATGCACGTCTCCACCGCGTCCCGCCGCCGTCATGACAACGATAGCGGTTACCATGGATGCCCGAGACGCAGCCGCGTCATTGAGCTCGACGGCCCGCACCACGTAGTCATCAAAGCAGGGGGCATGGCTGAGTCACGTCACGACGCGTTCCTGGCAACGGTCTTGGTTACCATAACATCCCAAGATGTAGCCGCATCCTTGAGTTATACAGCCCACGTCACCCGTCGTCAGAGCGATCGGTGTGGCCCCCGTGCATCACCCATAAAAACATTAACAAGAAAAAGATTAAAAACAACACTGGAACACCAGTGTGTAAAAACGGAGAATCATGTATCCCATCATAAAAACCGGACTGCAAAGACAACATTTATGTCCTAATATATGTAAATTGAATCAGAAAGTATATACTATTTATAATTACCCAAATGAATAACTCTAAAGACTGATCTAGTTTTGCAAAAATCAGGAGAATAGAAATATGAGAACACAACAAATGCACATATTCTTATGTAAGACTATTCCAACAAATCTTTTCATTTAAGCCCCGTGGGGCAACAGTGTCCAGCCGGACAATCCATCTTGCCTCCATGATAAGCAACTGTTTGTTTCTATCACCACCACGTTTCAGCTCAGGGAGATGATCTATGATCATGTACTTAAGGCTAGCCAGGCTGTGCTTTCTATCAGCAAAATGCTGAGCTACCGGTTGTTCACTTTTACCAGAGATTAATGCTGCACGAATGGCAGAACGGTGTTGATTGGCCCGTTCTTTAAATTGGCGGATAGTTTTTCCCACATAATAGTACCCACAAGGGCATCGGATTATGTTGATGACAAAAGTGGTTGTGCATGTGACCACATGTCTGATTGGAATGTATTTACCACTATGTGGGTGTCTATAAGAACTACCAACATCTAGATGATTGCAAGTCGCACAGTTAATGCATCTATAGCACCCGGCCTTGCGTCTGGACAACATTCTGGTAGATTCGTTTTTAAACTTCGAAATGTCGGTACGCACAACCATGTCACGAATATTTCTCCCACGGCGGTAACATGCCATAGGGGACTTATTTCTCAACACACTTAGCTCAGTGTCCGTACTAATAATAGGCCATAATGCTTTCGTGGCTTGAGCTGTAATATTGCTACTTGTTGTAAACAGGGAAGGCCACATAATTCTATTAGACTGATGTTTTTTGCGGTTGCTGGGAAGAAATAGAGTTTCCCGGGGGATATTGAGCACTTTCTGTTTCTGTTCTAACAATAATTTCTCAGGATATCCACGACAGATAAACTTTGAAACCATGTCCTCAAGTTGCCGTTCTAACACGGCTCTATCACTATTAATCCTGGCAACACGCAACATTTGCGAATAAGGCAACCCTGCTCTCAATGCTGATGGATGGTGGCTGGAAAATCTAAGCAGGGTGTTGCGGTCAGTTGGTTTAGTATAGACTGACTTCACCAAATGGCCACCCTGATTAGTCAGTTTGACATCCAGAAATTCAATTTCCTGGTAACTTGTTCTATAGGTAAATTTGATGGGCCCCTGAGCATTGTTAATGCTATCAATAAAGGTACAGAAAACTTCCTGTGGGCCTGACTAAAATACAATCAAATCATCAATATAGCGTAAAAACAATTTAGTATGATACATGAATTCTGGCTGACTGAGAAACAAGCTGTTCTCTTGAATAAACATAAATATGTTAGCATAGGTTGGTGAGACATTCGATCCCATTGCACACCCGGCAGTTTGAACATAATACTGAGAGTCAAACAAGAAATAATTGCGATGTAATACTAGTGAAAGCAATTGTAACACAAACTCTAAGTCAGGTCCCCTATAACTACGGTTCCCCCGCAGAAATTGTGCTGCTGCTGCAAGACCTTCATCATGCGGAATTGAGGTATACAGACTGTGCACATCCAGTGTGCACATCAGTAGATCAAACGGGCCCTTGGTGAATTCGCCCATCGCAGTTAGAAATGCAGATGTATCCTTGAGGTAGGTCTTCTCATGCACAATGCATGGCTGTAGTAGGGTGTCCAGATTTTGAGATATAGGCTGATACAGAGAGTCTCTCGCTGATACAATGGGGCGTCCGGGTGGAGACGTAGGGTTTTTATGAATTTTGGGAATCGAGTAAAGAATCGGGGTGATGGGGAAATCTTGAGATAATGCTTTAAAAACTTTTTCCGATATGATTTTATTCTGTTTTGCGGAAAGGAGGACTTGATCCAATTCCTTCTTGAACACCACAGTTGGGTCCCTTGGCAACTTCCTATACACTTGTTGGTCATTAAGTTGTTGTAGCATTTCATTGCGATAGTCATGGGTGTTCATGATGACTATCGCCCCGCCCTTATCCACGGGGCGGATGACAATGTCCTCACACCGTCCCAAGTTTGTGAGTGCCGTCCTCTCCCCAGCCGTGAGATTGTGGCGCACGGTTCTGTTTTCAGTATTGTATTTCTGGATGGAATCATCAAGAAGTCTAGTAAAGCATTTAATAGATGGGTTTGTCACAGGTGGATCAAAGGAAGATCTGTTCTTCTGCCTGCAAAATTTGTCAGCAGGATCTTGTTCGGGGTTCATGTCCACAGGTGCAGAGTTGGCGAAATGTTCACAGAGTCTCATCCTTCTGCTGAATTTATGCAAATCCCAACTCCACTCAAAGGGGGAGTGTTTGTTTGTGGGAACAAACGCCAGCCCCTTATTAAGGACCGACTGTTCATCTGCGGACAGCACCCTGTTGGACAAATTGAAGATCACTTGTTCCTCTTCCACGGGGGTCTTCCTACCCCTCTTCTTTTGACCACCTCTTCTTATGCGGGCACGTTTGTTTTTTGGTTTGTCATGCGTGAACGTGCCCCTAAAGGGTTAGCTTGAGCATTCCCCACCTCCTCTCCCTCTGAGATTGCAAAGTCGCTGTCACTTTGTGAAGTCGTGACATCACATAGTTGTCTCACTGAACGTTGTGTTCGCTGATTTCTATTGAACTGTCTCGGGTATCTGGGGGAATCCCCATTAACCCATCGGTAGACACGGTTGTCCTCGTAGTCCTGTACTACCTTCAGACGTTTGACCTTTTTAAATTTGATAAGATCCTGTCGATATTTGTCACACTGATTGCGTAATTGCGTGAGCCAGTCATGTGACAATTTCTGCGGGGGAACCGTAGTTATATGGGACCTGACTTAGAGTTTGTGTTACAATTGCTTTCACTAGTATTACATCGCAATTATTTCTTGTTTGACTCTCAGTATTATGTTCAAACTGCCGGGTGTGCAATGGGATCGAATGTCTCACCAACCTATGCTAACATATTTATGTTTATTCAAGAGAACAGCTTGTTTCTCAGTCAGCCAGAATTCATGTATCATACTAAATTGTTTTTACGCTATATTGATGATTTGATTGTATTTTAGTCAGGCCCACAGGAAGTTTTCTGTACCTTTATTGATAGCATTAACAATGCTCAGGGGCCCATCAAATTTACCTATAGAACAAGTTACCAGGAAATTGAATTTCTGGATGTCAAACTGACTAATCAGGGTGGCCATTTGGTGACGTCAGTCTATACTAAACCAACTGACCGCAACACCCTGCTTAGATTTTCCAGCCACCATCCATCAGCATTGAGAGCAGGGTTGCCTTATTCGCAAATGTTGTGTGTTGCCAGGATTAATAGTGATAGAGCCATGTTAGAACGGCAACTTGAGGACATGGTTTCAAAGTTTATCTGTCGTGGATATCCTGAGAAATTATTGTTAGAACAGAAACAGAAAGTGCTCAATATCCCCCGGGAAACTCTATTTCTTCCCAGCAACCGCAAAAAACATCAGTCTAATAGAATTATGTGGCCTTCCCTGTTTACAACAAGTAGCAATATTACAGCTCAAGCCACGAAAGCATTATGGCCTATTATTAGTACGGACACTGAGCTAAGTGTGTTGAGAAATAAGTCCCCTATGGCATGTTACCGCCGTGGGAGAAATATTCGTGACATGGTTGTGCGTACCGACATTTCGAAGTTTAAAAACGAATCTACCAGAATGTTGTCCAGACGCAAGGCCGGGTGCTATAGATGCATTAACTGTGCGACTTGCAATCATCTAGATGTTGGTAGTTCTTTTAGACACCCACATAGTGGTAAATACATTCCAATCAGACATGTGGTCACATGCACAACCACTTTTGTCATCTACATAATCCGATGCCCTTGTGGGTACTATTATGTGGGAAAAACTATCCGCCAATTTAAAGAACGGGCCAATCAACACCGTTCTGCCATTCGTGCAGCATTAATCTCTGGTAAAAGTGAACAACCGGTAGCTCAGCATTTTGCTGATAGAAAGCACAGCCTGGCTAGCCTTAAGTACATGATCATAGATCATCTCCCTGAGCTGAAACGTGGTGGTGATAGAAACAAACAGTTGCTTATCATGGAGGCAAGATGGATTGTCCGGCTGGACACTGTTGCCCCACGGGGCTTAAATGAAAAGATTTGTTGGAATAGTTTTACGTAAGAATATGTGCATTTGTTGTGTTCTCATATTTCTATTCTCCTGATTTTTGCAAAACTAGATCAGTCTTTAGAGTTATTCATTTGGGTAATTATAAATAGTACATACTTTCTGATTCAATTTACATATATTAGGACATAAATGTTGTCTTTGCAGTCCTGTTTTTATGATGGGATACATGATTCTCCGTTTTTACACACTGGTGTTCCAGTGTTGTTTTTAATCTTTTTCTTGTTAATGTTTTTATGGGTGATGCACGGGGGCCACACCGATCGCTCTGACGACGGGTGACGTGGGCTGTATAACTCAAGGATGCGGCTACATCTTGGGATGTTATGGTAACCACGACCGTTGCCAGGAACGCGTCGTGACGTGACTCAGCCATGCCCCCTGCTTTGATGACTACGTGGTGCGGGTCGTCGAGCTCAATGACGCGGCTGCGTCTCGGGCATCCATGGTAACCGCTATCGTTGTCATGACGGCGGCGGGACGCGGTGGAGACGTGCATGTGGATGACGTCTTTCACATGCGTCCGGCTGCTCTGGCGGGCGTGTGCGGCGGCGCAGGTGTCAGTGGTTTTGTCATTTACTGGTCTTTATAAGGGTGGTAAGTTGCTGTTTTATGTATGTTCACCATTTCTCCTGTATGTGATTTCTGTACATCCTGATGACGGTGTTCCACACCGAAACGTTGATGTAATCTTTGGAACTTTCTTTTATTGGAATATAATATACTTGTTGCAAAATCCTATGAGTGCCGTCTCTCTGTTTGGAACTATCGAATCATGGCTATCCCATGATAGGACTGGATCACCAAGGTATTTGTGTCTTTTTTCGAGTGCCGATACACATGGTTTTTATATATGTATATATATATATATATATATATATATATATAAAACCAGTAGAAGATGCGGTACAAACGATGAGACACAAACGATGTAAATATCAACGTTTCAACCTATTTTAAGATTGTCTTCAGGATACAAGCATAAAAAACGTGTGTGACTTACCCAATCTTTATACCCCTCACACTGTGCAAACGGGACCATGCCGCTCTCCACGCCGGAGCCCCGGAGTTGTCCCGTTAAGATGACGTCATCGCGCATTAACGCGACGCGCGTCCACCCGACTTGTGTACAAGCACCATCACCATAGCAACAGAGCGGACTCGCGATTCTATAGTGCTAACAATATATGAGCAGAGCATGATTGTCTATAAAGAAATTAGTACATATAATGAACATCATATTTCTCATATTTATATATAACAAGCCTAGTTATCATAAAGCAGAGATTGATTAGTTCAAACATTAAATAGATCATAACATCCAGTATACTGACCATTTTACACCTTAATGCTAGCCCAAATGGGATAATTTAGTAGCATGATAAAGTAGGTAATTCATTAAGGCCTCTCGGATTAATCACATCTAATCGATGGATCCATTCATTTTCTCGTCTAATTAAAATCGCATCACGATCACCCCCTCTTTTAAGAGGTGGAATGTGATGAATCATACGATAACGTAGACTTGGGAGACTGTGTCGGGCTTCTAAAAAATGGCGAGCAACCGGTTGCTCACTGTAACCACTTTCAATCGCAGCCTTAATGGACGACCTATGAGCCGCCATTCTTTCTTTAAATTTACGTCTTGTCTTCGCATTTGGGCTAGCATTAAGGTGTAAAATGGTCAGTATACTGGATGTTGTGATCTATTTAATGTTTGAACTAATCAATCTCTGCTTTGTGATAACTAGGCTTGTTATATATAAATATAAGAAATATGATGTTCATTATATGTACTAATTTCCTTATAGACAATCATGCTCTGCTCATATATTGTTTTCACTATAGAATCGCGAGTCCGCTCTGTTGCTATGGTGATGGTGCTTGTACACAAGTCGGGTGGACGTGCGTCGCGTTAATGCGCAATGATTTCATCTTAACGGGACAACGCCGGGGCTCCGGCGTGGAGAGCGGCATGGTCCCGTTTGCACAGTGGGGGTAATTCCAAGTTGATCGCAGCAGGGAATTTTTTAGCAGTTGGGCAAAACCATGTGCACTGCAGGGGGGGCAGATATAACATGTGCAGAGAGAGATAGATTTGGGTGTGGTGAGTTCAATCTGCAATCTAAATTGCAGTGTATAAATAAAGCAGCCAGTATTTACCCTGCACAGAAACCAAATAACCCACCCAAATCTAACTCTCTCTGCACATGCTATATCTGCCCCCCCTGCAGTGCCCATGGTTTTGCCCAACTGCTAAAAAAAATATCCTGCTGCGATCAACTTGGAATTACCCCCAGTGTGAGGGGTATAAAGATCGGGTAAGTCACACACGTTTTTTATGCTTGTATCCTGAAGACAATCTTAAAATAGATTGAAACGTTGATATTTACATCGTTTGTGTCTCATCATTTATCCTGAGTGCCACATCTTCTACTGGTTATATTGTTTCTTATGAGGGCACCGGGAGCAGCTGAGTTTCGTTTTATGGAGTGCCGGTCCTACAACTGTATATATATATATATATATACATCCTGCTGGTGGAACACAGACTTCTGGTTAGTGGAACGCATGGTACTTCCGGTAGCATCCGGAAGTCCGCGCATAGTAGCTGGTCTTGGGGCTATTTAGAAGACACAATGGGCAGCAGTGGCTGTGCAGCTACACAGTCACACAGGTCTTGGATTTTTTAGAAAACACCGGGACTCCTCTTAAGCTTTTGCATGTACCTGGGTGCCCTCCCTGGAATTGTCAATTCCAAACATTCTCCTGTACTTATGGGCAGCACTCCACAGATTTCAAAGAAATATTCACATACGCAGAGATAGCTTTTCAACAGTTCAAATGCTTTAATATTGCATCTTGGGACAAAAAATGCAATATTAAGGATGCAATATTGAAGCATCTGAAACATTGTAAGCTATTTCTGCGTATTTGCATAGATTTTTTAAATCCATGGAGTGCCGCCAATTAGTACAGGAGTAATCAGTATCTATCAATCTATCCCTAATCATAACCCCTAATACATTAACCCAGACTGATTAACCAACCATAATACCCTAACCCCATTCCGCAAACTAACCCTAATACCCTAACTCAAACCACTAAAATAACCCTAATATCCTAACCCAATCCAGTAACTAACCCTAACCCCTAACCTATCCCGAATACTCTAGTCTCTAGATCAGACTGGATAGGCCATATTGCCCATCTGCCAACAACTTCTATGTGATGAAAATGTTCTTTGGCGCGGCACTAACTCACATTTATCAGGCAGTTGCTGTGGAACTTATCAGACGCCGCCTCCACACATATTCACCTGAAGGGCTGGCTATTGAAGGAGGTGTGGGGGTGGGTGCGCTGAAGATTTTCCCAGGGTGCTGAGAACCTTGCACTGGCCCTGAACATAACCTAGTTACATGTGACACTTTAAAGCAGCTTTAACCACTTGCCTGGCATGGTCGCATCAGATGCGACTATACCAGCAAGTGTTTTATCTGCCTATAGGCAGTCAGATTTATATGCAGTCTGACTTGCAATAAATATTTGTTTAATAAGCAACTCCATGTCGACTCTTTGGTGACCTCTTGAAAGTAGCAAGGTTCTCGCAAGTCAGGTATTTCCAAGTGGCTCTCTCATCCCAGAGCGCTGCCCGTTTTCCCTGCAATGTATTAATACAACAGGGAGGTGCACAGCTTGATCCAGGGACAGCAGAAGCTGCGGAAACTTTATCCTTTCTGTCTCAGCGTGTGCAGGCTCCCCGCTCTCATTACACCCATTCACTGCCAACAGGCACATGGGATAACAGCAGATTGGTATCCCCACGTGAATGCTGAGTACCCACTCACATGAAATGTATGCCTTAAAGGGAACCTGAGTATTGAGTTAACCCAGGCATGTCAAACTCAAAATCCCAACTGGGACGAATAATGAAGGTCTAAGTCTTGTGTGGCCCGCAAGAAAAAGAAAAAGTCGTATATGCATTTTTGAAAGGTTTATTAGAAAAAACAACAATAAAGTATTATCAAAGAGATGTCAAATATCAGGAACACAACAATGGCCCTCATTCCGAGTTGTTCGCTCGCTAGCTGCTTTTAGCCGCATTGCACACGCTAAGCCGCCGCCCTCTGGGAGTGTATCTTAGCTTAGCAGAATTGCGAACGAAAGATTAGCAGAATTGCGAATAGAAATTTCTTAGCAGTTTCTGAGTAGCTCGAGACTTACTCAGCCATTGCGATCAGTTCAGTCAGTTTCGTTCCTGGTTTGACATCACAAACACACCCAGCGTTCGCCCAGACACTCCCCCGTTTCTTCAGACACTCCCGCGTTTTTCCCAGAAACGCCAGTGTTTTTTCGCACACTCCCAGAAAACGGACAGTTTCCGCCCAGAAACACCCACTTCCTGTCAATCATGTCAGCGTCCGGGGTCTTACCGGAACGCTGGGGCCGCGGGGCGGGCTTCACGGCGGCCGGGCAGCGGCGGTGGAGGGCTGCGGTGCTGGGTTCAAGGGTACAGGCAGCGGTAATGGCGTTGAGGGGGTCCGCTCGTGGCGGCGGGACGCCGCTGCAGCAGCTCGCTCTCGCTAAGCCGTTGCCTAGGAGACCAGGGACAGTGAGCAGCATGTTGTCAGAAAAGGTCTGCATTACTGGGCGCCGCCATGTTGGAGACCAAGTTTCTGACATAATTCCTGTTCCTAGTTTTCCAGCCAATCCAGGGAGACTTCTTCCTATAAAAGGGGGCTGGTTTAGGACAGGGATGCCAGTGCTTCAAGTTACAACCCTGTTGTAGGTGCTTTAGCCTGTGCTCCCAGGATTCCTGCTGTATTCTGGTACTTCTAACCCTGCTTTGCCAGTTCTCAGTTGCTGCTGCAGTTTTCCCGTTCCTAGCCTGCTGCTGCCCGTGGAGATGCTCTTGGAAAACCCGGTTCAGTAAGACCCTTTGGGCACGGACGACCCCGGGTCTCTTGCCTCGTCCTCCAAGCCACAGTCCGCAGATTCTTGCTTCCAGCCAAGTCCTCGAACCACCATTCACAGTCCTCAGCTCGTTATCTCCAGCTTCATCTTTCAAGCCACAGTCTACAGTTCTCAGTCTCCAGTCACGACCCAAACTACCGTCCACAGTTCTCAGCTCATCTACCGCAGTTTCATCTCATAAGTCGCAGTCCACGGTTCTTGTCTTCAGCCTCGTTTTACTCTCACCCACAGTTCCACAGTTCTTTGTCTACGACCACGTTCTCAAGTCACCGTTCATCAACCTCAGTTTTCTACCTCTGCTCTGTACATAATAAATACTTTCCATTGACTCTCAAACTCCGCCTACATCCTTCATTGCTCCGTATCCCATGCAAAGGAACTATATCCAACCCCCTCATTTTGTTCTTCCCCAGCCTGCTACCTCCTTGAGCAAGTCTCAACTGCCGGATCCCCAAACTTTGCTAGACGTGACAGTAAGCACTGGCCCAATGGATTAGACGGGTGATCAGGCCTCAGGAGGAGATTCAACCGCAGATATCTGGTCTCGCTTAAGTAAGCAGGAGGCCACACAATCTCAAATTGTGCAGTTCATGCAGAGTATGTCCGAACGTCTCGATTCTCTCTGTGTTGCCATGACGGCTCCTCAAGTTCCTACAGCTACTCCCACATTAGCACCTCCGGTTCCGCTTCCTTCTGTGCCAGGCCCACTTCCACGGTTGCATTTGCCATCTCCCAGTAAATTCGATGGGAATCCAAAGCAATGCCGTGGGTTTCTTAACCAGTGTGAAATCCAGTTCGAACTACAGTCGGCCAGTTTCCCATCAGCACGAACCAAGGTAGCCTATATCATTTCTTTACTTACTGGGCAAGCGTTGGAATGGGCGTCACCATTGTGGGAGAGGTCGGATCCAATCCTGTCTAACTACTCGGAGTTTGTAGCTGCCTTTCGAAGAATCTTCGACGAACCGGGCAGGACTTCTGCTGCCTCATTGGAGATCCTGCGCCTGCGTCAGGGCACGCGTACGGTCAGTCAGTACGTGATCCAGTTTCGTACTCTCTCCTCTGAACTGAACTGGAATGAGGAGGCTCTCATCGCAGCTTTCTGGAGCGGTCTCTCCGAGAAGATCAAAGATGACCTCGCGACTCAGGACGTACCTGATAAGTTGGATAAGTTAATTTCCCTATGCAATAAATTAGACTTAAGATACAGAGAACGCTGTATGGAGAAATCACGGTCAGATCGTCCCAGGCCTCGAGTCGTTCCTCCACCAACACCATCAACTCCAACTACTGAGGAACCCATGCAGATCAATCGTTCCCGTCTTTCCAACGAGGAACGTCAGAAACGGCGACAAGGGAACTTATGCCTGTACTGTGGTGCATCTGATCATTTTGTTAAATCTTGTAGCCAACGTCCGGGAAACGCCCGCTCCTAGCTTGTGCCGGAGAGGTCAAGCTAGGAGAATTCTCAGAATTACTTGCCAAGAAAGAGTCAGTCTTGTTAACCCACCTGAAGCTTCCTTCTTCCTCTCTTCTCATCCCTGCACTACTCGACTCCGGAGCCGCCAAAAGTTTTATTACATCAGCTCTGGTCAAACGATCTGGGATACAAACGGTCCGTTTGGATCGTACCATCTCAATTACTGCTGTGGATGGAAGTCATATTCCTGAGGGAATTATCACTCTTCGTACAATTCCTCTTAAGATGAAGGTTGGAGCTCTTCATTCGGAAAACATCTCTTTCCTAGTAATTCCCAAAGCCTCTCACAAACTGATCCTAGGATTTCCATGGTTAAGTAGACACAATCCCCACATAGATTGGCAAACCATGGATGTTCTTTCCTGGGGACGAAACTGCTTCCAGAACTGTTTGCCCTCTGTAAGACCTCTCTGCTCTTCTAGTCCTTCCAGCCTCCCTGCAGAATACCAGGCCTTCCAAGATGTTTTTAGTAAGCATGGGGCGGACACCTTGCCTCCGCATCGCACTTGGGATTGTCCCATTGATCTGGTACCCGGCAAGACTCCTCCCCGAGGTCGAATCTACCCGCTCTCACTCCCTGAGACTCAGGCCATGTCGGAGTATATCTGGGAGAACTTGGAAAAAGGGTTCATTAGGTCATCCACCTCTCCAGCTGGGGCGGGGTTTTTCTTTGTCAAAAAGAAGGATGGGGGTCTGCGGCCCTGTATTGACTATAGAGGTCTCAATGACATTACAATTAAGAACAGATATCCATTACCTCTAATTCCAGAACTGTTCGACCGTGTTAAAGGAGCTACTGTATTCACTAAGCTGGACTTACGGGGAGCCTACAACCTTATACGTATTCGCCCAGGTGACGAATGGAAGACGGCTTTTAATACCCGCGACGGCCACTATGAATATCTGGTAATGCCTTTCGGCCTATGTAACGCCCCAGCCGTCTTTCAAGAATTTGTTAATGCAATCTTCAGAGATCTCCTCTATGACTGCTTGGTGGTTTACTTGACATCCTAATTTTTTCTAGGGATCTGAAGACCCATCGAGAACAAGTCAAAGAAGTTCTAACTCGTTTACGGAGGAATCAACTATTTTGTAAGCTCGAGAAGTGCACCTTCGAAGTACCCATGATTCCATTCCTCGGTTACATCCTTTCAGGGCAGAAATTGCAGATGGATCCCGCTAAAGTCCAAGCGATTCAGGATTGGTCACTTCCAGCTTCCCTTAAGGGAGTTCAACGTTTCCTGGGGTTCGCTAACTTCTACCGAAGATTCATTCAGAATTATTCCTCTGTCATAGCCCCCATAACAGCATTAACCAGGAAAGGAGCCGATCCAGCCAAATGGTCTCCAGAGGCTTTAGAAGCCTTTTCATTGTTAAAGAAGGCCTTCATGACCGCTCCTGTTCTTCGACAACCTGATCTCAGTCGTCCGTTCCTGGTGGAAGTAGATGCCTCCACGGTAGGAGTGGGAGCAGTTTTATCTCAGCTCTTCGAGGACAAGAAAGTCCATCCTTGTGCGTTCTTCTCGCGAAGATTCTCCCCCGCTGAGCAGAATTATGCTATTGGGGAACAAGAATTACTAGCAATTAAGTTAGCCTTTGAAGAGTGGAGGTATTTGTTGGAGGGAGCTCAGCATCCAATCTCGGTAACCACGGATCATAAGAACCTCCTGTATCTACAGTCAGCCCGATTTCTGAATCCACGTCAAGCAAGACGGGCAGTCTTCTTTACCCGTTTCAACTTTAAACTTAGTTACCGCCCAGGGTCCCTCAACAAAAAGGCAGATGCATTATCTCGTTCCTTGAGTTCTGAAGAACCCTCTGACCGTTCAAAGGAACAATACATCTTAGACTCCACCTCTTTTTCAGCAACCAATACCTCTCCACTTCCTCCTCCAGGAAAGATCTTCGTTGCTCCAAATCTTCGCAAGAGACTGCTTACATGGGCTCACTCCTCCTCCTTCATGGGCCATGCGGGTGGTCATAAAACGCTCAAATTCATTCAGCGCTCCTACTGGTGGCCTCATCTCAGGACTGATGTACAGGAATTCGTGGCTGCCTGTCCAAAGTGTGCTCCGCATAAAAGTCCTAAAGGTCCACCAGCCGGGTTACTTCATCCGCTACCTGTGCCGCAAAGACCATGGACACATATTTCTATGGACTTTATTACTGATTTGCCTGTGTCTGGTGGAAAAAGTCGTATATGCATTTTTGAAAGGTTTATTAGAAAAAACAACAATAAAGTATTATCAAAGAGATGTCAAATATCAGGAACACAACAATGGCCCTCATTCCGAGTTGTTCGCTCGCTAGCTGCTTTTAGCCGCATTGCACACGCTAAGCCGCCGCCCTCTGGGAGTGTATCTTAGCTTAGCAGAATTGCGAACGAAAGATTAGCAGAATTGCGAATAGAAATTTCTTAGCAGTTTCTGAGTAGCTCGAGACTTACTCAGCCATTGCGATCAGTTCAGTCAGTTTCGTTCCTGGTTTGACATCACAAACACACCCAGCGTTCGCCCAGACACTCCCCCGTTTCTTCAGACACTCCCGCGTTTTTCCCAGAAACGCCAGTGTTTTTTCGCACACTCCCAGAAAACGGACAGTTTCCGCCCAGAAACACCCACTTCCTGTCAATCATGTCAGCGTCTATTCAGCCTCCAACTTCTGTGCCAGCCCCCTCCAATTTACCTTCTTCGTTGAGAGACATTTTTCTATCCATATTCCAGAATAATCCTCCTTCAAGAAAAGGCAGCTGGGTACACAGGGCAGTCGGGCACACACACCTACATGGCGTGATGGCTTCAGGGATGTGGCGGGGGGCAGAGCTTTGCAAAGGCAGCCGGGCATATGCAGCAGCTCCCCCCGTGGACATTTCCCCATCTGTATCACTATCTTCTCATGCATGCGCAAAACTGTAAATGCTGCCAGATCAGAGCTAAACTCCGAACACAGCAAACAGGCCAACAGTAACTCATCCAGTGGTGGAGGGCCGCATTCCATGGTTTTTAGAAAATGTAAACCCGGGCCACAAAAGTATGTGTTGTGGGCCGCATGCGGCCCACGGAACACGAGTAGGATGTCTGGGTTAACCAAATATTTATTGCAAGTTCGGCTGCATATAAATCTGACTGCCTATAGACGTTCCAGGAAAGAGACTAATATAACCTGAGGGGATGAGTTCCAGGATAATGAATTACACAAACATTGTTGCAGTTTTAAACTGTGTCTGAATTGAATCCCGTTTTGTGGTGTGTAATGTCACTGATACGTTGATATATTTCTACATACTTTGCAATAATACTCTGCAATAATATTGTTAATTTTAAAAAGTATCCAGCTAAGAACCAAGTGTAAAGGTCTTTGGGGAGAACGGAGTATACATACAGGGATCTCGACAAATATAGACCAAGACCTCTACCAATTTATTATATTTTCACAATTGCTTAAACAAATGATGTCTCAGTATATATGCACACCCACTCCCAGGGAAGAAACGTACAACTGTTTACCCCTGGGTAAGAATATTACCAGGAAGTAATAATGCGAGAATTCTCACATTAAGGGGACACCCAGCAGTGTGCTGGAATCAAGAAATGTGGCCAATGTTCTAAATATAAAAATATGGGAATGATTTACCAATGATATTAATAAGTTATTAATCGAGCCCCAACTATCCTTTATTTTTTCATTTTTCAGGCAAGCAACCCTTAGCTCTGTGTCATGCCCATTATACTAAAACATTTTAAATTTATTTAATAAAAGTAAAATATTAACTTAAAATCAAATTACTAAAAAAGAGTGCACCACTAATGTCCCTTTCAGAACACAGGTTATTGGCACATGAACGCACATAATCTGTGTTCATGTACGGTCAGAAAGGTGCCAGGGTTGAAATACCGGGTGGAGAAACCCAGTATTCCAACTCAGATAGTGAGCAGGGTTGAACATGTGTCGATGCGACCCGTTTCCTGTTCACTGTGTGTGGACGGGCGGCTCTTGGAGATCATGTGAGGCAGGTTGCCCCCTGGGAGCTCCGGTGTCAGGCTCCCGGGTGCGATCTGCCACAGGCGGTGTGAAAGGAGTATTAGAAAGCTTTCTTTGGTATGACTCACTAGCAGTCATCCCAACCCCCTACTGGAATATTGAATTTTGCTTTCTGGTGCACCTCCAACCCCTCGTACACACGTTTTGTAACTATATGTGTATTGACATTTCTTTCTTTTTATTGATTGATTGATTTGTCCTACTGTGACTCACTATCTACATATACTGTGCATATTCCAAAAAGCTAATTGTTTCCACTACAAGAAATTTGGACAAATACCTGCAGACTACATATATATTTGTATGTCCATATTGCTTTATGGAGCAGAATTGTGTTTGTGCCACTGTATTCATAGTTGCATTTATAGGGGAATGTGAAGTATTTGGCCAATTTACATAGGAGCGTACATATCAAATATATATATTTTAGCTAATATTCTAAGAAAAATTGATAACAATATATGCTATATTATAGCTACTTTCTAAATGTCTTTATAAATTACTTAACTATAGACACTCAAATTAAGTGAAAACTAATGTTACACTTTAAATGATTATTTATTTGTACAGTGTCATGGTATCCATAGCACCTGAGTCATAAGGCCCATACACACTAGTCGATATAGTAAACAACGTCGCTCATTTTGACCCTTCCTGAGCGACGTCGTTTACTATATCGACTAGTGTGTACGCTGTAAATGACGAGCGATGCACTGCCATGTGGGTTGTTACCCTCAGTCTCGACTGTGCATGCTGCTAAATTTTGGACTCATCGTCCAAAGCTGCATGCTCCGGCCGGCTGCGGCATGACATCACTGTGTGATATCGGCCATCCCGGGAGGGGGACACACTAGGCGATGTCGCTCACCGAGCACATCACCTAGTGTGTACCCACCTATAGAGATAAAACATACATAAAAGCAGTAAACACAATACCATGTTCATGGATACAGAGCAGAATTATAAGTGCATGGATGCATTTAGCAAAACAAATCACAAAACATACAGAAACAATTCAGCTTAATGCATGACATGGACATCCACGGTGGTTTGCAAAAGTATTCAACCCCCTAAACAGTTTACAGATTTGTCTGTAATATAAATGACACTTACACAGAACATCATTTTTATTGTGATCAGTAGAGTCTTAAGGTACATTTTCAAACTCGTAATTCACTATTTGCTTGCTGTTACATTTTAATATATCCATATTCTATTTTCTTTTAATGTTTCTAGACCACATTTAGATGTGTTACCACGGCGTCCATTTGCTCCTAAGAGTGTTGCTGATTTAAAACTTGGCAATTTTGTGAAATTCTCACGCCCAGGTGGTAAAATAAGCAAAGGCACAGTCCAGTACAAGGGTCACCTGCCAGGGAGGGAGGAGCTGTACCTGGGAGTTGAGTTGGAAGGAGGAGAGCTTGGCAAACATGATGGCATTTTCCAGGGAGTGCGATATTTTCTGTGGTAAGAGAAGTCATTTGGCATCTGTGTTCATATATTTTTAATTTTCCCTACAAAAAAAGTAAATTGTAGCAATGTGGTTGGGTATGATATGTTGACAGTCATAATGTTGACATTCATCATATAGAAAATGATGAAATGTCGATATGTTAGAATGTTGTCCCTTGTAGCCCAGTGATCATTTACCTGCTCCTGGCGGTTGTAGTGTGTCCAACAGCGGTTTCCGGGTCCTGGCAGTCATGTGACTGTGACTTCTGGGTCAGGCCCCCAATCCTCCAGCATTCCAGAATGTCTTCCTCTCGTATCACTAAACCCTAGAATTCACCCTCCCTCTAGTGCCTAACCTCACCCTCCCCGCACCCTAACTTCTCCCTTCACCCTAGCCCTGACAGTCTACTGTATTACAAATTATGTAATACAGTCTCAATGTAGAGTAACAAATCATTCCAAGTGAAAAGAAATATCCAGCTTTCAAGTTAAAGAATTAAGTTAAAGCAACAATTGAATGATACATGGCCAGGGCTTAAAGTGGTTCTTGAGAGGTGGTGGAACTCATCTCCACCACCCCCCTCCTCCGTCTCCCCTTCCCCAACATTAGACGGAGATACAGTACTCTGAGATGGTGCTTTGCCACCAACAAAACCGCAACAAGGTGTGCAGAGCAAAACATGTTGAAAGCTTTTCTCTAAAATTATGGCTTCATAGTTAAATTGGTACTGAAATACTCATTGGAAACACAAATAAGGAGAATGCAAGAGCAAGGTGAAACTTCCCATGACTGGGATGAATACATGTGTACACACACACACTGGGGTAAATTTACTAAGATTCGTATTTTCCCGTTTGAGGTCAAAGTTCAATCACGAATGACATCGCAAGTGTAAATTTGCAACTTTTTGAATTTATTACGGCTAATTTACTAAGCTGTCGTATTCTGCATTTTCCGTTTTACCGATGTCGATGTCATTCGGTTTTTTTGGCAGTGTTTTACGTGAGTGACTTGTAAAACACTGCCAACTTTAATACAATGAATCTCGGCCGGATCTGAGAGATCCGTGCTGGGCTTCATTGTGCACCTTGTAAAAAAAAAAAAAAAATGTTTAAACTTAAAAAAAAAATAGCGTGGGGTCCCCCCTCCTAAGCCAAACCAGCATCGGGCTCTTTGAGCCGGTCCTGGTTGCAAAAATATGGGGAAAAAATTGACAGGGGTTCCCCCATATTTAAGCAACCAGCACCGGGCTCTGCACCTGGTCCTGGTTCCAAAAATACGGGGGACAAAAAGCGTAGGGGTTCCCCGTATTTTTGAAACCAGCACCGGGCTCCACTAGCTGGACAGATAATGCCACAGCCGGGGGTCACTTTTACACAGCGCCCTGCGGCCGTGGCATTAAATATCCAACTAGTCACCCCTGGCCGGGGTACCCTGGAGGAGTGGGAACCCCTTAAATCAAGGGGTCCCCCCCTCCAGCCACCCAAGGGCCAGGGGTGAAGCCCGAGGCTGTCCCCCCCATCCAAGGGCTGCGGATGGGGGGCTGATAGCCTTTGTTGAAAGTGTTGAATATTGTTTTTAGTAGCAGTACTACAAGTCCCAGCAAGCCTACCCCGCAAGCTGGTACTTGGAGAACCACAAGTACCAGCATGCGGCGGAAAACCAGGCCCGCTGGTACCTGTAGTACTACTACTAAAAAAATACCCCAATAAAGACATAAGACACACACCTTGAAAGTATAACTTTAATACATACATCCACACCACCATATACACATACTTACCTTATGTTCACACGAGGGTCGGTCCTCTTCTCCATGTAGAATCCATGGTGTACCTGTTGAAAAAATTATACTCACAAAATCCAGGGTAGAAGGCTCTTCTGCTTGTAATCCATTTGTAATCCACGTACTTGTCAAAATAAAAAAACGGACACCCGACCTCGAACTGAAAGGGGCCCCATGTTTTCACATGGGACCCCTTTCCCCGAATGCCAGAAACCCCCTCTGACTTATGTCTAAGAGGGTTTCTTCAGCCAATCAGGGAGCGCCACGTTGTGGCACCCTCCTGATCGGCTGTGTGCTCCTGTACTGTCTGACAGGCGGCACACGGCAGTGTTACAATGTAGCGCCTATGCGCTCCATTGTAACCAATGGTGGGAACTTTGTGGTCAGCGGTTGACCGAAAGTAACCTCACCGCTGACCACAAAGTTCCCACCATTGGTTACAATGGAGCGCATAGGCGCTACATTGTAACACTGCCGTGTGCCGCCTGTCAGACAGTACAGGAGCACACAGCCGATCAGGAGGGTGCCACAACGTGGCGCTCCCTGATTGGCTGAAGAAACCATCTTAGACATAAGTCAGAGAGGGTTTCTGGCATTCGGGGAAAGGGGTCCCATGTGAAAACATGGGGCCCCTTTCAGTTCGAGGTCGGGTGTCCGTTTTTTTATTTTGACAAGTACGTGGATTACAAATGGATTACAAGCAGAAGAGCCTTCTACCCTGGATTTTGTGAGTATAATTTTTTCAACAGGTACACCATGGATTCTACATGGAGAAGAGGACCGACCCTCGTGTGAACATAAGGTAAGTATGTGTATATGGTGGTGTGGATGTATGTATTAAAGTTATACTTTCAAGGTGTGTGTCTTATGTCTTTATTGGGGTATTTTTTTAGTAGTAGTACTACAGGTACCAGCGGGCCCGGTTTTCCGCCGCATGCTGGTACTTGTGGTTCTCCAAGTACCAGCTTGCGGGGTAGGCTTGCTGGGACTTGTAGTACTGCTACTAAAAACAATATTCAACACTTTCAACAAAGGCTATCAGCCCCCCATCCGCAGCCCTTGGATGGGGGGGGACAGCCTCGGGCTTCACCCCTGGCCCTTGGGTGGCTGGAGGGGGGGGGACCCCTTGATTTAAGGGGTTCCCACTCCTCCAGGGTACCCCGGCCAGGGGTGACTAGTTGGATATTTAATGCCACGGCCGCAGGGCGCTGTATAAAAGTGACCCCCGGCTGTGGCATTATCTGTCCAGCTAGTGGAGCCCGGTGCTGGTTTCAAAAATACGGGGGACCCCTACGCTTTTTGTCCCCCGTATTTTTGGAACCAGGACCAGGCGCAGAGCCCGGTGCTGGTTGCTTAAATATGGGGGAACCCCTGTCAATTTTTTCCCCATATTTTTGCAACCAGGACCGGCTCAAAGAGCCCGAGGCTGGTTTGACTTAGGAGGGGGGACCCCACGCATTTTTTTTTAACAAATTCAAACATTTCCCACCCCTTCCCACTGAAAAACATGCACGGATCTCATGGATCCGTGCCTGCCTATCCAATCACGGTAAAAAAAAGCAGGTCTATTTTTTTTTAGCACTTTTTCACGAATTGTATTTCAGCACGGCAGTGTTTGGCTATTGTCGGCAGTGTTTGTGATTTGCACTTTTTAGTAAATTCCCGATTTCTACCAAATTGCAGGCGTATTTGACCGATGGTGTATTGATTCGTGATTTTTTCCTAGGACTTCCAAAATATTACGAATGCCCTCATCACTGCCGTGATTTTTGCTTAGTAAATTACCGAGATGACACTTTGAAGAAAAAACGGCATCTCGGTCAAATCGGGAGCTTAGTAAATATACCCCACTGTTGTATATAGGAAAATGTAAAGTTAAAGGCTGGGCGCTGCTGAGGCCCCCTTAAACTTTAGGGGGTATGATGGTGTGAAACACATTCTATGTGCTTTTTAAAAATATATTTATTAGCTTCCGGGGTCGGTCTCATGCTGTGAGGACGCTCCACAGTAGAGCTCCGGTGAATCCCGACTCCGGCACCGCTATACCGACTGGACAGTCAGTCTCCAAGAGCATCTAGCCTCCCCAAGCCCCAGCGGACCCGTCCCGCGAACTCCCGCCGGTTTCTGACACCTCTGGCGAGCCGCCCTCCGGCCACGATAATCACCCGCCTCACGGCGCACAGCGGCGGGGCCCGCCTCGGAGCGTACAGAGTCACAGGCCGAACGCCACGGTCTGTAGCGCTCCCGGCTCCTGCTCCTACATAAAATACCGCCGGCAGATCTCCTCACAGACGGTCTCAACTTCCAGCCGCCCCACGAACAGGTTTGGTAACTATAGCAACCGCGGCTCGGTGTTTATTCTTATACCGCCTCTCCTCGCTGCTGCTGTGCTCTTCCTGTTCTTCCTGCCTGATAACCTGCTGCAGAAGCTGCACACCAAGCGACACATCTTACATAGTCTGTCCACATCATCCCAGAGTCCTCTCGGCTGCTCGTCCTTATAAGCCCTCAGCACACCCCAGTAGATGAAATAAGGCATGATCTGCATTGCAAAGCACCATCTCTCAATCTAACTGACAATTCTTCCTAGGATTTCACCACAATAACACTCATTGCAAGCTCAGTACTTGCGGCTCCCTGACGCCTCACTTTATTATACAAGAACAATACTTTTTTCATACGACACCCAGCCTGTTCTTACATTGCCGACGGAGAGATTTATTATCCGACCCCTTCTCACCCCCATTTGTCAATGGACCGTTTCCTTTCCCCCAACCCTGTAGCCTCGGCAAATCCTTCCTCTCTCCCAGTTAGACAAGAGAAAAGGAGAGCTAACTCTACCATGGCTCCTGGCATTACCACCCCCCCTTCATCTCCAGCCCCCAAGAAACTAATTGCATCTCAATCCCCCTCACGTAATACTCCTAATAGCCGATCTCCTGACTCACCTATCACATATGCAGACCTTACTGAAGCCATAACCCAAGCTATCTCTCCATTGTTATCGAAAGCAGTCTCCGATATTTCACTCCAACTGCAACAACTCTCGCATAAAGTCTCTGTTAACGAAAACAGAATTGGGGGTCTATGTCATGATATGGCTGATGTTCAGGGTTGTGTCAAACGTCTTGAAAAAGAGAACTACCAGCTGTGGATGAAGCTAGACGACGCAGAAAACAGGTCCAGACGGAATAATATTAGGCTGGTAGGCCTTCCAGAATCGGTAAAAGGAGATGAACTATCTCACTTTGTACAGACAACACTCCCAACACTTCTCGGTATTACCGAATCGTGCAAAGATTTAGTGATCGAACGCGTACATCGTGTTGGTCCTCCGCCTCGATCCGCTGAAGGCCGCCCCAGAGTTACCCTTTTCAGATGCCTCAACTATCTTCACAAAGTTGCCATATGGACTGCGTCTAGAAAAATTCGGTCCTTACAATGGGAGAACAACCGCCTTCTCATATTCCAAGACTTTTCTGCCGAATTATCAAGAGCAAGAAAGGCCTTTAACCCAATCTGTTCTAGATTGGTATCCGCCAAACGTAAATTCTCCTTACTTTATCCAGCGAAACTTCGGATATACGATGGAGACAAACACCTTGATTTCTCCACTCCAGAAGACGCAACTTCTTACCTTCAAGAAGGATCTACAGATGACCATGACGACATTGCTGACGCCGCCTCATCCCCTAATACTTGATCTTAAGGTTCACATCATATTGTTGTAATATTAAGGGCTACTCCCTCTGTTCGTTCTTATCTAATTAACTTCACCTAAAGCAGTTTTATTGTTCTTTAAGTCTTATGATAATTGTCAGCCTGTTGGTCAATGCCTTGCATGACGTTAGACCCATTATATCCTATTGTAAATCATCTCAACGAGCAACCGCCACTAACTTTGATCCTCGTTTTCAGACCATCTTATATTCTGCTAATGATTATCACAACATATATGCTTACTGTTATCTATTATTTAGTATTTAGTACTAGTATGTTTCTTAATATATCCTCTGCCTACCGTTTCATTTCTTAGAATAGCTCTACTATTCTATTTAGAATAACTTTCCCCAGATGCCGTAGTCGGGAAATCATCTGGAGCGCTGATCCGGAATAATAGTTATGTTTGGAATAATCTCAGTTATTATTTTGAATTTTTGGCCCGGAAGTTTGTTTGCTTGCCAAACGCTAACCAAATCTTCTTGTATGTTTTTGTATATCTCCCATGCCCCCCCCCCCCCCCTATCCCCAAGCCCTACTCCCTTCTTCGAATCCAATCACTTAACATATGGTTGATCTTTGCATTCTTTTTCCTCTCCTGGTTATTTAAATGTCTAACCTAAAGATTGGCACTCTGAATGTTGGTGGAATTAATTCCCCGTCTAAACGTCGCAAGATCCTCATGTATCTATCCAAAATGAATATCAACGTAGCATTTCTGCAAGAATCTCATTTATCTCTCCAGGAATCCATGAAATTGCAGATGTCACACTGGTCTCTATTAGCAGCGGCCCCATACAACTCTAAATCTAGAGGGGTTGTCCTTTTAGCAAAACGTAACCTTAATATCACTCTACTATCCTCTGACATTGACCCCAATGGCCGCTATTTGATAGTCAGTCTCTCTATTGAGTCATATGTTCTGGTCCTTTGCAATATTTACGCCCCCACTACATACAAAAAATCCTTTTTTCAGTTGTTAATAGCCAAATTAACCCCATTTTCTAATGATAATCTCATTGTATGTGGAGATTTCAACTTAGTGTCTTCTAATTATTTAGACCGCTCCAACACCTCTAGAAACCCTCAACGCCTCCCTAAACTTGGTATCCCTACCTTTTCCGAAGCCTTACAGCTAATCGATATATGGCGTGCACTAAACCCCATAGAAAGCGAGTTTTCCTGCCATTCCTCTGCCCATGATACATTTTCTAGAATTGATTATGCGTTTATTACCCAAAAGCTTTTTCCCTCAGTCACGGACTCTAATATCGAACCCATTATTATTTCTGACCACGCCTTGATATGGTTTTCTCTCAGTTTACATCCCTTTCAGACTTTATCCCCCCATTGGAAATTCCCCTCTCACCTTTCTAACTCTAAAAAATTTTGTGATTCACTACAGGCATCCTGGGATACCTTCTACTTCTCAAATGAACAACACTCAGAATTAGATCCCTCTTTATTTTGGCAAACAGCCAAATCGGTCCTTCGGGCAATATTATTTCATACTCCTCTGCCTTAAAGAAAAACTATACCAAATCTTACCTAGAAATACAACGTGCACTTTCCACTGCCTTCCAAATGTTCAAATCCCACCCCTCCCCGTCTAATAAATCCTCATATTTAACATTAAAACTCCAGTTTAATGCGTTTCTCTCCCAGATGGGTGATAAATATAAATTTAAAGTCGATTACCGGTTCCACAAATTTGGAAATAAAACAGGGAAGCTTCTCACAAACATGTTGAAAGGTACCTCCCCTCCCATGTTAGTACATCCACTAAAGCTCCCTGATGGGTCCTTAACTAACGACCCTCAGTCCATCACCTCTCTCATGAAATCATTTTATGAAGCATTATATTCTGATCCATCTCCCCTCACTGATGAGCTCCCCCAACCTTGGTCTTTTCCCCTTTTACCCCAGATCCCGTCTACATTTCTTGCTTCCCTAGATGAACCCATCACAATAGAAGAAGTTCGCTCAGCTATTACTCACTTGAAACCTAATAAAGCTCCAGGCCCAGACGGCTTTTCTAATGAGTTTTATAAACTCTTGATTGATAAAATTGATAGACACCTTCTGGGATTGTTCAACTCAATAATTAGCTCAAAATCCATTCCTCTATATTTTAATAGTGCCACAATCAAAGTTCTCTTGAAGCCAGGTCGAGACCCTTCCCTCCCAAGTTCCTACCGCCCAATTTCACTATTAAATTCTGACTATAAAATTTTTACTAAAATCTTAGCCGACCGTCTAAAATTCTCTCTCCCTCACATAATACATCCAGACCAAACCGGGTTTATATGGGGCCGTCACTCTGTGACCAATGTTCGCAAAGTGCTTTCTATAATCCAACATTTAAAACTCCATCCTGCCTTATCAGATAATATCGTTTTAGCCTTAGATGCAGAAAAGGCGTTTGACCTCTTGGAATGGCCACACCTTTTCAGATCCATGAGACTTTTTGGTTTTCCCGCATCCTTCATATCGGTTATCCAATCCCTTTACTCCGCTCCGTCCTCACAGCTCTATTGCAATGGTCACTTATCTACTCCTTTCGCAATCTCTCGAGGTACTCGTCAGGGATGCCCTCTTTCTCCACTACTCTTCGCCATTGCTATTGAACCATTGGCAATCTCTATTAGAAATTCTCCTAACATTCACGGGATCCAAGTCGGTAATATTCCACTAAAACTTGCTTTATATGCGGATGACCTATTACTTTTTCTATCTAACCCCTCTTCCTCTTTACCTAATCTGTTTTCACTGATAAATAATTTTGGCGCTCAGGCAGGATTCAAAATAAATATGTCTAAATCTGAAATCCTACGTCTTGAAGGCCCCAATACTTTCACTCTCCATCCCACATCCCCTCCTCTCTCTCCTATGCTCAAAACGGTAATTAAATACTTAGGCTTACATATTCCCTCTGATCTCTCCTCTTTATATAAACTGAACTTTACTCCATCTCTCATCAAAATCTCCTCACTATATGATTCATGGCTTAATCTCCCATTATCTATCATTGGAAGAATAGCGGTAGTTAAAAGTATAATTTTTCCCAAGATATTTTACTTACTACAAATGCTTCCTATTAGCCTTTCTATATCTGACTTGAAACGCTTTGACCAAATTACCTCTCGATTTATATGGCAAAATAAACGCCCTCGAATTGCTTTCCAAAAGCTTCAGTCGCACAAATCTCATGGAGGCATGTCTCTTCCAAACCTAAAATTATATACTTTAGCGATTCATTTCAGATATATTTCAGATTGGCTTCTTTCTAAATCCACTTATACTTCAACTTTTCTAGATACTGCTCTCTTCAGTCCATATTCTCCAAGCGCCCTTCTTCACTCTAAAAAATCTGACATTCCTTCTAATATTTTGCACCATGTTATGTTTCATGACACCTATTCCACTTGGATTACCATCAATAAAAAATTAACAAGACATGCAACTTCTTCTCCTTATAATACACTCTGGGGTAATCCTTCATTTCATCCCTTGTTATCCAACCCAATTTTCCACACTTGGAAAGATAAAGGCCTTTCTCTTACCTCCCAGGTTTTCGACCCAGGAGGACAGATAATACCTTTCTCTACTCTTCAAATGCTGTTTTCTTTACATACCTCTAACTTTTACATGTACTTACAGTCACGACATTTCGTCTATTCTCTGGATCCCAAAACTAGATATCAGAACTCTCTCGATCCTATTAATTCCCTGCTACGTCTATTACATTCTTCCCCCTACCGCGTAAAATATATCTATACCCTATTATTACCGACCTCCAACACTAAACCTTGGCAATCACTAGCACTAACATGGCAAAATGATATCCCAGACATTGATTCCCCCCTGATTCTTTTCGCACATAGCTCTAAAACCATGAAGTTTCTGAAATCCTCTTACCTTCAAGAAGTTCACTGGAGAACGTTACATAGAGCCTATATTTCCCCTGCTCAAAGAAGTCATATGATCCCAAACACCTCAGGCTCCTGTTTTAAATGTCATAGCTCTCACGCTAATTTTTTCCACTGCTTCTGGGAATGCGGGAAAATAAAACGCTTCTGGAATAAATTAATTGTCTACCTAAACTCTTTATTCACTACACATATTTTCCCTGACCCATTGGCATGTTTGTGTGCAAACTTTAAAAACTGGCTCCCCAACAGTAATATTTCTCCCTATATTCCGTTGTTGGCCACCATTGTGACACTTGCAAAGAAAATCATTCTCACCCACTGGATCTCTACATCATCTCCCTCCCTACAAGAATTGAAGTTAAAACTCTTACAATTGCTTTATTTTGATAGGAATAGTACTTTCCCTGATATGGATAAGCATGTTGATCGATTCTATTCCAAATGGTCCCCTTTCATACTTTCTTTAGACCCGTCTACCCAAGACAGAATTATGAAAGTATACGAAAATACTGACTGGCACCATTTGCGTACCATTGAAAACTCCTAATTCCACTACACAATGATCTACAAACAAAACTGTTTAGGTGACTACAAACCATTTCGATCCACTCCTGAAGATAAAGATTGGACCCTCCCTCCCCTCCCTCTCCCCTCCTACTTCCGCCTCCCTTTTATTCATTTATTTCTCATATTTTTTTTATTTCTCTTTCTTCTTCTCTCTTCATTATTAATCTCTAGTTAAAAACATCGTCTCAGTTTTATGTGGATAATTATAACTGAATCCTCATTTTGCAATCCATTTTACTCTATATTCAACACTGTTTGTTCTTAAATTAATGTACAATAATTGGAATAGTTCTTCATGTTAAGAGACTAAGTTCTCTTGGATTCCTGCTCTGTACATAACTGACGATGTATCCTCTGTTTGTATACTTGTTTCTCTTTGTACAACAACCAAAATAAAAATTGTATCCTAAAAAAAAAAAATATATATATATTTATTGTTCTATGCTATCAGTGTCACTCTCAGTTAATTTTTTTCTGCCACCCCTCTGAATTTTTTTTCATGGGGTTCCCAAGTCTTTGTCACTTGGGTGCCCCATGTTTTGTATTTTTTTTTTTTTTTTTTGCATGCCTATTTATTCCCTGTGCTTTAGTCTTTTCTTACTGATAAGGTGGTTGCTTTGCAACGGGGACCTCTGAAAAAATTGAGCCTCACTAGGCAGCCAGTTTCTTGAGCCGGTATTCAGTATGCGTATAGGAAATCATGTGTTATGGAAGCCACCTGTTTGTGTAAGAATAATATGTTATCTTCATACAACAGAGTTTAAACCAGATAATACATAACAATAGCAGTTTTGGGTCAGGGTAAAATGTGAAATTCCCTGATTAAACATACTGGACACACCATGCTCCAATGTCTCTCCAGCGTCATTCCCTTGCATCATCCCTCCCTGCATCTTTACAGCTCCACTTTATGTCTCACAAGCTTTATCCCCCATGTCACTCCAACACCATCCACTGTCTCTTCAGTGCAGTCTTCCTTCCACCAGTGTCATCTCCTTTTGCGTCTCTCCAACACCCCATGCCTCTCCAGCCTCATCCACCCTTTAACCCCTGTAAGTAAAGTCATACTTGGATCTCATTACATATCAAAGTATAATGATTTGTGTACTGTGAGCTATGCTCTGTAACACCTGCTAACTATGGGGGTGATTCCGACCTGATCGCTAGCAGGCTACTTTTAGCACTGCTGTGATCAGGTAGTCACTCCCTACGCGGGAGGGGGGATTCGCTGTGCAGGGCTGCGAACTGCTGTGCAGAGAGTTGCACAAATAAAAGTTTGTGCAGTTTCTGCACAGCTCAGGATTTACTCACCCGCTGCGATGATCTTGTCCGGAGCTGACGTCAGGATCCCTCCCTGGAGATGGCAGGACACGCCTGCGTTCACCCGGACATGCCTTGAAAACGGTGAGTAGACACCCCCGGCCGGCCTCTTCCTGTCAATCTTCTAGCGCTCTCTGCTGCAAACGATTTCTTTGTCCATATCGTCGCTGAGCGGCGACGGCCGTCGCCGGGCAGTGACGCGCCTGCGCATTGCCACCTGCGCGCACGCGCAGTTCTGACCCGTTTGCACTGCTGCGAAAAAAATTGCAGCATGCGAATGGGTCAGAATGACCCCCTATGATCTGTGTGTACTGTGGGCCGTGCTCTGTAACTCCTGCTAACTATGATCTACTGTATGTGTACTGTGGGCTGTGCTTTGTAACACCTGCTAACTATGGGCCTACTTCAGACCTGATTGCTAGGCTGCGTTTTTGTAGCGGGCAATCAGATCTAAACTGCGCATGCATATGCACTGCAATGCACAGGCGCGACGCACGGGTACAAAGCGGATCGCCAGTCAGGGATAGGTTTGTGCGAATGATCCATTCGCATGGGCGTTCGCAAGGAAATTGACAGGAAGAACTGTCAAACTGCAACAAACTTTTTTGTGCTGTCGGCTGCAAAAGCGTTCGCACACTTGCAAAACGAAAAATACACTCCCCCATAGTCGGCAACTATCTGATCGCAGCACAGAAAAAAGTTGCTAGCGAGCGATCAACTCGAAATGGTATCCGGACTCCAGGTCGACAACAAAAAAGTCGACACACATTATGTCGACGCCAATTGGTCGACACACCTTATGTCGACATGGACAAAATGTCGACATGAACAAGGTCGCCATGAAAAAAAGGTCGACATGAGTTTTTCACAATTTTTTTTCTTTTTTGGAACCATTTCATACTTAACGATCCACGTGGATTACGATTGGAGTGGTAATCTGTGCCGAGCGAAGCGAAGGCACCATGCCCGAAGCATGGCGAGCGAAGCGAGCCATGCGAGGGGACGCGGTGCACTAATTGGGGTTCCCCGTCACTCTACGAAGAAAACGACACCAAAAAAACATAAAAAATTCATGTCGACCTTTTTCCATGTCGACCTTGTTCCTGTCGACCTTTTGTCCATGTCGACCTAAGGTGTGTCGACCAATTGGTGTCGACCTAAGGTGTGTTGACCTTTTTGTTGTCGACCTGGAGTCCCAGACCCACTCGGAATGACCCCCTATGATCTGTGTACTGTGGGCTATGCTCTATTACACCTGCTAACTATGGCCCTCATTCCGAGTTGTTCGCTCGCAAGCTGCTTTTAGCAGCATTGCACACGCTAAGCCGCCGCCTACTGGGAGTGAATCTTAGCTTACCAAAATTGCGAACTAAAGATTCGCAATATTGCGAAAAGATTTATCTGTGCAGTTTCTGAGTAGCTCGAGACTTACTCTTCCAGTACGATCAGTTCAGTGCTTGTCGTTCCTGGTTTGACATCACAAACACACCCAGCGTTCGCCCAGACACTCCCCCGTTTCTCCAGCCACTCCCGCGTTTTTCCCAGAAACGGTAGCGTTTTTTCACACACTCCCATAAAATGGCCAGTTCCCGCCCAGAAACACCCATTTCCTGTCAATCACACTCCGATCACCAGAACGAAGAAAAAACCTTGTAATGCCGTGAGTAAAATACCAAACTTCTTAGCAAATTTACTTGGCGCAGTCGCAGTGCGAACATTGCGCATGCGCAGTTAGCGGAAAATCGCACCGATGCGAAGAAAATTACTGAGCGAACAACTCGGAATGAGGGCCTATGATCTGTGTACTGTGGGCTGTGCTCTGTAACACCTGCTAACTGTGATCTGTGTGTACTGTGAGATATGCTCTGTAACCTGGCTAATTATGATCTGTGTACTGTGAGCTATACTCTGTTACTCCACTAACTATGTTTTCATTCTTTTCTATCAGCAAACCCAACAAAGGAGTATTTGTCAACTTCAGAAAAATTATCATGGCTTGGACTTAAATGCTGATTACAATTAGTGTTCTACACTCAGCTAAATGGATCATATTCATTAGATTATTATTAATCTCTGATCACTATAGGTAGTCTATATAGTCTATACAATATTTATTTGTGAATGTGAAAAGTGTACTTATTTTGATAAAATGGCAAATGTGCTAATCTCTGTATTGTGTTTCTTTATATTGAATTCTCCATTTGCATTCATCATTTTATGGTTGTATCCATTAAATACTTATTATTATTATTATTATTATTATTATTATTATTATTTTTCTTTCTTTATATGGCGCCACAAGGGTTCCGCAGCACCCAATTACAGAGTACATAAACAAATAATCAAAACAGGAAAACAGCAATTTACAGTTGAAGACAATATATGACAATACAGGGTAATTAAACATAGCTACATCAGCAGATGACACTGGAATAAGTGCATATATATTGGCAAGCTGCTCAATCAGATTGTGATGTCACTCAGGTGCTAAAAGGGAGGGGTAATTCTTTTTTTAAACACTTTATTTATTTACACCATGAAAGACTGAAAAATCTACGGTACATATTACAGAATCAATTGCAGAATAAAGCATGAATGACAGTCTACATGGTGTTGCTTTTTTTTTCAAATAGTTTCGTGCTTATTGAAACAGGAAAACAAGAATTTCTCCCGGTACGGGGAGGATATACATGGAAAAGCAGGAACATCGGGGAATAATGAAAGAGGGGGAGGGGGGTATGGGGGGGAAACAAAAAAAAAGAAAAAAAAAAAAAAAAAGGGAGAGAAGAGGGATAGCAGGACCGTTCCATGTCACATTAGGAGCAAAATATCTGATATATTCATGGAGAGTGTATACACTAAACACAATATAGGTGTACCTGCAGGTTATGTGTCATTACATATCCAATAGAGACCTGGAAGGGCAAAACGGCGCCCGGAGGGAGGGCCCAGGCATAGCCTGGTCAGCGTCCTGGTAAGCGGGTCAGAAGAATGGGCCAGACCTCATGGTGGGGGAGACGTCGCGACTAACCAGGGACCCCAAACGAGCTCAAATTTGTGGGGACAGTCATGCAGATAATAAGTGATCTTTTCCATATTAGCTACGAACCAGATATAGTTGTTCAGAGCTGGTATAGTGGGAGGGACAGAGTTTTTCCAGTTCTTAGCTATTAAAGATTTAGCCGCTACTAATATATAAGAGAATAATTTATTCATTAAGGGATCAAGGTCTGTGTGAGGGCGGGCTAGTAGAAACATCCACGGGTCCAATGTGAGCCTAAGTCCCGATAGGGAGTTCAATATGTCAAGTACTTTTTTCCAGTAGTTAACTATACGTGGGCAGGTCCACCAAATGTGGAGGAGAGTACCACGTTGGCCGCAGCCCCGCCAGCAGACCGGGGTGGCAGAAGGGAACATCCGAGATAGTTTGTCTGGGGTATAATACCACCGATAATACAATTTATAGGATGTCTCCTTGAGTCGGGTAGAGATAGAGCTTTTAGCGATGCCCTCTCGTACTTCTTCCCAACAGGCTTCGTCTGGAGGGGGACCCAGGTCCCTCTCCCACTCCCGTTCATGGCGGGTCTGCGGACCAGAGGAGGCCTCGACCAACATGGTATATATCTGCGAGATCAATCCTCTGCTTATTGGTTTTGCAAGGCATAGAGATTCAAAGGGAGTAAGGTCCCGTTGAGTTTCCACCTGAGGCAGGGAGAGGAGGAAATGCCGAAGTTGAAAATATTCATAGAAGGGAGGGGACAGTGAGGGAAATTTGGATTTGATATCATCTATTGACATCCAATGGCCTTGTAGGGATAGGTCGTGGGCCACAAGGATCCGAGCGTTAAACCAAGATGTGAACTTACGGGGAGGGATCCCAGCGGGGAAATCCGGGTTGTCCCATAGGGGTGTAAGAGGGGAGTGTGAAGCGGACAGATTATATTTCGTAAGATAATTATGCCAGATAGATAGGTGAAATTTAAGGGAGGGGAAGGCGTTTCTAAGTGTCAGCAGGTGTGGTTTGCCCAGGCCCCACAGCGAAGCCAGTGAGCGAATTCCCATAGAAAGTGCAGAAAGATCAACCCAGGCAATACAGCCGCGGGGTACAAATGAGGCCACTATTTGACTTAGATGGCCAGCCAGATAATAAAATTTGACATCGGGAAATCCTCGGCCTCCCTCGGAGCGGGGGAGCCGAAGCACAGTGAGGGCTATCCGTGGAGGTTTATCGTTCCAGACAAACTTCACAAATGAGGCCTGGGCATCCCTGAGGACCTTCTCCGGTACCCTCACAGGTAGAGTCTGGAAAAGGTAGAGAAGTTGTGGCATGACTGTCATCTTGAGGGCAATAATCCTACCCAGCCAGGATATAATATATGTTCTCCATCTTGCCAAATCAGATTTGATCTTGGTCATTAACCGCGGAAAATTTTCAGAGTACAGGGAATTATAATGAGAGGTAATATTTACACCCAGGTACTTAATCTTATTGGTCTGCCATCGAAGATCATAGGAGGATTGCAGGGAGCGTTTAAGATCTCCTGGTACATGTAATAACATGGCTTCAGATTTAGTAAAATTTATTTTATAGCCCGGGAACCATATTCTTCTATAATCCGATATAGGGCGGGGAGGGAAGACTGCGGCTGAGTGAGAGATAGTAGTACATCGTCGGCGAAGAGTGAGATTTTAGACTCCTGTGAGCCCATCTGCACTCCTCGGACACTACCGGACTTTCTTATCATAGCCGCCAGTGGCTCAATGACCATGGCAAATACCAGGGGGGAGAGAGGACACCCCTGCCTAGTCCCATTGGCTAACGGAAAGGGGGGGGATAGTATTCCGTTGGTGAGGACTTTTGCTATTGGAGAGGAGTAGAGGGCAGAGACCCCAGTCAGAAATTCCGCCGATATCCCAAATGTCTGAAGAGTCTGAAATAAGAATGGCCAAGAGATACGGTCGAACGCCTTCTCGGCGTCGAGAGAGAGGATAATAGATGGGGTTTGCCTGCCATTCAACAAATGGATAATGTCAATCGCCTTTCTCGTGTTGTCCCTGGCCTGGCGTCCTGGGATAAATCCCACCTGGTCATAATGTATCAGACCAGGGAGCACACCATTAAGTCGGGTAGCCAAGATTTTAGCGTAGATTTTGATGTCTAGATTTAGTAAGGATATCGGGCGATAGTTAGCGCAATTTCGTGGGTCCCTACCCTCTTTATGAATGACTATGACTCTAGCCTCCAACATAGTACTTGGGAAAGGGGTGCCATGTAGTACTGCATTGAACAATACCCTGAGATGAGGGACCAACAGGGGGGCAAATTTTTTATAGTAAGAGGCCGAGAAGCCATCAGGGCCCGGGGCTTTAGAGGATTTTAGAGTTCTTAGGACGGCAGTTATTTCTTCCTCTGTGATATCTCTATTCAGCTCCGCAGAGTCGGTGTCAGATAGTGTAGGGAGATCGGCTTGGCGTAAGAATTCTGAGATTACAGCGTTAGGGGGACTGGAATTCGGAACAGAAGGGTTTAAATTATAGAGTTTTTTGTAATAGTCTCTGAACACCTTGTTTATACTCCCCGGGTCATACGTGACTTCGCCAGATTCGGTATGCACCGCTAGGATATTATTTCGTGATCGTTGTGCTCTAAGGCGGGAAGCCAGGATTCTATCGGCCTTGTCGCCTTTCTCATAGAAGGTCTGGTTAAGTCTCTGAAGAGTCTTTGCCGTACGTTCCGACAGAGAGAGTGACAGTGCATTTCTAGCTTCTAACAGGGTCTCTAGATTAGTCGGGGTAGGAGAGAGTTTATGTTGGCGCTCAAGAGCTTGGAGTTTAGTTGAGAGGGAAAGGAAGCTAAGCTCCCGGGACTTTTTAAGTCTAGCCGCCTGGCTAATCAGATGACCACGTAGCACGGCCTTATGCGCTTCCCATAGAGTGGTTGGAGAAGTTTCAGGGAGGTCATTGAGTAAAAAGTAGTCAGCAATGCAGTCTCTAATCTGGCTGGTGGTCTCCTGGCTATGCAGTAAGGAATCGTTCAGACGCCAGGATACGGGAGGAGGGCGTGGGGCGATGGATTGGAGGTCGGCAGTGATCGGGCAATGGTCAGACCAAATCATAGGAAGAATGCTAGCAGATTTCAATTTAGAGGACAGATCTCGGCTGAGTAGGATCATATCAATTCTAGAGTAGGACTTGTGTACAGAGGAAAAGAAGGTGTAGTCCCTGGTCAGTGGTTCAGATAGCCTAAATGAGTCAAATAGTAAATGGGTTTTCAATAGATCTAACAGAGCAAGAGATGCTGAGGTCGGGCGGGGACGATCAGAAGACCGAGGAAGAGGGGGGGAGGTCCTATCTATGGAGGCATCCAGCACCTCATTAAAATCTCCCGCAACAATGACCTCTCCTCTACCAAGTCTAGTCAAATGTGCACTCAGCCTCCCAAAGAATGTAGCTTGGTTTTGATTTGGGGCGTAAACATTAACTAGGGTACATAATCTATCATTTAGTTTCCCCACAAGAATAAGCCATCTGCCTGATTTATCTGCATGACTGTCCAACAATTCAAATGTAAGATGGGCAGCTATCAGAGTGGAGACCCCCCTTTTCTTGCGTGTTGCATCACATGCATGAAATGTGAGGGGGTAGGTTTTGGATTTTAAATCAGGGTGAAGGGATTTCTTAAAGTGGGTTTCCTGTAGGAATACCAAGTCGCCCTTAGCCTGTTTAAGAGAGATGAATAGCTTGGTACGTTTGTTGGGGCTATTCAAACCTTTGACGTTGTGCGAATAAACTTTAAGAGCCATGGGCAGACAGGCTTTGGACCGCTTCATCACCTCCCTCCGGACACCGCATCCCTGTGAAAAACCAGAACAAAAAGATTGTGAGTATATATGACACTTGGCAGGCAGCTTTACACGAACGGACAAAAAAAGGATAAGAACATGAGAGTAGAAACAGAGACAGGGGGAGCAAAACGTGGGAGAGGTAGGGGAGAGGGGAAGGTTGGAGACCAGAAGAAACTACATCTGGCCAAACGCGCCGGTCAGGGGAAAACCAAAAGGGGTCACTAAGTGACAACGACCGGACTAGGGTATAAGACCCAGATATGGGGACGCGGCCTGGACGGTCCAGGTGCATCAGGGGTGGCGGGCACACATCGTGGTGCCCCGAGTCCGGGAACTGATATTTATGGAATATAGGAGTAAACGACTGTTCCCAATCCCCACCATCCTATAAGTTATCTACTAAGATAACAGTGGCTAACCAAAGCTAAAACAAGTATTACCCTGAACGGGGACTAACATTAACATACATCAATAAAATAGTAGTGGAAATCCAAATCCGTAATCGGAGGATAGTATCCACTCTTGATATAACAAGAGTTACAATTCCCAGTACTAAGGGATATCCTCTCTCCTGGGGGAGCTACAGCTCTATACTCTCTTCGCACATCTAACTATAGGAGCAGAGGCTAAGCGCCTCGTTAGTTGTGCCATGTGCTCGGGGAGCCGGGCCAGAGGTGGGGCTAAGACAGAAAAAAGATTGCATAACAACAGAAGAGGCATACGTGGGGGTAATATAACATGTAAATAAAGCTATAATTAAGCGGGTACGGCATCAAGCGTTGGGGTCGGCAGAGGCGGATTTTCGTGCCGAGGGCACCCGTGTCCAGTCACGGTTCAGGGAGCGTCTCGGAGTGGTATTCGCCTCCACAGAAGGAGCCTCGTTCATCCGCTGCGGTGACTCAGACAGGGTTGGAGGCGGGCTAATGCCAAGATTACGCAAAAGTCCTTTAGCTTCAGCTAGGTCCCTAGCCGAGTGGAGACGATTATGGTGCCAAACAAGAATGCGAAAGGGGAAACCCCACCTATAGCGAATGCCATTGTCCCGGAGAGCCAAGGTAATGGGTCGGAATTCCTTTCTTTTGAGTAGTGTACTAGGAGCAATGTCCTGGAATATTTGGAGGGAGTGACCCAGGAAATCCAGCTTGGAAAGCTTTCTAGCCTCCCTAAGCAGGTCTTCTTTAGCTGAATAATAGTGGCAGCGCAGAATAACATCTCTGGGTTGGACTTGATCTTGGGAGCGAGGGCGGAGAGCCCTATGGGCCCTATCCAATAGAAACCGTTCTGACGGGGTTGAAGGCGATAGGTGTATAAACAGTTTCTTGAGATATTCGTGAAGGGATGACATATCAACGTCTTCGGGGACCCCCCGGATGCGGAGATTGTTCCGGCGTGCCCGATTATCCTGGTCTTCCTGACGCTCCAGGAGTAGGTGCATTTCTTGTTTTAGGCTCTGAACATCATCTTCTACCCCCTGTTGGAAAGCGACCACTTCGTCCATTTTAGACTCCAAGTGATCCGTCCTGTCTCCAAGATCCGTAACGTCAGCTTTAAGAGAGGTAATGGCCGAGTGTACCTCCGCCTGTACTGCCTGCACAGATTTCCTCGTCTCCTTAATTTCGCGGAAAAGCAAGTGGAGATCCTTTCGGGTCAGTGGAGAATGGTCGGAGTCCTCTGAGTCCGAGACATCGGGTTGTGGGGGAGTCTCCTGGCCTGAAGATTTAGCTTCTGAGTAGGCAAATTTCTTCAGGCTCTGGGTCACAGTTGCGCCATGTTGCTTTTTATTACCTCTTGTCATGGTAGACATGTGTGCGTATAGGACGGTAAGAGAGGAAATCACTGCATCAATATGTTAGTTAATTCCCGGTGGCAGGGATAGGACAGCGTTAATATTATGGCATAGGCGGTCCCAAGACTCGGGGCAGATTCCAGTGGATCACATTATGAGAGAAGCAGGGGCTGACGTGGAGCCGAAATCAAATATTAAAGCTGCCAGTAGATGGAGCTCCAGCCTCAAACATCATAGGTGAAACAAGGCATAGGTTTATTAATAGCAGAGGTCTTTGTATCACATATATAACAGGTCCAAGGGGTCCCCCTTGTTCTTATTTTCTGCAGATCTGTTTGAGCTGGTCCCCCCTAGTGATAGGGTGGAGGGGAGCAATGAGATAGCCTCTGGGATGAGAGGAGGCTCACAGATGCACTATCTCCCCGCATTGCCACAGGGGAGCATATTGGGAGCAAGGGATATGTTCCAGTAATAAGAGCCCCCCAGCCACGGTCCAGCCGATGGCCAGGGTTCTCCAGCTCCGCTTCCAGTCACTGAGGACTCCAAGTGGGACCCGGCTTCTATATCCAAAATGGCCGCCAGCAGCCAAGTGCACTGCTCCAGGCCGCCCTGAGGGAGACTGTGGGACTTGGGTTTATGGAGGGCAGGCAAAGGGGATCTGTCTCCGACTTCAATCACCCGACGGGAGGGGCGGCCGCCGGCTTCCAGCACGCAGCGGCTGTCGTCCCGGCAACCCCGGAGCTCCAGGCAGATGGCTGTTCGCGCCAGGTCTCTCAGCTCGCCGGGTGGGGACGGGGCGCCTCCCGGCGTACACGGAGCCTAAGGAAGCAGGTTACAATGCGGAGAGCCGGTCCTGGTAAGGTAGGGAACCTACCGTCGGGTCATATACCGCGTGTCCGCCGCGTTCGGGACCCCAGCACTAATCTAGCCCCCGGCTTCTGTTCGGCTTGTAGGCCCCAACCCGCAAGGAGGCAGGAGGCCTCCTCCGGCTCCGGGAACCGTCTTACTAGGTGCAGTGGGGGCTAGAATGACAGGCAGAGGCCAATTGGGCTAAGATATTGACCAGATAAAGGTCCACAAGGGGATATTTCCACCCCGATATCAGGAGCTGAGCAAAAGTTCGTCTGATCAGCTTGCCAGCCAGGCCACGCCCCCCAGGGAGGGGTAATTCTGTGTAAGAAAAAACAATTTGTGTTCCCTAATGCACACTGAGTGAAAAATAATACTACATAATAATCAGATAATACAGAGATCTTAGTTGCATATATCTGCAGATATAGGGTTAAGCCCCCAGGCCGATCGGCAAGGCGTCTCCGTCTGGAATAAGTATCAGGTGGTAGAAGACTGCTAGAGTTGATACAGTTGAAGATTATTAAATCAAGAGAAAGGATAAGCACATGAGGGAAGAGGGCCCTACTCGTGAGAGCTTACATTCTATCACTTTTCAAACACTAACAAACTAAAGGATACTCATCAAACGGGTTCTCTATGTGTGATTGGCGGATGTGATGCTCATGGACACAATACCGACACTGGCATCCTTAAGATTAAAATCCCGACAGGGGCGAGGTAAGTATGATATGCCCACTTCACCTACCTCTTTACACTCCTTTTCCGCAGCCTAACCCTAACCTCCCTTCGGTGGAGCCTAAACCTAACGCACCTTCCCTGCAGCCTAACCCTAATCCTCCCCACTTAGTGCCTAAACCTAGCTCTTCCGGGTGACACCTAACCTCCCCCCGACCCTAACCTGCCCGCTATACATATGGTCGGGATTTTGGTGTTGGTCTCCTGACCCTGACGGGTTTCCGACATTGGCATTGTGACAGGTGTTGTAATTCCAGCGTCTTTATCTCGACAGTGCATCCCCATCAAACACATTGTGGTGAGAGTACTTGTGTCTCACCACAATTGCCCACATTTCTGTGGGATCATCTCCTTCCAAGAGAGAGGAAAATAATACCTTTACATTCTGCACCTGCAGTAGTTATTTGGAACTTTGGGCTTTCTGTGCTGCACAGCCCAAAGTGGAAAAATAGAATTCCGGGTTTTCCAGCTCACCCAGAGCCAGAAGGAAGTCTGTAGCAGGAGAGGGATTTAAAACTCCCATACATGGTGCACTGATGCCTGTCAGAGGCCAGCGGGGACTGTGGACAATGGCTGTGCCAGGAGAGCATGGCGGATGGTGACTGCAGGTCGTTGCAGCAGAATGACTATGGAACAAACAAAAACGTTTAAAAACTAGCTTCCCACAGTTATTGAAAACCAGAGGTGGGGTGCTTGATCCAGAGGAAAGTTCAGGTGTTTCCACTTGTATTAGGAAGGACACGTTAAAATTAGAGATGAGCGGGTTCGGTTAGTTGAGATCCGAACCCCCCCGAACTTCACCCATTTTACACGGGTCCGAGGCACCCTCGGATCTTCCCGCCTTGCTCGGTTAACCAGAACGCGCCCGAACGTCATCATCCCGCTGTCGGATTCTTGCGCGATTCGTATTCTATATAAGGAGCCGCGCGTCGCCGCCATTTTCACTCGTGCATTGGAGATTGAACGGAGAGGACGTGGCAGCGTTCTCTCCCCTGAAAAGCTCCGTTATCTGTGCTCAGTGTGCTGAAAATATCTGTGCTCGGTGTGCTGCAAATATTCTGTGCTCAGTGTGCTGAAAATATCTACGTTCTCTGCCTGAAAACGCTCCATATCTGTGCTCAGTGTGCTGCAAATCTCTGTGCTCAGTGTGCTGCATTGTGGGGATTGGGGACCACCAGTATAATAATATATACAATTCTATAGCTTCTAAACTGCTTGTCAGAACACATGTGTCACAGTTACATCGCTCTGTACTGATATATGTATACAGTAAATGTAATATATATACTATTCTATAGCTTCTATACTGCTTGTCAGGACACATGTGTCACAGTTACACCGCTCTGTACTGAGATATATATATATATATATATATATATATATACAGTAATATATATACTATTCTATAGCTTCTATACTGCTTGTCAGGACACATGTGTCACAGTTACACCGCTCTGTACTGAGATATATATATATATATATATATACAGTAATATATATACTATTCTATAGCTTCTATACTGCTTGTCAGGACACATGTGTCACAGTTACACCGCTCTGTACTGATATATATATACAGTAATATATATACTATTCTATAGCTTCTATACTGCTTGTCAGGACACATGTGTCACAATTACACCGCTCTGTACTGATATATATATACACAGTAATATATATACTATTCTATAGCTTCTATACTGCTTTTCAGGGCACGTGTCACAGTTACACCGCTCTGTACTGATAGATATATATATATATATATATATATATATACAGTAGTATATATACTATTCTATAGCTTCTATACTGCTTGTCAGGACACGTTTCACAGTTACAACGCTCTGTACTGATATATATATATATACAGTAATATATATACTATTCTATAGCTTCTATACTGCTTGTCAGGACACATGTGTCACAGTTACACCACTCTGTACTGATATATATATATATATATATATATATACAGTAATATATATATACTATTCTATAGCTTCTATACTGCTTGTCAGGACACATATGTCACAGTTACACCGCTCTGTACTGATATATATATACAGTAATATATATACTATTCTGTAGCTTCTATACTGCTTGTCAGGACACGTTGTTGCCATATGGGTAATTGTCTGCACTTAGTATAATATTAGGCTAATAGATGTTGTCTGAATCAAAAAATAATTCATTATAAATAAGTGATGTAACCATAGTGTATAGTGGATATATATAGTAAGGAATAGATATGAAATAAGTTTGAATGTATGAGGTAATGTTTAGCTGATTTAAGAGATTAGGTTTGTGTATGTGTTTATATAGATATACTGTATATTTGTGTTTTACTGCAAGATGGTAAAACAGTGTAGGGAACAGGTTTATTCTGCTCTAGTCATAAATAAGGCTAGAGAGGTCACAGTAAGATCAAGAGTCATTGTAGAGAAAAGGTATTAGGCCATAAATGATAATAGGTGTGTGACAGAGCTCTGTTGGTCATTGGAATTCCCAGGTGTGCTTACAGTAGATCAGAATCAAGATTGCAATACCTTTAGCAATTATAAAACTAGCTGGTCAATTGTCCAGTAGGACCATAAATTAACTACTACGAAAAAAGATCACATCCATTGATAAAACATGCTTCAGGCAAACAAATATTGTTACACTTCAAATAACCAAAGGAAGGTCTTTGATGTACAGTATAAGGAAAGGACACGTTTTATGGCACCATACCTGCTTGAGCAGAATATCCAACTTGGAGCAGAGCATGTTTTACGACACCTTGGAATGTAAATGACAAACCTATAATTACCTATTCCATTGGAAACTATGAGAATATGATAGTTTGAATTGGTAAAATATGGGATAAAAAGCAGCAGACTTTTTAGTTAGGATTAGAGGGAGAAGGAGGAGAAGGAGAAGGAAGGAAGTCAGTCAGGAGGAGAAGTCATGGAGAACATGCTGAAGGAATGATTCTTGGGATGGCAAACTTTAACTTGCAAGTATAAATATGTTAGTAATTGAATTGTTTGTGAAACTTATGTCATGTTGTTTTATGTTATGTAATGAAGGAAGCATAGCATAGCTTAATATAATAATTAGTATATATATCACTACTGTGTATATCTTATTCTGTACGATTTGATCTGCCTGTAAATAAAGAATCATATAAAAAGAGCGGTAATATTCAAGCTTGAACTCTCTTTAAGGAATCTTAACTTCATAATTTCATAAGTCATATATATATAAGGACTGCATATATTTATCAGCCAATTAATTTGTAAGCCTGACATAATATATTTGCAGATATATATGATAACGCATATTAATTTAAATATATCCATATATTAATAACCATATATGTTATATTAAATATTAATATTCATAAATAGGATTCCATAAATCAATATTGGCGACCACGAATTGGACTTGTTATTACTGAATCTGATTATCTGATTTATAATATTTATGAGGAGTAGCAAATGCTATGAGCTGGCTACCAAATCTACAGAATCACGGTGGGGATGTATCTATGAAAATTTATTACCATTGTGTAATGTCAATTTTGTATTCTGTATAACCTAGGATAAATGTGTTAGTGCAATATACGTTATTTTAACTAACATAATATCTATTAGGAAGCAGCACCAATGGCTATAAGCCTGCTGGCAAAGTACAAGATCACAGTGGAATAGGTTACAAATGAGAATAAAGAATTTAAAGGCCTAGAGTAGAAAATGTGCACAGTGGAAATGAGTATTTCCAAATAAATGTATAAATGTACCAGGTATTAGAGTTTAACCTTAAGACACCGGTCAATCTTAAGGAGAGGATACCTTCAGTACTAAAAACAAAGAATATATAAATTTAGCATTGAAATGTTAAATATGCAAAAAGTTGCAGCAGCATTAGGAAAAATGCGCAGAACTGCGGCTTTAGAAGCCAAACAGAAATGTAAAGAAGAATCAGGTTCACGTCTTCGTAAGGCGTGCCTGACCATTAATGCAAAAATGCATTCATTATTTAAGTCCCTTAAACAGAAAAATAAACAGAAAAAGTTTGGGGCAGAAGCAAAACGCCTGGCAGATTGTAAGCAAACTGTCATGACCTCTCAGGAGGAGATAAAAGGAAGTACAAGGGAGAATATTGTAGATGTAGGTGAGACTCAGGACAGCATTGTCCATGTGCAGCACACAGAGTCTGCTATGGTCACACAGACCACCAGCAGAACAGCCTCTTTGGTAAAGGAAGAAAGTAGCAATGTGCAGGATGTGTCTATCATCAGACAGCACATTAATGTAAAGGAGGTAGCAGCAATAGGAGATGTCCCCTATACTGTGTCTAGTAAGGGGGAAGATCAGTGTAATTCAGATTATGAGTATTCTGCTGAATACACTCTCAGAGTTCCCAATGTAAATGAAGAATTTGTTATGCCCTTAGGCAAAGGTGAATTGTCAGCAGACTTAAACACTGATAGCTGCAGTACAGTGCACACAGGGGTGGAGAAGTTCTCCATGGTGAAAAATCCAATGGTAACCAGAGTTGAAAACCCTGAAATGTATTCACCTGGGAACATGTTTAAAGGGAAAATACATGAAATTAATACAGGAATGCATGTTTACAAACAAAGTTCCCAAACTTTTGTAACCCCCAGACAACACTCAGAGACATCTAGTGATGGTGCAAATGTTTGCATGCTCTCAGAGAGACCACATGCAGAGTGTCATTCTGCAAACCACACACCAATTAACAATGACAAAAAGGATCACCAGGATGAAAATGTTTTTATGCACTGGTGCCATAACCATTTTATTACAGGTGTGGAAAGACAGAAAGCCCTGGGACCTGCAATACATATTTGGCAAAGTCTAACAAGTTTCTCTCCCCACAAGAATATTTTTCAGGAAATACAAGATGCTTCAAGACCAAGAAGCCATGCCAAGCAGCAAACGCTATGGTTGGAGACAGTCTGGGACCAGGCTGCATCACAAGGGAGTATGGTCACAAGTGAACACGGTAGTATCATTCCTTTACTTGTTAGATCCAATGTAGCCATTGTTTGCTTTGATGTTCCAACAGCCACAGTTTCCAAATTAAACCTGCATCATATCTGCAGCGACAATTGTGCTGCCATTGACACACAAGGTGACAGGAAAGATTGGCACAGGCCAGAAACAATTGTTTGTTTGTTATTCAATCTTTAAAGACACATTTGTAAATTCTGTACCTGATAACATGCAGCAGATAGGACAGAATGCATAGCACGGTATGTTAAATCACTGTATAAATATCTGTGATATTCATTGTATGTCTTTTTGTTTGATTCATAGTAATCCTGGCAACCTGTATACAGAATGGTGCAAGACTCCAAAAAGACTCCAATTTACAAGGGAAAAGGTCTTCATTAACCCTTTCATCGCTGCTATCCAGCAAAATCTACATAGCATCCCTAAAGACTGATATATGGACAAATCCTCAAGGAGTTTTCCAGTTTCACAAGAAAGGGGAAGGTTTTCATTAACCCTTTCATCACAAGTAATCATTACTTGTCTTTCAAACTACATGTACACCCCCACAACAGTGTACAGCACATCTCATCACTGTGATTATACAGAACTGTCTCATCCCTTCATATACCTTAATCAAATATATATGTAAACATTTGTCTGATATATATATATATATATATTTTATATCATTGTATTATATACCCTGTAAATATTTTATGTTTTTTTTTATATTACACAGTAGATACTACCTATGCTTCCTTCGTAAAAGCTTCAAAAGTAATTAAATATCTAATACTGGATGGAATTAGATTTAGTCAAAGCCATTCCTAAATGATCTTTAATATCTGTTTGAAGCAAAATTGTATTCATTTATTGTATTGATAGGATGTTACTATATACACATCAAAAGCATTTTAAATAATTATTAGTTCAAATATAGGTAGGATAGGAAACGCCTTTATATGGGTTAAACTGGTATAGGGTTATTTAAGATTGAGATGTATAAATAGGTTCAAGGTAGAATAAGGAGACTTAAGACTGCATGGTAATTTATTCAGTGAGGAAATACAGAATAGAGTAGGTGTACTACTCACAGCCATTTGCGGTACTATTGCCCGAAGACAATTAAGACCTACTATTAACAAGCAAGGAAAGAAAGAAAGAAAGAAAGAAAGAAAGAAAGAAAGAAAGAAAGAAAGAAAGAAAGAAAGAAAGAAAGAAAGAAAGAAAGAAAGAGAAAAAAAAAAAAACTGTTTCATATATGCCTGTTCTATTCAAAATCACAACCTGTTTGTGCAAAAGCAATATGGACACTTGTCACAACTGCGGCATTGGAAAAACATTTAAAGGACGCACAAGGCTAAAGACCATTACTGAGGGTCGTCACAAGTACTGAATGTTCAAGACACAGCACTCGACGTACACAGCCCTCTGCCTCAAACAGCGAAATGGCAAGCAAAGGAGCAGCTGCTATGAAGAATTCTACTTCAACTGCCTCCATGATGCAAACGTAATACGTCTCCAATGGCAAGCAAACCACGCAGATGACATTACTCTCCCAGTAAATTGCTACAGCCAAGAACAGCAAAAATGTCCAAACGTACTGATCCAGATACAGAAAAAAAGGTCTACAATTGGGCTATGGTATTCCAAATGTCTGTAGAAATTAGTTTTCCTCATGAATACTGAATAAAAACCTCAGTCTTGTCTGCTTTAGTTAAAAGTAAAAGTAGAATAAGGTTAGGTAAGCTAAGAATTTTTAGAGATTTTTAAAATCACAATGGTTATTATTATTACACTTATGGTTTATATTAGGGTTACAACAAAAGTTATGTTTTGAAGAAATATTTTGAAATGTATTTGGAAGCAATTACGCTAGTTTAATGTGTGGCCAATCAAAATAATTTCTCATGGCCACAAGGGGGCGACTGTTGCCATATGGGTAATTGTCTGCACTTAGTATAATATTAGGCTAATAGATGTTGTCTGAATCAAAAAATAATTCATTATAAATAAGTGATGTAACCATAGTGTATAGTGGATGTATATAGTAAGGAATAGATATGAAATAAGTTTGAATGTATGAGGTAATGTTTAGCTGATTTAAGAGATTAGGTTTGTGTATGTGTTTATATAGATATACTGTATATTTGTGTTTTACTGCAAGATGGTAAAACAGTGTAGGGAACAGGTTTATTCTGCTCTAGTCATAAATAAGGCTAGAGAGGTCACAGTAAGATCAAGAGTCATTGTAGAGAAAAGGTATTAGGCCATAAATGATAATAGGTGTGTGACAGAGCTCTGTTGGTCATTGGAATTCCCAGGTGTGCTTACAGTAGATCAGAATCAAGATTGCAATACCTTTAGCAATTATAAAACTAGCTGGTCAATTGTCCAGTAGGACCATAAATTAACTACTACGAAAAAAGATCACATCCATTGATAAAACATGCTTCAGGCAAACAAATATTGTTACACTTCAAATAACCAAAGGAAGGTCTTTGATGTACAGTATAAGGAAAGGACACGTTTTATGGCACCATACCTGCTTGAGCAGAATATCCAACTTGGAGCAGAGCATGTTTTACGACACCTTGGAATGTAAATGACAAACCTATAATTACCTATTCCATTGGAAACTATTAGAATATGATAGTTTGAATTGGTAAAATATGGGATAAAAAGCAGCAGACTTTTTAGTTAGGATTAGAGGGAGAAGGAGGAGAAGGAGAAGGAAGGAAGTCAGTCAGGAGGAGAAGTCATGGAGAACATGCTGAAGGAATGATTCTTGGGATGGCAAACTTTAACTTGCAAGTATAAATATGTTAGTAATTGAATTGTTTGTGAAACTTATGTCATGTTGTTTTATGTTATGTAATGAAGGAAGCATAGCATAGCTTAATATAATAATTAGTATATATATCACTACTGTGTATATCTTATTCTGTACGATTTGATCTGCCTGTAAATAAAGAATCATATAAAAAGAGCGGTAATATTCAAGCTTGAACTCTCTTTAAGGAATCTTAACTTCTTAATTTCATAAGTCATATATATATAAGGACTGCATATATGTATCAGCCAATTAATTTGTAAGCCTGACATAATATATTTGCAGATATATATGATAACGCATATTAATTTAAATATATCCATATATTAATAACCATATATGTTATATTAAATATTAATATTCATAAATAGGATTCCATAAATCAATAACGTGTCACAGTTACACCGCTCTGTACTGATATATATATACAGTAATATATATACTATTCTATAGCTTCTATACTGCTTGTCAGGACACATGTGTCACAGTTACACCGCTCTGTACTGATATATATATACAGTAATATATATACTATTCTGTAGCTTCTATACTGCTTGTCAGGACACATGTGTCACAGTTACACCGCTCTGTATTGATATATATATACAGTAATATATATACTATTCTATAGGTTCTATATTCCTTGTCAGGACACGAGTCACAGTTACACCGCTCTGTACTGATATATATATATACAGTAATATATATACTATTCTATAGCTTCTATACTGCTTTTCAGGACACATGTGTCACAGTTACACCACTCTGTACTGATATATATATATATATGCAGTAATATATATACTATTCTATAGCTTCTATACTGCTTGTCAGGACACATGTGTCACAGTTACACCGCTCTGTACTGATATATATATACAGTAATATAAATACTATTCTATAGGTTCTATACTGCTTGTCAGGACACATGTGTCACAGTTACACCGCTCTGTACTGATAGATAGATATATATATATATATATATATATATATATACATACAGTAATATATATACTATTCTATAGCTTCTATACTGCTTGTCAGGACACATGTGTCACAGTTATACCGCTCTGTACTGATATATATATACAGTAATATATATACTATTCTATAGCTTCTATACTGCTTGTCAGCACACATGTGTCACAGTTACACCGCTCTGTACTGATATATACAAAAATATATAAACTTTTTCTATAGCTTCTAGTATTACAGTGCAGCATTTTGGTGACCAACAGTATACATATATAGTACAGTACAGTAGGCCATTGCTATTGATATATTACTGGCATATAATTCCACACATTAAAAATGGAGAACAAAAATGTGGAGGGTAAAATAGGGAAAGATCAAGATCCACTTCCACCTCGTGCTGAAGCTGCTGCCACTAGTCATGGCCGAGACGATGAAATGCCATCAACGTCGTCTGCCAAGGCCGATGCCCAATGTCATAGTAGAGAGCATGTAAAATCCAAAAACAAAAGTTCAGTAAAATTACCCAAAAATCTAAATTAAAAGCATCTGAGGAGAAGCGTAAACTTGCCAATATGCCATTTACAACACAGAGTGGCAAGGAACGGCTGAGGCCCTGTCCTATGTTCATGGCTAGTGGTTCAGCTTCACATGAGGATGGAAGCACTCATCCTCCCGCTAGAAAAATGAAAAGACTTAAGCTGGCAAAAGCACAGCAAAGAACTGAACGTTCTTCTGAATCACAAATCCCCAAGGAGAGTCCAATTACGATGCCTGACCTTCCCAACACTGGATGGGAAGAGGTGGTGCCTTCCACCATTTGTACGCCCCCTGCAAGTGCTGGAAGGAGCACCCGCAGTCCAGTTCCTGATAGTCAAATTGAAGATGTCACTGTTGAAGTACACCAGGATGAGGATATGGTTGTTGCTGGCGCTGATGAGGAAATTGACAAGGAGAATTCTGATGGTGAGGTGGTTTGTTTAAGTCAGGCACCCGGGGAGACACCTGTTGTCCGTGGGACGAATATGGCCATTGACATGCCTGGTCAAATTACGGAAAAAAAATCACCTGTTCGGTGTGGAATTATTTTAACAGAAATGGGGACAACAGGTGTCAAGCCGTGTGTTGCCTTTGTCAAGCTGTAATAAGTAGGGGTAAGGACGTTAACCACCTAGGAACATCCTCCCTTACACGTCACCTGGAGCGCATTCATCAGAAGTCATTGACAAGTTCAAAAACTTTGGGTGACAGCGGAAAGCTCCTGCAAACCACACCACCAACTCCCTCAGCATAGGCGTGCGTAGCATATTTTATTAGGGGGTGCACCATCAGAGGGGTGTGTCTAGCATCCACCTTTTGGGCGTGTCTAGCACCATCTATTGACGGTCAACGCAATATAAAATATCCACCCTTGTACCAATCCTAATAAAGCAGATACATTGTCAGATGTTGTGGTGTGCACCAAACAAACACCCCTGATGGCACTCACTGCAATTACACTGCTCCTCCTCAGCCTGGTCTGGCTCCCCCTGTCTTTCCCCTGCAAGCTGCAGCAGCTTACTTACAAGTCAGCCACTCACTGACACTGACAGTCGCAGACTAGTACTGCTGCTGCTGGAAAAATGAGTGACGTGTCAATGTTGCTACTGACCGCCTGCCAGTATTGAATTTGTCTTCCTAAGAGGAACGCTGGCTGCATGCTGCTCCTCATCAGTGGCTGGCGTTGGCATAGAATAGAAGGAGAGAGGTGGGCGTGTAACCTTTCAGAAACGTCTGTCAGTGTGCTTGAGCTTTCTTTTAAATGTTTTTTATTGTTTATCATTGTTTGTGTAATTAAATGTGTTTATAATTTACCAGCAAGTTCCATATGTGTTTTAATTTGATTTAAGCAGACACCTTTACATGTAAATATAAATATATACAAAATTTATTAACTGTCATTAAGCATACATCAAGCGCAGCACTTTTGTGTATATATTTTCTAGTTGGTTGAAGGAATTAGCAGTCCCCCAGTGCTTGCAGCTGCTGTATAGCCATTTTAAATTCAATTTTTATTTGCGCCAGGAGTTAGAGTGGTTAAACACTCTTAATCTTTTTACCTCATTAGAAATGAAAAACAATAGTCCTGCAGGCCATGTCACTGGCAAGTCTGACGAGTCCTCTCCTGACTGGGATTCCTCCGATGCATCCTTGAGTGTAACGCCTACTGCTGCTGGCGCTGCTGCTGTTGCTGCTGGGAGTCGATCGTCATCCCAGAGGGGAAGTCGGAAGACCACTTGTACTACTTCCAGTAAGCAATTGACTGTCCAACAGTCCTTTGCGAGGAAGATGAAATATCACAGCAGTCATCCTGCTGCAAAGCGGATAACTTGGGTCTTGGCAGCTGCAGTGATGTTAAACGTGTGTCCGGTATAAACCGTTAATTCACAGGGAATTAGAGAATTGTTTGAGGTACTGTGTCCCCGGTACCAAATACCATCTAGGTTCCATTTCTTTAGGCAGGCGATACCGAGAATGTACACAGACGTCAGAAAAAGAGTCACCAGTGTCCTAAAAAATGCAGTTGTACCCAATGTCCACTTAACCACGGACATGTGGACAAGAGGAGCAGGACAGACTCAGGACTATATGACTGTGACAGCCCACTGGGTAGATGTATTGCCTCCCGCAGCAAGAACAGCAGCGGCGGCACCAGTAGCAGCATCTCGCAAACGCCAACTCATTCCTAGGCAGGTTACGCTTTGTATCACCGCTTTTCATAAGAGGCACACAGCTGACAACCTCTTACGGAAACGGAGGAACATTATCGCAGAATGGCTTACCCCAATTGGACTCTCCTGGGGATTTGTGACATTGGACAACGCCACCAATATTGTGCGTGCATTACATGTGGGCAAATTCCAACACGTCCCATATTTTGCACATACATTGAATTTAGTGGTGCAGAATGAATTTTAAAAAACGAGATGGGCGTGCAAGTGATGCTGTCGGTGGCCCAAAGAATTGCGGGCCACTTTCGGCATTCAGCCACCGCGTGCTGAAGACTGGAGCACAAGCAAACACTCCTGAACTTGCCCCGCCATCATCTTAAGCAAGAGGTGGTAACGAGGTGGAATTCAACCCTATATATGCTTCAGAGGATGGAGGAGCAGCAAAAGGCCATTCAAGCCTATACAGCTACCTACGATATAGGCAAAGGAGGGGGAATGCACCTGACTCAAGCGCAGTGGAGAATGATTTCAACATTGTGCAAGGTTCTGCAACCCTTTGAACTTGCCACACGTGAAGTCAGTTCAGACACTGCCAGCCTGAGTCAGGTCATTCCCCTCATCAGGCTTTTGCAGAAGAAGCTGGAGAGATTGAAGGAGGAGCTAAAACGGAGCGATTATGCTAGGCATGTGGGACTTGTGGATGGAGCCCTTCATTCGCTTAACCAGGATTCACGGGTGGTCAATCTGTTGAAATCAGAGCACTACATTTTGGCCACCGTGCTCGATCCTAGGTTTAAAGCCTAGTGGTTTGCATGAGCTTGGTTACAAGAGGAAGGGATTTAGTTGTCAGTGGACTTCTTCCGCTGTCACCCAAAGTTTTTGAACTTGTCAATGACTTCTGATGAATGCGCTCCAGGTGACATATAAGGGAGGATGTTTCTAGGTGGTTAACGTCCTTACACCTACTTATTACAGCTTGACAAAGGCAACACATAGCTTGACACCTGTTGTCCGCATTTCTGTTAAAATAATTCCACACCGAACAGGTGATTTTTTTTTTGTAATTTGACCAGGCATGTCAATGGCCATATTCGTCCCACGGGCAACAGGTGTCTCCCCGGGTGCCTGACTTAAACAAATTTGACTATCAGGAACTGGACTGCGGGTGCTCCTTCCAGCACTTGCAGGGGGCGTGCAAATCGTGGAAGGCGCCACCTCTTCCCGTCCAGTGTTGGGAAGGTCAGGCATCGCAACCGACACAATTGGACTCTCCTTGGGGATTTAGAAGAACGCACAGTTCTTTGCTGTGCTTTTGCCAGCTTAAGTCTTTTCATTTTTCTAGCGGGAGGATGAGTGCTTCCATCCTCATGTGAAGCTGAACCACTAGCCATGAACATAGGCCAGGGCCTCAGCCGTTCCTTGCCACTCCGTGTCGTAAATGGCATATTGGCAAGTTTACGCTTCTCCTCAGATGCTTTTAATTTAGATTTTTGGGTCATTTTACTGAACTTTTGTTTTTTGGATTTTACATGCTCTCTACTATGACATTGGGCATCGGCCTTGGCAGATGACGTTGATGGCATTTCATCGTCTCGGCCATGACTAGTGGCAGCAGCTTCAGCACTAGATGGAAGTGGATCTTGATCTTTCCCTATTTTACCCTCCACATTTTTGTTCTCCATTTTTTAATGTGTGGAATTATATGCCAGTAATATATCAATAGCAATGGCCTACTGTACTGTACTATATATGTATACTGTTGGTCACCAAAATGCTGCACTGTAATACTAGAAGCTATAGAAAAGTATATATATTATTGTATATATTAGTACAGAGCGGTGTAACTGTGACACGTGTCCTGACAAGCAGTATAGAAGCTATAGAATAGTATATATATTACTGTATATATATATATATATCAGTACAGAGCAGTGTAACTGTGAAACATGTGTCCTGACAAGCAGTATAGAAGCTATAGAATAGTATATATATTACTATATATATATATATATATATATATATATATATTAGTCCATGGTTTTGGATTCGGTTCCGCGGCCGTGTTTTGGATTCGGACGCGTTTTGGCAAAACCTCCCTGAAAATTATTTGTCGGATTCGGCTGTGTTTTGGATTCGGATGTTTTTTTACAAAAACCCCTCAAAAACAGCTAAAATCATAGAATTTGGGGGTCATTTTGATCCCATAGTATTATTAACCTCAATAACCATAATTTCCACTCATTTTCAGTCTATTCTGAACACCTCACACCTCACAATATTATTTTTAGTCCTAAAATTTGCACCAAGGTCGCTGGATGACTAAGCTAAGCGACCCAAGTGGCCGACACAAACACCTGGCCCATCTAGGAGTGGCACTGCAGTGTCAGACAGGATGGCACTTCAAAAAAATAGTTCCCAAACAGCACATGATGCAAAGAAAAAAAGAGGTGCACCAAGGTCGCTGGATGGCTAAGCTAAGCGACACAAGTGGCCGACACAAACACCTGGCCCATCTAGGAGTGGCACTGCAGTGTCAGGCAGGATGGCACTTCAAAAAAATAGTCCCCAAACAGCACATGATGCAAAGAAAAAAAGAGGCGCAATCAGGTAGCTGTGTGACTAAGCTAAGCGACCCAAGTGGCCGACACAAACACCTGGCCCATCTAGGAGTGGCACTGCAGTTTTCTATCGAGAGGATGAGTGCTTCCATCCTCATGTGAAGCTGAACCACTAGCCATGAACATAGGCCAGGGCCTCAGCCGTTCCTTGCCACTCCGTGTCGTAAATGGCATATTGGCAAGTTTACGCTTCTCCTCAGATGCTTTTAATTTTGATTTTTGGGTCATTTTACAGAACTTTTGTTTTTTGGATTTTACATGCTCTCTACTATGACATTGGGCATCGGCCTTGGCAGACGACGTTGATGGCATTTCATCGTCTCGGCCATGACTAGTGGCAGCAGCTTCAGCACGAGGTGGAAGTGGATCTTGATCTTTCCCTATTTTACCCTCCACATTTTTGTTCTCCATTTTTTAATGTGTGGAATTATATGCCAGTTACAATAGCAATGGCCTACTACTATATATACTGCGCACAACTGAAATGCACCACAGGTGCTTTTGCCAGCTTAAGTCTTTTCATTTTTCTAGCGGGAGGATGAGTGCTTCCATCCTCATGTGAAGCTGAACCACTAGCCATGAACATAGGACAGGGCCTCAGCCGTTCCTTGCCACTCTGTGTTGTAAATGGCATATTGGCAAGTTTACGCTTCTCCTCAGATGCTTTTAATTTAGATTTTTGGGTAATTTTACTGAACTTTTGTTTTTTGGATTTTACTTGCTCTCTACTATGACACGTCACCTGGAGCGCATTCATCAGAAGTCATTGACAAGTTCAAAAACTTTGGGTGACAGCGGAAAGCTCCTGCAAACCACACCACCAACTCCCTCAGCATAGGCGTGCGTAGCACATTTTATTAGGGGGTGCACCATCAGAGGGGTGTGTCTAGCATCCACCTTTTGGGCGTGTCTAGCACCATCTATTGACGGGCAACGCAATATAAAATATCCACCCTTGTACCAATCCTAATAAAGCAGATACATTGTCAGATGTTGTGGTGTGCACCAAACAAACACCCCTGATGGCACTCACTGCAATTACACTGCTCCTCCTCAGCCTGGTCTGGCTCCCCCTGTCTTTCCCCTGCAAGCTGCAGCAGCTTACTTACAAGTCAGCCACTCACTGACACTGACAGTCGCAGACTAGTACTGCTGCTGCTGGAAAAATGAGTGACGTGTCAATGTTGCTACTGACCGCCTGCCAGTATTGAATTTGTCTTCCTAAGAGGAACGCTGGCTGCATGCTGCTCCTCATCAGTGGCTGGCGTTGGCATTGAATAGAAGGAGAGAGGTGGGCGTGTGACGGGTGGGTGTGTGAGCAGCATGATGTCATCACGTTACATCATGCTGTTTTTGTACATGGAGGTGGAGCCGGGAGTTTAAAAGCCGGTGGCAGTGGCACCCTTGATTAACCCAGGTGTCCATTCAGTAATGCAGTCCTGACAGGGTGCAACGCAGAGGGGACAGTAATCAGCCTGCTCGGCGATCGCTGCATCAGGCATGTAAGATCAGGGGGTCAGATATTAGGGGGTGCCTGTCGCACCAGGCACCCCCCCTGCGCACACCTATGTCCCTCAGTGTCAATTTCCTCATTAGAAATGAAAAACAATAGTCCTGCAGGCCATGTCACTGGCAAGTCTGACGAGTCCTCTCCTGACTGGGATTCCTCCGATGCATCCTTGAGTGTAACGCCTACTGCTGCTGGCGCTGCTGCTGTTGCTGCTGGGAGTCGATCGTCATCCCAGAGGGGAAGTCGGAAGACCACTTGTACTACTTCCAGTAAGCAATTGACTGTCCAACAGTCCTTTGCGAGGAAGATGAAATATCACAGCAGTCATCCTGCTGCAAAGCGGATAACTTGGGTCTTGGCAGCTGCAGTGATGTTAAACGTGTGTCCGGTATAAACCGTTAATTCACAGGGAATTAGAGAATTGTTTGAGGTACTGTGTCCCCGGTACCAAATACCATCTAGGTTCCATTTCTTTAGGCAGGCGATACCGAGAATGTACACAGACGTCAGAAAAAGAGTCACCAGTGTCCTAAAAAATGCAGTTGTACCCAATGTCCACTTAACCACGGACATGTGGACAAGAGGAGCAGGACAGACTCAGGACTATATGACTGTGACAGCCCACTGGGTAGATGTATTGCCTCCCGCAGCAAGAACAGCAGCGGCGGCACCAGTAGCAGCATCTCGCAAACGCCAACTCATTCCTAGGCAGGTTACGCTTTGTATCACCGCTTTTCATAAGAGGCACACAGCTGACAACCTCTTACGGAAACGGAGGAACATTATCGCAGAATGGCTTACCCCAATTGGACTCTCCTGGGGATTTGTGACATTGGACAACGCCACCAATATTGTGCGTGCATTACATGTGGGCAAATTCCAACACGTCCCATATTTTGCACATACATTGAATTTAGTGGTGCAGAATGAATTTAAAAAACGAGATGGGCGTGCAAGTGATGCTGTCGGTGGCCCAAAGAATTGCGGGCCACTTTCGGCATTCAGCCACCGCGTGCTGAAGACTGGAGCACAAGCAAACACTCCTGAACTTGCCCCGCCATCATCTTAAGCAAGAGGTGGTAATGAGGTGGAATTCAACCCTCTATATGCTTCAGAGGATGGAGGAGCAGCAAAAGGCCATTCAAGCCTATACAGCTACCTACGATATAGGCAAAGGAGGGGGAATGCACCTGACTCAAGCGCAGTGGAGAATGATTTCAACATTGTGCAAGGTTCTGCAACCCTTTAAACTTGCCACACGTGAAGTCAGTTCAGACACTGCCAGCCTGAGTCAGGTCATTCCCCTCATCAGGCTTTTGCAGAAGAAGCTGGAGAGATTGAAGGAGGAGCTAAAACGGAGCGATTATGCTAGGCATGTGGGACTTGTGGATGTAGCCCTTCATTCGCTTAACCAGGATTCACGGGTGGTCAATCTGTTGAAATCAGAGCACTACATTTTGGCCACCGTGCTCGATCCTAGGTTTAAAGCCTAGTGGTTTGCATGAGCTTGGTTACAAGAGGAAGGGATTTAGTTGTCAGTGGACTTCTTCCGCTGTCACCCAAAGTTTTTGAACTTGTCAATGACTTCTGATGAATGCGCTCCAGGTGACATATAAGGGAGGATGTTTCTAGGTGGTTAACGTCCTTACACCTACTTATTACAGCTTGACAAAGGCAACACATGGCTTGACACCTGTTGTCCGCATTTCTGTTAAAATAATTCCACACCGAACAGGTGATTTTTTTTTTGTAATTTGACCAGGCATGTCAATGGCCATATTCGTCCCACGGGCAACAGGTGTCTCCCCGGGTGCCTGACTTAAACAAATTTGACTATCAGGAACTGGACTGCGGGTGCTCCTTCCAGCACTTGCAGGGGGCGTGCAAATCGTGGAAGGCGCCACCTCTTCCCGTCCAGTGTTGGGAAGGTCAGGCATCGCAACCGACACAATTGGACTCTCCTTGGGGATTTAGAAGAACGCACAGTTCTTTGCTGTGCTTTTGCCAGCTTAAGTCTTTTAATTTTTCTAGCGGGAGGATGAGTGCTTCCATCCTCATGTGAAGCTGAACCACTAGCCATGAACATAGGCCAGGGCCTCAGCCGTTCCTTGCCACTCCGTGTCGTAAATGGCATATTGGCAAGTTTACGCTTCTCCTCAGATGCTTTTAATTTAGATTTTTGGGTCATTTTACTGAACTTTTGTTTTTTGGATTTTACATGCTCTCTACTATGACATTGGGCATCGGCCTTGGCAGATGACGTTGATGGCATTTCATCGTCTCGGCCATGACTGGTGGCAGCAGCTTCAGCACTAGATGGAAGTGGATCTTGATCTTTCCCTATTTTACCCTCCACATTTTTGTTCTCCATTTTTTAATGTGTGGAATTATATGCCAGTAATATATCAATAGCAATGGCCTACTGTACTGTACTATATATGTATACTGTTGGTCACCAAAATGCTGCACTGTAATACTAGAAGCTATAGAAAAGTATATATATTATTGTATATATTAGTACAGAGCGGTGTAACTGTGACACGTGTCCTGACAAGCAGTATAGAAGCTATAGAATAGTATATATATTACTGTATATATATATATATATCAGTACAGAGCAGAGGCGTCACCAGGTGTGGTGACACCCGGTGCGCACCCCTGATGTACTGCCGCGATCGCGGCAAAAAGGGGGCGTGGCCTTACAGCTAGGGGGCGTGGCTTTGCGGGGATACCGGGATCGTCACTCTGGGGGCGTGCCCAGCATCTCCGGAGATGCTGGGCTTCCCCCAGAGACGGTCTCAGTGTGCGGTCGGCTCCTCTGCTATGACAGGAGCCGGGTGCTGTAGCGGAATTTCACACTGCAGCACCTGGCTCCTGTCACTGCGGAGGAGCTGACATTTGGTGTCACCCCCTCCAGGTGTCACACCCGGGTGCGGGCCGCACCCCCCGCACCCGCCTTGTGACGCCACTGGTACAGAGCAGTGTAACTGTGAAACATGTGTCCTGACAAGCAGTATAGAAGCTATAGAATAGTATATATATTACTATATATATATATATATATATATATTAGTCCATGGTTTTGGATTCGGTTCCGCGGCCGTGTTTTGGATTCGGACGCGTTTTGGCAAAACCTCCCTGAAAATTTTTTGTCGGATTCGGCTGTGTTTTGGATTCGGGTGTTTTTTTACAAAAACCCCTCAAAAACAGCTAAAATCATAGAATTTGGGGGTCATTTTGATCCCATAGTATTATTAACCTCAATAACCATAATTTCCACTCATTTTCAGTCTATTCTGAACACCTCACACCTCACAATATTATTTTTAGTCCTAAAATTTGCACCAAGGTCGCTGGATGACTAAGCTAAGCGACCCAAGTGGCCGACACAAACACCTGGCCCATCTAGGAGTGGCACTGCAGTGTCAGACAGGATGGCACTTCAAAAAAATAGTTTCCAAACAGCACATGATGCAAAGAAAAAAAGAGGTGCACCAAGGTCGCTGGATGGCTAAGCTAAGCGACACAAGTGGCCGACACAAACACCTGGCCCATCTAGGAGTGGCACTGCAGTGTCAGGCAGGATGGCACTTCAAAAAAATAGTCCCCAAACAGCACATGATGCAAAGAAAAAAAGAGGCGCAATCAGGTAGCTGTGTGACTAAGCTAAGCGACCCAAGTGGCCGACACAAACACCTGGCCCATCTAGGAGTGGCACTGCAGTTTTCTATCGAGAGGATGAGTGCTTCCATCCTCATGTGAAGCTGAACCACTAGCCATGAACATAGGCCAGGGCCTCAGCCGTTCCTTGCCACTCCGTGTCGTAAATGGCATATTGGCAAGTTTACGCTTCTCCTCAGATGCTTTTAATTTTGATTTTTGGGTCATTTTACAGAACTTTTGTTTTTTGGATTTTACATGCTCTCTACTATGACATTGGGCATCGGCCTTGGCAGACGACGTTGATGGCATTTCATCGTCTCGGCCATGACTAGTGGCAGCAGCTTCAGCACGAGGTGGAAGTGGATCTTGATCTTTCCCTATTTTACCCTCCACATTTTTGTTCTCCATTTTTTAATGTGTGGAATTATATGCCAGTTACAATAGCAATGGCCTACTACTATATATACTGCGCACAACTGAAATGCACCACAGGTATGGATGGATAGTATACTTGACGACACAGTGGTAGGTAGAGCAGTGGCCTACTGTACCGTACTGCTATATATTATATACTGGTGGTCAGCAAACTGTGCAAAACTGAAATGCACCACAGGTATGGATGAATAGTATACTTGACGACACAGAGGTAGGTAGAGCAGTGGCCTACTGTACCGTACTGCTATATATTATATACTGGTGGTCAGCAAACTGTGCAAAACTGAAATGCACCACAGGTATGGATGGATAGTATACTTGACGACACAGAGGTAGGTAGAGCAGTGGCCTTCTGTACCGTACTCCTATATATTATATACTGGTGGTCAGCAAAATTATGCACTGTACTCCTACTATATACTACAATGCAGCACAGATATGGAGCGTTTTTCAGGCTGACAACGTATAATACTGGTGGTCACTGGTCAGCAAAACTCTGCACTGTACTCCTCCTATATAATATACTGGTGGTCCCCAGTACCCACAATAAAGCAGTGTGAGCACAGATATATGCAGCACACTGAGCACAGATATGGAGCATTTTTCAGGCAGACAACGTATACTGGTGGTCACTGGTCAGCAAAACTCTACACTGTACTCCTCCTATATAATATACTGGTGGTCCCCAGTACCCACAATAAAGCAGTGTGAGCACAGATATATGCAGCACACTGAGCACAGATATGGAGCATTTTTCAGGCAGACAACGTATAATACTGGTGGTCACTGGTCAGCAAAACTCTGCACTGTACTCTTCCTATATAATATACTGGTGGTCCCCAGTACCCACAATAAAGCAGTGTGAGCACAGATATATGCAGCACACTGAGCACAGATATGGAGCGTTTTTCAGGCAGACAACGTATACTGGTGGTCACTGGTCAGCAAAACTCTGCACTGTACTCCTCCTATATAATACTGCTGGTCCCCAGTCCCCACAATAAAGCAGTGTGAGCACAGATATATGCAGCACACTGAGCACAGATATGTAGCGTTTTTCAGGCAGACAACGTATACTGGTGGTCACTGGTCAGCAAAACTCTGCACTGTACTCCTCCTATATAATACTGCTGGTCCCCAGTACCCACAATAAAGCAGTGTGAGCACAGATATATGCAGCACACTGAGCACAGATATGGAGCATTTTTCAGGCAGACAACGTATAATACTGGTGGTCACTGGTCAGCAAAACTCTGCACTGTACTCTTCCTATATAATATACTGGTGGTCCCCAGTACCCACAATAAAGCAGTGTGAGCACAGATATATGCAGCACACTGAGCACAGATATGGAGCGTTTTTCAGGCAGACAACGTATACTGGTGGTCACTGGTCAGCAAAACTCTGCACTGTACTCCTCCTATATAATACTGCTGGTCCCCAGTCCCCACAATAAAGCAGTGTGAGCACAGATATATGCAGCACACTGAGCACAGATATGTAGCGTTTTTCAGGCAGACAACGTATACTGGTGGTCACTGGTCAGCAAAACTCTGCACTGTACTCCTCCTATATAATACTGCTGGTCCCCAGTCCCCACAATAAAGCAATGTGAGCACAGATATATGCAGCACACTGAGCACAGATATGGAGCGTTTTTCAGGCAGACAACATATAATACTGGTGGTCACTGGTCAGCAAAACTCTGCACTGTACTCCTCCTATAATACTGCTGGTCCCCAGAATAAAGATATGCAGCCCCCTGAAACAAAGTGAGAGGACGCCAGCCACGTCCTCTCACTATCATTTCCAATGCACAAGTGAAAAATGGCGGCGACGCGCGGCTCCTTATATAGAATCCGAATCTCTCGAGAATCTGACAGCGGGATGATGATGTTCGGGCGCGCTCGGGTTAACCGAGCCATACGGGAGAATCCGAGTATGCCTCGGACCCGTGTAAAATGGGTGAAGTTCGGGGGGGTTCAGTTTCCGAGGAACCGAACCCGCTCATCTCTAATATATATATCAGTACAGAGCGGTGTAACTGTGACACATGTGTCCTGACAAGCAGTATAGAAGCTACAGAATAGTATATATATTACTGTATGTATATATATATATATATATCAGTACAGAGCGGTGTAACTGTGACACATGTGTCCTGACAGTAATATATCAATAGCAATGGCCTACTGTACTGTACTATTTATTTATACTGTTGGTCACCAAAATGCTGCACTGTAATACTATATATACTGCTCACAAAAATGCTGCACAGATATGGAATGGATACGTGCAGTGACACAGAGCTGCAAGATACATCAATGGCCTACTGTACACAACTATATACTGTTGGGTCACCAAAATGCTACACTGTAATACTAGTATATATACTGCTCACAAAAATGCCGCAAAGATATGGAATGGATACGTGCAGTGACACAGAGCTGCAAGATACAGCAATGGCCTACTGTACACAACTATATACTGTTGGGTCACCAAAATGCTGCACTGTAATACTATATATACTGCTCACAAAAATGCAGCACAGATATGACATGGATACTTGCAGTGACACAGAGCTGCAAGATACAGCAATGGCCTACTGTACTGTACTACTATAATTATTATATACTGTTGGTCCCCAGTCCCCACAATGCAGCACACTGATCAGATATTTGCAGCACACTGAGCACAGATATGGAGCGTTTTCAGGCAGAGAACGTAGATATTTTCAGCACAATGAGCACAGATTATTTGCAGCACACTGAGCACAGATATTTGCAGCACACTGAGCACAGATTACGGAGCTTTTCAGGGAGAGAACGCTGCCATGTCCTCTCCGTTCAATCTCCAATGCACGAGTGAAAATGGCAGCGACGCGCGGCTCCTTATATAGAATACGAATCTCGCGAGAATCCGACAGCGGGATAATGATGTTCGGGCGCGTTCTGGTTAACCAAGCAAGGCGGGAAGATCCGAGGCTGCCTCGGAACCATGTAAAATAGGTGAAGTTCGGGGGGGGTTCCGATCCAGAGGAACCGAACCCGCTCATCTCTAGTCTTAACATATTCCATATTAACAATATAAAAACAATGTTTCATTAATACATAACCATAAAAGCTAACATTATAATATCTGAATCCTGAGAGTGTGTATGAATAATGCATGATCTTTAAAAATGCAAATAAAAATAGAAATGAAAAAGGGAAAAATGACAACTGACGAGTGATAATATACATGGAATCGTTAAGCGGAAGTACTCAGGTGTCCGATATTTAAATGTCAGCTGTACATAATCTTCCTCAGCGGTGTATACATACAAAAATATCCCAAATGATCATGAGCTGTCATCATTTTAACCCAATGAACACAAAGAACAAAGCAGATATAACATAGTATATCACACAGATTATTCGTGAAGTTCCGATGATTTGCAAGTCCACATTCACTGAGCGGGCTCCCAATATTAGTGCGGACCCAATACCAACACACCAAAAAGGAAATAAAAAAGACAGTATTAACGTTATGTTCACAAACAGTGACCATTTAGCAAAGTTTTACGCACTGTCATATAAACCACTTTGTTTCGAACTCTAAATTGAGATCTTCCGGAGACAGTGGGGTAAATTTACTAAGGTCCCGATTTTGACCGAGATGCCGTTTTTTCATCAAAGTGTCATCTCGGTAATTTACTAAGCAATAATCACGGCAGTGATGAGGGCATTCGTAATTTTTTGGAAGTCCAACAAAAAAATTACGAATGAATACACCATCGGTCAAAACGCGGCTGTTTAACTATGAATCTCGGTAATTTACTAAGAAGTGCAAAGCAAAAAAAAAACAACACTGTGTGCCGTGAAAAATTACAACTCGTAAAAAAGTGCTTAAAAAAAACAGACCTGCTTTTTTATCCGTGATTGGATAGGCATGCACGGATCCATGAGATCCGTGCATGTATATCAGTGGGAAGGGGTGGGAAAGTGATTATTTTCTCAAAAAAAATTGCGTGGGGTCCCCCCTCCTAAGCATAACCAGCCTCGGGCTCTTTGAGCCGATCCTGGTTGCAGAAATATGGGGAAAAAATTGACAGGGGTTCCCCCATATTTAAGCAACCAGCAGCGGGCTCTGCGCCTGGTCCTGGTTCCAAAAATACGGGGGACAAAAAGAGTAGGGGTCCCCGTATTTTTAAAACCAGCACCGGGCTCCACTAGCTGGACAGATAATGCCACAGCCGGGGGTCACTTTTATATAGTGCCCTGCGGCCGTGGCATCAAATATCCAACTAGTCACCCCTGGCCGGGGTACCCTGGGGGAGTGGGGACCCCTTCAATCAAGGGGTCCCGTCCCCCCAGCCACCCAAGGGCCAGGGGTGAAGCCCGAGGCTGTCCCCCCCATCCAATTGGCTGCGGATGGGGGGCTGATAGCCTTTTGTGAAAATGAAAAGATATTGTTTTTAGTAGCAGTACTACAAGTCCCAGCAAGCCTCCCCCGCATGCTGGTACTTGGAGAACCACAAGTACCAGCATGCGGCGGAAAAACGGGCCCGCTGGTACCTGTAGTACTACTACTAAAAAAATACCCAAAAAAAGACAATACACACACACCTTGAAAGTAAAGTTTTATTACATACATCCACACAAACATACATACATACTTACCTTATGTTCACACGAGGGTCGGTCCTCTTCTCCAGTAGAATCCAAGGGGTACCTGTTGAATAAATTCTACTCACCAGATCCAGGGTCCCAGGCTCCTCGGAGAATCCTTTTGTAATCCACGTACTTGATTTAAAAAAAAAAAACGGACACCCGAGCCACGCACTGAAAGGGGACCCATGTTTGCACATGGGCCCCCTTTCCCCGAATGCCAGAAACCCACTCTGACTGATGTCTAAGTGGGTTTCTTCAGCCAATCAGGGAGCGCCACGTTGTAGCACCCTCCTGATCGGCTGTGTGCTCCTGTACTGTATGACAGGCGGCACACGGCAGTGTTACAATGTAGCGCCTATTACAATCTAAGATGGCGCCGCAGATGGCTGCCTCGGAGCTACGCAGCTCAGCCAAAATACCTGTTTCCCCTTGTTTTCCCTTGCCCTTGTCTACCCCACCGGTGACCAAATACAGCAGGGAAGCCCTCCTTAGTTGGAGCGCTCCCGAGGTGCTTACCACACGTTCGGGCCCGTCGGCGGGCAGATCAGCGGCCCTTGCAGCCCTCGCTGCCCTTGCTGCCCTTGCTGCCCTGTGTGGCAAGGATGCAGACGTTGTGGACACCGAAGTGGATGACCGAGCGGCCGCGCCCCCCCGCAGCCCAGGTGGCGACTGGCGGATGGATCACCGGCCCCGGAAAGAGAATGACGGAGGCCCTCATGTCGGCCCTAGTAGAAGGACCTGGACTCAGAGGAGAGGCTGTCGCGCAGGCGCCCTAGTGAGGTGGCGGCGGCGAGGGCACCGGTCTGCACTGCCCGCGATCCTGCTTTCGAATGTGCGCTCACTGGCAAACAAGTTCGACGAATTGTCCCTCCTTCTGGGCAGCGCAGGGTCAGGCATTACAGGGTCATCTATCCTCTGCTTTACGGAGACGTGGCTGGACGACCATATTGCGGACAACCCGATGTCTCTGCCGGTCTTCAGTTTCTTCAGGGCCGATCGCTCCAAGGTTCTCTCAGGAAAAACGAAGGGTGGTGGCATCTGCTTCTACATCAACGACGGATGGTGCACCAATGTCACGATCATAGGCAAATCATGCAGCCCTCACCTGGAGATGCTGAGTATCAACGGCAAACCCTTCTATTCCCCCCGGGAATTTGCCTCAATTGTCCTTGTGGGAGTGTACATCCCCCCCCTCGCCTGCGCGAACGAAGCCCTGCACCACCTGGCCATATGTATATCCGACATAGAACAAAAACACCCAGACTCTCTGCTTATAGTACTGGGTGACTTCAACAGAACTAACCTGAGCAAGGAGCTACCTAAGTACAAACAACAAGTCACGTGTCCCACTAGGGAAGGGCGCACCCTTGATCACTGCTACACTACCCTCAAGTCTGCCTTCCGGTCTATCCCGCGTGCTGCACTCGGCCTATCTGACCACTGCCTCGTCCACCTACTCCCTACCTATACACAGAAGCTGAGAGCAGTTAAGTCTGTCGTTAAGACTGTCAAGAAATGGAACAATGAGGCCAAGATGAAGCTCCAGGCCTGCTTTGACTGCACGGAATGGGGGGTCTTTGAAGCCTCGGCAACCAACCTGAATGACTTGACAGACACTGTCACATCCTACATCAGCTACTGTGAGGACATGTGTGTACCTACCAAGACTTACCGCATTTACAACAACAACAAGCCCTGGTTCAATGCCCAGCTCATGCAACTTCGTCGAGCCAAAGAGGAGGCCTATAGCAGCGGTGACAGAGCACTATACAACCGTACTAGGAACTCTCTGACTAAAGGAATTAGGCTAGCAAAAAAGCGGTTCTCGGACAAGCTGACAAACGATCTCTCCACCAATGACCCCGTATCTGTATGGAAAGGAATGCAATCCATAACCAACTATAGGAAAACATCAAAGTCCACCGCCATGCACCAAGACCTTGCAGATGAACTGAACCACTTTTATTGCAGGTTCGCAAAAGAAGTCCCCTGCAACCCAAACAATCACCTCTACGATGCCCCGAACACCGACGGCCAACCCCAGGCACTGCAAGTCACCCAAGAAGAGGTGGAGGCATTGTTCAAAAGGACCAAAACCAGGAAAGCTCCGGGTCCTGATGGAGTGTCACCATCTGCCCTAAGAGCATGTGCGGGTCAGCTCGCCCCCATAGTCACCAAGATCTTCAATAAATCGCTGGAGCTACAGAAAGTCCCTTCCTGCCTCAAAAGGTCTACTATAGTCCCGGTCCCCAAGAAACCCACTATCACGAACCTGAACGACTACAGGCCGATAGCACTGACGTCTGTGGTCATGAAAACGTTCGAGCGTCTGGTTTTGAATCACCTGAAAACTGTGACTGGCCCCCAACTGGACCCCCTGCAGTTCGCCTATCGCTCGAATCGGTGTGTCGAGGATGCAGTCAACCTGGGCCTGCACTACATTCTACAGCACCTAGACATTCCCGGTACCTACGCGAGGGTCCTGTTTGTCGATTTCAGCTCGGCCTTCAATACAATTGTCCCCAGCATCCTCCACCCCAAATTACTTCGCCTAGGGGTCCCAGAAGCTACCTGTTCCTGGATAATAGACTTCCTGACAGATAGGACACAGGTGGTGAAAGCGGGGGAATTCACCTCTCAAGCGCGGTCCATCAGTACAGGGGCCCCCCAGGGCTGTGTCCTCTCACCCCTGCTCTTCTCCCTGTACACAAATGACTGTACCTCAGAGGCGCAATCAGTAAGGATCATCAAATTCGCCGATGACACCACCGTCATCGGCCTCATCAAGGATGGGGACGAATCGGCCTATAGACGGGAAGTAGACCGGCTGGCCCAGTGGTGCATCCACAACAACCTTGACCTCAACCCCCTCAAAACTGTCGAGATGATAGTGGACTTCAGGAAGAAGTCATCTAGTGCACCTCCGCTAACGATTGCTGACAGTGTGGTATCGCTAGTGGACTCCTTCAAGTTTCTAGGGACCACAATCTCCAGGGACCTTAAATGGGGGTCCAACACGGACGCCACTGTTGGGAAAGCGCAGCAGAGGTTGTTCTTCCTCAGGCAACTAAGGAAGTTCAACATCCCACAGAAGCTCCTGCTCCTCTTCTACTCCGCGATTGTGGAGTCGGTACTGTGCTCCTCGATACTCGTATGGTACAGCTCCGCCAGTGCGAGGGACATATGCAGGCTCCAAAAGGTGGTCAGAACCGCAGAGAAGATCATCGGGGCCGACCTTCCCTCAGTCCAGGACCTGTACTTGTCCAGAGCTAAAAAGCGGGCAATGAAGATAGTAAAAGACCAGCTACACCCCGGCCACAGCATGTTTAACTTGCTTCCTTCAGGCAGGCGTTACAGGGCTGTCCCCGCCAGATCCACCAGAAGCCTCAAAAGTTTCTTTCCCCAAGCTGTCCGCCTGCTGAACTCCTGAACATTGACTGACTAGACGTACATGTAACTCACTTCTGTCCCTACGGTATACCTATCTGTGTAACTTTACTTCCCCCCCACACACACACACACACACACACACACACACACCTGCTTACCTGTTACCTACTTGGCTGTTGTATAGCAAACCGAAGACAAATTCCTAGTATACGTAAGTATACCTGGCCAATAAAGCTGATTCTGATTCTGATTCTGATTCTATGCGCTCCATTGTAACCAATGGTGGGAACTTTCTGCCCTGTGGTTGACCGAAAGTGACCTCACCGCTGAGCAGAAAGTTCCCACCATTGGTTACAATGGAGCGCATAGGCGCTACATTGTAACACTGCCGCGTGCTGCCTGTCAGTCAGTACAGGAGCACACAGCCGATCAGGAGGGTGCTACAACGTGGCGCTCCCTGATTGGCTGAAGAAACCCACTTAGACATCAGTCAGAGTGGGTTTCTGGCATTCGGGGAAAGGGGGCCCATGTGCAAACATGGGTCCCCTTTCAGTGCGTGGCTCGGGTGTCCGTTTTTTTTTTTTTTAATCAAGTACGTGGATTACAAAAGGATTCTCCGAGGAGCCTGGGACCTTGGATCTGGTGAGTAGAATTTATTCAACAGGTACCCCTTGGATTCTACTGGAGAAGAGGACCGACCCTCGTGTGAACATAAGGTAAGTATGTATGTATGTTTGTGTGGATGTATGTAATAAAACTTTACTTTCAAGGTGTGTGTGTATTGTCTTTTTTTGGGTATTTTTTTAGTAGTAGTACTACAGGTACCAGCGGGCCCGTTTTTCCGCCGCATGCTGGTACTTGTGGTTCTCCAAGTACCAGCATGCGGGGGAGGCTTGCTGGGCCTTGTAGTACTGCTACTAAAAACAATATCTTGTCATTTTCACAAAAGGCTATCAGCCCCCCATCCGCAGCCAATTGGATGGGGGGGACAGCCTCGGGCTTCACCCCTGGCCCTTGGGTGGCTGGGGACCCCTTGATTGAAGGGGACCCCACTCCCCCAGGGTACCCCGGCCAGGGGTGACTAGTTGGATATTTGATGCCACGGCCGCAGGGCATTATATAAAAGTGACCCCCGGCTGTGGCATTATCTGTCCAGCTAGTGGAGCCCGGTGCTGGTTTTAAAAATACGGGGGACCCCTACTCTTTTTGTCCCCCGTATTTTTGGAACCAGGACCAGGCGCAGAGCCCGATGCTGGTTGCTTAAATATGGGGGAACCCCTGTCAATTTTTTTCCCATATTTCTGCAACCAGGATCGGCTCAAAGAGCCCGAGGCTGGTTATGCTTAGGAGGGGGGACCCCAAGCAATTTGTTTTTAAGTTTTACAGTGTTTATTGAAAAAAAAAAAAAATGAACCCCAGCACGGATCACACAGATCCGGCCGATATTCATTTTGAAAAAGTCGGCAGTGTTTTGCTAATCACTGCCGTAAAAAACTGAAAAAAAAAAACGAATGACATCGACATCGGAAAACCCGAAAAGGCAAAATACGGCAGCTTAGTAAATTAGTCGTAATAAATTCAAAAAGTTGCAATTTTACACTGTCGATGTCATTCGTGATTGAACTTTGACCTCAAACGGGAAAACACGAATCTTAGTAAATTTACCCCAGTGTTTTTAACTGATATATAGTTCTCATTTCCAGTTTGGCTAAAGATTCATCTTTGTCTTGAGTACTCCAATTTCCTTTACACAATTTAATACCTAAAAAACTTTTCAATCCTTTTATATTGCAAGCATGTTTATTTTTTAAATGAGCTGATACACAATGTGGATCATAGCCCTTCTTTTTATTTCTTGTTTGTTCATACATACGGTCTTTCAGCATCCTACCTGTTCTACCTACATATTGGTGGCCACAATGGCACTCCAGTAAGTATACTACATTTTTACTGCAACAAGTTATGAAATCTCTAATGGGATAAATTGTCTGTGTTTGATTAGATCTGTATTCTGGGATTTTGCTGTCGATGTTGCAACTTTAAAACATAAGCCAAAACCCTCAACGGTAAAAACCTTTAGATGTGATTCTGGTTTGCATTTTTTCTACGAATAATGCACTTTTAACAAGTATATCTTTCAAACTGTTTGCCTTTTCATAGATAAATTTTGGTCTATTCGTGAGGGTGTTTTTTAATAAATGATCCCAAATTCAGATGTGTACAAATCCTCCTTAGGCGTCTGAATCGGCTTTTAGGAATGCTCCATATCCAATTTAAATGATGGTTACTAGTGAAATCAATAAGAGTTACAATCAGTTGATTTGGAGTAATTCCTGGTAAAAAAGTTGGTTTCCCTATGTATAAATACATAAATCAAAAAAATGTATTTCCACAGAACTAATCTGGTATGTAAGCTCTATGTTCTTATAATTGGAATTTAGATAGTCACAGAAAGAACTCACCACGATTGCCCACATTTCTGTGGGATCAGCTGCCTCCAAGAGAGAGGAAAACAAGACCTTTACATTCTGCAACTGCAGTAGTAATTTGGAACTCTGGGCTTTCTGTGCTGCACAGCTCAAAGTGGAAAAATAGAATTCCGGGTTTTCCAGCTCACCCAGAGCCAGAAGGAAGTCTGTAGCAGGAGAGCGGTTTAAAACTCCCATACCTGATGCACTGATGCCTGTTAGAGGCCAACGAGTAGGCTGCAGTTTTACAGTGCCAGGGATTGTGGACAATGGCTGTGCCAGGAAAGCATGGTGGCTGCAGGTCATTGCAGTAGAATGACTATTGAGCACGGGGAGTGCTAAGACATTTACTTTTTATTTTTTATTTTAAGTTCTGTAACTGTGTGACCAGGCCCAAGCCTGTATATGCTATGTTCAGTGTCTGATGCCAGTAAAAACACTGTTTCACTGGAAAACCTGCCTAAGAGTCCTTATTTCCAGTACCCATTTTACAAAGTATATATAGAAACATAATATTTAAATATTTTTTTTACAGTCAGTTACTAAACACAACCAGCTTTCTTTTTTATTTATACAGTGGCAAACGCAGGATTTGCATGGGGGGGGGGGGGTTCCAGAACTGGGTGGAGCCAATCATGGGGGTGGGGACTGAGGTGACCCAGTATACGCTGGGTCCGTAAAACTAGTGTGTCTGTGTGTGTGTATATGTATATATATATACATATATCATTATCTACATATATATATATATATATATATATACATACACACACATACATATACACATATACATAGCATATTAAACATGCATATATATATACTAGGCGATTCATCGCGCCCTACGGGCGCTCTTCACACCGTCAAAAGGGGCTGCGCCCCCTTAACCCCTGCACGCCTTGCTGGGGTTCAATATTTGTATGAGTATTACCTGCATTCCTAGGTTTGTCAGTGGTCAAATATTGCACGACGAAAGGGCTTGAGATGGTGAAGGGGGTGTAGGCCCTTGCGACGGCGTTAACGGTGCCTGCAGGGCACGATGTACAGAATGTAGCGGGTGCGGGGGGGGGGGGGGCGGATGAGGCAGGGAGTATGTAGATGCTGCGGGTGGAGGGGGAGGTGGATGCAGGTGGGGGGTGGGTGCAGGACCTATAACTATATGATTGTATGTGTGACAATATATAGGACACGGATAAGGATGTATGTGTTATAGACATACCCGCATGAAGAGGTATATGGTGTCATTAGACACAGAGAGGAGTGCTGGTACAATGCGGAACAGAGGCAGCTGTGTCCTCTCTCTACACCGTACCATCCTTCAGGTGTAGCAACGCGGACATGGTGCGCACGCAATGTCTCCACGCGGCCGCAGGTGCACCAGTCCCCTCTGCATGCGCTATGTGCGTGCCCCCCTCAGGTGCAGTAGGAGGAGGGTGCGCAGGCTGGTGCTGCTCCCAGGGCCAATGGGCATGGACAGCACGGTCATGTGCTCGGTGCTGGGCTTGCGCCCTGCGCTTGCCGAGTGAGGGATAGGGAGGAGGCGGCACAGCGGAGCATCACCAATATACCGGTAACTATGGGGGGCACCGCAGGGGGTTATGGCTCCTGTCCTCCTGGTGAGGGTTTGTCAGGGAGGTATCAAGGAGCCGGTGGTATGGACCGTGTATGGGACGCAGAGGGGTAGGGAGAGGATACAGAGACGCAGGGCGGTAGGGAGGGGATACAGAGACGCAGGGCGGTAGGGAGGGGATACAGAGACGCGGGGCGGTAGGGAGGGGATACAGAGATGCGGGGCGGTAGGGAGGGTATAGAGAGACGCGGGGCGATAGGGAGGGGATACAGAGACGCGGGGTGGTAGGGAGGGGATACAGAGACGCGGGGCGGTAGGGAGGGGATACAGAGACGTGGGGCGGTAGGGAGGGGATACAGAGACGCGGGCGGTAGGGAGGGGATAGAGAGACGTGGGTGGTAGGGAGGGGATAGAGAAACGCAGAGCGGTAGGGAGGGGATAGAGAGAAGCGGGCGGTAAGGTGGGGATACAGAGGCGTAGGGAGGAGGGGATACAGAGACATGGGGCCTTAGGGAGGGGATACAGCGACGCGGGGCGGTAGGGAGGGGAAAGAGAGACGCGGGGCGGTAGGGAGGGGAAAGAGAGACGCGGGGCGGTAGGGAGGGGAAAGAGAGACGCGGGGCGTTAGGGAGGGGATAGAGAGACGCAGGGTGGTAGGGAGTGGATACAAAGACGTGGGGCGATAGGGAGGGGACAGAGAAACACGGGGCGGTAGGGATGGGACAGAGAGACGCAGGGCGGTAGGGAGGGGACAGAGAGACGCGGGGCGGTAGGGAGTGGATATAGAGATGTGGGGCGGTAGGGAGGGGCCAGAGAGACGCGGGTGGTAGGGGCGGGGCGGTAGGGAGGGGATATAGAGACGCGGGGCGGTAGGGAGGGGACAGAGAGACGCGGGGCGGTAGGGAGGGGACAGAAAGACGCGGGCGGTAGGGAGGGTACAGAGAGACACGGGGCGGTTGGGAGGGGATAGAGAGACGCGGAGCGGTAGGGAGGGGACAGAGAGACGCGGCCGGTAGGGAGGGGACAGGGAGACGTGGGACGGTAGGGAGGGGACAGAGACGCGGGGCGGTAGGGAGGGGACAGAGAGACGCGGGGCGGTAGGGAGGGGAAAGAGAGACGCGGGGCGGTAGGGAGGGGAAAGAGAGATGCGGGGCGGTAGGGAGGGGAAAGAGAGACGCGGGGCGTTAGGGAGGGGATAGAGAGACGCAGGGTGGTAGGGAGTGGATACAAAGACGTGGGGCGATAGGGAGGGGACAGAGAAACACGGGGCGGTAGGGATGGGACAGAGACGCAGGGCGGTAGGGAGGGGACAGAGAGACGCGGGCAGTAGGGAGTGGATACAGAGATGTGGGGCGGTAGGGAGGGGCCAGAGAGACGCGGGGTGGTAGAGGCGGGGCGGTAGGGAGGGGATATAGAGACGCGGGGCGGTAGGGAGGGGACAGAGAGACGCGGGGCGGTAGGAAGGGGACAGAGAGACGCGGGCGGTAGGGAGGGTACAGAGAGACACGGGGCGGTTGGGAGGGGATAGAGAGACGCGGGGCGGTAGGGAGGGGACAGAGAGACGCGGCCGGTAGGGAGGGGACAGGGAGACGCGGGGCGGTAGGGAGGGGACAGAGACGCGGGGCGGTAGGGAGGGGACAGAGAGACGCGGGCGGTAGGGAGGGGACAGAGAGACGCAGGGCAGTTGGGAGGGGATAGAGAGACGTGGGGCGGTAGGGAGGGGAAAGAGACGCGGGGCGGTTGGGAGGGGATAGAGAGACGCGGGGCGGTAGGTAGGGGAAAGAGACGCGGGGCGGTAGGGAGGGGATAGAGAGACGCGGGGCGGTAGGGAGGGGATACAGAGACGCGGGGCGGTAGGGAGGGGACAGAGAGACACGGGGCGGTTGGGAGGGGATAGAGAGATGCGGGGCGGTAGGGAGGGGACAGAGAGACGCGGCCGGTAGAGAGGGGACAGGGAGACGCGCGGTGGTAGGGAGGGGACAGAGACGCGGGGCGGTAGGGAGGGGACAGAGAGACGCGGGCGGTAGGGAGGGGACAGAGAGACGCGGGGCGGTTGGGAGGGGATAGAGAGACGCGGGGCGGTAGGGAGGGGATACAAAGACGTGGGGCGATAGGGAGGGGACAGAGAAACACGGGGCGGTAGGGATGGGACAGAGACGCAGGGCGGTAGGGAGGGGACAGAGAGACGCGGGGCAGTAGGGAGTGGATACAGAGATGTGGGGCAGTAGGGAGGGGCCAGAGAGACGCGGGGTGGTAGAGGCGGGGCGGTAGGGAGGGGATATAGAGACGCGGGGCGGTAGGGAGGGGACAGAGAGATGCGGGGCGGTAGGAAGGGGACAGAGATACGCGGGCGGTAGGGAGGGTACAGAGAGACACGGGGCGGTTGGGAGGGGATAGAGAGACGCGGGGCGGTAGGGAGGGGACAGAGAGACGCGGCCGGTAGGGAGGGGACAGGGAGACGCGGGGCGGTAGGGAGGGGACAGAGACGCGGGGCGGTAGGGAGGGGACAGAGAGACGCGGGCGGTAGAAAGGGGACAGAGAGACGCGGGGCGGTTGGGAGGGGATAGAGAGACGTGGGGAGTAGGGAGGGGAAAGAGACGCGGGGCGGTTGGGAGGGGATAGAGAGACGCGGGGCGGTAGGTAGGGGAAAGAGACGCGGGGCGGTAGGGAGGGGATAGAGAGACGCGGGGCGGTAGGGAGGGGATACAGAGACGCGGGGCGGTAGGGAGGGGACAGAGAGACACGGGGCGGTTGGGAGGGGATAGAGAGGTGCGGGGCGGTAGGGAGGGGACAGAGAGACGCGGCCGGTAGAGAGGGGACAGGGAGACGCGCGGTGGTAGGGAGGGGACAGAGACGCGGGGCGGTAGGGAGGGGACAGAGAGACGCGGGCGGTAGGGAGGGGACAGAGAGACGCGGGGCGGTTGGGAGGGGATAGAGAGACGCGGTGCGGTAGGGAGGGGAAAGAGATGCGAGGCGGTTGGGAGGGGATAGAGAGACGCGGGGCGGTAGGTAGGGGAAAGAGACGCAGGGCGGTTGGGAGGGGATAGAGAGACGCGGGGCGGTAGGTAGGGGAAAGAGACGCGGGGCGGTTGGGAGGGGATAGAGAAACGCGGGGCGGTAGGGTGGGGATACAGAGACGCGGGGCGGTAGGGAGGGTCCCCAGTGAGGAAGCTGATGAAGAAAGGGGGGGAAGTAGTGGAGGGGGTGGAGTTGTGTAAATTGGTGACCAGACATACAGTGGCTAGGATGGGCGGAGGGACTCACTGTTGGGGCTGTGGGTGGCTGCTGCAGGCTGTGAAATAGTTCAGTATCCAGAGGCGTCACCAAGTGTGGGAGAGCAGTCTGTACTATGACATTTCCTCCCCCAGGCCCCCCCCCTCCCTCGCACGGCGAAATGGGGTAGGGAGGGGACAGAGAGACGCGGGGCGGTTGGGAGGGGATAGAGAGACGCGGGGCGGTAGGGAGGGGACAGAGAGACGCGGGGCGGTTGGGAGGGGATAGAGAGACGCGGGGCGGTAGGGAGGGGAAAGAGACTCGGGGCGGTTGGGAGGGGATAGAGAGACGCGGGGCGGTAGGTAGGGGAAAGAGACGCGGGGCGGTTGGGAGGGGATAGAGAGACGCGGGGCGGTAGGGAGGGGATACAGAGACGCTGGGCGGTAGGGAGGGGATAGAGAGACGCGGGGCGGTAGGGAGGGGAAAGAGATGCGGGCGGTTGGGAGGGGATAGAGAGACGCGGGGCGGTGGGTAGGGGAAAGAGACGCGGGGCGGTTGGGAGGGGATAGAGAGACGCGGGGCGGTAGGGAGGGGATAGAGACACGCGGGGCGGTAGGGAGGGTCCCCAGTGAGGAAGCTGATGAAGAAAGGGGGGAAGTAGTGGAGGGGGTGGACTTGTGTAAAGTGGCGACCAGACATACAGTGGCTAGGATGGGCGGAGGGACTCACCGTTGGGGCTGTGGGTGGCTGCTGCAGGCTGTGAAATAGTTCAGTATCCAGAGGCATCACCAGGTGTGGGAGAGCAGTCTGTACTATGACATTTCCTCCCCCAGGACCCCCCCCCCCTTCCTCGCACGGCGAAATGGGGGGGTGGCCTAGAGTAAAAGGGGCGTGGCCTCACAGGTCTTTTCTCTCTCGCTCCGGGGGTGTTTCCAGCTTGCCTGTAGATGCTGGCAGCCCCCGGAGACTGCAGAGTGTGTGTGCCGGCTGTGTGACAGGAGGCGAGTGCTGCAGGAGATGACGTCACTGCAGCACTCGGCTCCTGACAGCGGTCTGTGTACGCGGGGCAGGGAGGGCTATGAGAGCCTTCTCCTGCGCCACCCGTCCCTCCTAATGTGTATGCCGGGGGCAGCAGTTGTTGTTGTTCGGCGCTCCGTGGCTGGTTAGTCAGATTTGCTGGGGGGGGGGGGGGGGAGGGGAAGGGGTGTGACATGGACAGGCAGCAGGAGCAGAGACTTGCTGCACATGTGGTGGGCGGGCTCTGTGACTCCGCCCACCGCTGTGACTCCGCCCAGCGTTACGGGCACAGAGTCACAGACTTGGGCAAATATATAGGAGATATATATGTACACACACATACAGTACACATATATATATACACATGTATATATATATCGTGTGTGTGTGTGTGTGTGTGTGTGTGTGTGTGTGTGTGTGTGTGTGTGTGTGTGTGTGTGTGTGTGTATGTATATACATGTGTATATATGTATGCACATGGATATATATGTACTATAATTAAAATAAAGTAAACTTTTATTGCACTTAAAAAGGGCCACCAGGAAGACAACAGGCTGCAGAGGACGCTAGACAGCTATTAATAATACTCATGCAGCTAAAATAAAATAAAATAAAATATATATTTTTTCAAGTGGAGGGGGGTTTCTGGGTGCTCGGAACCCCCCCCCCCCCCCCTGGGTGCGCCACTGTCATATCATTCACTTATAAAGCACTGACATCTTATATAGTGATAGAGCTGTACATGGAGAGGTTCACTTGATACACAGCCAACAGAAACGATATAGGACAGATGTAAGAGAAGAAAGCATGCTAAATCCTTCTAAATGAGACCATTTGTTTACAAGATACATAGAAAGGCAGAACTTTAAACATGCCCTTTATTGAAAAATGTTATTAAAGATTTTCAATGAATACAGAAAAAAGCAATTCAAAGTAAATGATTAAACATCATAAAACAAGTAAAAGTGGACAATATTCTCACCCTGTCATAATAAAGTCCAAGATATAAAGAGGTGCATATTACAATAAATGCGGGTCAAGACTCGCATTGAAAATTACAGTCAAATAAATACAAAAATTGTAGCTTATTACAACTCTAATTATTAATATGGAGTAAAACATTACTGTACATATAGTAATCGCAATAACATAAGTAACAAAGACCATAAGAATAAGTATTAACCGAAGCATTAGGATAAGATGTAACAAAAAAGGTATATGAGTGTGCATGTTGCGCAATCAAAAAGATAGACTTAAGACACACATTAACAGAGGAGAGACAAGGAACAAAAAACAATTGGTATAATACAATCATTCAGAGGGTAAGAATAAGAGGGTCACCTTACCCCTGTGGGGAGGGTGGCTAATAGGGGAATTTCTGGCCTCCAGCCTCCCCTCACTAGTTGGGCCAGACACGCTCCGCAGCTTCAATTCCAGTATCAGTCACCTTACCCCTGTGGGGGGTGGCTGATAGGGGAAGGTTTGGCCGCCAGCCTACCCTCACTAGCTTGCCAAAATCCCCCCCTGTAGCTGCAATTTCAGTATCAATCGCCTTACCCCTGTGGGGGGTGGCTGATAGGGGAATCTTCAGCCTCCCCTCACTAGCTGGCAAAGTTGCCCTCCGCAGCTGCAATTCTCATATCAGTCACCTTACCACTCTGGGAGGGTGGCTGATAGAGGAATGTCTGGCCTCCAGCCTCCCCTCACTAGCCGGCCCAGTCGCCCTCCACAGCAGCAATTCCTGTCTCAGTCACCTTACCAATGTGAGGGGGATGGCTGATAGGGGAATGTCCACCCTTCAGCATCCCCTCACTAGCTGGCCCAGTCAACCTCCGCAGCTGCAATTCCAGTATCAGTCACCTTACCCCTGTGGTGGGTAAGTGGTTGATATGGGAATGTCCAGCCGGCCCAGTTGACCTCCACAGCTGCAATTCCCATATCAGTCACCTTACCCCTGGGGTGGAGTGGCTATAAGGGGAATGTCCAGCCTCCAGCCTTCCCTCACTAGCCAGCCCAGTCGCTCTGTGCAGCTACAATTCCCGTATCAGTCACCTTACCCCTGGGGGGTGGCTGATATGGGAATGTCTGGCCTCCAGGCTCCCCTCAATAGCCGGCACGGTAGCCCACTGCATCTGCAATTACAGTATCAGTCACCTTGCCCCTGTGTGGGGTGGCTGATAAAGGAATGTCCAGCCTCCAGCCTCCCTCATCAGCCAGGCCAGTCGCCATCCGCAACTGTAATTCCCATATCAGTCACCTTTCCCCTGTGACGGAGTGGCTAATAGCCTCCCCTCACTTGCCTGCCCAGTCGCCCTCCACAGCAGCAATTCCTGTATCAATCACCTTACCCCTGATGGGGGGTGGCTGATAAGGGAATGTCTGGCCTCCAGCGTTCCCTTACTAGCCGGCCAAGTTGCCCTCCACACCTGGAATTCCCATAACAGTCACCTTACCCATATGGGGGGTTTGCTGATATGGAAATGTCCAGCCTCCAGCCTCCCCTCACTTGCAGGCCCAATTGCCCTCTTCAGCTGCAATTCCCATATCAGTCACCTTACCCCTGTTTGGGGGTGGCTGATATGGGAATGTCGGGCCTCCAGACTTCCCTCATTTGCTGGCCCAGTTGCCTTCTGCAGCTGCAATTCTAATATCAGTTACACTACCCCTGTGATGGGGGTTGCTGATATGGGAATGTCCAGCCTCCCCTCACTAGCCGGCCCAGTCACCCTCTGCTGCTGACATTCCCATTTCAGTCACATTACCCCTGGGATGAAGTGGCTAGTAGGGGAATGTCCAGCCTCCAGCCTTCCCTCACTAGCCTGCCCAGTCGCCCTCTGCAGCTGCAATTACAGTATCAGTCACCTTACCCCTGTGTGGGGTGGCTTATAGGGGAATGTCCAGCCTCCAGCCTCCCTCATCAGCCAGTCCAGTCGCCATCCGCAGCTGTAAATCCCATATCAGTCACCTTTCTCCTGTGAGGGAGTGGCTAATGGGGGAATGTCCAGCCTCCCCTCACTTGCCTGCCCAGTCGCCCTCCACAGCTGCAATTCCCATATCAGTCACCTTACCCCTGTTGGGGGGTGGCTGATAGGGGAATGTCTGGCCTCCAGACTTCCCTCATTTGCTGGCCCAGTTGCCCTCTGCAGCTGCAATTCTAATATCAGTTACACTACCCCTGTGATGGGGGTTGCTGGTATGGGAATGTCCAGCCTCCCCTCACTAGCCGGCCCAGTCACCCTCTGCAGCTGACATTCCCATTTCAGTCACATTACCCCTGGGATGAAGTGGCTAGTAGGGGAATGTCCAGCCTCCAGCCTTCCCTCACTAGCCGGCCCAGTCGCCCTCTGCAGCTGCAATTACAGTATCAGTCACCTTACCCCTGTGTGGGGTGGCTTATAGGGGAATGTCCAGCCTCCAGACTCCACTAATTTGTCGGCCCAGTTGCCCTCCGCATCTGCAATTCTAATATCAGTTACACTACCCCTGTGATGGAGGTTGCTGATAGGGGAATGTCCGGCATCCAGCCTCCCCTCCCTAGCCGGCCCAGTCACCCTCTGCAGCTGACATTCCCATATCAGTCACATTACCCCTGTGGTGAGGGGTGGGCTGATATGGGAATGTCCAGACTCCAGCCTCCCCTCAATAGCCGACCCAGATGCTGTCCGCAGCTGCAATTCCCGTGTCAGTCACCTTACCCCTGTGGGTGGGTGGCTGTTATGGGAATATCCAGCCTCCCCTCATTAGCTGGCACAGTAGCCCTCCATAGCTGCAATTCCCATATCAGTCACATTACCCCTGTGGGGGGTTGCTGATAGGGGAATGTCTGGCTTCCAGCCTACCCTCACTAGCCGGTCCAGTTGCCCTCCAAAGCTGCAATTCCTGTATCAGTCTCCTTAACCCTGTGTGGGGGGGTGACTGATAGGGGAATGTCCGGCCTCCGGCCTCTCCTCACTAGCCGGCACAGTTTCCCTCTGCAGCTGCAATTCATGTATCAGTCACCTTACCCCTGTGGGGGGGGGTGGTGGCTGATAGAGTGATGCCCGGCCTCCAGCCTCCCCTCACTAGCTGACTCAGTTGCCCTCCACAGGTGCAACTCCTATATCAGTCACCTTATCCCTGTGGGTGGGTGGCTGATAGGAGAATGTCCGGCCTCAAGCCACTCCTCACTAGCCCAGTTGCCCTCCGCAGATGCAATTCCTGTATCAGTCACATTACCCTTGAAGGGGGTGGCTGATAGGGGAATGTCTGATCTCCAGTCTCCCACAATTTGCCAGCCTAGTCACCCTCCACAGCTGCAATTCCAGTATCAGTCACCCTGTGGGGGGGGGGGGGGGGGGGCTGATATGGTAATGTCTAGCCTCCAGCCTCCCCACCCTAGCTGGCTCAGTCGCACTCCGCAGCTGTAATTCCTGTATCAGTCACCTTTTCCCTGTGGGGGAGTGGATAATAGTGGAATGTCTGGCCTCCAGCGTTCCCTCACTAGCCGGCCAAGTTGCACTCCGCAGCTGGAATTCCCATATCAGTCACCTTACACCTGTGGGGGGATGGCTGATAGGGGAATGTCCATCCCGTCCTCCAGCATCCCCACACTAGCTAGCCCAGTAGTTATCTGCAGCTGCAATTCCCATATCAGTCACCTTACTCCTGTTGGGGGCTGGCTGATAGGGGAATGTCCAGCCTCCAGACTCCACTCACTACCCGGCACAGTCGCCCTCCACAGCTGCAATTCTAATATCAGTTACCCTACCCCTGTGATAGGGGTTGCTGATCGGGGAATGTCCGGCCTACAGCCTCCCCTCACTAGCTGGCACAGTCACCCTCCACAGCTGCAATTCCCATATCAGTCACCTTAGGACTGTGGTTGGGGGGGGCGGAAATGGGAATGTCCAGCTTCCCCTCACTAGCCGGCCCTGTCGCCCTCCAAGGGAGGCTGGAGGCCAGACATTCCCCTATTAGCCACTCGCCACAGGCCTCCAGTCTCCCCTCACTAGGCGGCCTAGTCGCCCTCCATAGCTTCAATTCCCATGTCAGTCTCCTTAACCCTGTGGGGGGGTGACTGATAGGGGAATGTCCGGCCTCCGGCCTCTCCTCACTAGCCGGCACAGTTGCCCTCTGCAGCTGCAATTCATGTATCAGTCACCTTACCCCTGTGGGGGAGTGGCTGATAAGGGAATGTCTGGCCTCCCTTCCCTCGCTGGCCCAGACACCCTCCACAGCTGCAATTCACGTATCAGTCATTTACCCCTGTGCGGGGGTGGCTGATAGGGGAATGGGCCTAATTCTGAGTTGATCGCAGCAGCAAGTTTATTAGCAATTGGGCAAAACCATGTGCACTGCAGGAGAAACAGAGATAACGTGTGCAGGGAGAGTTAGATTTGGGTGGGGTGTATTCAAACTGAAATCTAAATTGCAGTGTAAAAATAAAGCAGCCAGTATTTACCCTGCACAGAAACAAAATAACCCACTCAAATCTAACTCTCTCCGCACATGTTATATCTGCCACCCCCCTGCAGTGCACATGGTTTTGCCCAATTGCTAACAAACTTGCTGCTGTGATCAACTCAGAATTACCCCCAATGTCCGTCCCGTCCTCCAGCCTCCCCAGACTAGCCAGCCCAGTTGCCCTCCGCAGCTGCAATTCCCGTATCAGTCACCTTACCCCTGTTGGGGGGTGGCTGATAGGGGAATGTCCGGCCTCCAGCCTCCCCTGACTAGCTGGCCCAGTCACCCTCTACAGCTTCAATTCTCAAATCAGTTACCCTACCCTTGTGGTGGGGGTGGCTGATAGGGGAATGTCTGGCCTCCAGCATACCATCACTAGCTGGCCCAGTCACCCTCTGCAGCTGCAATTCCCGCATCAATTACCATACCTCTGTTGAGGAGGTTGCTGATAGGAAAATGTCCGGCCTCCAGCCTCCCCACACTAGCCAGCCAAGACGCCCTGCACAGCTGCAATTCCAGTTTCAGTCACCTTACCCTGTGGGGAGGTATCTGATAGGGGAATCTCTGGGCTCCAGCCTCCCCTCAGTAGCCAGCCCAGTCATCCTCTGCAGCTGCAATTCCTGTATTAGTCATCTTACCCCTGTGGGGGGGGGGGGGGATAGGAGTATGTCCATCCTGTCCTCCAGCCTCGCCAAACTAGCCGGCCCATTTGCCTTCCGCAGCTGAAATTCCCGTTTTAGTCACCTTACCCCTGTGAGGGGTGGATGGTAAGGGAATGTCTGGCCTCCAGCGTTCCCTCACTAGCCGGCCAAGTTGCCCTCCGCAGTTGGAATTCCCATAACAGTCACCTTACCCATATGGGGGGGTTGCTGATATGGAAATGTCCAGCCTCCCCTCACTTGCCGGCCCAGTTGCCCTCTTCAGCTGCAATTCCCATATCAGTCACCTTACCCCTGTGGGGGGGGGGGGATGATTAGGGCATTTCTGGCATCCAGCGTTCCCTTTCTAGCTGGCCAAGTTGCCCTCCGCAGCTAGAATTCCCATAACAGTCACCTTACCCATACGGGGAGGTGGCTGATATGGAAATGTCCAGCCTCCCCTCACTTGCAGGCCCAATTGCCCTCTTCAGCTGCAATTCCCGTATCAGTCACCTTACCCCTGTTGGGGGGTGGCTGATAGGGGAATGTCTGGCCTCCAGACTCCCCTCATTTGCCGGCACAGTTGCCCTCTGCAGCTGCAATTCATGTATCAGTCACCTTACCCCTGTGGGGGGTGACTGATAGGGGAATGTCCGGCTTCTAGCCTCTCCTTACTAGCTGGCCCAGTCGCCCTCTGTAGATGCAACTCCCCTATCAGTCACTTTTCCCCTGTGAAGGAGTGGCTAATAGGGAAATGTCCGGCCTCCAGCCTCCCCTCATTAGCTGACTCAGTTGCCCTCCACAGGTGCAATTCCTATATCAGTCACCTTATCCCTGTGGGTGGGTGGCTAATAGGGGAATGTCCGGCATCAAGCCACTCCTCACTAGCCCAGTCGCCCTCCGCAGCTGCAATTCCTGTATCAGTCACCTTACCCTTGAAGGGGGTGGTTGATAGGGGAATGTCTTATCTCCAGTCTCCCACCACTAGCCAGCCTAGTCCCCCTCCACAGCTGCAATTCCAGTATCAGTCACCTTACCCCTCTGAAGGGATGGCTGATATGGTAATGTCCAGCCTCCAGCCTCCCCACACTAGCTGGCTCAGTCACACTCCGCAGCTGTAATTCCCATATAAGTCACCTTTCCCCTGTGGGGGAGTGGATAATAGGGGAATGTCTGGCCTCCAGCGTTCCCTCACTAGCTGCCCAAGTTGAACTACTCAGCTGGAATTCCCATATCAGTCACCTTACCCCTTGGGGGGGTGGCTGATAGGGGAATGTCCGTCCCGTACTCCAGCATCCCCACACTAGCTAGCCCAGTAGTTATCCTTACCCCTGTGGGGGGTGACTGATAGGGGAATGTCTGGCTTCTAGCCTCTCCTTACTAGCTGGCCCAGTCACCCTCTGCAGTTGCAATTCCCAAATCAGTCACCTTACCCTTGTGGGGGGTTGGCTGATAGGGGAATGTTCGTCCTGTACTACAGTCTCCACAGACTAGCCGGCCCAGTTGCCCTCTGCAGCTGCAATCCCCGTAACAGTTACATTACCCCTGTTAGGGAGTGGCTGATAGGGGAATGTCTGGCCTCCAGCCCACTCTCACTAGGCGGCCCAGTCGCCCTCCGCAGCTGCAATTCCCGTATCAGTCACCTTACCCCTGTGGGGGGTGGCTGATAGGGGAATGTCCGGCCTCCAGCCTCTTCTCACTAGCCGACTCAGTCGCCCTCCGCAGGTGCAATTCCTATATCAGTCACCTTATCCCTGTGGGTGGGAGGCTAATAGGGGAATATCTGGCATCAAGCCACTCCTCACTAACCCAGTTGCCCTCCGCAGCTGCCATTATCATATCAGTCACATTACCCCTGAGGGGGGTGGCTGATAGGAGAATGTCCGGCCTTCAGCATCCCCCCACTATGCGGCACAGTTGCCCTCCGCAGCTGCAATTCCAGTATCAGGTAACCTTACCCCTGTATGGGGGTGAATGATATGGTAATGTCCAGACTAGAGCCTCTTCATACTAGCCGGCTCAGTCATCCTCCCCAGCTGTAATTCTCGTATCACTCACCATTTCCTTGTGGGGAGTGGATAATAGGGGAATGTCCGGCCTCCAGACTCCACTCACTAGGTGGCCCAGTCGCCAGCCGCAGCTGCAATTCTAATATCAGTTACCCTACCCCTGTGATGGGGGCTGCTGATAGTGGAATATCCGGCTACCAGCCTCCCCTCACTAGCCGGCCCAGTCACCCTCTGCAGCTGCCATGCCTGTATCAGTCACATTACCCATGTGGTGGGGGGGTGGCTGATATGGGAATGTTTGGCCTCCAGCGTCCCCTCACTAGCCGGCACAAAAGCCCTCCACAGCTGCAATTCCAGTATCAGTCACCTTACTCCTGTGGGGCACTGGCTGACAGGGGAATGTCTGGCCTCCAGCCTCCCATCACTAGCTGGCGCAGTTGTCCTCCGCAGCTGCAATTCCCATATCAGTCACCTTACGCATGTGGGTAGGTGGCTGATAGGGAAATGTCCGGCCTCCAGCCTCCCCTCACTAGCCGGCACAGTAGCCCTCCACAGCTGCAATTCCAGTATCAGTCACCTTACTCCTGTGGGGGGTGGCTGATATGAAAATGTCCGGCATCCAGGCTCCCCTCACTAGCCGGCACAGTCACCCTCCGTGAGAGGTTGGAGGCCGTACATTCCCCTATCAGCCAACCCCCTAGGCAACCAGCCTCCCCTCACTAGTCGGCTAGTTGCCCTCCACAGCTGCAATTCCCATATCAGTCACCTTACCCCTGTAGGGGGATGACCTACAGGGGAATGTCTGGCCACTGGCCTCTCCTCACTAGCCGGACCAATCGCCCTCCGCAGCTGCAAATACTGTATCAGTCACATTACTCCTGTGGGGAGGTGACCGATAGGGGAATGTCCGCCCCGTCCTCCAGCCTCCCCAGATTAGCCGGCACAATTGCCCTCCATGGCTGCAATTCCCATATCAGTCATCTTACCCCTGTTGGGTGGTGGCTGATAGGGGAATGTCTGGCATCTAACCTCTCCTTACTAGCTGGCCCAGTTGCCCTCTGCAGCTGCAATTCCCATATCAGTTACCTTACTCCTGTGGGGGGGGGGGGGGCTGATAGGGGAATGTCCGTGCCATCCTCCAACCTCCCCTGACTAGCCGGCCCAGTTGCCCTCCGTGGCTGCAATTCCCGTATCAGTCACCTTACCCCTATTGGGTGGTGGCTGATAGGGGAATGTCTGGCCTCCAGCCTGCCCTCATTTGCCATCCCAGTCGCCCTCCAGGGGCGGCTGGAGTCCAGACCTTCCCTTATCAGCCACCCCCCACAGGCCTTCAGCCTCCCCTCACTACTTGTCCAACTCACCCTTCGCAGCTGCAATTCCCTTATCAGTCACCTTACCCCTGTGGGGTGGTGACTGATATGGAAATGTCCAGCCTCCGGCCTCCCCTCACTTGCTGGCCCAATTGCCCTCTTCTGCTGCAACTCCCGTATCAGTCACATTACCTCTTTCTGGGGGTGGCTGATAGGGGAATGTCCATCCCATCCTCCAGCCTCCTTACACTAGCTGGCCCAGACGCCCTCCGCAGCTGCAATTCCCATATCAGTCACCATACCCCTGTTTGGGGGTGGCTGATAGGGGAATGTCTGGCCTCCAGACTCCCCTCACTTGCCGGCCCAGTCGCCCTCCGCAGCTGCAATTCTAATATCAGTTACACTACCCCTGTGATGGGGTTGCTGATAGGGGAATGTCTGGCCTCCCCTCACTAGCCGGCCCAGTCACCCTCCACAGCTGAAATTCCCATCACAGTCACCTTACCCCTGTTGGGGGTGGCTGATAGAGGATGTCTGGCCTCCAGACTCCCCTCACTTGCCAGCCCAGTCGCCCTCTGCCGCTGCAATTCTAATATCAGTTACACTATCCCTGTGGTGGAGGTTGCTGATAGGACAAGTCCGGCCTCCAGCCTGCCCTCACTAGCCGGCAAAGTCGTCCTCCACAGCTGCAATTCCCGACACAGTCACCTTACCCCTGTAGGGGGGTGGCTGATAGGGGAAATTCTGGCCTCCAGCCTCCCCTCACTAGTTGGCCCAGATGCCATCCACAGCTGCAATTCTCATATCAGTTACCCTACCCCTGTTGTGGGGGTAACTGATAGGGGAATGTCTGGCTTCCAGCATACCCTCACTAGCCGGCCCAGTCTCCCTTTGCAGCTGCAATTCCCGTGTCAGTCACCTTATCCCTGTGGGTGGGTGGCTGTTATGGGAATATCCGGCCTCCAGCCTCCACTCATTAGCCGACATAGTAGCCCTCCACAGCTGTAATTTCGATATCAGTCACCTTACCCCTGTGGGGGGAGTGGTGGCTGATAGTGGAATGTCTGGCCTCCAGCCTCTTCTCACTAGCCGACTCAGTTGCCCTCCACAGGTGCAAGTCCTATATCAGTCACCTTATCCTTGTGGGTGGGTGGGTGGCTGATAGGGGAATGTCTGGCATCAAGTCACTACTCACTAGCCCAGTTGCCCTCTGCAGCTGCAATTATCATATCAGTCACATTACCCCTGAGGGGGGTGGCTGATAGGAGAATGTCCAGCCTTCAGCATCCCCCCACTATGAGGCCCAGTTGCCCTCCGCAGCTACAATTCCAGTATCAGTCAACCTTACCCCTGTATGGAGGTGGATGATATGGTAAAGTCCAGACTAGAGCCTCTTCACACTAGCCGGCTCAGTTGTCCTCCGCAGCTGTAATTCCCGAATCAGTCACCACTTCCTTGTGGGGGAGTGGATAATAAGAGAATGTCCAGCCTCCATCTCCCCACACTAGCTGGCCCAGTTGCCCTCCACAGCTGCAATTCCCGTATCAGTCACCTTAAACCTGTTGGGGGGTGGCTGATAGGGAAATGTCCGGCCTCCAGAATCCACTCACTAGGTAACCCAGTAGCCCTCCGCAGCTGCAATTCTAATATCAGTTACCCTACCCCTGTGATGGGAGTTGCCGATAGTGGAATATCCGGCCTCCAGCCTCCTCTCACTAGCCGGCCCAGTCACCCTCTGCAGCTGCCATTCCTGTATCAGTCACATTACCCATGTGGTGGGGAGGTGGCTGATATGGGAATGTTTAGCCTCTAGCCTCCCCTCACTAGCCAGCCCAGTTGCCCTCCGCAGCTGCAATTCCTGTATCAGTCACCTTACCCATGTGGGTGGGTGGCTGATAGGGAAATGTCCGGCCTCCAGCCTCCCATCACTAGCTGGCACAGTAGCTCTCCACAGCTGCAATTCCCATATCAATCACCTTACGCATGCGGGTGGGTGGCTGATAGGGAAATGTCCGGCCTCCCCTCACTAGCCGGCACAGTAGCCCTCCACAGCTGCAATTCCAGTATCAGTCACCTTACTCCTGTGGGGGGGTGGCTGATATGGAAATGTCCGGCATCCAGGCTCCCCTCACTAGCCAGCACAGTCACCCTCAATGAGAGGCTGGAGGCCATACATTCCCCTATCAGCCAACCCCCTAGGCAACTAGCCTCTCCTCACTAGTCGGCTAATTGCCCTCCGCAGCTGCAATTCCCATCACAGCCACTTTACCCCTGTGGGGGGATGACCTACAGGGGAATGTCTGGCCACTGGCCTTTCCTCACTAGCCGGACCAATCGCCCTCCGCAGCTGCAAATACTGTATCAGTCACATTACTCCTGTGGGGGGGGGGGGGGGGGTGACTGATAGGGGAATGTCCGTCCCGTCCTCAAGCCTCCCCAGATTAGCCAGCACATTTGCCCTCCATGGCTGCAATTCCCATATCAGTCATCTTACCCCTGTAGGGTGGTGGCTGATAGGGGAATGTCCGGCATCTAACCTTTCCTTACTAGCCGGCCCAGTCGCCCTCTGCAGCTGCAATTCCCATATTAGTCACCTTACTCCTGTGGGAGTGTGGCTGATAGTGGAATGTCCGTGCCGTCCTCCAACTTCCCCTGACTAGCCGGCCCAGTTGCCCTCCGCGACGGCAATTCCCGCATCAGTCACCTTACCCCTATTGGGTGGTGGCTGATAGGGGAATGTCTGGCCTTCAGCCTGCCCTCATTTGCCATCCCAGTAACCCTCCACAGCTGCAATTCTCATATCAGTTACCCTACCCCTGTGGGGTGGGTGGCTGATAGGGAAATGTCCAGCCTCCAGCCTTCCCCCCCCTGTCGCCCTCCGCAGCTGCAAATGCCGTATCAGTCACCTTACCCCTGTGGGGGGTGGCTGATAGGGGAATGTCCGGCCTCCAGCCTCTTCTCACTAGCCGACTCAGTCGCCCTCCGCAGGTGCAATTCCTATATCAGTCACCTTATCCTTGTGGGTGGGTGGCCGATAGGGGAATGTCTGGCATCAAGCCACTCCTCACTAGCCCAGTTTCCCTCCGCAGCTGCAATTCCCATATCAGTCACCTTACGCATGTGGGTCGGTGGCTGATAGGGAAATGTCCGGCCTCCCATATCTAGCTGGCACAGTAGCTCTCCACAGCTGCAATTCCCATATCAATCACCTTACGCATGCGGGTGGGTGGCTGATAGGGAAATGTCCGGCCTCCCCTCACTAGCCGGCACAGTAGCCCTCCACAGCTGCAATTCCAGTATCAGTCACCTTACTCCTGTGGGGGGGTGGCTGATATGGAAATGTCCGGCATCCAGGCTCCCCTCACTAGCCAGCATAGTCACCCTCAATGAGAGGCTGGAGGCCATACATGCCCCTATCAGCCAACCCCCTAGGCAACTAGCCTCTCCTCACTAGTCGGCTAATTGCCCTCCGCAGCTGCAATTCCCGTCACAGTCACCTTACCCCTGTGGGGGGATGACCTACAGGGGAATGTCTGGCCACTGGTCTTTCCTCACTAGCCGGACCAATCGCCCTCCGCAGCTGCAAATACTGTATCAGTCACATTACTCCTGGGGGGGGGGGGTGACTGATAGGGGAATGTCCGTCCCGTCCTCAAGTCTCCCCAGATTAGCCGGCACATTTGCCCTCCATGGCTGCAATTCCCATATTAGTCATCTTACCCCTGTAGGGTGGTGGCTGATAGGGGAATGTCCGGCATCTATCCTTTCCTTACTAGCCGGCCCAGTCGCCCTCTGCAGCTGCAATTCCCATATCAGTCACCTTACTCCTGTGGGAGTGTGGCTGATAGTGGAATGTCCGTGCCGTCCTCCAACTTCCCCTGACTAGCCGGCCCAGTTGCCCTCCTCGGCGGCAATTCCCGCATCAGTCACCTTACCCCTATTGGGTGGTGGCTGATAGGGGAATGTCTGGCCTTCAGCCTGCCCTCATTTGCCATCCCAGTAACCCTCCACAGCTGTAATTCTCATATCAGTTACCCTACCCCTGTGGGGTGGGTGGCTGATAGGGAAATGTCCAGCCTCAAGCCTTCCCTCCCCCTGTCGCCCTCCGCAGCTGCAAATGCCGTATCAGTCACCTTACCCCTGTGGGGGGGTGGCTGATAGGGGAATGTCCGGCCTCCAGCCTCTTCTCACTAGCCGACTCAGTCGCCCTCCGCAGGTGCAATTCCTATATCAGTCACCTTATCCTTGTGGGTGGGTGGCCGATAGGGGAATGTCTGGCATCAAGCCACTCCTCACTAGCCCAGTTTCCCTCCGCAGCTGCAATTCCCATATCAGTCATCTTACGCATGTGGGTCGGTGGCTGATAGGGAAATGTCCGGCCTCCCCTCACTAGCCGGCACAGTAGCCCTCCACAGCTGCAATTTCAGTATCAGTCATCTTACTCCTGCTGGGGGGTGGGTGAAAGGGGAATGTCTGGCCTCCAGCCTACCCTCACTAGTCGGCCCAGTCACCCTCCAGGGGCGGCTGGAGTCCGGACCTTCCCTTATCAGCCACCCCCCACAGGCCTTCAGCCTCCCCTCACTACTTGTCCAACTCACCCTTCGCAGCTGCAATTCCCTTATCAGCCACCTTACCCCTGTGGGGTGGTGACTGATATGGAAATGTCCAGCCTCCGGCCTCCCCTCACTTGCTGGCCTAATTGTCCTCTTCTGCTGCAACTCCCGTATCAGTCACATTACCCCTGTCTGGGGGTGGCTGATAGGGGAATGTCCATCCCATCCTCCAGCCTCCTTACACTAGCTGGCCCAGTCGCCCTCCGCAGCTGCAATTCCCATATCAGTCACCATACCCCTGTTTGGGGGGTGGCTGATAGGGGAATGTCTGGCCTCCAGACTCCCCTCAATTGCCGGCTCAGTCGCCCTCCGCAGCTGCAATTCTAATATCAGTTACACTATCCCTGTGGTGGAGGTTGCTGATAGGGGAATGTCTGGCCTCCCCTCACTAGCCGGCCCAGTCGCCCTCCACAGCTGAAATTCCCATCACAGTCACCTTACTCATGTTGGGGGGTGGCTGATAGGGGAATGTCCGGCCTCCAGCCTCCCCTCGCTAGCCAGCCCAGTCGCCATCCACAGCTGCAATTCTCATATCAGTTACCCTACCCCTGTGGTGGGGGTGGCTGATAGGGGAATGTCTGGCCTCCAGCATACCATCACTAGCTGGCCCAGTCTCCCTCTGCAGCTGCAATTCCTGTGTCAGTCACCTTACCCATGTGGGTGGCTGGCTGTTATGGGAACATCCGGCCTCCAACCTCTCCTCATTAGCTAGCACAGTAGCCCTCCACAACTGCAATTTCCATATCAGTCACCTTACCCCTGTTTGGGGGTGGCTGATAGGGGAATGTCTGGCCTCCAGACTCCTCTCACTTGCCGGCCCATTCTCCCTCCGCAGCTGCAATTCTAATATCAGTTACACTACCCCTGTGATGGGGTTGCTGATAGGGGAATGTCCATCCCATCCTCCAGCCTCCTTGCACTAGCTGGCCCAGTCGCCCTCCGCAGCTGCAATTCCCATATCAGTCACCATACCCCTGTTTGGGGGTGACTGATAGGGGAATGTCTGGCCTCCAGACTCCTCTCACTTGCCGGCCCATTCGCCCTCCGCAGCTGCAATTCTAATATCAGTTACACTACCCCTGTGATGGAGTTGCTGATAGGGTAATGTCTGGCCTCCCCTCACTAGCCAGCCCAGTCGCCCTCCACAGCTGAAATTCCCATCACAGTCACCTTACTCCTGTTGGGGGGTGGCTGATAGGGGAATGTCCGGCCTCCAGCCTCCCCTCGCTAGCCAGCCCAGTCGCCATCCACAGCTGCAATTCTCATATCAGTTACCCTACCCCTGTGGTGGGGGTGGCTGATAGGGGAATGTCTGGCCTCCAGCATACCATCACTAGCTGGCCCAGTCTCCCTCTGCAGCTGCAATTCCTGTGTCAGTCACCTTACCCATGTGGGTGGCTGGCTGTTATGGGAACATCCGGCCTCCAACCTCTCCTCATTAGCTAGCACAGTAGCCCTCCACAACTGCAATTTCCATATCAGTCACCTTACCCCTGTGGGGGGGAGGGGTGGCTGATAGGGGAATGTCTGGCCTCAAGCCTACCCTCACTAGTTGGCTTAGTCGCCCTCTGTACCTTCAATACCTGTATCAGTCACCTTACCCCTGTAGTGGGGGGTGGCTGATATGGGAATATCAGGCCTCCAGCCTCCCATCACTAGCCATCCCAGTAGTCATCCACAGCTGCAATTCCAGTATCAGTCACCTTACCCCTGTGGGGTGTGTGGATGCTAGGGGAATGTCCGGCCTCCAGCCTCCCCTCACTAGCCAACTTAATCACCCTCTGCAGGTGCAACTAATATATCAGTTACCTTATCCCTGTGGGTGGGTGGCTGATAGGGGAATATCCGGCCTCAAGCCACTCCTCACTAGCCCAGTTGCCTTCCACAGCTGCAATTCCCATATCCCTCACATTACCCATGAGGAAGGTGGCTGATAGGGGAATGTCCGGCCTCCAGCGTTCCCTCACTAAATGGCTAAGTTGCCCTCCGCAGCTAGAATTTCCATATCAGTCACCTTACTCCTTTGGGGGGGGGGGGTGTCTGATAGGGAAATATCCGTCCTGTCCTCCAGCCTTCCAACACTAGCCGGCACAGTCACCCTCTGCAGCTGCAATTCCTGTGTCAGTCACCTTACCCCTGTGGGGGTGTCTGATAGGGGAATGTCCGGAATCCAGCCTCCCCTCACTAGGTGGCCCAGTCGTCATCTGCAGCAGCAAATCTAATATCAGTTACCCGTCCCCTGTGATGGAGGTTGCTGATAGGTGAATGTCCGGCCGCCAGCCTCCCCTCACTAGCCAGACCAGTCACCCTTTGCAGCTGCCATTCCCATATCAGTCACCTTACTCCTATGGTGGGGGCATGGCTGATATGGGAATGGCTGGCCTTTAGCCTCCCGTCACTAGCTGACCCAGTCCCCTTCAGCAGCTTAAATTCCCATATCCCATATTACCTTTGTAGGGGGTGACTGATACAGGAATGTTTGGCCTCCAGCCTCCTCTCACTAGAATGCCCAGTCCCCTCCACAGCTGCAATTCCCATATCAGTCACCATACCCCTGTGGGGGGTGGCTGATAGGGGAATGTCCGTCCCGTCCTCCAGCCTCCCCACATTAGCCGACACAGTCACTCTCCACAGCTGCATTTCCTGTTTCAGTCACCTTACCCATGTTGGGGGCTGGCTGATAGGGGAATGTCCGGCCTCCCCTCACTAGCTAGCCAAGTCGCCATCCGCAGCTGCAATTTTAATACCAGTTACCCTACCCCTGTGATGGAGGTTGCTGATAGGGGAATGTCCGGCCTCCAGCCTCCCCTCACTAGCTGGCCCAGTCACCATCTGCAGCTGCCATTCCCCTATCAGTCATCTTACCCATGTGGTTGGGGCGTGGCTAATATGGGAAGGTCCGGCCTCCAGCCTCCCCTCACTAGCCGGCCCAGTCACACTTCGCAGCTGCAATTCCCGTATCAGTCACCTTACCCCTGTGGGCGTGGGTGGCTGATAGGGGAATGTCCAGCTTCCAGCCACCCCTCACTATCCACCTCAGTCGCCCTCCGCAGCTGCAATTTCCATATCAGTCCCTTACCCTTCTAGGGCGTGGTTGATAGGTTAATGTCCGGCCTCCAGCACTAGCCGGCCCAGTCGCCCTCCGCAGCTGCAATTTCTGTGTTAAAAAAAAGGTACTAATGAATTAATACCAATCAGGCGCTCAAGACTGGGCTGGTTCTCTAAGCTGCTGTTGAATGGGGCATTAGTCAGTCACCCCAACTCACCACATAGAAAAATAAATAAGAAAACAGCGCTTAAACAAAATTATATCTTAATACCAGGTGTAGTTAAAAATAAAAATGTAATTAATTTAATAAAACATATAATTTCTGACAAATTCATAATAACCACGATAACAATACAGGTTGAGTATCCCTTTTCCAAAATGCTTGGGACCAGAGGAATTTTGGATATCGGATTTTTCCGTATTTTGGAATAATTTCAAACCATAATGAGATATTATGGTGATGGGACCTAAATCTAAGCACAGAATGCATTTATGTCACATATCTTATACACCCAGCCTGAAGGTAATTTTAGCCAATATTTTTTATAACTTTGTGCATTAAACAAAGTGTGTGTACATTCACACAATTCATTTATGTTTCATATACACCTTATGCACACAGCCTGAAGGTCATTTAATACAATATTTTTAATAACTTTGAGTATTAAACAAAGTTTGTGTACATTGAGCCATCAAAAAACAAAGGTTTCACTATCTCAGTCTCACGCAAAAAAGTCCGTATTTCGGAATATTCCGTATTTCGGAATATTTGGATATGGGATACTCAACCTGTATAATAAAAATGAGCCTAAAAAGCCAATCACTCGACTTCTTTGCTTTTTTGAAAAGATCAATAATTACCAGCTCCCTTGTGGTATTGGCCGGGTATACTATCTGGGCCACTTGGCTTCCACCTCCACCAATAACTATAGTTTACTATTGAAGGCTCGGCTGACAATTATTCTGGCTCAAACGGGCTGTGAATTATATGCTAATCTTACATTCACATGCCGAAAAGTGTACAACATAGAGCATATAGATGTATACGCAGGAGCAAGGGTTATTTATTTTTGGTTATATTGATAATTGGCCCCTATAGGCTGTGATTGCTGTCCATCAGCATTTTGAGGTTGTGTACATACCATACTTCGGGAACCACGGTTATTTATTTTCAGCCGCATTGATAAACAGCTCCTGTTGTTGATGAGCGCCCTCATTGAGCACTTCTGTTGCTGATTAGCCAGCTGTTATAATATAATACTTTTGCACCCAGAAATCGGGTTGCCCTGACACGAAGCTATGAGCAAAATGCCCATAGGCACTGACCCTTAATGATACTACATAGCTATATTGCTAACACACTATTGTACTTAAGTAATTGATATATAGGCTGCTGATGTGACATTGGTCTTTCTCCTAGTCCGTAGAGGATGCTGGGGACTCCGTAAGGACCATGGGGTATAGACGGGCTCCGCAGGAGACAAGGGGGGTCATTCCGAGTTGTTCGCTCATTATTTTTTTCTCGCAACGGAGCGATTAGTCGCTAATGCGCATGCGCAATGTCCGCAGTGCGACTGCGCCAAGTAAATTTGCTATGCAGTTAGGTATTTTACTCACGGCATTACAAGGTTTTTTCTTCGTTCTGGTGATCGTAATGTGATTGACAGGAAGTGGGTGTTTCTGGGCGGAAACTGGCCGTTTTATGGGGGTGTGTGAAAAAACGCTACCGTTTCTGGGAAAAACGCGGGAGTGGCTGGAGAAACGGAGGAGTGTCTGGGCAAACGCTGGGTGTGTTTGTGACGTCAAACCAGGAACGAAACTGACTGAACTGATCGCAGATGCCGAGTAAGTCTGGAGCTACTCAGAAACTGCTAAGAAGTGTCTATTCGCAATTCTGCTAATCTTTCGTTCGCAATTTTGATAAGCTAAGATTCACTCCCAGTAGGCGGCGGCTTAGCGTGTGCAAAGCTGCTAAAATCAGCTTGCGAGCGAACAACTCGGAATGACCCCCATGGGCACTATAAAGAACTTTATAATGTGTGTGCACTGGCTCCTCCCTCTATGCCCCTCCTCCAGACCTCAGTTAGAGAAACTGTGCCCAGAGGAGATGGACAATACGAGGAAAGGATTTTGTTAATCTAAGGGCAAGATTCATACCAGCCCACACCATCCACACCATATAACCTGGAATATACGCAACCAGTTAACAGTATGAACAAAACAGTATCAGCTAAAGACTGATCTCAACTGTAACATAACCCTTATTTAAGCAACAACTATATACAAGCCTTGCAGATTTTGTCCGCACTGGGACGGGCGCCCGGCATCCTCTACGGACTAGGAGAAAAAGATTTACCGGTAGGTTTAAAATCTTATTTTCTCTTACGTCCTAGAGGATGCTGGGGACTCCGTAAGGACCATGGGGTTTATACCAAAGCTCCAGACCGGGCGGGAGAGTGCGGACGACTCTGCAGCACCGACTGAGCAAACGCAAGGTCCTCATCAGCCAGGGTATCAAACTTAAAGAACTTTGCAAAAGTGTTTGAACCTGACCAGGTAGCTGCTTGGCAAAGCTGTAAAGCCGAGACGCCTCGGGCAGCCGCCAAGAAGAGCCCACCTTCCTAGTGGAATGGGCCTTTACCGAATTTGGTAACGGCAATCCTGCCATACAATGAGCCTGCTGAATCGTGTTACAGATCCAGCGAGCAATAGTCTGCTTCGAAGCAGGAGCACCAACTTTGTTGGCTGCATACAGGACAAACAGTGCTTCTATTTTCCTAACCCGAGCCGTCCTGGCTACATAGATTTTTAAGGCCCTGACTACATCCAGGGACTTGGAATCCTCCAAGTCATCCATAGCCACAGGCACCACAAAAGGTTGGTGCATATGAAATGAAGAAACCACCTTAGGCAAAAATTGAGGATGAGTCCTCAACTCTGCTCTATCCACATGGAAAATCAAATTTGGGCTCTTGTGAGACAAGGCTGCCAATTCAGACACCCGCCTTGCAGATGCCAAGGCAAACAACATGACCACCTTCCAAGTGAGAAATTTTAATTCAACCGTTTGAAGAGGTTCAAACCAGTGAGACATCAGGAACCGTAACACCACGTTAAGGTCCCATGGTGCCACTGGGGGCACAAAAGGAGGCTGGATGTGCAGCACTCCCTTTACAAAAGTCTGGACTTCTGGGAGAGAAGCCAATTCCTTCTGAAAGAAAATAGACAGGGCCGAAATCTGTACCTTAATGGAGTCTAATTTTAGGCCCATATCCACTCCTGTCTGTAGAAAGTGGAGAAAACGGCCCAGATGGAAATCTTCCGTAGGAGCATTCATGGCTTCACACCAAGACACATACTTCCTCCAGATACGGTGATAATGTTTCGCAGTCACCTCCTTCCTAGCCTTTATCAGAGTAGGGATGACTTCCTCCGGAATACCTTTCCCAGCTAGGATTCGGTGTTCAACCGCCATGCCGTCAAACGTAACAGCGGTAAGTCTTGGAACACGCAGGGCCCCTGTTGCAACAGGTTTTCCCTGAGAGGAAGATGCCACGGATCTTCTGTGAGCATCTCCTGAAGATCTGAATAACAGGCCCTTCGAGGCCAATCTGGAACAATGAGTATTGTTTTCACTCTTTTTTGTCTTATGATTCTCAATATTTTTGAGATGAGAGGAAGAGGGGGGAATACATAGACCGACTGAAACACCCATGGTGTCACCAGGGCGTCCACCGCTACTGCCAGAGGGTCCCTTGCCCTGGCACAATACCTCCAAAGCTTCTTGTTGAGGTGGGACGCCATCATGTCTATGTGAGGAATTCCCCAAAGACTTGTTATCTCTGTAAAAACTTCTTGATGAAGTCCCCACTCTCCTGGATGGAGATCGTGTCTGCTGAGGAAGTCTGCTTCCCAGTTGTCCACTCCCGGAATGAAGACCACTGACAGAGCGCTTACGTGATTTTCCGCCCAGCGAAGAATCCAGGTGGCTTCCGCCATTGCCACTCTGCTCCTTGTCCCGCCTTGGCGGTTTACATGAGCCACGGATGTGACGTTGTCTGATTGAATCAGAACCGGTAGGTTTCGAAGAAGTTTCTCCGCTTGTCGTAGGCCGTTATATATGGCCCTCAACTCCAGTACGTTGATGTGTAGACAAGCCTCCTGGCTTGACCATAGCCCTTGAAAATTTCTTCCTTGTGTGACTGCACCCCATCCTCGGAGGCTCGCGTCCGTGGTCACCAGAACCCAGTCTTGAATGCCGAACCTGCGACCCTCTAGAAGGTGAGCACTTTGCAGCCACCACAGGAGAGACACCCTGGCCCTGGGGGACAGGCTTATCTTCCGATGTACCATCATTTCCTCCATCACCTTGGTGAAAATCATCGGGGTCGTGGAAAGCCCAAACGGCAACGTCTGAAATTGGTAATGATAGTCCTGTACAGCGAATCTCAGGTACGCCTGATGAGGAGGATATATGGGGACATGAAGGTATGCATCCTTTATGTCGAGTGACACCATAAAATTCCCCCCTTCCAGACTGGAGATCACAGCCCGGAGCGATCCCATCTTGAATTTGAACTTTTTCAAGTACAGGTTTAGGGATTTTAGATTTAAAATGGGTCTGACCGAACCATCCGGCTTCGGGACCACGAACAGGGTTGAATATTACCCTTTCCCCTGTTGGACTAGGGGAACCCTGACAATCACTTGCTGTTGACACAGCTTTTGAATTGCAGCTAACACTACTTCCCTCTCTGGGGGAGAAGCTGGCAAGGCCGACTTGAAAAATCGGCGAGGGGCACCTCTTCGAATTCTAGTTTGTAGTCTTGGGATACAATATCCATCGCCCAAGGATCCACGTCTGACAGAACCCAGACCTGGCTGGAGAGTCGAAGACGTGCCCCCACCGGTGCGGACTCCCTCAGTGGAGCCCAAGCGTCATGCGGTGGATTTAGTAGAAGCCGGGGAGGACTTCTGCTCCTGGGAACTAGCCGAAGCAGTTGTTCTCTTCCCTCGACCCTTACCTCTGGCGAGGAAGGATGAGCCCCGTCCTCTTCTGGACTTATGCGACCGAAAGGACTGCATCTGATATTGTGGAGTTTTCTTTTGCTGTGGGGGAAGAAAAGGCAAAAAAGTAGATTTACCCGCGGTAGCTGTGGCAACCAGGTCCGCGAGACCTACCCCAATAAAACTTCACCTTTGTATGGTAAAACCTCCATATGCTTCTTTGAGTCGGCATCACCTGTCCATTGGCGGGTCCACAGGGCTCGCCTAGCAGAAATCGCCATGGCGTTGGCTCTTGAACCTAGCAGCCCAACGTCTCTTTGAGCGTCTCTCATATATAAGACTGTGGGGTATATTTACTAACATTCGTAATTCTCCCGATTTGGTGGGAGAATAATCACGAATGACATCGAAAGTGTAAAACTGCAACTTTTTGAATTTATTACGACTAATTTACTAAGCTGCCGTATTCTGCATTTTCGGGTTTTCCGATGTCGATGTCATTCGTTTTTTTAGGCAGTGTTTTACGTGAGTGACTTGTAAAACACTGCCGACTTTAATACAATGAATCTCGGCCGGATCTGAGAGATCCGTGCTGGGCTTCATTGTGCACTTTGTTAAACAAAAAAATAAAGTTTAAATGTAAAAAAAAAATTGCGTGGGGTCCCCCCTCCTAAGGCAAACCAGCCTCGGGCTCTTTGAGCCGATCCTGGTTGCAGAAATATGGGGGGGAAATGGACAGGGGTTCCCCCATATTTAAGCAACCAGCATCGGGCTCTGCGCCTGGTCCTGGTTCCAAAAATACGGGGGACAAAAAGAGTAGGGGTCCCCCGTATTTTTGAAACCAGCACCGGGCTCCACTAGCTGGACAGATAATGCCACAGCCGGGGGTCACTTTTATACAGTGCCTTGCGGCCGTGGCATCAAATATCCAACTAGTCACCCCTGGCCGGGGTACCCTGGGGGAGTGGGGACCCCTTCAATCAAGGGGTCCCCCCCCCAGCCACCCAAGGGCCAGGGGTGAAGCCCGAGGCTGTCCCCCCCATCCAATAGGCTGCGGATGGGGGGCTGATAGCCTTTGTGAAAAGTGATTGATATTGTTTTTAGTAGCAGTACTACAAGGCCCAGCAAGCCTCCCCCGCAAGCTGGTACTTGGAGAACCACAAGTACCAGCATGCGGCGGAAAAACGGGCCCGCTGGTACCTGTAGGACTACTACTAAAAAAATACCCCAATAAAGACAACACACACACACCTTGAAAGTATAACTTTAATACATCCATCCACACCTCCATATACACATACTTACCTTATGTTCACACGAGGGTCGGTCCTCTTCTCCAGTAGAATCCATGGTGTACCTGTAGAAAAAAATTATACTCACATAATCCAGTGTTTTCGGCTCCTCGGTAACTCCTTTTGTAATCCACGTACTTGAAAAAAAAAAAAAACGGATACCCGACCACGAACTGAAAGGGGACCCATGTTTTCACATGGGCCCCCTTTCCCCGAATGCCAGAAACCCACTCTGACTGATGTCTAAGTGGGTTTCCTCAGCCAATCAGGGAGCGCCACGTTGTAGCACCCTCCTGATCGGCTGTGTGCTCCTGTACTGTCTGACAGGCGGCACACGGCAGTGTTACAATGTAGCGCCTATGCGCTCCATTGTAACCAATGGTGGGAACTTTCTGCTCAGCGGTTGACCGAAAGTGACCTCACCGCTGACCTGAAAGTTCCCACCATTGGTTACAATGGAGCGAATAGGCGCTACATTGTAACACTGCCGTGTGCCGCCTGTCAGTCAGTACAGGAGCACACAGTCGATCAGGAGGGTGCCACAACGTGGCGCTCCCTGATTGGCTGAAGAAACCCACTTAGACAGAAGTCAGAGTGGGTTTCTGGCATTCGGGGAAAGGGGACCCATGTGAAAACATGGGTCCCCTTTCAGTGCGTGGCTCGGGTCTCCGTTTTATTTTTTTAATCAAGTACGTGGATTACAAAAGGATTATCCGAGGAGCCTGGTACCCTGGATCTGGTGAGTATAATTTATTCAACAGGTACCCCATGGATTCTACTGGACAAGAGGACCGACCTGCGTGTGAACATAAGGTAAGTATGTATGTATGTTTGTGTGGATGGATGTAATAAAACTTTACTTTCAAGGTGTGTGTGTATTGTCTTTTTTTGGGTATTTTTTTAGTAGTAGTACTACAGGTACCAGCGGGCCCGTTTTTCCGCCGCATGCTGGTACTTGTGGTTCTCCAAGTACCAGCATGCGGGGGAGGCTTGCTGGGCCTTGTAGTACTACTACTAAAAACAATATCTTACACTTTTACAAAAAGGCTATCAGCCCCCCATCCGCAGCCCATTGGATGGGGGGGACAGCCTCGGGCTTCACCCCTGGCCCTTGGGTGGCTGGGGGGGGGGGACCCCTTGATTGAAGGGGTCCCCACTCCCCCAGGGTACCCCGGCCAGGGGTGACTAGTTGGATATTTGATGCCACGGCCGCAGGGCACTATATAAAAGTGACCCCCGGCTGTGGCATTATCTGTCCAGCTAGTGGAGCCCGGTGCTGGTTTTAAAAATACGGGGGACCCCTACGCTTTTTGTCCCCCGTATTTTTGGAACCAGGACCAGGCGCAGAGCCCAATGCTGGTTGCTTAAATATGGGGGAACCCCTGTCATTTTCTTTCCCATATTTCTGCAACCAGGATCGGATCAAAGAGCCCGAGACTGGTTATGCTTAGGAGGGGGGACACCACGCAATTTTTTTTCAAAAAATTAACACTTTCCCACCCCTTCCCACTGATATACATGCACGGATCTCATGGATCCGTGCATGCCTATCCAATCACGGCTCAAAAAAGCAGGTCTGGTTTTTTTTAGCACTTTTTTACGAGTTGTATTTTTTCACGGCAGTGTTTTTTTTTTTTTTTGCTTTGCACTTCTTAGTAAATGACCGAGATTCATACATAAACAGCCGCGTTTTGACCGATGGTGTATTCATTCGTATTTTTTTTGTTGGACTTCAAAAAAAAATACGAATGCCCTCATCACTGCCGAGATTTGAGTTTAGTAAATGACCGAGATGACACTTTGAAGAAAAAACGGCATCTCGGTCAAAATCGGGACCTTAGTAAATATACCCCTGTGTCTTTAATGTGACCTAAGGTCAATAAAATGGTATCCCTGCCTAGGGTATCAAGGTCAGCTGACAAGGTATCTGTCCAAGCTGCAACTGCGCTACATACCCATGCCGATGGTATTGCCGGTCTGAGTAAAGCACCCGTATGCGTATAAATAGATTTTAAAGTAGTTTCCTGTCTGCGATCAGCAGGATCCTTGAGGGCTGCCGTGTCTGGAGACGGTAGCGCCACCTTCTTGGACAGGCGCATTAAAGCCTTGTCCACCCTGGGTGAGGATTCCCAGCGTACCCTGTCCTGTGCAGGGAAAGGATACGCCATAAGAATCCTCTTGGGAATCTGCAGCTTTTTGTCTGGAGTTTCCCAAGCTTTTTCAAATAACTCGTTAAGCTCATGAGATGGGGAAAAATGTTACCTCAGGTTTCTTTTCCTTATACATGCGTACCCTCGTGTCAGGGACAGAGGGGTCATCTGTGATATGCAAAACATCTTTTATTGCAATAATCATATAATGAATACTTTTGGCCACCCTTGGGTGTAACATCGCATCATCGTAGTCGACACTGGAGTCAGAATCCGTGTCGGTATCAGTGTCTGCTATTTGGGATAGCAAAAACGTCCCCTACGTTTTTGAGACCCAGAAGGGCCCTGTGACACAGTCGAAGCCATGGATTGACTCCCTGCTTTTTCCCTGGACTCTGCTTTCTCCATTCTCTTATGTGATAAGGTCACATTTGCATTTAAAACATTCCACATGTCCAACCAATCATGAGTCGGCGTTGCCGAAGGAGACACCACAATCATCTGCTCAACCTCCTCCTTAGATGAGCCTTCCGCTTCAGACATGCCGACATACACGTACCGACACCCCCACACACACAGGGATATAGTTATAAGGATACAGTTCCCCAATAAGGCCCTTTGGAGAGACAGAGAGAGAGAGTATGCCAGCACACACCCAGCACCGACTGACACTGGAAACAATTTTCCAGATAATAAAGCGCTTTTATATATAATTAACTGTGTAATACACTCACTGCGCCTTACAAGTGCCCCCCCCCCCTCTTTTCAGCCCTGTGTCACCGTGTTCAGCAGGGGAGAGACCGGGGAGCCAGCTTCTCTGCTGTGCTGTGTGGAGGAAATGGCGCTGGTTAGTGCTGAGGGACCAAGCTCCGTCCCCTCCAGCGGCGGGCTTCGGTCCCGCTCAAATGTATAAAACTGGCGGGGGATTTTTATAATTACTGCCTCCGCAGCCTATATACATATAAATGCCAGACTTAGAGGTTTATATTGCTGCCCAGGGCCTGCTAGAGTGTATTGTGTGTGGGAGCAATGGCGCGCAGCGTTACTGCTGCGCGCTTACCTCAGGGAAGATCTGAAGTCTTCTGCCGCCTAAGAAGTCTTCTTTTCTTCTTATACTCACCTGGCTTCTATCTTCCGGCTCTGTGAGGAGGACGGCGGCGCGGCTCTGGGACGAACGGCGAGTGGAGACCTGCGTTCCGACTCCCTCTGGAGATAATGGTGTCCAGTAGCCTAAGAAGCAGAGCCTATCACTTAAGTAGGACTGCTTCTCTCTCCTCAGTCCCACGATGCAGGGAGCCTGTTGCCAGCAGTGCTCCCTGAAAATAAAAAACCTAACAAAATTCTTTTTCAGAGAAACTCAGGAGAGCTCCCCTGTAATGCACCCAATCTCCTCTGGGCACAGGATCTAACTGAGGTGTGGAGGAGGGGCATAGAGGGAGGAGCCAGTGCACACCCATTCTAAAGTTCTTTATAGTGCCCACGTCTCCTGCGGAGCCCGTCTATACCCCATGGTCCTTACGGAGTCCCCAGCATCCTCTAGGACGTAAGAGAAATATTAATGATCACTAGATTAGTTTGGCTGTCCACACTTACAGGACCAAGAACTCACTAATTACTTACACAATGGAATTATAAATGATTATGAGAATACTAGGTGCTTCATCGCGCCCTATGGTCGCACTTCACACCGTTGCAAGGGGCTACGCCCCCTTAACCCTTGCATGCCTTTCTGGGGTTCAATATTTGTATTATATGGAGAATTATCTGCATTCCTTTGTTAGTTGTTAAATATTGCACAATGAAAGGGCGTGCGATGGTGAAGGAGGCGCAGCCCTTTGCGACGGCATGAACAGCACCTGCAGGGCACGATGTACAGAATGTAGCGGGTGCGGGGGGGACTGCGGATGGGGGAGGGTGTCTGTAGATGCTGTGGGTGGAGGAGGGGGCGGACGCGAGGGGGGCCCGGATGGGGAAGGGTCGGGAGGTGCTGCGGGTGGGGGAGGGGCAGAGGAGTGGGGGCTGCAGATGGGGGAGGGTTCCGGAGGCACTGCATGTGGGGGAGGGGCAGGGGTGCCATGGGTGGGGGAGGGACAGGTGCAGGGATGTTGCGGATGGGTGAAGGGTTCCGGAGGTGCTGTGGGATGGGAAGGGAAGGGGCGGGGGTGGGGTAGGGAGTCTGGAGATGTCGCGGGTGGGGGAGGGGCAAGTGCGGGTGGTGCGGCAGATGGGGAAGGGGGTCCGGAGGTGCTGCAGGTGGTGGAGGGGCGGGTACGGGGGTGCCGTGGTTGGGGGAGGGGGGTACCGCGGATGGAGGAGGGTGTCTGCAGAAGCTGAGGGTGGAGGGGGGGCAGGTGTGGGGGGAGACATATATGGGGGGTGGATGGTGGAGCGGGTCTGGAGGTGCTGTGGGTGGTGGAGGGGAGGGGGAGTGGGAGCCGCGGGTGGTGTAGGGGGTCTGGAGGCACAGCGTGTGGGGGAGGGGTGGGGTGCCGCATGTGGTGGAGGGGAAGGTGCGGAGGTGTGGTGCATTGGGGAGGGGTCTGGAGACGCAGCGGGCACTGTACCTGCCAAAAAGGTAGTTGGAGGGTATGCAGTAACAGGGCCAGGACAGGGGTGACAGGGTCAGAACAGGGGTGACGGGGCCAGGATAAGGGTGATAGGGCAAGGCCAGGGGTGACAGGGTAAGGCCAGGGGTGACAGGGACATGACAGAACACAGGGCACAGGAGAGATTGGTATTTGGGACAAAACAGTGGTGACAGACAGATGTGTCTTACCGGAGTCACTGCTGCTGGCTGCTGCTGTTCCACTTGAAAGGATTGCCCCTATATTCTTTAACCCTCGATGTGATGGCCTCTCAGACGTCCGTGAGTGTAAACCTTTAGCCACAAGTTACATGCACAACACAAGCAGTAAAGATTCACACTGCTTTATTATGAGGTTAACAAAAGTATAAAAGACAATGCATATGGGTGTAACTGACATGTTGTTACACTCTCATTGGCTCGTTAGTAGTTACCAGGCAGAATTGATAAGGCGGATGTCCATATATGGGTTTTTCTACAAGTTTCTCAAAACATTTAACAAAGTCTGTAACACAGGATATTTGGTACCACACAGAAATAGAAATAACAGGTTTGATCTGGTATGGGACTGCCCTTGAATACCAGGCTCATACAAGCCTGGTATTTGTATGAGCAGACAAAGGTATCCGGCACAGGGTAGTACGTATCTATGCAAACACATAACAGTTCATATAGCATGTTTTAACCCTTCATTAGGGAAGTAGAAATATTCACTTTTACACTGTAACTATTATAAGGAAATTGATCATATAAAAAGTAATATTTACAAAGCACAGAAGAGTTAACCCTTCAATCCCCTCTTAGAATCATGATTGTTATATGACATGATTCTTGAGTGAGGCTCCTTTCTTGTTCCTCCAGTTCTTGAGATATTGGACATAATCGTCGGGTCCCTTACTATCAGAGGAGGTGACAGGACTGGTGGTTATATCATAGTACATCAGGGCCTTATCAATGCCTTTGGAGGTAAGTTTCTTTCCACAGGGAATTACACAATAAACTATAATGCCTACAAGAATTAAAGTTACAAGTATGAATATGCTTATTTGCACAAGAGCCTGTTTCCAATTTTCAAACCACCCAAAATATTGGCTCCATGGGTTATCAATACCTGAATTTTTCTTAAGTTCTATGGATAAGGTTTCTAACTTGTTTATGGCTAAAGTAACCTTACCATTGGGACCAGTGTTGTCAGGAATATATGTACAACAGCCTTCCACCTTACTAATGTAAACACATGTACCGCCTTTTTCTGCTAGAATCATGTCAAGGGCCATTCTATTTTGGAATGTCATTTGGGAAGTGGCTTCTAGCTGTTCAGCTATACCTTTAAGAGCATCTTTGGTATCATTAACAAATCTTTGTTGATTATAATATATATAATTAATCCAGGCTACGTTTTTATTTACAGTTACTATAGGAAACAATGACTCAAAACCCGCAGCCACCTCATCTCTAGCTTTGAACTCATTTGGAACACCTCTTGGGACCCCTATAGCATCAATGTATACGTGGGGGTCAAAGCTACCTCCTGGGAGTGCTCTTTTCTTTCGATTAGCAGGAGTATTAGAGGGAGGAGTGGGGTCATCGGTGATCATTAGGAGTGGCATTATGACTTTGGCCAGGGCACACTCACCATACCATGGTGTGTCTAATTTAATTCTAAGCTTCATATCCCCACATATGTAATAAATGTCGCCTAATGATCTAGTTTGGTTGACTAAAACAGTTGTTCTTTTATTTGCACAATACCCTGGTGGGAAGGTTTTTAAATTTCTCCCTGTGGTGGTGTTAGATGTATAACAGGTATAGTTTCCAGGATATATGGTTATGGTGCTTCCTGGGTTGGGATTTTTTTGACAATATGGGATATTCCCTTTTCCACATTTCGCACTGACTGTCATTTGTTTTGGTGTCATTAAAAAGGCTGAAAAAAAACAATTTTCCTGTTCTAGGGGTATATTAAGGGGCACTGTACCTAGGTGGGGCCTAGATTTGCCACAGACATAGCAGTTGCTTTTATTGTGTTTGTTAGCACTATACTTCATCCATTCCAACCAAAAATTAATGTCAGAGAAACCAGTTTCAATAGCTAGGGTGTCTTCAAAGGTAGGGTTAGTAATAGCCACCATATCTTTAGAAGTGGCAATATGGGGCTTTAAAGGTTTGTTTTGGGGAGCAATTTTAGGCTGGTATTTTGGGTTTTTATACATGTCCCACAAATAAAACATTTGCCTTGCACTATAGTACCCTGCTTGCCACCATATACCAAGTACATAAGTCTCATTGTCGCTTCTGCTAGGGTTCACTATGTTTAGTCTAAACCTGTATGAATTTGGGCCTTCATCCATCTTATGAATGGATAGTCTAGAAAGTAGGGGTACTCCATATTTGCTCCATCTATTTTTTGCAAATGATGGGCCATATTTCCAATCTGCTCCTGTATTCCACCCCACAGATTCCCAGTAATCACAGTTGGATCCATGATAGGATATTTCCATCCACCATTCATCAGTGACACAAATGTACATTGTCTCAGACATCCCTGATTTTCTTTTCTGCTGTATGAAATGTTTGTTGTCAGCAAGTTTAGGGAACATGAAATAATCAAGGATGTATGTGGCTACGTGTGTATTGGAGGAATTGTACCACAAGGTGGGGACCCCATCTGTTTGTGTGATGTCGACTTCACATATTGTGAGGTGAATGAGGGCCAGTAGGGCTATCGAGATAGTCCCCAGGATAGAGATAGGGGGCAGGTTCTTCATCGTTTTCTGTTCTTCTGTCTTCGCTAGGTGGGAGGTCAGGGCTGTCTGCCCCGGTTCGTACCTCACTGGAATCACTTGCTTCCCTCTCTAGGTCTGGTCTAGGAACCTTTTTTACTCGGGATGCATGGATCCAGGTAGGACTTTCCTCTGTCAGGACTGCTGTTCGGGTAACTGCTACGACCTCTGTCTCTGGACCATAGGTGAAGTCTCCTGGGCTCTTGTTCCTGGGGAGCACCTTCACCACGACTCTGTCTCTGACTTTAAAGGGGTGTGTAGGTTCCTGTGGATTCAAAGGGTTTTTACAAACAACCTCATGTTCAATTTCATTCAGTTTTGTTATCAGGGACCTGACATACTCTTCTCTGATGAGTTCTAGATCTCCTTCCTGTATTACTAGTGGTTTCTTAGCCCAGGGTGTAGGAAAAGGGTCTACCCATTAGTATTTCAAAGGGTGAGTATCCTAGAGTTTTCTGTGGGGTATTCAAGATGCTGGTGTTTAGCTTTATTAGGGTTGTTCCTGAGGCAAGTGATGCATCTGCTAACATACTGGTCCACAAGTGATTTGGCATTAGTAACATAAAAATCATTGGTTAGTAGGAGGAGTGTTGTGGCTTCACCACGGTGACCAACACCACGGCACTGGGCAACGAGCAAAGGGGCACTGGACTGGGGTATACAGGGTTTCCCCTCTTTGCAGATTAATCCTGATTTAGGATTTTTTCTGCAGAATTGGGTAAGTCCAGTCGGAGAGATCAGCATTAGTCGCAGCAGCTTGAAGTTGAGTGAGCAGATGGACGTTGTCAAGGGAGGGACATGCTCTAGTGAGTGCAATGAGTTCTGCAGCTTGCGCGGACTGATAAGGTGTTGGTAGGGCTTCCAACACAGTGTCAGGGAGGGTGACAATGGCATAGCCAGCCTGGTATGTATTGTCATTGGGCCTACTACAGGAGCCGTCAACAAAAACTATGTCTGCGCCTGGTATGGGAACGGGAGACATGTCAAGTCTGGGAGAAGTTTCAGCTTCAATGGAAGCAGCACAGTCATGTAGGTCGGGTGGTTCATCCTCGGGACCTTTCAAGCCTAAAAGGGCATTGAGAATGGGTGCAGGGCCAGAAGAACTAGCAGTGTACTTAATGGTAAGGGTAGGGTTACTCAAAAGGAGTACTTCATATCCACTAAGGCGTTGTGCTGACATGTGCTGTGTGTGTAAGCCTTTAAGTATTGCCAGGACATCATGTGTGGTGTGGAGTACTGTGATGTGGCCTAAAGTGAGGGTAGTGGCCATTTCTGCAACCATTGCACAGGCTGCCAAAGCCCTGAGGCAGGCAGGCATACCTTGCACAGACACTGGCATGACTTTGGAGAAAAAATGCCACGGGGCGCAACTTCCCTCCATGAAACTGTGTGAGCACCCCCGCCATGGTTTTACAATTGTCCCTTGCATATAGATGGAAAGGTAGTACATAATTGGGGAGGCCAAGTGCCGGACTTTTCATCAACATACATTTTAAACTTTCATATGCAGTTAACATTTCTTGTGACCATTGTACAGTTTTAGGTTTGTCCTTCAGTGTGGCTTGTCTCAAAATGTTATCATAATAAGAGCAATCAGAAATCCACTGTCTGCAGTAATTTACCATACCCAGGAAGGACAGTAGTTCCTTCTGGGTAGTTGGGGTGACCAGGCCCAATACAGACTGTATGCGTTGTGGACTGATTTTCCTCTCTCCCTGAGTGAGCACAAAACCTAAGTAATCAACATGCTTTTTACACCATTGCATTTTTGTTTTGGACACCTTGTGTCCACATTCACAAAGCCAGTTTAGTAATGAAACACCATCCTCTCGGCAGGCCTCCTCAGTTTGACTACAGAGCAGCAGATCATCTGCATACTGTAGCAGGACTGAACCATGGTGAGGTTGCCAGGGCCCCAATGTGGCCTGGAGACAACAGGTGCGTCAATAATCTGCACCAGGTAAGTTGTTTACCCTCAAAAGAAAAGGCAAAAAGTAATTGTGTCTGTGAATCTACAGGTATGCTGAAAAAGGCATTCTTCAAATCAATTACAGAGAAGAACGCAGCATCTGCAGGGATTGCAGAAATGAGTGAGTTTACATCTGGGACAATTAACTGATTGATCGCTCTGAGATCCTGTACAAATCTTATACTGCCATCAGCTTTGGCAACAGGGTTCACAGGAGTACAGTATGGTGATACAATATGTCTGAGAATACCCTGTTGTAAGAATTGCTGTATGAGACCTTCTATAAACAGGTTGTGAGTCGGGTTTGAGATTGGCCTTATGTGGTGTGCATGAGATTAGGCCAGTGTCATATGGACCTTCTGACCAAAGAGCGGGGTTTACTTGAGCTAAGTCAGGCATTGGTGGGTAGGTTGTTAATGAAGGTGGAAATGAGTAAGCTTTCTGAGTTAAGCAAAGGTAAGCCAGCGTCATCTGTCCAGCAGTCCTTAAACCTTTTCCAAAACTCAGTAACAGACTCCGAGGGTTTCAGTTTACAAGCTACAGCGACAGGCAAAAAAACACAGGCAAAGGAGCACGGGTTTTAAAGACTTCCTCCATATGTGTATCGCTGCGTCCTTTGCAAGCTTTGCGCAAATAGGATATACAGCCATCGAGGGTAATAGTGGGCTTGGGACAGTGTTTTACTATTATCTAAACTCTGGGCTACTGGTGCGTTAGGGATAGAGCTAGTGGACGCACCCTCCAGCAGTGGAGTTGGAGGCGATCCCATCTGGTGTGAAAGGGTTACTGCTGCCAAGAGATCTGTGTCCTCAAGCGCAGGATACATTGGAATGCAAGGGGGAGGCAGAGGGTTTTCAAAGATTTACAGTTTTTTCACTTCTTCGCTTCTGTGCTGTTGGGAACTGACATTTTTTTTTAATCCTCCATATAGAAAAGGTAATTACTGCCTTCCCGTAGGAATGGGTCCTGTCCTGCTTTCTCTGTCCATCCCGCTAAATTATCCACCCATGGGTTAACTAAGTAATACTCTGAGGTAGAGTTGCGGGCGACATACATCTTGCATGTCTCACCAGGGAGGGGCGGGGGATATGTAGTTTTTTTTTACTCTGACTAGAGCCCATTGTCAGACAGTAATATAAATCAACAGTACAACTTTAAAAGAAAATATCTAAAATTTACAACACTCTACTATACATGCATCAGCTAACCAGTTAATTAGTCATTGACAATATCACAATATTATCTGTATAGTGAGAACATGAAATCTTTTGACGTGTACGATACTTACCATTCGTACAAGATGTCAGAAAAATACAGCGTTTTAAACAGGAAGCAAGAAAAGTGTTTGAGTAAAGATATCTGGCAGACGAAAACTTACCAGCCGTCTGGACCAAATATAAGAACTTATCTCACTGCAAACATACAAGAATATATAGACGATCAAATCGAGGTATTCTCTACGTTACGTATAGACTCCCAGGTCTATTTTTAAGTATCCCAGATACTAACGTCACGTTATGTATAGACTCCCAGGTCTATTTTAAGTATCCCAGATACTAACGTCTTTGGAGAGTTGCGCTTGGACCCCTGGTCCCTTCTCAGACGTATCTTTAAGTCCCAGACATTAAAGATGTTTGGTCACGTGTTCCCAGAACACTGACACGGATTCAGCTTCAGTGTATGACCGCAATCCCGTATGGCAAAGACAGACAATAAATTCTCTATCTTACCATTCGGGGACGATCACTGAATCGCGGACAGAGCCCCCACTTGAAAGGATTGCCCCTATATTCTTTAACCCTCGATGTGATGGCCTCTCAGACGTCCGTGAGTGTAAACCTTTAGCCACAAGTTACATGCACAACACAAGCAGTAAAGATTCACACTGCTTTATTATGAGGTTAACAAAAGTATAAAAGACAATGCATATGGGTGTAACTGACATGTTGTTACACTCTCATTGGCTCGTTAGTAGTTACCAGGCAGAATTGATAAGGCGGATGTCCATATATGGGTTTTTCTACAAGTTTCTCAAAACATTTAACAAAGTCTGTAACACAGGATATTTGGTACCACACAGAAATAGAAATAACAGGTTTGATCTGGTATGGGACTGCCCTTGAATACCAGGCTCATACAAGCCTGGTATTTGTATGAGCAGACAAAGGTATCCGGCACAGGGTAGTACGTATCTATGCAAACACATAACAGTTCATATAGCATGTTTTAACCCTTCATTAGGGAAGTAGAAATATTCACTTTTACACTGTAACTATTATAAGGAAATTGATCATATAAAAAGTAATATTTACAAAGCACAGAAGAGTTAACCCTTCACCACTCCAGCCTGTTGGGATCTGCTGCTGCTGCTGGAGACTTGGCATGGCTGACTCTCTCAGGCTGGAGTCCTGCTTCCTCTGCCCACCCACATCCCTCCCCCCAATCCTTAGTCACACACCGTGGACCTCGCGCGACTGCCGGGCACTGTGGTAAGGGGAGACTGGGAGTGATTGGTTAGTCCCCAGGAGATGCTGCGGCTGGAGGGGGTCGGAGCCTGCAAGCAGCACGGACTTCTGCAGCGCTGCCCGCCGGCTAAAGTGTGAGGAGCTGGGCGCACCTCACTGCGAGCGGCAGCACTGAAGCTAGCGGTGGGGTTGCCGGGGCTGGAGATAACAGAGGCAGTACGGAACCTGCATAGTGGCAGGTGCCCCACAAAACTGCAGCTAAGAAGCGTGGAGTGTGCCAGAAAGTTTCGCTCCTCCGCGCCAGAGAGCCCCTAATGAGTATGCTGATGTGGGGGGTCAAGCACACAGTGAGCCGGTGCCCATCTGTCTGTATAGCATACCCCCTCACACACCCCCATACCTCCCAACTGTCTCGATTTTCGCAGGCCAGTGCCATTTTTTGGGGTCTGTCTTCAGGGCCGGTGCAAGGTCTCTATGCACCCTAGGCAAAGCTTCAACCCGGAGCCCCCTAACCTGCAACCCCCCTGCAGGAGGTGCATCAGGGCTATGAGGAGCAGCCGTGGGGGTGCCTCTCAGGAGCCATAGTTACATTTGCATCCTATGTGCCTTCACATGACTTGATGTTACTCATGTCGGCACAGAGGAAGCGCTGAGGCATTATGTGGTATAGCCTGATAGTGATAGCTGCACCTGATTAGACCCGTAGCAGCAGCCAGCGCAGTGTAAAAGGAGGAGGCCGCATACAGAGCATACTTGCCTACTTTTGAAAACTAGAATCAGGGAGATTACAGTAGCATGTGCCGAGCAAAGTGCGGCATGCCGCCAAGGGGGGCGTGTCAAATGCTACCCAAAGGGCGTGTCTAGTTCCACAAATGGGCGTGTCTATGCTTAAATGCTTGTTGTTGCAAGATATTTCTATATAACATTAGTAACAATATATTTTGGGAAGTTTTGCAAGTATTGATACTAACATTACTGCCTGAAATACGGGGTTTCTTATTTGCAATATGTTTTCGCTTTGATATTTCTTTTCTTCTCACTCAGCACAATATGCATGGTAAATGTGATGCCTACTGTATGCAATCAATTACAAATGCAAGTTGACTGTGTGTGAATTTATCCCTAAACATATACGTAAATAATTATTTTGGTGTAGTTGATGTTATTTTTATTGTGAACACTGGATTGTCTGCGTCTTGTACCTATATTTATTGGATGTGCTATTTTCCATTCCATTACAGCATTAACCAAATCATTACAGACACCAGATACTCTAATTAAACAAATGTGTTTAACTACAGAAAGATTACTAACAACAATTCTTACACCAGCAGCAGCAGAGGCACCCTATGGGTCAGTGCACTCCAGCACAGATAAGAGGAGTGTGTGATCAGGCACTGCTGTCACTCTCTCAGGGGTTACACAAGGGGGGTAAAGAGAGCCATCAGCAGCAATTCCTCAGCAGCCACAGCAAATCACTGTTCATACAAAGAAACTCCTTAGTGTCACCCCTGACAGAATCTGAAGAATCCGGGAGAATTGACCTATAAAGCAGGGCACCAGGAGATTTATGGCCGAAACGGGAGGCTCCCGCAGGATGCGGGAGGGTAGGCAACCCTGATACAGAGTCATCCTTCAGTTTTCAGCTAGATGAATTCAGTGGCGCCCTCCAGGAGCTGGCGCCCCTAGGCAGCCGCCTAAAGCTGCCTAATGGTAGAGCCGGCCCTGTCTGTCTTGCTGTCCCACCTGTGGGCTGCAGTGTCCCGCGGTGGGGGGCAGTTGGGAAGCTCCTGTACTCGCTGTTCTGTTTAGTGGAGACAGGGGGAGAGGGGGCATCAGGGGGTACAGATTAAGGGGGGCCCCCACAGTTTTAGGGGCCCCCCAGCTGGAGTAGCTCTGTCCCAGCTCTGAAGCTCCCCCGTCCTGCCAGCAACAGCAGCAGCATTGTGCTATGGTCAGCACACGCTGCTGCGTGTTGGCAGGTCTGTGGTGTTGCAGGGAGGCAGCAGCCTCCCTGCTTTCTACTGCCTGTGTTGGAGTGTAGGGGGGAGCGACCACCCCCTCTGGATTTACCCCTAGCTGAGGGGCCAAAATCCCATTTAAAAAAAATAAATTCCCGGAATTTGCATAAGGGGGCGTGGCCACGTGTCCCACGATTGGGCCACGCCCATGAACCCGCAGCAAGCACAGCAATGAGATAGGGCCCCCCTGTCTCAAGTGCCCTGGGCCCCCCGGACTCATAATCCGCCCCTGGGGGGCATGCCAGCAGCTCACAGAGTGCTGGGCATGCCCCCTCATGGGCGAAAACGGGTCCTTCCATGATGCCACGCCCCCTTTTCGCAGCGCGTGTGTACCTCCTTCTGCCGGAAGAAAGTTGGGAGGTATGCACCCCGCCTGTGCCATGCCCATACCATCTGCTTCTGCTCCTAGTCTCCTATAGATTTGCCCAGATCTGTGACTCATTTGACTAACTCCGCCCAGTGTTGTGACTCTGCCCAGCGTTAGCAAATGAGGCACAAAGTCACAGATCTGGGCTAATATATAGGAGATATGACAACATATAAATAATACATATTGCAGTCCACCATGTATATAGGAAATACATTTAAAGCAAACAGAGTCAATTATTATATATGTGGACACATTTAATGAAATAAGTAATTCAATAAAGGACTGTGGTTTTATATATATATATATATATATATATATATATATAGTACCCTGTTGCCCCGGCACTCCAAATATCCACTAGGGGATATGTCTCGCTCCGGTGCCTTCCTCCGTGGAGAGCTTTGGTGAGGCCCCCCAGGGTATAGCGATCACAAATGAGGCGGCACTCAGAGGCTGTCACAAAATTCTTGTAATAGTGCAAAAGAGAAATCAACGTTTCGGGGACCAGTTCCCCTTCTTCAGGATATGTGTAAACACTGCACAACAAACATATAAATACTTAAACAAAATACTTACCCCCCACCTCACACCCAATCACCTGGCGTCTCCCCTGGTCTCGCCGCCGTTCTCACCGCCCGGCGCTGCCGGCTGCGTCCACTTCCGCCGGAAGTGACGTCGCGGGAGTGTGCCGCGTTACCATGGAGACGCTGGCTATACTCAATAACAATAACAACACATCCGTGAACCTTATTTTACAAAAGTATGCAGTGCAAATCAGAAACTGGTTTCATCCTAGTGCGTGTCACTATAAAGTGCTAGTATCAGCTAAAAACATTAAGAAAAAACACACATTTAAAAAAACAGTGTTAATGCCTTTTGAAATCCCCCACTAAAAGTGTCAATACCACGTAAAAATATTATCTCATAATCATAATAACGCAAGCCGCTCCTGTCCTTCCTTATCCTAAACCATCTCGATAGCAAATGTCTACATACTCTAACATTGCGACATTTAAGGGAATTTTTATTATGGTTAGGCTTAACTCCCTCACTGTGCATTCACCAGATCATCTGCTGGTTTCACGGGTACAGGAGCTTTATTAACCGCTAATACACTGAACAGCTACGGCCATCCTTCCCACTAAGTATTTCATCTCCCCTATCCAATTTAATGAACCCGATGGGGTAAAAAATGTCTTAAAAATACTGCTACCCACCCCCCTGGCGACTAAAACCTACACCCCTAGGGGGAACTACAGAAAATTAATGAGGCCCAGATTTTTATTCAGGCCTCCAGGTTTCAGGGTTTGTAGTCTGTGGATCCACATGGACTCTAACTGTAAAAGCTTTTTGCCTCTGTTTCCCCCACGGGGGGATTCTGGCACATGGTCAATAATCCGGTGCTTAAATGTGGCCATGCTGTGTCTGAACTCGACAAAGTGTTTGGCGACTGGCTGTTCACCACTGCCCGTCGCCAAAGCGTTCCTGATGGCTTGTCTGTGCTGAGCCATGCGCACTTTGAACTGGCACTCGGTCTTCCCTATGTAGTACCGGCCGCACGGGCACATAATGGCATATATGACAAACTTGGTGCTGCACGTTAAGGGCCACCTGATCTTAAAACTTTTCCCGGAAAAGGGGTGAGAAATGCTGTCACCTGGGGACATATGTGCACACGTCGTGCAGCCTGTGCATTTAAAGCACCCATTTTTTCTGCTTAAAAAATGGTGGATGGGGGCTGCTTTCAACTTGGCCATGTCAGTTTTTACCACGAGGTCTTTTATGCTGCGCCCTCTAGTGTAGCTTGGCATAATGCGCTTGCTCTTAAAGATTGTCAGCTCGGGATCCGATGTGACTATCGGCCACAAACCTCTCATCCTTTTCCTCACCTGTCCACTGTTGACGTCATATGCACTCACCCAGGGAATGCAACTAGTGATGTCCCTGGGTGGTGCTGTTTGGAGAGTATCTTCTCTCCTCCTAGCAGTGGCCTTTTGCCGAGCCTTACTTAACAGTTTTGAGGGAAAGCCCCTGTCTCGGAGTCTGCCCTCCATTTCATCAAGTTGTTTGTCTCTGACCTCCACATTTGTGTTGGTCCTACAGACCCGCAAAAATTGTGAATAAGGCAGGCCCCTAATAGTTGAGGTTGGGTGGAAACTGTCATACCTCAAAACCGTGTTGCGGTCCGTAGGTTTCTTGTATAAACACGTATCAATCCTGCCTTCCTGGAGCTTAATAAGGATGTCTAAATAGCACATTTCATGTTGGCTCACATTCATCGTAAATTTGACAGGACTGTCTGATGTGTTGTGCCTGTCAATCAGGGACACTAAATCCTGCACTTCGCCTCGCCAGAAGATTAGTACGTCATCTATATATCGGTAGTAGATGAACAACCGATTAGATATCGTTAGCTCAGCCAAAAACAATTGGCATTCCACCTCCCACATAAAGGCATTGGCGAACGAGGGTGCCACGGAAGATCCCATGGCACACCCCGTTCGCTGTATGTAAAATTGCCCATCAAAGATAAAGAAATTATGGGATAAGGTGAACTGAAGCAACTCTATAAAGAAATCTATATCTGGCCCAGTATATAATGCGTTACCTGTGATTAACCGTCTCACTGCATTGATCCCCTGTTGGTGTGGGATACAAGTGTATAAACTGGTAACATCGATGGTTACCATCGTTGTGTCGGGTGGTACCTGTTCGATGGAATGAAATTTTCTTAATAGGGTGCTAGAATCCTTAAGATGTGTGCTCGTGCCCTGTATACATGGCTGCAAAAAGCAATCCAGGTAAATAGCCACAGGCTCGCACAGAGACCCCCGGGCAGAGATGATAGGTCTACCAGGAGGCCTCTGTGCGTCTTTGTGGATTTTGGGGATTGTGTAGAAAATTGGCGTTACTGGAAAATCAGGACACAATCTTGTGAATACCTCAGCCGTAATGATCCCCTCTGTCTTAGCTTGCTCTAAGAGCTGGATTAGTTCAGCCTTAAAAGTCTGTGAAGGGTCTTTTGCTAATTTACCATAGGTGTTAATGTCACTGAGTAGTCTCAAACACTCATTCGTGTAATCTGCCGTGCTTTGGACCACCACGGAGCCGCCCTTATCCGCTCCGCGGATCACTATATCTTTTCTTTCACTCAGTGCCTTCAGAGCCCCTCTTTCCTCGTGCTGCAGGTTATGAAATCTGCGTGTCCCACTCTTCTTATCAGAGGTTTCCAGCATCCTGTGGAACGTTTTTAATGATGCATTCTGTGTGGTTGGGTCAAACCGTGACTTGGGGCCCAATTGTAAAACTCTTTGTGGTAAGGAGGCCTTCATTGCTTGTGGAGGTTGTTTGCTGTAAAATTCCTTTAATTTTAAAGTGCGGTGCAGTTTGTAAAAATTAACTTTCTGTTGAAACTCATTACCAAAATTGGTAGGTACATAAGATAAGCCTTTATTAAGTACTCTCTCCTCGGCTGGTGTCAAGGGTATTGGAGAGAGATTGAAAATTACCGTTTCTTCGTTTTTGGTGCCTTCGGTTTGTTTTTGCCGCTTATTTTGTCCCCCTCGCCTCGTGTAGAGTCGTTTCGGTCCCGTGCAGCCAGCCCTGCACGGGTTCTTGGCTCTAAAGGGGTCTCACGTTGAGAAGAGGCTGATGTTGACCTACGGGTGTCGTCATAAGGCGGATAAGGGCGGCTCCGTGGTGGTCCAAAGCACGGCAGATTACACGAATGAGTGTTTGAGACTACTCAGTGACATTAACACCTATGGTAAATTAGCAAAAGACCCTTCACAGACTTTTAAGGCTGAACTAATCCAGCTCTTAGAGCAAGCTAAGACAGAGGGGATCATTACGGCTGAGGTATTCACAAGATTGTGTCCTGATTTTCCAGTAACGCCAATTTTCTACACAATCCCCAAAATCCACAAAGACGCACAGAGGCCTCCTGGTAGACCTATCATCTCTGCCCGGGGGTCTCTGTGCGAGCCTGTGGCTATTTACCTGGATTGCTTTTTGCAGCCATGTATACAGGGCACGAGCACACATCTTAAGGATTCTAGCACCCTATTAAGAAAATTTCATTCCATCGAACAGGTACCACCCGACACAACGATGGTAACCATCGATGTTACCAGTTTATACACTTGTATCCCACACAAACAGGGGGTCAATGCAGTGAGACGGTTAATCACAGGTAACGCATTATATACTGGGCCAGATATAGATTTCTTTATAGAGTTGCTTCAGTTCACCTTATCCCATAATTTCTTTATCTTTGATGGGCAATTTTACATACAGCGAACGGGGTGTGCCATGGGATCTTCCGTGGCACCCTCGTTCGCCAATGCCTTTATGTGGGAGGTGGAATGCCAATTGTTTTTGGCTGAGCTAACGATATCTAATCGGTTGTTCATCTACTACCGATATATAGATGACGTACTAATCTTCTGGCGAGGCGAAGTGCAGGATTTAGTGTCCCTGATTGACAGGCACAACACATCAGACAGTCCTGTCAAATTTACGATGAATGTGAGCCAACATGAAATGTGCTATTTAGACATCCTTATTAAGCTCCAGGAAGGCAGGATTGATACGTGTTTATACAAGAAACCTACGGACCGCAACACGGTTTTGAGGTATGACAGTTTCCACCCAACCTCAACTATTAGGGGCCTGCCTTATTCACAATTTTTGCGGGTCTGTAGGACCAACACAAATGTGGAGGTCAGAGACAAACAACTTGATGAAATGGAGGGCAGACTCCGAGACAGGGGCTTTCCCTCAAAACTGTTAAGTAAGGCTCGGCAAAAGGCCACTGCTAGGAGGAGAGAAGATACTCTCCAAACAGCACCACCCAGGGACATCACTAGTTGCATTCCCTGGGTGAGTGCATATGACGTCAACAGTGGACAGGTGAGGAAAAGGATGAGAGGTTTGTGGCCGATAGTCACATCGGATCCCGAGCTGACAATCTTTAAGAGCAAGCGCATTATGCCAAGCTACACTAGAGGGCGCAGCATAAAAGACCTCGTGGTAAAAACTGACATGGCCAAGTTGAAAGCAGCCCCCATCCACCATTTTTTAAGCAGAAAAAATGGGTGCTTTAAATGCACAGGCTGCACGACGTGTGCACATATGTCCCCAGGTGACAGCATTTCTCACCCCTTTTCCGGGAAAAGTTTTAAGATCAGGTGGCCCTTAACGTGCAGCACCAAGTTTGTCATATATGCCATTATGTGCCCGTGCGGCCGGTACTACATAGGGAAGACCGAGTGCCAGTTCAAAGTGCGCATGGCTCAGCACAGACAAGCCATCAGGAACGCTTTGGCGACGGGCAGTGGTGAACAGCCAGTCGCCAAACACTTTGTCGAGTTCAGACACAGCATGGCCACATTTAAGCACCGGATTATTGACCATGTGCCAGAATCCCCCCGTGGGGGAAACAGAGGCAAAAAGCTTTTACAGTTAGAGTCCATGTGGATCCACAGACTACAAACCCTGAAACCTGGAGGCCTGAATGAAAATCTGGGCCTCATTAATTTTCTGTAGTTCCCCCTATGGGTGTAGGTTTTAGTCGCCAGGGGGGTGGGTAGCAGTATTTTTAAGACATTTTTTACCCCATCGGGTTCATTAAATTGGATAGGGGAGATGAAATACTTAGTGGGAAGGATGGCCGTAGCTGTTCAGTGTATTAGCGGTTAATAAAGCTCCTGTACCCGTGAAACCAGCAGATGATCTGGTGAATGCACAGTGAGGGAGTTAAGCCTAACCATAATAAAAATTCCCTTAAATGTCGCAATGTTAGAGTATGTAGACATTTGCTATCGAGATGGTTTAGGATAAGGAAGGACAGGAGCGGCTTGCGTTATTATGATTATGAGATAATATTTTTACGTGGTATTGACACTTTTAGTGGGGGATTTCAAAAGGCATTAACACTGTTTTTTTAAATGTGTGTTTTTTCTTAATGTTTTTAGCTGATACTAGCACTTTATAGTGACACGCACTAGGATGAAACCAGTTTCTGATTTGCACTGCATACTTTTGTAAAATAAGGTTCACGGATGTGTTGTTATTGTTATTGAGTATAGCCAGCGTCTCCATGGTAACGCGGCACACTCCCGCGACGTCACTTCCGGCGGAAGTGGACGCAGCCGGCAGCGCCGGGCGGTGAGAACGGCGGCGAGACCAGGGGAGACGCCAGGTGATTGGGTGTGAGGTGGGGGGTAAGTATTTTGTTTAAGTATTTATATGTTTGTTGTGCAGTGTTTACACATATCCTGAAGAAGGGGAACTGGTCCCCGAAACGTTGATTTCTCTTTTGCACTATTACAAGAATTTTGTGACAGCCTCTGAGTGCCGCCTCATTTGTGATCGCTATATATATATATATATATATATATATATATATATACAGGTTGAGTATCCCTTATCCAAAATGCTTGGGACCAGAGGTATTTTGGATATCGGATTTTTCGGTATTTTGGAATAATTGCATACCATAATGAGATTTCATAGCGATGGGACCTAAATCTAAGCACATAATGCATTTATGTTTTATATACACCTTATACACACAGCCTGAAGGTAATTTTAGCCAGTATTTTTTATAACTTTGTGCATTAAACAAAGTGTGTGTACATTCACACAATTCATTTATGTTTCATATACACCTTATACACACAGCATGAAGGTCATTTAATACAATATTTTTAATAACTGTGTGTATTAAACAAAGTTTGTGTACATTGAGCCATCAAAAAACAAAAGTTTCACTATCTCACTCTCGCTCAAAAAGTCCGTATTTCGGAATATTTGGATATGGGATACTCAACCTGTATATATATATATATATATATATATATATATATATACAGTCCTATGTATCATTTCAACTTTGATATTATATTATTGACAGCACATGTCTAGTGCACAATCTAGCGCTGCTTAGAGTATCATTTGTAACAAACTGATAGTTATGTACACTGCAGCAGATATTCTATTAGTCACAGTTATACAAGTTACCATTTAATTTATTTGGTTGAAACTATTTTCCAATACTTCGCTGGAGATACTGTGGCAATAGCAATCCATACTCATATACTTACTCATATACCTAGTCCCTCTGGCTGTTTAATTTAGCAATTGAGAGTGTAATTTGACAACATGGTACTTCTTGGCAGTCAATCAGTGTTCAGAAAACTGCCTAGAACAATTTTTTTCAATATTATAACACTAGTATCTACTTTGTCATAGTCTCAGTGATATGTTATTACCCAACATACTTGCTAAACTATTGAACCTATCAATAATTACTGTATATAGTGGTTTTAACTAAATAAAGGAATATCTAATACTTATTGTCACACTATGCAGATTCACTCTTTGGGGGTCATTCCGAGTTGTTCGCTCGCAAGCTGCTTTTAGCAGCTTTGCACACGCTAAGCCGCCGCCTACTGGGAGTGAATCTTAGCTTATCAAAATTGCGAACGAAAGATTAGCAAAATAGCGAATAGACACCTCTTAGCAGTTTCTGAGTAGCTCCACACTTACTCGGCATCTGCGATCAGTTCAGTGCTTGTCGTTCCTGGTTTGACGTCACAAACACACCCAGCGTTCGCCCAGACACTCCTCCGTTTCTCCAGCCACTCCCGCATTTTTCCCAGAAACGGTAGCGTTTTTTCGCACACACCCATAAAACGGCCTGTTTCCGCTGAGAAACACCCACTTCCTGTCAATCACATTACGATCACCAGAACGAAGAAAAAACCTCGTAATGCCGTGAGTAAAATACCTAACTGCATAGCAAATTTACTTGGCGCAGTCGCACTGCGGACATTGCGCATGCGCATTAGCGACTAATCGCTCCGTTGCGAGAAAAAAATACAGAGCGAACAACTCAGAATGACCCCCTTTATAGCTTCATGACAAACTTGAGTGACAAATAAATACAAAACGAATGGTACTACTCACTGTGAGCGATGTCATATATTACAGTAGTCACGCTCTAAGTCTGCCACTGCATTGCACTAATCTGCCCTTATCTTTGTCCTGTTACCAACCTTACATGAGACGAGTACCATATCTCCTTCTGCCAGTGAGCTATGCTTTGCCATGGCCCTGGATGTTAATGAGTGTGAGGCAGAAACAGCACAGCCCTGGTATAGGCAGTAACCATTATGACATCACAGCATGACCTCACCACAAACCCCACCAGACAGGCCAGAACTGGTTATTTCTGGTTTGAGGCCCATTATGACATCACAGCCACTGTTGCTTCTGCATGACAGTCCTAAGGAAAATGTGATTTTACTCATTATTTTAAACGATTACATTCACATAAGAATCTTATTTATTATTTTTTTATGGCAGAATTTCCATAGTACTCTTTGGTTATGTGAAGTTTTGTAAGAGCCCAATTTTCACTCTAGTTACATTGTTTTATATTACTATAGTCTATCAGTGATCACCTCAATTAAGGATAAAAAAATGTTAACGGCACTGTCTGCCCTCAGAATAATGAGATATTTATTTGCAAAATAAATTTGTTGATACAGTTTTACATCAAAAATCCATTTAAACTTCAAATAAGTAGTATGAACACATTAAAATGAACGATGTTAACGGTGAGCCTGTACAATGTTGAATGAATCAAATAAAGATATACAATATACAGAGTATAAGCATCAGTATAAAATTCTTCAGGAGATACATATCATCCAAAACTAGATTTAGTTAGGCTGATTGCCAGTCGTGAATGAGATATTTTTAATTAAACATCATATTAGTCATAAAAGTCAAAACACCACATTTACTCTCTTCCCCTTTAGGATTTGCAGAGCAACTATGGAAAGTGTTACCCAATTGTCAATTAAAGTTTATTTTATAAACTAAACAGGTAAATAAATAAATAAAAAACAAACAAAAAACCCCCAAAATATTAAAACAATATACGTCATAACTAAGCCTTTCCCGCACAAATGTAAATTTTTCTTTTGTGGTTTATGTACCAGAGAATAACATACTTAATTTCTACCAGATCTAAAATGACCTAATCTCAGAGGTAGTACCGAAAATGATCTATTTTGACTAACCTAATTCTGTTATTTAAGTTGAAACTATGGCCCTCATTCAGATCGCATCGCTGTTTGATGAAAATCGCAAACGCATGCGTACGCATGATATAAAGCTAGAAAAATAGCTATATAAAGTTACTGGCCACAATATAACAACAAATTATATTGTGGCCAGTACCTTTATATGGGTGGTATTCATGTGACCGCCGGTCAGCTGACCAACAGTCACATGACCTCCTCCACCAGCCCGACGGGTCACTGTCCCGATGGTCAGCATGCCGACCAACAGGGACTATTTCCACTCGTGGGTGTCCACGACACCCATAGAGTGGGAATAGAACCCGTGGCGACCGCAGGTCGCCACCGAGCCCGCAAGGGGCTTGCTGCACTCGCCCCTCCCCGCCGGGATCCCGGCGTCGGTATGCTGCCGGGATCCCGGCGTCGGTAAGCTGACCGGCGGTCAGGAGACCGCCGGTCAGCCGTACTACACCCCCTTTATATAGCTGTTGGAATCTAGTTATTTAGCAACACATTTGCTGACCACAGATATGTAAACTGCATGCTAATCACCATGTAATTGCCAATCTAGCCATGCCTCTCAATTCATGGAAGTAGTAGTCCATGCTAAACACCTGTTGCTAATGAATGTTAAATTTGCATGATAACTATAATTAACAGTATTGATAGAATTGTTGACAATGGTGACAGCTGTATGTATTGCTAATTAAATATGATTGATACTATTTCAACATAACTATATGTATCCTATTATATGGTAACACTTAATAGCTTGAACCTACTTATTATATAATTTTGCCTTGATTTGCTCTTAGTCAGTCACTAGATTATCTTGGCGGTCCACATTTAGAGGACCAAGAACTCAAATTACTCACATCATGGAATTATAAATGATTATGAGAATATATGACTGAAATATAAATAATACATATTGAAGTCCAGCGTCTATATAGGAAATACTTTTTATGCAATTAGAGTCAAATTAGTATATATGTGGACCACATTGTAATGATTTAAGTAATTAAATATAAGACTGTGGTTTAGTATCTCTCTCTCTCTCTCTCTCTCTCTCTCTATACAGTCCTATGTATCATTTTTATATTGTTGTAGTCTATCAGTGATTATCTCAATTAAGGATAAAAAACTGTTTATGGCATTGACTGCCCTCAGAATAATGAGATACAGGTTGAGTATCCCATATCCAAATATTCCGAAATACGGAATATTCCGAAATACAGACTTTTTTGAGTGAGAGTGAGATAGTGAAACCTTTGTTTTTTGATGGCTCAATGTACACAAACTTTGTTTAATACACAAAGTTATTAAAAATATTGTATTAAATGACCTTCAGGCTGTGTGTATATGGTTTATATGAAACATAAATGCATTCTGTGCATAGACTTGGGTCCTATCCTCATGATATCTCATTGTGGTATGCAATTATTCCAAAATACGGAAAAATCCGATATCCAAAATACCTCTGGTCCCAAGCATTTTGGATAAGGGATACTCAACCTGTATATTTAATTTAACATCATATTAGTCATACAACTCAAAACACCACATTCACTCCCTTTCACTTTAGGATTTGCAGAGCAACTATTGATAGTGTTACCCAATTATCAATTAAAGTTTGTTTTATAAAAATAAACAGATAAATTAATAACAAAATAAAAAACAAAAAACCCAAAATATTAATACAATGGCCCTCATTCCGACCCGATCACACGCTGCACTTCTTCGCTGCGGTGCGATCGGGTCTGGAATGCGCATGTGCTGCATGTGCATTGCACACGCGCGGCATTGCCCACCGACATCCGTCGCCGGTCAACGACGCTGACAGCGAAGAAAGAGGTCGCAGCAGCGACCGCATGAAGATTGACAGAAGGAAGGCGTTCCGGGGCATCAAATGACCGCTTGAAGCCATTTTCGGGGAGTGGTAAGAAAAACGCAGGCGTGTCCAGGCGAACGGAGGGGGGATGTCTGACGTCAAATCCGTGACCGTCATCGCTAGACCCGTCGCACATGGTAAGCATGTCCATGGCTGGTCTTGTTTTGTGTGAAACTTTTTTAGCATAGCAGGGCTGCTCAAGTGATCGCAGCCCTGCTATGCTAAAATACACTCCCCCATAAGCGGAGATTAGTTGATTGCACCAGCAGCAAAAAGTTGCTTGGAGCGATCAACTCGGAATGAAGGCCAATATATATAATAACTAAGCCTAGGATTCGTAGGTTCTAACCTATTCTAATCCTTTCCCACTTCTCTCAAAATGTAAATTTCTGCTGCGGCGTACACTGGACTCCACAGGGAATAACATCGGGGTGTAGAGTAGGATCTTGATCCGAGGCACCAACAGGCTAAAAGCTTTGACTGTTCCCAGAATGCATAGCGCCGCCTTCTCTATAACCCCGCCTCCGTGCACAGGAGCTCAGTTTTGTAGTTGGTGCCATGCAGTGCAGGCATACAACAGGTGGGCTGCTCCAGCAGCCCACAGAAGAGCTTTTTTTAAGTGAAATCTGAAGACTTCAAGAGCTGCAGCAGAGACACTATGTGTGCTAGATGTCAGTCAGACATCTCCTTCGGCAGCTCCATCACCTTCCCCAGCGGCGCTGTATACTCCCGTGCCCTAGTTGCCGGGTACTTACAGCGGAGGCTCCAGTTTGCTTCAGTCAGTCACACACCCCACCGCAGCTCTCCAGGATCGCGCGCCCGCACTTTGGGAGGGCGGGACCCGCTGGAAACCGTGGTCCGGCACGGCTAGTGGGAGGCGGGCCGCGCGCGCTGGCAAGGACACTGTGGTAGTACAGGGACCCCACTAGACCACCAGGGCAAGGGCAGAGGTCGGTTTTACTAAAAACCGTATGTTACATAGCCCACAGTACCCGGTGGTGAAGCCCAGCAAGGGAATAGCCCCTCCCCCAGCCCCAGGGCGCCATTTAGAGTAAATGTTCCCACCCTGAAGCTGCATCTCTCTCTCTCCCTCACTCCCTGTCAGCGTTTGGGTGCCATTACCACAAGCTGAGCTGATCCTGGGACTGTTTGGGCAAATCCTCCTCTGTAAAGCCGCCTGCATGTCCGCGCTGTGCATTTTACAGGACACTTAAGTATTCCACATGTCTGCTGAGAGTGTTAGTTAAGAAAAAGTGCATTTAGTCAGAGTTATTTAGTACAAGTACCCTGTGATATACATCCAGTATTTACTGTGCATTGATATATCTATTGATTATATGGCTGTACTTAGTATTACTTTGCATTGCTACTCCAGTGCAGTTTTATTGCATGTCATAATTTCTGCATTGTACATGTTACTCGGTGTGTGTGCATATAGCTGCTGCGTGACTTCCATTTCGTGTATCTCACTCAGATTGCTATCCCTATATTTTAGTACCATGAGGGGGGATAAGTGTGTCAGGGTTATTGTTTAATAAAGGTGTTTCTCTGTGATTGTCAGTCACCATATACCTCTTGATTTCTCTGTTTGGGCTCATACACTGCACAGGGGGTTCTTGTTAAGGTATTAGGCTGCTGATATTGTACTGGGTTGCCCGTGAATTGAGCTTTCAGACATGTCAGCAACAAGGGGCAACGGAGCTGGGGCTGATCCCACATTGCGTGGTGGTGACGCTGCAGACATATTAGAGGAAAACATAGCAGCAGAGGGTTCAGGTTCTGGGGGTTCCCTACCCCCCCAGTGGAAATGTAGCAATGGGGGTTCATAACGACCCACCTTGGGCTACTTTCTCTATGTTATTAAGTACGCTGGTAACTAGACTTACGCCCCCTATGGGACCTCCTGTGCTGGTACAACCACTTATGGTCCCTGTGGTTAATCCGCCATGGGCAGATCAACTGTCCGCTCAGTTGTAGCAATTGAACCACTCACTGACTAAACAGACGTCTAACCCTCACCCGCCTAAGACCAAGGGGTCCTCTAAGCGGGCCATTACTTCCTCACAATCCACTCACATCCCAGACACCTCGTCTGATGAAGAAGGCGTACATACTGACCCCACAGACACTGATTCAGATAATTCTGATGGGGAATCGGTCTCTCAGGTGGATGTTCCTGACTTATTGGAGGCTATCAGGCTAATTCTTCAATTTACTGATGACCCAGAGCCTGATGCAACCTCTAAGAAACCGGACAGATTTAAATGTCAGAAGGTTGTTAAACAAGTTTTACCTCATTCTGACCATTTAGTTGAAATACGTCAGGAATCCTGGGAAAATCCAGGAAAGAAATTCACACCTCACAAGAAGATGCTGGCTTTTATCCCCTCGCTGCGGAGCTAAGTAAAAATTGGGAAACACCCCCGCCAGTGGATTCGCAAGTGGCGCGGCTCGTGGTGTCCTCAGCTCTGCTTGTAACTACTGTCACTTCACTGAAAGAACCGACGGATAAGCGTGTGGAGGGTTGTTTGAAAGCGATTTACACCCTAGCAGGTGCTGTGCATCGGCCCCCTATTACAGCAACATGGGCTGCAGAGGCTATTGAAGCGTGGGCTCGGGAGGTGGAAGCAGAGCTGCCATCCAGCTTTTCTGATAATGCTAGACAATGTCTCTCGTATATTGTCACAGCATCTCATTACATTAAGGAGGCAGCTTCTGAAGCTGGTATTCTGGCGGCCAAGGCTTCTACTATGTCCATTTTGGCTCGCCGGACTCTCTGGTTACGGTCCTGGTCTGTGGATCTGGACTCTAAGAAAACCCTGGAGGTGCTCCCTTTTAAAGGAGACATTCTTTTTGGAGAGGACCAAGTACTGCTCCTTCGGTACTAATGGCTAAGAGTACGTCCTTTCGCTCCTTTCGTCCTTCAGGTAAAGCAAATGGTCAGGCGTACCTGAAACAGGCTCGCACTTCCAAAACCGCTAGGCCCACACCTAAATGGGCCTGGGCTGCTCGTCAGACTGCTTCCAAAACTGACAATCATGCTGCATGACGGGGCGGGCCTCCCTCTGGGGGATCCCAGGGTGGGGGGGCGACTTTTAGGGTTTACCCAGGAATGGTTGAAGACCACTTCTGATGCCTGGGTACGGGAAGTCGTCACTCGAGGTTACGCCATATCCTTCAAGAATCGCCTCCCTCATCGATTTTGCCTGACAGACATCCCTTCAGATCAGGTGAAGGCAAAAACTCTTAATTCGGTGGTACAGTCCCTCCTGGATACAGGAGTGGTAGTACAGTTGCCTCTGGCTCAGAGAGGCAAGGGGTACTATTCACCGCTATTCCTAGTCCCGAAACTGAATGGGTCCTCTTGGCCCATTCTCAACCTCAAGTCCTTGAACAAATATGTGAGAGTCTCCAAGTTTCGTATGGAAACTCTTTGCTCTATTGTTCTGGCTTTAGAACCCAGGGATTATATGGTCTTCCTGGACATACAGGATGCCTACCTGCATATTCCTATTGCAATGTCACATCAGCAGTACCTGAGGTTTGCTGTTGGCATCCTCCATTACCAATTTCAGGTGTTACCTTTTTGGCTTGACCACGGCCCCGTGAGTCTTCACCAAGATCATGGCAGTAATGACAGCTAAACTCCGCCGTCAAGGGGTCAGGATCCTCCCATATCTGGATGACTTGTTGATCCTGGCGAATTCCCCAGAAATTCACCTACGCCATCTCGATCTGACGCTCCAGTTTCTGCAAGCCCACGGGTGGCTCATCAACTGGAAGAAATCTTCCCTGGTCCATGCTCAGAGCATGGTGCACCTGGGGGCGTTGTTATACACTCACAACCAGTGGTTGTTCTTGTCTCAGGAGAAGGTCTTGAAACTTCAGGACAGGATTCGTTGCTTCCTATCTCGTCCACAAGTGTCGATACATTCGGCGATGCAAGTGCTAGGTCTCATGGTGTCGGTTTTCGACATGGTGGAGTACGCTCAATTCCATTCCTGCCCTCAACAGAAATTGATTCTTATCAAGTGGGACGGCCTGCCACACTGGATCAGGTCTCACATGATCTCTTTGTCTCCGGAGGTCCGTCTGTCACTGAGCTGGTGGCTTTAGGACCAACGATTGAGCAGGGGTTGTCCCTTCTGGATCTACAACTGGGTCCTTCTGACAACAGATGCCAGTCTGAGAGGTTGGGGCACGGTGTTGGAGCAACACTCCCTTCAGGGTTGGTGGACCAAGGAGGAGTCTCTCTTCCCGATAAACATTCTGGAACTGCGGGCAGTGTTCAATGCTTTGAACTTGGCCCAGCATTTCATACAGAACAGACCTGTTCAAGTACAGTTGGACAACGCCACCATGGTGGCGTACATAAATCATCAAGACGGCACTCAAAGCTGCATGGCATTGAGGGAAGTATCCAGAATTCTTCAGTGGGTAGAACGCCATCTGCCAGCCATATCGGCAGTGTTCATCCCGGGAGTCCTAAACTGAGAAGCAGATTTCCTCAGTCATCAGGACGTACACGCCAGACTGTGGAGCCTCCATCCAGAAGTATTTCAACTCCTAGTGGACAAGTGGGGCCTCCCAGATGTGGACCTGATGGCGTCTCAACACAATCACAAGGTTCCGGTCTTCGGAGCAATGACAAGGGATACTCAAGCAGCATTTGTGGATGCTCTGACAATTCCATGGAACTTTCGGCTGCCGTACGTGTTCCCTCCGGTGTCACTCCTGCCCAGAGTAATATGGAAGTTCAAGCAAGAAGGAGGAATTCTACTTCTGATCGCTCCAGCGTGGCCCAGACGGCATTGGTTCTCAGACCTTCAGGGTCTCTCGTTGGAGCGTCCTCTTCTGCTTCCACAACGACCAGACCTCCTCATTCAGGGCCCTTGTGTTTACCAGGATTTGAGCCATCTGGCTTTGACGGCATGGCTCTTGAAGCTTCCGTACTAAGGGCCAAGGGTTTTTCTGAGGCGGTCATTCAGACTATGTTGAAGGCCCGTAAGATGGCTTCTGCTCAGATTTACCAAAGGGTCTGGAATTCTTACTTTGCTTGTTTAGCATCTAATAATCATGACGCTTACAAGTTTAGTACGGCCAAGCTTTTGGCCTTTCTACAACAGGGCCCGGACTTGGGCCTTCGTCTGGCATCCATCAAGGTTCATATTTCTGCCTTGTCGGTTTGGTTTCAGAGAAAAATTGCCACGCTGTCTGATGTTCATACAATCATTCAGGGTGTGTTACGGATTCAACCTCCTTACATCCGGCCTGTGGCTCCTTGGGATCTGTCGGTGGTTCTGGAGGCTTTACAGGAGTCTCCGTTTGAGCCTCTTGAATCTGCGTACCTTAAGTGGCTTTCCCTTAAGGTATTGTTTCTATTGGCTATTGCCTCTGCTAGACGGGTGTCGGATTTTGGTGCCTTGTCTTGTAGGTTCCCCTATCTGATTTTTCACTGTGACCGGGCAGTTCTTAGAACACGTCCCGGGTACCTACCTAAGGTGGTGTCTTCTTTCCACCTTAATCAGTCTCTCCTGGATTGTCTTCCAGAGAGCGGTCTTTGGATGTGGTATGGGCTCTCCGTATCTTTGTAAAGAGGACAGCTACCATCAGGAAGTGTGATTCTCTCTTTGTTCTGTTTGGTTTTCACAAACGTGGCTGGCCTGCTAACAAGCAGACCTTGGCCAGATGGATTAGAATGGTGATTGCACATGCTTATGTACAGGCTGGCCTTCCAGCTCCTGCTATCAAAGCCCATTCTACTCGGTTTGTTGGACCTTCTTGGGCGGCCCGCCGTGGTGCGACCCTTTAACAATTGTGCAAGGCGGCTACGTGGTCCTCAGTGAACACGTTCATAAGGTTCTATGCCATTGAAACAATCCGCCTCCCAGGATGCTTCCTTTGGACGCCGGGTTCTTGTGCCCGCTACAGTGCGTCCCCTCCCAGGAGGAACTGCTTTAGGACATCCCTGATGTTATTCCCTGTGGAGCCCAGTGTACCCCGCAGCAGAAAACGAGATTTACGGTAAGAACTTACCGTTGTTAAATCTCTTTCTGCGAGGTACACTGGGCTCCACAGGGCGCCCACCCTGACGCACTTTGCTTCTTTGGGCTTGTATGGCATTATCCGCTGACACCTTCTCCTGTCGTGAGAATGTGGTGTATGTGGCTACTAACGGTTGTCATCTCTTTTTACCTGCTACTGCATTGGACTGATTAACAAAACTGAGCTCCTGTGCATGGAGGCGGGGTTATAGAGGAGGCAGCGCTATGCATTCTGGGAACAGTCAAAGCTTTTAGCCTGTTGGTGCCTCGGATCAAGAGCCTACTCTACACCCCGATGTTATTCCCTGTGGAGCCCAGTCTACCTCGCAGAAAGAGATTTAACAACGGTAAGTTCTTACCATAAATTTTGTTTTTTCTTTTATGTTTTATGTACCAGAGAATAACATATTTCTACAGGATCTAAAATGACCTAATCTCAGAGGTAGTACCTAAAATGACCTATTTTAACTGACCTAATTCTGTTACTTAAGTTGAAACTAAAGCCCTCATTCAGGTTGCATCACTGTTTCATGAAAATTGCAAACGCATTCGCAGCTGCACTGCACATGTGTACACATGATATAAAGCTATACAAAAGAGCTATATAAAGGGGTGTGGTATGGAAGGTAGATAGTAACTAGGTCAACCACTATTGGTCGACAGCAACTAAGCCGACAGGGATGCTGGGTTAATTTACACTTCCCCAGTGGCTGCTACTGTCTGCTGTCGCTCAGGGAGGAGGAAAATTAGCGACGTTGGCAAGTGTGTATGGGCCTATAGAGTATAATTTGTAGCAAACTGATAGTTTTGTGTTACCATTTAATTTATTTGGTTGGAACTATTTTCCAATACTTCTGGAGATACTGTGGCAATAGCAATCCATTCAGCTGGATGAGAATTTGACAACATGGTAATTCTTGGCAGTCAATCAGTGTTCAGACAATTGTCTATAACAAATTGTTAAAATATTGTAACACTAGTAGCTACTTTGTCATAGTCTCAGTGATATGTTATTACCCAATATGCTTGCTGAACTATTGAACCCGTCTATAAGTATATAGTGGTTTTAACCAAATAAAGGAATATTATTGTCAAACTATGCAGATTTTACTACTTATAGCTTCATGACAGACTTGAGTGACTAATAAATACAAAATGAATGGTACTACTCACTGTGAGGGGTGTCATATATTACAGTAGTCACGCTCCAAGCCTGCCACTGCATTGCACTAATCTGCCCTCATCTTTGTCCTGTCACAAACCTTATGGGAGTACCGTATCTCCTTCTGCTGGTGAGCTGTGCTTTGCCATGGCCCTGGATGTTAATGAGAATGAGGCAGAAATAGCACAGCCCTGGTATAGGCAGTCACCATTATGATATCACAGCATGACCTCACAGACTCCACCAGACAGGCTAGGACTAGTTATTTCTGGTTTGAGGCCCATTATGACATCACAGCCACTGTCTTCTGCATGACTCACCTAAGGGAAATGTGATTTTACTCATAATTTTAAATGATTAGATTCACATCAGAATAGTATTTATTATGTCAAAGTCGGAAAAATATCATGCTACACGTTGCCATATATCCACCCCATGCGCGTGCCTGCTGCACGTGCACATTCTCTCCCGTGCGTGCGGATACTCGCAGCCGCGTGATGGCGCCTCGGCCATGCGCTCGAGCGTGTGGTATGTGCATTTACGGTAGAGTTTGTGTGCGTCTAGCGGGCGACTCAATCGTTAAATAATAAAACCAAATAGTATGTTTTATAGATAATGTCCCCCTTAAAAATGACTGTAAGTTTGTTTAATGTAAATGGTCGCTGGACAGAGGAATTCCTCTTTGTATGGTACGAAGGGTCAGACAGGGTTTGAGCAGCTGTGTCTGGTACCTAACTAAAGAACATTTTATTAGAAACAATCCGGTGCTGGTTAGGTAAAGATTAGTCGCTCCTGCGTATAGTTATGGCCATTAGTATTTTCTGGACATTTACTATATTTGCGATTCATTACCCATGCGGCGGGAATCTTCAGATTCCCTCCCACCTGAGCAGTTTGATATAGTCGCAGCCCACCTGTTCAAACTAACCTATGACCTTTTGTTATGATGCGAGGAGACATTCCTGTGTCCAATGAACAATGAGATTATAGGTCCCTTTGTAGTGTACTGTACTCAGTGTATATAAGATCAGCCAGCCTGGGCAGCTCTCTCACTCTCCACAAACGGTTTTCATCTTGACTAACTTGGAGCTGGTACCGGAAGCTGCGCAGCGATCGTTCCTAGTGTGTGTAAGTAATTCTCTGTAATCAACTTGTTCCCTGTTTGTATTGGCCATTCTCTCTCTCTCCGTTATTGTATAAGATTGTGACGCAATTGTATATTTCTGTCTAGATATTCTGTTAGAATTATATGTTAGCTTGTAGTGTATGACTTGTAAACTGTTTCCCCTTTTCGATATAACTAAAAGATGGTTAGTAAAGGTGTTGGAACCTTAGCAAGGTATCGTGTGTTTATTATATTGCAAAAGGTAATAGGAGCGTCTCAAACGCTCAAGCAGCTTTAGCATTAACAAGGTTAAGCAGCGTTACATCGCTACAGTATTTCAGTACAAGGTTTACAGTATAAGAGTATCCTTTCTGTGTGTTACATTCAAGGTTTACTGATTGTCATCCCATGAGCATCTGCGCCGCTCGTGTTCTCCTCGTGAACTCGACCGTCCGCTACGCTGGTAGCGTAGCATTACGGTGGTCGCCCGCCTATAGCGTGCTCGACACCACACATTAAGCTGTGAGCGAGCATGTCGCATGTGCGTCTCGATCACGGCCGAGCGTATGCTACGCTAAGTGCATATCCTTACGGTACCCCATACGCCAATTGCGTACTGTGTCTCTTACCCATTTATTGTGAATGTTATAAGATAAATAGTTAGCCTTATCAATTGGCGGCTCGTCCGTCCTCCACATATCCGCACTAGCGAACACAGACTTTATCTGTCAGCAAGGGCGGGAAGGCAATATCCCTTCGTATCGGGATACAGTAGTGCTGGCTAGATAAGCGTCTGTTTCGCTACGTTGAAGGAGTGCTGGTGGAATCCGGAACCGGAGGTAAGAACAATACGCTATTGTCTTTTAAAACTGTTTATTTCTGTTTTGCGTACGCACACGCACGCACACACCTGTATTTCTTTTCATTTGTGTATTTTCACATATCACGTTCCTGTTTGCCATTTCACAATTGATAACGTGCTGAGAAAGATGTGTTGCTATTGGTAGTTAAAAGTAATATTAATACGTTAAGGAGTAATTTGTAATACACGCGCACGGCTTGCCTAAGATACAAGGAAGTTTGGTGTGGTGTTCGGTAGATGATTACAGTTAAAGATCATCTACATTGATATAAACGTGTTAATTGTATTTCTGTGGATATACCTGGCTGGCGTACACGTGTCTCTAACAAAGGGCGGGACTAGTGTACGCGACGCAAGGGCCGATGCACGGAGCGTATATTACGCAACGGAGCGTCTGGGTACGCCCACATAATACAAATCACACGATAGTATTGTTTTAGTTAGGCGATAAGGAGGCAACGCGATAATAGCGCAAATCGATCTCAGTGTCCAAAATTTTAAGCTAATAGATCCTTCTCTAGTTGTAACTCCTCGGGATTAGCCTGCGATACTGAATGAAAGGGATTTCTGCGCAGAAACTAAAGTAAAGAGTATATGAGGTGAAAGAGTGTGTATATATATATAAGTTTCTAATTTTGGGGTTGAACCACAGGAAATCATCGAGTTCTCGTGAAGGTACATACGTGTAAGTGACTGCACGGTGGCTTGGGAGGCATCCCTTGTTAAACATTTAAAAAAAGAGCATTAGAGTACAGCAGACCAGGAGGTCTACTGTAGCACAGACCAGGAGGTCCAGACAGACCAGGAGGTCCAGGTACAGCAGACTAAGAAGTCCGCTATAGATAAAGAGTAAAAGAGCACAACACCAGAAAGGGTTGGTGCGGTACCCATATAGGCCATTAAGCTCAGGCTGAAGGAATTCGCAGCCACAAATTTCGATTCCACTGGTCGCTCCGCACATAAGATTAGTTGCTTATGTGCAGAACGATTGTACCGCACGTAATTGTGTGCATTAGTTAGTAACCTGACCCAGTACCATTTGCGTACGCTAGAGGGGTCATAAACGCTATTTGTACATTCTAACGTGATTTGTGTAATTTTTTTTATTTTAAGGGAAGTTCGCTGGTCACTTGGGAACTATCCAACAACCAATAGTTACTGGAAAGGGTTAAGTGCTCTTCGGATCACACCCACATGTTCCAGTAAATAGAGGTTCAGGTCGCAGGGGCCCTAGGTCGAGTACGCCAGCGCTAGGGCAGTGTGTGGGCGTATTGGTCGACGTGGGCGAGTGAGTGGAGTACTCGGTAAACTTCCGCCGCCGGCCTACCCCGGACATCTTGGTTTTTGTAAGGGTTCGCTGAAGACCCTGATTTGAAGGTCAGAGGTAGTGAAAGCAACACCTGCAAAGATGGGGGCCAGTTGTTCAGGTAGGGGGCGATCAACCTCGGTTTGGGTTGACTTAGTAAACCGACCAATCGGGTCGGCAAGGTATGTACTGTGTGAGAAATACGGTTCACACACAGAAGTTTTGTGCGATGAATGGGAAAGAATGACTGTGCACGATGGGGAAAAGTTCCCACGGGTAGGCAGTTTTAGTCCCGAGGTGTTACAGAATCTAAGGAGAAGGATATGTCTCATTAAATCTGCAAAGAGACGGATCAAACATTATGATTATTTACAGTTATGGCAACAGGAAGGTGAAATACAAAGGGGATTGGCTCAAGCGGGTGGATCTAACCCTATCAGAAAACTCATAGCCACCGCGCCACCACCACCACCATACATAACGGGAGAGAAGGTGGTTACAGAGAATGGCACACTGGTGAATGATAAACATGCACTTAGTAACTGTATAAATGTTAAGAATAATGTAACCAAGATTGTTGATGCTAATATTAACCCGTGCAAGCTGTACCCTGTTTTAAACTTTCCCCAGGATTATGACCAAGAGGATGAACCAACAACAATATCGGCACTCTCTCTAGCAGCCACCATAGCAGAAACAACAGTGGGCACGTCCCAACCAGTAAGAGCAGTATCAAAGGCCCCTAGTGGAGGGACAGGTGAGGTCGTATCAACTGGTAAGTACGGCACCATACAATATGCTGAAACCATTTCACCACATGCTGTAGAATCTACTCAGAATGATGTTATTGAACTTAATCCCGTTAGGGTAATTGCAGTGCCAAATGGGAAAACTGACACTTCAGGAGTCACTCCTCTCAGACACATCGCCATGCACTGCCCCTTTTCCCGAATGGAATTAAGATCAATAGTGTCTGAATTCCCTGATCCTAGGAAAGATCTAGTTGCAAGCCAGGAATACATTAGAGAGCTAGGAAATACTGTGGAGCCCAATAACAAAGACAGGCAGATATTGCTGAGGGCATGTTTACCCTCCAATATCGACTCAGCAAGATTTTTAGCTGACTGTAAATTAGATGAAGATGTACCCCTTACGGATGTGTACAACCAAGATAATGTAAAGAGAATAAATTTACAGTTAAAAGAGTATTTTCCAGCTGTTGTCAAATGGAACAAAATTTTCTCCATCAAACAGAAGAGGGAGAAACAGCTGCTGATTATTTTCATCGGGCACTACTGGATATGGTTAAGTATACAGGCATAGAAGACATTAAGACAAATGTGAATCATAGAGAAGTAGCAGTATCTGTGTTAATGGATGGTTTGAAGGAAGTATTGAGGACGAGGGTACAAACCACCCAACCATGTTGGCGAGGTCTGTCGGTGGCTACTTTGAGAGAGGCCGCTATTGATCATGATCGGAATATCACCAGACACAGGGAGTCGCAGAGTGATAAGTTAATGGCCGTAAGTATACAGGCCCTGACCACAAGGCCACCTCAGTATAAATCTCAGACCCCTGTGGGTAAGTCAAATGTGGTAACTTGTTATTTCTGTCATAAAGAGGGACACTATGCACGAGACTGTAGATCAAAGAATGCACAAAAATCATATCAACCTCCTAGACAACGACATGACACACGAAATTGGGATCAAGGACCGCAGAGACGGAGTTATGAGCCACACGCAGGGGAAACAAAAAGGTATCCCCCAAAAAGAGACTGGCAAGTCACTGATAGATCCTATTTACCCCCTTCACAGGTAATAGCTGCCAGCGCAATGCAGGGAGGCCACCACGCACCATAGGGGCGAGGCCACACCTGTAATCTGCAGCCAGTGAAATTAATTGCGAACCTTGGAAGTGAACCCGAGGTCACAATTGATGTAGCTGGTAAATCTCTAAATTTCCTTGTAGATACGGGGGCGGCCAAGTCAGTGATAAATTCGACCGTGGGCATGAGAACCACTGGTAAAACAATTCCAGCCATGGGAGTAACAGGAGTAGTACAGCACTACCCTTTAAGCAAACCTGCAGAGATTACGATAGGGCCTTTGCATACCAAGCATTCTTTTCTGCTGGCTGCATCGGCTCCGACTAATCTCCTAGGGAGAGATTTACTGTGCAAAATGGGATGCGTCATATACTGTACTCCTGAAGGTGTGTTCTTGGACATACCCGAAAACCACGCTCAGGAAGCGCAGGATATGCTAGACTCCCCAACAAGATTAATGTCACACACTGTTGTTGTAAATAGGTGTCCGTCCAAGGTAGAGGAAATGATTTCCCAGATACCGGAATCACTTTGGACCAAGGATGGACAAGACACTGGATTGATGGCAAACGTAGCCCCAGTAGTTGTGCAAGTAAAAGATGGTAGGATAGCTCCAAAAATCCCACAATATCCTCTGAAGCCAGAGGTGGAGTTAGGAGTCTTCCCTGTAATAGAGCGCTTGCTACAACAGGGCATTCTGGTAAGAACGTCCAGCACTGCCAATAGTCCCATCTTCCCTGTTAAAAAGAGTGGGGGGAGGGGTTACAGATTAGTGCAGGATCTAAGAGGGATCAACAAAATAGTTGAGAGTCAATTCCCCGTAGTACCAAATCCAGCTGTCATCCTTATGCAAATCCCTCCCACTGCCAAATTTTTCACTGTGATTGACCTCTGCTCCGCCTTCTTCTCAGTACCTCTGCACCCTGACAGTCAATACTTATTCGCATTCACATACAGAGGAGTTCAGTACACTTGGACTCGACTACCACAAGGTTTCATAGACAGTCCAAGTATTTTCTCACAAGCTCTGCATGATTGTTTACAGTCTTTCCAACCAGAGAGTGGATCAATATTGATACAGTATGTGGATGATTTACTACTGTGTTCAGATTCACTGGAAGCGTCCCTGAGAGATACGAAACAACTCCTGTTTCATCTTTCAGACACAGGACACAAGGTTTCCAAGGACAAGTTACAATTATGCCAGACCCGTGTGAAGTATTTGGGACACTGTCTAACACAAGGACTGAGACACCTTACCGCTGATAGAATTCAAGCAATTCGTGACATGACCCTGCCACAAACCCAGCAACAGATTAGAACGTTTTTAGGAATGTGTGGGTATTGCCGTAACTGGATCCCAGGTTTTTCCATACTAGCCCTACCTTTGCAGGAGATGGTCTCCTCAAACAAACCTGATCGGATTTCGCACACAGACGAATCTGAGATGGCATTTGAGAGACTTAAACAGTGCCTAACACAGGCACCAGCATTAGGTATGCCTGACTATGGGAAACCCTTTGAGCTGTACAGAACAGAGAGTGCTGGGTGCGCAGCAGGTGTCTTAACTAGAGATGAGCGGATACGGTTTTACTCGGTTTTACTCGGTTCTCAAAACCGAATCTTATTGGCTATCCAAAACACGTGACATCCGTGAGCCAATAAGATTCGGTTTTGAGAACCGAGTAAAACCGAGTAAAACCGAATCCGCTCATCTCTAGTCTTAACCCAGAAGCATGGTGATGCCAGCAGGCTGGTAGCCTACTATAGCGCTCAGCTAGATACGGTAGCGCGATCCCTCCCCACATGCTTGCGAAGCGTTGCAGCAATAGCATTGCTAGTCACAAAAAGCGAAGATGTAGTGCTAGGACACAACCTCACAATTCATACACCACATGCAGTGTCAGCCTTACTGAATTCTGCCCAAACCAGACACGTCTCATCAGCGCGGTTTACAAGATGGGAATTGGCATTGATGGCCCCCGTAAACATCACCATAAGGAGATGCAGCGCATTAAATCCTGCAACGTATCTCCCAGGTGTGCCTGGACAGGCACAAAGGGTGGAGGATGAGAGTGATGGTGAAGGAGGATTTAATACAGGGGATGACACGCATGATTGTATGGAATATTTGACCCAAAATTTCACGGCAAGGCCTGACATCAGTGACAACCCACTGGAAGATGTAGATTTTACCTTCTACACTGACGGTAGTTGTCACAGACAGACGGACTCGGGAGACTTGTGTACTGGATACGCAGTCGTAGATGACCAAGGTACCATAGAAGCAGAACCGCTAGGCCCACCACACTCAGCACAAGTTGCTGAACTGGTTGCCCTAACCAGAGCATGTGAATTGGCTAAGGGCAAATCAGCCAACATTTTCACAGATTCTAGGTACGCCTTCGGAGTAGTCCATGATTTCGGGGCCCTATGGCGCCTCAGAAATTTCATGACGGCAGCTGGCACACCCGTAGCGCATGCAGCCCACATCAAAAGACTTCTGACAGCGATACAAGAACCCGACAGAGTGGCTGTTATCAAGTGTAAAGCTCACACATATAGCCAAGACCCGGTATCACTTGGTAACAGCCGAGCAGACGAAGCTGCTAAATCAGCAGCCGGAAACCCCATACAAACAGATAGTACACGACTGATGGTATTTAATACTGTAAACACACAGAAATTGTGTGAAATGCAAAATTTGTGTTCCCCACAGGAAAAGGCAGTCTGGAGGTCAAAAGGATATGGCCAGGAGTCCTCAGGACTCTGGACAGATGGACATAGTAAGCCAGTGGCACCCAGAGCATACCTTCCAAGTCTAGCGGAAGCAGCACACGGGCTGACTCATCTAGGCAAAGAAGGAATGTGTAAGCTAGTAAGAGCTTATTGGTGCGCCCCAGGATTTTCCTCCCATGCGGGTAAAAGAGCAATGACATGTCTCACCTGCTTGAGGAAGAATATCGGAAAGGCAATACCGACAGAGCCATCCCATATCCCTCCGACAGATGGCCCTTTCCAGGTAATACAGATTGGTTTCATACAATTGCCACCTTGTAGAAATTTAAAATATGTATTGGTCTGTATTGATGTATTCTCAAATTGGGTTGAAGCATTTCCCGCGGCCACAAATACCGCTGTGTTTACTGCAAAGAAAATTGTGCAGGAATTTGTGTGTAGGTACGGTATCCCTAGAATAATTGAAAGTGATAGGGGTACCCATTTCACAGGTGAAGTCTTTCAAACAATGTGTAAGTTGATGGGAATTAATAGTAAGCTGCACACTCCGTATCGCCCCCAGGCGAGTGCGAAGGTGGAAAGAGTTAACAGCACTATTAAAAATAAATTGAGCAAGGTAATGACTGAAACAGGACTGTTATGGCCCGAAGCTTTGCCAATTGTATTATACAGCATCAGAACCACTCCCAGGTCCCCTCTTAATCTGTCTCCTTTTGAAATTCTGTTTGGTCGACAACCCCATGTTATGATTAACCCCCAGGATGATTTGAAATGTAACAATGAAGTAACTGTAAAGTACTTGGTTAAGATGAGTAAGCAATTGAGGAATCAGAATGACAATCTAAAGTTGGTGATTCCTGATTTGCCAGATAGTAATTGTCATGACATTGAACCTGGGGATTATGTAATGATACGGAATTTTCTACGCTCAGGTTGCCTTATTGACAGATGGGAAGGACCATATCAAGTCTTATTGACCAGCACAACTGCTTTGAAGGTTGCCGAGAGAGAGACTTGGGTCCATTCGTCTCATTGTAAAAAGGTCACTGACCCAGAGAGGTCCCGTGATAAAGAACAGACGGTAGAGGTTGTATCACTAGAGTGTCTGTTCAGGGATGGTTGAGACGACACCTGAGCGCTGAGAATAACAAGACCGGAAGCTTGTCGAGACAGATTTCTTTTTCCCATTTGTTATTTTCTCCAGTTCCCATCTCCCTCCTATTTCCTTTCCCCCTTCTTATTTTTCCCCTTTTACTCCTCTAAAATGGACTTGCCCCAAGAGACTGTGATCCGGATTTTCCTGTTGACCATGAAGTTGACCAGAGCAGTCTGTTTCGGTGAGAGTACCATGGAGGTCGAGAAAGGATCGGGAATGGGTTCTGATGACCAGGATGCAGGCGTAGATTTCCAAGAACAACATAATCTCCGAGTAAAGGCGAGTATCAGAAAACGATCTGGTAGCATTGACAATAGAAGGAATTGTGAAGGATTGTTAGCTGAAGAGAACTGCATCTGTAGGCATTGTGACAATATAGTTGAGGATGGGTGCATAAAGAAATGTCAGTCCAGTTTTAATGTCCACATGGACCGGCATCCATTGAGTGACTATCACTCCTTAGTGGGTAAAGTGTTAAATCAGACAGACTGTTGGGTATGCTCTCAAGTACCTCAAGGCCATAGCAAATCAGGACTAGTACCATTCCCTTTAACTGTAGGAGAGGTACTTGAGCTAAGTGGTGGGAGGCCGGTGGACAAGAGGTTTAATATCTCCAGTCCTCCTAGTTTGAAGCTCCACCAATATCATGTGGATAGGTCCTTAGTATGCTTTAACATTTCCAATCCCCGAACGCCGGGAAATTGGGAAGTGTCATGGAGTAATCAAACCATGACCTTTTCATACAGACCCGACAGAATGCCCATAGACACAGAACTTATACGCCAGATAGCCGACCATAGGAAATTTTTCCGGTATAGGTACACCTTAGGAAGTAGGACCATGCGAGTTGGAGAGGTATCACCAGGATACTGTGCACAGATCATACAAACCGATACGTGTACTAAACAGATGGGAGAATTAGGGTTAGGAGATTTCACATGGAAAATTTGTAACATGATAATGTCATACTCCGTCCCATATGTTCTCCCCGATGATGCATATTTCATATGCGGGAGGAAGGCGTATAAGTGGCTTGCCCCAAACTCAGAGGGATTGTGCTATATTGGAAAAGTACTGCCTGAAGTAATGACTGTAACCCATAACAAAATGAAAGATATTCACCGCAGTGCCCAAGCTCCTTATACTCACACTCATTACGAGCACATCGTTAAACGGCACCTGATAGAGAGAACAGAGCATCCGGCCTCTGACCTGATCCACGAATCCACCGGGATTCAATTCCTACTCGCGTTAGATATCACTCGTACCGCCGGAGGAGTGATAAATTATAAATATATATCTGCGCTTGCAAATTTATTAGACAATATCACCGAAATGTATGACGACACATTCAGGTACACTGGGAAAGAGTTACAAGCCTACAAAACAGAACTGGTTCAGCATAGGATGATTCTCAATTACCTCACAGCTGTGACAGGCGGGTATTGTGTTACCCTGGCAACTCAATATGGAATAAAGTGCTGCACGTACATTACAAACAGCACGGAGGACCCAGCCGAGGTCATAGACCAAAAGATGGATGACATTTTACAACTAAAGTGGGAGTTTCGAAGGAATCACAATCTCACACTCGCTGCTGTGGGTAATGAGCTGACCAGTTGGGTGTCATGGTTGAACCCACGAAATTGGTTCTCGGGCTTAGGAGAATGGGCCCAAGGTATTATTATGGATGTAGGGAAATTTCTTTTGTGTATTCTGGGAGTCGTCATATTGGTTGGCCTGATATTTAGATGCGTTCGGGTTTTAGCGAAGCGTAAAAGTAATACCAGGGTGATGAGTCTACGGAGCGAAGACACTGTACTAACAACAACTAATTTGATGTATGACCCAACGATAGAGACAATGTTGTGATTAAAATGTGATTCCACGGTCCGTTTCTTTCACCCGTTTCTCCTTTGTTTTCCTCCAAGGTACAAAGACATCCGCTTGGAAGAAGAATTTGACAACCTCTTTTATACAGACCATTGATGAGTTATGCTACAAGCCCCATTTTCCCTAGTGACTTTAAATTTTACAATAGCCCAAATATTTTAGTGACTAACTTTCTGGACAATGGAAAAACTTTTGCCGTCATTTATAGCAAAAGCATCAGGAGACTACAGTCAACATGTACATCGAGACAAGACACAAGACAAGACCTCAATCAGCAAATGTATATTAAACTCACATAGTTTATGACTGCATTTACCATAATTGCTTCTTACCTTCATTTCTACAACCTTCAGGTAATGACACACATAGTCAATAGGGAATATAGGCACAGATATCAGCACTCACATATCCCCCCATTCATGTATCATCAACTAAAATGTGCTCCCCCATTTTGTTACAACCAAAAGCCGAAAAGAGCTCGGTAAAGTTTGACAGCCCATCCACAGACCCTTGATACGGGATAAGAAGGAATTCAAATGTATACTTCGCAATACCTCGAAGCTTGATACACGTACGGCACAATGATACATGACCCCTCAAACATGGATTCATACACACATGCTTCTACTATCTCACTAGGTCATACCTTTTTCCCACCTGATCCTCTCCTCCCTTTACCCAATCATAAGATGGTATTTACATTATGACATATATTTTTCTTTTTTGAACTGTTTTAGGAAGTGGCAGTTATTGATGACTGCCAAAGGGTGGACTGTCAAAGTCGGAAAAATATCATGCTACACGTTGCCATATATCCACCCCATGCGCGTGCCTGCTGCACGTGCACATTCTCTCCCATGCATGCGGATACTCGCAGCCGCGTGATGGCGCCTCGGCCATGCGCTCGAGCGCGTGGTATGTGCATTTACGGTAGAGTTTGTGTGCGTCTAGCGGGCGACTCAATCGTTAAATAATAAAACCAAATAGTATGTTTTATAGATAATGTCCCCCTTAATAATGACTGTAAGTTTGTTTAATGTAAATGGTCGCTGGACAGAGGAATTCCTCTTTGTATGGTACGAAGGGTCAGACAGGGTTTGAGCAGCTGTGTCTGGTACCTAACTAAAGAACATTTTATTAGAAACAATCCGGTGCTGGTTAGGTAAAGATTAGTCGCTCCTGCGTATAGTTATGGCCATTAGTATTTTCTGGACATTTACTATATTTGCGATTCATTACCCATGCGGCGGGAATCTTCAGATTCCCTCCCACCTGAGCAGTTTGATATAGTCGCAGCCCACCTGTTCAAACTAACCTATGACCTTTTGTTATGATGCGAGGAGACATTCCTGTGTCCAATGAACAATGAGATTATAGGTCCCTTTGTAGTGTACTGTACTCAGTGTATATAAGATCAGCCAGCCTGGGCAGCTCTCTCACTCTCCACAAACGGTTTTCATCTTGACTAACTTGGAGCTGGTACCAGAAGCTGCGCAGCGATCGTTCCCAGTGTGTGTAAGTAATTCTCTGTAATCAACTTGTTCCCTGTTTGTATTGGCCATTCTCTCTCTCTCCGTTATTGTATAAGATTGTGACGCAATTGTATATTTCTGTCTAGATATTCTGTTAGAATTATATGTTAGCTTGTAGTGTATGACTTGTAAACTGTTTCCCCTTTTCGATATAACTAAAAGATGGTTAGTAAAGGTGTTGGAACCTTAGCAAGGTATCGTGTGTTTATTATATTGCAAAAGGTAATAGGAGCGTCTCAAACGCTCAAGCAGCTTTAGCATTAACAAGGTTAAGCAGCGTTACATCGCTACAGTATTTTAGTACAAGGTTTACAGTATAAGAGTATCCTTTCTGTGTGTTACATTCAAGGTTTACTGATTGTCATCCCGTGAGCGTCTGCGACGCTCGTGTTCTCCTCGTGAACTCGAGCGTCCACTACGCTGGTAGCGTAGCATTACGGTGGTCGCCCGCCTATAGCGTGCTCGACACCACGCATTAAGCTGTGAGCGAGCGTGTCGCATGTGCGTCTCGATCACGGCCGAGCGTATGCTACGCTAAGTGCGTACCCTTACGGTACCCCATACGCCAATTGCGTACTGTGTCTCTTACCCATTTATTGTGAATGTTATAAGATAAATAGTTAGCCTTATCAATTAATTTTTATGGTAGAATTTCTCTAATAATCTTTGGTTATGTAAGTTTTTGTAAGTACCCAATTTTCACTGTAGTTATATTGTAGTATACAGACAGTAGGAAAGGTCATCAGGGTCAAAAGATCGACGTGTTCAAAAGGTTGACGTGTAAATGGTCGACATAAAAAAAGGTAGACACAATTCTTGTTTGTTTTTTGGTGTGTTTTGTCACTTTTCTGCCACAAACAAGCCTATTAGTGTACCACGTCTACTCACATGCTTCGGGCAAGGTGTCTCGCTCCACTACCATTGCACTCACATTACCGTAAAATAAACAAGCATATCTACCACACAGGGGTGAGAAACTCCTTGGGTATAAAGCAAATAGTACAGCCCTCCTCACAACCCCAATGGAAATGGTCACAAGCAGATATTGGAAACAGAACCCGGAACGCTAAATCCCAGCCGTAGAAAAGTCCCACATGCACTCAGGGTCTTTAAAACAGGTTTATCAGTAGCTTAACACGTTTAGAACCTTATAGGTTCTTCATCAGAAGCAGTGTGTAGTAGATATGCTTGTTTATTTTACTGTAATGTGGAGATGTGCCCTGTTCCACAGGACACATCTCAGCAGCAGCACGCAGGGGATCTGTGACACCTGCGTGACAACGTGTCAGACAGCACTGGGACAGTGTGTCTGTCCCCAGCGCCTGTCAGTGTGCAGCAGCGGCGGGTGTCCGATGCAGGGACAGTGTATCGGTTCCCTGCACCAGATGAGAAGCGGCGACGGGCAGTGGCGCGGCAGCGGCGTTTCAAACTTGGCGCCAATTTGGCCGCCAATGAGAAGCGATGGATGCGTCTTTTCAAATCGGGCGCCCTCCGCGAGCCAATCGGCGCTCGCCGCGTCATAGGCCCCGCCCCCGGCATGTGACGTGAGATGCTGCCGGGAGCAGGAGTAGACGGGAGGCAGCGCTGAAGAGCAGCGAAGAGCCGGGCGGTGCTGAAGAGGAGAGGACGCCGCGGGAAGAGCTCCGGTAGCCACGGAAGAGGCCAGAAGACGCCGGGTTTCCTGAGAGATGTCCAGCGGCGGCTGGACGCTGAGAAGAGGCTGCAGCGCCGCTGGCCAGGACGAGCCAGCTGCAGAAGAGCGCGGCTGAGGACCCAGATAGGCCACCAGGAGAGGAATGCAGAAGAGCTAACGAAGCTCCCCCCTGGTGCTTCTCCCACTCCTCAGTGAGGACGCCTGTCACCCCCACCCCCTTCTCTCCTCCCTAGACCACCAGGGATCGGGCATTAGGCCCGGGGGGCACAGTTAGGCCACAGGCCTGTGGCGCAGCAGGCGGGCACTAGGCCTGTGGGGTAACATCAGGCATTAGGCCTGAGCTACATTAGAGGGCATTAGGCCCTAGTTCATTTGCGGCCATTAGGGATATAAGGTGACCCTGGGCATTAGGCCCAGGTCACCCCACGGGCCCGAAGTTAGGCGGGCGCTAGGCCCGGGGGCAAAGTCAGGCCTCTGGTCAGTAAGGGGGCAGTAGGCCCAAGTAAGTGTACGGGAGGTGGATAGGCTGTATGGCGCCCACTCCACAGAGAGCAGGTAGGGATTTAAAGGGACAGCACCGTTTAACCTTGTACTGTGAAATTATGATGTGTGTTGTTCCTGTGCAGGGCCAAGTTTGCCGATAATTTGTGTCTAGTTTGTTGCACCACACACACAGAGCTAGTTTGAGGGCTCTGCCGTTATAGTTAGTGTAGTAGTGCTACACCAGTATAGAGTTGGGCCCTTCACGGCTGTTGTTTGTTTGCCTCCTTACAGGGACCTGTAAGTGGAGAAGAAGTTCGCAGTGCAAGCTTGGCAACGGTGAGAAACATCCATGTCCTTCTGTTCCTTTTGTCTGTCTGTCCCCTGAGCGCTGGAATAGGGGTTTGCTCACGAACGTGAGAACCCTTTTTATCAAACTACGCGCGAGAGTGCGAGTGTGTGAAAATTGGGTGGCTGAGGCCTTAGGGCCAGTGATGACATTTCACCCAACCGCTGAAGGTCGCCGCCAACCCTGGGGTATCCCCTTTCTCTGGTGGAAGAAGGGTTGATACCCCCCTTAAGTTGGTTTACTTTCTCCCCAGTTTGTCCGTCGTCAGCTCCGAGAGGGGATCGCCGTGTCCGGGTCCAACTGAAAATTTCCAGGTCTGTTGAAGGTTCCTTGACCTGAAGGTGAGAGAGCACGGCGCTTGATGAATAGTGAGTCTACACCTGCACAGCAGCAGGAACTACACCGCACCGCCACCCTCTTACAGTAACGTGAGTGCAATGTATGAATACTAGAGATGAGCGGGTTTGGTTCATCGAGATCCGAACGCCCCCGAACTTCACCTATTTTACACGGGTCCGAGGCAGCCTCGGATCTTCCCGCCTTGCTCGGTTAACCCGAACGAGGCCGAACATCATCATCCCGCTGACGGACTCTCGCAAGATTCGTATTCCATATAAAGAGCTGCGCATTGCCGCCATTTTCACTCGTGCATTGGAGATTGAACGGAGAGGACGTGGCTACGTTCTCTGCCTGAAAAGCTCCATATCTGTGCTCAGTGTGCTGCAAATATCTGTGCTCAGTGTGCTGCAAATATCTGTGCGCAGTGTGTTGCAAATATCTGTGCTCAGTGTGCTGCAAATATCTATGTTATCTGCCTGAAAAGCTCCATATCTGTGCTCAGTGTGCTGCAAATATCTACGTTCTTTGCTTGAAAAGCTCCATATCTGTGCTCAGTGTGCTGCAAATATCTGTGCTCAGTGTGCTGTATTGTGGTGACCACCCGTATATTATAGTAGTACAGTACAGTATGCCATTGCTGTATCTTGCAGCTCCGTGTCAGACTCAGTTCTAGACAGTATCCTGATCATCAGTGCTCAATATCTGCTGCATTGTTGTGACCAGTATATACTAGTTGAAGTGCCATCCTGTCTGACACTGCAGTGCCACTCCTAGATGGGCCAGGTGTTTGTGCCGCCCTCTTGGGTCGCTTAGCTTAGTCATCCAGCGACCTCGGTGCAAATTTTAGGACTAAAAATAATATTGTGAGGTGTTCAGTGTTCAGAATAGACTGGAAATGAGTGGAAATTATGGTTATTGAGGTTAATAATACTATAGGATCAAAATTACCCCCAAATTCTATGATTTAAGCTGTTTTTGAGGGTTTTTTTGAAAATAAAACACACGAATCCAAAACACACCCGAATCCGACAAAAATATTTCAGGGAGGTTTTGCCAAAACGCGTCCGAATCCAAAATACGGCCCCGTAACCGAATCCAAAACCAAAACAGAAAACCCAAAAAATTTCCGGCGCACATCTCTAATGAATACACTTTTAAAGGTATTGCATAATTATTTCTCCTTTCTCTCTGGTAGATCATAAGACATACAGGGAGGAGGAGAGTATTGGAGTTGTGAACATCATTCTACATGCTCTCATTGAAAGTCATAAGGAGAACTGGAGGTGGAACTGTGGGGTCCATTAGCCCATATATTCTATTTCTCTATCGTCCTAGTGGATGCTGGGGTTCCTGAAAGGACCATGGGGAATAGCGGCTCCGCAGGAGACAGGGCACAAAAAGTAAAGCTTTAGGATCAGGTGGTGTGCACTGGCTCCTCCCCCTATGACCCTCCTCCAAGCCTCAGTTAGATTTTTGTGCCCGGCCGAGAAGGGTGCAATCTAGGTGGCTCTCCTAAAGAGCTGCTTAGAAAAGTTTAGCTTAGGTTTTTTATTTTACAGTGAGTCCTGCTGGCAACAGGATCACTGCAACGAGGGACTTAGGGGAGAAGAAGTGAACTCACCTGCGTGCAGGATGGATTGGCTTCTTGGCTACTGGACATTAGCTCCAGAGGGACGATCACAGGTACAGCCTGGATGGTCACCGGAGCCTCGCCGCCGGCCCCCTTGCAGATGCTGAAACGAGAAGAGGTCCAGAATCGGCGGCAGAAGACTCCTCAGTCTTCTTAAGGTAGCGCACAGCACTGCAGCTGTGCGCCATTTTCCTCTCAGCACACTTCACACGGCAGTCACTGAGGGTGCAGGGCGCTGGGAGGGGGGCGCCCTGGGAGGCAAATGAAAACCTTTTTTGGCTAAAAATACCTCACATATAGCCTCCGGGGGCTATATGGAGATATTTAACCCCTGCCAGAATCCGTTAAGAGCGGGAGACGAGGCCGCCGAAAAAGGGGCGGGGCCTATCTCCTCAGCACACAGCGCCATTTTCCCTCACAGAAAGGCTGGAGGGAAGGCTCCCAGGCTCTCCCCTGCACTGCACTACAGAAACAGGGTTAAAACAGAGAGGAGGGGCACTAATTTGGCGTTAGAAATATATAAAAAAGATGCTATAAGGGAAAACACTTATATAAGGTTGTCCCTATATAATTATAGCGTTTTTGGTGTGTGCTGGCAAACTCTCCCTCTGTCTCTCCAAAGGGCTAGTAGGTCCTGTCCTCTATCAGAGCATTCCCTGTGTGTGTGCTGTGTGTCGGTACGTGTGTGTCGACATGTATGAGGACGATGTTGGTGAGGAGGCGGAGCAATTGCCTGTAATGGTGATGTCACTCTCTAGGGAGTCGACACCGGAATGGATGGCTTATTTAGGGAATTACGTGATAATGTCAACACGCGCCAAGGTCGGTTGACGACATGAGACGGCCGACAAACAATTAGTACCGGTCCAAACGTCTCAAAAACACCGTCAGGGGTTTTAAAACGCCCGTTTACTTTAGTCGGTCGACACAGACACAGACAGGGACACTGAATCCAGTGTCGACGGTGAATAAACAAACGTATTCCTTATTAGGGCCACACGTTAAGGGCAATGAAGGAGGTGTTACATATTTCTGATACTACAAGTACCACAAAAGAGGGTATTATGTGGGATGTGAAAAAACTACCGTAGTTTTTCCTGAATCAGATAAATTAAATGAAGTGTGTGATGATGCGTGGGTTCCCCCCGATAGAAAATATGGGCGGTATACCCTTTCCCGCCAGAAGTTAGGGCGCGTTGGGAAACACCCCTTAGGGTGGATAAGGCGCTCACACGCTTATCAGAACAAGTGGCGGTACCGTCTATAGATAGGGCCGTCCTCAAGGAGCCAGCTGACAGGAGGCTGGAAAAATATCATAAAAAGTATATACACACATACTGGTGTTATACTGCGACCAGCGATCGCCTCAGCCTGGATGTGCAGAGCTGGGGTGGCTTGGTCGGATTCCCTGACTAAAAATATTGATACCCTTGACAGGGACAGTATTTTATTGACTATAGAGCATTTAAAGGATGTATTTCTATATATGCGAGATGCACAGAGGGATATTTGCACTCTGGCATCAAGAGTAAGTGCGATGTCCATATCTGCCAGAAGATGTTTATGGACACGACAGTGGTCAGGTGATGCAGATTCCAAACGGCACAAAGGTGTATTGCCGTATAAAGGAAGAGGAGTTATTTGGGGTCGGTCCATCAGACCTGGTGGCCACGGCAACTGCTGGAAGATCCACCGTTTTTACCCTAAGTCACATCTCTGCAGAAAAAGACACCGTCTTTTCAGCTTCAGTCCTTTCGTCCCTATAAGAGTCATATCTGCCCAGGGATAGAGGAAAGGGAAGAAGACTGCAGCAGGCAGCCCATTCCCAGGAACAGAAGCGTTCCACCGCTTCTGACAAGCTCTCAGCATGACGCTGAGACCGTACAGGACCCCTGGATCCTACAAGTAGTATCCCAGGGGTACAGTTTGGAATGTCGAGACGTTTCCCCTGCGCAGGCTCCTGAAGTCTGCTTTACCAAGGTCTCCCTCCGACAAGGAGGCAGTATGGGAAAAAATTCACGAGCTGTATTCCCAGCAGGTGATAATTAAATTACCCCTCCTACAACAAGAAAAGGGGGTATTATTCCACACTATATTGTGGTACTGAAGCCAGAAGGCTAGGTGAGACCTATTCTAAATCTAAAAAAATTTGAACACTTACAAAGGTTCAAATCAAGATGGAGTCACTCAGAGCAGTGATAACGAACCGGGAAGAAGGGGACTATCTGGTGTCCCGAGACATCAGGGATGCTTACCTCCATGTCCCAAATTTGCCCTTATCACTAAGGGTACCTCAGGTTCGTGGTACAGAACTGTCACTATCAGTTTCAGACGCTGCCGTTTGGATTGTCTACGGCACCCCGGGTCTTTACCAAGGTAATGGCCGAAATGATGGTTCTTCTTCGAAGAAAAGGCGTCTTAATTATCCCTTACTTGGACGATCTCCTGATAAGGGCAAAGTCCAGGGAACAGTTGGAGGTCGGAGTAGCACTATCTCGGATACTGTTACAACAGCAGGGGTGGATTCTAAATATTCCAAAATCGCAGCTGATCCCGACAACAAGTCTCCTGTGCTTAGGGATGATTCTGGACACAGTCCAGAAAAAGGTGTTTCTCCCGGAAGAGAAAGCCAGGGAGTTATCCGAGCTAGTCAGGAACCTCCTAAAATCAGTGCATCATTGCACAAGGGCCATGGTAAAAAAAATGGTGACTTCCTTCGAAGCAATTCCAGTCGGCAGATTTCATGCAAGAACTTTTCAGTGGGATCTGCTGGACAAATGGTCCGGATCGCATCTTCAGATGCATCAGCGGATAACCCTATATCCAAGGACAAGGGTGTCTCTCCTGTGGTGGTTACAGAGTGCTCATCTTCTAGAGGGCCGCAGATTCGGCATTCAGTTTTGGATGTTGGTGACCACGGAGGCCAGCCCGAGAGGCTGGGGAGCAGTCACACAAGGAAAAAATTTCCAGGGAGTGTGATCAAGTCTGGAGATTTTTCTCCACATAAATATAGCTAAGGGTAAATTTATAATGCTCTAAGCTTAGCAAGACCTCTGCTTCAAGGTCAGCCGGTATTGATCCAGTGGGATAAAACATCACGGCAGTCGCCCACGTAAATAGACAGGGCGGCACAAGAAGCAGGAGGGCAGTGGCAAAAACTGCAAGGACTTTTCGCTGGGCGGAAAATCATGTGATAGCACTGTCAGCAGTGTTTCATTCCGGGAATGGAAACTGGGAAGCAGACTTCCTCAGTAGGCACGACCTCCACCCGGCAGAGTGGGAACTTCATGGGGAAGTTTTCCACATAATTGTAAACCGTTGGGAATTACCAAAGGTGGACATGATGGCGTCCCGTCTGAACAAAAAACGGGACAGGTATTGCGCCAGGTTAAGAGACCCTCAGGCAATAGCTGTGGACGTTCTGGTAACACCGTGGGTGTACCAGTCGGGTATGTGTTCCATCCTCTGCTTTTCATACCTAAGGTACTGAGAATTATAAGACGTAGAGGAGTAAGAACTATACTCATGGCTCCGGATTGGCCAAGAAGGACTTGGTACCCGGAACTTCAAGAGATGCTCACAGAGGACTTATGGCCTCTGCCGCTAAGAAGGGACTTGTTTCAGCAAGTACCATGTCTGTTCCAAGACTTACCGCAGCTGCGTTTGACGGCATGGCGGTGGAACGCCGGATCCTAAGGGAAAAGGCATTCAGGAAGAGGTCATTCCTACCCTGGTCAAAGCCAGAAAGGAGGTGACCGCACAACATTATCACCACATGTGGCGAAAATATGTTGCGTGGTGTGAGGCCAGGAAGGCCCCACGAAGAAATTTCAACTCGGTCGAATCCTGCATTTCTTGCAAACAGGAGTGTCTATGGGCCTCAAATTGGGGTCCATTAAGGTTCAAATTTCGGCCCTGTCGATTTTTCTTCCAGAAAGAATTGGCTTCAGTTCCTGAAGTCCAGAAGTTTGTCAAGGGAGTATTGCATATACAACCCCCTTTTGTGCCTCCAGTGGCACTGTGGGATCTCAACGTAGTTCTGGGATTCCTCAAAACACATTGCTTTAAAACCAGTCAAATCTGTGGATTTGAAGCATCTCACATGAAAAGTGAACATGCTCTTGGACCTGGCCTGGACCAGGCGAGTGTCAAATTGGTGGTTTTTTTTTTTTTTTTTCCTCAAAAAAGCCCATATCTGTTTGTCCATTCGGACAGGGCAGAGCTGCGGACTCGTCCCCAGTTCTCTCCCTAAGGTGGTGTCAGTGTTTCACCTGAACCAGCTTATTGTGGTGTCTTGCGCCTACTAGGGACTTGGAGGACTCCAAGTTGCTAGATGTGGTCAGGGCCCTGGAAAATATAGGTTCCAGGACGGCTGGAGTCAGGAAAACTGACTTGCTGTTATCCTGTATGCACCCAACAAACTGGGTGCTCTTGCTTTTAAGCAGACTTTTGCTAGTTGGATGTGTAATACAATTCAGCTTGCACATTCTGTGGCAGGCCTGCCACAGCCAAAATATGTAAATGCCCATTCCACAAGGAAGGTGGGCTCATCTTGGGCGGCTGCCCGAGGGGTCTCGGCTTTACAACTTTGCCGAGCGGCTATTTAGTCAGGGGCAAACACGTTTGTAAAATCCTACAAATTTGATACCCTGGCTAAGGAGGACCTGGAGTTCTCTCATTCGGTGCTGCAGAGTCATCCGCACTCTCCCGCCCGTTTGGGAGCTTTGGTATAATCCCCATGGTCCTTTCAGGAACCCCAGCATCCACTAGGACGATAGAGAAAATAAGAATTTACTTACCGATAATTCTATTTCTCGGAGTCCGTAGTGGATGCTGGGCGCCCATCCCAAGTGCGGATTATCTGCATTACTTGTACATAGTTACAAAAATCGGGTTATTATTGTTGTGAGCCATCTTTTCAGAGGCTCCGCTGTTATCATACTGTTAACTGGGTTCAGATCACAGGTTGTACAGTGTGATTGGTGTGGCTGGTATGAGTCTTAACCGGGATTCATAAATCCTTCCTTATTGTGTACGCTCGTCCGGGCACAGTACCTAACTGAGGCTTGGAGGAGGGTCATAGGGGGAGGAGCCAGTGCACACCACCTGATCCTAAAGCTTTACTTTTTGTGCCCTGTCTCCTGCGGAGCCGCTATTCCCCATGGTCCTTTCAGGAACCCCAGCATCCACTACGGACTCCGAGAAATAGAATTATCGGTAAGTAAATTCTTATTTTCTTGTGAAGAAACCCAAACAGCAATATTTTGTTATATAAGATGCATAAGCTATGTACACACTAGGACAACTCACCTAGATGTGAGTCGACCATGGGATCCAGTGGGGTTGCTGACATCGGCAAGTGTATACACACTTGCCGTTGCCGTCAGCAACGAACAACGGCGAGGGGTAGGGTGGGGACCATACTGCAATCGGCAGCATTGTCCTCGCTGGCAATGTCACCCATTGGACCAATGGAGGATGTCGCTGAGGACATACTGCATACACACTGGACGATATTGTGATCGGTGTCCGAATCGGGCACATCGTACACAATATTGCCTAGTGTGTACGCACCTATATGGTTATGGATTATTTCTTTTATCATCACTGATGTTTCTCTACATGTTATTTGGTAAAGCGCCTATTGGAGTGGACACATTTACTTATGTTATGTTGTTCTTTGGAAGTTAGGTGAAACTTCTGTTGGTTACCCCTTGGTTGCGCACAATGGTGGTCATTCCAAGTTGATCGCTCGCTAGCTGTGTTTAGCAGCCGTGCAAACGCTAAGCCGCCGCCCTCTGGGAGTGTATTTTAGCTTAGCAGAAGTGCGAACGAAAGGATTGCACAGCGGCTAAAATAAAAAATTGTGCAGTTTCAGAGTAGCTCCAGACTGACTAAGCACTTGCGATCACTTCAGACTGTTCAGTTCCGGATTTGACGTCACAAACACGCACTGCGTTCGGCCAGCCACGCCTGCGTTTTTCCTGGCACGCCTGTGTTTTTTCGAACACTCCCTGAAAACGGTCAGATAACACCCAGAAACGCCCTCTTCCTGTCAATCACTCTGCGGCCAGCAGTGCGACAGAAAAGCTTCGCTAGACCTTGTGTAAAACTGCATCGGCTGTTGTGAAAGTACGTTGTGGGTGCGCATTGCGCAGCATACGCAGAAGTGCTGGTTTTTTGCTTCATCGCTGCGCAGCGAACAATTTCTGCTAGCGAACAACTCGGAATGACCACCAACAACAGCCCATCAGAGAGCACAGTACTGAACATGTGCTTTAAAGCTGTATACTTGAATTGCATACACAGTACTTCGCAGCTCAAGTGCTGTACTGTCAGTTACATGGGGAGGGCGGGGAAGCGAAAGAACAACTTCTCGCGATACCAGGCGCGTGTCACTCGCTCACACCCAGTCGCCTCGAGACCGGTTGCGTCACGGGATCACGGGACCGGATCCAGGAAGTGAGCGGGGTCTGTGTGCATCGGGTCCGCAGCCCATTCCCACAGGGGCTTTTGCCATCTCCTGACCCCGCAGTATAGCGGCCCGGCGACCAACGTCACACGGGGTCCAAATCGGTATCGTGCTGCTGTGCAGCCGGTGCACGGTGCTGCGCTCCAGCCGCCCCCTCCCTGGCATGGGCAAGTGACAGCCCGCTAGACGCTGTTACTCGGATACCGAAGACCACTTGGACTTTGACATGGCAGATCAGTGAGCGCAGCGGCCGGGTTTATTCTTCCGCAGGTATGCCCCTAACAGTTTGCTATGGCTGCCGCTGCACAGTGTGACAGTACGGGGAGGGGGCAATAACTGTGGGGGAGGGGGCAGATGTGGGAGGCAGACAGACACACAACCCCAGGGACAGAGGGAGATGGGCTGTGTGAGCAGGTGACAGTGCCACGCAGTGTGTCTGGCATACAGATGGTGGCTGTGTCACCTCATGCATTGTCTGTGCTTGTCCATGATGTCCCACGTATTACACGTAGACGGTACTCACATCCTAGATGTAGAAACTGTCTAGTAATCGTGACGTTTAAAACCTAAAGAACTCCAGTAACGCAGGCTCATATCATATTGTCCCTATGTTCTCCCATTCTAGCCTTAACACCTTACTGTAAGGAAAGAGCACTGTGGAGTCATGGATCAGTTCATTAGCAAATGGTTAGAAAGACATCTAATGTTCAGTGATACTGTGGCAATCATAGATGAGCAAAAAGGGGAGCACTCCGAACCCCCCCCCCCCCCCCCCCCCGAAAATAAAAACGATAAACAGCTGATTAGATGGAGTGCTGTCACACTCAGACCTAACTTGTAGGAATACATGTTATCACTGGATGTCACCTTACATGCACATCCTCTTTAATGTTATCCCCACAACAAGGGCGTAGCTTCCATAGGTGCAGGCAGTGCAGCTGCTATGGGGCCCAGAGCTGATAGGGGCCCATCTTCCCTGCCAAGTTACAGTATATATATTTGGGTGATACATGGGGGCCCTTTCAAACTTTTGCCTGCAATACACCTAGCTAAGCCTCTGGACCTGCTCATTGTTATGTGGTATAAATAAACTGGCGGCCATTATGTTACATCATATAGGCATACTATGAACTGTGTGCACTGTATGTCATAATGTGAATTGGGGGCACTGTGTTGCTTTATGTGTACTGGCAGACATACAATGTGACATAACGTGAACTAGAGCACTAATGTGCTTCATAAAGTAAACTGGGGAACTACTATGGGGCATAACATTAACAACTGCTGTGAACAGGTGTCTACCATTGGGACAGGGCCCCTTCAAAATGTTGATATGGGGCCCACAAAGTTCTGGCTACGCCTTGCCCCACAATACACAATATTTTTTGATGGCTACCTGGCAAGAAATAATGAGCATGTTTATCAGGAAAAGAGAATTACAGCGCTATAGATAAAATGAATAAATCACAATTTAATAGTGCATATAAATCATTAACACATGGATATTAAAAACAAGCTAAAATTGATCAATGGAATAGTGGGTATATGCACTATTAAATTGTGATTTATTAATTTTATCTATAGCGCTGTAATTCTCTTTTTCTGTTCATTACCTATTGGGAGACTGACTATGTCCCACCATACAGCAGCTGGAAAAGCACTCGCTATAGTGCCTGAATTTATATACTTGGTATATACAATCTAGCACATGTTCATCAGGAAGTTGTCATCTGGTATGGAGAATTTATAGACTAAGGCCCACATGTATTAAGCTTTAACAAGAGATAAAGTGGAGACGGATAAAGGTCGAGATTCAAATTTCCGCCCCCTATGGCATACCGGGAGTAGCGAGCTGAAATGTACGTAAAGAGACCCATTTGGGTGCCGAAACGGGTCTTTTCATGCTCGTGCCCATTACTTAAGTTGGGTTTAGGTGCTTAGCGCCTAAAAGAAGAATGCCCCTGTTAAAGATTGCTGTAGATAAGTAATGTACAATTTAATGAGATTGCAATTAAATCCCAAAGACATTACAAATGACAGTTTATTTTGTAAACATTAATCTGTCATTTCCATTACAAGCCAATTGGGTATAATTTTACAGTAAAGAGAAGTGCTAATTATTTAACATTAGGAAGCTCATACTGTGTTAACTACAATATAGACATGGCCACACACCAGGGGGTGTATTTACTAAAGTGTGTGTTTTGTCAGAAGTGGAGATGTTGTCTGTAGCAACCAAACAGATTCTAATTTATCTTATAGAAGTTGCTAGATAAATAAGTAGAATCAGTTTGGTTGCTATGGGCAACATCTCCACTTCTAAAACACCTGCACTTTAGTAAATATGGGATCTGGTCTGAAGATCGACAATGTTTAGGTCGACAGTCACTAGGTGGACAGGGTTGGAAGGTTGACAGGGTTTCTAGATCGACATGTGCTGAGTTTTTCAATTTTTTTTTCTTTTTTTTGAACTTTTTCATACTTAACGATCCACGTGGACTACGATTTGAACGGTAATCTGTGCCGAGTGAAGCGGTAGCAGAGCGAGGCACCTTCGCTCGCCATGCGAGGGGACACAGTGCACTAATTGAGGTTCCCGGTCACTCTACGAAGAAAACGACACCCAAAAAACCTCATGTCGACTTTTTGATCTGTTGACCTTCCAACCCTGTTGACCTTCCAACCCTGTCGACCTATAGTGGTCGACCTAAACATTGTCGACCTAGACACTGTCGATCTAATGATCCACACCCGTAAATATACCCCCAGGAATCCTTCACATATATCAAAAATGGCTAAAGAAACCCCATGAAAACTAACATGCTTTTCATGTTCTGCGGTTATACCAGTGCAGCCTGTGTTTATTAATGGGGCTTTAATGTGCTCCAGTTTTAGAAATAAAAGCTATAATATGGGTAATCCACGTTAATGCATGAAAAATAGATTGCGCTGCATTCCATAACTTTTGAGCTCTGGTGCGACTGGCACTATTGACTCTTTTTTACCTAGTGTTTGTGCACTTTACAGTTAAGTTGTGAAAGCATCAGATAAAACCAGAGAGGGGAATGTGCTCTTTGCTTTCTTTGTGCTGTCTCTTGCCTATTTTGTTTCCAACATTTATTCTTGTATATGCTGAAGTAGTGACGGTTATTATTTGATTGTTAACTTTTGTTCTTTTATAGTCCCTACACACTTAAAGATTTTACTGAACGATATGAACATTCTCGTTCATTAATGAACGAGAACACGCTCCTATCGTTCAGTGTGTATGCACCACCGATGAACGATGCGCGGTACCGTGCCCGTTTGTCTTTGGTGCCGGTTCGTTCATACCTGCAGGCCAATATGGACAATCTCGTCCATATTAGCATGCCCGACGATTGCCTTAAACTCCCGCTGTGAACCGCATCGTACATAGCAGTGATTCGGTAACAGCGGGAGTTGGCGTTCTTACTTCTGCCCCATTGTGTGCTGGTGCACCCTGGGGTGCCTCAGGACTCTTGCAGAGGTGTGGTGGATTGGTGGACCAGCACCAATTCATATTATTCACGGTCAGTGTAGTAGGCAGAACCAGAGCTGGTGACTTCCAATATGTGAACAAACAGAAGCAAATCTTGTGCCTCAGTACACAGCTGAACCTTAGAATGACATATAAACATAATTTACTTAATTTATTTCAAAAAAATTTCAATAAGAATATTTCGGCTAGGGGTGCCGTAAAAAAAATTCTGATACTCTAGGCGCTGTAATTTAAAAAAGTTTGTGAACCGCTGCTCTATACTTTGTTTAAAATGCAGTATTGATAAAGATAAGCTAGTTGTACTCCATATGTTCAGTAGCAGAGTACTAACTATGCTTTGATGTGCCATAATTTTATTTTAGTTTGTTTTTACTGTTTAAAGAGTTTGTCCAAGTAGCATGTAGTGTAGTATTTGTTGGAACAAATACAAATGCTTGGAAGCCAGGTTCATTGACCATAGTTATGACTTGCAAATGCTTGCATTAGACGCTCTGACAAACTCTGATGAATTTTAAGTGTGTGCTTCTAGGTATTTTAGGTTCTTGGTGTCTTCTGCAGTTGCTGGATGGTATTCTGAGGGAGAGGTGAATCGAGTAATGGCCATTGGCCCTCATTCCGAGTTGATCGGTCGCAAGGCGAATTTAGCAGAGTTACACACGCTAAGCCGCCGCCTACTGGGAGTGAATCTTAGCTTCTTAAAATTGCGACCGATGTATTCGCAATATTGCGATTACTAACTACTTAGCAGTTTCAGAGTAGCTCCAGACTTACTCTGCCTGTGCGATCAGTTCAGTGCTTGTCGTTCCTGGTTGACGTCACAAACACACCCAGCGTTCGCCCAGGCACTCCCACCGTTTCTCCGGCCACTCCTGCGTTTTTTCCGGAAACGGTAGCGTTTTCAGCCACACGCCCCTGAAACGCCGTGTTTCCGCCCAGTAACACCCATTTCCTGTCAATCACATTACGATCGCCGGAGCGAAGAAAAAGCCGTGAGTAAAAATACTTTCTTCATAGTAAAGTTACTTGGCGCAGTCGCAGTGCGAACTTTGCGCGTGCGTACTAAGCGGATTTTCACTGCGATGCGATGAAAAAGAACGAGCGAACAACTCGGAATGAGGGCCATTGTTATTTGCTGTTCTTGCATGATTTATTCTAGACATTTAAATGCTGGGGTCAATTTCACCCAACTGTGCAAACGTAGATTTATTAGTCTGACTCATTTCTAATTATATTGGTCCCTTCAAATTGAGACAGAGAGGCCACACAAATTACAGTGCATTTGATGTGTAGACCATATGCTTAGAACTGTAAAATAAGTGTCATTTACGTTTTTTTTATACTTATTATAAATTCATATATGATCAGTAAGTCGTTTAAATTATGCGGCCTGTGCAGAAACACCGAGCCTGCAGCGTGACCCCGTTCACATGGTACATACAAGTGCTCCCGATTTATTATTGCAGTTATCTGGCCTGATTTCATTGGTGGTATGATGATGTGTGTACAAAAAATGGACATGGACACATGGTTGACACATGAAAAGGTTGACATGGATTTTTGAACTGTTTTTGGTGTCATTTTTTCCGTAACATGACCAGGAACCCCAATTACTGTACCGCGTCCCCTTGCATGGCTCGCTTCGCTCGCCATACTGTGGGTAAGGTTACTATTCCCAATCGTAGTACAGGTGGATGGTAAAGTAGGAAAAATTTTAAAATCTAATTTAAAAAAAAAAAAAAAAGCCATGTTGACCTTTTTATGTGTTGACCTGTCATGTGTCAATGTCGACCTAATGACTGTCGACCATCCAAACGGATACCAAGTGCATGTAATGATTACTGAAATCATAGTGGATCTCTTCAGGTAACTTTGTTGGTTGCTTCAGGAAATTAGTGTCTGAAAGTCACCTGGATACAGCATGTTTGAAATGGGGTAAAGTTATCAGGACATCATGTCTAAAATATGTTAGTGTGAGGTTACTGTTAGTATATTTAAATGTAATACACCAACATGAAATATAACTCTCTTCGTGCAAGGCAAAATGTTAGCTATTTAATATTTTTATGTGCAATTGCTTGAATGATATGTGAAAGTAAATGCATAGCAACATAGAATTTGACTACCTCTTGGCACATCCATTCTGCCCCTTAATGTAGGTTTATAGGGCCAGATTCAATTAGCTGCAGTCAATTCAGCTAATTGTTCCCTGGGGGTAAACAGTTAAAGCCCTCAATCAGGCTGCAGTTAACACAGATTTCATTTTGAGCCTTAGAAGGCGCGAACATAAATACGCATTACATGCCCTGATCGCGGGTGCCGCAAACCTGTTAACGCATAGGATTCTATGAGTTAATGCACAGTATCGAGTAATATACTGCATAGGGAAAAGGGGCAATTAAATAGCTCCGGGTGTTTAGGCCCGAGGCTACCACACCTTTTCCTTTTGCGGTAAATTAACACTGCTAATTGAATATTGCCCATAGTGTTTGTGGGGTGTGAGGCAGTGGGCTATGTGTATGAAAATATCACAGTAGTACTTTATACCGGGAGGCACTTGATATCCCGGCGCTCTGCATACCGGCGCCGTGATCCCCGACAACTATATTCTCCCTCTTGGGGTGTCCACGACACCCCTGGATAGAGAATAAATAGCGTACACACGCCACTATGCCCACAGCGTGGCGAGTGCAACGAGCCCGCTAGGGTCTCTTTTGCGCTCGTCCCGCTGCCGGCATTCCAGCGGTCTGTATCCTGGCGCTGGTATGCTGGCCACCGGGATCTCCAGCGCCGGTATATCGTAGTACACCCCTTTATACCTACATGTTAAGTGTTGCATACAGTATGTAACAAGTCTGAGAAATGGCAAGGTCCCTGGAAGTTTTTAGGAATTGTCAAAAGTAATTGTTATTTTCTGTTGAATAAAGGTATCCATTTATGAGTTTATGTTTTTGATAGTTTCTGTTTTATATGTTTTTTTCATTTTAAATGGAAAGCTATTTAGTAATATGTTGGTTACTCATGCTATAAATAATTGTAAGTGTCTCCCTTTTACATTGGTCTACACTTGTTTTTTTCCAATCCATATGCATCAATAGATAAGAACATTTGCAAATATTAACTTTTCTGCTGTGCTCTGAAAGAAAAATAAGCATTTCTTAATGTATTAGTTACATAGTAATATATCCTAGTCAGAGCTCTCACATCTATCTCATTTGTTCTATCATTATAATACAGCTTGGCAGTCAGCCAACTATCACGTCTTTTTATTGGGTTTGTTTAAATATTTCTGGATTCTACAGTGATCGTGCTGAGCAAAAAAACGTGTGGGTCCCAGGGACCTCTCACTTCAAAAAATTGGGGTACTACTCCACTATTTCTGGGTCCCATCACATATTATGGGGTGTGAGGGCAGGCAAGGAGGGGGTTAGGTACAAGCAGTACTGGGAGTTTGGAGGCGGTAATAGAAGTTTGGGCAGTACTGGGGGAAAGGTGGGAGGTAGGGGCAGGCAATACTGGGGGCAGTAATAGGAGTAGGGAGGGGATAAACAGTTGGGGCAGTGCTGGGGGCAAGGAGGGGGGGTTAGGTTTACACACACACACACACACACACACACACACTCTCCAGGATATGGGGTAAAGCTCTCGGGGTGCCTTCCCAAAGGATACAAATGCAGGTGTCCCCCAATGGAAGGAACAGGCGGCTCTCCTCCAGTCTTGGGGAAAAAAGTGAAGCTATGGTTTTATTGAAACAACGTTAAAAGGCCAACGGGCCTTTATATAAAATAAAGTAGCATATGGTCTGGCACTCCATAACACAGAAAAACTATGCCTGTTGCCTCTACAAACTGCAGCATATCCAAAACAGTGCAGCACTCCCGGCTATAGGAAAACGACACTTGACACAGTGGTAACGGATATCAATTGATTGAAACGCTGATATAGATTACCATGGAGTCAAGTGTAATTTTTCTATAGCCAGGAGTGCCGCACTGTTTTGGATATGATTAAACATTATATTACACATCCCTCGTGTAATGTCACTACAAAGATTCTGGGCAGGTCAGTCACATGCATATCTATCTATCTATCTATCTATCTATCTATCTATCTATCTATCTATCTATCTATCTATCTATCTATCTATCTATCTATCTACCTACCTACCTACCTACCTACCTACCTACCTACCTACCTACCTACCTACCTACCTACCTACCTACCTACCTACCTACATACATACATACATACATACATACATACATACATACATACATACATTCATTCATTCATTCATTCATTCATTCATTCATTCGTGGGACCTGCACTCCTGTTCTGATAAATAGCTGCTCCCGGTGCCCTCATAGAGGTAGATGTAGACAAGATATAGAATGCGGCACTCAGGAAAAGAATAAATCATAGATACGAATTTTGTCTACGAATTATTCTTTTCCTGAGTGCCGCATTCTATATCTTGTCTATAGAAAATATATATATATATATCTATATATCTATATATATATCTATATCTCTATATATCGTGTATGTGACTGCCCTGTCCAGGAACTTTGTAGTTACATTAAACAGGGGGGGGTGTATATTATATAGAAGTACATGGGATATATTCCTGCCAGGTATATACCAGGTCATAAGTGAGGCATCTCACACACACATTTCTTAAACATAGACACACATTTGTATACGCATACATACATACACACATACACACACACACACACATACACACACACACACACACACACACACACACACACACACACACACTACACAAGCTGCCCATCCCCGGTGGTCTCTTTCCTATGTTACCAGGTCTGATGGCACTTGGAATGGCAGGGTGTCCATGCCCAGGCGGGTGTTCTTTGTGTTCAGGGTTAAAGCATTAGCCGGGCACAGAGCTCGCTCTGCTCGCGTCTCCTCTGCTGCACGGCCGGAGCTCCGTAACAACAGTGCCTGACATGTGGCCATCCACCACACAGGTAATCACCGCTGTGTTATGGCCGCACTTGTTTCGGCTGCGGCTCTCTGCTGTGTCGGATGCGGCTGTGTGGGAGGGGAGACGGCGCCCCCATCCATGCTCCACTCCCCCCCTCATCTGTCTATGGCTGGCCTGTCCAACCTGACAGTGACGTGAAGGGGAGGGTGGTCTCACACTAATAGAGACAAGGCAGCTGCACAGGGTTTGGAAGGATTGGTTGCGGTGCATTGCGCGTCCTGTGGGACCAGATAATTTTTGCAAACTGAGTCCCTTCATGCTTATAGCACGTAAAATACACGCTATAGTGCATTTTTGCGAACACTGACTCTATAGTAGTCACCATCAAGGTGGGTACATACTTCTGAACAACGGTGCGGCGATGCAATGTTACAGTATATCACATAGCCGTACATACTACGCGGCCCGCCGTATATCGATACAATATATCATTACTTGCTTCATGTAACAACTCATGCCCAATACACACTGGAGTGATATCGGGATGATTTGCTGATTCGTAATGACAAATCATCTACATCTTGTAGTGTGTATGCACAACTGTGTGCTTCCGCGGGTTGCATACACCATTATCTGGTTGGCCGTGCTGTACAGTCAATCAGATGATATTGTATGTAATTTGGTGCACATAGTGTAGTGTGTACGGTCAACTAGATAAGTCGTAATTGATATGATGTATTGTTTGGACGTTGGCAAGAGTGCACAGTTTGTACGCTCAGTATCGCTCCTTCTGGGCTTAAGTGGAATTGGGAAGATTGCTGATAGCTTCTGTGTGTAGTGCGTACAGGTTGGGTATGGTGACTGGCACTTGGGATCCCGCCAATCACCATACCGACACTGGGATCCCGGGGATTAGAATGCCGGGGGGGGGGGAGCGCAACGAAACCCCTTGCGGGTACACGCTATACAATGGTTGTTGTCATCTGTCACGGATCACAACATCATACAGTGTATTGTATAGTATGTACCCAGCTTTAGACTTCATTCCTGTTGGCATCAACTTTGTGAACTATACTGGGGTGAGATATCTGTTACATTGTAAATGTCATCCGAGTCCAAAAGTCGACATTCTTTGTCGACACTGACATAATGTTGACATGTTCAACCTGTAGATGGTGAGAATGTCCGCCTTACTATCTTAGCCTATCGTGAACACTACTACACTCCTATTGGAAACATGTATAATGTCAACATTCTGAATATTGATTTTGAGAACCATTTGACATTACATTGTTAATACTTTGAATGTCAACTAAATGCTCTTTCTCTTACGTCCTAGAGGATGCTGGGGACTCCGTAAGGACCATGGGGTATAGACGGGCTCCGCAGGAGACATGGGCACCTATAAAGAACTTTTAGTATGGGTGTGCACTGGCTCCTCCCTCTATGCCCCTCCTCCAGACCCCAGTTAGAACCTGTGCCCAGAGGAGAAGGGTGCACTGCAGAGAGCTCTCCTGAGTTTTCTGTGGAAAAAAGAATTTTGTTAGGTTTTTTATTTTCAGGGAGCACTGCTAGCAACAGGCTCCCTGCATCGTGGGACTGAGGGGAGAGGAGCAGACCTACTTAAATGATAGGCTCTGCTTCTTAGGCTACTGGACACCATTAGCTCCAGAGGGAGTCGAAACACAGGTCTCACCCTGGGGTTCGTCCCGGAGCCGCGCCGCCGTCCTCCTCACAGAGCCGGAAGATAGAAGCCGGGTGAGTATGAGAAGCAAGAAGACGTCAAAGGCGGCAGAAGACTTCAGATCTTCATGAGGTAAAGCGTGCAGCGGTAAGCTGCGCGCCATTGCTCCCACACACAGACACACAGAAAGCACTGATGGGTGCAGGGCGCAGGGGGGGGCGCCCTGGGCAGCAATAAACCTCGTTTTTGGGCAAAAAAAGGTCACATTAGGCTGCGGAGGCAGCAAATAGATGATCCCCCGCCATTTTATTAAAATTGAAGAGGGACCGAAGCCCGCCGCTGGAGGGGGCGGAGCTTGATCCCTCAGCACTAACCAGCGCCATTTTCTCCACAGAGGCTGCAGAGAACGCTGGCTCCCCGGACTCTCCCCTGCTGAACACTTCAGAGGGCTGAAAAAGAGGAGGGGGGCACATTGGAGCGCAGTTGAGTGGGAAGATTGGCATTATATAATAATATAAAAGCGCTGTCTGGATTTCCCAGTGTCAGTTTGGCGCTGGGTGTGTGCTGGCATACTCTCTCTCTCTGTCTCTCCTAAGGGCCTGGTTGGGGATTTGTCCCCTTATAGGTATATCCCTGTGTGTGTGGGGTGTCTGTACGTGTGTGTCGGCATGTCTGAAGCGGAAGGCTTCTCCAAGGAGGAGGTGGAGCAGATGAGTGGTGTGTCCCTGTCGGTAGTGCCGACTCAGGAATGGATTGACATGTGGCATATGTTGAATGCAAGTGTGGCATCTTTACATAAGAGGCTAGATAAAGCTGAATCCAGGGAGGCATCAGGGGGTCAATCCTCGGATTGGACCGACTCACAGGGCCCGTCGGGGTCTCAAAAGCGTCCCTTGTCACTAATTGTGGACACAGATACTGACACGGACTCTGATTCCAGTGTCGACTATGATGAAGCTAGATTGCACCCTAAGTTGACAGAGTATTCAGTGTATGATTATTGCAATAAGAGATGTGTTGCATATTGCTGATGAACCCTCTGTTCCAGACACGAGGGTACACATGTTTAAGGGAAAGAAACCGATAATAAACTTTCCCCCATCTCATGAACTTAACGAGTTATTTGAAAAAGCTTGGGAGACTCCAGATAAGAGGCTGCAGATTCCCAAAATAATTAATATGGCGCATACCCTTTCCCTACACAGGACAGGGTACGTTGGGAATCCACTCCCACTGTGGACACGACTTTAACACGCCTGTCCAAGAAAGTGGCGCTGCCGTCTCCAGACACAGGGGCCCTCAAGGACCCTGCGGACCGCAGGCAGGAGACTACATTAAAGTCTATTTATTCACATACTGGTGCTTTGCTCAGACCGGCAATTGCGTCGGCATGGGTATGTAGCGCAGTTGCAGCTTGGACAGATACCCTGTCGGCTGACCTTGATACCCTAGATAGGGATGCTATTTTGTTAACTCTAGCCCATATTAAAGACACAGTCTTATATATGAGAGACGCTCAAAGGGACATTGGGTTGCTGGGTTCCAGAGCCAATGCCATGGCTTTTTCAGCGAGACGATCCTTATGGACCCGCCAATGGACGGGTGATGCATATTCTAAAAAGCATATCGAGGTTTTACCCTATAAGGGTGACGTGTTGTTTGGGGATGGGCTCGCGGACCTGGTTTCCACAGCTACCGCGGGTAAATCTACCTTTTTACCTTTTATTCCCCAACAGCAAAAGAAAACTCCACAATATCACATGCAGTCCTTTCAGTCGCAAAAGTCCAGAAGAGGTCGGGGATCCTCCTTCCTTGCCAGAGGTAAGGGTAGAGGAAAGAGAACACCTGCTTCGGCTGGTGCCCAGGAACAGAAGTCCTCCCCGGCTTCTACAAAACCCACTGCATGACGCTGGGGCTCCCCTGCGGGAGTCCGCACCAGTGGGGGCACGCCTTCGACTCTTCAGCCAGGTCTGGGTCAGGTCAGACGTGAATCCTTGGGCGTTGGAAATAGTTTCCCAAGGCTACAAACTGGAATTCAAAGAGGTGCCCCCACGCCGATTTTTCAAGTCGGCCTTACCAACTTCTACCCCAGAGCGGGATGTAGTGTTAGCTGCAATTCAAACGCTGTGTCAACAGCAAGTAATTATCAGGGTTCCCCTGAACCAACAGGGAAAAGGGTACTATTCGACCCTCTTAGTGGTCCCGAAGACGGATGGTTCGGTCAGACCCATTTTAAATCTAAAATCCCTAAACCTGTACTTGAAAAGATTCAAATTCAAGATGGAATCGCTCCGAGCGGTAATAGCCAGCCTGGAGGGGCGGGATTTTATGGTGTCACTGGACATAAAGGATGCTTACCTTCATGTCCCCATATATCCCTCTCATCAGGAGTACCTGAGATTCGCTGTACAGGATTGTCATTACCAGTTTCAAACGTTGCCGTTTGGGCTTTCCACGGCCCCGAGGATTTTCACCAAGATAATGGCGGAAATGATGGTGGTCCTGCGCAAGCAAGAAGTCACAATTATCCCATACTTGGACGATCTCCTGATAAAGGCGAGATCAAAAGGGCAATTGCTGAGAAACGTGTCACTCTCTCTGAGAGTACTCCAGCAACACAGTTGGATTCTCAATCTACCGAAGTCACAGTTGGTTCCAACAACTCGACTAGCGTTCCTAGGTATGATACTGGACACGGAACAAAAGAAGGTTTTTCTCGCGTTGGAAAAAGCCCAGGACCTCCAGAACATGGTCAGAGACCTGCTAAAGCCAAAAAGAGTGTCAGTTCATCAATGCACTCGTGTTCTGGGGAAAATGGTGGCAGCCTACGAGGCCATCCCCTTCGGCAGGTTCCATGCGAGGACGTTTCAATGGGACCTTCTGGACAAATGGTCCGGGTCCCATCTACAATTACATCAAAAGATAACACTGTCCCCCGGGGCCAGGGTGTCTCTTCTATGGTGGCTGCAAAGTGCTCACCTCCTAGAGGGTCGCAGATTCGGCATTCAGGACTGGGTTCTGGTAACCACGGACGTGAGCCTCCGAGGATGGGGAGCAGTCACCCAAGGAAGACATTTTCAAGGACTATGGACAAGCCAGGAGTCCTGCCTGCACATCAACGTGTTGGAATTAAGGGCCATATACCATGGCCTTCGACAAGCGGAGAGTCTTCTTCGAAACCTATCGGTGCTGATTCAATCGGACAATGTCATAGCAGTGGCTCATGTGAACCGCCAAGGCGGGACAAGGAGCAGAGTCGCGATGGCAGAAGCCACCAGGATTCTTCTCTGGGCGGAAAATCACGTAAGCGCTCTGTCAGCTGTCTTCATTCCGGGTGTGGACAACTGGGAGGCAGACTTCCTCAGCAGACACGATCTCCATCCAGGAGAGTGGGGACTTCATCGAGAAGTCTTTGCAGAGATAACGGGTCTTTGGGGAGTTCCTCAAATAGACATGATGGCGTCACGCCTCAACAAGAAGCTTCGGAGGTATTGTGCCAGGTCCCGGGACCCTCAGTCAATAGCAGTAGACGCTCTGGTAAACGCCATGGGTGTTCCAATCGGTCTACGTGTTTCCTCCTCTTCCTCTCATCACAAGGGTGTTGAGGATCATAAGGTGAAAAAGAGTACAGACAATACTCATTGTTCCAGACTGGCCTCGAAGGGCCTGGTACTCGGATCTTCAGGAGATGCTCACAGAAGATCCTTGGCCTCTTCCTCTAAGGGAGGACTTGTTGCAGCAGGGGCCCTGCATGTTCCAAGACTTACCGCGGTTACGTTTGACAGGATGGCGGTTGAACGCCAGATCCTAGCTGAGAAGGGTATTCCGGAAGAGGTCATACCTACTCTAATAAAGGCTAGGAAGGAGGTGACGGCAAAACATTATCACCGTATCTGGCGGAAATATGTCTGTTGGTGTGAAACCAAGAATGCTACTACGGAAGATTTCTATTTGGGTCGTTTTCTCCACTTCCTACAGACAGGAGTGGATATGGGCCTAAAATTAGGCTCTGTTAAGGTACAGCTTTCGGCTCTGTCGATATTCTTTCAGAAGGAATTGGCTTCTCTTCCAGAAGTCCAGACTTTTGTAAAGGGAGTGCTACACATCCAGCCTCCTTTTCTGCCCCCAGTGGCACCATGGGACCTGAATGTGGTGTTGCAGTTCCTAAAATCAAAGTGGTTTGAACCCCTTAACACGGTTGAGTTGAAATTTTTCACCTGGAAGGTGGTCATGTTATTGGCCTTGGCATCTGCAAGGCGGGTGTCAGAATTAGCGGCCTTGTCTCACAAGAGCCCCTACTTGATTTTTCATGTTGATAGAGCGGAATTGAGGACTCGTCCTCAATTTTTACCTAAGGTGGTTTCTTCATTCCATATAAACCAACCTATTGTGGTGCCTGTGGCTACGAGTGACTTGGAGGATTCCAGGTCCCTGGATGTAGTCAGGGCCTTAAAGATTTATGTAGCCAGGACGGCTAGAATTAGGAAAACAGAGGCTCTGTTTGTTCTGTTTGCAGCCAACAAGATTGGCGCGCCTGCTTCAAAGCAGACTATTGCTCGCTGGATCTGTAACACGATTCAGCAGGCGTATGTTACGGCTGGATTGCCGTTACCACATTCAGTAAAGGCCCATTCCACTAGGAAGGTGGGCTTTTCTTGGGCGGCTGCCCGAGGCGTCTCGGCATTACAGCTTTGCCGAGCAGCAACTTGGTCGGGGTCAAACACTTTTGCTAAATTCTACAAGTTTGATACCCTGGCTGATGAGGACCTAGCATTTGCTCAGTTGGTGTTGCAGAGTCATCCGCACTCTCCCGCCCGATTGGGAGCTTTGGTATGAACCCCATGGTCCTTACGGAGTCCCCAGCATCCTCTAGGACGTAAGAGAAAATAAGATTTTAAACCTACCGGTAAATCTATTTCTCCTAGTACGTAGAGGATGCTGGGCGCCCGTCCCAGTGCGGAAAATCTGCAAGACTTGTATAGGGTTATTGCTTACATAAGGGTTATGTTGCAGTTGGAATCGGTCTTGGACCCGTTGCTGTTGTTTGTTCATACTGTTAACTGGTTATGTGTATTCCAGGTTATATGGTGTGGATGGTGTGGGCTGGTATGAATCTTGCCCTTAGATTTACAAAATCCTTTCCTCGTATTGTCCATCTCCTCTGGGTACAGTTCTCTAGCTGGGGTCTGGAGGAGGGGCATAGAGGGAGGAGCCAGTGCACACCCATACTAAAAGTTCTTTATAGGTGCCTATGTCTCCTGCGGAGCCCATCTATACCCCATGGTCCTTACGGAGTCCCCAGCATCCTCTACGGACTATTAGAAATAGATTTACCGGTAGGTTTAAAATCTTATTATTTACTGAAACCTATAACCTATACTGATATATTTAATTTTGCAATGTATGTGTATGGACATCAAAATAAAGTCTATTAATTCTATAGCCACTCCTGTTTGGGAGCATTGCAGTTTTACAAAAGCACTGAGCTCCTACAATTTCACTGGCATCTGAAGAATGAATTGCAGACCCTGAAAACCTCCCATGTATACTTAGCCTTAATTGTCCATTCAAGCTAATATGTTGAAATGTGTTTTATTAACCATTTACCTGGCTTGGCCACATGCGATGAGCTGGGGTGGGGGTGTATTTCCTCCATTACTTGAAATCTATCTGTGAAAGATCATCCTTAAGGGCCCTACACACTGGGCCATGAACGATCTAATCCAGTGGTTCTCAAACTCGGTCCTCAGGACCCCACACAGTGCATGTTTTGCAGGTAACCCAGCAGATGCACAGGTGTATTAATTAACCACTGACACTTTTTAAAAGGTCCACAGGTGGAGCTAATTATGTCACTTGTGATTCTGTGAGGAAACCTGCAAAACATGCACCGTGTGGGGTCCTGAGGACCGACTTTGAGAACCTGTGATCTAATCAATTAACGATTTTTTGCATACACACTGAGCGATTTGTTTGAACAATTTGACATTGCAAGCATCAATATCGTCCAAATTGGCTTGCATGAATAAACAATGATAGACCATAGATGAACGACTGTGGGGACGCTCATTGTTGATAACTACACACTGAAAGATATTAACGATACAGATGGAACTGCACTCTTCTAGTGTGGCTCCATCGCATACGTACACTCCCAGCGGGGCTAGGCTACGGGAGTGCACAGAGATACTCCCATTCTAGTGAATGGGTCGCATGCGCGTCATGGACATGCGTGCCCCCCAGGAAAAAGCAGTTGCTGGCAAAAAGCTCCCGGGTTGGTGGATACGGTGTTAGCTGTTCGGTCACTATTGCCCTTGTGGCCAATTTACCACATACTTGTCTGCCAGGCCTAGCCCCTATTCCTTCGCCTCTGGAACACACCTGCAGTAAAACTGCTCTTGGTCGACTAGCGCATTTCAGTTGGTGGTACAAGATCCCTTCACTCACGTCACCACTGCTCATGGATGCTGTGAGGGCTCTTGGGCATGTCCTGGATGTTTTTTTCTGTAGGTAATACTGGTGTAGGAGGAGAATTATGACTATGCCATAGTCTCCGGTAAACACTGCAACCACCGGGCTTTATTCACCATAGCACTGCAGCTCAGGCAGTGTAGCTATCATGGCTGCAATGTTCTGCACCATACATTGTACAGATATAGCCAGGCTCATCTTGCTGTGATGCAACATTCTGCATTGTGTCATGGCGCACCAGTCTGTGACTATTTGCATTTGGCGATTGCTTCATTAATTCCATTTGGAGTTACAATAGGTACAATGATCAGCGAACCCAGCAAAGCTATATGACATTTGAGAGCAATGCAAATAAACAACTCTAATATAAAGCTGTGTATGAAAAGCACATAAATATAAAGCTTTGCATATATCAAACATTTGCTAAAAAATAACTTTCTTAGAAGAAGCAAATGTAGGTGTGATTTTTTTTGTCAAGTACTGTATGTTTGTATATTGTGTACAAGTGGGAAGGGCAGCAAACTTTTATGTGAGATTTACCAGATATTGAAACAATCAATGTGACCTATTTTTAGATGTGAGTCTGGGTGTGTCTTAAATTCCTCTTCTACAATTACACCAACTTAATTCTCTGGTTATGTTACATCTAGTTTGTACATTTTTCTTTGCTCAAATACAGTGGCATATGTCTGTTTCATTAATGCAATTGCATAACTTTTATCAGCACGTGGGGTTTGGTTCCTGTAAACTGTTAGGTTCTGTGGTAGCATTGTTATGTTTATGCCCACAAAATGACAACTTTTGAACACTGTACAACAAAGGAATACTTTTAATTTGTTTCCTTTATAAAAATACTCATACTTTATTAATATGACTTTAAGAAAAATGAATATGACGTCAGAACGTTTTTATTAGCTCTCATTTTTAAGCTACACTTCTTGCTCTGTATGTACTTCAGTAGCATAGTCATTGTGAAAAGCACTTTTAAAATAATCTGATATTTTCTTGATACAACATAAATAATAGTTGTTTCAATTCAATCAATAGCAAATAAGTACACAAAATGAAATAACATACAGCAACCAAAATACCCATCTCAAATAGTGGCCTTATCTAAGAGAACTTTTTATTTGCATGTTGGTCCCAATGAGTGAGAAAAGTCTGGCAAATTCACCAAATTCTTAAGGATGGAAACTTTGACGGAGTCCTCCAGGTTAATTAGTCAGTGGCTTGGGTAGCCTTTAAAAGGTGTTGAGCATGGCTTCTTGTGTAACAGACAAGAGCTGGACACTTTTGTGAACAATCTTCTAGAAAAGCATCATCAATTAAGCTGCAAAAGGTCATTCAAAATCCACTTTCTGTTGTAGTATGAAGATCTAGCCTGACTGTCCCACTCACACAGGTAACGGCAGTATTCCAATCACCTCAGGTCTCCAGCAATCTGCCATTGGTTGTCGTCGTACATAAGGAACATCACTCATATCATTTCTTTGTTACAAGCTATGTGCAGACAAAAAAAAAAATAGTGGCCTACATTCCTGTATTCAGGTTTACCAGCCTATTTATTCTCTAGGTTCCAAAATTCCCTAGTATTTTACAAAATACCCCTACATCATCATAAATGGGCTATATCTCGGAACAGAGAGCTGAGTTTTAAATGTCATATTAGTTCTTCTCATGCTGAAATCATGTAGAAGTAAATATTTTCACAGTGTAATTATATATCTCATTTTTATTCAAACCCGTTAGGTACTGTATGAGCAAAAATGAGTAAAAAGCATTACCTATACACAGGGGTGTATCTAGGGGTCTGTGTCCGTCCCCCCCCCCCCCCCCCCCCCCAGAGACACAGAGGGAGGAGTTACAGATAGGCTGAGGTCAGGGACACTGAGGGAGAATTACAGGGAGTACAGTGGCAAACGCAGGATTTCTAGAGGGGGGCTTCCAAATGCAGTACACAATCTCCCACTCTGCGGAACGTTGGAGCACTTGTGTGAGTCTGGGGGAGCGGTAGAAGAACCTAGTAAAGACCTTGGACATTAATGTATACTGTATGGAATATAATATTAATATTTAACACAATAGATGGTCTATAGTATAGGCTGTATCACACATTTAAATAATATAAATAAGTGGTCAGGAAAAATATTAAACATACCATAATAAATAAATAAATATTACAAACATAATAGAACCAGTCCAGCACTTTTTAAGCACACATTTTCCCACCTCATGGTAAGGCTCCTGTCTTTTCCTTCTGGTAGCTACTCTCTTGTCCAGTGTACTGATTGAGGATTCACACAGCAAACTTGGTAGAAGAAGATGCTAGCACTGGGCATGTGCAGCATTTCTGCTCTGTCCCTTAAACTGCATTATGTGTTGGTAGCTCTAGTTATCGTGTTATATACCATTGCTATTGTTTTCATAATTTGAGCCACTTGCCAAGAGGAGGGGGGGAACTGGGCAACCGGAAACCCCCTCCTGTGTTTGCCTATGTGGTAGGGACAATGAGGTGGAGGGCTTACAGGGAGGCTGAGGGTCAGGGACACTGAGGGGCAATTACGGGGAGGGTGTGGGCAGGGACACTGAGGGGGAATTACAGGAGTGTGCGGACAGGAATACTGAGGGGGAATTATGGGGAGGGTACAGGCAGGGACACAGAGGTTGAATTACAGGAGAGTGTGGGCAGGGACACTGAGGGGGGAGTCCTAGGGAGGCTGAGGTCAGGGACACTAAGGCGGAATTACAGGGAGGGTTCGGGTAGGGAAAATGAGAGGGAAGGGCTTCAGAGAGGCTGAGGTCAAGGACACTGAGGGGCAATTACAGGGAGGGTGCGGGAAGAGACACTGAGAGGGAATTACAGGAGTGTGCGGGCAGGGACACTGAGGGGGGAGTCACAGGGAGGCTGAGGTTAGGAACACTGAGGGAGAATTACAGGGAGGATGCAGGCAGGGACACTGAGGAGGATTTACGAGGAGGGTGCGGGCAGGGACACTGAGACGGAATTATGGGGAAGGTGCAGGCATGGAGACTGGGGGAATTACAAAGAGGGTGCGTACAGGGACACTGAGATGGAATTGTCGGGAGGGTGCAGGCAGTGATACTGAGGGGGAATTACGAGGATGGTGCTGGCAGGGACACTGGGGGGAAATGACAGGGTGCGGGCAGGGACACTGAGAGGGAATTACAAGGAGTGTGCAGGCAGGGACACTGAGAGGGAATTATGGTTAGGGTGTGGGTAGGGACACTGAGAGGGAATTACAGGGAGGGTACGGGCAAGGATACTGAGGGGAAATTACGGCTAGGGTGCGGGCAGGAACACAGAGGGAATTACAGGGAGGGTACGGGCAAGGATACTGAGGGGGAATTACGGTTAGGGTGCGGGCAGGGACACAGAGGGAATTACAGTGAGGGTACGGGCAGGGACACTGAGAGGGAATTACGGGTAAGGTGCGGGCAGGGATACTGAGGGGGAATTATGGGAAGGGTATGGGCAGGGAAACAGAGTGAATAACAGGAGTGTATGGGCAGGGACACTGAGGGGGGAATTACAAGGAGGGTGCGGACAGGGACATCGAGGGGATATATGCACACATACATACAGTTAAAAACTACTCTCTAGGTGTGGTGGCACTACATGGCACAGCAAATCCAGTTGACAAGGTGTGCTGGGACTTGTAGTCTCAACACAGCTGGACAGGCAGTCACTGGTCTAGATACCTCTCTCCGTACAGAGCTCTTTGTACGCTGCGATCCAGACTGCCAGGATAGACCATGCAGTGCAGTTACGGTACCGCAGAAAATGTACAGGTATGCTCATGCTGCACTGCTGATTGTAGTGCCTGGTGTTTGGTGACAGACCACGTGGGACCAATGAGAAGGGGAGCGGATGAGGAAGAAGTTGTGCCTCGCCCCTCCCAATACCTGGAAGTGCCCCGCTCACCGGCTATATTCACCATCATTGTCAGAGCCGGCCCTAGCCAATTTGATGCCCTAGGCAAAATTTTGTCTGGTGCCCCCTAGCTCCGCCGCTAGTTCTGCATCTGTACCTGCAACGCTCAGGTAGTGGGGCCCACCGGGGGGGTTACCCTGTGGGCCAGTTCAACTCTGCACAATGCCACACAGTAATGACCATAATACATATAATTCCACACAGTAAAGGAACCTTACACATATGCCCCACATTAGTAATGCCCATAATACACATAATGCCACACCGTAATGCACCTTACACATATGCCCCACATTTGTAATGCCCATAATACACATATACTGCCAGAGATACTGCCACACTTTCTGGTTATACAAAAAGATCAGTATCAAACATGTAGAAACTGTCCATTCTCTTCACTATTCAGTGTGTTTGCTGGTGTCTGTTACTCCCGTTAACTGCATGCACTTTACTTTATACTGTGGGAGCTAAATGCTCTGCCCTACAGTCTGATGTGTCCGAAAGTCACGCTGCACTGATGTTTAGAAATAGCACAACGCAACTTACTGACCACGTTACAGTGCTAGATGGCAGGGGAATTTTACGGTATGGACTGACTAGGAAATAAAGTGTGGGGAGAACACTGCCCATGTTATGTCCCTGCAGACACCTGTGGTTTGCACAGGGCTAAGGGACACAGGATAGCAGGGTCCCCCTCCCCCATGTGCACAAGCAGTATAGGTGATGTCAGGTTTCTGTGAAGCAGTCTTCCAAAATACACATGTGTTATCATAAGAAGCCATCCAGTAATAACCTTATATAGTCAGTGAAAATGTCACAGGTCCAGGAATTGCATTTACTGGGCTTCTGCTGTCTGTCTGAGGTCTCACAAGTCAGGGGCATTCAAGCATGTCAGAGGAAGTTTAAGGCACAGTGTGCATTTTTTTTGACAAATGTAAACAGCAGTGTATACAAGTACTGATTGAATACATTTGGAAAGTAACAGTTAGTTTGCGGACTGTCCCTCTCAGCATGAGATGCTGCAGGGACATGCTTGGATGCCCCTAGACATGCTTGAATGCCCTTGGCAAATGCCTAGCCTGCCTATAGCTAAGGCCGGCTCTAATCATTGTGACTAGTCACGGAGAGTGTCAGAGTGTAATACGCTTTTGAAAGTCCAGCAGTGGATGAGCACTGCTAAGGGATGTACTCGGTGAGAACTACTATGTCATTCTACCCCCTGGTGTGTGTGGCATTGCCGGTAAGTGCCCCCCCCCCCCCTTGGCCTGCGCCCCTGGCAAGTGCCATCCTGGCCAATAGGAAGATACACCCCTGCCTACACATTACATAAAAACATAATCCGCAAGGCTACTATCATGCTAAGTTTGACGTGAAATACTTCAATTTGTACTGTGCGAGTTCATTGAATATAAGTATGAATTCTATATGCAGGTTTGGTGCTTGTGCCACCTTACACTTATATAGAGTCAGGAGAGATAGAAATAACAGTAATGGATTGTTTAGGGTTATTTCAAAGTAATGCAGATCCGCAGAGAGGTGCAGATACATTTATCAGTACACAAAGAAGATTTGGAAAAAACCTCAGATGGCGCAGAAATAAATGGTAGACAGATGTATTACCCGTGTGGGTCAAAGTCCAAAACTCTTCAAACAGGAAAGTCCTTATGTAAGTACACTTCCAGGGAGGTTTTATGCAAAAAAAACACAAATCGAATACAGATGTTCAAAATACTCCTTATGTAGACACAAAAGGTAGGGATCAACCCAGACTCCTTCGGCTAAGCAATATTCAGGGTGTGTGATTCTATCCGTAAGGTTCACCTCAGGGGTTCATTTGGAGTGCCGCTTACATGTGTGCTTACATAGAACAGATGGAAACAAAACATATAAAGGTATCTTTTGCCTTCTACAAATGATATGGCCAAACTCTGGACCATGTGCATTCATGCATTCATATTCCTAATTTCATGGCACAAAATGCTCACATGAGCGCTTACTTCAAATGGCGAGGTACTTCCATATAAAGGTTTCTTTCAATATCCTCAGGTGCCGTCCTCCTTTATTGCTTCAAATCGTTTTATGCCCGGTGTAAGCACAAAAAACGAAGGAAAATATGAGGGTGCAAATACGTTTAATAAAAACCAAACTTTAAAATATAAGCCGTTTTAAAACCATAACAACTGATAACACATGTTGTAAAAAACACATGACACAGTGATTCAGCTGACCAACGTGAGAAAATAGATGGAAACCCGGGATATCTCACCGTTTTTGGCTGCAGTCACTGGTAGTGTATTTACTCAGTTTTCACATGCTCCACCATGTGAAAACTGAGGAATACACTACCAGTGACTGCAGCCAAAAATGGCTTAAAATGACTTAATTCTTTTTTTAGGTGCTTAACAAAGGTATAAATGACTGCCACAAAAAAATCAGCATGGTGCTCTGTTTCATAGTGTAGAAAAAAAAAATCATGACGTTGACGTTCAATCACTGTTGTACCGCATACATAATTAACACAAGAAACCATGAAATTTAAAAACTTAAACATAACTTGAGTCCATAACTTATTTAATGTCACAGAGTACATGGTAAAAGAATCAAGAAGACTTAAAGAAAACCATAGCATACTGGCAGAACCTGAAAAATATAGAGGGAAAGCCCTTCTTGTACAAATCATTCATCAGGTACGACAGTTTATGATGAACATTCTCAGATGTGTCCTTAAAAGAAAGTCTGTTTCTGTAAAAGTTCCAGGAGGAAAAAGAATTCACAAACAGTAAAGGCTACTCCTAGTAAACTTGAAAGAGCTTTATCTTCCTTTCAAAGTACGTTTTCCAGACATTCAAGTTGGATTGTAAGTTTTGTTCCTTACGACCTACGTGGTGTGTTAGTGATGCTGCAAGAGGTATACATTCTGTGTGTGTTTGCAAAACTCGCCAAAACTTAAAATTCTTGGTTGCTGCCTACCACTAAAGATGGACTACAAAGACCTAACTGAAATCATTGTTTGTTCTTCAGTCTCAAAAACTTGTATGCTTCATCGGTGTGATAAATGCCCAGGTTTAGAAGCACTTCAGAAAATAGTTGAAAAACTTTTTCCTGATAGGGACATGGATGATGACACAATTGTTTATAAACAGTGGGTCCACACTGACCAAAGTAAATTGGTTGCAATCACTAGTACTGTGGAACAATTCCCTGAAGTTATTTGTAGCGCTGTTGATTATGCAACTGAGTACCTACGCCAGCTCAAGGAAACCATTCATCCAGAAACAGAAGCTATTGTGTTACTATATTTTGCAGAAAATTATTCATTCATGTTTCAGGATGCAGTTCAAGGATTCCACTGGGACACTTCACAAGCAAAACTTCAATTTGCTGTATCCAGATGTAGCCACACTCATCTGTGCCGCGATGCGTACGCATGGGCAATAGCATCGCAGTATAGTGCGAACGTGCCATGCTGCGACTGATCACAGCTGGCATTCGTTCCATAGGCTTCTATTGGCATGCGTACGCATGCACATAGTTGCAGGCACACTTGCCGCACGGCAACGATCGTGGCTACATCTATATTTTATTCAAGATGATTGTGACACTTTAAACTGTGAGTCTGTGTGTAATAAGTGATACCCGTGGCCATGTAGCCATAACTGTGCATGCTTTCATTATGAAACACGATAACATCTGGTATAATATTCAGTGTAATGAGGAGGAAAAACGTGCTGGTAAACGTCATGAAACGAAACCAATCAACAAATGTGTTGTGCTGGTCTTTTTAGTGTTTGGTTCCTTTTATGCACGTCCTCTGTGTGACGGAAGTGCCTACTATCCAAGGAAGTACTGGAAGGCACTGTCTGCTGACACTTTAAGGAAAATTACAGACCGTTACAACAGGTTCCAAACAAGGGAAAGATAATGTGATTGTTAGCTCAACTTAAGTTATGGTGGCTCATTAAGCGAACGCTGCCACAGCAGCATTCCATGATGCATTAGGCCCCTAGCACATAGGCAGTCCAGTGGTTGTAAGCATCTACTATATAATATATCTGCAAAGTCCTGGAAGGTTGAGTGACCTGGAAGTTCCTAGTCCCAATTTTGGGATGATATTCCGTAAACTAGGAGCGAATAGCAAGAAATTACTTTGAAAAGGTGCCCTAATAATTATCTGCATCATAATCCTGAACAGTTTCCTGTATCAAGTAGGAACAACTAATTGCAATCTGAAACAAAAGATTATGAATTTTAGAGCCGCTAATGTGCAAAAACATAAGTACAACTAGCTGTATCATCACTGCCAGGACTACTTGTTCTTCTTTACGCTGAAGATGGTACTTAATGAAATTGGCTGTATGTTTGTGATCGATATCCTCCTGCAGAATACATTTTAAGCCAATCAGCCCCTTTCTTGATGGGTACTGCATGATGGATAAGTACCTGCCTGTATTTTTTAGCATTGAGGACACTATTAATTCTGACCAAATCATCCACTCCATTTGCTGAAATGCAGCTCCAAACTTGCAATAAATGTCACCATGCTTTACTGTTGTCTGCAGACACTCATTAATGTACCGCTCTCCAGCCCTACGGCAAACAAACTGCCTTCTGTTAGAGCCAAATATTTAAACATTTGACTTAGCGGTGTGAGCACCTGCTGCCATTTTTCTGCACCCCAGTTCCTATGTTTCGATGCATAGTTAAGTTGCTTGGCCTTTTTCCAAGTCGAAGGTATGGCTCTCACTGTTGAGCTCCCTTGAAGTAAATACAGTGCCATTTAAAACAGACAACAGAGGAAGAAACCATTTTTTAATCTATATCTAATAAAGGTAAAATTTTAACCACACACATCAATGTTCAAGAGTGCCCTTTAAAAAGAGACTAACTCCCTGTCTTCTTGCTTTCTTGCAAGAACATGCCCTTATGATTGTTTCCATACCTGCCTAAAACTTTTGTAAAGTACTGTACATTGAATAAGACCTTGCTTGGTCATGAAGCACTTGGTGAGTGTGGAAGTAGATACAAAGATTGTCTGACAAGAACTCATTACAAACACTAGGTGGGTTGCTCTGTTAGAGGAGGTTGCACGCCACTATTGACAAGTGAACAGTGTCAAGGTGCACTGGGGGCCCGGGGATCAGAAGTACTGAGATGTGCTGGGCATCGAGAGTGTCTTCTGATGCTGCACTGTATTCGGTAAGTATAGAGCATGTGGTAGCCGCAGTACAGGTTCAGCAGGGTCACCCAGAGAAATTCTGTTTGAACATTGTGATTGGAGACTATATTGGTATTAGACTGATAGGCCACAACTTGGTGGTGTAGAACAGGGGCCAGTAAATTGGACCAAAAAGCAGAGTAGCAGGAGGCCAATATGTTCAAGGACCTTAATATATACGTTCTGGTAAGAACTTACCGTTGATAACTATTTCTCCTAAGTCCACAGGTTCCACAGGATACTTTGGGATATGGTGGAACAACAGCGGATCTGCACCAAACGGTCAATCTTTCTGGCCTCCCAGCATGCAGCGGGCCCGTCCATATATCCCCGCTTCCTGGCTCGGGCAATTCAGTTTTCCAAAGCTCAATGCAGGAGCATCATGTAGAGCCCTAATCAGGCGAGAAGAACACATATGCACACCCTTCCGTGCAAGAGGGAAGAGGTTAGTGAGTAAAAAGATCCTCAAATCAGGTGGGTCAGGGTGGGATCCCTGTGGACTTAGGAGAAATACTGTTATCAACGGTAAGTTCTTACCATAACGTATATTTCTCCTGCAGGGTCCACAGGGTATCCACAGGATACACTGGGATGTCCAAAAGTAATTTAGTGGTGGGGACGCTCCTGATTGGACAAGAGAATCCTTTGCCCGAATTCAGCGTCCTGAAAGGCAAAAGTATCCACAGCATAATGTCTAATGGCCCTTGGAAAGCCGGCACTACAATTTCTTCGTTAAGGTGGAATTTAGATATTACCTTAGGAAGATACCCAGATTTAGTTCTGAGAACTGCTCTATCTGGATAGAAAATCAGAAATGGAGGACGGCATAACAATGCCCCTTAATCTGAAACTCTTCTAGCTGAATCCATGGCCAGTAGAAAGAGAACTTTAGCTGTCAACCATTTAAAGTCCACTCTTTTAAGTGGTTCAAATTGGGCAACTTGATGGGCCTTTAGAACTAAAGTTAGGTCCCTAGGCACTGTAGGAGGAACAAAAGGAGGTTGAATGCACAGCATTCCCTGGAAAAAAGTGTGCACATCCTGTAGGTTGGCAATTTTCTTTTGGAACCATACAGTTAGTGCTGACACTTGCACTCTCAAGCAAGCCATCCTTAAACCTTTATCCATTCCTGCCTGTAGGAATGCTAGGATTCTTGAAACTCTGAAAGACCTAGGGTCAAATTTCCGTTCACTGCACCAATGAATATAGGCTTGCCACATTCTGTGATAAATGCGAGCTGAGGAGGGTTTCCTTGCTCTAAGCATTGTTTGAATTACCTGTTGTGAGAATCCTCTTGACTTCAGGATGGAGGTCTCAAGAACCAGACTGTCAAAGACAGTCTATCTAGATGTCTGTGATGACAAGGCCCTTGAATCAGTACATCTGGACGTTGAGGTAGTAGGAATGGAGCATCCACCGATATCCTCTGCAGATCTGTGTACCAATGTCTTCTGGACCAAGCCGGAGCTATTAGTATCATGGCACTTTTTCCTTATTTTACCTTTCTCACCACCCTAGGTAGCAGGGCGATGGGAGGAAACACATTGGCCAGATGAAAGTCCCATCTCACTAACAGGGCATCCACAAAGATCGCTTTGGGATCCTTTGTTCTTGATCCGTATGCGGGCACCTTGTGGTTCTGACGAGATGCTATATCTATCTATCTCTGGCTCTGGCAACCCCCATCTGTCGACCAGGGTCTGGAAGACTTCTGGGTGTAGAGCCCATTCGTTTGCATGAATGGTGTGTCGACTGAGAAAATCCGCTTCCCAGTTTAGGAGTCCTGGAATGAACACTGCGGACAAGGCTGGAATATGAAGTTCTGCCCACTATAACGTGTGACTTACTACTTTCATTGCTTTCCGGCTGAGAGTTCCTCCCTGATGGTTGAGGTATGCTACTGCCATCGTATTATCCGAGCGGATCTGGACTGGTTTCCCGTGAAGAATGTCTTTTGCCTGAATCGACGCCATCTATATGGCTCGGAGTTCCAATATATTTATTGGCAAGCAACCTTCTTCCTTGTTCCACTGTCCATGGAAGCAATTTCTTCCTGACACTGCTCCCCAGCCCTCAAGGCTGGCATCCGTTGTCAGAATTTCCCAATCTGATATCCAAAAGGGTCTCCCTTTGTCCATATGGGCTGTCTGTAGCCACCAGGCTAATCACCTCCTTACTTTCTGATTAAGGACCATAGTCTGTTTTTATCATCTGATGAAAACCATTCCATTTGGTAAGGATCAGATGCTGCAGAGGCCTTGAATGGAACTGAGCATATTCTACCATGTCGATTGTTGACACCATCCGCCCCATCACACGCATTGCTGCGTGAATGGATACTCTCCGACTGTATAGAATCTCCTGAATCCTTAACTGAAGTCTGGCTATTTTGTTCAGAGGTAAAATTGCTCTCTGAAGGCTCGAATCTAATACAGCCCCCAAGTGAGTCGTCCGCTGTGACGGAACCAGAGATGGTTTTGCCCAATTTATGAGCCATCTGTGCTTCTGCAGACACTATTGTCTGCTGCAGATGACACAGAAGCAATTCTTGAGACTGCGCCAGGATTAAAAGATCGTTAAGCTATGGAAAAATTCTTAACCCCTGCTTGTAGAGATAAGCTGCCATTATCACCATAATGTTGGTGAATGCTCTGGGAGCTGTGGCCAATCCGAATGGTAGAGCGTGAAACTAAAAATTCTGTTGGAGGATAGCTAACCTGAGATAGCACTGATGGGACAGGGCTATAGGAACATGTAGGTAAGCATCCTGGATATCCAGGGACACCATAAAATCCCTTGGCTCCATGGCCAAAATGATGGAACGTAAAGTCTCCATATGGAAATGAGGTAGCCAAATGTACTTGTTGAGCATTTTTAGATTGAGTATCGGCCGGAATGACCCATTTGGCTTCTGGACTAGAAACGGGTTGGAGTAGAAACCCTGTCCTCGTTGTGCAGGAGGAACTTTAATGATTACTCCTGACTGAAGCAATTTCTGAACTGCCTCTTGAAAAGCCCTGGCCTTCGTCTCTACTAAAGACGGGCTGGTAAAAAAAAACCTTTGAGAAGGGTGTTTCTTGAAAGCAAACGCATAACCGTGAGATACCGCTTCTTGCACCCAGGCATCCTTGGTAGTCTGCTGCCAGATTTGTGCAAAATGAAGAAGTCTGTCTACCGCCCTGGGGTCCCCCAGGTGGAGGCCCGCACCATCAGGCTGATGGCTTGTCTTCTGTTTTAGAAGCCGGTCCTCTGGTCGCCCAAATCTTTTTAGTCTCCCCAGACCTGTTGTATTGGGACTGTTTGCCCTCTCTCTTTCCTTTTGCTTTTCCTTGAGACCGAAAAGCTGGGATTTTGGCCTTACATTTGTAAGTGAAAGGAAACTTTACTTTCTTGGAGTCTGCTTCTGACTCAAATACTGGTTACCTCTTTACCAAAGAGAATTTCTCCAGTAAAAGGTAAAGACTCCAAAACCACCTTGGATTCTGAATCCGCTTTCCAAGTGCGTAGCCTAACTGCTCTGAGAGCTGCTACTGCTGAAGCTGATGCTTGAGAGGCAATAGTACCCATATCCATAACTGCTTCTTCCGAGAATATTGCAGCCTGTTTGATATGTGCAATATATGATTTTTGTGCTCTAGATGTCATTGAAGTTTCCCCTTCCAATGCATCTTCCCGGGCAGCCACTGCTTTAGCTGTCCAGGCTGAAGCCATGGCTGGTCTAATGATTGCCCCAGACAGGGAAAAAATGGTTTTTAGCAAACCATCTACTCTCCTATCCGTGACATAATTTAATGATGTTGAAGGCATAGGTAATGTAGATTTTCGCACTAATTGAATAACATGCGTATACTTTAGGGGCTACCTTCCTCTTTAAACAGTCCCCAGCCGGAAGATAACTGAAATTCCATTTTCTAGGAATTCTAAATTTCTTACTGGGCGTAGCCTGAGCCTCTTCCATAATTTCCGTCAGCTGTTCTGAACCAGGAAACTCAGTCTTAACTGTTTTGGGACGTTTAAATACAGGTGCCTTGCATTTTAACACAGGCTCTGCTGACTCTTCTAAGGATAGAATTGCTTTCATTGCATTAATCAACTCTGATATTTCCACTGAGTTGAGACCTTCCTCCTTCTCATCTTCGTACGCAGAACCAGAGTGTAATGAGTCTTCCTCCTCTGATGAATCCTCATCTGAAACATGTGTAGACTGTGAAGATGTTGTTCCGTGTCAGTGATTTACTTACCACTGGCTTTTCAGCCTGCTTCTGTAGAAAGGCTACTGCTTTCCCTGCTGGAAATGATAAACCGCAGGTGGAATGCTGCACATAAGGGTTAATAGTGTAACCTATACCTGGTACAGAAGTTGGAATTATCCGCTCAGCTATACTGGATAATGTCTATGCAAACATAGCCCATGGGGGATCAACTTGCACCTGCGTCTGCCTTGAATTTTTCAAGAGACCTTGGTGAAAGCTAAAACAATTTGCACACAACCCATCCTGAACTGCGTATGCTGCGACTGGGTCCCCTCGGAGGAAACTGGTCATGAACCGGGGGGAGGGGCAACCAGGGGAGCGTCTGACTCCCCACTGCTGACATCAACCCTAGGGATCGTGGCTTCATTCCCCTGGAGCCTATGGTCCCTAAGGCCTAGCGCTGTTGCACTCTCAGTGGCAGCCACTTAAGCGACTGTTTGGTAGTCTCCTCCCAACACACTGCGGCTGTGTCCACATTCCCCCTCTAAGCGGAACCGATGCCTTTCCTTCTCCCCGTGCTACGGCCACAGCCTGGTACTGTCTGCTGGACCTGCTAGTTTTATCAGACACAGACGCCTGCCGAAACAGCCCTGTACTCGTGGGTAAGCGTTGTCGCGACGCGGCGGGGAGTTGTTTGAGCGATTCTTTCTAAGGTACGTATAAGACGCTGTTTAGAAAGATCACTCAGAAAAAATAGTAAGATTATAAAAATAAAATAAAAGCTTATGGCTGCTAAAAACCAGCAGCCCTTAGACGGCTCCTGCCGCACCAAACAAAAAACTGATTTGCCTGAGCCAGGAGGCGGGGATATATGGACGGACCCGCTGCATGCTGGGAGGCCAGAAAGCTTTGACCATTTGGTGCAGATCTGCTGTTGCTCCACCATATTCCAATGTGTCCTGTGGATACCCTGTGGACCCTGCAGGATAAATGCAAAGTATAAGTGTTCAGGTAACAAGCAACCCTGATGTTAAACTAGTAGAAATGCTGGCAAGACAACCTGGGCCTCCCCACTTCAGCCTTCAAAACTTTTAAAGCTATTCTGTTATTTACCCTGTATTCTAGCTACATAGCTGAAATTAGTTAAGATCGCCAATAAGCACCAGCTTCATCTCCACCATAGTGAGGGTTTCATTTGATCATATATTTTTTTTTTATTAATACCTATTTCATTAATCGATTAATCTATTTCATTTTTGATCCATAGGTGCTGATCTGTAATCTTCATTTGTTATATGATGAGCATTTCTGCATAAAACATTATAAAAGCTGCATTTAAAATATGTCCCTGACCATCTTTATTAGAATATATTCTAAGAATACAATTTGATCTGTCATGCCTTGAGATCACTTTGTCCCTTTAAACCTTCTCTTTCCTCTGGCCTGCATCTTATATTTCAGAAGGCTTTTTACAGTATAATGGAATGTGTCTCCTCTCTTACTAGGAAACCTCAAACAAGTAACACATTCCTTCATCTACAAATAGATTATGGCACCGTTTCAGCCAGGGAAATATATAGAGAAGAAAAGTTAGTGATAAAGAGTTAAGTCAGTAATATTCATACCAAACATATTTCAAATTACTAGAATTACACGCAGTTGTTCATTTCCTTGAAACTTATTACTTACACTTTGATGATGTAAGTCCCAGATATAATGTAGGATAATGGTCCTGTATACACAGTTTCTGGCTTTCGATTTTCATCATTGTTGACATTGCCTTAACACTAAAATACAATAAAATTGTAAAGGATCATTAGTTAATTTTAAACTAAGCTACAGGGAAGCTGTGATAAATGTGCTGCTGAAGGTCTTAAAAGTATGAGAAGTTAATAAGTTTTTGTATTTGTTTTTAACTAACTAGCGAATGTTTTCTTAACATACTTGTGTTTAAAACCCTTATGTATACATCTTATAAATGAAAGTCTACCTGTTTGTTTGTCTGATGGAGATAAACTCCTAAACCACTGAACCGATTATGATGTGGTTTGTCGGTAAATGATTGTGTAGGTAAATTTCCCAGGCAGGTTTAGGCTAAGTATCATTACGATTGGTTGTCAGGGGGCTGTGGGCGGGGACTATGTATAAGGGTGTGTTGTAATGACTGAAATCCCACTAACCTGATTGGACACACCAGATCACATGACCGTGCATTCCCCCCCCCCCCCCCCCAAAGATGGCTTTCTTGAACTACTTCCATCTGTCCCCAAAACTCCATCACAGAGCCACAGCTGTATCACTCCATAACTGTAATTATTATCTCTCTCTCTCTCTCTCTCTCTCGATCTATATATATATATCTATATATCTATATATATATATCTATATATCTATATATATATATATATATATATATATATATATATATATATATATATATATATATATATATAGAAGACAAACAAACCGGCACTCCCAAAAAATCAGTCTCGCTGCACCGGTGCCATCCCAAACATGATTTGCATAGAGGAAAAGAAAAGCGGCACTCGGCGTCTTTGAAGCAATTAAATTGTATTAAAACAACACTTAGAGTGGTCCGACGTTTCGGGGCTCGCACGCCCCTTTGTCAAGGTGTACAACAATAGAAAACATGACAGAACATACCTTTATAGTAGGAGAAGCCCTCTGTGCTTGTGCATCACACGCCAAACGGAACCGCTAACCGGCGCTAACGGGTGACGTCATCAGCGTGCGGCCGCCCGGAGTCATGGCAACATGTGCTCTGTGGATGCCGCACTGCCTAATGGGAATTGTAGTGCGCTGTAAAGAAAGAAAGAAACACAGTGTAGAATCCTACACCAAAGAAAGTCACAATACAGGCGCTACAATATCAACCAATAGTAGGCTGGAAAAATGCTAGTACTCAGTGGGGGTTACAAAAGTAAATGAAATGAATAAAGACCTTACTGGAGAATATACTTGAATGTAAATTGAAAACAGTAACTATCTATAGGGACAATAGTAGTATGTTACCCTCTGGGTTCAAAAACGCCTGTAATGCGACTAAAAGAATAGAGTGTGTAAAAGTAAGTGTGCAGACTACCTAGAATCCAGTCCTGGGAATAAAAAGAATAGAGAAGGGAAAAAGGAGAAAAGAAGAAACCGCACCTATTGAGTTTGGAGAACCTACTTGGCACTAAGATGGAAACGTGTAGGGGAATGTGGCAGACCTAGCTGCTTAGTGGCTAACAAAGCTGCAATCTGTTATGTTCGATGGTCCGCCTGGGCTGGCTGTAAAATAAGCTGACCCCGGGGGGGACCCCGATAATAACAAAGGTGCTGAAATAGTTAGGGTGCTAACAAATGATTCACATTAAGATTATTGGTGGGTGAATAAGTTCCAGGGCATCATTTCATTCAAGCCCCTTGGGCTAATAGAGTCCAGTTTATGGATCCACTTTGCTTCTAAACGAAGCAATTTGTTCTCACGATCACCTCCTCTCATTGATTTCTCAACGTGATCAATGGCCATGTGTAAGGTCGCTCAAGGAATGTCCAAATTCAACGAAATGCCTGGCAACTGGTTGGTCAGCTACTTTGCCTTTTGGGAGTGCCGGTTCGTTTGTCTTCTATTTTACTTTGGACTCTGAGGCTACACCACCCCAGTGGTCCATCCTGGAACAAGGCACCCCTACAGTTTATAGGATCACAAGCGATCCGCATTTTGTACTTACCTATCAAGTGTAGTACCTCCACATTGCTTTTGGTGCACCCCACAGTTGTATACTTTTTTTCACAGTAAATTTTTTGGAGCACCTTTTGTCGCTATGACACAGGAAAGTGAGCCAGGCTGCCGCGGTATGTCGTCCACAATAGGGGAACTGTATAGTTTCACAGACGACGACGCGGATCGTTTACGATTCAAAGACAGTCTGAGCCTTGTGGATAAAACAGACTCAGCAGAGGACATTTACCACCAACTGTTGAAACTTAAGCGCCGTGAAATTGACTTCCTCCTGCATGGCATTTCACTCTCTGACTACCATAGAGATAAATTAATTCCAAGAGGTTTCAGAGTGCGCAATGTTCCTACGATCGGCCGTTTTAACCCTGACTTTTGCAAAAAATGGATAGGCATTTTAAATAAGTGCAGCCTCGATCTACTACTGCTGGTAGTGGAGGAAGCAGGGCGAGAACTCACGGTTACACGTGAAAAAATTGGCCAATTAGAAAAGGAACACCTTCAAACTTTGCGCCAAGATACTCAACAGGACTGGCTGGCTAAACTGCAATCCCAGAGCGACAAATACAAAAGGGAACTTGTAAAGTTCAAAAGGAACAAATACACTATTGTGAAGGAAGATTATGATAGCAACCGTGTCTACAGATGGCTGATGGGGGGTGACCAGGCCAACCCAACATCCTACAATGCACGAGCCAAACACAGTTGGCGAAGGAGACGAGAGGCCCAATCTCGAGTGTCAGCCACATCCAACAGCGACACTGAAATCACCTCACAGGAGGTTGAGGAGTCCCCCAACTCTTCGCACATCCCTTTAGGGGGAGCATCTGCAACAGCCACTCCTATAGAGAAAGGCCAAAGAGGAAGGCCACCCGCAGGGGTAGGCAGGGGACGAGGGGCAAAAACAACCACGACAAGAAGGAATCGTTAATTTTCAACTTATCTCATAGGAATTTCACCCCTCTGGAACTTTCAGTTCTAGAAAAGGGATTATCTTTTGTCCCGACAACTAAATTTAATGACTTTACCTGGCAAATAGATATCCACCGCTTTGCTCGTAAACTCAGGTTACAAGAATTTTTTCAAACACAGCAAACCGATGACACAGTGGCAAGTCGACCAGAGGCACATACTAATTCATCAACTCCAGACATCTTTCTTCTTTTGACCCTCCGTCTACCAATTCGTCAATTAAAACGTATATCAGATTGATGGACAACTCGGTATCCAGGTACCAACAAGGCCAACTTGATAATCATTGCAATCTGTCACGCCAGGAACAAATGGCCCTTAAGCAATTGGGAGCCTATAGAGACATCATCATACGCCCCGCTGACAAAGGGGGGGGGGTATTGTGGTTTTGAACCTTATTGACTACCTGGATGAAGCATATCAACAACTTAATGATGAATCTACATATGAAAGGCTAGACCATGATCCCACCTTTGAATACAAATCAAGGGTAGATGCCTTATTAAATGCCGCTCATTCACATGATCTTATCTCTTCTAAACTCCTAAAGGCCCTCTCACAGGACCATCCAGAGGTACCTATTTTTTTTACGGTACCCAAAATTCACAAAAACCCACAAAACCCTCCTGGCCGCCCCATCATCGCAGCCAGGAATTCACTATTTCAACCCATTTCAATTTTCCTGGATAATATCCTACAACCGTTCATTCTTAATCATCAAAGATTCATTAAAGACACCACTTGCTTACTTCAGCGACTCGCCTCTGTACCACGTGTCCCGCCAGGGACGTTACTATGCGTAGTAGATGTTTGTAGCCTTTATACCAGCATCCCTCACCAGCAGGGCATGAAGGCCGTGGAAGATTTCATCACTACGGAACACATGACGGACTTGGACCATAAATTGTTTCTTGATCTATTAGAGCTAACCCTCACCCACAACTTTTTTTCTTTTTGACGAGCATTTTTTCCGCCAAAAAACGGGGTGTGCGATGGGGAGCAACGTCTCCCCATCGTTCGTTAACATCTTTATGTTTAAGGAAGAAATGGAGGTTTTCTTCAAGGATCCTACAGTGGCCAAGCACATCCTCCTATATACCCGTTTCATAGACGATCTATTCATCATGTGGCCCGGACCTCAAACCTTGTTTGAATCACTGATGACAGCAGCAAATGCACGTGAATCATCTATCAAATTCACCTACTCAACCAGCAAGTCTTCTATCAACTACCTTGATGTACAGGTGTTCGTTAAGGATCGACAGATACAGACGAGTTTATACACCAAACCGACTGATCAGAACACTCTTCTGCGAGCCAACAGTCACCACCCTAAAGGTCTGATTAACGGACTCCCAAGGTCACAGATGATCAGGATTGCACGTATTACCAGCGACCATAGTAAACTGGAAGGAGAATTGGATAAACTCATCAATAAATTCCTACAAAGAGGATATGACCGCAAGAAATTATTGGCTCATAAAGCGGAGGTCCTGTCCATCCCGAGAAGCAACCTTATGTCACCTAGCACAAAGAGGACTAGTAGGGAGATGATTCCGTTTGTCACACAATATAACACCACGAGCCCTGTTATTCCACGTGCCACCAGAGCACTCTGGCCTTTGGTTGCTTCAGATACTTAATTACCATTCAAGAACAAACGACCAATGACATGTTACACTAGAGGACGTAACATTAAGGACATTGTGGTACACACGGACGTGACGGGCTTTAAAGAAGAAAGTGAACGCCCATTGAACCTCCAGGTCAAAGAACCGGGGTGTTATAAGTGCCCAAAGTGCACTACTTGTTCCTTTATGATGACGGGATCCTGGTTCAAGCATCCACATGAGGATCGCAAGATGTTCATCAATCATGTCCTCACTTGCACGTCCTCGTACATCATCTACGTAATAGTATGCCCATGTAATTTGATATACGTGGGCAAATCCATCAGAACAATGAGGGAACGCATGGCTCTACATCGATCTGCCATCAAGAAAGCCACGTTAGGCAAAGTAGCTGACCAACCAGTTGCCAGGCATTTCGTTGAATTTGGACATTCCTTGAGCGACCTTAGACACATGGCCATTGATCACGTTGAGAAATCAATGAGAGGAGGTGATCGTGAGAACAAATTGCTTCGTTTAGAAGCAAAGTGGATCCATAAACTGGACTCTATTAGCCCAAGGGGCTTGAATGAAATAATGCCCTGGAACTTATTCACCCACCAATAATCTTAATGTGAATCATTTGTTAGCACCCTAACTATTTCAGCACCTTTTGTTATTATCGGGGTCCCCCCCGGGGTCAGCTTATTTTACAGCCAGCCCAGGCGGACCATCGAACATAACAGATTGCAGCTTTGTTAGCCACTAAGCAGCTAGGTCTGCCACATTCCCCTACACGTTTCCATCTTAGTGCCAAGTAGGTTCTCCAAACTCAATAGGTGCGGTTTCTTCTTTTCTCCTTTTTCCCTTCTCTATTCTTTTTATTCCCAGGACTGGATTCTAGGTAGTCTGCACACTTACTTTTACACACTCTATTCTTTTAGTCGCATTACAGGCGTTTTTGAACCCAGAGGGTAACATACTACTATTGTCCCTATAGATAGTTACTGTTTTCAATTTACATTCAAGTATATTCTCCAGTAAGGTCTTTATTCATTTCATTTACTTTTGTAACCCCCACTGAGTACTAGCATTTTTCCAGCCTACTATTGGTTAAGTTATTGTAGCGCCTGTATTGTGACTTTCTTTGGTGTAGGATTCTACACTGTGTTTCTTTCTTTCTTTACAGCGCACTACAATTCCCATTAGGCAGTGCGGCATCCACGGAGCACATGTTGCCATGACTCCGAGCGGCCGCACGCTGATGACGTCACCCTTTAGCGCCGGTTAGCGGTTCCGTTTGGCGTGTGATGCACGAGCACAGAGGGCTTCTCCTATGTTCTGTCATGTTTTCTATTGTTGTACACCTTGACAAAGGGGCGTGCGAGCCCCGAAACGTCGGACCACTCTGTGTTGTTTTAATACAATTTAATTGCTTCAAAGACGCCGAGTGCCGCTTTTCTTTTCCTATATATATATATATATATTTATATATAGATAGATAGATATATAGAGATATATATATAAAATAAAATAATTACCGATGGCCTGGGGAGAGGGCCAGCGGTGCAGTTGTGCTCCCGGACCATTACGTGTTCCCTGCGGCCGCACTAGACCACCAGGGCTGTAAAGTACACTGGCGCTGGGGGCACAGGTAGGCCAGGAGAACCCGTGATTACGGTCAGCGCTTCCCAGCTGCCTCTCCCCCAGCCCAGGGCGCCATTCCACAGCGCTCTTCCCTTCTGGGCTGCTCCTCCCTCCTCAACAGAGAGATGCTTAGCAGCCATTCTCTGAGGTCTGCAGGTCTCTAGGAGCGGTGGGCAGAATCTCCCTGTATACCTCTACCACATAGCAGGTTATACACAGCACTGCATCCTACCAAGCCTCTTATACAGAGCAGGGAAGTTGATATCAGTGCCCATTGCAGTTAAATTGTTTATTCTGCATTGTATGTGCCGTATGCTAGTGCTGCTGCATGCTTTCAAGCTCTCTTGATCTGTCTGATATTGCTTTCCCTTTTCTCTCTGAATAACCCTTGAAAAACTGGTGTGTTTAGAGTTACATTTACCACACTACACATTGCCATATTTGTGTTTGTACACAGTAATACTATGTCTAACAAAGCACATACTACTTCTGTTACCCGCTGGACATTGCCATATGTGTATTTGTACACAGTAATACTGCTGTGTCTAACAAAGACCAAGCAGTCAGGGGATTCTATAATGGAAGCATATAAAACCTGTAACACAGAGGTTTTACCTCAGGATTTGGCACAGGATGGTCAGTGCACAACCTGTATGGTACCACCTAACACCAGCTCCTTCAGCACTTGTGCAAGAACCCCCGTGGGCATCTTACTACGTTGCTGACTACAATTGCTGACCAGATAGCTACCCCACCTGTGGCTTTCCCTGTGGGTATACCACAACCACTGCAGCCTGTGGCTCAACCTATGGCTATAGCACAATCACTGCAGCCTGTGGCTCAACCTATGGCTATAGCACAATCACTGCAGCCCTCAATGGCTCCGCCTATTGTATTTCCACATTCATTACAACCTGTTTTATCAGTCATTTGCAGCCCCACCCATCCCTACCACTTGGTTGGATTCATTCTCTAATTCTATACAGAGCTTGGCTGCTTCCTTGGCTGCTTTTGAAAACATGATGCAGGGTCCGGGTACATTACCTGCACCCTCTACTTCTAAGCGGCCTGTGACCGCCTCACAATCTACCCCCAATCAAAATAATTAGTTACTACCTAGCAGGCTGAGGTTTCAGATGCTGATACCTCTCTGGGGATGAAGAGCCTACACCTAAATTTCATGTGGCTGCTGTAATTAGGGCAGTGAAGTTGTCACTTCAGATGGAAGATACTGAACCAGCCACTACTTCTAAAGACCCTCTGCATAAATGGCAGAAAGTAATTTTAGTTGAGTTTCCTCACTCGGACCACTTCACAGACGCTATGAGTGAGGCATGGAAAACTCCTACTAAGAGATTTATGGACCCTAAAAAGCTTGGCCCCCATTTATCCGCTACCACCAGCTGATTGTACAAAGTGGGAGACTCCACCTATGGTGGATGCTCATGTGACACATTTAATTAAAAGTTCAATACTCCCTATCCCTACGGTATCTTCCCTTAGGGATTTGCCAGACAGGCAGTTGGACATGTGTCTCAAGTCTGTGTACTCCCTTACAGGAGCAATGGCTACTGCTACAGCCTGGGTGGCTAAGGCCATAGAGACTTGGGTAGACAACCTTGAACAAAGTTTCACCTCTGATCCCACCGAGGACTAGTTGTCTACTCAATAATATTGGAGACGTAGCCTATTACATTGGAGAGGCAACTCTGGATACAGTACTATTGTCCGCTAAGGCTCCCGTTGTTTCCATTGCAGCTCGCCACATTGTGTGGCTCCGATCTTGGAAAGACGCAAAGAAGGCCCTGGAAGCCTTGTCATACACAGGCGACCTGTTTGGAGAAGAGCTATACAAAATTGTTGAGAAATTGACTACCTCTAATACAGCCTATATGGCTTAAGCATCGGCAGCACGACCTAGGACTTTGTCCTTTCGTCAGCAAGGCAAAACCAAGGGTCAGACATTTAGGAGAGGGTCTCACACAGTCAGGGCTTCCAAACCAAAGACCAAAGAGGCTTGGGCTGCCAGGTGTCCAACTTCCAAGCCAGAGGACGAATCCTCTGCCTGACAGGGCAGGCCTCCTCCTGGAGGACCCTAGGGTGGGGGAGGCCCCCTTCTTCAATTCGCCCACACATGGCGTCAGGTCACCACAGGCGCCTGGGTCCTAGAAGTGGACTCTCACGGGTACGCTCTTTCGTTCCTGAAGCGTGTCCCCCAGACAGGATTTTCCTACTACTCCATCACCGGACCCAGACAAAGCACAAGCACTGTTTGGAGTCGTACTATCTCTCATACAGTCGGTGGTTATCATCCCTGTTCCACAGTTAGCAGAAACTGTTAGTAGAAACCGTGGAAGCCACCTGCTGGTACCCTGGAAACAGAACTATTTAGGGCAGGGCTGGGGAACCTTTTTTTCAGCCAAGGGCCATTTGGATTTTTTAAACATCATTCGGGGGCCATTTTTTAAACGCCAGCCCATCCCTACCCCCCGGAAAGTAATACACATAATATCCACATTAGTACTCCTTACACATAATGGCCACAGTAATCGAGCGGTTGTACAGTATATCACTCATAATCAACCCCACACTGTCCCACACAGGACAGAAAACACACACATTGCCCCCACAGGGACATAATAAAACACCTTGCCCCAACTGGAGAATAATAAAACCAATTCATTGCCCACCCTAAAGAAAAAAAAAAACTGACCTGGTATGAAGTGAAGGCAAACTTAGCTCAGTTGTGTGAGCAGTGCTGCCGGCTACCTTCCCCCTCCACCGAAATCTGAGCTGCACTGCTTCTCCCCCTCCGCCGATCTCTGTTGAGCTGCCGGCTACCTCCTCCCTCCTCCCCCCAGCCGATCTCTGCTCAGGCAGGCAGTGCAAGAGCAGAGTCGCTGGCAGGTGCCCCACAAAGCCATGCACTGCATCAAGGGAGATGTAGTTTTCTCACACATTACACTGAATACAGTGCAGTGTGAGAAAACTACATCTCCCAGGATGCCATGCGCAGCAGACAGCTTTACACCTTGGTGGCAGCCTTGCGGGCCGGTCAAAATGCTTTGCCGGGCCGGAGGTTCCCCACCCCTGATTTAGAGGCTGGAAGGGTAAGACCATGTTTGGTTTTCAGAGCTGGGTTTAAGTCAGAAAGTGATAAAGCAAGTTATTTCATAAGAAAGTTTAAAGTGTTATTTTGTCTTTGTAGATGTGAAGACTGAGATATTGCAGGAAGTCTACTGTACAACTACTACTATTCTCATTGGTTTATATCAGGGATGGGGAACATTTGGCCTCCAGCTGTTGTTGAATTACACATAACAGCATGCGCTGGAACAGTTTTAGCATGGCCAAATAGAAAAACTGTAGCAGGGCTTGCTGGTATGTATAGTTCAACAGCTGTTCATTTGTTCCCAATCCCTCTTTGATTGATGGCTTCTTTGGGCTTTGTTACTAGGAGTTGGCTTATAGAGCCAAACTATGTATAACATTAACTATATGGAAAATGTATTCATGAACATATGATTGTCTGCTGAAAATGGTTTAATTGTGCCTAATGATGAGTATTTGTTTGCTTTACACAGAAAATGCCAGAAGGGTCCAAAGACCACAACCACTGGTGGGCACTTTGAGTCCCATCATATTCCATCTTAGTCCAGCATCAGTCCAGTCATGGCACAGAAGATGGCGCATTGTCAGCAGCTTGATATCCAGGTATTAAATGATCTTCAGCAGCGCTACCCTGAGATTCCACTGGAAGTGGTCTCTCAGTGCATGATGCAGGTATGTGTTAGTGTAATGGACTTGACACAGAGCTTTGGTGTACTGTATGGGTTGTCTACCTTTGCATTACCTCTACTATTAAGGGATACCCTACACCAGGCATTCCCAACCTCGGTCCTCAAGCCACACTAATACCCCTTTCACACCAGAAATGCGGGGCAAAACCCGGGAATTCTGCCACGGGCTCATGCAGGGACATTCCCAGGTTGGCACCTTTCACACCAGCATTTTTTGCTGGGACATCCCGGGTCGGAACCTTTCATACTGAACCCGGTATGGCCCTGCATTTTCTGAGAATGGGCGTCTCAGAAAAAACACAAGACCAGGAAGTGCCCTGAAGAGCCAATCAGCATCAGTATAGGCAACCCGGGAAGGTGGGACATGTCCCTGCACCATTCACACTGTCCAGGGTCCAGGGATCATCCCGGGACCAACCCTGGTCGATTTCAGGGTTGAAATGCGGGGACAGAAATCCCGGGTTTTTGTCCCTGTACCCTTTCACACTGAGAAATTTCCCGGGTTGATGTGCGTTCATGTGTTTTAACCCGGGAAATTTTGGGCTGTGTGAAAGGGGTATAACTGGCAGGTTTCAGTGATATCTAGGCTTAAGCACAGATGGAAAAATCAAAATAACGGAGGTACTAATTAAGTCACCTGTGCTCAAGAATGGATGTCACTAAAACCTGGACTGTTAGTGTGCCTTGAGGACCGAGGTTGGGAATGTCTGCCCTACAGTGCGTCTCCTTATTGGTGCTTCCCTTATTGCTGCCACAAACTGGCAGTGCTGATAGCTGGGCTGGAGAGAGTTGCCAGCGCTGGTGGTGAGACTGTGTGGCAGAATAATACTATTCATTGCTATGTATATAGCATACCTCCCAACATGACCTTCTTCAGGAGGGACAAAATGCTATGCTTCTGGACTTCTCTTAATTTATCATTGCTGGTACCGGTTTTGAATAGGTTAATTGATAGGAAAGGGGTTTCAGCACAGGTGATGGCAATCACAAATCAAGAGAAGTCCAGGAGCAGAGCATTCTGTCCCTCCTGGAGAGGGTCATGTTGGGAGGTATGTTATAGCTACAATCCCCCCCCCCCTTCTCCCTGTATAAACTGTTAGGCTGATTTGAGTTTGTACTCTAGTCTTTATCACATGTTTGTACTACTGATTAGTCTATTTGTGGAAATATAGCCTTATTGCAGTGATACTAACATGATGTCAACAATTCTCGGCAGCATGTTGGGAGTGTGGTACTTCTGCACCTAAATACTGTAGGTACAGTAGAGAGAGACTGTTTGTTAGACTTTCCTTGCAGGAATGCATTGTGTGGATTCATACACAGGGCCACAGCAACTCAAGTAGTGCAGTCGGGGTGGTAATATCTTAACAGAGCTGCACTGGAATTTCAGGTTAGATGTATTTATCTTCGTGGTTCATATCCGAACAATTCAATTTTAGGTTCATTGGCAATTTAACATACTTTTATTTCTCTAACGTCCTAGTGGATGCTGGGGACTCCGTCAGGACCATGGGGATTAGCGGGCTCCGCAGGAGACAGGGCACATCTAAAAAAGCTTTTAGGTCACATGGTGTGTACTGGCTCCTCCCCCTATGACCCTCCTCCAAGCCTCAGTTAGGTTTTTGTGCCCGTCCGAGAGGGTGCAATCTAGGTGGCTCTCTTAAAGAGCTGTTTAGAAAAGTTGTTTTTTAGGTTTCTAATCAGTGATTCCTGCTGGCGACAGGATCACTGCAACGAGGGACTTAGGGGAGAGACTTGCAACTCACCTGCGTGCAGGAGGATTGAAGTCTTAGGCTACTGGACACTGAGCTCCAGAGGGAGTCGGAACACAGGTCAGCCTGGGGTTCGTCCCGGAGCCGCGCCGCCGATCCCCCTTACAGACGCTGAAGAACGGCAGAACGGAGGTCCGGAAACAGGCGGCAGAAGACTCCTCAGTCTTCATGAAGGTAGCGCACAGCACTGCAGCTGTGCGCCATTGTTGCTACACGGCTCACTGATCTCGGTCACGGAGGGTGCAGGGCGCTGCTGGGGGCGCCCTGGGCAGCAATATAGATTACCTTAGAGGCAAATAAATACATCACATATAGCCATTAAGGCTATATGTATGTATTTAACCCAGGCCAGTTTTCCTAATAACCGGGAGAAAAACCCGCCGAGAAAGGGGCGGAGCTTATTCTCCTCAGCACTCAGCGCCATTTTCCTGACCAGCTCCGCTGGTGAGGAAGGCTCCCACTCTCCCCTGCACTACAGAAACAGGGTTAAAGAGAAGGGGGGCATAAATTGGCGATATAATTATATATTAAGAGCGCATATATATAGAAACAACACCTTCTAGGGTTGTTATATACATTATGGCGCTTTTGGTGTGTGCTGGCAAACTCTCCCTCTGTCTCCCCAAAGGGCTAGTGGGTCCTGTCCTCTATCAGAGCATTCCCTGTGTGTGTGCATTAGGTCGGTACGTGTGTGTCGACATGTATGAGGAAAATGTTGGTGAGGAGACGGAGAAAATTGCCTGTAATGGTGATGTCACTCTCTAGGGAGTCGACACCGGAATGGATGGCTTATTTAGGGAATTACGTGATAATGTCAACACGCTGCAAGCCGGTTGACGACATGAGACAGCCGGCGGACAAATTAGTATCGGTCCAGGCGTCTCAGACACCGTCAGGGGCTTGTAAAAACGCCCATTTACCTCAGTCGGTCGACAGACACTGACACGGACACTGACCCCAGTGTCGACGGTGAAGAAACAAACGTATTTTTCCTTTAGGGCCACAAGTTACATGTTAAGGGCAATGAAGGAGGTGTTACATATTTCTGATACCACAAGTACCACAAATAAGGGTATTTTGTAGGGTGGGAATAAACTACTTGTAGTTTTGCCTGAATCAGATAAATTAAATGAAGTGTGTGATGATACGTGGGGTTCCTCCGATAGAAAGTTATGGGCGGTATACCCTTTTCCCGCCAGAAGTAAGGGCGAGTTGGAAAACACACCTTAGGGTGGATAAGGCGCTCACACGCTTATAAAAAACATGGCGTTACCGTTTCCAGATACGGCCGCCCTCAAGGAGCCAGCTGATAGGAAGCTGGAAAATATCATAACAGTATATACACACATACTGGTGTTATACTACGACCAGCAATCGCCTCAGCCTGGATGTGCAGCGCTGAGGGGGCTTGGTCGGATTTCCTGACTGAAAATTTTGATACCCTTGACAGGGACAGGATTTTATTGTCTATAGAGCATTTTAAGGATGCATTTCTATATATGCGTGATGCGCAGAGGCATATTTGCATTCTGGCATCAAGAGTAAATGTGATGTACATATCTGCCAGACGAAGACACGACAGTGGTCAGGTGAGGCAGATTCCAGACGGCATATGGAAGTATTGCCGTATAAAGGGGCGGTCCATTGGACCTGGTGGCCATGGCAACAGCTGAAAAATCCACCTTTCGTTACCCCGAGTCACATATTGGCAGAAAAGGACACAGTCTTTCAGTCTCAGTCCTTTCGTCCTCATACGGGCAGGCGGGCAAAGGCCAGTCATATCTGCCCAGGGGTAGAGGAAAGGGAAGAAGACTGCAGCAAGCAGCTCATTCCCAGGAACAGAAGCTCCTCACGGCTTCTGCCAAGTCCGCAGCATAACGCTGGGGCCGTACAAGCGGACTCAGGTGCGGTAGGGGGTCATCTCAAGAGTTTCAGCAACACTCGCAAGGGAACTCCGGGATCCTACATGTAATATCCCAGGTGTACATTGGAAATTCGAGACGTCTCCCCCTCACACAATTCACAGGCTGTATTCCCAGCAGGTGATAATCAAAGTACCCTTCTTACAACAAGGAAGGGGGTAGTATTCCACACTATATTGTGGTACTGAAGCCAACCGGCTCGGTGAGATCTGAAATATTTGAACACTTACATACAAGCGTTCAAATCAAGATGGAGTCACTCGGAGCAGTGATAGCGAACCAGGAAGTAGGGGACGATATGGTGTCACTGGATATCAGGGACGCTTACCTACAGGTCCAAATTTGCCCTTCTCACCAAGGGTACTTCAGGTTCCTGGTACAGAACTGTCACTATCAGTTCAGACGCGGCCGTTTGGATTGTCCACGGCGCCCCGGGTCTTTACCAAGGTAATGACCGGAATGATGATTTTTCTTAAAAGAAACATGGACGCTTTCCTGATAAGGGCAAGGTCCAGAGAACAGTTGGAGGTCGGAGTAGCACTATCTTAAGTAGTTCTACGACAGCACGAGGGGATTCTAAATATTCCAAAATCGCAGCTTTTTCCGACGACACGTCTACTGTTCCTAGGGATGATTCTGGACACAGTCCAGAAAAACGTGTTTCTCCCAGTGGAGAAAGCCAGGGAGTTATCCGAGCTAATCGGGATCCTCCTAAAACCAGGAAAAGTGTCAGTGCATCATTGCACAAGAGTCCTGGTAAAAATGGTGGCTTATTACGAAGCAATTCCATTCGGCAGATTTCCCGCAAGAACTCTTCAGTGGGATCTGCTGGACAAATGGTCCGGATCGCATCCTCAGATGCATCAGCGGATAACCCTATATCCAAGGACAAGGGTGTCTCTCCTGTGGTGATTACAGAGTGCTCATCTTCTAGAGGGCCGCAAATTCGGCATTCAGGATTGGATGCCGGTGACCACGGAGGCCAGCCTGAGAGGCTGGGGAACAGTCACACAGGGAAAAAATTTCCAGGGAAGTGTGATTAAGTCTGGAGAATTCTCTCCGCATAAATAAGCTTAGAGCAAATTTATAATGTTCTAAACTTAGCTAGACCTCTGCTTCAAGGTCAGCCGGTATTGATCCAGTGGGATAACATCACGGCAGTCGCCCACGTAAACAGAAAGGGCGGCACAAGAAGCAGGAGGGCAGTGACAAAACTGCAAGGATTTTTCGCTAGGCGGAAAATCATGTGATAGCACTGTCAGCAGTGTTCTTTCCGGGAGTGGACGACTGGGAAGCAGACTTCCTCAGCAGGCATGACCTCCACCCGGGAGAGTGGAAACTTCATAGGGAAGTTTTTCAACATGATTGTGGACCGTTGGCAAAGACCAAAGGTGGACATGGCGTCCCGCCCGAACAAAAAACGGGACAGGTATTCCGCCAGGTCATGAGACCTTCAGGCGATAGCTGTGGATGTTCTGGTAACACCGTGGGTGTACCAGTCAGTGTATGTGTTCCCTCCTCTGTTTCTCATAACCAAGGTATTGAGAATTATAAGACATAGAGGAGTATGAACTATACTAGTGGCTCCGGATTGGCCAAGAGGGACTTGGTACCCGGAACTTCAAGAAATGCTCACAGAGGACTAAGGGCCTGGGGGGAGCTAAGAAGGGACTTGCTTCAGCAAGTACCATGTCTATTCCAAGACTTACCGCGGCTGCGTTTGACGGCATGGCGGTTGAATGCCGGATCCTGAAGGGAAAAGGCATTCCATAAGAGGTCATACCTACCCTGGTCAAAGCCAGGAAGGAGGTGACCGCACAACGTCATCACCACATGTGGTGAAAATATGTTGCGTGGGTGAGGCCAGGAAGGCTCCACGACGGAAATTCAACTAGGTCGATTTCTACACTTCCTGGAAACAGGAGTGTTTTGGGCCTCAAATTGGGGTTCATTAACATTTAAATTTCGGCCCTGTAGATTTTCTTCCAGAAAGAATTGACTTCAGTTCCTGAAGTCCAGATTGTAAAGGGTGTATTGCATATACAGCTTTTTTGTGCCTCTAGGGGCACCGTGAGGTTTCAACATAGTGTTGGGATTTCTTAAAATCATATTGGTTTGAACAGCTCAAATCTGTGGATTTGAAATATCTCACATGGAAAGTGACCATGCTGTTGACCAATATCTCACATGGGAAGTGACCATGTGTTAGCCCTGGCCTCGGCCAGGCGATTGTCAGAATGGGCGGCTTTGTCTTACAAAAGCCCATATTAAAATTTTCCATTTGAACAGGGCAGAACTGGGACTCGTCTCCAGTTTCTTCCTAAAGGGGTGTCAGCGTTTTCACCTGAAACAACCTGTTGTGGTGCCTGCGGCTACTAGGGACTTGGAGGACTCCAAGTTACTAGACGTTGTCAGGGCCCTAAAAATATATATATATATATATATATATAGTTAGGACGGCTGGAGTCAGAAAGTCTGACTTGCTGTTTATATTGTATGCACCCAACAAGCTGGGTGCTCCTGCTTCTAAGCAGTCTATTGCACGCTGGATTTGTAGTACAATTCAGCTTGCACATTCTGTGGCAGGCCTGCCACAGCCGAAATATGTAGATGCCCATTCCACAAGGAAGGTGGGCTCATCCTGGGCGGCTGCCCGAGGAGTCTCGGCATTACAACTTTGCCGAGCAGCTACGTGGTCAGGGGAGAACACGTTTGTAAAATTTTACAAATTTGATACTCTGGCTAAGGAGGACCTGGAGTTCTCTCATTCGGTGCTGCAGAGTCATCCGCACTCTCCCGCCCGTTTGGGAGCTTTGGTATAATCCCCATGGTCCTGACGGAGTCCCCAGCATCCACTAGGACGTTAGAGAAAATAAGAATTTACTTACCGATAATTCTATTTCTCGTAGTCCGTAGTGGATGCTGGGCGCCCATCCCAAGTGCGGATTGTCTGCAATGCTTGTACATAGTTATTGTTACAAAAATCGGGTTATTACTATTGTTGTGAGCCATCTTTTCAGAGGCTACTTCGTTTTGTTATCATACTGTTAACTGGGTTCAGATCACAAGTTGTACGGTGTGATTGGTGTGGCTGGTATGAGTCTTACCCGGGATTCAAGATCCTTCCTTATTGTGTACGCTCGTCCGGGCACAGTACCTAACTGAGGCTTGGAGGAGGGTCATAGGGGGAGGAGCCAGTACACACCATGTGACCTAAAAGCTTTTTTAGATGTGCCCTGTCTCCTGCGGAGCCCGCTAATCCCCATGGTCCTGACGGAGTCCCCAGCATCCACTACGGACTACGAGAAATAGAATTATCGGTAAGTAAATTCTTATTTTATTTTAGATATTTCTTAATAGTTATTAATAAATGTTTAATAGACTTGTGATGCCATGTGCTCAATATACAGTACAAGTCCTGCTCACTCATATAATATAGGATACATGGATGGAGCTAGGTGCATAAGGGCCCCATAAACCTACTCCTTTGCCTGATTTGCATACTTTATAGCATCATATAAGAGGGTGATGGTATTTATTGAACAAACAAATTTTTATTTTTGTACGAACTGCCATAAGACCTAGCTTGTACCATCCTCTTTTATGTGTTAATTTTACTCAGTACTGAATAATTAGCAATGTACGTATAAAGGGCCTTATTTAGCTTTTTTAGCAAACCAAAAAGGCACACTAATGGGCAAAACCATGTTGCACTGCAGGTGGGGCAGATGTACTGTAACGTGCAGAGAGAGTTAGGTTTGGGTGGGTTATATTGTTTCTGGCTGCTTTATTTTTACACTGCAGTTTAGATTTCAGTTTGAATACACCCCACCCAAATCTAACTCTCTCTGCACATGTTAAGGGCCTTGCACACTAGTCCATGTGAATGAATGAGAAATTGTTCATATCTTTAAGTTTGTAGACACCAACGATGAACAGTGCGCGGCCCCGCGGTCGCTCATCGTTGGTGCTGGCTCGTTTATACCTGCATGCCAATATGGACAAGATTGTCCATATTAGCATGCAGGGCTATAGGGCCGGGTGACTTCAGGGAGTAAAGAAACTTCACTCCCCCCCGTCACCCAGCCCCCCCGCCGCCGGGTCGGCAGTGTCGGCCGTCGGGCACCTCGACGGCAAATAGGCCAGTGTGTAGGGCCCATTACATCTACCCCGTCTGTAGTGCAGCATAGTTTTGCCCATTAGTTTGCTTTTTTGGTTTGCAAAGAAACCTGAATAAGGCCCAAACTGCAGATTGATTAAGGTTAAAGTTAAAAAAATAAACAAATTGTAGATTATTTTGACCCTGAAGTTCAGCAGCTTTTATTCTGGAACTAAAATTTTAAAAAAAAAGTTTTTTTCATACATTGAGGGGTATCCAGTTAGCCACAATAATGCTGCAGCCACGTAAAATATTGTTTCTCTGACGTCCTAGTGGATGCTGGGAACTCCGTAAGGACCATGGGGAATAGACGGGCTCCGCAGGAGACTGGGCACTCTATAAGAAAGATTTGGTACTATATCTGGTGTGCACTGGCTCCTCCCTCTATGCCCCTCCTCCAGACCTCAGTTAGATTTCTGTGCCCGGCCGAGCTAGATGCACACTAGGGCCTCTCCTGAGCCCCTAGAAAGAAAGTATATGTTAGGTTTTTTATTTTACAGTGAGACCTGCTGGCAACAGGCTCACTGCAACGAGGGACTAAGGGGAGAAGAAGCGAACCTACCTGCTTGCAGCTAGCTTGGGCTTCTTAGGCTACTGGACACCATTAGTTTGCTTTCACTACCCTACAATGCAGATGTTGCTTACAAACATGCTATTGGGTACTAGTATATTTTTGTGAAAATCTACCCCATGTTGTTTGTTGTTGATTTGAATCAATGACTAGGCTGCCCCATTAGTGTGTGCTGCTACCAGGACTGGCCTTACTATTAGTCACTGTGCGCAGTTTGTCTATAGGCTACCAAGGCCTCCAGCCAATGTTGTTGTTTATATCCATATTATCTATGCTCACGATGATATCCCCCAATTCTCAACTCATTCTGTCTCCTCTTTAACACAGGGAGCTTTTCAATCTCATCACCGTTTTCTGTACGGTAAAGCTAACTGTGTAGGTGTAATGTAGATAAAAAAATAAAATAATAAATTCTCTTCACTTATGTACTATATATAGATGCTTGCTGTTTAAACATGTGCTGTATGTAATATGTTAGTTCCACTTAAAGGCTGGAAGTCAAGTTTTTTTTTTTTTTTCCTAGTTAAAAAGAAATGGCCTTGGAGTGTATAGCAAGTAGAGAAACATATTTGGGAAATAGAAGTTTAATATTTTGTTCTTTCCACTAAATCAACGAGCTGCTTATAGTTATTATTTTTTTCTTTCTCTTTTTAAAGTCTATATTAAATAATTTTCTATGGTTCTTTATGGTGCATTGTGCAGTAATACATTTATTGCAATATGGAGAACACATCAGTTGGTGTAATATCACACTGTCCATAATACTAGTGTCGCTGCACTTGATGGTCTAATTCAGGGTGATGCTGCATAGTGCAGCCTTTATGTCATGTGTCTATTCTAATCCAGCATAAAATTAATTTTGTTTCACTAATTACTATTCATAAATAGAAGTGTTGTTTGGCATTTTAAAGGAACCATTGTTTGCAGCTAGTCTGTGCATTATTTTACTAATCTCTGTGCTATCTAATCCATACATAAAGGGAAGTTACTACAGTATTTGGAATATAAGTAGAAGCCATAAAGAAGTAGGCTGGCAGGACTGTCAAGCAAGTATGGCTTGTATACAAAATGCTGTAGCACTCTCTTGCTTTAGTGACCTCACATGCTTATTGATAAAGAAGGTAACTTACTATTGGGCCTAGATCAGGACTAATTAACGTGGGTTAAGACTTCACACGTTTACAAAATGTGTTTTTTTGCCAAAGTTAAGAAGCGTGTTCCACACTTATGGGATTCCATTGTCTGAAATGCAATAGTACAAGAAATGTGAAAGTACTGAAATGTGAAGTCCAAATACTTGCCTATATACGTGTCCTCAAACATCATTGCTGCAGTCGCGCCAGACAGCCCCTCTCGATGTGCCAGGTCCTGTGAAACTCTGCAGTGTCGGGCGTTTATTTTGACAAAAATGCTTCTTAATGGAAGTGCAGCTAGGATGCACCAGTAGGCTGTGCTGATTAATTTGATATGCAACACTTGTATATTTGTGTTCGACTGAGTCTCGGAATCTGTAGATGAAGTGCTACAATGTAGCTGCTGCAGCTTTTTTCCAATACAAGTTCTGATCTGCTTTGTATACAGACTCGGTCACACACAAGATAAAAGTGTCATATATTAGATTAATCGGCACAATCTCCTGGTGCGTCCTAGAAGCATTGCAACTAATCATGTTTTCTAATCACAAAAAAGATGCCTGACACTAGTAAAGTTGAATGGGACCTGTGCACCAGGCATCTCATGCTGCATGGCGTATTGAGGCTACATGTATGAGGACATATCTGTATCACCTTGTACAATCAACTTGTTAAAAAAATATATATTAATTTAACGTTTCAAATCTCATTTCTTCTCCACGATGGGAATACGTTAGAGGTGGGAGGGTGGGATAAATAGTGTTCAATCTAGCACCCTATACCTGTTATAATGCCGTACCTCTTTCCTGCTTGGGGTGTCGCGCTCTGCTCTGGTGCTTCTAGCACACTGGTCTGTATCGCAGTGCTGTAAACAGAACACCACCCCAGGCAGGAAAGAGTAACTGAACGTGTTGCGACAGGTGCAGGGTGCTAGAATGAACACTTAATAAATCCTGTGGTACCTTGGTACGGTACCAAGCGTTTCTTTATTTGCTGAGCGTTAACTTACATTGTGCACTTACACCTTGCAGCAAATCCTGACCTACAGCTGCCGTACTACCTTTTAAGAAAAATAACCTGATTGAATTCACAGTGATCAATTATTTATCATTATCTGCATTCAAATAAATCCATTATGTTTGCTTAATGCTAACCCAATTGCGATTGTGCTTGCCGTGCATGTCTGCCAGAATTGCCTTCTTCTGACCAACAGAGTAGAAAATCCTAATCCAGGCTATATTAGGTATTTCTAATTTTGCTCTTTCTTTTTTAATTGAAGAACAACGGCAACATTGAGGCTTGCTGCAGAGCTCTGACACAAGAAAGCTGCAAGTACCTTTATATGGAGGGTCATAACCCAGAGGACAATAGATCAAACAGCAATCTTTTGCACATTAACCTTGGTATCCATCCAGGCGCCACTTTCCACGGAGGAGATGGCGCACAGGTGAATGGACGTCCTCTAGTTCATAGCTCAAGTGATGGGCACATTGATCCACAGCGCACTTCTGGCAAGCTTATATGTTTGGTTCAGGAGCCCCATTCTGCTCCAGCAGTTGTGCCACAAAATTACAACCCATTTTTCTTGAATGACCAGAGTCGAAACTCGCCAACTCCACCTCCACAGCCCCTTCCACAGCAAGGTGTTAATACATCAGCTATGCAAGCTTCTCTGCCAACATATATGCACTTACCTCGCTATACTACTAATCCTATAACTGTAACTGTGTCACAAAATATACCTTCTGCTCACAATGTGCCAAGAGCTTTACAGATTCTTCCTCAAGTTCAAGGCAATCCCTATGGGACTCCAAATTCTATTTACATAAGACAGTCCTCACAAAATTCTCCAGGCAGGCAGACTCCTCAGAACACACCTTGGTCGCAGTCTTCTCCAGTTCCTCTCAATAACTATAGTCCTTGCCCTCTGCCTGTATATCCTCAAAATTACCAACCTCCACCATATTCTCCAAAACAGTCTCCGCTTCCACAGTCTGCTTTTCATTCCCCTCCTACATCTCAGTGTACGTCTCCATATAGTTCACCACAGCATCAAGTACAGCCTAATCAACTAAGCCACCAGACTTCACATGTTTTTATGCAACCTAGTCCCTCAACTGCTTCACCTCATACATATTCGCAAGCTCCACCTCCTTATCCAAAGCCAAGCGGCCATTCTGTATCATATCTTCCCTATGGTTCTAGCATGAGCAAGGCTTCTATGAACAAGATTGAAATTACAGTGGAATCGCCACAAAGACCAGGAACTGCTCTGAACAGAAGTCCTTCACCAATAAATAATCCATCTTCCCAACGGAGTCCACATTCTTCGTATTCCTCAAATGCACGGTCAGGTTCTCCATCGAGAGTGATACCTGGCCAGCCAAAGACTCCATATGGTGTTAACCCATTATATATAACTTACACACAACCACCAGCCTCCACTGGCTCTCCATCCCCTTCTCCCCATTTATTGATGTCCCCACCTAACCCAACTGTTTTTAAAATTACTGTTGCCCGGGCCCCGACTGAAAACCTTTTAAATATTGTGGACCAGGAGCAACATCCTGGAGCTCCAGAACCAATACAACCTATTTCATTGATGCCAATATCAGGTGTGGAAAAGGGAATTCACAAATTCCATAGAAGTTCCAGTTCTGGCTCGGATGATTATGCTTATACCCAAGGTACTATTTATTTTATTCTTTTTAAGGAGTGGAAGTTGTGAAATGAATTTCTTAAAATCTGTATTGCTGTAAATCATTAAAGAATGTAAATTGTTCTTTTGTCGATTTTGAATGTAGGAGGTGGGGGGGAATTATCATCATTTTGTTTTGTTTTCAATAGCTTTTAAAATATCCAGCCAGCTGTGCAGAAATGAATTTTTTTTTTATTATTACAATAATTCATCTGTGTGTATATAGATGTTTCCTCTCACACTATTGCTGCAGTTGCGTCAAACATCCCTTCTAGGCGCAGAAGGTAGTGTGTGTGACTGCTTGCACGAGCATCTTTTTTCGACCCAAATTTGCATCTGAATCACAGTGTGATGCAGCAAAACCGGTTCACAAGACTGCACTGACTCTTTTGATATGCGACACCTGTATATCTGTGTGAGACTGAGTCTGAACCTGTATACAAAGTGGTACATTGCTGCAGCTTTTTTTCACACCAAGGTTCACTGTGCTTCTTATACAGATTAGTCACGCACAGATGTGCAAGTGTCTCATATCAAATTAATCAGTGCGGTTTTATTGCATTGCTATTGAGACACACATTCATGAGAGAGATTTTCGGTGCGGTGTATGAGAACACATCTGTAGCTGAAGATTTTTGAAACCTTGTGCTATCACCATTAAAATTGTGCTTGTATTGGAAATTATTGTAAATAAAAGGAGTTCAAATTATGAAATGGAAGACAATTAAGAATGTAAATTATGTTGATATGAGACACCAATATCTCCTCAAGAATTGTCGAAGTATGCAAAAATACTACAAAAATAAAATGGGAATAGTAACAGTTCAGATTCCTATTGACAAAACAAGCATCAGTGGACTACATGTTTCTATGGTGCTTGTGTAGTGAGTCTGTGCTGTGAAATGTTTCCTATGAGTCAGAAGTATGTACTCTGCTTAATCCATAATCCGTGTGGGATTATGCTTGTAATGCAAGTATGCACATACTGCAAATAAATGGTTTACATATGTAAGAAAGGGGTAGCTTCATTGGATTGAAAAGGTATGTATAATTGCCCAGTCTCTTTCACATTAATTTATTTATTTGCATGGAGTAATGAAGGTTATAGGAAAGAAAATGTTTTGGGTTTATGTTTGTGTGGACATAGAAGTGCATAGTGTAGAAGTGAGAGTGCATTTCATACTACAGCTTCAGAGATGCAAAAATAGGTTTAATCAGATTGTCCGAGGGAGGCAGACATTCATCAAGCATTACTCATACACTTGCCACAGCAGGTGAAAAACTAAGCATTGGTTTATAACAGGAGATTCCTAAAGTATATGTTTAGTTAATTTAGTCTTAAACTGCTATCAAAATTTCTAACTACTGTCCGTTTGAGTAGTGATTTTAAAACCCATTTTATACTACTCATTTTGAGTATAAATTGTTTCTGTAGGTAGACTGCTCTATTTCTTTGTTGGAAGTCAGTCCATAGCTAAAAGATCCTTCATGAACAGCGAAATCAAAATTGCCACCTAAGACTGTTGTGCAATGCTGACTACTTCAAATTAAAGATTTTCTAATGTTGAAATATATAAAGATTACATTTAATTTAATGCACAGTTTAAATATTTTGATATTCTCCTTTTAAAGCGAACCTTTCACTGTAGACAAAATTATTTTTGTTTTAATATATTGCCTTGTTTTCCTTAGTCTATTAGAATACTAAATATTAATAAATTGTGATACTGAAAGATTGGGGAAAAACATTTTTAGTATACAAAATGGAAGTTTGACTAGAATGGGGATGTTTTGTGAGTAAGGGGAGGTGCCAACAAAATGTTTTATTGAGGGGAAGAAAAAAACAAACCTAAGATACTAGAGTAGAATGAATTGTTGGTAGATAACACATCTTAAAATAATTGGGTTATAATGCCCAAAATGTAATATTCTGTAGATAGTATTCTTAAATGTAAAGTTTTATAAAAGACTGTATGGAGTCTGGAAATGCAGCTTACTGGTTGATTTATCAACTAGTTTTATCATACGCAATGGGCGGTATTCAATTCTTTTACCCCCTTCCACAGCCGTTCTGTTTCTGCTTACAGGCGTGCTATCATCATTTGAGCTCGCTACCCCCAGGTTTAGTGAGGTGCCCAACCCTTTATGCGGCTAAACCTGATTACTATGGGCGCGATATCTGCAATAACAGGGATCACTTTAGAAAGGAGATTGGCCGTGATATATCATTTGAATACCACCCAGTGAGTTTTAAAACTTGTTGCATATGATAAATGGTCCTCCAGCCATTCAGCTCCCAACTGTCATTTTTTCAAACACATGACAGTTAGGAGCTGATTGGCTGGAGCACCATTTATCATACGCAACGAGTTTTAAAACTCGTTGCATATGATACTTGTTGATAAATCAGCCCCTTTATTTTTCTAATATCACAGATGAAACCTAAAAACCCTTTACAGTATGTGCTCAAGTACAGCAGATTTCTCACTTATTTTATGTGGTATTTATCATCCTACACCTTGACCACACTCTTTCCTCTTCACTGTTTATCAGAAGTTAAAAGTAGTAGTTTGAATAAGGCTTTGTGAATGAAGAACACAATTTCTTTCTGATTTGCAATGGCTTGTAGACTACAGTGCCAACTTTGAATAAATACATTATTTCTAGCCTTATTATTGCACCAGCGTGCAAGAATGGAGAGGCTTGCAAAAGAGCTTAAATTTGAAAAGGAGGGATTGGAGAAGCTGAAAGCAGAAGTGAATGGAATGGAGCATGATCTAATGCAAAGACGCCTCAGAAGAGTGAACTGTACAACATCAATTCCAACTGTAAGTCGTCTCCCAGGTCCCTTGCACTGTTTCCACCTATGGGGGCAATACAATTCTCGGCGACATGCGGCTGCGCACATCAGACATTGCACATTTTCATGCATACCTCTATGGGGTTACAAAGGAAAATGTGATGTTGGTAAGCCTGATATTCTGCCTCAGACCATTTCTCTGGCACTTCACAGGCATCGTCGCTAATTGAATTACACCCTATGCCTAATTACACAGAAGTAAGCATAGAATTTCCAAACTGTTGCCTAGTTTATTTTGCTTTGCCTTGCATATAGCTAAAGACAAGTCTAGCATTGTAATAAACACAAAATAAATTCAAAGTGCTAATTCAATTTCTACCATAGCATGTCTAATTTTATGGCTATGAAAGTTTCATTTGTTGGACACCCATATATGTACACTTTTTGACTCACACCAAATAGAGGTGTGCAGAAGAGATTGCAATGCTGGGGCTACTGCAATTGGCCGACACGTGTGCAGCCAATCATTAACACGATGAAGTGAATTCCCCCATTATATCTCATTTGTTAATGTAGTTGTTTATTGAAGCAAGAAAAAGGGTTTGCAGACAATGCTACATACTAAACCTGAATGAGGAGCTCAAACAGATTCTCATGGAGAAACCTACCATCCTCTATAAAAAGGGAAGAAACTTTAAAGAAATAAAAATAGAAAGGTAATCCTTCTGTTTTACGTGCGCAGGATGTAAAAATAGCAATATTGCCAGCACAGCTTCAGTCCGGAATGTCTTTTCCAAGTAACCGGAAGAGACTTCAGCATTAAAGGCTCTCTAAGCTGCAATAGAGAGGGAACTGAATATAATTATGCTGTGATGCTCTTGTGGCTTCCATTATATAGGAAGAACAATTAGGAATTTTAAAACTGTTCATATTCATAGTGATTCAGCTACAAAGGAATAATTTGGGAGGTGGGAATTAAATAGAACCCATCTCTAGAGCTGAAGCCAAATTTACAGTATGAAAACCTAATCACCTGCGATCATCAACCTAAAACTTTTACTAATGCAGAACTGTACTTATTGTAAAATAAATCCTTTTTTTTAATAAAGTTATTTAGTAGTGATTTATTTGGCATAATGTGTTCAATGAAATCCTTATGCATACTGGTAACTTTGCTTGACAAAGTCCAGCCCCAGATGAAACGCGTTATACCACATTATGACAACTGTGGGCTTCCGTACTGTTGTGTCACCCTGGCTTCTACTGTCAATTGTGCATTTCATAGCCGATATAATCCTGAGAAGGAGCTAAAAGTAGAAAGTTATAATGATCTGCACAAATTTGGGATTAATAGGTCAAGCAGTATTTGGATCCCTAAAGGAGTATAATTGTTTTGCCAGTCTACACGCAACTACATTTCCAAAGCACTTAACTTGTTGCATCTGCAAATACTGTACTTGTGTGTTGTGTCCAATACATTCTACTTAAATAGCCAGCAAGTTTGCACAACAAATATACATACTTGTGGTAGAAATTGTAGGATTTTTACCACTATAGTTTTTGTGTAGATATTTATAGGTTTACAACCCCCCTGTTTTTCAGAATCTATTTTCCTTCACACTATCTAGCAGGAGGATCGCCAATCATATATATTTCTTGCAGCATAATATTGTGCATTTTTTCCACCCTTTCAGATAGTTTTGTTGTCATCTCTCTTGGCTGCTCTCTTACTTATGAGAGATGGACGGAAACATATATTTAGGAATACAACAGAATTGGACATCATGTGTGCAGCACAGTAACAGCATGTTCTATGCAATAGCTAGCTGCTTATGCCGCATTGTTCCTTATATATCTAAGGTTTCTAAAACTAGGCTATTTCATACTAGATGTTTTGAAATTGATCAGAATCCTTTTATATTAAGTAACTACACATGATTTATTTGCAGAGGTCCTGTAATTAACTTTTTTGCTGCATTTTTCATTTTTATCTGTCTTCTCAGCCAGAAGAGATGACCAGATTGAGGAGCCTAAATAGGCAGCTCCAAATAAATATAGATTGTACACTGAAAGAAGTTGACCTGCTTCAGTCAAGAGGTAGAGATTGAAGTTCTTACTTGGCACTGAACATATAACAGCAATTAATAACATTGACAAATACAGTTCAGAGTAATTGATCAAGCTGTGCAAGAACAAGGGTGTACGTTCTGGATCTTTATTTTGTTATATGAGCATGACTTGTCTTTTCCATCAAGCTGATTTTATAATATATGTATGTATGTATGTATGTATATATATATATATATACACATATATATACATATATATATATATATATATATATATATATATATATATATATATATACATTATTATTTTTTTTAAGATATAATTATATACAATGTCATTTGTCTTCTATGGGACAATTTTGTTTGATACATTTGGGAAGTATGACCACGTAATCCTAATCCAAGACAAAAATTTGAGCGTTTGCTCCATGAGCTGATTTGACAGCTGTCCATGTAAGAGCAGCTCTTTGATTTGTGTTTTTACTTCTCATTGTAATTTCCGCTGTTTCTTCAATGCTTCATTATGGAGAATGTGGTTGGGGAGCAGCAGTTTGGGAATGTCTGCTTGAAAGTGCCTTGGTTGCCTCCACTGTGTGTACGTGACAAGTGAATGCTAAAACTGTGTTAAATAGGAACATATCAGACAAATTGCTTTATTTATGCACCAAAACATAGGTATACATTTACTAAAGCTTCTAAAAGTGAAAAGAAGTGAAATTGTCCATAGCAACCAATAATAATTTCTTTATTGCATCCTAGAAAATGATAGAGAGAATCTGATTAGTTGCTACGGCCAACATAACTTTTTTTCACTTTCGGAAGCTTTAATAAATTTACCCCATATAGTTTGTCTTAGCCTTTATTGAGGTCAGAAACAGTCCATTTTGGTCTGTTTGGGGTCAATTTAATTAGGTGCGATGTGGGCAAAATGTTGTTGCAACGTCACCTCAGCTCACCTTGATCTCTCCACAGATTGGCATATTTTTGTACACCGCTTTATGGGGCTGTGAACAAAAATCAACAAGTCCGGAGCTACTATAAGTGCAGCATATGTGCGTAGTTACACCCACAGTACTTGCAGGGCAAGCATAATTGAATTGACCTGTTTCAGTGAAGCCAAACACTATACCCTGGGTCTTTTGATAGCCGCAATATAAGTATTCTCCTAAAATGAACAAAAGACCTGATAATGATCATTCTTAAATCGATAGGATCATTATTGGGCATGTTGGTAAATGCAGTCCAGCTTTTCTACGTTTTTTTTAGAGCCAGATTAACAGTACAGAGTTATACTGAAATGATCCTTCATAATATTGAAGTCCAGCACTTATAAATTGTAGGTGAGAAGCATTCTGTTCTAGTACTTCTACTCTATAAACTATTTGGGACTTCAGTCACATCCAGACAGTGATGGGCATCACGGATACGCTCATTTCAGATATAAATATTAATCAATGTAAGTCTTATACTTAATTTACATTAGTCCTTTTTCTCTAACGTCCTAAGTGGATGCTGGGAACTCCGTAAGGACCATGGGGAATAGTGGCTCCGCAGGAGACTGGGCACAACTAAAGAAAGCTTTAGGACTACCTGGTGTGCACTGGCTCCTCCCTCTATGACCCTCCTCCAGACCTCAGTTAGAATTTTGTGCCCGGCCGACCTGGATGCACACTAGGGGCTCTCCTGAGCTCCTAGAAAAGAAAGTATATTTTAGGTTTTTTATTTTCAGTGAGATCTGCTGGCAACAGACTCACTGCTACGAGGGACTTAGGGGAGAGAAGCAGACCTACCTGCTTGCAGCTAGCTTGGGCTTCTTAGGCTACTGGACACCATTAGCTCCAGAGGGATCGAACACAGGCCCAGCCTCGGTCGTCCGGTCCCGGAGCCGCGCCGCCGTCCCCCTTGCAGAGCCAGAAGCAAGAAGAACGTCCAGGAAATCGGCGGCAGAAGACTCCGGTCTTCATTAAGGTAGCGCACAGCACTGCAGCTGTGCGCCATTGCTCCCTGTGCACACCACATACTCCGGTCACTGATGGGTGCAGGGCGCTGGGGGGGGGGGGGCGCCCTGGGCAGCAATTAGAGTACCTTAAGAGTGGCAAATCACACATAATATAGCCTAATAAGCTATATATGTGTAAAATACCCCTGCCACATTATGATTATAAGAGCGGGAGAAGTCAGCCGAAAAAGGGGCGGGGCTATCTCCCTCAGCACACTGGCGCCATTTTCTCTTCACAGTGCAGCTGGAAGACAGCTCCCCTGGCTCTCCCCTGTAGTTTTCAGGCTCAAAGGGTTAAAAAGAGAGGGGGGGCACTAAATTTAGGCGCAAATCTGTGTATTATAGCAGCTATAAGGGAAAAATCACTGTGGGTAATTTGAATCCCTGCATTATATAGCGCTCTGGTGTGTGCTGGCATACTCTCTCTCTGTCTCCCCAAAGGACTTTGTGGGGTCCTGTCCTCAGAGCATTCCCTGTGTGTGTGCGGTGTGTCGGTACGGCTGTGTCGACATGTTTGATGAGGAGGCTTATGTGGAGGCGGAGCAGATGCCGATAAATGTGATGTCACCCCCTGCGGGGTCGACACCTGAGTGGATGGACATGTGGAAGGAATTACGTGACAGTGTCAACTCCTTACATAAAAGGTTTGACGACATAGCAGATGTGGGACAGCCGGCTTCTCAGCCCGTGCCTGCCCAGGCGTCTCAAAAGCCATCAGGGGCCCTAAAACGCCCACTACCTCAGATGGCAGACACAGAGGTCGACACGGATACTGACTCCAGTGTCGACGACGATGAGACTACTGTACATTCCAATAGAGCCACCCGTTACATGATTACGGCAATGAAAAATGTGTTGCACATTTCTGATATTACCCCAGGTACCACAAAAAAGGGTATTATGTTTGGGGAGAAAAAAGCTTCCAGTGGTTTTTCCCCCATCTGATGAACTAAATGTGTGAAGAAGCGTGAGTTTCCCCCGATAAGAAACTGGTAATTTCTAAAAGGTTACTAATGGCGTACCCTTTCCCGCCAGAGGATAGGTCACGTTGGGAGACCTCCCCTAGGGTGGATAAAGCGCTCACACGTCTGTCAAAGAAGGTGGCACTACCGTCTCAGGACACGGCCGCCCTAAAGGAGCCTGCAGATAGAATGCAGGAGGCTATCCTGAAGTCTGTATATACACACTCAGGCATTATACTGAGACCAGCTATTGCTTCAGCATGAATGTGCAGTGCTGCAGCTGCGTGGTCAGATTCTCTGTACCTTAGACAGGGACACTATATTGCTAACCATAGAGCATATTAAAGACGCAGTCTTATTCATGAGAGATGCACAGAGGGATACTTGCCGACTGGCATCTAAAATAAACGCAATGTCCATTTCTGCCAGGAACTCGGCAGTGGACAGGTGATGCTGATTCTAAAAGGCACATGGAAGTTTTGCCTTACAAGGGTGAGGAGTTGTTTGGGGATGGTCTCACGGACCTCGTTTCCACAGCTACAGCTGGGAAATCAACATTTTGCCCCATGTTCCCTCACAGCCAAAGAAAGCACCGTATTATCAGGTACAGTCCTTTCGGCCCCAGAAAGGCAAGCGGGTTAAAGGCGCGTCCTTTCTGCCCAGAGGCAGAGGTAGGGGGAAAAGCTGCAGCATACAGCCAGTTCCCAGGAACAAAAGTCCTCCCCCGCTTCCACTAAGTACACCGCAGGACGCTGGGGCTCCACAGGCGGAGCCAGGTACGGTGGGGGCCCGTCTCAAGAATTTCAGCGACCAGTGGGCTCGCTCACGGGTGGATCCCTGGATTCTACAGGTAGTATCTCAGGGGTACAAGCTGGAATTCGAGACGTCTCCCCCACGCCGTTTCCTCAAATCTGCCTTGCCGACAGCTCCCTCAGACAGGGAGGCAGTGCTGGAGGCAATTCACAAGCTGTATTCGCAGCAGGTGATAGTCAAGGTACCCCTTCTTCAACAGGGACGGGGTTACTATTCCACAATGTTTGTGGTACCGAAACCGGACGGTTCGGTGAGACCCATTTTAAATTTGAAATCCTTGAACACTTATATACGAAGGTTCAAGTTCAAAATGGAATCGCTCAGGGCGGTTATTGCAAGCCTGGACTAAGGGGATTACATGGTATCACTGGACATCAAGGATGCTTACCTGCATGTCCCCATTTACCCCCCTCACCAGGAGTACCTCAGATTTGTGGTACAGGACTGTCATTACCAATTCCAGACGTTGCCGTTTGGTCTGTCCACGGCACCGAGGGTATTTACCAAGGTAATGGCAGAGATGATGATACTCCTTCGAAGGAAGGGAGTTATAATTATCCCGTACTTGGACGATCTCCTTATAAAGGCGAGGTCCAGGGAACAGTTGTTGATCGGAGTAGCACTAGCTGGGGCAGTGCTACAACAGCACGGCTGGATCCTGAACATTCCGAAGTCGCAGCTGGTTCCTACAACGTGTCTACTGTTCCTGGGGATGGTTCTCGACACAGAACAGAAAAAAGTGTTTCTCCCGGAGGAGAAGGCCAAGGAGTTCTCATCTCTAGTCAGAGACCTCCTAAAACCAAAACAGGTGTCGGTGCACCATTGCACGTGAGTCCTGGGAAAGATGGTGGCTTCTTACGAAGCAATTCCATTCGGAGGGTTCCATGCAAGGATCTTTCAGTGGGATCTGTTGGACAAGTGGTCCGGATCGCATCTTCAGATGCATCGGCTAATAACCCTGTCTCCAAGGGCCAGGGTGTCGCTGTTGTGATGGCTGCAGAGTGCTCATCTTCCAGAGGGCCGCAGATTCGGCATACAGGACTGGGTCCTGGTGACCACGGATGCCAGCCTTCGAGGTTGGGGGGCAGTCACACAGGGAAGAAACTTTCAAGGACAATGGTCAAGTCAGGAGACTTCCCTACACATAAATATTCTGGAACTAAGGGCCATTTGCAATGCCCTAAGTCAGGCAAGACCCCTGCTTCAAAACCAGCCGGTGCTGATCTAGTCAGACAACATCACGGCGGTCGCCCATGTAAACCGACAGGGCGGCACAAGAAGCAGGATGGCAATGGCAGAAGCCACAAGGATTCTCCGATGGGCGGAAAATCATGTGTTAGCACTGTCAGCAGTGTTCATTACCGGAGTGGACAACTGGGAAGCAGACTTTCTCAGCAGACACGACCTCCACCCGGGAGAGTGGGGACTTCATCCAGAAGTCTTCCAAATGATTGTACACCATTGGGAAGGGCCACAGGTGGACATGATGGTGTCCCGCCTCAACAAAAAGCTAAAATGTTATTGCACCAGGTCAAGGGACCCTCAGGCGATAGCTGTGGACGCTCTAGTAACACCGTGGGTGTACCAGTCGGTTTATGTGTTCCTTCCTCTGCCTCTCATACCCAAGGTACTGAGAATAATAAGAAGGAGAGGAGTAAGAACTATACTCGTGGTTCCGGATTGGCCAAGAAGATCTTGGTACCCAGAACATCAAGAAATGATCTCAGAGGACCCATGGCCTCTGCCGCTCAGACAGGACCTACTGCAGCAGGGGCCCTGTCTGTTCCAAGACTTACCGCCGCTGCGTTTGACGGCATGGCGGTTGAACACCGGATCCTAAAGGAAAAGGGCATTCCGGATAAAGTCATTCCTACGCTGATTAAGGCTAGGAAAGATGTGACCGCAAAATATGTTGCTTAGTGTGAGGCCAGGAAGGCCCCAACGGAGGAATTTCAACTGGGTCGATTTCTGCACTTCCTACAGTCAGGAGTGACTATGGGCTTAAAATGGGTTCCAGTAAGGTCCAGTTTTCGGCTCTGTCCATTTTCTTCCAAAAAGAACTGGCTTCATTGCCTGAAGTTCAGACTTTTGTTAAGGGAGGGCTGCATATTCAGCCCCCGTTTGTGCCTCCAGTGGCACCGTGGGATCGCAACGTGGTGTTGGATTTCCTGAAGTCGCATTGGTTTGAACCACTTAAATCCATGGAGCTAAAATACCTCACGTGGACAGTGGTCATGCTGTTGGCCTTGGCGTCGGCCAGGCGTGTATCAGAATTGGCGGCTTTGTCATGCAAATGCCCTTATCTGATTTTTCATAAGGATAGGGCGGAATTGAGGACTCGTTCCCAATTTATCCCAAAGGTGGTTTCAGCTTTTCATTTGAACCAGCCTATTGTGGTGCCTGCGGCTACTCGTGACTTGGAGGATTCCAAGTTGCTGGACGTAGTCCGGGCCCTAAAAATCTATGTTTCCAGGACAGCTGGAGTCAGAAAGACTGACTCGCTATTTATCCTGCATGCACCCAACAAGTTGGGTGCGCCTGCTTCAAAGCAGACTATTGCTCGCTGGATCTGTAGCACGATTCAACTTGCACATTCTGCGGCTGGACTGCCGCATCCTAAATCTGTAAAAGCACATTCCACGAGGAAGGTGGGCTCTTCTTGGGCGGCTGCCAGAGGGGTCTCGGCTTTACAACTTTGCCGAGCAGCTACTTGGTCGGGGTCAAACACATTTGCTAAAGTCTACAAGTTTGATACCCTGGCTGAGGAGGACCTAGAGTTCGCTCATTCGGTGCTGCAGAGTCATCCGCACTCTCCCGCCCGTTTGGGAGCTTTGGTATAATCCCCATGGTCCTTACGGAGTTCCCAGCATCCATTTAGGACGTTAGAGAAAATAAGATTTTACTCACCGGTAAATCTATTTCTCGTAGTCCGTAGTGGATGCTGGGCACCCGTCCCAAGTGCGGATTGTCTGCAATACTTGTATATAGTTATTGTTTAACTAAAGGGTTATTGTTGAGCTATCTGTTGAGAGGCTCAGTTATATTTCATACTGTTAACTGGGTATACTATCACGAGTTATACGGTGTGATTGGTGTGGCTGGTATGAGTCTTACCCGGGATTCCAAATCCTTTCCTTATTGTGTCAGCTCTTCCGGGCACAGTATCCTAACTGAGGCTTGGAGGAGGGTCATAGAGGGAGGAGCCAGTGCACACCAGGTAGTCCTAAAGCTTTCTTTAGTTGTGCCCAGTCTCCTGCGGAGCCGCTATTCCCCATGGTCCTTACGGAGTTCCCAGCATCCACTACGGGCTACGAGAAATAGATTTACCGGTGAGTAAAATCTTATTAAAAATGATATGGCTGCATAACCATAGCTTTGGACAATAAATCTTAGCCATTATGGTCACCCAATTGGACTCCAGATAGGACAGTGAAACTGTCTTTTGCGCTGGATTGCATCTTGTTTGGCCAATTTAGCTGTAGTCCTTGCTGACAACAAATGTATTGTTATTCAAAATATGACATGACCTGTTGGGGGTACTTGGGATTGGAGTTGAAATCCACTAATCTAGTGAAAAAAGAACCCTTTTGAAATAAGAGTGGTAATTGTGGCTGAGTGTGAAGATTGAGAGCGTTGTCAAAGTGTCCTGGTGTGAGTTGTGTAGGAGAGTAAATGACGACATTTCTTTCAACAAAGATCTTTATCAAGCTATCCTTTAATAGAGGCCCATCTGTATCAATAGATTACTTTCTGCGTATAGGTGAATAGTGTTCATTCTTGTATCCTGCACCTTTCAAAACCCATGCAGTTCCTCTTTCCTGTCTGGGGTAGGGATATCCATTGGTGTGTTCACCATCGATGGTTGCCATTGATGACGAAACTGTGAGTGGCTATCAGTGGTCACCAACTATGCTATGGGAGACCATTGATGGTTTCACTAATTGATGGTCATCCCTGTTATTTCAGAGACTGATCCGTGGGCCAATCACAGCCCGGAGACTGGGTTTCGCGGTTGTTGGGGGCGGAGCTATGTACCTTGCAAAAAAATTTATATATATATTTGTTTATGCTGTGCCATCGATGGAGGGAAACCATCTGGTCCTCTCCCATCGATGGCAAAAGCATTTGACGACTGCCATAAACCATCGATAAGGACTCATCGGTGATCGATGGCCATCCCTAGCCTTGGGTGCCGCTCTCCGCTTTGGTGTTTCTAACACAGTCTGATCTGTATCTCTGCACTAAAATACAGACCAAACTGTTCTAGAAGAACCACGGGCAGAGAGCTACACCCAAGGTAGGAAAGAGGAATTGCACGGGTTTTGAAAGGTGCAGGGCGCTATAATGAACACTAAGTGAATAATTGCATTTGTATGAGATCTTTTCTAATGTTAGCCCTTCTTCCTCAGTGTGTCTATGCTGACCTGACTAATAGCCACCTTTTAGAACATGCATTTTAACTGTGATGTACTCAAATCCAAAAGAATAGGAAGAAATGTAACACTTGATGTAACACGTCAGTCCCTGCCCCAGTGGAGCTTACAATCTGTATTCCCTACCACATGTACACACACACCAGTACACACTAGGGTTTGTTTTTTTCATGAGCCAATTAACCTACCAGTATATTTTTGGATTGTGGGAGGAACCTGGAGTAGCCAGAGGGAGCCCACAGAAGTACAGGGAGAATATACAAACTCCACACAGTTAGGGCCGTGGTGGGAATCAAGCCCACAACATCAGTGCTATGAGGCAGTAATGCTAACCATTACACCATCTGTAATTATCACATAGTACATGTTACTGTGGGTTAATTTTACATTTTTACATTGATTAAATCTATACAATAGTGTTTCCACCCTGGGGATGTCTATATAGTAATTAAGCAAACAGCATCCCATTATGGTTAGGGTCATATATACAAATATTGGAGAACCTGGTTGTCGGTAAATATGGCCAGCATAGCTGCAGTAGGACACTTCATTGACTCTGAAGGAGAGGTGACTGCACATATTTGGCAGGTTTAGTAGCTAAGATGTTTCAACCTGCTAATGTTCATGAGTAACCGTATATAGGAGGATGAAGAAAATATGGTATGGTACAGTGGCATTGTTTGTGTCCGTTAGACTGCATTAAATGGAGCACTTAAAGCTGTTCTCTTATTGGTATCTAAAATGATGTTAGTATGGAACTTGGAGGGGAAAAACATCATCAGCAAAGCTGGAAGACAACACATATACTGTACTCAAGAATGATTGTTATACATGCAAATGTAACCTGGTGTGAGCAGCCAGTTTGATCAAGAACAACCTGGGGGAATATCATAGTCTGGTTACAGTGCATATGAGCTGCTTTTCCCAACTCGCAGCACATATTTGTGAGTTTTATGTGGTATATGGAGACAGAGCTACTGAGCTGTGGCGGAAGGTGATATTTTCACCATGGTCTCAACAACCAGTACATGCATAGGACCTAAGGAAGGCTACAGCCTTGAGTGATTGTCCCAGCAGTGAAATGTACTGGTGGGGCTGTAATTTTGGGATGTATTTTCCTTGCCTGATTTGGGGGCAGTCCTTATGTCACTGCTACTTAATGGGAATAGGTGATCATCTTCACCCCATGTTGCAGCATTTGTTTCTTAATGATGTTATTCATATGTTATAGGCCTCTCACCAGTTCTGAACCCTGTAAACCATTTCTAAGATATTCTGGAACAAAGCCATAAACATCAATCACGTCAGACTTCCTTGTGGAAGAATACTGCTGCACCCATCCTACACAGTTCCGGACAATGGACGATTTCGTGCCACTGAGCATACACACCCTAATAACTGACTTTTTATATTTCTGTTACCAATTTGTTGCCCACTCTTTTTATATTGACATTTATTTGTGTATTGCATATCCAAGTTTATGCTACTCTTTTTGAGATATAGGGCAGGATGCATTATTGTAAACAATGCAGTCATATTTCCGAAAATGCTGATTTTGGAGGTTTGTCCGCATTCCCCATATACATCAAACTCCAGAAAGTGAAATGGAGCTTGGACCCGATAGGCGATTCCATCTATAAATACTTAGCTTAATAGGAGCCTATGCGCTTCTCTCTGCAATTTTCCATGAGAGGGATTCAATAAGATCCCTCCCAGTGTCCCCTGCGGCTCATTTATACACTGGCTAACTGTCGCGCATGCGCAGAAAGACTCTCTGGTAATAAACCTGGAAATCCTTATAGCACATCCTGTTATCGGGATGGGCTGTCCTTGGTGATTTTACTTGCAATTGTTCAAGCATATGGCATTACTAAACACGCTATGCTTGTAATCAGTGGCGGAATGCATCACATGCAAAATGCGATGGTCGATGCATGCCGCCCCAATATCTTAAATACTTTTCTATGTGGATACTATTTGTATTACTACTCCATACTTTTAAATAGTTTTAATATAGACAATTTTATGTTTTGGGGTTTTTTTGTTTGCATTTAATCTTGTTTTAAATCTCTCATTGTCCAAACTGAACGTGAAAATTACAAGAAATGTGTGTTTTTTAACTTGAGGGTCTATTTACTAAGCCTTGGATGGAGGTAAAGTGAACAGATATATAAAGTACCAGCCAATCAGCTCCTAACTGCAATTTTTGTAACCCTGTCAGTGATATGGCAGTTAGGAGCTGGTACTTTATTTTCGTCCACTTTATTTCTCTCCAAGGCTTAGAACATAGACCCCTTAGTCTCTATTTGTACAGTAAATCCCTTCAATAAAAAAATCTGCATTTCTTGTTATAATATGTAATGTAGTAATTGGCTCACTTGCCAGTATTTCAGTGCCGGGGTGATTAACACTTTTACTTGATGCTCTGTCTTAAACATGCATACCATTGAATCTATTGCTGAAGGTTGTCATTGTTGCACAACATCTCCCATGAGATTCCATTAGGAATTAATGGAGCGATTGCTGGCTACGAATAGTTGCAGTCTGGCATACCATGCAGCAAGCCATGTTGCAGCAAAGATGAACATGGCCACATCTGTATGTAGTTCTGTCATTTTAACGGTCTGGTAACTAGTCCATTTATATACTCTTACTAGGCCATTTCAGTTCGCATTATTTTTGTATTCTTAATTTGTGTTTCTTAGATTACAGGTTGAGTATCCCATATCCAAAATGCTTCGGACTAGAAGTATTTTGGATATTGGATTTTTCTGTATTTTGGAATAATTGCATACCATAATGAGCTATCATGGCGATAGGACCCAAGAATGTATTTATGTTCTATATAGACCTTATACACACAGTCCTGAAGGTCATTTTAGACAATATTTTTTATAACTTTGTGTATTAAACAAAGTTTTTGTACAAAGAGCCATCCGAACACAAAGGTTTCACTATCTCCGTTTCACTCAAAAAATTCCGTATTTTGTAATACAGGTTGAGTATCCCATATCCAAATATTCCGAAATACGGACTTTTTTGAGTGAGAGTGAGATAGTGAAACCTTTGTTTTTTGATGGCTCAATGTACACAAACTTTGTTTAATACACAAAGTTATAAAAAAATATTGGCTAAAATGACCTTCAGGCTGGGTGTATAAGGTGTATATGTAACATAAATGCATTCTGTGCTTAGATTTAGGTCCCATCACCATGATATCTCATTATGGTATCTAATTATTCCAAAATACGGAAAAATCCCATATCCAAAATACCTCTGGTCCCAAGAATTTTGGATAAGGGATACTCAACCTGTATTCCGTATTTCAGAATATTTGGATGTGGGATACTCAACCTGTATATTTAATTGCATGCAACACGGAGAATAGATTTAAAGATGCATTTAAAAGTCTAGCTAACATTTTTTTTAAAGAATTAAAATACAGACCTTAATTTAAATATCGCCCTTCCCCACTATTATTGGAGTCCTGTAGTGTTAGTCCACTCCCTCCAGCACTCTAGACACTAACTATTGATAGCTACCATTTAGTAAGGGGAAACAGCATTTTCTCAGCATAACTGCTCAACCCTAAGACCTGCACAACAAGTTAAAGGGATGAGTCATTTATAGTATATAGTTGTCTTTTTTGCCATTTGCCAGGTCTTCTTTTTCTTTTCTTTTTTTTTATTATTTTTTATTTGCATAACCCACCCATCCTGGCATGGCATGCTTATCAGTTCAAATGACTAAATGAGGTTTAAGATCACAAATCACTGTACTTGCTAGACCTTTCACCAACTTGTTATTTACATTTTTGTTTTTAATAAAGCCCCGTGCACTAACAACTTCTGAATGTACATTTCCTATTTTTGCTTCAAGTATTGATGCTGAAAATCTGAAATCACAAGGTTTGTTTTTCTAGGTATGGGGAAGCTTGACGTGAAAGCAATGAGCAACTTCTATGATAACATAGCTCCTGGTCCTGCTGTTCCTCCCAACACATGTAAAAAAGGTAACTCTTCCATTGCCTGACTGGGTACAGTTGACGTAGCTGTACTGTGATGAAAATAAAATGTCGAGGGGCTGATTTAAAGTGCACTAAAAATTGTGCAATTTTTTTTCATTGCACACAGTGCTACATATTCTTCATGCCGCACACACATATTGGCGATCTCTTTTTACATTTGATTTTAGAGTTGGCCTAGGTCTTGCAGCCCTCAGAAACCTAATCTACATTCTACATTTCCCCTCCTGCAGCGCAAGGTGAAAAATGTGTACCTAGTAGCTGGATTTGCTCCTATACCTAAATCAGCCTCTTCATTACAGTGAAATGACAAGCACACATATTTATTTTTTGGCCTATTGTGGGGGTTTGAAATGCCAACATGGCCTCTCCAATAGTGAAGATTTCCAAGACAAAATATGTTTACTTACAATATATGTATTTTAGTGTATTCATAAAATACTTGAACTTTATAATAGAACACAATGCCAGCTATTTATCTGTTAGCAATTGGTTTATTGAGCAAGTATTTGTTTTCCTGCCACAGCCAGTTTTTTTGCTTCGTTCAAAACTGCTGATTCGATATCATAGCTGGCTTATAATACCGAGCACACAGCATCGTTATGCCTCCATGCAGACATTGTTGCTCTTACGGTATACAACATCAAAAAATTTAAAGCAGCCCTGTTTTTCCAGTTTGTTTGTTTTTAAATTGAAGCAATTCAAGTCCAGTGAATAATCCTGAAATTGTACAAATGTAAGCTGTAAATTACTAGAAGTAAAGAAGAAAATAAAAGTTTTGCTTAACAAAAACTGAAAATAATGTAAAGACATTTTTTAGGTAACAATTAATGAGTTAAGAATTAACAGCTGCTTCTCAGCAATGAAAGAGAGGCTTGTCTGGGCCATGAAGTGCCATCAGTAGACTGTTGCAGACTGAAAGAAAGTGTTATGGGCTGACAAATCAGAATTTGAAATGTTTGGCTCATCATGCAGAGATTTTGTTCTCCATCGAGTAAGTGAAAAGATGATTCTACAGTGTGTAAGGCTTATTTACTTCCATACTCCATTTAAGTCCAAACTTTAAAAGGGAAATACATCCCATTTACAATTTTAGGCTTAAACATGCCAGGAAGCAGTCACCGCGCAGTTAATAAACCCCTGTGATATCAACTGTGAATTATAGAGGAGGAAGAATGATGGTTTGGGGATCTTTTGATGGAGCCCTAGTTGGCAGCTTGCACAGATTGACCGGTACCCTTATCCAAAAGGGCTACCACAGCATTTTGCAATGGCATGAAATACTGACTGGTCTGTGACTGGCTGGTTAGCTGTTCATTCCACAGCGAGATAATGACCCAAAACATATCTCCGGGCTATGTCTGCACTACCTTCAAGTAAAAGAAAAATACTTTAGGCTTCAAATAATGGAAAGGCCAGCACACACAAGACATCAAGGTGGCTTGAGATGAACTGGAAAACAAAGCACCCAAGTGCAGCACATTTGTGCAAAATTCTGCGTGTTAGGAAGAACTTTCCGATTAATATGTGATTTCCATTGTAGAAAGAATGCCAAACAGGATGATTCTCTGATTTATTTTTTATCGGCAATTGTTTGTTGTATTCTCTAATTTCAGAGTACACCGAGTACATAAATCTAAAACCTGTACGGTCGAAAAGTATCACACCATACAAACAAGTATTGTCATTGGACATGATTATGGTGGTCCCAAATTGAAAAGTAGTTTGGTAAAGAGAATAGTATTTTATGCGCCCTGTTCTCAAGGGAGGATATTTCTAAAACAAGTTAAACACAAGTGGCCTATAGGCCATTGATCAAACTTGGTCTGTTCCTTGGTGAAATATCTTCAAAGCTTTATGAAGGATCTGAGAGATTATTTAATGTCTCCAGGACTCCTGAGCTACATAGCACTCCCACAGCATGTGGTTGTTCCCAGACCTGAATAACATCTGAAACATAGAGGGGGATCAAAATAGACACATTTTCTCTTATTCAACTATTATCCTTTTTTGGGGGTTCTTTACCAACAACATGGCACTTGTTTCTATGCAATTTTGCTTTGTTTTATTCATTTATCAGACGTGCAGGTATTTATGTAAAAGAAAAATGTTCTATTATATAACTCTTAATTCTGCTTTGTTATGTTATGCTCAGAGTCCTGTGATCCTTCATCGGGAGAAAGAAAAGCCAGAAGAATAAGTGTGACCTCAAAAGTAAAAGCTGAGCCTCCTGAAATTCCGAACCCTGGTGCCGGAGATATTGGTAGGTATTAATGTTTTTATTCCTACAAAAATATTGAATAAACTTTCTGCTGATTTAACAGTAAACACCTATTTGTGGCTATAACCTATTAGATGGTGTAGTAATTGTACTTTGTCCATGTACAAAGAACCTCCTCTTCTTGTTCTGCAGAGGATCTTCCATAAAAATTCTATATTTTAGATGGAGTATTTTAAAAAGTGACCCTTCTTCCTTTCATTAGCTGCATGTTGAAATCACTGAAAGAAACGGGTCCCACAGTGAAGAACCAGTTTGAATTAGGTCTCAGCAGAATTGTTATCCCTGCAGTTGGCATAATGCTGTTTTAGGTTGCTGGTCTCTAGAACATTGGCATTTTGGTAACTTTAAAAAACAAAAATTTTACTTAAAAGGTGGTAATAAGGGTTTTTGCAGGGCCAAGTTATAGAAGAAGACTCTAAGTCAATTCCAGAATTTTTTCATTTTAATTTTTTTCCATTAGTACAGTATTTGCAAATATTATTGTTTTTAGATATTTTTAAACCGTGGGAAATTGTGCATTTGTAGAAAATCCGGATAACTGTAATCTAAACACTTGAGTCCGATAACACAAGGTGGTAAAGTAGAAAGTTCAGTTAACAAGGGTAATGGTGACTTGTCTTTTGAGATGAAGCACATTACTGAAAAGGTATTCTTACGGTATTTTAATACTGCAAATTGTTACTGTTTGCATATTACCTAATAAAAAATGATATCATGTATGAACAGTTATAATATACTCGTATACTAGTATATGCCAGGTCACCTCAGTCCGCCCCGTCACACTGTACTTACTCCCATTGCTGGAACAATAGTCCTTTTGCCGCGATGCAAGCTGCTGAGAGCGGGTGCACCATGCTCACACTGAACGTAATGGAGATGACAGACCACCGTCCACTATTATATAGATTAGTGTAAAGTACTAACAATAATATAAATAAATCATGTAATTTGTACACAACTGCATATGTTTAAACAAGCAGCCTACAAAGATTTGGAAAGACAAATTGTACGTGTATGCAAATACTGGAGTTATAGTTTCTAATAAATTCACCCTTTTACATGTCTGCATTAATTTAGCTGGCTTCTGACAGATAATTCTGACTTTTTTGGACTGATTCAATTGCGAGTGATGTTTGGCTGCTCATTTTCCTACTCACTTCAGTTGCGATGTGGCGCTGTTATGAGCATTCCAACTGCATGGTTCAAACATCGCTTGTAATTAAAGTTGCATCTTAGGGTGGTGTCAAGCTAGCACTTTTCCAGCTTCCAAAACATTCCTGCCTCATTTTGTGTTGAGATTTTTTAATATATACATTGTCCTTACATTATCATTTGAGATTAGTGTTACACATATTTTTATTGGTTACATCTACATCTAATGTAAGTCATGTGGAGTAATAGTTGTAAGGAAGTGTGTGTTGTCTGTTACCAACTACAATGCAATTTAAGCTTTTAGGTGTTATTCGCACTATTGTGTTGTAGTTAGCATTAACGCTTGTTCACTAAAGTATATTCAAACAGGATAAATAAAAGAACATTTTTCCACTCTTAATTTCACACTTTATCATGTAATAAAGCAATACGAGTAGAAACATACATAAAATCTAGTTTTCATGCACAGTGTATTTATTTTATCAGCATGTTTCAACTTGTTGATTTTCTGAATTCACATCCAGTGTGTGGTAATGGCAGAAGATCCCTACATAGTAAAACCACGTGTTGAGCAAACATAGTATTATGTTGTGGTTTTCAAGTGGCGAATGGAATACACAAGATTATGCCATGTTTAATCTGGATGAGTGTTGGGACAGGAGAAGCTGAAAAAACCCACAACAAGCTAAAATCAATTTCTGAGGCGTTTTTATGACGGCATGCTTAGCCATTGGGAAATGTGATAAAGTAGGTAGACTACTTTTTATTCAAAGTGTGTTTATTTTTCCCCCAGCTCACAGGCACAGATCCGGACAGAGACCAGCAAGAGATGAAGACTTTGAAGGGTCTCCGTGGAACTGCAATAGCTGTACTTTTCTCAATCACCCGGCACTAAACCGTTGTGAGCAGTGCGAGATGCCTCGGTTCACTTGAGTTCACTGCCAGCTGCTTCACTTTGCTTGAAGTTTTTATACAGATACTATCTAGCATGCAAGAGAAAGTAAGGGACCTTACTCAACTCAGATGTAGCAGCAAGCTGAGCCTAACATCAGTGCTGCAATTGGAAAGGTGTTGCTCACACGTGAGACTAATCAATGACAGGACAGCCCTGTTGGTGGTCTTGAAAAAATCCCTCTACAAATTTGTGCCTGAATGATGGAGGTTTCAAAATGCTGGTCATTTGGTTTCTTCTCCAGAAGACAGAATGCTGTGGAGGGGCAACAAGGGTCACAGTTCTGCAGACCAATTATTTTGGATTTATGAAGTGGAAGACAGTTGAAATGAACAAAAGAATTCTTTCTGCTTCCCAGACGTGTCCTACTGAATGAAGACTTTTTGGTGGGGAGCAGGTGTTGTAGTATAAAACTATCTTATGAAGCATATTCAGAGAGAAGTAATTGCTGCTTTCTTCAGGGTAATTAAGTCCATATGAAATGAAAATGCTGTTCTAATATGTTGCTGGTGAAATATTGAGGTTGTAGCCTTACCTTTTTAGATAACATTATCTGATATGATAATGCAGTCCTTTTTTTGTTTGTGTTGTGTCCAGCAATCTCTATCATTAAACTACTGTTTATGGTCACACTTTTAATATATAACAAGCTGAAGATGGATATATTAGTGCATGTATTCAGTCTGTATTCCTATTGAAGTGATTCCCAAAAGCTGATCGTCACATTCATTGTGACCATCTCGTATGACTACTCAGTAAGGTTTCACGGCTCCTATGCCAAATACTGATTTACTTTGGTGCGCTCTTTAGAGATGTATACACTAATATATATATTTATCACCAGTCAGGAGACAAAACTATATTCCTCTGTGTATAGGACAGCATTATTTATCTGTTCGCTTAATTGTGATAATTCACAAATAAGTGGACTTGTCCTGCCCTGTGTGTGAATTTGTGTGTGTGCATGTGCGCACACATTGTGTTATTCTCCTTTGTTTCTTGTACCCACTCCTTACCGTCTGTCCTCTCTCTGCCCTACCCTGCTGTCCAGCTTCCCAAGTTTAGAAAAATGCTTGATGTTTACAGCACAGAAGGTACTTTTGTGCCCTCAGTGAACCCACTTGATTTTAATTAAAATAAAATGCCAGAGTCAAAATAGCTGTGTTATTTGCACATTATCAATGAGCCTGCTAAAAGTGAAGGCCGATTTAAAATGCTGTGTACTGCATATTTTTTAAGGTCATATTTTTAATGTGTTTTTTCTGTTTTTTTGTTAGAACAAAATACATGAAAAATGTGAGAAGACTATATGGTTGAAAAAAAATCATTCTGGTACTTTAATGCATCTAAATTCCTGTATTGTAAAGGTGATTGGTTTGCATCCTGCAAGTGGCTGAAAAAAATAAAGCACCCAATTGTTTTGTGAAATCACCACATCTGAGTTTTAAGGATTGTATCTGGGTTTTTTTTTGGAGTTGTTTTGGAAGGGGTGGGGGGGCTGTATAAAGAATAATATATACTTTTGAGAGAAACTACATTCATCCACTGTGTTCTAACATCATCTAAACTTAATTCCATATAAGAACTGTTTAAATATGATTCAGCAATGGGCAACATACATTATTACCTTTTTCCTGGCCCCTTAGTCACATTACATTGCAGATGAGCATCAGAACACTAAGAAAACGGCACTAGAGTAAAGTGCTTACTCCAGCAGTTGACAAATCTGCCATATAAACTGTGGGAATACATTGTGCTCAACCACCTCACAATTTCTTCTAAAACGGGAGATTGTTTTCATCCGGAAAGCTACATGCAGCACCCCATTGATATTTATTGTATTTCCTTTTTTTTATGTGGAAATGGCATATAGGGGGAAATTCAGTTGTTTTTTTTGTACGCCCAGCACCTGACGTTGTAACTAAAATGTTGCTCTGATTGGGCATGCATACCGTGGGTGGCCATTATTTATGCTCTCCCCCTCCTGAGGGAACGAGCAGAAATGTGTGAAAAGCTCAGCTTTTCTCACATTTCTCTGACGTCCTAGTGGATGCTGGGAACTCCGTAAGGACCATGGGAAATAGCGGCTCTGCAGGAGACTGGGCACAAAAGTAAAGCTTTAGGACTACCTGGTGTGCACTGGCTCCTCCCCCTATGACCCTCCTCCAAGCCTCAGTTAGATTTTTGTGCCTGGCCGAGAAGGGTGCACACTAGGGGCTCTCCTGAGCTTCTTAGTGAAAGTTTAGTTTTAGGTTTTTTATTTTCAGTGAGACCTGCTGGTAACAGGCTCACTGCATCGAGGGACTAAGGGGAGAAGAAGCGAACTCACCTGCGTGCAGAGTGGATTGGGCTTCTTAGGCTACTGGACACCATTAGCTCCAGAGGGACCGAACACAGGCCCAGCCTCGGAGCTCGGTCCCAGAGCCGCGCCGCCGGCCCCCTTACAGAGCCAGAAACAAGAAGAGGTCCGGAAAATCGGCGGCAGAAGACATCCTGTCTTCACCAAGGTAGCGCACAGCACTGCAGCTGTGCGCCATTGCTCCTCAGCACACTTCACACTTCGGTCACTGAGGGTGCAGGGCGCTAGGGGGGGGCGCCCTGAGCAGCAATAAAAACACCTTGGCTGGCGAAAATACATCACATATAGCCCCCAGGACTATATGGATGAATTTTAACCCCTGCCAGATTCCACAGAAAAACGGGAGAAAAGGCCGCCGAGAAGGGGGCGGAGCCTATCTCCTCAGCACACTGGCGCCATTTTCTCTCACAGCTCCGTTGGAGGGAAGCTCCCTGGCTCTCCCCTGCAGTTACTACACTACAGAAAGGGGTTAAAAAAGAGAGGGGGGCACTAATTAGGCGCAGTATAACAATACAGCAGCTATAAGGGGAAAAACACTTATATAAGGTTATCCCTGTATATATATATATATATATATATATATATATATATATATAGCGCTCTGGTGTGTGCTGGCATACTCTCCCTCTGTCTCCCCAAAGGGCTAGTGGGGTCCTGTCCTCTATCAGAGCATTCCCTGTGTGTGTGCTGTGTGTCGGTACGTTGTGTCGACATGTATGAGGAGGAAAATGAGGTGGAGGCGGAGCAATTGCCTGTAACAGAGATGTCACCCCCTAGGGAGTCGACATCTGAGTGGATGAGCTTATGGAAGGAATTATGTGAGTTAGCTCTTTACAAAAGATTGATGACATGAGACAGCCGGCGACTCAGCCTGTGCCTGTCCAGGTGTCTCAAAAGCCATCAGGGGCTCTAAAACGCCCGTTACCGCAGATGGCAGATACAGACGCCGACACGGATACTGACTCCAGTGTCGACGATTAAGAGACGAATGTGACTTCCAGTAGGGCCACACGTTACATGATTGAGGCTATGGAAAATGTTTTTACACATTTCTGATAATACCAGTACCACTAAAAAGGGTATTATGTTGGGTGAGAAAAAACTGCCTGTAGTTTTTCCTGCATCTGAGGAATTAAATGAAGTGTGTGATGATGCGTGGGTTTCCCCCGATAAAAACTGTTAATTCCTAAAAAGTTATTAGCATCATACCCCTTCCCGCCAGAGGATAGGGCACGTTGGGAAACACCCCCTAGGGTGAATAAAGCGCTCACACGCTTGTCTAAACAGGTGGCACTACCGTCCCCGGATACGGCCGCCCTTAAGGAACCTGCTGACAGAAAGCAGTAAAATATCCTAAAATGTATATACACTCACACGGGTGTGATACTGCGACCAGCAATCGCCTCAGCCTGGATGTGCAGTGCTGGGGTGGCTTGGTCGGATTCCCTGACTGACAATATTGATACCCTAGATAGGGACAGTATATTACTGACTATAGAGCATTTAAAAGATGCATTTCTATATATGCGTGATGCACAGAGGGATATTTGCAGACTGGCATCAAGAGTAAGTGCGCTGTCCATTTCTGCCAGAAGGGGGTTATGGACAAGACAGTGGTCAGGTGATGCTGATTCCAAAAGGCATATGGAAGTATCGCCTTATAAAAGGGAGGAGTTATTTGGGGTAGGTCTAACAGACCTGGTGGCAACGGCTGGAAAATCCACATTTTTACCCCAGGTAGCCTCTCAACATAAGAAGACGCCGTATTATCAGGCGCAGTCCTTTGGGCCCCATAAGGGCAAGCGGGCAAAAGGCTCCTCATTTCTGCCCCGTAGCAGAGTGAGAGGAAAAAGGCTGCAGCAAACAGCCAGTTCCCAGCAACAGAAGCCCTCTCCCGTTTTCTGCCAAGTCCTCAGCATGACGCTGGGACTTTACAAGCGGACTCCGGCACGGTGGGGGCCCGTCTCAAAAATTTCAGCGTGCAGTGGGCTCACTCACAGGGGACCCCTGGATCCTTCAGGTGGTATCTCAGGGGTACAAATTGGAATTCGAGACGTCTCCCCTTCGCCGTTTTCCTAAAATCTGCTTTACCGACGTCTCCCTCCGACAGGGAGGCGGTATGGGAAGCCATTCACAAGCTGTATTCCCAGCAGGTGATACTCAAGGTACCCCTCCTACAGCAGGGAAAGGGGTATTATTCCACGCTGTTTGTGGTACCGAAGCCGGACAGCTCGGTGAGACCCAATTTAAATCTGAAATCCTTGTACACTTACATACAAAGGTTCAAATTCAAGATGGAGTCACTCAGAGCGGTGATGGCAAACCTGGAAGAAGGGGATTATATGGTGTCTCTGGACATCAAGGATGCTTATCTCCATGTCCCAATTTACCCTTCTCACCAAGGGTACCTCAGGTTTGTGGTACAGAACTGTCACTATCAGTTTCAGACGCTGCTGTTTGGTTTGTCCACGGCACCCCGGGTCTTTACCAAAGTAATGGCCGAAATGATGATACTCCTTCGAAGGAAGGGAGTTTTAATTTTCTCTAACGTCCTAGTGGATGCTGGGGACTCCGTCAGGACCATGGGGAATAGCGGCTCCGCAGGAGACAGGGCACAAAAAGTAAGCTTTTAGGATCACATGGTGTGTACTGGCTCCTCCCCCTATGACCCTCCTCCAAGCCTCAGTTAGGTTTTTGTGCCCGTCCGAGCAGGGTGCAATCTAGGTGGCTCTCATAAAGAGCTGCTTAGAAAAAGTTTTTTAGGTTTCTTATTTTCAGTGAGCCCTGCTGGCAACAGGCTCACTGCTACGAGGGACTTAGGGGAGAGAAGTGAACTCACCTGCGTGCAGGATGGATTTGCTTCTTAGGCTACTGGACACCATTAGCTCCAGAGGGATCGAACACAGGCCCAGCCATGGAGTCCGGTCCCGGAGCCGTGCCGCTGACCCCCCTTGCAGATGCCGAAGTTGAAGAGGTCCAGAGGTCCGGAAACAGGCGGCAGAAGACTTTGTCTTCATAAGGTAGCGCACAGCACTGCAGCTGTGCGCCATTGTTGTCGGCACACTTCACACCAGCGGTCACTGAGGGTGCAGGGCGCTGGGGGGGGCGCCCTGGGCAGCAATGTATAATACCTTTTTCTATGGCTAAAATACATCACATATAGCCCTTGAGGCTATATGGATGTATTTAACCCCTGCCATATATCGCAAACTCCGGGAGAAGAGCCCGCCGTTTTAGGGGGCGGGGCCTATTCTCCTCAGCACACAGCGCCATTTTCCTGCTCAGCTCCGCTGTGAGGAAGGCTCCCAGGACTCTCCCCTGCACTGCACTACAGAAACAGGGTAAAACAGAGAAGGGGGGCATATTTTGGCGATATTTTTATATATTAAGCGCATATAACAGAAACAACACCTTTTAGGGTTGTTTATATACATTTTTATAGCGCTTTGGTGTGTGCTGGCAAACTCTCCCTCTGTCTCCCCAAAGGGCTAGTGGGGTCCTGTCTTCGATAAGAGCATTCCCTGTGTGTCTGCTGTGTGTCGGTACGTGTGTGTCGACATGTATGAGGACGATGTTGGTGTGGAGGCGGAGCAATTGCCGGTAATGGTGATGTCACCCCCTAGGGAGTCGACACCGGAATGGATGGCTTTAATTATGGAATTACGTGATAATGTTAGCACGCTGCAAAAGTCAGTTGACGACATGAGACGGCCGGAAAACCAGTTAGTACCTGTCCAGGCGTCTCAGGCACCGTCAGGGGCTGTAAAACGTCCCTTACCTCAGTCAGTCGACACAGGTACCGACACAGATGAATCTAGTGTCGACGGTGAAGAAAGAAACGTATTTTCCAATAGGGCCACACGTTATATGATCACGGCAATGAAGGAGGCTTTGCATATCTCTGATACTGCAGGTACCTCAAAGGGGGGTATTATGTGGGGTGTGAAAAAACTACCTGTAGCTTTTCCAGAATCAGAGGAATTGAATGACGTGTGTGATGAAGCGTGGGTTAACCCCGATAGAAAACTGCTAATTTCAAAGAAGTTATTGGCATTATACCCTTACCCACCAGAGGTTAGGGCGCGCTGGGAAACACCCCCTAGGGTGGATAAGGCGCTCACACGCTTATCAAAACAAGTGGCGTTACCGTCTCCTGATACGGCCGCCCTCAAGGATCCAGCTGATAGGAGGCTGGAAACTACCCTGAAGAGTATATATACACACATACTGGTGTTATACTGCGACCAGCAATAGCCTCAGCCTGGATGTGCAGTGCTGGGGTGGTGTGGTCGGATTCCCTGACTGAAAATATTGATACCCTGGATAGGGACAGTATTTTATTGACTATAGAGCAATTAAAGGATGCTTTTCTTTATATGCGAGATGCTCAGAGGGATATTTGCACTCTGGCATCGAGAGTAAGTGCGATGTCCATATCTGCCAGAAGAAGTTTATGGACGCGACAGTGGTCAGGTGATGCGGATTCCAAACGGCATATGGAAGTATTGCCGTATAAAGGAGAGGAATTATTTGGGGTCGGTCTATCGGATCTGGTGGCCACGGCAACAGCCGGAAAATCCACTTTTTTACCTCAGGTCACCTCCCAACAGAAAAAGACACCGTCTTTTCAGCCGCAGTCCTTTCGTTCCTATAAGAACAAGCGGGCAAAAGGACAGTCATATTTGCCCAGAGGCAAAGGAAGGGGTAAGAGGGTGCAGCAAGCAACTACTTCCCACGAACAGAAGCCCTCCCCGGCTTCTACAAAGCCCTCAGCATGACGCTGGGGCTGTGCAAGCGGACTCAGGGGCGGTGGGGGGTCGACTAAAGATTTTCAGCACACAGTGGGCGCGCTCACAGGTGGACCCTTGGATCCTGCAGGTAGTATCTCAGGGTTACAAGTTGGAATTCGAAAAGTCTCCCCCTCGCCGGTTCCTAAAGTCTGCTTTACCAACGTCTCCCTCAGAAAGGGCGACGGTATTGGAAGCCATTCACAAGCTGTATTCTCAGCAGGTGATAGTCAAGGTACCCCTCCTACAACAGGGAAAGGGGTATTATTCCACACTATTTGTGGTACCGAAGCCGGACGGTTCGGTAAGACCTATTCTAAATCTGAAATCCTTGAACCTGTACATACAGAAATTCAAGTTCAAGATGGAGTCACTCAGAGCAGTGATAGCGAATCTGGAAGAAGGGGACTTCATGGTGTCCCTGGACATAAAAGATGCTTATCTGCATGTCCCAATTTACCCTTCACACCAAGGGTATCTCAGGTTCGTGATACAAAACTGTCATTATCAGTTTCAAACGCTGCCGTTTGGTTTGTCCACGGCACCTCGGGTCTTTACCAAGGTAATGGCCGAAATGATGGTTCTTCTACGAAGAAAAGGCGTATTAATTATCCCTTACTTGGACGATCTCCTGATAAGGGCAAGGTCCAGAGAACAGCTGGAAGTCGGAGTAGCACTAACCCAAGTAGTGCTTCAACAACACGGGTGGATTCTGAATCTTCCAAAATCTCAATTGACCCCGACGACACGTCTGCTGTTCCTGGGAATGATTCTGGACACTGTTCAGAAAAAGGTGTTTCTCCCGGAGGAGAAAGCAAGGGAGTTATCCGAACTTGTCAGGAACCTCCTAAAACCAGGAAATGTGTCAGTACATCAATGCACAAGAGTCCTGGGAAAGATGGTGGCTTCTTACGAAGCAATTCCATTCGGCAGATTCCACGCACGAATATTTCAGTGGGATCTGCTGGACAAATGGTCCGGATCGCATCTGCACATGCATCAGCGGATAACACTGTCACCAAGAACAAGGGTGTCTCTTCTGTGGTGGTTGCAGAGTGCCCATCTGTTAGAGGGCCGCAGATTCGGCATACAGGACTGGGTCCTGGTGACTACGGATGCCAGCCTACGAGGCTGGGGAGCAGTCACACAGGGAAGAAACTTCCAGGGCGTGTGGTCGAACCTGGAGACGTCTCTTCACATAAATATACTGGAGCTAAGAGCGATTTACAATGCTCTAAGCCTGGCAAAACCGCTGCTTCAGGGTCAGCCGGTGTTGATCCAGTCGGACAACATCACGGCAGTCGCCCACGTAAACGGACAGGGCGGCACGAGAAGCAGAAGAGCAATGACAGAAGCTGCAAGGATTCTTCGCTGGGCGGAAAATCATGTCATAGCACTGTCAGCAGTGTTCATTCCGGGAGTGGACAACTGGGAAGCAGACTTCCTCAGCAGACACGACCTCCACGCGGGAGAGTGGGGACTTCATCCAGAAGTCTTCCACATGATTGTGAACCGTTGGGAAAAACCAAAGGTGGACATGATGGCGTCCCGCCTCAACAAGAAACTGGACAGATATTGCGCCAGGTCAAGAGACCCTCAGGCAATAGCTGTGGACGCTCTGGTAACACCGTGGGTGTACCAGTCCGTGTATGTGTTTCCTCCTCTGCCTCTCATACCAAAGGTACTGAGAATTATACGGCTACGGGGAGTAAGAACAATACTCGTGGCTCCGGATTGGCCGAGAAGGACTTGGTACCCGGAACTTCAAGAGATGCTCACGGAAGAGCCGTGGCCTCTACCGTTAAGAAGGGATCTGCTTCAGCAGGGACCTTGTATGTTCCAAGACTTACCGCGACTGCGTTTGACGGCATGGCGGTTGAACGCCGGATTCTAAAAGAAAAGGGCATTCCAGAGGAAGTTATTCCTACCTTGATTAAAGCCAGGAAGGAAGTGACCGCACAACATTATCACCGCATTTGGAGAAAATATGTTGCGTGGTGTGAGGCCAAGAAGGCCCCAACGGAGGAATTTCAATTGGGTCGATTCCTACATTTCCTGCAGGCAGGATTGTCTATGGGCCTCAAATTGGGGTCTATTAAGGTTCAAATTTCGGCTTTATCGATTTTCTTCCAGAAAGAATTGGCTTCAGTGCCTGAAGTACAAACCTTTGTCAAAGGTGTACTACATATACAGCCCCCGATTGTGCCTCCAGTGGCACCGTGGGATCTCAACGTAGTTTTGGATTTTCTCAAATCCCATTGGTTTGAGCCGCTCAAATCGGTAGATTTGAAGTATCTTACATGGAAAGTAACCATGCTACTGGCCCTGGCTTCAGCCAGGAGAGTATCAGAGTTGGCGGCTTTATCGTACAAAAGCCCATATCTGATTTTCCATTCGGACAGGGCAGAACTGAGGACGCGTCCTCAGTTTCTGCCTAAGGTGGTTTCGGCTTTTCACTTGAACCAGCCTATTGTGGTGCCTGCGGCTACTAGCGACTTGGAGGACTCCAAGTTGCTGGACGTTGTCAGAGCATTGAAAATATATATTTCAAGGACGGCTGGAGTCAGAAAATCTGACTCGCTGTTTATCCTGTATGCACCCAACAAGATGGGTGCTCCTGCGTCTAAGCAGACGATTGCTCGTTGGATCTGTAGCACAATCCAACTTGCACATTCTGTGGCAGGCCTGCCACAACCTAAATCTGTAAATGCCCACTCCACAAGGAAGGTGGGCTCATCTTGGGCGGCTGCCCGAGGGGTCTCGGCATTACAACTTTGCCGAGCAGCTACGTGGTCAGGGGAGAACACGTTTGTAAAATTTTACAAATTTGATACTCTGGCTAAGGAGGACCTGGAGTTCTCTCATTCGGTGCTGCAGAGTCATCCGCACTCTCCCGCCCGTTTGGGAGCTTTGGTATAATCCCCATGGTCCTGACGGAGTCCCCAGCATCCACTAGGACGTTAGAGAAAATAAGAATTTACTTACCGATAATTCTATTTCTCATAGTCCGTAGTGGATGCTGGGCGCCCATCCCAAGTGCGGATTGTCTGCAATACTTGTACATAGTTATTGTTACAAAAATCGGGTTATTATTGTTGTGAGCCATCTTTTCAGAGGCTTCTTCGTTGTTATCATACTGTTAACTGGGTTCAAATCACAAGTTGTACGGTGTGATTGGTGTGGCTGGTATGAGTCTTACCCGGGATTCAAGATCCTTCCTTATTGTGTACGCTCGTCCGGGCACAGTACCTAGCTGAGGCTTGGAGGAGGGTCATAGGGGGAGGAGCCAGTACACACCATGTGATCCTAAAAGCTTACTTTTTGTGCCCTGTCTCCTGCGGAGCCGCTATTCCCCATGGTCCTGACGGAGTCCCCAGCATCCACTACGGACTATGAGAAATAGAATTATCGGTAAGTAAATTCTTATTATCCCTTACTTGGACGATCTCCGGATAAGGGCAAGATCCAGGGAAAGGTTGGTAGTCGGGGTAGCACTATCTCAAGTAGTGTTGCGGCAGCACGGTTGGATTCTTAATATTCCAAAATCGCGGCTGATCCCGACGACACGTCTTCTATTCCTAAGGATGATCCTGGACACAGTCCAGAAAAAGGTGTTTCTCCAGGAGGAGAAAGCCAGGGAGTTATCCGAACTAGTCAGAAACTTTCTAAAACCAGGCCAAGTGTCAGTGCAGCAGTGCACAAGGGTCCTGGGAAAATGGTGGCTTCCTACGAAGCAATTCCATTCGGCAGATTCCACGCAAGAACTTTCGGGGGGACCTGCTGGAAAAGTGGTCCGGATCGCATCTTCAGATGCATCAGCGGATAACCCTGTCACCAAAGACAAGGGTGTCTCTCCTGTGGTGGTTGCAGAGTGCTCATCTTCTAGAGGGCGCAGATTCGGCATTCAGGACTGGGTCCTGGTGACCACGGATGCCAGCCTGCGAGGCTGGGGAGCAATCACACAGGGAAGAAATTTCCAGGGCTTGTGGTCAAGCCTGGAGACATCACTTCACATAAATATCTTGGAGCTAAGGGCCATTTACAATGCCCTAAGCCAAGCAAGACCTCTACTTCAAGGTCAGCCGGTGCTGATCCAGTCGGACAACATCACGGCAGTCGCCCACGTAGAGAAGCTGCAAGGATTTTTCGCTGGGCGGAAAATCATGTGATAGCATTGTCAGCAGTGTTCATTCCGGGAGTGGACAACTGGGAAACAGACTTCCTCAGCAGAAGTCTTCCACATGATTGTAAACCGTTGGGAAAAACCAAAGGTGGACATGATGGCGTCCCGCCTAAACAAAAAATTGGACAGGTATTGCGCCAGGTCAAGGGACCCTCAGGCAATAGCTGTGGACGCTCTGGTAACACCGTGGGTGTACCAGTCAGTGTATGGGTTCCCTCCTCTTCCTCTCTTACCAAAAGTATTGAGAATTATAAGACGGAGGGGAGTAAGAACTATACTCGTGGCTCCGGATTGGCCAATAAGGACTTGGTACCCGGAACTTCAAGAGATGCTCACGGAGGACCCGTGGCCTCTACCTCTAAGAAGGGACCTGCTCCATCAAGGACCCTATCTATTCCAAGACTTACCGCGGCTGCGTTTGACGGCAGGGCGGTTGAACGCCGGATCCTGAAGGAAAAAGGCATTCCGGATGAAGTCATCCCTACCCTGATCAAAGCCAGGAAGGATGTAACCGCAAAGCATTATCACTGCATTAGGCGAAAATATGTTGCGTGGTGCGAGGCCAGTAAGGCCCCGATGGAGGAATTTCAACTAGGTCGATTCCTGCATTTCCTGCAAACAGGAGTGTCTATGGGCCTAAAATTGGGGTCCATTAAGGTTCAAATTTCGGCCCTGTCAATTTTCTTCCAGAAAGAACTAGCTTCAGTTCCTGAAGTTCAGACGTTTGTAAAAGGGGTACTGCATATACAGCCTCCTTTTTGTGCCTCCAGTGGCACCTTGGGATCTCAATGTAGTTTTGGGGTTCCTTTAAGTCACAATGGTTTGAACCACTTGAATCTGTGGAGTTAAAATATCTCACATGGAAAGTGGTCATGCTGTTGGCCCTGGCCTAGGCCAGGCGCGTGTCAGAATTGGCGGCTTTATCCTGTAAAAGCCCTTATCTGATCTTCCATTCAGACAGGGCGGAATTGAGGACTCGTCCTCATTTTCTCCCTAAGGTGGTTTCAGCGTTTCATCTGGACCAACCTATTGTGGTACCTGCGGCTACTAGTGACTTGGAGGACTCCAAGTTGTTGGACATAGTCAGGGCCCTGAAAATATGTTTCCAGGACGGCTGGAGTCAGAAAATCTGACTCGCTGTTTATCCTGTATGCACCCAACAAGCTGGGTGCTCCTGCTTCTAAGCAGACTATTGCTCGTTGGATTTGTAATACAATTCAGCTTGCACATTCTGTGGCAGGCCTGCCACAGCCAAAATCTGTAAAAGCCCATTCCACAAGGAAGGTGGGCTCATCTTGGGCGGCTGCCCGAGGGGTCTCGGCTTTACAACTTTGCCGAGCAGCTATTTGGTCAGGGGCAAATACGTTTGCTAAATTCTACAAATTTGATACCCTGGCTGAGGAGGACCTGGAGTTCTCTCATTCGGTGCTGCAGAGTCATCCGCACTCTCCCGCCCGTTTGGGAGCTTTGGTATAATCCCCATGGTCCTTACGGAGTTCCCAGCATCCACTAGGACGTCAGAGAAAATAAGAATTTACTTACCGATAATTCTATTTCTCGTAGTCCGTAGTGGATGCTGGGCGCCCATCCCAAGTGCGGATTGTCTGCAATACTTGTACATAGTTATTGTTAACTAAATCGGGTTATTGTTGTTGTGAGCCATCTATCCAGAGGCTCCTCTGTTATCATGCTGTTAACTGGGTTCAGATCACAGGTTGTACGGTGTGATTGGTGTGGCTGGTATGAGTCTTACCCGGGATTCATAAATCCTTCCTTATTGTGTACGCTCGTCCGGGCACAGTATCCTAACTGAGGCTTGGAGGAGGGTCATAGGGGGAGGAGCCAGTGCACACCAGGTAGTCCTAAAGCTTTACTTTTGTGCCCAGTCTCCTGCGGAGCCGCTATTCCCCATGGTCCTTACGGAGTTCCCAGCATCCACTACGGACTACGAGAAATAGAATTATCGGTAAGTAAATTCTTATTTTTTTCTTGTTGTGCACAATACTTTTTAGTCAGGTTTAGCTGCTTTGCACTGCGCATAAAACAATGGGCGCGTGACACCGGAACAAACAGTTGCATATTTTCCAGACTAAAGTGACGAGCATTATGCTGTGGTGGAGAGATGAAACATTTGAATCGCCCCCATAGTAAATGATTCCTGTGCACAAATGAGTAATATCCTGCAAACAGTTAAGGATATATTGGAAATCTTAGGGGTTTGCAGAAAAGAGCTCTATCCCATGATAACCAATCATACATTTTCATCAGTTTTTAAATCTGTACTAGAAATCAAACCATTACAATGTAGTTGTGTCTCCCTTATTTCCTGTGCAGCAATTTTCAAACTATTACTCATTGTGTGGTGTAGATAGCGTACATTTGTGTTTCTAAAGGCTCCATTTATTTCTCTCCAAACTGACGAATCGTAAGAATTTACCTGTAAGAATAGACTGCAGTAAAGTTGCCCATTCCATAATATTATATTACTCTGGCAGTGCAGCAGGATCAGCGACCAGTGAAAAGCTCTTGATCCCACATGTGAATTGTTCTATGTATTTTCTTTTAGAATTACAAGCAACATTTTTCTTGATAATTTCAGTGCATGGTGGTGCTGATTGGTTACAGAAAGTGTCTGACTGACCATCTGGCACTTCTGGCAAATGCTAGAAGGGCAGATGGCCAGATGTGCCGGTCTGGCTGTCTGCATGGAATACTGTTGAAAATGCCTAATGCCCCCCTCAATACGGTGTGGGGCATAATAAGGTGTAAGGGACAATATTGTGCAGTGTAATTTGACTAAGGAGCACTACTGTGTGGCATAATTTGAATTTGGGGTACTATTGTGTGGTCACTCCCCTACCCAGCGAGACCACACCCTTTGTTTCGACACACGCTCATCCCACAGAAGCTTTTTAGGGGGCCAGTGCTCTTTATGTACACAATGTACCAAAATGTGTAGTTACAGCTCTGCTTTGGTGTGCACAGATGTGTTCTCTGTTAAGCACCCTGCCCTAAATGATTCCTACAGTTCACACTATCTAATCCTCTACGACTGCTATAGTAGGGCTTGGTCAGTTGGGAAAATGCCTTCCCTTTCCTTTGTGTGTGACCTACACCAGTGAAGTGCCAGCTGTACCTTAGAGAACCAACCCTGGCACATGTGTGTATCCCTTGCATTATGAGCTCTGTTGTGTGCATTTTAATACAGAATGATGTACACTTTTATATTGTTCTATTATTAATATTTGTTACAGCATATACAAAGAAGTAGGAGGAGTCAGATATAGTAAGGAGATGAGTCTATGGCAGGAGCCAGATGGTGACTCCGAATCGGGCCTGTGTGCTTTCAATTAAAAGGCCTATTTTCAGTCCTGGTCCGGCAATGGTTACAGATACTGTAGTCTGGGTGATGGATAATTTTACCATAGCAGAGTAGGGAACAGGGATGTTTGCTCACAATATTACTGTACATGTAAATAACAAGCTTTGTGCACAATGTAAACACTTACGCTGGTTACACTCCCACTCCGACTCTCAACCAACCTGTTTGCCCAACATTGGACAAGTGTGTACTCTGCGCTGACCATCCCGCACACCCGATCCTGGTTTCCTTTCGGGTCTCCTTGTTGTTAAACCTGCTAAAAACGGTTCATGCAGCCCAGCACACTATCAGCATGGCGGCAGTATGGAATCTGGAGGGATCCCGGCACCATCCGTCAATGCGTAGGGCATGGTGGCAGGGAGCAAGACGGCGGGACCGGGCAATTTTCTGTAGCAGAGTTCGGCTGCAGTTGTGGCGCCATTTTTTTTATTTTATTTTTACTTCAACCAGTCGCAGCTCACCGCTTAATCACCCCGCCCTTTTGTGTCAGCTAATATTAGGCAGCACGTGTCAGCCCGACGGTGGAAGAAGAGCTTCTGAAGATTAAAGATGCCAGGGGAAGTAATGGATGGGTGGTGGCCTTGCAAAAGAGGTTAGAGGCCGTCGCCTCCAGGTGAAGATGCCGGGGGAGGTCCTGGATGAGCATCGGCCATGCAAAAAAGCTTAAAAGCCGCCGCCCTCCAGGTGAAGGTGCTGGTTAATAAAATATTAAAACATTCTATGTTGTATCTTCGTCCTAATATTTCTTTTACAGGGGCCTATCAGTATCAGTGTGTCCTTAATGCCTCGCTTGCTGTTACTTGTGGTTCTCTAAAGTACCAGCATGCAGGGGAGGCTTGCTGGGACTTGTAGTCCTCCCGTAAAAGACAATATTATTCTATCACAAATGGATTATCAACTCGGCATCCACAGCCCATGGGGTGCTAGGGGAAGCCCTGTGTTTCAGCCCTTGCTTTGGGTGCCCTGGAAATGGGGGACCCCTTTATTGAGTGGGTCCCCACATCCCTTGGAATCCCCGGCCTGGGCTGACTGGTTATGAGGGAATGAATGCTTCGGCCATGGAACCCCCATCAAGTGTGTCCCCTGCATGTGGCATTACCCTCCTGCTAGTGGACCCTGGAGCCGGTTTTGAAAATATGGGGGACCTCTACTTGTTTTGTTCCCCATATGTTTAGACCCAGGTCCAGTTCACTAAATATGGGGGACCCCTACATGTTTTGTTCCCCAGATTTTATTTGGGCCAGGGCCGGCTAAAAGAGCCTGAGGTTGGTAATGCCTTTGGGAGGGTGGTTGGAGGAGGACCCGCACATTTACTTATTTTTGGAAGGAATATTAAAATGCTCTCCCCATCATTATAATTAATGAAATTCTCCATTAATAAGTTCCCCTTCCTCCAGCCAAATTTATATTTTTTTCAGCAGCCACAGATTGGTCTGCTGAAAAATTGGACAAGGATTGGATGTAGAATCTGTGAGCAGTTCTGCAGAAGGATTGTATAAACAGTCTGATCTGCCGAGGATTGGACAAGTGTGTAATCCGCTTTAGGGCCTTATTTAGTGAGGAGCAAATCTAGCTAAAGAGTGCAAATTTATACACACACTGGGTAGACTTATTTTTAAACTGTAATTTAGAATTGAGCTAGGATGCTCCCACTGCCACAATCTTTAAATCTGTCACCAGATTTTGTTATTTCCCCGTCACTCCTGATAGCAAAACATTGAAACCTCTTATCTATATTTATTTCTAATGCTAAATGATTCCATTATTATTTATTTGAAAATGCATAAATAGAAATGAATAAAACAAAAACATTTTGAAAGTATGAAGTTGCTCAATTTAAATAATAAAATGATATTAACTGTACATTTATGCAATCTTTATTGCAGTTATTCGATAACATGCAATTGAAAAAAATGTATTCTAAATATACAATGAAAGAATCCCAGCGCAATTAAGGGTACTGCCCAATCCCACTGCCTAAACCTGCCCTACACGGGCGATAAATACACAAAATACAAACAAAGACAATTGGCTCAAAGGCAACCCAAAATAGAGGAGGTGACCATGTAGTTTTCCAATGTGGTTTTTCTTCATACAGGTTCTCTTCCACGGACTGTACATGCAGAAAAAAATAGAAAAAACAGAAATGTGTAGTATTTTCTTAAATCTAAAGTTTTGCACAATTCATATAGCAAAAAAGGATAGGTATCAAGAGTAGTCAAAATGGCATCTGGCGTACCAGAACTCACTTGTTGAGTGTGGTCACCAAATATATAAAGGTTTCTTTCAAGGCTGACAAGAACCAATGAATCACATGCACTTTATCACAATGGTATGCGTACCAAGAAACTCACTGGATCAAGGGTTGTAATATTCTCATAAAGGTATCTTTGGACTTCTTGATCACTCCTTCTTTCATGTAAGTTTCCTCCAAGTATGGTACATAAAAGAAAGGACAATCCTACAATATGTAGTGATGTCAAGAAACACTCATACGCCCTAGTGGGATAGATACCACAAATGCAAAGTGGGAGACTCCTTCACCAATCTGCGTACCTTAAACTCACTTCAAGTGGGGGTGGGAAATACCTATAAAGGTTTCTTTAAAACATCACAATGGGGCGTACCCAAAACTGACACTCAAGGGGGTTGGTATCCACATAAAGGTTTCTTTTTCTCATTCGCAATGGGATTTCTTTAAAATATCACCATCTTTTGAAAGAGAAACCTTTACATGAGGATACCAACCTCCTTGAGCACAGGCTACTGTTCCCAATTGTAGTCCACGTGGATCGTAAAGTATGAAAAAGTTAAAAAAATAAAAAAAAATTGTGAAAAACTCATGCCGACCTTTTGTCATGTGGACCTACTGTAGAACATGTCAACCTAATGCATGTCGACCTAAGTGTGGTTGACCTAGAGACCAGATACCAAAAATTACACGTCTAACATTCCCACTCAACAACTGCTTCTCAGACCAGTCCCATCTTGGATTTAAAGTTCTCAAACTTTTGCCTTGAGATTGGCTTTTTTAAAACATCTGGCATACAGTATTTGCAGTCTTACAATATGTACGCAGAATCACATCTTGCTACACTAGATCACAAAGGTGATCTCTTCTCCAGGAGCATTAGTCAATTCATCCACATTTAAGAGCAGATACATCCATTTCCCCATTTCAAACTTCAAGTATAGGCATGGATCAGCTTTACTTCTTGTGAACTCATGTACCAATTTGTAATTTGCAAACAAGATGTTCTTGGCTATTTTGACATAACATTCAGGCTGTGTCATGTACAATTCTTCTATAGCACTATTAAGTTTTGATGTCATAATGTCTCACTTGCATGTTGCTTAAGGCAGCTATGATGATCAAGGTCCTGAAAGTATTGTGCTTAGCAACTGGTGCAGAAGCAGCATCATAATCTTTATCTTGCTTTTAAATCTGTAAACTTCATCTTCAGCATTACATTTGTCTTAAAAACCTGTTCACATAAAATTGCATGTTTTCCTGGAGGTAACTGTAAGATTCCCTGCCCTGGGCAGCAATTAAGATACCTGATGGCAAAGGTATACATATATACAGTCAGGCACTGTATATATGTGCGAGCCCCCGCCATTTTTACACATGAGAAGCGGGACAGAAGCCCGCCGCTGATGGGGCAGGGCCTTCTTCCTCAGCACACCAGCGCCATTTTCTCTTCACAGCTCCGCTGGAAGGACGCTCCCCAAGCTCTCCTCTGCAGTATACAGGTGCAATAGAGGGTAAAAAAGAGAGGGGGGGAACATAAATTTAGGCGCAGATATATATATATATATATATATATATATATATACCGCTACAATGGTGGACAATAAGGCACTCCAGAGGCTTGGTATAAGCAATAAGAATGTATTGACAAAAGCGACGTTTCGGAGCAGAGCTCCTTCCTCAAGGCATACCAATAAAAAAGTGAATTACAAACACCCACTAAAATACCCCACCGGGCCCGATGCGCCGTCCTCCACGTCTCCCGCCGCGTCTCCGTCTCTGTTCGCCGCCGCATACTACTTCCGGGTCCCAGCCTGACCTGGTTACCATAGCAACCGCGGCTGTGTGCGTTCCACCATGAAGGAAGCGTGCGGTTCACAGCACGTATCGCCGGCCAGGGGGGCGGAGGAGTCGTGCGCCTCTAGATGGCCCTGCAACAAGACACACAAATCTCTATGAAAAATGCACATAGATAAAGTTAAAAACATAGCGACCAGGTCAAAGAGCATGTAGAGAGCATACTGAACATCACAATTGATTACACAGCATCACATAGATCAATTTACATTAATAGAAATAATGATAACAAAAATAAACCTTTAGATGCAGATGTACCAAAAGCTATATTAAATCACATAATACTATTCCAGTTGATCTTATCGTTCAAGCCCAAAGGAGACATAGTATTAAGGCGGAAGATCCACCGGGATTCAGCCAAAAGAAGTGCTTTATGGCGATCACCACCCCTTGTGATGTTCAGTATGCTCTCTACATGCTCTTTGACCTGGTCGCTATGTTTTTAACTTTATCTATGTGTATTTTTCATAGAGATTTGTGTGTCTTGCTGCAGGGCCATCTAGAGGCGGATGACTCCTCCGCCCCCCTGGCCGGCGCTACGTGCTGTGAACCGCACGCTTCCTTCATGGTGGAACGCACACAGCCGCGGTTGCTATGGTAACCAGGTCAGGCTGGGACCCGGAAGTAGTATGCGGCGGCGAACAGAGACGGAGACGCGGCGGAGACGTGGAGGACGGCGCATCGGGCCCGGTGGGGTATTTTAGTGGGTGTTTGTAATTCACTTTTGCATTGGTATGCCTTGAGGAAGGAGCTCTGCTCCGAAACGTCGCTTTTGTCAATACATTCTTATTGCTTATACCAAGCCTCTGGAGTGCCTTATTGTCCACCATTGTAGCGGTGTATTCTTTCAGGATTATGGCACCGGGGCGCGTTGCTTTGTGGATCTGAGTGCCGGCTGAGTTGTATGTCTACGTACGGGAATCTCATCTTGATGGATTCCATGTAGCATGGCACCTAATTGATTTTTTCATTATATATCATTGGGACTACCATTATTCATACCCTGGATAATATTGGCAGTGCTTGCTATTGTTTTTAAAACACTGGGAGAGGTGTATATGTTTAACCAGTGACCATGGAAGGAGCATCAAGTACATCAGCATCGCAGGATGCCACAATTTCATTACACCCCCTGGTGAAACTTTCTCCTTTACGCCTGAACAAATTGAAGGGATTTTACTGAAAGAGAAAGTACCTGGCCATGATACAAAGCATACCATGGAGGATGTTTATTTTCAGCTTTTCAAACTGAAGCGCAGGGAAATTGACTTTCTGCTGCATGCCTCCTCGCTTACAGAGTATTATAAAGAGAGGAAGATTCCCAGGGGTTTTCGATGTAGAAACTCCCCCACCATAGGGTGAAATAACCCTGAATTTATCAGAAAATGGGTGGGCATACTCAATCGATGTGCCCTGGACCTTATGGTCCTGGTGATCGAAGAGTCACGTCGGGAGCTGGATAATACCAGAAGTAAAATCAAAATACTGGAAAAAAAATCTAAGAAATTATTGAGTGATCCCGTGAACAACAGCTGGGTGGGCAAGCTGGAGCAGAATTGTGACCAATATAGGAGGGATCTCCTAAAGTTTAAAAGAAACAAGCGTTCCACGGTGGATAATGACTACGAGGAAAATAAGGTCTACCGGTGGCTGTCAGGAAATGACAATGAGTCCCGGAGGAAACCTCGTTTTCAAACAAGGAGACCTTGGCAAAAGAAACAATCTAAACAAGTTACTACCAATAGCCAAAGTGATAGTGACTTTTTGATTTCGGACTCCGATGACTGTGTTCCCAGCACGAGCGCCCCTTTAGGGACGGGCCCCCAACGTACAAGCGATCTTCCACCCGCCGAGGGGGGCCAAAACCAGAGGCGTCAAAAGTGCAGACAAAAAGAAGATACGTTAGTATTCAACTTATCGAACAGAAGTCTATCGGATGCTGAATTAAGGGTTCTACAGAAAGGGCTATCATTTGTACCCACCAATATGTATGATGGCTTTGAGTGGCAACGAGACCACCATAAGCTAGCACGTAAATTACGTCTTAAAGAATTCTTCCATACACGTCCCACCCAGGTTGGACAATCTCAACTTGATGGCTTTCTGCGAACCCACTCTAAATCCAGCTTTGACCCGACATCAACGAATTCGTCATTAAAAACCTTTAACAGATTGCTCGATGACTCCGTCTCCAGATTTGTCGCAGCACCAGGTCGTATACGTAAAAATCTATCACATATCGAGACCATCGCATTAAAGGATCTAGCCGGTTACGATGATATTATCATCAGGCCGGCCGACAAGGGCGGGGCCATTGTGGTACAGAATATCACTGACTACAGAAGTGAGATTGAACGACAACTCCAGGAACCTGGTGTCTACGAAAAGTTACAGTGTGATCCTACCAAAGAGTATCAGTGTGAGGTCCGTGCCATACTGGATACAGCTGTACAGGATGGCTTGCTTACTCCTGCCTTACAAAAGATTCTCACTAATGAGCATCCGGTAACTCCGGTATTATATACACTACCGAAACTTCACAAGGACAGTGTCAATCTGCCAGGCCGGCCTATTATATCTGCCCGGAACTCGTTATTACAACCTATAGCTCAAATGCTTGATTTTCTTTTGCAGCCTTTACTTCCACTAAAAAAATCTTTTTTGAAGGATACCACTAGTTTTATTAACCTTTTATTTGATTTACAGGTGGTACCGGAGGGCACTATTATGTGTTGCTTGGATGTGTGTAGCCTATACACCTCCATTAAACGTGGATGGTGTGGCGGCTATGCGTAGGTTCCTACGTGACCATCTAGATCCCGATATATTTGATCATGATTTATTTATTTGTCTTTTGGAGCTGACTCTCCGCAGGAATTATTTTCTGCATGACTGTCAGTTCTTTTTGCAATTGAGGGGATGTGCCATGGGGTCGGCTGTGGCCCCCTCATATGCAAATGTGTTTATGTTTGCGCAGGAAGAACTTTTGTTCCTTAATTGTCCAGAAGTGAGTCAGCATCTTCTACTCTACTCCCGTGACAAAGCTAAATATTTATCGTATATATATAACCCTTTATGAGGTCTAAGAACAATGTACGCTATTTACGTATGTAGTACCGTAAGGGTACGCTAGTTGCGTATCGATCGCTTAGCCGTGATCTAGACGCTCAAGCGTCACGTTCACTCACGGCCAAGAGATCACAGGCAGACACGTTATTGGCTGTTGACTATCGTAATGATTCGCTATAGCGTAGCGGCGCTCGGGACCACGAGGAGATCACCAGCGATGCAGACGCTCACAACGTTAAACCTTTATATCTATACCTCTAACAATGAAATACACAGTAAACCTTAGTGTAGAGACAAAGTGTAAGTGCAACCTTGTGTAACCTGATTAACTACAAAGCTGCTTGAGCGTCACCGACGCTCAGAGAATACTTAACACTATAAGAAATACACAGATACCTGGGCTTAGGGTCCGAAACCTATTATATGTATTATGACTATTATACTTGCAAAAAGGAATCACAGTACAAATGATACACTACAATATAACATAAACCAACTAACCAGATAACTACACAGGAAATAACATACAATACTATTCAATACAATCTAATCAATGGAAAATACGGGAGAAAAGAGAAGGGAGAGAGAGAGAGAGAGATGGCTCACAGGTAAGACAATATGATTACGGAGAAAACTTACGCACAAGGGGAAACGATCGCAAGCGCCTCGATATCCAGCTCCCGGTTATCAGCAATGAGAACCGTTGATGAGAGAGTGAAGTTGGATATGGTCGGCCTGCTATTTATGCCCCACACACAATACAATTCAATGGTCCCTACAATCTCATTGTTCATTGGACACAGGAATTCGGCTCTGCATTATAACAAAAGGTCATAGGTTGATTCATACAGGTGGACTGTCTTGTATCAGTGGCCTTGGTTATGCAAAACAAAGGGTGATGACTAACACATTCCTGTCTTCTGGAGAGCTATTGTTTGGCGAATACAAAACAAAACCCTGTCTCTGGGTTTTGTTCAATATTCATGATGTCCACTTTCAGTTGAGACAATGACATCTCAGCCATCATTCTCCTGGATACAAACCCTAACCCATTCGTAAACACAGGTGTTGGCCCTCCTCATTGAGTCTCAAAGCTCAGCGTAATTAAAGGCTATTGTACTCCGTCTGCGGGAAAGATACTGATTTGGAGTACAATTAATCTTCAATTACTATTCCTGTGCTTACCTTATGCATGTGAAGATGTGAGGCCCTCCCAACATGCAAACTATTGTTTGGGGGATCTCTAAGGTCAAAGAGCCATTTGAGACCCACTGATACCTGTTTCCAACTGTTACTAAGTAAGAACAAATAATAGTAAATGGACATAACTTCTTATGTCCATAACTATTCGCACGAGCGATTAATCCGCTCCAAACCAACACCGGAATATTGCTATTTAAATACTCTTCCGATGGGTACCAAACACCACTGTATGACCCCTGTTAGACCCTTCGCACAATACAAAGAGGAATCTCTCTGTTCAGGAACATGCTATATTAACCAAACTTTCAGAATCTATCAAAGGGACCATGATCTACAAAATACATTATTACTGAAAATATGTAACGATTGAGTCGCACGCTACGACTACACAAACTTTACCGTAAATACGCATACCGTGCACCAGCGGGTGCACGCAACAGCGGGTATGCGCCTTCACGGGAGAGCGCACGCATGCGCAGCGCGGACCAGTGTGAGGTGCAAATATGGCAGTGTGCATAGAGATATTTTTCTGACTTTGACACCCGGTACATAGATGATATTTTTATCCTACCGGGGGTCAGGATAGTTTGGATGCATTGATGTTAAAAGCTAATCAATTTGACTCTTCAATCAAATATACTTATTCTTGTAGTGCCACGATGATGCACTTTCTGGATGTGAAAGTCATGATCAGGGATGGTACCATTAGTACTGATATTTATCATAAGGATGTTTACCGCAACACTTTTCTCCGAGCAGAGAGCCATCACCCTTTAGCTCTTAAGAAAGGATTACCGCTATCACAAATGATGAGAATCGCTAGGATAGTGAGTGATCCCACTATACTACCTGATAGGCTGGATGAATTGATCTTGAAGTTTATAGCCCGGGGTTATGACCCTAAGAATTTATACTTACAGAAAGAGCAAGTACTACAAACTTCACGATCCTGCCTCTTAAAACCTAAAGCCAGAACCCAGGATAAGTGTATTCCGTGGGTCAGTCCGTTCACGACAGCTAGCCCAATTATCCATCAAGCATCATTAGCTTTGTGGCCAATTATTAAATCAGATCGTGAATTGCCAGCGTTTAAAGATACTAGACCTTTAGCAGCCTTTAAGCGAGGCCGCAATCTTCGCGATAGGCTGGTGAGAACGGATATCTCTGGCATGGGAAAAGGTGTGATTCCAAATGTGTACTATAAACCTCCGGGGTGCTATAGCTGCCACAATTGCACTACGTGCAAATATATGCAACCTTGCCGTAAATTTAAACACCCACATTCTGATAAAATGTACGAGATCAGACATATTTTAACATGTAGGTCAGATTTCGTGGTATATATCATATGCTGTCCTTGCGGGTTGTACTACGTAGGCCAAACCTCTAGACCTTTTAGGGATCGGATGGCCCTCCACCGGTCGGCCATCCATCTATCGGGCAGGAATTTAGAACAACCGGTGGCTCGTCATTTCAGAGAAAAGGGTCACACTTTATCTATGCTTAGGTACTTTATGATTGACCACATCCCAATATCTTTAAGGGGTGGTGATCGCCATAAAGCACTTCTTTTGGCTGAATACCGGTGGATCTTCCGCCTTAATACTATGTCTCCTTTGGGCTTGAACGATAAGATCAACTGGAATAGTATTATGTGATTTAATATAGCTTTTGGTACATCTGCATCTAAAGGTTTATTTTTGTTATCATTATTTCTATTAATGTAAATTGATCTATGTGATGCTGTGTAATCAATTGTGATGTTCAGTATGCTCTCTACATGCTCTTTGACCTGGTCGCTATGTTTTTAACTTTATCTATGTGTATTTTTCATAGAGATTTGTGTGTCTTGTTGCAGGGCCATCTAGAGGCGCACGACTCCTCCGCCCCCCTGGCCGGCGCTACGTGCTGTGAACCGCACGCTTCCTTCATGGTGGAACGCACACAGCCGCGGTTGCTATGGTAACCAGGACCCGGAAGTAGTATGCGGCGGCGGACGGAGACGCGGCGGGAGACGTGGAGGACGGCGCATCGGGCCCGGTGGGGTATTTTAGTGGGTAAGTGTTTGTAATTCACTTTTGTATTGGTATGCCTTGAGGAAGGAGCTCTGCTCCGAAACGTTGCTTTTGTCAATACATTCTTATTGCTTATACCAAGCCTCTGGAGTGCCTTATTGTCCACCATTGTAGCGGTGTATTCTTCCAGGATTATGGCACCGGGGCGCGTTGCTTTGTGGATCTGAGTGCCGGCTGAGTTGTATGTCTATATATATATATATATATATATATATATATATATATATATATATATATATATATATATATATATATTCTCTAACGTCCTAAGTGGATGCTGGGGACTCCGTAAGGACCATGGGGAATAGCGGCTCCACATCTAAAGAAAGCTTTAGGACTAACTGGTGTGCACTGGCTCCTCCCCCTATGACCCTCCTCCAAGCCTCAGTTAGATTTCTGTGCCCGACGAGAAGGGTGCACACTAGGGGCTCTCCTGAGCTTCTTAGTGAAAGTTTTAGTTTAGGTTTGTTATTTTCAGTGAGACCTGCTGGCAACAGGCTCACTGCATCGAGGGACTAAGGGGAGAAGAAGCGAACTCACCTGCGTGCAGAGTGGATTGGGCTTCTTGGCTACTGGACATTAGCTCCAGAGGGACGATCACAGGTTCAGCCTGGATGGGTCCCGGAGCCGCGCCGCCGGCCCCCTTACAGAGCCAGAAGAGCGAAGAGGTCCGGAGAAAGCGGCGGCAGAAGACGTTCCTGTCTTCAAATAAGGTAGCGCACAGCACTGCAGCTGTGCGCCATTGCTCTCAGCACACTTCACACTCCGGTCACTGAGGGTGCAGGGCGCTGGGGGGGGCGCCCTGAGACGCAATAAAACATGACAGAAATACCTTACATGGCAAAAAAAATGCATCACATATAGCTCCTGGGCTATATGGATGCATTTAACCCCTGCCAGAATATACAAAAAACCGGGAGATAAGGCCGCCGAAAAGGGGGCGGAGCCTATCTCCTCAGCACACTGGCGCCATTTTCCCTCACAGCTCAGTTGGAGGGAAGCTCCCTGACTCTTCCCTGCACTACAGAAAGGGTTAAAAAAAGAGAGGGGGGCACTATTTAGGCGCAGTATTAAAACATACAGCAGCTATAAGGGGAAAAACACTTATATAAGGTTATCCCTGTATATATATAGCGCTCTGGTGTGTGCTGGCATACTCTCCCTCTGTCTCCCCAAAGGGCTAGTGGGGTCCTGTCCTCTATCAGAGCATTCCCTGTGTGTGTGCTGTGTGTCGGTACGTTTGTGTCGACATGTATGAGGAGAAAAATGATGTGGAGACGGAGCAGAGTGTCTGTAACAGTGATGTCACCCCCTAGGGGGTCGACACCTGAGTGGATGTACTGTTGAAAATTACGTGACAGTGTCAGCTCTATATAAAAAAACAGTGGTTGACATGAGACAGCCGGCTACTCAGCTTGTGCCTGTCCAGACGTCTCATAGGCCGTCAGGGGCTCTAAAGCGGCCGTTACCTCAGATGGCAGATACAGACGCCGACACGGATACTGACTCCTGTGTCGACGGTGAAGAGACAACCGTGATTTCCAGTAGGGCCACACGTTACATGATTGAGACAATGGCAAATGTTTTTATACATTTCTGATAATACGAGTACCACCAAAAAGGGGTATTATGTTCGGTGAGGGAAAAACTACCTGTAGTTTTCCTGAATCTGAGAAATAAAATGAGGTGTGTGATGATGCGTGGGTTTCCACCCGATAACAATTGATAAAAAGTATTGGCTGCATACCCTTTCCCGCCAGAGGTTAGGGTGCGTTGGGAAACACCCCCTAGGGGGGATAAGGCGCTCACACGCTTGTAAGAACAAGGGCTCTACCCTCTCATGAGATGGCCGCCCTTAAGGATCCTGCTGATAGAAAGCAGGAGGGTATCCAAAAAGGTATTTACACACATACTGGTGTTATACTGCGACCAGCAATCGCCTCAGCCTGGAGGTGCAGTGCTGGGTTGGCATGGTCGGATTCCCTGACTGGAAATATTGATATCCTAGATAAGGATAGTATATTATTGCCTATAGAGCATTTAAAAGATGCATTTCTATATATGCATGATGCACAGCGGAATAATTGCCGACTGGCATCAAGTATAAGTGCGTTGTCCAATTCTACCAGTAAAATGGTCAGGTGATGCGGATTCCAAACGGCATTTGGAAGTATTGCCTTTGAAAAGGGACATTTGGGGTCGGTCTTTTAGACCTGGTGGCCACGGCAACAACTGGGAAATCCACGTTTGTACCCCAGGTCGCCTCTCAAAATAAGACGCCGTATTATCAGGCGCAGTCCCTTGTTGGCAAGCGGACAAAAGGTTCCTCTTTTCTGCTCGTGACAGAGGGAGAGGAAAAAGGCTAAAGAGATTAGCCAGTTCCCAGGAACAGAAACCTTTTCCCTCCTCTGCCAAGCCCTCAGTATGACGCTAGGGCCTTACAAGCTCAGGCACGGTGGGGGCCCGTTCTCAATGAATTTCAGTGCGCAGTGGGCTCACTCGCAAGTAGACCCCTGGATCCTTCAGGTAATATCTCAAGGGTACATATTGGAATTCGAGACGTCTCCCCCTCGCCGTTTCCAAAAGTCGGCTTTACCGACGTCTCCCTCTGACAGGGAGGCAGTTTTGGAAGCCATTCACAAGCTGTATTCCCAGCAGGTGATAATCAAGGTACCCCTCCTGCAACAGGGAACGGGGTATTATTCCACACTATTGTGGTACCGAAGCCAGACGGCTCGGTGAGACCGATTCTAAATCTAAAATCTAAAATCTTTGAACACTTACATACAGAGGTTCAAATTCAAGATTGAGTCACTCAGAGCAGTGATTGCGAACCTGGAAGAAGGGGACTACATGATGTCTCGGGACATCAAGGATGCTTACCTTCATGTCAAAATGTACCCTTCTCACCAAGGGTACCTCAGGTTATGGTACAGAACTGTCACTATCAGTTCAGACGCTGCCGTAGGGATGGTCCACGGCACCCCGGGTCTTTACCAAGGTAATGGCCGAAATGATATCCCTTCGAAGGAAGAAAATTTTAGTTATCCCTTACTTGGACGATTCCCTGATAAGGGTAAGATCCAGGGAACAGTTGGAAGTCGGTGTAGCACTATCTCAGGTAGTGTTGCGGCAGCACGATTGGATTCTCAATATTCCAAAATCGCAGCTGGTTCCGACGACTTGTTTTCTGTTTCCTAGGGATGTTCCTGGACACAGTCCAGAAAAAAGGTGTTTCTCCCGGAAGAGAAAGCCAGGGAGTTATCCGAGCTAGTCAGGAACCTCCTAAAACCGAACCAAGGCTCAGTGCATCAATGCACAAGGGTTCTGGGTAAAAATGGTGGCTTCCTACGAAGCAATCCCATTCGCTAGATTCCACGCAAGAACTTTCCAGTGGAACCTACTGGACAAATGGTCCGGGTCGCATTTTCAGATGCATCAGCGGATAACCCTGTCACCAAGGACAAGGGTATCCATCCTGTGGTGGTTGCAGAGTGCTCATCTTCTAGAGGGCCGCAGATTCGGCATTCAGGACGGGGTCCTGGTGACCACGGATGCCAGCCTGCGAGGCTGGGGAGCAGTCACACAGGGAAGGAATATCCAGGGCTTAGGGTCAAGCCTGGATACATCACTTCACATAAATATCCTGAAGCTAAGGGCCATTTACAATGCTCTAAGCTTAGCAAGACCTCTGCTTCAAGGTCAGCCGGTGTTGATCCAGTCGGACAACATAATGGCAGTCACCCACGTAAACAGACAGGGTGGCACAAGAAGCAGGAGGGCAATGGCAGAAGCTGCAGGGATTTTTCGCTGGGCGGAAAATCATGTGATAGCACTGTCAACAGTATTCATTCCGGGAATGGACAACTGGGAAGCAGACTTCCTCAGCACGACCTCCACCCGGGAGAGTGGGGACTTCACCCAGAAGTCGTCCACATGATTAAAAAACTCGACAGGTATTGCGCCAGGTCAAGAGACCCTCAGGCAATAGTTGTAGACGCTCTGGTAACACCGTGGGTGTACCAGTCAGTGTATGTGTTCCCTCCTCTGCCTCTCATACCCAAGGTACTGAGATTGATAAGATGGAGAGGAGAAAGCACTATATTCGTGGCTCCGGATTGGCCAAGAAGGACTTGGTAACCGGAACTTCAAGAGATGCTCACGGAGGATCCGTGGCCTCTACCTCTAAGAAGGGACCTGCTCCAGCAAGGACCCTGTCTGTTCCAAGACTTACCGCGGCTGCGTTTGACGGCATGCCGGTTGAACACCGGATCCTGAAGGAAAAAAGGCATTCCGGATGAAGTCATCCATATCCTGATCTAAAGCCAGGAAGGATGCAACCGCAAAAACATTATCACCGCAATTGGCGAAAATATGTTGCGTAGTGCGAGGCCAGTAAGGTCCGACGGAGGAAATTCAACAACTGGGTCGATTCCTACATTTCCTGCAAACAGGAGTGTCTATGGGCCTGAAATTGGGGTCCATTAAGGTTCAGATTTCGGCCCTGTCAATTTTCTTCCAAAAAAGAACTAGCTTCAGTCCCTGAAATTTAGACGCTTGAAAAAGGGGTACTGCATATACAGCCTCCTTTTGTGCCTCCAGTGGCAATTTGGGATCTCAATGTAGTTTGGGTTCCAAAAGTCACATTGGTTTGAACCACTTAAATCTGTGGACTTAAAATATCTCACATGGAAAGTGGTCATGCTGTTGGCCCTGGCCTGGGCCAGGCGCGTGTCAGAATTGGCGGCTTTATCCTGTAAAAGCCCTTATCTGATTTTCCATTCGGACAGGGCGGAATTGAGGACTCGTCCTCAGTTTCTCCCTAAGGTGGTTCCAACCTGAACCAACCTATTGTGGTGCCTGCGGCTACTAGGGACTTGGAGGAATCCAAGTTGCTGGATGTTGTCAGGGCCCTGAAAATATTCCAGGACGGCTGGAGTCAGGAAATCTGACTCGCTGTTTATCGTGTATGCACCCAACAAGCTGGGTGCTCCTGCTTCTAAGCAGAGTATTGCTCGTTGGATTTGTAGTACAATTCAGCTTGCACATTCTGTGGCAGGCCTGCCACAGCTAAAATCTGTAAAAGCCCGTTCCACAAGGAAAGTGGGCTCATCTTGGGCGGCTGCCCGAGGGGTCTCGGCTTTACAACTTTGCCGAGCAGCTACTTGGTCAGGGGCAAACACGTTTGCTAAATTCTACAAATTTGATACCCTGGCTGAGGAGGACCTGGAGTTCTCTCATTCGGTGCTGCAGAGTCATCCGCACTCTCCCGCCCGTTTGGGAGCTTTGGTATAATCCCCATGGTCCTTACGGAGTCCCCAGCATCCACTTAGGACGTTAGAGAAAATAAGAATTTACTTACCGATAATTCTATTTCTCATAGTCCGTAGTGGATGCTGGGCGCCCATTCCAAGTGCGGATTGTCTGCAATACTTGTACATAGTTATTGTTACAAAAATCGGGTTATTATTGTTGGGAGCCATCTTTTCAGAGGCTCCTCTGTTATCATACTGTTAACTGGATTCAGATCACAAGTTATACGGTGTGATTGGTGTGGCTGGTATGAGTCTTACCCGGGATTCAAAATCCTTCCTTATTGTGTACGCTCGTCCGGGCACAGTATCCTAACTGAGGCTTGGAGGAGGGTCATAGGGGGAGGAGCCAGTGCACACCAGTTAGTCCTAAAGCTTTCTTTAGATGTGCCCAGTCTCCTGCGGAGCCGCTATTCCCCATGGTCCTTACGGAGTCCCCAGCATCCACTACGGACTATGAGAAATAGAATTATCGGTAAGTAAATGCTTATATATATATATATATATATATATATATATATATATATATATAAAAAAACAGCAGCTACTGGGTAAACACTAAGGTACAGTGTAATCCCTGGGTTATATAGCGCTGGGGTGTGTGCTGGCATACTCTGTCTCCCCAAAAGCCTTTGTGGGGTCCTGTCCTCAGTCAGAGCGTTCCCTGTATGTGTGCGGTGTGTCGGTACGCCTGTGTCGACATGTTTGATGAGGAAGGATACGTGGAGGCAGAACAAGTGCAAATAGATGTGGTGTCGCCCCCGACGGGGCCGACACCTGATTGGATGGATATGTGGAAGGTGTTAAATGATAATGTAAGCTCCTTACATAACAGATTGGATAAAGCTGTAGCCTTGGGACAGTCGGGGTCTCAACCCATGCCTGCTCCCACAGCGCAGAGGCCGTCAGGGTCTCAAAAGCGCCCAATATCCCAGTTAGTTGACACAGACGTCGACACGGAATCTGATTCCAGTGTCGATGACGATGATGCAAAGTTGCAGCCTAAAATGACTAAAGCCATCCGCTACATGATTGTGGCAATGAAGGATCTGTTACATTTCTGAGGAAAATCCTGTCCCTGATAAGAGGATTTATATGTATGAAGAGAAAAAGCAAGAAATGGCTTTTCCCCCGTCACATGAATTGAATGAATTATGTGAAAAAGCGTGTGATTCCCCTGATAGGAAGGTAGTAATTTCCAAGAGATTGCTGATGGCGTATCCTTTCCCGCCAACGGACAGGTTACGCTGGGAATCCTCCCCCAGGGTAGACAAGGCGTTGACACGCTTATCTAAGAAGGTGGCCCTGCCGTCTCAGAATACGGCCGCCCTAAAGGATCCTGCGGATAGAAAGCAGGAAGCTATCCTGAAGTCTGTTTACAACCGACTCTAAAAAACACATGGAGGTTTTACCTTATAAGGGTGAGGAATTGTTTGGGGACGGTCTCTCAGACCTAGTTTCCACATCTACGGCTGTGAAGTCAAATTTCTTGCCTTATGTTCCGCCACAGCCTAAGAAAGCACCGTATTACCAAATGCAGTCCTTTCGTTCGCAAAAGAGCAAGAAAGTCAGAGGTGCATCCTTTCTTGCCAGAGGCAGGGGTAGAGGAAAGAGGCTGCACCACGCAGCTAGTTCCCAGGAACAAAAGTCCTCCTCGGCTTCCACTAAATCCGCCGCATGACGCTGGGGCTCCACAGGCGGAGCCAGGAGCCGTGGGGGCGCGTCTCCGAAATTTCAGCCACCAGTGTGTTCGCTCACGGGTGGATCCTTGGGCTATACAAGTTGTGTCTCAGGGATACAAACTGGAATTCGAGGTGACGCCCCCTCACCGTTACCTAAAATCGGCCTTGCCAGTTTCCCCCATGGAAAGGGAGGTAGTGCTGGCAGCAATTCACAAGTTATACCTCCAGCAGGTGGTTGTAAAGGTTCCTCTCCTTCAACAGGGAAGGGGTTACTATTCCACTATGTTTGTAGTACCGAAACCGGACGGTTCGGTCAGACCCATTTTGAATTTAAAATCCCTGAACATTTATCTGAAGAAATTCAAGTTCAAAATGGAATCACTCAGAGCGGTCATTGCAAGCCTGGAAGAGGGGGATTTTATGGTGTCTCTGGACATCAAGGATGCTTACTTGCATGTCCCCATTTATCCACCTCATCAGGAGTACCTCAGATTTGTGGTACAGGACTGTCATTACCAATTCCAGACGTTGCCGTTTGGGCTCTCCACGGCACCGAGAATATTTACCAAGGTAATGGCGGAAATGATGGAGCTCCTGAGAAAGCAAGGAGTCACAATTATCCCATACTTGGACGATCTCCTCATAAAGGCGAGGTCCAGAGAGCAGTTGCTGATCAGCGTAGCACACTCTCAGGAAGTGTTGCAACAGCACGGCTGGATTCTGAATATCCCAAAATCGCAGCTGATTCCTACGACGCGTCTGCCCTTTCTGGGCATGATTCTGGACACAGAAGGTGTTTCTCCCGGCGGAGTAGGCTCAGGAGCTCGTGACTCTAGTCAGAGACCTCTTAAAACCGAAACAGGTGTCGGTGCATCACAGCATGCGAGTCTTGGGAAAGATGGTGGCATCATACGAAGCCATTCCCTTCGGCAGGTTCCATGCGAGGATCTTTCAGTGGGATCTGTTGGACAAGTGGTCCGGATCGCATCTTCAGATGCATCGGCTGATCACCCTGTCCCCCAGGGCCAGGGTGTCTCTTCTGTGGTGGCTGCAGAGTGCTCACCTTCTCAAGGGCCGCAGGTTCGGCATACAGGACTGGGTCCTGGTGACCACGGATGCGAGCCTCCGAGGATGGGGGGCAGTCACTCAGGGAAGAAACTTCCAAGGGTTGTGGTCAAGTCAAGAGGCTTGTCTGCACATAAATATCCTGGAACTAAGGGCCATATACAACGCCCTGAGTCAAGCGGAGCCTCTGCTTCGCAACCAACCGGTGCTGATTCAGTCAGACAACATCACCGCAGTGGCTCATGTAAACCGCCAGGGCGGCACAAGAAGCAGAGTGGCGATGGCGGAAGCCACCAGGATTCTTCGTTGGGCGGAGAATCACGTGCAAGCACTGTCAGCAGTGTTCATTCCGGGAGTGGACAACTGGGAATCAGACTTCCTCAGCAGGCACGAGCTCCACCCGGGAGAGTGGGGACTTCATCAAGAAGTCTTCACGCAGATTGCAAGTCGGTGGGAACTGCCACAGGTGGAGACGGCATGGCGGTTGAACGCCGAAACCTAGCAGTAAAGGGCATTGCGGATGAAGTTATTCCTACGCTGATAAAGGCTAGGAAGGACGTGACAGCAAAGCATTATCACCGTATATGGCGAAAGTATGTTGCTTGGTGTGAGGCCAGAAAGGCCCCTACAGAGGAATTCCAGCTGGGTCGATTCCTGCACTTCCTACAGTCAGGTGTGACTATGGGCCTAAAATTAGGGTCCATAAAGGTCCAGATTTCGGCCCTATCCATCTACTTTCAAAAAGAACTGGCTTCACTGCCTGAGGTTCAGACCTTTGTTAAGGGAGTGCTGCATATTCAGCCCCCTTTTGTGCCACCAGTGGCACCTTGGGATCTTAACGTGGTGTTGGATTTCCTGAAATCCCACTGGTTTGAGCCACTTAAGACCGTGGAACTAAAGTATCTCACGTGGAAAGTGGTCATGCTGTTGGCTTTAGCTTCAGCTAGGCGTGTGTCAGAATTGGCGGCTTTGTCATGAAAAAGCCCCTATCTGGTTTTCCATATGGACAGGGCAGAATTGCGGACTCGTCCGCAGTTTCTACCAAAGGTGGTGTCATCTTTTCATTTGAACCAACCTATTGTGGTGCCTGCGGCTACTCGTGACTTGGAGGACTCCCAAGTTGCTGGACGTAGTCCGGGCTTTGAAGATTTATGTAACCAGAACGGCTGGAGTCAGGAAGACTGACTCGCTGTTTATCCTGTATGCATCCAACAAGCTGGGTGCTCCTGCTTCAAAGCAAACTATTGCTCGCTGGATCTGTAACACGATTCAGCAGGCTCATTCTGCGGCGGGATTGCCGCAGCCGAAATCAGTGAAAGCCCATTCCACAAGGAAAGTGGGCTCTTCTTGGGCGGCTGCCCGAGGGGTCTCAGCATTACAGCTTTGCCGAGCTGCTACTTGGTCGGGTTCAAACACTTTTGCAAAATTCTACAGGTTTGATACCCTGGCTGAGGAGGACCTTGTGTTTGCCCATTCGGTGCTGCAGAGTCATCCGCACTCTCCCGCCCGTTTGGGAGCTTTGGTATAATCCCCATGGTCCTTACGGAGTCCCCAGCATCCACTAGGACGTTAGAGAAAATAAGAATTTACTCACCGGTAATTCTATTTCTCGTAGTCCGTAGTGGATGCTGGGCGCCCGTCCCAAGTGCGGACTTTCTGCAATACGTGTATATAGTTATTGCTTAACAAAGGGTTATGGTTATGTAGCATCGGTTGAGTGATGTTCAGTTGTTGTTCATACTGTTAACTGGGTAAGTTTATCACAAGTTGTACAGTGTGATTGGTGTGGCTGGTATGAGTCTTACCCTGGATTCCAAAATCCTTTTCTTGTAATGTCAGCTCTTCCGGGCACAGTTTCCTTAACTGAGGTCTGGAGGAGGGGCATAGAGGGAGGAGCCAGTGCACACCAGATAGTACTGAATCTTTCTTTAGAGTGCCCAGTCTCCTGCGGAGCCCGTCTATTCCCCATGGTCCTTACGGAGTCTTTGCATGGTTGGGCAGTTTCTGCGCCTTTTTCTGGGATTCTGGCTCAGGTTGCAGTGCTGACCGAGCAAGATAAGATAACCACTTTGGTGGTGTATTTTTGTTCCATCCAATAGGTCTCCTGACCGTAGGCAGCGGTGATCTTCACTCTTCAGCAATAACTGAATCATCCATAGTAACTTCAATTTAATTTTCTACCTTTGGTGGTGGCTTTCGAACTTCATCAGGTTATCCTGCTTGTGTAGTTTCATGGAATGATTGATACGCTGAGTTTTCACCAATAACAGCACTTCTGCTTATAGTTGTCCCTTTTGCGATTCACTGTAGCCTAAAAGCTACAGTTTCCGACAAACCCACCATCTTACACCTGTTGCTGGGACAGTATGACTAATATGAGGCACAGTTTTATGGCCGTGAGATGAAGCAGTGGTCTACCTGCTCTAGCCTGGTGGGAAATTAGAATGAAATAGGGAACATTACACACATGAGAGGTCTTGTTACCTTATTGAGCCACCCTCATATTTCTAAATGTGTAAAACTACTACAATTACAACTCCGAATCAGGTCCTCAATTTGTTAGCAGTTGGGAAAAACCATGTGCACTGCAGGTGGGGCAGATATAAAATTTGCAGAGAGAGTTAGATTTGGGTTGGTTGTATTGTCTCTGTGCAGGGTAAATACTGGCTGCTTTATTTTTACACTGCAATTTAGATTTCAATTTGAACATACCCCACCCAAATCTAACTCTCTCTGCATGTTATATCTGCCCCCTGCAGTGCACATGGTTTTGCCCAACTGCTAACAAATTTGCTACTGCGATCAACTCTGATTTACCCCCATTGATTCCAAATAGATGTAAACAATCTAAATCTTTGTTTCTGCTGCTGGGTACACTGGGCTCCACAAGGATAGACATAGGGGTGTAGAGTAGGATCTTGATCCGAAGCACCAACAGGCTCAAAAGCTTTGACCTTCCCAAGATGCATAGCGCCGCCTCCTATATCACCCCGCCTCCGTGCACAGGAGCTCCGTTTGTAGTTGGTGCTTGCAGTGCAAGCATGTGACAGGAAGAGCTGCTCACAGCAGCTCTAGAAAATGCTTTTTCTGAGGAAAAAAGAAGACCACAAGGGCTGCAGCAGAGGCACAGATTGTGCTGGATGTCAGTAGACATTGCCTGCTGCAGCTCCATCTCTCCCCCAGCGGCGCTGTATACTCCTGTGCCCTGGTTGCCGGGTACCTACAGCAGGAGGCTCCGGTTTTCTTCCAAGTTAGTCGGCTGGGGCTCTTCGGGATCGCGTGGCCGCACTTTGGGAGGAGGTAAGTGGGACCCGCACTTTATCGCGATCCAGCGCGGCCGGTGGGAGGTGGGCTGCGCGCGCTGGCGGTGGACAGTGTGGCAGTACAGGTGATCCCACTAGGTCACCAGGGCATGGGTTCAGGTCAGGTTTTCTCTCTAAACCTTTTTTTACAAGTAGCCCGCAGTACCCGGTGGTTTTGCCAGCAGAGGGGATAAGCCTTAGACCTGGAGCCCCTCCCCCAGCCCCAGGGCGCCATTTCCCGCAAATGTTCCCGCCCTGGAGCTGCATATCTGTCTCTCCCTCACTCCCTGGCAGTGTCTGCGGTGCCATTATCCCTCAGCTCACTGTTCCTGGGAATGCTTGGGCAAATCCTCCTATGTAAAGCCGCCTGGTTGTCAGTGCTGTGCCTTTACATGACACTTAAGTATTCTACCTGCCTTTTTTAGTCACTGTTCGTTAAGAAAGAGTGCACTTAGTCAGGGTTTCCTAGTACAATTACCCTGTGATATACATCCAGCTCTTACTGTGTACTGTTATATCTATTGTTATATAGCTGTGTAAGCTAGTCCAGTGCAGTATTATTGTTATTAATAACCTCTGCATTGTACAGACTGTGACTATTTGTGTGTGCATTTGATAGCTGAGTGGTGTCCATTTCGTGTCTTTCACTCAACCTGCTATCCCTGTATTCTATAACCTGAGGGGGCTTGGTGCGTCAGGTTTTATCTAATATAGGATTTTCACAAAGATATACTGTATTACGTATTTTTCTCTGTGATTTAGTCACCATATCTCTCCTTTATCTCTGCTGGTGCTGACTACACTGCGCAGGGGTTTGGGCTAGAGGTATTGTGCTGCTGACAAATTGTACTGTGTTACCTGATACTGCAAGTTATATCATGTCTGCTTCTGAGGGTAATGGTTCTGGGGCTGAACACACTGCCGGTGTTGCTGAAGCCACAGATACCTAAGGGGAGAATATAGCAGCTTTGGGCTCTGGTTCTGGGGGCTCCTTGCCCTCCAGTGGGACGGGGGCAACTAATGACCCGCCGTGGGCCACTTTTTCCACGCTTCTGCATATGCTAGTTCATAAACTAACACCCCCTATGGCAGTGGTGGCCAAACAGTCGATCGCGATCGACTGGTCGATCGCGGACATGCGACCAGTCGATCGCGATCCGCCGCCCAGCCACCCGAAGCCGCGCCTCTCCTGCCCTCCGCTCCGTCTCCTCACAGTCTGACGGCCGAGTGTATAGCTCAAATCAGGTGCCGGTTCGTTAGCCAATGAGAGCTCGCGGACCGGCACCTGATTTGAGCCATACACGCTGCCGTCAGACTGAGGAGGCAGAACGGGAGCAGCAGGCAGGAGAGGCGCGCGCTGCGCTCACCACACACCAACGGTGAGCTGTTCTATAATCTATACATGTCTGGCACTGGGGGAATATCTGGCTCTGCAGACACATGGCACTGTGGGGGCATATCTGGTACTGTTGGGGCATATCTGGCACTGTGGGGCATGTCTGGCACTGTGGGGTCATGTGTGGCACTGGGGGCATATCTGGCTCTGCGGGCACATGGCACTGTGGGGGCATATCTGGCACTGGGGGCATATCTGGCACTGTGGGGCATGTCTGGCACTGTGGGGTCATGTGTGGCACTGGGGGAATATCTGGCTCTGCGGGCACATAGCACTGTGGGGGCATATCTGGCACTGGGGGCATATCTGGCACTGGGGCATGTCTGGCACTGCGGGGTCATGTGTGGCACTGGGGGCATATCTGGCTCTGTGGGCACATGGCACTGTGGGGGCATGTCTGGCACTGTGGGGTCATGTGTGGCACTGGGGGAATATCTGTCTCTGCGGGCACATGGCACTGTGGGGGCATATCTGGCACTGTGGGGCATATCTGGCACTGTGGGGCATGTCTGGCACTGTGGGGTCATGTTTGGCACTGGGGGCATATCCGGCTCTGCGGGCACATGGCACTGTGGGGGCATGTGTGGCACTGTGGGGTCATGTGTGGCACTGGGGGAATATCTGGCTCTGCGGGCACATGGCACTGTGGGGGCATATATGGCACTGGGGGCATATCTGGCACTGTGGGGCATGTCTGGCACTGTGGGGTCATGTGTGGCACTGGGGGCATATCTGGCTCTGCGGGCACATGGCACTGTGGGGGCATGTCTGGCACTGTGGGGTCATGTGTGGCACTGGGGGAATATCTGGCTCTGCGGGCACATGGCACTGTGGGGGCATATCTGGCACTGGGGGCATATCTGGCACTGTGGGGCATGTCTGGCACTGTGGGGTCATGTGTGGCACTGGGGGCATATCTGGCTCTGCGGGCACATGGCACTGTGGGGGCATGTCTGGCACTGTGGGGTCATGTGTGGCACTGGGGGAATATCTGGCTCTGCGGGCACATGGCACTGTGGGGGCATATCTGGCACTGGGGGCATATCTGGCACTGTGGGGCATGTCTGGCACTGTGGGGTCATGTGTGGCACTGGGGGCATATCTGGCTCTGCGGGCACATGGCACTGTGGGGGCATATCTGGTACTGTGGGGGCATGTCTGGCACTGTGGGGTCATGTGTGGCACTGGGGGAATATCTGGCTCTGCGGGCACATGGCACTGTGGGGGCATATCTGGCACTGGGGGCATATCTGGCACTGTGGGGGCATGTCTGGCACTTTGGGGTCGTGTGTGGCACTGGGGGCATATCTGTCTCTGCGGGCACATGACACTGTGGGGGCATGTCTGGCACTGTGGGGTCATGTGTGGCACTGGGGGAATATCTGGCACTGCGGGCACATGGCACTGTGGGGGCATATCTGGCACTGTGGGGGCATATCTGTAATCTGGCGCTGTGGGGGCATATCTGTATCTGGCACTGTGGGGTCATATGTGGCACTGGGCATATCTGGCTCTGTGGGCACATGGCACTGTGGGGGCATATCTGTATCTGGCAGTGTGGGGGCATATCTGGCACTGTGGGGTCATATGTGGCACTGGGCATATCTGGCTCTGCGGGCACATGGCACTGTGGGGGCATATCTGGCACTGTGGGCACATGGCACTGTGGGGGCATGTGTATCTGGCACTGTGGGGGCATATCTGGCACTGTGGGGGCATGTGTATCTGGCACTGGGGGCATATGTGTTTGAGGTTTTTACCTGTGGGGGCCAATGTGTTATTTTGCGTGAGGTAGTCATTACACTCTGCGCAGCAAGGCTACGTCCCTTTTTTTTTGTTATACCACGCCCATTTTTAGTTATAGCACGCCCACTTTTTGTTATGCCACGCCCCTTTTTTTGCGCGCGCGCCTGCGGCGCGCGCTATTATTCCTCCTAGGTAGATCACAAAAGCTTTTTAGCTTTCACAGTAGATCACCGACTCCAAAAGTCTGGCCACCCCTGCCCTATGGGATCCCCAATGCCAGTGCAACCGTTTGTGGTCCCTGCAGCTAACCCGCCATGGGCGGACGATTTATCTGCTCAAATAAAGAAATTGAACCAGTCCCTGACTACTAAAAAGTCTGACCGGCGCTCGCCTACGTCCAAGTGGTCCTCTAAGCGAGCGCTTGTCTCCTCACAATCCACTGCTGTCACTGACACCTCGTCGGATGAAGACGGCACTTACACTGACCCCACAGGTTCTGACTCTGATACGGCTGATGGGGAGGGTGGTTCACATGTGGATGTTCCTGATCTTTTGGAGGCTATTAAGTTGATTTTACAGTTTACGGATGATCCCGAGCCATCCGTTCCTCCTAAGAAACCAGATGGGTTCAAGCATCAGAATGTGATTAAACAAGTTTTACCTCACTCTGACCACCTAATTGATATACGTCAGGAACCCTGGGAAAACCCGGGTACGAAGTTTGTGCCTCAAAAGAAGATGCTGGCTCGCTATACCCTCGCGTCGGAGCTAAGAATTGGGAAACACCTCCTCCAGTGGACTCACATGTGGCTAGGATGGTGGTTTCCTCAGCTCTACCGGTCACCACCATCACATCTCTAAAAGAGCCTACGGATAAACGTGTGGAGGGTTGTCTGAAAGCAATTTACACCCTCACGGGTGCTGCACAAAGGCCCACTATTGCAGCTACTTGGGCTGCAGAGGCCATTGAAGCATGGGCCTTGGAGTTAGATGCTGAAATCTCCACTGACCATGCTAGACAATGCTTGTCTTATATTGTCACAGCTTCTCGTTGTATTAAAGAGGCGGCTTCTGATGCCGGTATCCTGGCAGCCAAGGCCTCTACTACGTCAGTCCTGGCTCGCCGGATATTGTGGCTGAGTTCCTGGTCTGTGGATCTGGACTCTAGAAAAACCCTGGAGGTACTCCCTTTTAAGGGAGATATTCTGTTTGGGGAGGATTTAAAGCACTGGAAAGGAAAGGTTTGTCTCTTTGTTGACGCACTAATAGAAAGAGGGTAAGTGTAATTAAAATTTAACTTAATATAATAGATTAAAATGCCTGATGATGTGAAAAAATTATAAGACAAAAATTCCAAACAATACACTGAATAAAAATCAGTATCAAATTCACTTGTGTGTCTTTATTGTATTAATATCACTTTGTGTGTGTGCAACGATTCCTGAAACCAACCTCAAACTTATTGACTGCTGGAATTAAACCCTTATTTACTAAGGTACCCTATAAATTGCCTGACATTATCTATTCAGGTTGCAGGGAGGTATATAGCAGTGTCTAACACTGCTATATACCTCCCTGCAACCTGAATAGATAATGTCAGGCAATTTATAGGGTACCTTATTTACTAAGGGTTTAATTCCAGCAGTCAATAATTTTGAGGTTGGTTTCAGGAATCGTTGCACACACACAAAGTGATATTAATACAATAAAGACACACAAGTGAATTTGATACTGATTTTTATTCAGTGTATTGTTTGGAATTTTTGTCTTATAATTTTTTCACATCATCAGGCATTTTAATCTATGATATTAAAAGTTAAATTTTAATTACACTTACCCTCTTTCTATAAGTGCGCCAACAAAGAGACAAACCTTTCCTTTCCAGTGCTTTTCCTCAACTTTTTTGTCTATGGCAGCACCCCCTAGACAGTATCATGAATTGATTCATAATATATAAATTGGGTAATCGTATCGTTTATTTGAAGCATTATTAATCTGACAAAAGTCTAGTGCAGAGGATTTCCATTTCCCCCTTTTCCTTAATCTATTGGGGAGGATTTAAATAAGATTGTGGCTGACTTGGCTACTGCCAAAACTGCCTGTCTGCCAAGTACTGCTCCTTCTGTGTCGAAGGCTAAAGGTACTTCCTTTCGTCCTTCAGGTAAAACAAAAGGTCAAGTGTACAACAAGCAGGCCCGCACTTCCAAACATGGTGAGCCTAAGCCCAAAAGAGCCTGGGCGGCCCGTCAGGCAGCTTCCAAGATAGATAAGCATGACGGGGCGGGCCCCCCTCTCCGGGATCCCAGGGTGGGGGGCCGGCTTCTAGGGTATACCCAGGAATGGTTGAAGACCACTTCAGATGCCGGGGTACGGGAAGTCGTCACTCGAGGTTACGCCATAGTCTTCAAAAACCGACCCCCTCATCGATTTTGCTAGACAGATGTCCCGTTGGACAAGACAAAGGCAAACACTCTACATTCGGTGGTACAGACCCTCCTAGATACAGGAGTCGTAGTACAGGTGCCTCTTGCGCAGAGGGGCCGGGGGTACTATTCTCCCCTGTTTCTAGTCCCGAAACCGAATGGGTCCTCCCGGCCCATTCTCAACCTCAAGGCATTGAACAGGTTTGTGAAGGTTTCCAAGTTCCGGATGGAAACCCTTCGCTCTATAGTTCTGGCCTTGGAACCTGGGGACTTTATGGTCTCCCTGGATATACAGAATGCTTACCTGCATATTCCTATAGCAGTGTCTCATCAGCAATACCTGAGATTTGCGATTGGCAACTGCCATTACCAGTTTCGGGCGTTACCTCTTGGTTTAACAACAGCTCAGCGAGTCTTTACAAAAGTCATGGCGGTGATGACGGTTGTACTCCGCCGTCAAGGGGTCAGGATACTGCCGTATTTGGATGACTTGTTAATCCTGGCAAATTCCCCAGAACTTCTCCTGCGTCATCTAGTTGTGACGGTCTGGTTTCTGCAAGCCCACGGATGGCTCATCAACTGGAAGAAGTCATCCCTGATCCCTGCTCAGAGCATGGTGCATCTGGGAGCACTATTGGACACTCACAACCAGCGGTTGTTCCTGTCTCAGGAGAAAGTCCTGAAACTTCAGGACAGGATTCGTTGCTTCCTATCTCGTCCGCAAGTGTCGATACATTCGGCGATGCAGGTGCTGGGCCTCATGGTGTCAGCATTCGACATAGTGGAGTACGCTCAATTTCGCTCTTGCCCTCTCCAGAGGCTGATTCTAGCCAAATGGGACGGCCTGCCTCACCAGATCAGGTCTCAAATGATCTCATTGACTCCGGAGGTCCGTCTGTCACTGCTCTGGTGGCTCCGGGACCAGCAACTGTGCAGGGGCCGTCCGTTCTGGATATCCGACTGGGTCCTGTTGACGACAGATGCCAGTCTAAGAGGTTGGGGCGCGGTGCTGGAACAACACTCCCTTCAGGGGCGGTGGACCAAGGAGGAGTCCTTCCTCTCGATCAATATTCTGGAGTTGCGGGCGGTCTTCAATGCCTTGAACCTAGCCCAGCATTTAATTCAGAACCGTCCTGTTCAAGTACAGTCGGACAACGCCACCACAGTGGCTTACATAAATCATCAAGGCGGCACTCGAAGCCGCCTAGCAATGAAGGAAGTCTCACGGATTCTACAGTGGGCAGAACGCCATCTACTGGCCATATCGGCAATATTCATTCCGGGAGTCCTGAATTGGGAAGCGGACTTTCTCAGTCGTCAGGACGTGCATGCCGGCGAGTGGGGCCTCCATCCAGAAGTGTTTCAACTCCTAGTGGAAAGGTGGGGCCTTCCAGACGTAGATCTGATGGTGTCTCGACACAATCACAAGGTTCCGGTCTTCGGAGCAAGGACAAGGGATCCTCAAGCAGCATTCGTGGATGCGCTGGCGGTACCGTGGAGGTTTTGGCTGCCGTACATGTTCCCTCCGGTGTCACTCTTGCCCAGGGTAATTCGGAAGTTCAAGCAATAAAAAGGAATTCTGCTTCTCATAGCTCCAGCGTAGCCCAGACGGCACTGGTTCTCAGACCTGCAAGGCCTATCGTCAGAGCGTCCAATTTTACTTCCACAACGCTCAGACCTCCTCGTTCAGGGCCCCTGTGTCTACCAGGACCTAGCCCGGCTGTCTTTGATGGCGTGGCTCTTGAAGCTTCCGTCTTAAGGGCTAAAGGGTTTACTGAGGCGGTCATTCAAACTATGTTGCGTGCCCGAAAACCAGCTTCTGCTCGGATTTACTATAGGGTCTGGCATTCTTACTTTGTTTGGTGCGCATCTAACGATTATGACGCTTCCAAGATTAGTATAGCCATGTTGTTGGCTTTTCTTCAGCAGGGCCTGGACTTAGGCCTGCGTCTGGCCTCCCTCAAGGTTCAAATATCTGCCTTGTCGGTGTAGTTTCAGAGAAAAATTGCGACCTTACCTGATGTGCATACCTTTACTCAGGGCATGTTGCGTATCCAACCTCCCTATGTCCCGCCTGTGGCTCCTTGGGACTTGTTGGTGGTTTTGGGGGCGTTATAAGAGTCTCTGTTTGAACCTCTTGGTTCAGCTGACCTTAAGTGTCTTTCCCTTAAGGTGGTGTTTCTGCTGGCTATTGCTTCAGCTAGAAGAGTGTCGGATTTGGGTGCCTTGTCCTGTAGTTCCCCATATCTGATATTTCACCGTGACCGGGTGGTTCTTAGGACTCGTCCCGGCTATCTACCTAAGGTGGTTTCTTCGTTCCACCTTAATCAGGAGATTGTAGTTCCGGCACTTGTTTCTCCTGATCTGTCTCCCAAAGAGCGGTCTTTGGATGTGGTACGGGCTCTCCGTATCTATGTGAAGAGAACTGCTCCTATTAGGAAATCTGATTCTCTTTTTGTTGTGTTTGGGTTTCTCAAATGGGGCTGGCCTGCTCACAAGCAAACTCTGGCCAGATGGATTAGAATGGTGATTGCACATGCTTATTTGAAGGCTGGTCTCTCTGCTCCTGATCACATTAAGGCCCATTCTACTCGGTCTGTTGGACCTTCTTGGGCTGCCCACCGTGGTGCGACCCTTGAACAATTGTGCAAGGCGGCTACGTGGTCCTCTGTGAACACGTTCATAAGGTTCTATGCCTTCGATACTGCCGCTTCCCAGGATGCTTCCTTTGGACGCAGGGTTCTTGGGCCCACTACAGTGCGTCCCCTCCCATAAGGAACTGCTTTAGGACATCCCCTATGTTTATCCTTGTGGAGCCCAGTGTACCCCGCAGCAGAAAATGAGTTTTATGGTAAGAACTTAATTTTGTTAAAATTATTTCTGCAAGGTACACTGGGCTCCACAAGGCGCCCACCCGGACGCACTTAGCTTCTTTGGGTTGGTATGGCATTAGCCGCTGACACTTCTCCTGTCGGGAGAGTGTGGTGTTTGTGGCAACTGGCAGTTGTCGTCTCTTTTACTTGCTACTGCATTGGGCTGGTTAACAAAACTGAGCTCCTGTGCACGGAGGCAGGGTGATATAGGAGGCGGCGCTATGCATCTTGGGAAGAAGGTCAAAGCTTTTGAGCCTGTTAGTGCTTCGGATCAAGATCCTACTCTACACCCCTATGTCTATCCTTGTGGAGCCCAGTGTACCTCGCAGAAAGAGTTTTAACAAAGGTAAGTTCTTACCATAAAACTTGTTTTCTGGGGCTGAAACATTTACTAACACAAATTTTGATATTCATTTTTCTCTAACATCCTAGTGGATACTGGGGTTCTGTACTTTAGTACCATGGGGTATAGATTGGGTCCACTGGAGCCTGGCACTTTAACACCTTTAGTGTGTGTATTTGTGTGTGCTGGCTCCTCTCCTCTATGCCCCTCCTACCAGACTCAGTTTAGAAAAATGTGCCCAAACCCTACTCCAAAGGAATATACATGCCTGCCCGCTGCTCACCACACGTAATGGCGTATAGATTATCTTTTGTTGTCCACTACTCTCATGTCACAGGTCCTTGAGTCCTCTATTGAACCTATAACGGTCTCAGACCATGCTTTAATTTGGCTCACTCTAAGAAAGATCGGAAAGATCTCCCCATAAATTATGGAGATTCCCTAAATATATATCCAGTTCCCCTAAGTTTATGCAACATTTGATAAATGCTTGGGAAGATTTTAAACTGCATAATCATGATCATCTTATTTCCATCCGTCCGTCCCCCCGCCTGTTTTGGCAGACCACTAAATCAGTTATAAGAGGTGGGCTGATTTCCTGTGTATCCACATCATGCAGAAATAACATAAAGACATACCTTACCCTTCAGAATGCTTTATCCGAGTCCTATTCCATTTATATCTCTGATTCTACCCCAGCACATAAAAAGCACAAATCCTGTTAACTGGTCAAGCCTTCACTACCCTCAAGTCCCTCCTGACATTTTAGACCCTCTGATACCCACAATCAATATAGAAGAAGTTGATAAGGCTATTAAAACGCTCAAACCTGCTAAAGTCCTCGGCCCAGATGGCTTAAGTGGATATTTTTACAAACTCATCTCAGACCAGGTGGGTGAAGTATTAGTTTCTGTTTCTGCAGCAGGTTACATTGGTTTCCACTGGAAAACATCGGGGTTTAGAGTGGATCTGGATCCAGAGGCACCAACAGGCAAAGCTTTAGTTGTCTCAGGATGCATAGGGGCCTCCTCTATAACCCCGACTCTAGACACTGACAGAATCCAAATAAAGGTATTGTAGGACTTTTTGTTGTGTTTTTGTTGGGCGTTGGTTGATGGGCTGGGCAAGAATGTTCATTCAAAGCCAATGGCACAGACCACATACCCCTGTGCAGACCACATCACTTATGATGGTACACAATAAGCCCTTCATAAATTTCAGTTAAGGCCCATGTGGACCTTAATCTGGCACTGTGGTTGGTTGGGCATTTTTGACAGGTTTGAAATGGTTGCACATTGCTGCTGGTTTGCACTGTTGTAGCTACCGCTCTCCTTTCCAAATTTTCTCAGTGATGAATTTCTTTGGGAATGATCATTAGGAGGCAGCCTCTACAACAGTGGTTCCCAAACTTTTTTGAATCACGGCGCTCTAGAGCAGGCATTCCCAACCACGGTCCTCAAGGCACACTAACAGTGCAGGTTTTAGTGATATCCAGGCTTCAGCACAGGTGACTTAATTGGTAGCTCAGTTATTTTGATTAAACCATCTGTGCTGCAGCCTGGATATCACTAAAACCTGCACTGTTGGTGTGCCTTGAGGACCGTGGTTGGGAATGCCTGCTCTAGAGTATCAGAATTGTTTGCACGGCACCCTTATGCCAAAACTTTTTTAATGAGAGATTTAGAATAAATATTAAATGAAGTAAATTGTGTTTATATGTCATCCGTAGGTTCAATTGTGTGGTGTGGGACAAGATTTGCTTCTGTTTGTCCACATATTGTCTGATTGGCAGCCACCAGCACTGGTTTTGCCTATTACACTGATCATAAATAATTTAAATTTGTCCTGGACCACCAATCCAAGGCACTCCTGCAAGTGTCCTGAGGCACCCCAGGGTGCCTAGGCACACAGTTTGGGAACCACTGCTCTACAATGTTTCCCCAATGACTATGGTCTGCAATTGGTTATTACACACAGTCTGATAAGCCAACTGGTAAATGTAGTGTATGTGAGCCTGCATTATTATATTTAGTATTTTTGTGCTAAGTTCCCTACATATTGATAAAGTCAGTTATTACCTAAAACATTAAGCTATATTCTATTATGGACTAAGTACGCTATTGGCGCACTGAGTACCGTAAGGGTACGCACCTAGCGTAGCAGACGCTAGGCTGTGGGCGCGACGCACGAGCGACACGCACGCTCACGGAATGTTATACAGTAACCCTTAGTAACAACACACCTAAGGGTATGCTTACACTTTAAACCTTGGCAATGAGATATTATAACGATGTAATGCTTATAAACCTTGATAATATGAAAAGATGTTTGAGCGATTGAGACGCTCAGAAAACCCTTCACAGTAACTAGTGAAAACACAAGACCTGGTTAGGATTTAAAAACCACTTAGGCTCTAACACCCAGTGGATAATTCTTTTAGTATAAAAAGGGGAAAAACAGTACAGCTTATACACTACAAAACTAACATCAAAATCTAAACAGAATAACGAGGAATAATATGAACAATAGCGATCGATCGCAAATACAAGAAAACAGAATGAGTACACAATGAGAACAAATGGCAAACACAGAGGATAACAAAATGGCTACAGAGAACTTACACACGTGGGAATGATTCGCAGGCGCGTCCTGAATCCAGCCCTCAGCCTTCAATGTGAAAACCTTGCAGAGAGAGTGAGTGAATGGACAGGCAATGGTGGTCTTTATATACACAACATACAGTAACAATACAATGGTCCCTATAATCTCATGGTTCATTGGACACAGGAATGTGTCTCTGCATTATAACAAAAGGTCATAGGTGGGTTCGAACAGGTGGGCTGTGCCTTTCTCCAACTGCTCAGGTGGGAGGTATCCTTAGGATTCCCGCCGCATGGGTAATGAACAGTAAATACAGTAAATATCTATAAACTACTTTTGTACATAACTATGCGCAGGAGCGAGCATTCTCTTCCTAACCAACACTAAAATGTTACTATTAAAATACTCTATAGCTGGATACTAGACACCACCGTTCAACCTTTATCTGACCCTTCCTATCATGCAAAGAGGAATTTCTCTGTCCAAGAACCGTTTAAACTAAACATACTTTCTGACATTGTTAAGGGGAATATTCACTATAAAACACACTATGTGGGTAAAATATGTTATGATCGAGTCGCACGCTAGACGCTTACAAACTCTACCGTAAATGCGCATACACCGCGCGTGATCGCCGGAGCGATCATTACGCAAATTGCGGATATGTGCACGCACGGCAGGGCGTGAGCACGTGCAGCGGGCATGTGCATGAGGGGTTAGAACAAGGCATATGTATCAGGATATTTTTTGACTTTGACAGTCAACAATAACTGCCACCATCTAAACAATTAAGCAGAAAAATATATTACCATGAAATACCTTATTATGATTGGGAGTGGGGAGGAGAGGAGAAGGTGGGAAATGTATGACCTAGTGAGATAGTAAAAAGCATGTATGTATGAAATCCATGTTTGAGGGGTCATGTATCATCGTGCCATACATGTTCTAAAAATAAGCTTCGAGGTATTGCGAAGTATACATTGAATCCTTCTTATCCCGTATTAAGGGTCTGTAAGTGGGCTAACAAACTCTACCGAGCTCTTTTCGGCTTTTAGTTCCAACAAATGGGGTGCACATTAGTTGATGATACATGAAGGGGGAAAACATGTGAGTGCTAATATATGTATCTATATCACCTGTCGACTATGTGTGCCACTACCTGAAGATAGAAGAGATGAAGATAAGAAACATGCGTTATAAATGCATTCGTATGATTATATATGTGTGGTCGTCCTTGGGCGTCTGTTGGAGTCTTGTTGATGTCTTGTCTGGATTGCTGTATCTTTGCTGTGAGTGGCAAGCAAAGCTCTTCAAGTGTCCATAAAAATTAAAGTCTCTAACAGTTCATCAAATGGCTGTGACAAAGTTCATCAATGGTCTGTATAATGGGTCATCAAAATCTTCTTCCGAGTCGGTGTCTTTTTACCTTGGAGAAAAACAAAGGAGAAACGGGTGAAAGAAACGGACCGTGGAATCACATTTTATCACAACATTGTCTCGATTGCTGGGTCATAAATTAAACTAGTTGTTGTTACAATGCCCTCGCTCCTCAAACTCATCAATTTGGTACTACGCTTGCAATTCATTAAAATTCAAACACATCTGTATATCAAACCAATCATTATGACAACTCCTAGGATACATAAAAGAGGAATTTCCCTACAGCAACGATAACATTTTGAGCCCATTCTCCTAACCCTGAGAACCAATTTCGTGGGTTCAACCATGATACCCAGCCGGTCAGTTCATTACCCACAGAAGCAAGTGTAAGGTTGTGTCTCCTTCGGAACTCCCACTTCAATTGCAAGATATCGTCCATCTTTTGATCTATAACCTCGGTTGGGTCCTCAGTGCTGTTTGTGATATACGTACAAGACTTCACTCCATACTGAGTTGCTAGGGTGACAATACCCTCCTGTCACTGCTGTGATGTAATTTAGAACCATCCTGTGCTGGATCAGTTCCGTTTTGTAAGCTTGCAATTCTCTCCCAGTATACCTAAAGGTGTCATCATACATCTCGGTGATATTGTCTATCAGGTTCACTAGCGCGGTAATATACCTAAAATTTATAACTCCTCTGGCGGTACGGGTGATATCTAGCGCGAGCAGGAGTTGAATCCCGGTGGATTCGTGGATCAAATCAGAGGCTGCATGCTCTGTCCTATCTATGATGTGTCTCTTTACAATGTGTTCGTAATGGGTGTGAGTGTAAGGAGCTTGAGCATTGCGGTGAACGTCTTTCATTCTATCATGGATAATGGTCATTACTTCCGGTAACACTCTTCCAATGTAACACAATCCCTCTGAGTTTGGGGCAAGCCACTTATATGCCTTCCTCCCACATATGAAATATGCATCATCGGGGAGGACATATGGGACAGAATATGACATCACCATATTACAAACCTTCCAGGTGAAAAATCCTATCCCTAACTCTCTCATCTGTCTAGTACACGTATCAGGTTGTATGATATGCGCACAGTATCCTGGTGATACTTCTCCAACTCGCATGGGCCTACTTCCTAGAGTGTACCTATATTGGAAATATCTTCCACTGTTGGCTATTTGGCGTATAAGCTCTGAGTCAATGGGCATTCTATCGGCTCTGTGTGAGAATGTTATGGTTCGGTTGTTCCATGTCACTTCCCAATTTCCCGGCTTTCGGGGATTGGAAATGTTAAAACATATTAAGGACCTATCCACATGATATTGGTGGAGCTTCAAACTAGGTGGTCTAGAAATATTAAATTTCTTGTCCACCGGTCTCCCACCCCTTAATTCAAGTACCTCATCTATCGTTAAAGAGTATGGCACTAGTCCTGATTTTCTATGACCTTGAGGTACTTGTGAGCACACCCAGCATTCCGTTTGGTTTAAAACCTTACCCACTAATGAGTGATAGTCACTCAATAGATGACGGTCCATATTGATATTAATGCTGGACTGACATCTCTGGATGCACCCGTCCTCAACTATGTTGTCACAATTCCTACATATACAATTCTCTTCAGCTAACAATCCTTCACAATGTCTGTTAGTGTCATGGCTACCAGATCGTTTTCTGATACTCACCTTTGCTCGGTGATTGTGTTGCTCTTGGAATTCTACGAATCCATCCTGATCATCAGAACCCATTCCAGATCCTTTCTCGACCTCACTGGTACTCTCACCGAAACAGACTGCTCGGTCAACAACAGGGTCAACAGGAAAACACGGACTGCAGTCTCTTGGGGCGAGTCCATCTTACAGGAGGAGAAAGAAAGAGTTGTAATGGGGGAAAGAAAACAACTAGGAGGGAAAGAAAACTTGGCGCGACAACCGCCTCTGATCTTGTGGTTCTCTGTGCTCAGGTGCCGTGACAACAGTCCTGCCTCTCAGCCTTCCCGGAACAGACACTCCAGTGATATGGTTTCCTCCACACTCTGCTCTTTGTCACGGGCTCTCTCTGGGTCAGCGACCTTCTTACAGTGGGACGAGTGGACCCAAGTCTCTCTTTCGGCAACCTTCAATGCTGTCGTGCTGGTCAGTAAGACTTGGTACGGTCCTTCCCAGCGGTCAATCAGGCAACCTGAGCGTAGAAAATTCCGAATCATTACATAGTCCCCAGGTTCAATGTCATGACAATTACTGTCTGGCAGATCAGGAATCACCAGCTTTAGATTGCTATTCTGATTCCTCAACTGCTTGCTCATCTTAACCAAATACTTTACAGTGACCTCATTGTTACATTTCAAATCATCCTGGGGGTCAATCATTACATGGGGTTGTCGACCAAAAAGAATTTCAAAGGGGGACAGATTTAGAGGGGACCTGGGAGTGGTTCTGATGCTGTACAATACAAGTGGAAAAGCTTCTGGCCACAACAATCCAGTTTCAGCCATTACTTTGCTCAACTTGTTCTTAATAGTGCCGTTTACTCTTTCCACTTTCGCACTCGCCTGTTGGCGGTACGGAGTATGCAGCTTACTATTAATTCCCATTAATTTGCACATTACCTGAAAGACTTCACCTGTAAAATGGGTACCCCTATCACTTTCAATTATCCTAGGGATACCATACCTGCACACAAATTCCTGCACTATTTTTTTTCCAGTAAACGTAGCGGTATTTGTGGCAGCGGGGAACGCGTCAACCCAATTTGAAAACACATCAATACAAACCAATACATACTTTAAATTTCTACAGGGTGGCAATTGTATGAAATCAATTTGTATTACCTGAAAAGGGCCGTCTGTTGGCGGAATATGTTGGTATCGCCTTTCCAATGTTCTTCCTCAAGCAGGTGAGGCATGTCATTGCCCTCTTACTCGCATGGGAAGAAAATCCTGGTGCACACCAGTAGGCTCTTACCAATTTGCACATACCTTCTTTACCTAGATGAGTCAGCCCATGTGCCGCCTCCGCTTAACTCGGAAGGTATGCTCTGGGTGCCACTGGCTTACCCTGTCCATCTGTCCAGAGTCCTGAGGACTCCTGGCCATATCCTTTTGACCTCCAGACTGCCTTTTCCTGTGGAGAACACAAATCTTGCATTTCACTCAATTTCTGTGTGCTGACGGTATTGAATACCATCAGTTGTGTGATGTCTGTCTGTATGGGGGTACTGGCTGCTAGTTTAGCAGCTTCGTCTGCCCGGCTGTTACCAAGTGACACTGGGTCTTGGCTGTACGTGTGGGCTTTACACTTGATAACAGACACTCTGTCAGGTTCCTGTATTGCTGCTAAAAGTCTTTTGATGTGGGTCGCATGCGCCACGGATGTGCCAGCTGCCGTCATGAAATTTCTGAGACGCCATAGGGCCCCGAAATCATGCACTACTCCAAAGGCATACCTAGAATCCGTGTAGATATTGGCTGACTTACCTTTAGCCAATTCACACGCTCTGGTTAGGGCGACCAGCTCAGCAACTTGTGCTGAGTGAGGTGGGCCCAGGGGTTCCGCTTCTATGGTACCTTTGTCATCTACGACTGCGTATCCAGTACACAAGTCTCCCGAGTCAGTCTGTCTGTGGCAACTACCGTCAGTGTAGAAAGTAAAATCTACACCTTCCAGTGGGTTGTCACTGATGTCAGGCCTTGCAGTGAAATTTTGGGTCAAATATTCCATACAATCATGTGTGTCAGTGTCTGTACTAAATCCTCCTTCACCATTACTCTCATCCCTCACCTTTTGTGCCTGTCCAGGCACACCTGGGAGATACGTTGCAGGATTTAGTGCGCTGCATCTCTTTATGGTGATGTTTACAGGGGCCATTAGTGCTAATTCCCACCTTGTAAACCGTGCGGATGAGACGTGTCTGGTTTGGGCAGAATTCAGTAAGGCTGACACTGCATGAGGTGTATGGATGGTCAGGTTGTGTCCTAGCACTACATCTTCGCTTTTACTCACTAGCAATGCTATCGCTGCAACACTTCGCAAGCATGTGGGGAGGGATTGTGCTACTGTGTCTAGCTGAGCGCTGTAGTAGGCTACCGGCCTGCTGGCATCACCATGCTTCTGGGTTAAGACACCTGCCGCAAACCCAGCACTTTCCGTACCGTACAGTTCAAAGGGTTTCCCATAATCTGGCATACCTAAAGCTGGTGCCTGCGTTAGGCACTGTTTGAGTCTCTCAAATGCCAGTTCGGACTCATCTGTGTGCGAAATCCGATCTGGTTTGTTTGATGAGACCATCTCTTGTAAAGGTAAGGCTAGTATGGAAAACCCTGGGATCCAGTTACGGCAGTACCCACACATTCCTAGGAAAGTGCGAATCTGTAGCTGGGTTTGTGGCAGAGTCATGTCGCGAATCGCCTGTACTCTATCAGCAGTGAGGTGTCTCAGTCCTTGCGTCAAGCAATGTCCCAAATATTTTACCTTGGTCTGGCATAATTGCAACTTATCCTTTGAAACCTTGTGTCCCGTATCAGAAAGATGAAACAGAAGCTGTTTCGTGTCTTTCAAGGATGATTCGAGTGAATCAGAACACAGCAGTAAGTCATCTACATACTGTATTAATACTGATCCGCTCTCAGGTTGAAAGGATTGTAGACAATCATGCAAAGCCTGTGAGAAAATACTTGGGCTGTCAATGAAACCTTGTGGTAAACGAGTCCAGGTGTACTGTACTCCTCTGTATGTGAATGCAAACAAATATTGGCTGTCGGGGTGCAGAGGTACCGAGAAGAAGGCGGAGCAGAGGTCAATAACAGTGAAAAATTTCGCAGTGGGAGGGATTTGCATAAGGATGACGGCTGGATTTGGCACTACGGGGAATTGGCTCAACTATTTTGTTGATCCCCCTTAGATCCTGCACTAGCCTGTAACCCCCCCCCCCCCCCGCTCTTTTTCACAGGGAAGATGGGACTATTGGCAGTGCTGGACGTCCTAACCAGAATGCCCTGTTGTAGCAAGCGCTCTATTACTGGGTAAACTCCTAACTCCACCTCTGGCTTCAGAGGATACTGTGGGATTTTTGGAGCTATCCTACCATCTTTTACTTGAACTACTACAGAAGCTACATTTGCCATTAATCCAGTGTCTTGGCCACCCTTGGTCCAAAGTGACTCCGGTATCTGGGAAATCATTTTCTCTACCTTGGACGGACACCTATCTGTAACAGCAATGTGTGACATTAACCTTTGTGGGGAGTCTAGCATATCCTGTACTTCCTGAGCGTGATTCTCGGGTATATCTAAGAACACACCTCCAGGAGTACAATATATGACACACCCCATCTTGCACAGTAAATCTCTCCCAAGTAGATTAGTCGGAGCCGATGCAGCTAGCAGAAAGGAGTGCTTGGTCTGCAAAGGCCCTATCGTAATCTCTGCTGGTTTGCTTAAAGGGTAGTGTTGTACTACTCCTGTTACTCCCATGGCTGGAATTGTTTTACCAGTGGTCTTCATACCCACTGTTGAATTTAACACTGACTTGGCCGCCCCCGTGTCTACAAGGAAGGTAGAGATCTACCAGCTACATCAATTGTGACCTCGGGTTCACTTCCAAGGCTCGCAATTAATTTCACTGGCTGCAGATCATGTTCAATAGCGGTCTCTCTCAATGCAGCCACCGACATACCTCTCCAGTTGGGTTGAGTGGTCTGTACCCTTGTCCTCAACACTTCCTTTAAACCATCCATTAATACAGAAACTGCTACTTCCCTATGGTGCACATTTGTCTTAATGTCTTCTATTCCAGTGTACCTAGCCATTTCCTGCAGTGCCCAATGGAAATAATCAGAAGCAGTTTCCCCTTCTTTTTGTCTTATGGAAAAGATTTTGTTCCACTTGACAACAGTTGGGAAATATACTCCTAACTGCAGGTTGATACGTTTTACATTGTCCTGATTGTACTCATCAGTGAGAGGTACCTCTTCATCTAACCTACAATCAGTGATAAATTTCGCAGAGTCGATATTGGGGGGCAAGCATGCCCTCAGCAATGTCTGCCAATCTTTGTTATTGGGCTCTGCGGAGTTACCTAATTCTCTAATGAACCTTTGGCTTGAAACTAGATCTTTCCTAGGATCAGGGAATTCAGACATAATTGTTCTTAATTCTGTCCGGGAAAAGGGACAATGCATTGCAATGTTCCTGACGGGAGTGACTCCTGTAGCGTCAGTTTTTCCATTTGGCACTGCAATTACCCTGACAGGATTAAGTTCAATCACATCACTCTGGATTGATTCTACAATGTGTGGTGTAATTGTTTCTGCATAATGTACAGTACCGTACTTACCTGCGGACACGACCTCACCTGTCCCTCCACTAGGGGCCTTTGCTACTCCTCTTACTGGTTGGGCTGTGCCCACTGTAGTCTCTCTTATGGTGGCTGCTAGAGAGAGTGCCGATATTGTGGTAGGCTCATCTTCCTGGTCGCAGTCCTGAGGGAAGTTTAAGACAGGATACAACTTGCACGGGTTAACATTAGCATCAATACACTTATCTACTTTACTCTTATCATTTATACATTTATTAAGTGCACTTTTATCATATACCAGTATGCCATTCTCTGTAGCCATTTTCTCTCCTGTTATGTATGGTGGTGGTGGTGGTGCGGTAGCTATCAGTTTCCTGATAGGATTGGAACCAGCTGCTTGAGCTAATCCTCTTTGTATCTCGCCTTCCTGTTGCCATAACTGTAAATAATCATAATGTCTAATCCGTTGCTTGCCGGATTTTATTAGACATATCCTTCTCCTTAAATTTTGCAAAACCTCAGGATTAAAACTGCCTACCCTGGGAAACTTCTCCCCATCGTTCACAGTCATACGTTCCCACTCATTGCATAAAACCTCTGCGTGTGATCCATATTTTTCACACATTATGTACCTCGCCGACCCGGCTGGCCGCGGAATTATATCAACCTGAACCTTGGTTGATCGTCCCTTACTTGAGCAACTGGCCCCCATTCTTTGCAGGTATTGCCTTCTCAGCGAATTCCTACAAAAACCACGTTCCCAGAGGTAAGGCGACGGTGAAAGTCCAACGAGTGCCTTCACCCACTCTCGCCCACATCGACCAATATGCCCACACACTGCTTCAGCGCTGGCGTACTCAACCCAGGGCCCCTATGTGACCTCTACTTACTGGGGCGTGTGGGAGTATGCTACCCTCCCCAGTAAGTATCAGTTGCTGGAGAATTCCTGAGTGAACAGCGAACCTCCCTTAAAATAAAAAAAACCTACACAAATCACGTTAGAATGTACAAATAGTGTTTTTGATCCCGCAAAGCGTACGCAAATTGCGTAATGGGTATCAAGGTAACCAACTAATGCACACAATTACATGCGGTACAGTCGCAATGCGTATAAGTAACTATTACTTATCCGCAGAACGACCAGCGGAATCGGTTGTTTAGGCTGCGAAACCTTCAGCCGGAGCGTATTCTCAAAACGGGCCTATATGGGCACTGCGCCAAGCCCCAGGGTTGCGCTCCCTACCTCTGACCTTTCTTAAGCCAGGGTTTTCAGAAACTTCGTATAGGTACTTTTAACGGCTTTCTGACTTTCGCGGACCTTCTGGTCTGCTGTAACACTAATTGCTCCTCTTACCTTATTCACTTTAAACGTGAGATGGCCTTCTCCCACGCCACCACGTGTTCACTTCACGGGTATCCTTCTACGAGATCTCGAATTCCGGGGTTCACACCAAAGAAACTTTTCTTGCATACACACGCTCTTTCAATTCATATATACTTTGATTTTTCTGTATAGAAAATTTCTTTCATTCAGGTAACACAGGCTAATCCCAGAGGTAATGCAATGAGAGGAGGATCTTTTTTAAACTAAATTTTGGAAACTGAACAAATTTGTGCTATTATCGCGTGGCTTCCGTATCGCCTACTAAAACAATGCTATAGTTTGATTTGTATTTAGTGGGCGTATCCGTACGCACGTTGCGTGATATACGCCACGTGTGTAGGCCTTTGCGTTGCGTACACTGTCTTGCACTCGGTCAGAGACACGTGTACACAGGCCGGATACATCCGCAGTAACACAAATAACACGCTTCTATAAATGCAAACAATATTTAACTATAATCGTTTACCAAACACCACACAGTATCTCCTGTATAAACCTTTATAACTGGGTCAGGCTGCGTGCGTGTTTTACAATTACTCCCTTAAGTATTACTTTTACTTTTAACTAAATAGCAACAAATTTTCTCAGCACGTGATCAATGCTAATGGCAAACAGAAAGGTAGATATGTGAAAATACGCAAATGGAAATACAAGTGTGTGCGTGTGTTGCGTGCGCAATTTTCACCAATACAGAAATTTAAACAGATTTAAAAGACAATAGCTTAACGTTCTTACCTTTCGGTTCCGGATCCCACCAGCATCCCTACAAACCAAATGGAGCAGACGCTTATCTAATCAGCACTTACCGTATCCCCAACCACCAAACGGCTAACAGGGGATACTACCTTCCCACCCTTTGCTGATGGATAAAGTCTGCCTGGTTCCGCTTGGTTGCGGATATGAGGAGGCCCGGACGATGCCCCAATTGATAAAGTCAGTTATTACCTAAAAACATTAAGCTATATTCTATTATGGACTAAGTACGCTATTGGCGCACTGAGTACCGTAAGGGTACGCACCTAGCGTAGCAGACGCTAGGCCGTGGGCGCGATGCACGAGCGACACGCACGCTCACGGAATGTTATACAGTAACCCTTAGTAACAACACACCTAAGGGTATGCTTACACTTTAAACCATGGCAATGAGATATTATAACGATGTAATGCTTATAAACCTTGATAATATGAAAAGATGTTTGAGCGATTGAGACGCTCAGAAAACCCTTCACAGTAACTAGTGAAAACACAAGACCTGGTTAGGATTTAAAAACCACTTAGGCTCCAACACCCAGTGGATAATTCTTTTAGTATAAAAAGGGGAAAAACAGTACAGCTTATACACTACAAAACTAACATCAAAATCTAAACAGAATAACGAGGAATAATATGAACAATAGCGAACGATCGCAAATACAAGAAAACAGAATAAGTACACAATGAGAACAAATGGCAAACACAGAGGATAACAAAATGGCTACAGAGAACTTACACACGTGGGAATGATTCGCAGGCGCGTCCTGAATCCAGCCCTCAGCCTTCAATGTGAAAACCTTGCAGAGAGAGTGAGTGACTGGACAGGCAATGGTGGTCTTTATATACACAACATACAGTAACAATACAATGGTCCCTATAATCTCATGGTTCATTGGCAACAGGAATGTGTCTCTGCATTATAACAAAAGGTCATAGGTGGGTTCGAACAGGTGGGCTGTGCCTTTCTCCAACTGCTCAGGTGGGAGGTATCCTTAGGATTCCCGCCGCATGGGTAATGAACAGTAAATACAGTAAATATCTATAAACTACTTTTGTACATAACTATGCGCAGGAGCGAGCATTCTCTTCCTAACCAACACCGAAATGTTACTATTAAAATACTCTACAGCTGGATACTAGACACCACCGTTCAACCTTTATCTGACCCTTCCTATCATGCAAAGAGGAATTTCTCTGTCCAAGAACCATTTAAACTAAACATACTTTCTGACATTGTTAAGGGGAATATTCACTATAAAACACACTATGTGGGTAAAATATGTTATGATCGAGTCGCACGCTAGACGCTTACAAACTCTACCGTAAATGCGCATACACCGTGCGTGATCGCCGGAGCGGTCATTACGCAAATTGCGGATATGTGCACGCACGGCAGGGTGTGTGCACGTGCAGCGGGCATGTGCATGAGGGGTTAGAACAAGGCATATGTATCAGGATATTTTTCGACTATGACAATATTTTATAAGCTTGTTTTATATATTTTTAAAAGGCATTATATAGGCTCAGTTTAACAATACCATCATGAATCAATGTGTTTGAAATATGTATTTTATTTGCTAACTATATATTAATATTTTTTTTAGAAAAAGATTTAGATCTTCGTTTGGCTTTTGATATGTTTATTGAGTATTTTTCTTTTAACTTGAAAAGCATTTTTTTCTTTCAACAATTCAATAATTTTTGCATGTCAAATATAAAGTATTTAAACTTCCAAGGCATCTTAATGATGCAGAGTTTCAATGAAATACACAAATGTAAAAATGTAGATTTAGCCTTCTGCTAAAACTTTCATCATGTATACTTACTCAAAGCTCCAGTCTAAATAAAAAGAATATATTTTGAAAAAAAAAAAAAATGTCATTCTATCTTGACAACTTTAAATAAAAGCATCTGTGAAACTGTAGTAAGAGGATGACATTCAAGGAACTGTGAGACGTGACACAGTATGCCTCAGATTAACTGGCTAATTTAAGAGTTTAGATGAAATTACTAATATTTCAACTTCATTTATTTATTAATGTATATATAAATCGAGTATTATTATTATTATGCACAAAGTATATGATTTTATGAACCTATTTTAGGAAGAATGTATGTTTTTGAATACAAGGAGCTGCTGTATTTGTCAGGGTTTATATAATTCAAATAGGATGTAGATCTGTGACGGGTGGTCAGGAGACCACTGGTCACATTAGCCCACCTACATCCCACCGCCTCACTATCCCAATGGTCAGCATGCCGATCAGCAGGAACTATTCCCACTCGTGGGAATCTGGACGCAATATTAGTGCCCAGGATTGCATTGCAATATGCGATTACTTTTGGTAAATGTATTAACATGCACCCTCAGGGACAGGGGAGCCCGTCCCTGTGATCTGCCGTAAGGACTGCCAGGGCTTCTGCATATGCGAAGTCCCACTGTCTGCACATTCACTGCAGCCATTTCTGGAGGAGGATTCCGGGGTAATACTCCGGTAGATGCAGGGGGGCCAATCTCCGGAATGCTTTGAATTTCATAAATTAGTATATCTGGCAACATTGCATCCCCCTAGAAACCCATGGAGGATGTGGCTGCCGCCGGGAATGGAGGGATCACAGCAGGTATCTGAGATATCTGCTGCAGTCCCTCAGTGATACATTCATGGGATACTTAATTAAACCGCAAATATACAATGATAAATGGGCGCCATACTGTACTAAACTGTTTAAGAAACATAACAGAGCATCGGCCATTTTACACTTAAACCCCACAAAGCCTGTGCTAACCGGAAGAACACAGAGCCTGTATTGTAAGCACTTACTACATGGTATACCAGAGGGCTACCTTTACGAAAACATAAATAAGTCGTTATCAAAACAAAAAAAGGCCCTCAAACTTTTTATATGCAATTTACCTTTTTCTGAACATCATTTTAATGCCAGATTTCTTTTAAAAAGCCAAAAAAAAGATAAAACTTCTCAAAGAAAAAGCAATACCGGCATCTTAACAATTTACGGGCCTAATTCAGACCTGATCGCTAGCAAGCGATTTTTGCACTGCTGTGATCAGATAGTCGTCGCCTACAGGGGAGTGTATTTTCACTGTGCAAGTGTGCGAACACATGTGTAGCAGAGCTGTACAAACAGATTTTGTGCAGTCTCTGCGCAACCCAGGACTTACTCAGCCGCTGTGATCACATCAGTCTGTCCGGGACCGGAATTGACGTCAGCAACCCTCCCTGCAAACGCATGGACATGCCTGCATTTTTCCAGACACTCCCTGAAAATGGTCAGTTGACACCCACAAACGCCTTCTTCCTGTCAATCTCCTTGCGATCGCCCATGCGAGTGGATCTGCCGCACAAACCCATCGCTGAGCGGTGATCCGCTTTATACATGTGCAATGCGCCTGCGCATTGCGGTGCATATGCATGCGCAGGTTGGACCTGATTGCCCGCTGTGCAAAAACGCACAGCAGCGATCAGATCTGAATTACCCCCTACAACTTGTTTAATCAGTTTTACCTGTCATTTTCTAGAAGAAAAAAAACCCCAATGTACTGCCAAATAAACAATTTCATCCTATACAAATATTAAAATATAGATAAGCACTATTTTATTTATTTTCTATTTTTCATTTCAACTTTCGCTATACTGTAAAATGATCTTGCTTACTCACCTTTTCTAGTTTCTGTTCTAATAATGCTGAAATCCAAGGGCTATTTTTTTAATATATACAGAACAACATAATCATAAAGCTAGCCCAGGCATACATTGTATTAAGTTCTGGTGCTTCACAGCTTCAAATAAACATACCATGGGCGGGATGTAATGGTGTCCAAGAGGGCCGGAGGTGTGGGATGCTGGACGATCTCTGACATTTTTTTAAAGGGGCTTTAATGGTTTTGCTGTGTAAGTGATTGCCACTTCATAAAAACGCAGAGATCGTCTAGGATCCCGCACCTCCGGCGATCTCGGACGCCATTACATCCTGCCCATTGTGATGTTCAGATATGTTCAAAGCAAGATACATTTCCTTATTGATTTATATTTGGTACATAAGTAAATGTTACTCGGCTCATCTCTGAGAAATGTCCAAAGCTTACTTTTTTTTTTAAATAAATGAGCAGATGCGCACAAAAAATATAGGGGCGTTGCTTCATGGGAAATGGGCATGGCCACACAGCTCCCTTTTACACATTACGGCAGGTAGAGTCCCCTTTTTCACATTACAGCAGGTAGAATCCCCTTAGACGCAGTACGGCAGATAGAGTCCCCTTTTATACAGTATGGCAGGTAGAGTCCCCTTAGGCGCAGTATGGCAGGTAGAGCCCCCTTTTTATACATTACACCAGGCAGAGGCCCTTTTCACATATTACAGCAGCAGAGTCCCCATTTTACACATAACGGCAGCAGAGTCCCACTTTTTACACATTACAACAGCAGAGTCCCCTTTTTACACATTAGGCAGGCAGAGTCCTTTGAAACAGCAATGTGAAGTGGGACATAGCTCATAGTGTGCACAAAGTACTGCCTGAGCAGGATAACCATCTGCCTCACCAGTTGTCTACACCTTCCATAGGTATGAGGGGAGCATGGCACCCGCTTTTGTGATCTCCCTCCCGTCAGAACGCCATAGTTGAGGCTCCTTGCAGGTCACTGTGGGTCTCAGGAGTACAGACAGAGAGGGGGCGGAGCGTGCATCGCTGCCCAGATACAAGTTAGTATTATCAGTAAGAGGGAAGGAGCCGGGGCATGGCGCTGCCTTAAGTATCGCATGTTAATCACGTTACACTGCACAGTAGTGCACGTTAGTCACATTACACTGCACAGTAGTGTGTTGGTCACGTTACACCGCACAATAATGGTGTGTGTGTGTGTGTCCCTTCCCCTACTCAAAAACGCAGCAACTATTGCACTACTTACATACTTAAATTCGCTCTACACTGACACTCAGCTGCCACCTTCTGTTCTCCCTGAAGTGTCCCTCTCCAAACACTGCTGGAGGCGCTGGTGGGGGGAGCACTCTCTCCCTGCTGCAGGACTTGAATGCGGGGCATGATGTGGAAGGGAGTGGGTGGGGCTTCGGCTGCCTACTCACACGGACAAGAGCTGGACATGGAAAGGGGGACCAGGGAGGGGGCAGAGCCTGCGTTCACTCTATCCATGCTGCAAGACACAGATACTGGGAATGAGTGAGCCTGGCTTCAGCTGCCCATTCACACGGACAAGAGCTGCAGCTGGAGAGGATGACCAGGGAGGGGGCGGGGCCTGTGGAAACTCCGTTCCGCAGGACATGTATGTGGGGGAATGATGGAGTATGGGCGGGGTTTTGTCTGCCCACTGACAAGAAGAGCTGGGCCAGAGAGGGGGACTAGGGAATTGGCAGACGGATAGCTGCAGCGCTGCCCGGTGTAATGTAGGTGACTACATGAGGTGCACCTAGGAGTTGGGCGCACCTCACTGCGGGCAGCGCTGCAGCTAGCGGCAGTGCTTTTGGAGCTGCCTTCCATTAGAGACCGTAGTGGCTCTGCAGGTTGTGCCAGTGGTCCTGTGCCCATAGTGCTAATGTGCTGTGTGACAGGCACTGCTGGCACACACCTAGTTACGGCCCTGTGTAATAAGCAGGGGAGGGGTGGATAGTGGTGTAGGCTTAATATTCAGAATTTTCCAGTGGTAAGCCAGCTTGCTTGACTGCAAATATCTCCATTTCCTGGAACTATATTTCTTAGCTTTCAACAGGATAACATACTAGAGTATCTCACCTTTCAAGAGGTATTTGGGACTTGGGTATCCGAGTTCAGTAGCCAGAGCAATCTACTGCCGAAAATCTAAAACTGCATACCAGGCATGTGGAGCTTGAGCAGGGACCAGCTGCTGGAAGGCTGATAGCTCTAATATGGCCAGAACCAGAGGTATCAGCCTAGGCCTCTTATACTCCTGGGGCCGTCGGGCAACTGCCCATTGAACCCATACAAAAAGACAGCACTACTTGCATGCTAAGTAAGCTCCCAGGTTTGATTGTGCTTTCTATTTACTGTTATATATCACCGATACACACACGCGTATTGAGTATGGCCATAGATGCAGCATTACAGCGTAGGAGTGGTCATGTTCCAGGTCACAGCAGGTCCCTGAACTAGCACAAAACTGAAGGCCGGGATTATGCAGCTCCTTTTACCCAACACCGTGGCTGGCCCATCCCCTTCAACCTGTCACCAATGAGCTGAGATCCTTTACAGGCCTCTCCTATCTCCCATCATCCCTTCTCCAGTATTCTCTACACCTAAGGGGAGATGTACTAAGCCTTCAAAATGTATCCTGATGAAAGAACATAAGTAAATAGTTCTGAAACGTTGACAACCAACAATGGACTAAGAAGGTTATTCAAGTTGGACTGTCTTCAATCCTTGAGAGTTTATTGAGAGTTTCTTTGACTGCTTCCAATTACAAATGCCACATTAGGAATCAACTCTGTATCTATTATCTGTTTAAGACTTAATGAAGAAATGGGTTGGGTATAAAATCCTGGTGTTGAACAGTCCTGATTCCAACGGCGGCAACCCCCACAATTAAAATCATGATAGAACCAGGAAAGTAATTTAACCCTAGCCTTACCCCTAATGCTAACACTAACCGACCCCTCCCGCAGCCTACCCTAACCATCCTCCCATATGGGGCCAACCCTTTCCTCTAAGGGTCAGGTTCCAGACCATATACACAAATTACATATGCTCTACTAGAGGATCAATACCTGGGTGGAGCAGGACCATGGATTTTCTTGGTACTTGGTTCATTTCTATGAAAACTACATAATTATCCCCCTGCCAATCAAAGTGGGCAGTCCTGATACACCCCTTTGTCCTCCTTTATAAAGGGGCCCTGTTCTTTGCAGGTTGACTATGTCCTTTCTGTTGCATCTAGCCACACCCCTTAGTTATGGGCCCCTACCACTACATCCTCCAGTAGGGCCTGCATACCCAAGTCTAACACTGATCTCCCCCTAGTGCCTAACTCCAATGCTTACCTTAGGAATACCACAGTCTGTATTATGACTGTCAGGGATCCTGACCACATCGCAAAGGAATAGCCTAGAACTGTTCATGAAACGGCTTTTGAGTCAACTGTACAAATACTGTTGGTCACTTCAAATTAAAGTTGATAGTCTGCATTTTAAAACCATAGTCATTATAGAACTGTAACTTGAATATGTTTTGGTGAACAGCTAAAATAACAAAAATTGTGTAAGTGTCCAACTATACACGGACTGTGTCAGGAATAGTTATCTGGCACAGCGGTTCTTACCAGCACGATGGTGCACTTACCTGTTGTGGTCAGGTGCTCAAGCTTGCATGTGTGTCTTATCTTATTTTAATACTTATTTTACATTAGGACTGCAGGTACCATGGGCCCTTTAATGCCCTGTATGCTGGTACTTGTGGTTCTCATACCAGCATGTGGGGGTAGGCTTGTTGGGACCTGCAGTCCTACTGTAAAATACCATATTTCTAAATTTTACACTTGAAAGCTATCAACTTGGCACCCACTAATTAGGGGTGATGAGTATAGCCTCAGGCTTAAGCCCTGGCCTTGGGTGCCCTGGAGGGTTGAACCCTTTTATTAGGGGGGTCCCCACTCCCCTGGGAATGCCCAGCCAGGCTGACTAGTTGGGGAGTAATGCTACGGCGACCAATATAAGCATGTCCCTGGACTGTGACATTACCACTCTCTGGCAAGGGGAGCCCAGTGCTTGTTATAAAAAATACAGGTGACCCCTCTATCTCTTTTCCTCCCTATATTTATAGAGCCAGGACCAGTCCAAGAGCCTCTGTGATAGTTCTTAAAATACAGGAGGACCTCAGTAATTTTTTCCCCCTCTATTTTTTCAACCAGGATTGGTTCAAAGAGCCCGGGGCTGGTTATGCTTTGGGAGGGTGGACCACACATCATTTTTTTATTTTAATTTTAACTCTTTCTAAGCTTTTACAGACAAAATCATGCATTAATCTTATTGATCAGTGCATGTTTCTATCAAAGTGGCCAAGTTTTTTGTGCGGGCTTCTCCCGCACATAAAACTTGGACCCTATTACATTTGGCCCTAAATATGCAGCAAGATAGCAGTAATATGGTGCACAAGGTAACCTGTAAGAGAAACCATGAGCCTGATGCGGCTTTTAACATACTTCTACACATGCTCTGGTGACACACATATACAAGTATAGGTGATGCAGAGTTGTACACATTTCAATGGATTCTTCCTTGTGACTGGAATTTAATGAGGGGTTCACTTCACACACATAGTATGCAAAGGTCAGTGAGAGAATGTAGACGCAGCTGCAAGCTATCAGAGCTGGACACAGGCATCATCTGCACCAAGTACAGCCTGGTGCAAGTATGCACTGATGAAGACAAGTAGCAAACCAAGGCAATTGGACTGAAAGATGTGCACAACTCTGCCTATGCACAAATATATTTATTTCTGAGCATGCAATGCAGGTGCATCTACATCCATTCAACTCAGCATAAGGATCAGTATTTTTAACAGTAAAAGACAAATTAATTTATATATTGTATACAATAATCATACTAAACACAGAACACATTTATTGTTATCAATTACAACATATAAGCAGCAGCTGTTCATAATAGACATGGAAAGGAAATTACCTTTAAGGCTAACCTTTTTTGCCTTACATACCCAATTAGGACAATACATATTATGATATGGTTCTTTTCCCACATGATTAGTTTCACAAGACCATGCTGTAGACCCATACTAAGTTGGTCTGGACCAGCAGTACAGTATAAGGCATAATGGAACAGTGTAAAACACGGAGGACTAGAATGCACTTAAACAGTGGTTCTCAAAACTCTGTCCTCAGAACCCAATCTAGTTCATGTTTTCCCAAGTCACCTGTAGATCTTTAAAATGTGATAGTTGGTCATACACCTTGGTGACCTGGAAACTGTTTGGGATCCTGAGGACAGAGTTTTAGAATCACTGCACTAAACTATTAACATTTCCACAAACGTACAGCACAACTATACACAATCCTCCGTATCATTTTTCTTTAATATCTTGGAAGTCAAAGGAGGGAGATACACAACTATTTTAACTCCAACTTGGTACCATATAAATGTTTATGCATACTGGCAAATCTACTCCATAAACGTGAGTTGGGTGCTATGTGGCAGAATTAGATTGTGTTTTGTACTACTTATGCGACGAGGCTAAACTACAAAAATAAATGCTATAAATAATCCTAAACGGAACTTATATTTTATATTGGTCACTATATCTACTAGACCTTTCAACTGCATGCCGCTGTTCTTGGTTTTTATGATTCAAACAACAATACTCAGTGTAGTTATCATCATCAGCTACTGAAAATCTGGCTGTTTCGAACCATTTAATTTTAATGGAACTGGTTTAAAGTTACTGAAGGTGGGGGCCAGATCTGCAGGAAAAATAAGAATTTACTTACCGATAATTCTATTTCTCGGAGTCCGTAGTGGATGCTGGGGTTCCTGAAAGGACCATGGGGAATAGCGGCTCCGCAGGAGACAGGGCACAAAAGTAAAGCTTTCCGATCAGGTGGTGTGCACTGGCTCCTCCCCCTATGACCCTCCTCCAAGCCAGTTAGGTACTGTGCCCGGACGAGCGTACACAATAAGGGAGGAATTTTGAATCCCGGGTAAGACTCATACCAGCCACACCAATCACACCGTACAACTTGTGATCAAACCCAGTTAACAGTATGATAACAGAGGAGCCTCTGAAAGATGGCTTCCTAAACAATAACCCGAATTAGTTAACAATAACTATGTACAATTATTGCAGATAATCCGCACTTGGGATGGGCGCCCAGCATCCACTACGGACTCCGAGAAATAGAATTATCGGTAAGTAAATTCTTATTTTCTCTATCGTCCTAGTGGATGCTGGGGTTCCTGAAAGGACCATGGGGATTATACCAAAGCTCCCAAACGGGCGGGAGAGTGCGGATGACTCTGTAGCACCGAATGAGAGAACTCCAGGTCCTCCTTAGCCAGAGTATCAAATTTGTAAAATTTTACAAACGTGTTCTCCCCTGACCACGTAGCTGCTCGGCAAAGTTGTAATGCCGAGACCCCTCGGGCAGCCGCCCAAGATGAGCCCACCTTCCTTGTGGAGTGGGCCTTTACAGATTTAGGCTGTGGCAGGCCTGCCACAGAATGTGCAAGTTGGATTGTGCTACAGATCCAACGAGCAATCGTCTGCTTAGACGCAGGAGCACCCATCTTGTTGGGTGCATACAATATAAACGAGTCAGATTTTCTGACTCCAGCTGTCCTTGCAATATATATTTTTAATGCTCTGACAACGTCCAGTAACTTGGAGTCCTCCAAGTCACTTGTAGCCGCAGGCACTACAATAGGCTGGTTCAGATGAAATGCTGACACCACCTTAGGGAGAAAATGCGGACGAGTCCGCAGTTCTGCCCTGTCCGAATGGAAAATCAGATATGGGCTTTTGTAAGATAAAGCTGCCAGTTCTGACACTCTCCTGGCCGAAGCCAGGGCTAGTAACATGGTCACTTTCCATGTGAGATATTTTAAATCCACCTTTTTTAGTGGTTCAAACCAATGAGATTTTAGAAATTCCAAAACCACATTGAGATCCCACGGTGCCACTGGAGGCACCACAGGAGGCTGTATATGCAGCACTCCCTTAACAAAAGTCTGGACTTCAGGAACTGAAGCCAATTCTTTTTGAAAGAAAATCGACAGGGCCGAAATTTGAACCTTAATAGATCCCAATTTGAGACCCATAGACAATCCTGATTGCAGGAAATGTAGGAATCGACCCAGTTGAAATTCCTCCGTCGGAGCACTCCGATCCTCGCACCACGCAACATATCTTCGCCAAATGCGGTGATAGTGTTGCACGGTTACTTCCTTCCTTGCTTTAATCAAAGTAGGAATGACTTCTTCCGGCATGCCTTTTTCCTTTAGGATCCGGCGTTCAACCGCCATGCCGTCAAACGCAGCCGCGGTAAGTCTTGAAACAGACAGGGACCCTGCTGAAGCAAGTCCCTCCTTAGAGGTAGAGGCCACGGATCTTCCGTGATCATCTCTTGAAGTTCCGGGTACCAAGTCCTTCTTGGCCAATCCGGAACCACTAGTATCGTTCTTACGCCTCTTTGCCGTATAATTCTCAATACTTTTGGTATGAGAGGCAGAGGAGGAAACACATACACCGACTGGTACACCCAAGGCGTTACCAGCGCGTCCACAGCTATTGCCTGCGGATCTCTTGACCTGGCGCAATACCTGTCCAGTTTTTTGTTGAGGCGAGACGCCATCATGTCCACCATTGGTCTTTCCCAACGGGTTACCAGCATGTGGAAGACTTCCGGATGAAGTCCCCACTCTCCCGGGTGAAGGTCGTGTCTGCTGAGGAAGTCTGCTTCCCAGTTGTCCACTCCCGGGATGAACACTGCTGACAGTGCTATCACATGATTCTCTGCCCAGCGAAGAATCCTTGCAGCTTCTGCCATTGCACTCCTGCTTCTTGTGCCGCCCTGTCTGTTTACATGGGCGACTGCCGTGATGTTGTCCGACTGGATCAACACCGGTTTTCCTTGAAGCAGAGGTTCTGCCTGGCTTAGAGCATTGTAGATTGCTCTTAGTTCCAGAATGTTTATGTGAAGAGACGTTTCCAGGCTCGTCCACACTCCCTGGAAGTTTCTTCCTTGTGTGACTGCTCCCCAGCCTCTCAGGCTGGCGTCCGTGGTCACCAGGATCCAATCCTGTATGCCGAATCTGCGGCCCTCCAATAGATGAGCACTCTGCAACCACCACAGAAGAGATACCCTTGTCCTTGGAGACAGGGTTATCCGCTGGTGCATCTGAAGATGCGACCCTGACCATTTGTCCAACAGATCCCTCTGGAAAATTCGTGCATGGAATCTGCCGAATGGAATTGCTTCGTAAGAAGCCACCATTTTTCCCAGGACTCTTGTGCATTGATGTACAGACACCTTTCCTGGTTTTAGGAGGTTCCTGACAAGCTCGGATAACTCCTTGGCTTTTTCCTCCGGGAGAAAAACCTTTTTCTGAACCGTGTCCAGAATCATCCCTAGGAACAGCAGACGAGTTGTCGGCATTAACTGGGATTTTGGAATATTCAGAATCCAGCCGTGCTGTTTTAGCACTTCTTGAGATAGTGCTAATCCCCTCTCTAGCTGTTCTCTGGACCTTGCCCTTATTAGGAGATCGTCCAAGTATGGGATAATTAATACGCCTTTTCTTCGAAGAAGAATCATCATCTCGGCCATTACCTTTGTAAAGACCCGAGGTGCCGTGGACAATCCGAACGGCAGCGTCTGAAACTGATAGTGACAGTTTTGTACAACGAACCTGAGGTACCCCTGGTGTGAGGGGTAAATTGGAACGTGGAGGTACGCATCCTTGATGTCCAAGGACACCATAAAGTCCCCTTCTTCCAGGTTCGCTATCACTGCTCTGAGTGACTCCATTTTGAACTTGAACTTCTTTATGTACAGGTTCAAGGACTTCAGATTTAGAATAGGTCTTACCGAGCCGTCCGGCTTCGGTACCACAAATAGAGTGGAATAATACCCCTTTCCCTGTTGTAGAAGAGGTACCTTGACTATCACCTGCTGAGAGTACAGCTTGTGAATGGCTTCCAAAACCGTCTCCCTTTCGGAGGGGGACGTTGGTAAAGCAGACTTCAGGAAACGGCGAGGCGGATCTGTCTCTAGTTCCAACCTGTACCCCTGAGATATTATCTGCAGGATCCAGGGATCTACCTGCGAGTGAGCCCACTGCGCGCTGAAATTCTTGAGACGACCGCCCACCGCCCCCGAGTCCGCTTGAGAAGCCCCAGCGTCATGCTGAGGCTTTTGTAGAAGCGGGGGAGGGCTTCTGTTCCTGGGAAGGAGCTGCCTGTTGGTATCTCTTCCCCTTTCCTCTGCCTCGTGGCAGATATGAATATCCCTTTGCTCTCTTGTTTTTAAAGGAACGAAAGGGCTGCGGTTGAAAAGTCGGTGTCTTTTTCTGTTGGGGAGTAGCTTGAGGTAAAAAGGTGGATTTCCCGGCTGTAGCCGTGGCCACCAAATCTGATAGACCGACTCCAAATAACTCCTCCCCTTTATACGGCAAAACTTCCATATGCCGTTTTGAGTCCGCATCGCCTGACCACTGTCGCGTCCATAAACTTCTTCTGGCCGAAATGGACATAGCACTTACCCGTGATGCCAGTGTGCAGATATCCCTCTGTGCATCACGCATATAAAGAAATGCATCCTTTATTTGCTCTAAAGATAGTAAAACATTGTCCCTATCCAGGGTATCAATATTTTCAATCAGGGACTCTGACCAAGCTACTCCAGCACTGCACATCCAGGCTGTCGCTATAGCTGGTCTTAGTATAACACCTGTATGTGTGTATATACTTTTTTGGATATTTTCCATCCTCCTATCTGCTGGATCTTTAAGTGCGGCCGTCTCAGGAGAGGGTAACGCCACTTGTTTAGATAAGCGTGTGAGCGCCTTATCCACCCTAGGAGGTGTTTCCCAGCGCGCCCTAACCTCTGACGGGAAAGGGTATAAAGCTAATAACTTCTTTGAAATTAGCATCTTTTTATCGGGGGCAACCCACGCTTCATCACATACATCATTTAGTTCTTCTGATTCAGGAAAAACTATAGGTAGTTTTTTCACACCCCACATAATACCCTGTTTAGTGGTACCTGTAGTATCAGCTAAATGTAACGCCTCCTTCATTGCCAAAATCATATAACGTGTGGCCCTACTGGAAAATACGGTTGATTCGTCACCGTCGCCACTGGAATCAGTGCCTGTGTCTGGGTCTGTGTCGACCGACTGAGGCAAAGGGCGTTTTACAGCCCCTGACGGTGTTTGAGGCGCCTGGACAGGCACTAACTGATTGTCCGGCCGTCTCATGTCGTCAAACGACTGCTTTAGCGTGTTGACACTATCCCGTAATTCCATAAATAAAGGCATCCATTCTGGTGTCGACCCCCTAGGAGGTGACATCCCCATATTTGGCAATTGCTCCGCCTCCACACCAATATCGTCCTCATACATGTCGACACACACGTACCGACACACAGCAGACACACAGGGAATGCTCTTAACGAAGACAGGACCTACTAGCCCTTTGGGGAGACAGAGGGAGAGTTTGCCAGCACACACCAAAAGCGCTATATATGACAGGGATAGCCTTATAATAAGTGCTCCCTGTATAGCTGCTTTTATAATATAATTTTTGCCACTATTTTGCCCCCCCTCTCTTGTTTTACCCTGTTTCTGTAGTGCAGTGCAGGGGAGAGACCTGGGAGCCGTCCTGACCAGCGGAGCTGTGTAAGGAAAATGGCGCTGTGTGCTGAGGAGATAGGCCCCGCCCCCTTTCCGGCGGGCTCGTCTCCCGCTCTTTAGTGTATTCTGGCAGGGGTTAAATATCTCCATATAGCCCCCGGAGGCTATATGTGAGGTATTTTTTAGCCAAATAGGTTTTCATTTGCCTCCCAGGGCGCTCCCCTCCCAGCGCCCTGCACCCTCAGTGACTGCCGTGTGAAGTGTGCTGAGAGGAAAATGGCGCACAGCTGCAGTGCTGTGCGCTACCTTTAGAAGACTGAGGAGTCTTCTGCCGCCGATTCTGGACCTCTTCATGTTTCAGCATCTGCAAGGGGGCCGGCGGCGAGGCTCCGGTGACCATCCAGGCTGTACCTGTGATCGTCCCTCTGGAGCTGATGTCCAGTAGCCAAGAAGCCAATCCATCCTGCACGCAGGTGAGTTCACTTCTTCTCCCCTAAGTCCCTCGTTGCAGTGATCCTGTTGCCAGCAGGACTCACTGTAAAATAAAAAACCTAAGCTAAACTTTCTCTAAGCAGCTCTTTAGGAGAGCCACCTAGATTGCACCCTTCTCGGCCGGGCACAAAAATCTAACTGGCTTGGAGGAGGGTCATAGGGGGAGGAGCCAGTGCACACCACCTGATCGGAAAGCTTTACTTTTGTGCCCTGTCTCCTGCGGAGCCGCTATTCCCCATGGTCCTTTCAGGAACCCCAGCATCCACTAGGACGATAGAGAAATATGTTAGACATACATGCCAAAACAAATGGAAAACATTAATAAAAATAAATATAAAAAGTGGGGGAGGGGAGGATCACTTAGGTTACTTTAATTTGCGATGTCATAATATATAACCTATCCCAAAATATCTGTTTTTATTGTATAATTTGCAAGACTTGGATCAGTTCAGAGTTCAAAGATTGATCAACGTCTATTATAACAATAGTAGTTTTTTTGTATGATACATGTTTTCACTAATAGTTATCATACTTCACCTATTGAGCAAGATACCATAAATAGAATAGTATTTAAAAAAAACAAAAAATGGAAATTGACTTTAAAGGTAAACAGCCATTGGAATGTAAAGACTGAGTGTTTTAAAGGAAAATGACAAGTTACAACAAAATTCACTTTTGTGCCAGAATAATAAAATAGGAGTTATTTTAATTAATTACAGTTTCTTCAAAAAATATCTGTACAGATTTCCTATATATTACTTGGGGAAAAATGTGATAATAATTACAATGATTTTATTTTTAATCTCCAAGTGCAAACATTTATCTTCAAAAGTCATTTTGTAACATTCAAAAAGTATTTCTTCATTACTGTTGTCATCTTTATAGTGATAAATATTTCTTCTGTACATTCGTTGTAAAAAGTTGATGTCAGCAGAAAACCCTCCACAAATTAGATAACAGGCAAATCTGGTTTAGGAGATGTCTGCAAAACAGCAGTAGAAAGAGGCTGCTGGGGTCCAAAAATGATTGGTTGAAAGTTTATTTACACAATTGGCAAGTTCTTCCAGACTAAAATATATTAACTGGTTGGCAAAACAAGAATCCAAAAAGGACCACCAATTCAAGCACTTGCAGAAATAAACAGTTATTTGTCAAGTCCTAAAAGAAGGGGGAAATAAAATAAAAATAAAGTTTTGTTAATAGAAAGTATATGTAAATAGGAGTACACATTAGATGAATTTGATGGACAGGACAAAATGTACACGATGTTAGTAAGCAACAAAAATAACATTCTAGAATAACATACAATGTTTATTCATGCAAATCAAACTATTCACGATATGAAAAAAAAAAAAAAAGGATTTCTTGCTTTACTAGATGCCTTAAACTTTTTTTTGTAAATGTTTGGCCCTACTTTAAATGCTGTTTGTGACTTCTGTTTCACTGTAACATTTACAAATTTAATAAAGTAAATATTTTGACAGATTTTTTTTCTAAATTACATGTGAATAGAGCTTTTTTATTGCTTTTAATTTCTTGAGTGTTACGTTAATGATGATGTTATTGCTGAGAAATATGGGACATTTTTCATATGGCAACTGCATTCAGAAATGTATAAATATTTTTATGTTCTTGCAGAAAATAATCCTTTTTTTACATAACAATTGCATTCAATTTAACTATGCTTGACCTTATCCTTATTTAAATGTTACCCCATCACAGTAACAGGATTTATAAATTCAGTGCACTAAAAATGTCACAAGATTTGTGTAAACCAAGGAAAAGAAATTCTTTTTGTAGTGACAGCTGAAAACTCGGCAATCGCGTCCTGTAAACAGTGTGTTTGGTAAATAAATACATTTTCCATATTTTAAGAAAAAGGTGACAAACCTGTCCGTATGGTTAAAACCTGTACATATAGCAGGAACACAAAATGGTTAAGCTTAGGAGAAAAATAATCTATTTATTTACAGTTACCATGAGCTGAATATTTTTAGAACAGTCAAATTACATTAGTTATGTGTTTTATATTAATACAAAGTTATTATGGCATTTTTGCCTCCTTACAGAGTTTATAATAATTGCTACCGAATGTGAAGCAGACATTGATAGTGAAGATGCATTAGAATGCTAATACATTATTGTGAATAATCTTATTTGGATGCTATAGTGTTGGAAAATTTAACATTATCCTGTTAACTATTGGAGTATATCCCTATTAATTTCTATTTTCTGATTAATGACTGATTATTGATATGCAGGTTTTTGGTTATTTTTTTTTTTTTTTGAAAATTACTGATGACCATTTTAGCGGTGTGTACCCTATCCAAATAAAGTACTAAAATTCTGGTAAAGCATGACTAGGATTCACTATGTCAGTTATTCAGTACACATCTACTGTATGTAAAACAAATTTATTTTAAATAGTTTTTCTTTTATACTGTTTTTGCATTTTTAAATATCTGTAAAAAAAGTTTTAGACATGTATGTAGGGATGCAGTTATAGCAGTCAAAATAACTAACTATTCAGGGGGAATGGATACCCTGTTATAATATTTATTTAAAAAAAAAACAATGCCATATACAACCAGCTTTGGATATCTAAATAATAAAAATATTGATCTAGCTATGTATATTTTAAATCATTTTTAAGTTGTCTGTGTTGACTACGAGGAAAGTGGATATGTACTATAGTACGTCTGACTTAGTTGTATTGAGATTATGGACTAAGGCTGCCTTATAACATCTAAAGTTGAATGGAGGGCTGGTTACGAAAATCATGGTACCTTCAGAAAAGAAACAAATTGTTGGTGTGCCATTTATTTGTGTGACCTTAATATTTTGCGTGACTGTAAGGGCTTTGGCCAAGAAAATTAGTTTAATACAAACACTATTGTTTATTTTAAAATGTAATTAAACAAAAGCTTGGACAGAAGTACAAGGTTAGGATTGGGTTTAACAATCTACATGAGAATTCAAATTTACTCAAGACTTTCTTCAAATATCCTTAATGAAACCTATCAAATGTATTGATCAAACATGGCTTATGATTCTAGATATGGGATTCGATAATGTTAAAGATTCACCTAATATTGTCTGGGGCCTAACTCCTCATGATAAACCCAACTTGATTTGGGTTTACCAGGTAATGAATAAAAGGGGCATAGGGGTATATGCAATTCCGGGTAAATTGCGGCTTTTTTTCACCCGTTTTTAAATTCGACACAATTCGACCATCGAATTCCGGCCGGCGGGTGCCGGAATTCGACATATTCAATAAAAAACAGATTCGACAGTCCCGCTGTGGAAAAACGGACCAATTGACGGATAAGTGCGTCCTGGATTCTACTTTTCGGACGGCACAAAAATGGTTAAAAAACCCTAAAAAAAATTGCGTGGGGTCCCCCCTCCTAAGCATAACCAGCCTCTGGCTCTTTGAGCCGGTCCTGGTTGTAAAAATACAGGGGGAAAATGGACATGGGATCCCCCGTATTTTTAGAACCAGCACCGGACTCTGCGTCCGTTCCTGGTGCAAAAGATACGGGGGACAAAAAGCGTAGGGGTCCCGCGTATTTTTAACACCAGCACCGGGCTCCACTAGCTGGAGAGATAATGCCACAGCCGGGGGACACTTTTATACCGGTCCCTGCGGCCGTGGCATTAAATCCCCAACTAGTCACCCCTGGCCGGGGTACCCTGGAGGAGTGGGACCCCTTAAATCATGGGGTCCCCCCCCCTTCAGCCACCCGAGGACCAGGGGTGAAGCCCGAGGCTGTCCCCCCCCATCCAAGGGCTGCGGATGGGGGGCTGATAGCCTTGTGTAAAATCAAAGAATATTATTTTTTGCAGAAGAACTACAAGTCCCAGCAAGCCTCCCCCGCAAGCTGGTACTTGGAGAACCACAAGTACCAGCATGCAGGGGGGGAAACGGGCCCGCTGGTACCTGTAGTTCTTCTGCAAAAAAAATACCCAAATAAAAACAGGACACGCACACCGTGAAAGTACAACTTTATTACATACATGCCGACACACACATACTTACCTATGTTCACACGCCGACTCTGTCCACGTCTCCAAGTAGAATCCGGGGTACCTGAAAATAAAATTATACTCACCTAAATCCAGTGTGTCCTGTTCTTTTTTTGTAATCCACGTACTTGGCAAAAAAAACAAACCGCATACCCGATCCACGAACTGAAGGGGGTCCCATGTTTACACATGGGACCCCTTTCCCCTAATGCTGAGACCCCCCCCGTGACTGCTGTCACAGAGGGTCCCTTCAGCCAATCAGGGAGCGCCACGTCGTGGCACTCTCCTGATTGGCTATGCTCGTCTGAGCTGGCAGACAGCGCATCGCAAAGCCACTCCATTATCTTCAATTGTGGGAACTTTGCGGTCAGCGGTGAGGTTACTCGCGGTCAGCCGCTGTGACATTATCTCTCCAGCTAGTGGAGCCCGGTGCTGGTGTAAAAAATACGGGGGACCCCTACGCTTTTTGTCCCCCGTATTTTTTGCACCAGGACCGGACGCAGAGCCCGGTGCTGGTTCTAAAAATACGGGGGATTCCCTGTCCATTTTCCCCCCGTATTTTTACAACCAGGACCCGCTCAAAGAGCCCGAGGCTGGTTATGCTTAGGAGGGGGGACCCCACGCAATTTTTCCCCTGGATTTTAACCCATTCCCACTGAAAACCATGCTCTCTCTATTTTAGTCAGTTAAAAAAAAATATATTATTTTAAAAAATATATAAATAATAGTTGTGTCTCCTAAAGGTGGGTACACACTAATAGATATATCTGCAGATCAAATGATCTGCAGATATATCTATGGACGGATCGAGCAGTGTGTTTAGCATACACACTGCCCGATCCGTCGGGGACTGACGTCATGAACTGGGCGGGCGTGTACACACGCCCGCCCAGTTCAGCTGTCAATCACCGTCGGCCGCCGCAGCATGTGTACGGGCGGTCGGCCGACCGCCCCGTACACACACAGCGACGCGCCAATATATCGGTAGATATATTGGCTGTTGGCTGTGCTGCGCGGCCGACGCGATACGTCTGTGAACGACGGAGTTCACAGACGTATCTGCTGTACACACTGGAAGACGGTCCTGCGATATATCGGCCGTTCAAAGAATGGCCGATATATCGACCAGTGTGTACGGGCCTTAACAGACAAACCAAGTACCTAATCCCTTCTAATATAAATAGATATGCTATTAGCAATAAAAAACCACAAAAAACAAACAAACATGTTTTTAACATTTTTTATTAGATTCCGCCAGCAAAGTGAGGCGGAATGAAATTGACGAAATTACTGTTGAAAAGCACTGTTGTCGAATCGACATTCTTCAATTGAATATACTTTTGTCGAAAAGCCGCATTTTTACCATTGCAGACATGTCGAATTTGTGAACTGTCGAATTTCAAAAAGTCGAATCAGAAAAGTCCGTTTTTTTGTCGGCAAATATGTATTGCATTGTCGAATATTTTTTTGTGTCGAAAATGCCCCGTTTTTCGACATTTGCGGCAATTCGACCGCAATTGCATATACCCCATAACCTGTAAGCAATTAGTTTGGCACACATTTTGAGATCAGAATTTAAAACAACAATAAAGAGGCAGTTCTGGCAATTTAGTACAGCAATCTGAAAATAGCTATGTGTGGGATCTGTGTCTGGTTTTGGTATAGCAATGATTTGCGCTTTCAACAACTCTTTTGGAAGCTAACCTTTCTCGGAACCTGCTTTGTATTACTTTAGAAGTTAAACAACACATTTTTAATTTTCCATACAGGATTCCAACATTACAGGGCTTAAGTCACCATCGGCAGTACTTAGTCAAAACTGCAAGGACAGGTAGGAGAGGACAGCAAAGCAATCTGGACTTGGTACTTTGGCAGGTATGCAGTTACACAATATACTCTGCTTATGAAAGTCAGGCACCTGCACCTAACATTGCTGCTTGCAGTATTGCAGGTTTTCCAGTGACTTCAACTCCCCATTCTGCCACTAGATGCAACTATGTTGGTCATAAGAATAGTCTCTTTTAGATTATCTACGCTGGTATTGTGAATAGTAAATAATGACAACTGCACAAATTTATGAAGGACAGTTTCGATCCTTTCCATACATAGGTTTGCATATTTTGCTTTTACTGGATGAAGTCTGGATTTATAGCAGAACTTGTGATACTTGTAGATCCGTGCTTTTACTTTCTCTATTAATAACTATATTTGTTTTTCACAAATTAAATATTAATGTGATGCTAAAATATATTGTAAAGTAAAGTAAAAACCTCATCTTTGATAGCCTCCTTCATCTATAAAGTAACTCTGGCCACCGAGTTCTGCAATAACTAATAATTTAGCAATACAAAGCATGGTATGTGACAACATGAGTAGACTTCCCCACCCGTACGTGACTTCAGCTCTATGCAGAACCTCCATGAGGTATTTCTTCCGAAAGCAAAAGTTTGCTTTTCTACATTGTACTGGTCTAGAGCAGAGCTTCTCTGTCTGTAGCCCATGTACCGCCAAAACAGACATATTCATTCATTTTAGCATAACAGATAACTGTGTTAGTAAGAAACATGCAGATAAATCGGGAAGGGAGTTTAGACATTAGTAGCCGTTAGGTACAAAATTACTGACATATGGGATACATTAGTAATAGACAATAGGGTTATCTGATAAACATCTACTATCACAATGGAGGATTTAAAACTAAAATGTTCTCAGCTTTCACATGATATAGCTCTCTAAAGGGGGGTACTCACGGAGCGATATTCTAAGCAATCTGACCAGATTGCTTAGAATATAAGACTGATCGCTCCGTGTGTACCCCTTACAGCGATAGCGATGCGCAGCCCCGCGCATCGCTATCGCTGCTGCTAGATTGGCCTGCCGTGCAGGCCAATCTAGCGGGTCGCTCACTTCACCCGCTGGGTGAAGTGAGCAGCCCCCCCCCCCCCCCCCCCCCCCCGCACGCTCAGCACACATCGCGCTGTGCTGAGCGGCGGGAGAGATGTGTGCTGAGCGGTTCGCTCAGCACACATCTCTCCCCGCATCGGCCCGTCTATATGGGCCTTAAGTCGATGTTCTCGATTGCCCTGTAGAAGAAAGTAATTTAAATAAACTCATTTGTGCGTGGCCAGTTAGGAGCACCCCAAATGAAGGATGAGAAACTAAAACCCCAAGCTTCATTTGAATGCACTTTTTAAATAGGATTTCTATTTATAAACAGTGAGAAGCCTGTGAAAAGCAACAGCATTTGCTCCACAGTAGGTCGTCTTAAATGTTTTATGTACAAGAGCTATTTATGTGCCACACTCAGAAGTAGAGTAAAACTGTTCAAAAAATATTTGACTTCTCCCACACATGATTAAGTATCCAAGTTGCCAAGACTTGAGGCGATGGATGCTTAATTACCAAAGCAATTCCATATTGCTTTGGTGCTTCTAAAAGCAGCTATCCCAACAATCCCTAACACTACTACTGGGTATGACTACAGCCATAGGCCACTCAGTGTGGAGAGCTAGGAAGGAACAGGGCTCCAGTAATCTTATAAGTAACACTCAGTACTAGTGGCCCAACTGGGCTGCCTAGTATTTGACAAACTCAAAAAATTTAAGTTTTTGATGTTTATTGAATACCAGGCAGCCCATCAGGCCCTGAATAATAAATAAGCCCATTACTTAAAACATGTGGAAACTAGAGGTGTCGCATGTGTAATGGACCAGTTAGTGATAACTATGTGTTCTTACATGCTTCTCTGAGAACCACACAGCAGATTTAGCCAATCACTATCAGAGCTATAGTCCTAGAATATAAATTCTCTAAAATACAATGTGGAATGACATTCTGTAGAAAGGACCAGCAAACCTCAGACTGTATTGCTAGGTACTTCACATACTCTACAAAATAGCATGCTACTGTACTCTGCAAAACTCAATTTGTGTCACATTTAGATGCAACTTCACTAATTTCTACTATCACATTTCTCTTTTTTTTTCTTTTTTAATTAATATGGTCTGTAGTTGTGGTTCTGCTACTAATGCTCCTTTAAAATATTAATTCAATTATAATAAAGGCCACGTTATGGTTTGATACAAAATTCTACTTCAACATTAAATTCCAGAAGGAACCTTTCCAAAAATATTTAAGGTTAGATTTAATTAACAATAAACGGTCCTAACTTGGTTGAAGTATTACAAATGTTCCACAGATTATAAAGAAATTCTTGCATTTACAGTAAATTGAATGTGAAGGACAATTGGAAAACCTGAATTTAGCAACCCTTTACCCACTGTCTTATATAGGAGCTTGATTGTATTTCTGCACAACAGAATGCAGACCTTAATAGAATCCTATGAGATAATTTTGTACATGATATTTGATCATATGGCAACCCCATGTGGTAACTGCATATCATTACATCATTTCAGCTAATGGTCAGGAGATCACTGTCAGATATTTATTTTCTTACTAATCAGACTGTTAGAAAAAAATGGCAACGTCTACAGAAATAAATGTTTATCATGTGATACTTATATGGGAAAAACACAGACCTTGAATGGGGGTGGAAGGGGGGGGGTGGATCTAGTGAGAATAATAACTAACCTGTAATGTACTTTGCTCCGATTAAGATTACCATGCTACTCACTAAATAAAAACCAAGAGGTAGACTAGAGAAGATACTATAGTCACCTGTAGACATCCAGCGCAATGGGATTCCATTCAAGCAAGACAGAAGGGGAGAAATATAAAAATTGGATGATTGGTGATAGGAATCAACCAAGATCAACAGAAGAAAAATTACAAGCAGTAACAAGTAATAATACATGATTCATTAAGCCTCCATTACAATATACATAAACAAAACAGAGCTAAATAGTAAACACGAAAATAACGAATATGCCAGAATTCAACAAAGATGGGTTCTTTAAAATAAAGACCCCTCACAAAGGCTCTTTTTGGGTCCCCAAATGTATTGAGTCTTTGATCTCTTTCTCTATTTGTTAGGAGCAGAATTTGATTAAACTGGAAGACTTGCACCATATAGGTTTGTTTGTGGCAAATAAAGTAATGATGTAAAGTGTGGGGACAGTTTCTGTTTGTTTACTTCTCAGGAGGCTTCTAATAATAGAAGGAATAGTTGTTGAAGACCAGACCATAAACCAATTTGCAACAACAACAAATGTTGCCTGCGTTATTTTGTCATCTTGTGGTATTGGTACATCTGGCATAGTGCTTACAACAAGCTGCTGTAGTTTAGGTATTGCATAACATTTAAGTGTATTCATGCACAAATTCCCAGTTTTAACTTAGAGGATTGTCTGAAATAAAAAAAAAAAAAAAAAAAATATTTTATTATATAATCTCCTACAGTATGTGTCCGGCTGCAGGAAGGCAACCTCACTTCTGTCTTGTCCCCTAGGACTGCTCCTTCTAAAGGCCCATACACACTTGACGATGCACACGTCGTTAACAACTTCCCTTGAACTTCCCTTGAACAGCTGAGCAAACGACATGAGCATACACACTACCAACGACCAAAGACCATTCATCGTTGAAGCATCCAAGCTGAACAGTTTATTAAAATAATGAGCTGGGAACAAGGCTGGTGAACAGTGGCTTGGTCGTTGGTCGTTCACACCATACACATTCAACAACGTCTCTGGTCGGTAACGACCATAGTGGAAATTGAGCATACATGCTCCACAGATAAGCGAGGGTCGTTAACGTCCCGCGGGGCCGCGCATCGGTGGTCGTCGGATGCATACACACTTGACGATATAATGAGCGACGTCGTTGATGAGGGCTGAAATGAACGACGTCGCTCATTTTATCGTCAAGTGTGTATGGGCCTTAAGAATGGTCATCAGTGCCATCGGTGGCTAACAGTGATGTCATAAAACTATAGTGAAGAAACCATCAAGGGTTTGCACCCATCCCTATTGTGGAGAATAACATATGGCGAGCCAAACAGGAAAGGGTTGGTGCTTAGCTCAGTCCACCCTGACTAAGCCATTGCTGTCGATGTCGTACAACCATTGAATATCTGCCATCGAACATAAAACCATCGACCATTGATGGCTGATGGTCATTCCTACTTTCCTCCTGTCAGCATATGCAGCCAGCACCACCCGCATTCTGATGACAGGGGGAAACAGTTCTGTTTTATCATCAGCCCCCCTGCCCCCTCTCGGTTTTTGGGGGGATTAGAGACAGAGATGAGTGAGACTGACAAGGGGTAAGGGACAGAGAGATGAGCGGGGTCAGAAGGAGGTTGTGGAGATGGTGACAAAAATTAGGGAAAGGAGTACAGAAATAATAAACCTGAAGAAGTGTGGGGGGGGGGGGGGGGGGGGAGAGTAGTAAGGGGACAGATATGGTGGAGGGGGGCATGTAACGTCAGGCATCAAAACTAGTGACCCAGCAAAACAATTGATCCAAAATCCCATCTGTAACATTTTGATATGGTAAGTTGTCCTTAGTTTATTGTCGGAGAGTGAGGGCAGACTTTTTTCTTATAAACCTGGCAATTAAAAACTATTGAGATGAAGTACCCAGCTATTTGTTCTCTTTTTCTCGGAGGCAGACCTAGAAGACATAGGATCTAATTTATTATACATGGCACAGAATGGTTTCAATTTGTTCAGTTGCACTTCTTTAGTCTGATTCAGTAAGATATCCCAATGGACGGGATGCCGGCGGTCAGAAAACCGACAGCGGCATCCCGACCATCAGAAATCCGACAGCCCCTCCAGAAAGTACCTAACCCTCCCCTACCCCAACGCTCCCTTGTGGGTTCCTAACCCTAACTCTCCCCAATTTTTGCTAAACCTAGCCTACCCTTCTTAGTGCCTAACCCCAACTCCTTAGTACCTAACCATACCCTTCCCGTCCCTGCACCCTAACCCCCCTTCTAATGCCTAAACCTAACCTCCCACCTCCTGCTGAAAGAACGATCGGGATCCCGGCCTCCGTTGGGATTTTGATGGCGGTCTTATGCCGTTGTTCGGGATTCCGTCTGGTGGCATTTTAACTACGTCCCATATAGTCCACCCTGTGCATATCAAAAAGCATTCCTACATTCCGCCCTTGGAAGATGGCTCTGCAAAAGTATGCCCAAAGGCAGAACAATCAATAGAGGTATACTAGGCAATAAAGTACATGTCATATCAACATAATCTACCACTTTAGAACCAGTCCTTTCCTTAAAGAAAACTTTTGGGTTTATCTCCTAAAACACTCAGTTTAGCTTAAATTGGGGTTTGAATTAATGATGACGAAGATGGCGCATCAGGACTCTTTATTACATGGTAATTCATACCCTCCAACATTTTACACATAAAAACCGGTACAAATTAGGGAAGGGTGTGTGGCCACGCCCCTTTTCCTATACTTTTAATGGTAGTTTGAATAACCAAAAATCAGTACAGACCATAAAAAAAAGGTACTGTACCTGCTAAAAAGGCAGAGTTGGAGGGTATGGTAATGGTGGTTTACATTTGGCAAAATATGCCTATGACTTTTCCAGTAATGCAGTGGAAATGGGGGAAAAAAATTGACACAACTTGCCTTTACAAAGAATTTGAAAGCAAAGAATTTAATATTAAAAAAAAAAAAATTTTTTTTCAGTATTAATAAAAGTGATTCTTCTTGCTAGTGAATGTAAATCATAAAAGAGAAAGAACTAGAAGGAACGCAATTAATTCTATGGATTTAGATAATGGTGTCCAATAAGAAAGAAAAAGGTCTTGTTTGTTGTAAAGAGCATGTGCCACAAACAAAACCCCTTTTAATATTAATTGTTGAATTTCTGTCTTCAGTAGGTGAAACGCTGATCGTTCTATTTAAAAGAATGGATTTCTTATATAGAACTTTTATCTTCAATTGTATAAACCATACGAATATAACTGAGTAACTTATAATATTGATCTTTTTCTGGAAGTGCCTGAATGGTAATTAATTTGCATAGTAATATATTCATTAAGAGGACATTTTTAGTTGTTGGTTAAGATCCTCATCTCAACATAAATAGCGGTTATTCAAATAAGTACAGAGAATAAAAGTAGTGGGATGCAGAACTGGCTATGCTAAGAACTGATCTCACCGACTTATAGTGAGCTCAGCTATATCAATATAAATTACCTACATCTATGTCAATATTTTGTTAAATTGTTGAAGTAAGGTTAGTGCTTTTTTAAAATTTTACTTTAAATATCAGTTATGACTGTTCAAGCAATGCGCAATTGTGTAACATACAGTATATTTCTAATTGTTTAGTGCTTCAGGGACCAGTTATCAAAACAGTTTGCTGGGGCCAGTCCAGATATTCATGTCTATGGAGTTTCTAGAATCCCCTAGGCTTGGCGTTAAGGTTTGCACCAGTTGTTGAATGCAAATTAGTAGAATTAGGACAATACAGATTGCTAGCTAAAGTTGGATAGCGATTTCTATATGTGCAGATTCAATCTGAACAGTGGCAGAACTTGTGAGTAGTGGGCCCAGGTGCAAAAATATAATTTGGTCCCCCCTCCTCCAGCCCAACCCAAGTTCACAATATTGCTATATGACAGTGGGTGACTGGGAGAGGCAGATGGTGACAAAGGAAGGCGAGAGGAGGCAGAGGGTGACAAGAAGAGGGTGACGGGAGAGACAGTCAGTCACAGGTGTACAAGCACAATGTTCTGCGCAATGCGGAGTATAGGGGGCATGTACCTTGATGGGGGCAGGAACACAGCAGCCTTTGCTCTGTCTGTTACAGGGGCCCCCGCCCTTAAGCATTCCTCAGTTTGGCACTTGTCGGGCAGACTCGGCCAGTGCCAGTTACACCGTTTGTTGCTGTCTTTAATTTACAGACAGCAGTGAATAAGAAAAAATGTACAGTTGTCTGTTAATTAGAGGCAGTATCTGGCTGAGATTATCAGAGCTGATAGGTGGCAGGACAATCAATCTGGCACGCACAAGGCCAGCCCTGCCTCCCTAAGGTAAGGGACTATCAATCTGGCACACACAAAGGCCAGTCCTGCCTCCCTAAAGGTAAGAAGCAGGTCCCTCAGGCAGTGGGGCCCATTGTTCAAAATGGTCTGTCAGGAGATAGCTCATTGCTGGTCTGGGCAGCAGTAGGGGCCCTGGTGAATGCACCAGCTGCACCAATGGTAGTTCAGCCCCTGAATCATCACTATATAAAAATTTCCGCCATGTCACGGAGATTCTGTAGGAAGGACCTTGATGCATGGAGCATTAACGGAATAAAAAAAAAAAAAAAAAAAAAGAGAACTACTTTGTTGTTTCGTATAACCGTATATAGTACAATAGCACACTACATGCAATATATCTTATTACAGAACAGTAAATAGATATAGGAAAGCATCGCAGTAGAGATAATGATAGAGCACGCAAGACATGACCAGGGAAATCTATTGCAAAGAAGATTCCTCTGTTACACACAGAATTAGGCAAAGTAATTTTGGGAAATTAGCCACATGCAGAACTAGCCAGGTGTTCAGATCTACAGGTTACACTAGTGCCCCAAGATACACATTTCATCTATGCCACTAGTTTGGTAAAATATATTCAAAATATCCAAACTAGTCTATTACAGGGTCAACTAAAATGCCTATAGAAAATCAGAGCATAGACTGATCGGTGTGGATTGTTACATCGGGAATGTTGGTTAGTGTGGGACAGCACTAGAGGAGTTGTGTGTTTTTTTTCTTTTAGGTAGTGGTATTACAGGTACATAAGATTATAAAGCTAGATTACTATAATGTAAAAACCATTAAGTCAGCCAGCAACACAGAGAAAGGTGGAGATGGAACACATACATTGAGTTTAGGTGGAGAGAGGAGCATAGGTTTGCTAAACAATTTATTAACTAGTAATAAAACAGTATCGCATCACATGTTTATACAATATATGTTTGTGTGCATCTCTTGTGTTTGCTGTGTTCTTCTATAATGAGAAATATATATTTTCTTTCTACTTACAGCCCTATGTGATGCCTACTTCATTAAGACCCCTGTTCTGGGTCTCTGGTTAAATGATTTAAGGAGCAACAACAACAAACAATGAGAAATTGTGTGTGAGAGTGAGACTGTTGTTCCTCCCATAGTCTATAGATGAATTGCACGTGACCAAAACTGACCTGATAGAACAGATTATGACATTCTCTGTAATATGCACTATATAAGGGCTTCAAAAACAATATAGCCTATGCTATGCCTTTATTTGGCATATATGTAGAATTTAATGCTGCGGGTTTTGTTTTGTGATTAATACAGGTGGAATCCGGAGTCTATAAAAGTGAGCATTGTCCTCAGTCTTACATTACACAAGAGAAAATGACTGCACTGTGAATCTGGGGCTTATCAACCCATTCATGAAGGGAGCAATAAAAAAAATGCATGCTGGCATAATAGGGGCAGCTGCACATAGGGGGTAATTATGTATTTTTTGTACCTATAGAACCTCAACCTCGTGGTTAAATAAATCAGTCGCTAAACACCAACTTGAAAGTGAAAGAACTTGCATCTTTATGTTGGCTACCTGTAATGTCCAAAGCTGGACTCCACGTCCGTGGACTGGGCCTACTGATGAAACAGCTAACCTAAAACTAGTACTGTTCTTGAGTATCCCACCTCCTGTCATGTCCTGTTAATGTGGGCAGGTACATGGGGTTCCATATTAGAATGGATGAGAGGGCAGACCATATAGTCATTACATAACCACTATGAAGAGAAATATGAATGGTCTCACATATGGTATTAAAATAACAATTGAAATATTTCAGCCTTCAGGATGGGCAATGAATGGTAAAAACACTTCTAAATTCACCAATAACACAGAACACTTCTTCCCATAACATGCTAAGTATTATGCATTGAGCACTGGATTTGAAAAACACGCTGGATAAGAATTTATATAAACAGAAAAGTTACCATTGCCATTGGTTGCAGGCTCTGCACTGTCCCAGCCCATTGATTTAATCACTGCCTTTTTCCATCGAGCGTAACGAAATTCACTTTCTAGAAGGAGAGAGAGAGAGAGAACTGAAGACTTATCAGCACATGTGGGGAGATTTATCAAATCTTGGCGAGAAAGTGGAGAAGTTGCTCATAGCTTCTAACTGCCATTTTCGTAGGACAGTTTAGAATCCAATTGGTTGATACTTATCTCTGCCCAAGATTTGATAAATCTCTCCCTTTGTCTACGGAAAGTAAGAACTAGCTGTGCTGTTTACCCTCTGGATTAATCTGTGGTTCGAAACGTTCACAAGTCACAGCAGTCAAATCACTCGGTTTTAGACTCCAGACACCCACTCCTTCTGCTGCTCCGGCAGCCATAGCTGCTCCTAATGCAGTTGTCTCCGGCATGGAAGGTTTCACTGGAGAAATAAAATTAACTGTTAATCTCACAATAGGTGTTTTCATTATTTTATGGCAATAGTGCATAGAGTATGCAAGTCCCACAAGTTTTCTGATATCTTTAAAATGGTTATATACTGTAAAAACTAAATGACAAATTAACAAATCTCTCACTTTTATACACTTGTCAACAGAATCAGAATATTTTAAACAATTTATAGATATGCACATGAAAGGGCAGGAGTACAACACAATGAAACTGTGACAACTGCCCACACAGATCACCTCAGTCACACTGATTAAAAACTTAACTGAACAAGTAGGTAACGAGCATCGGATATATGTACGCAAAGCTGAAACAATGAACAGCTTACCCACTGGGATACACAAGATGTCAGCCTGTAGCTGCATGAGGATCTTATTGTTAGTCATGCCCCCGTCAACTTGCAGCTGGCTCAGTGGAATCCCACAGTCTTTGTTCATTGCATCTAGAATCTGGAATAAAATAAAAGTCTGGTGATGCATAGACTATTAGATACTTATCCATGAGCTCTCCTACTTCTGTATGTCGTCTCTCTCAGGCTGTGCTTTAGCTCTGTCAGTATGGGCTGCTGCTTAGAGCCATTAGTAGGTATTTCAGGCCTGACCAACCTATGCCTCTCCAGCTGTTGTGAACCTACAAGTCACAGCACGCCCTGCAACAGTATTGCTATTTGTTTAAAAAAAATGGTAGTTTTAATTGTCAAGACACTGCACACATACAAAAGCATAGGTACTGCACTGTATGTACAAAGCATTGGCACTGAGACATACAAAATACATGGTGGCTGGTGAACAATACCACCCACCTGTATGGAACAATCAACTTTATGTTAACTATATTATTGTTCCTTATATCATTTTTTAATAAATTATAAGTGCTCGGAAATGGAATTTCAGTACAAAACGTATATTATTATACTATGTTAATCATTAGACATTACTGTAAACAGTATGAGTACATCTAAAGACTTCTACCAAGATGGCCGGAGTGCAGTCTTCCTTCTGGGCCCCCTCCTCTCTAGCTGGCAGCCTTCTTGACTCTGGGCACTAGGGTCACTAGACCCTAGCGCTGCCCCAGAGTGTAGTGGACATGTGCAGGTGTCCTGGACAATGGTGCAGTGGCCATTTTCCCAGTGATTTTCCGACAGTGCCTGCACAGACACCAGGAAAATGGCCGCTGCCCAATTTCCTCTGATTTCTGTAGCGCTGCTGCTGCGGTACTCCAAAGGATAAGTATTACAAATACGCCAGCAACTTCTAGCTTAGTTTATGCTGATCTTACATTTTGATTAAAAATTGCTGTGAGCCAAGTACTGTATTGGTCAGGTCTCAATAGTTAACAAGAAAAAAGTAACTTATTGAAATAGGTGATAAAAGATGATTTAATGCAGATACAAACAAATTCATATAAAATGAGTAACAAAATAAACTTAAACAAGAGTTAATAGAAGACTAGCCTATTTCCTTTCACACCCTTATAAAGACAATTACTACCATGTCAGGTAAATCTCATTATAAAGACAGAAGAGGAGAGCTGGGTTCAGTGTACAGTACCTCTCTGGTCTGGAAACAGACAGCTTCAAGAGCAGCAAATGCAATGTGATTTTTGTTTGTAAACTGTGTGAGACCACAGATGATTCTAAAAAAAAAAAAAAAAAATGAAACAGAAACACACAATCAGGTGAAGCCTCCAAACACACGTGGTAATTTGCCCGCTACATAGCATGCAACATGAACATTCACCAAGTAAACATTTTAGTTAATTGTGTGAAAAAAGGCAGAAATGATTCTGCATGTTAAATTTCGCGCAGCAGGACTTTCAGTGCACGCCGCTGGGGAGATGTGACCATGTGCAAGCTAGGCCTGGCCCCCTGAAATTAATTTTTTGGGGGAGGTGACCACATGTCATGCCCCTGTTTCTTGTCACACTAGGGGCAAGCACTACATAGACTCTGCGTTGTATCCATTCATCGCTGTTCTCATATGCACAGTAGCAGTACCAGGGTGTCCCCCGACCTTCTGTGGGACACTGCGGCCATAGATGGGACTGTCCCACTGAAATCAAGGTGGTTGGGAGGTATGTTGGTGCACATTAGTGCAACAAGTACACATGCTTCTGATGGCTTCAGCAATGCTCCAACCAATTACATGGAATACAGTGGAACACATGATGAACCATTAGAATAAAATGTGGTCATGCAATAGCCCAGCTCGCCTCTCTTCACTTGAATACAACGGTATATGTGTGCTGCAGGCTTGTGTATATGAAGTGCAGTTCAGTCAGCGTAAAAGGAATGCCGGGTACACACTAGAGTGACGGGATTCGTTCTGACATCAGAACGAATCCCCGTCAGTCCACATCTTGTGTACACACTGGGGCGATGCTATTGAAGGTCGGAACAAACATGATTTTGATTCCCAAACACATAGGTGTGGCATTTGTATGTTCTCCCTGTGTTTGCTTGGGTTTCCTCTGGTTTCTCTGACACTGGTAAGTCAATCGACTGCTGATTAAAATGTACCACAATACGGACAGATGTGTGTATGTGCTTACATATTATTCTCTATACAGAGCTGAGCAATTGCTGGTGCTACAGTAAAATAAAATGTATTCATACATTGGATGTGGCCATACCCTCTAGCACTGGGCTCCCAGTATGGTGCATATAGTCCTGAGAAGGCTGGAACAAAATAGCAGCCATATGATGTTCCAACTTCAGCAGCAAGTTTTTCTAAAATAAAAGATACTAATTAATTAACTGTAAATTATAGAGGAGAGAAATGATGTAGTACATATTAAAGATGCTTACCTACTTCCTCAGTTGTCTTGACAATACCCAGGTTATCTCGTAGCCAGCGCACTACAGCTCCAGCTATTGCAACTGACCCCTATACAACACACATTGAGATGTAGAACATTGGGAGACACAACTTTGCAATATGTACAGTACCTCAATATTAATCAATATGAATCATATGTTTATTGGTTTGCCATTGTTTGGCTGAAAACAAACTAAAACATGATGTCACAGCAAAATTCAAACTTCTGTACAGTAGATTAAGAGAATATAACAAAGCAAAAACTTACTTCAAGTGCATAGCAAGCAGGTTGGTCTCTGCCAAGCTGGTAAGCCACTGTGGTCAGCAGGCCATGCTCAGACACTACAGGCTATGTGACAATAAAGCATAACAAGCAGATATTATGTTCACAACCGATAGCAACACACCACAAGAATACAAAAACCACCAATTACTGAAATGGCAACATCTTTTACTTTTTTTTCTTACAAGTACTGAGGCTTTATAGTACACAGTTAAATAAACCATGTGCCGAGAATAAATGCTGAATGCTTTGTTTGAGATATAAATTTTAATCTCATATTATAAAATAGATTTCATAAAAAAATCTAATATATAACTTGCAAGTTATCTGTGAGTCAATCTTCTTACCTACTTGGTTTTGCCCATGCTGATAGATTCACACTCTATCACAGAACATGTTCAGAATGATTTATCACAAGTGATATCACTGATCACCTATTCCAGGAGTGACATCACTACTTGCCAAATTTAAGTATGTATTTCACAAGGTTGTTTAAATATGTTCATGTCATTTGGTTTTGTAGAGAGTGATTATGTCTGGCTGTTCTTTCATTCTCTCTCTCTCTATATATTTAATTTTATTTTGTTATGTTATTTTGTAAGTATTTTAGGGATATGAACAAATTAGGTGAAGTAGTTAAAGAATGTCTGGCATATTATAAGCTTCTGATAAAAAGACAGGTTGTTTGTTCATTTAACTCCGTAGTTTAGAAGGATTCGGTGTGATGTACCGAAGGACAGGATGCCAGCGGTCAGAATACTGACAGTGGCATCCTATCCATCAGAATTCTGACAAACCCCAGAAAGTACCCTAATTCTCCCCAGGCCACTACCCTAACCCTCCCTTGTGGGTGCCTAACCCTAACCCTCCCCGGTGGTGCCCAACACTAACCCTCCTCGGTGGTGCCTAACCCTAACCCTCCCTTCCCTGCTGCCTAACCCTAACCCCCCACCCTGGTACCTAACAATCTCCTTCCAATCCCTGCACCCTAAACCCCCTACTAATGCCTAAACCTAACCTCTCACCCCCCACGGCAGGACATGAGCGCATCCCGCTAAAAGAACATTTAGGATACCAGGTGTCGCTATTTTGATGCCAGGATCCAGGGCACAGTCTGGATTTTGATGCCGGAATTATGCCGCCATTCGGGATTCTGGCATCGGCATTTCAACCGCCAGGATCCCGTTTGGCAGCATTTTAACTACATCCCATTTAGAACAAACTTGCAACAGACATATAGCAAGATGTAGTGAGCAACCTCTGAATGATTTTGAGAGCAAATAAAAGATGTGTATATCCAATTTAAATGAGCCATTATGCATTCCATCTTCAATTTAGAGTTCTTTAAAACAGGAGCTCTTTGAGAAAAGGGATACAGAACTATGAAGACAGAAACACATTTTTGGATAATATATTTTAAATTCCTCACCTTTTGGCCTGTATTACACAGCAAAAAACAGCCAGTACCATATCTGTAATGAAGCAAAGAATGGGCGAAAATTAAATTTTTCAATGTAACCAATCAGAAATCTGAAATAACCATTACTGTATGTTATAACTGCTGCAAGGTTATTACAGCAAGTACTCTACCACATAGTTTTTTTTAGCATTCCTAACATAGCATAACTATAACAATCTATTTATTTTGTTAGATTAACAGCGTTACATAGTATTATCTTGGGGGAACTCCACCATTAACTGAAATTCCACTACATTTCATTTCTGTGATGTGCATAAAAAAATAAAACATACAGTACATATAATGAATATATATTACAAATGCACACAAGAATTTAACATATATACAGGTTGAGTATCCCGTATCCAAATATTCCGAAATACGGACTTTTTTGAGTGAGATAGTGAAACCTTTGTTTTTTGATGGCTCAATGTACACAAACTTTGTTTAATACACAAAGTTATTAAAAATATTGTATTAAATGACCTTCAGGCTGTGTGTATAAGACGTATATGAAACATAAATGAATTGTGTCAGTGTACACACACTTTGTTTAATGCACAAAGTTATAAAAAATATTGGCTAAAATTACCTTCAGGCTGTGTGTATAAGGTGTATATGAAATATAAATGCATTATGTGCTTAGATTTAGGTCCCATCACCATGATATCTCATTATGGTATGCAATTATTCCAAAATACGGAAAAATCCGATATCCAAAACACCTCTGCATTTTGGATAAGGGATACTCAGCCTGTACTAAATCCAACTCGGTGTACAATCAATACTGTACAAAAATAGACTGGATGTGAGAGCTCTGCCACCTGCTGGTCATACTGTACTTGGCATTCCGATCCCAGAAACACTTATTAACTGGTTGATCTCTCCAGAACTCTCACATAATAATGTCCTAGTAGCCAGATAGATTGATGTAGTGTTGTCAAAAGTTATACTGTAAAAGTAATTTACACGCAAAAAAAAAACAAAAAACACGCAAAGACACGGATATAGACATGGCCAATTTTCAAAAAATGAAATAATTTACAGACATTTATACTATTGTTGTGGCATTCCATTCACTCACGTATTTTTTGCTTGCCCATCTTGGAAGCACATTTGCCCAACTAATGCAGCAGACTGGTCACCCAAACACTACAAGGAAAAAAGCCAAGATGCAAAGATATTTTTTTTTCAGAACTTGTAATACAAATACTGTATGAAAAAACTCCATCATAAATTACAGAATACAAAGCCCCTTCCTCTAGATAGGAGAACAGTGTTGCCTGCTGGAATGGACCCTGGACACAGTATTGTGCGCGGTGGTTTAGCATTCTTACCAAAAAAGGTTTCATACAATTTTCTCCTGCCTCCCTTCATTACAAAAGCACTGCTGGCAAGGGCTGGGACTCAGGCTCCTAATACACTTCTAAAGCTGGGTGCACACATAACGATATGTAACGTAGTAACATAGTATTTGAGGTTGAATAGAGGCAAATTGCCCATCGTGTTCAACCTGTTTTAAGTTTTGATGATTCTACATACTTGCTAGACTAGTTAGCTACTATAACTCATGTTACCCCCAGATTAACCACGTTAATATTTTAAGTATTATAACCTTGGATAGCTTTTTCATTCAGAAATGTATCCATTCCTTTTTTAAATCCAATTACAGAGTCCGCCATTACCACCTTCCCTGGCAGGGAATTCCACATCCTGATTGCCCTAACAGTGAAGAACCCTTTCCTCCGTTGCATTCGGAACTTTCTCTCCTCCAGTCTCAGCGAGTGCCCACGTGTCCTAAACGGTGTTCTTTTAATAAATAATTCCTCTGATAACTCTTTGTGATGTCCCTTTAGATATTTGAAGATATTAATAATATCTCCTCTTAGGCGCCTCTTTTCTAGTGTATACATATTCAGCCTAGTAAGTCTTTCCTTATAGTCCAGTCCTTCTAGGCCTTTAATCAATTTAGTAGCTCGCCTTTGAACCCTTTCGAGTTCACGGATGTCTTTTTTATACAATGGTGCCCAAAACGGAACACAATATTACAGGTGCGGACGTACCAATGCCTTATACAGCGGCATGATTACATCCGAGTCCCTTGTCTCAATTCCCCTTTTTATGCACGCTAGCACCTTACTTGCCTTCTTTACTGCGTTTTGACATTGTGTATGGTTATTAAGCTTATTATCAATGATCCTTGTGTATTTATGCCTATTTCCCTATAGATTGTAAGCTTGCGAGCAGGGCCTTCCTACCTCTATGTCTGTCTGTTTTTGCCCAGTTTTGTTCTATTACTGTTGTTCTAATTGTAAAGCGCAACGGAATATGCTGCGCTATATAAGAAACTGTTAATAAATAAATAAATACCACCAAATCTTTTTCCAATTCTGTTTCCCCTAGGCGTTCCCCATTTAATATGTAGGATGCAAGTTTGTTTTTAGTCCCAAAATGCATAACCTTGCATTTGTATGTACCCAGCACAAGTTTGCCAGAGACGGGATCCATCATCGGCAAGTGCATACACAGTTGCCGATGCCAGCTGCGACAGAGGGGGCCATTTTGCATTCAGCAGCATGGCCCCCGCTTGATATGTCATCTGTCAGCCCTGCATGCAGGACCGATGATGGATGTCGATGACGTCATGTGGGAGCACGCATCGGCAGCGACATAGTGGATACACATAAAAGGACGTGCCCGATATGTCGATCCAATCTGCCGTATCGGACAACATATCGTCAAGTGTGAACCCAGCTTAACTCTGGAGGTAGAGGAGTAAAAACGGATCATATATACAGTAGTTAAGGTTGATAACTTATAAACTGTCAAACTGATGAAGTGTTCAAAATAGCGCAATATTTTCCATGGACTAAAATCTACAGTATTTATAGTCTACAGTAATTAGATAGACCCCATATGATCGACACACATTAGGTCGTCAGGGTCGAAAGGTCAACATGGAAAAGTTAGACACAATCACGACACATTTTATCATATATGTCACCACAATTATTGCTAACGTATACCCTTGCAGGATCGATTCGCTCGCTGCAGTTCGGGCATGGTGGTTCACTGCGCTCGGCACAGGTTACTATTCCCAATCGTAGCCCACGTGAATGGTAAATCAAGCAAAAGTTTAAAAATTAAGTGAAAACCCCCCCAAAAACTTGGGTTGACAGATGTGTGTTGACCTTTTGACACTGACTACATTAAGCACCGTCTACCTTTTACCTGTCCACCTAATGCATGTCAACTTATTGACTATCTAGACACTATCTATACTTTAGAACCCAATAAAACCATTACTCTTCTGAATACACTATATGCAACTGTAATCACAGCTCAGGCCCTTTAAGACTTACCCCAGATATAGGCACTCCAGTGAGAGCTCCGGACTTCTGAAAATATACGAAGGAATGAAACAAGAGAAGTAAATAAATACAGGTCACTGTTTGGTATGCAGTAGAATATATTTTTATAAAAAGGTTAGCTTCAAGGTGATCCTTTGTACAGCATTCAAGCATAAAGCAGCGTGCGCAATGATCATTACTAACAGCATGCCACCGGCCAAACCAGTTGAATGCCCCTATATGCATGAATAACTGTGCCCTTGCATGTGATACAATACAGTATGTGTGACACTGTGACAAAAGATATCCATTGAGAGGCCACAAATAAAAGCAACCAAGCACATTTTCAGCTAGTGTCTCCTTTTCAGATTCAGTCATACAGTATCTGCTGGAGCGAGTCATGGTTTGCAAAGATAAACAATCAATGACCGTTTCCCTCCTTCGTGAATCTTACTGTAATTATTATTTTGTAATTTTTTTAATAAAAAAATATAACTACATTTGTCCAACTATTGGTTTAGCTGGAAATTGCATGATTTGTGTTCCAAGTACTTGTGACATATGACTGGTGAATTGCCAAACAAAAGCCTTTACTCACCAGGCTAGGAGAGATTTTCTATGGGAGGCCAAAAAACAAGAGGATAGAGAAAGATCACAACAAAGGAAAGTGATAGTTTTACCTGTTCTTTACAGTCTTGCAAAGCCGTAGAGCAGAAATTGTGTGGCTCAGATGATGCACTGAGACTAGTCATCCACTTTAACACTGATATTAACATTTTTTTTATTTCTTTCTCCATTTGGAGTGGTGACTTTGTTTAGTACAGGTTGAGTATCCCATATCCAAATATTCCAAAATACGGAATATTCCGAAATACGGAATTTTTTGAGCGAGACAGATAGTGAAACCTTTGTTTTCTGATGGCTCAATGTACACAAACTTTGTTTAATACAAAAAATATATAAAAATATTGTATTAAATTACCTTCAGGCTGTGTGTATAAGATGTATATGAAACATAAATGAATTGCGTGTATGTACACAAACTTTGTTTAATGCACAAAGTTACTAAAACTATTAATTGCCTTCAGGCTGTGTGTGTATATTAGGTGTATATGAAACATAAAGGCATTTTGTGCTTAGACTGGGGTCCCATCACCATGATATCTCATTATGGTATGCAATTCTTCCAAAATACGGAAAAATCAGATATCCAAAATACTTCTGGTCCCAAGCATTTTGGATATGGGATACTCAACCTGTATAGAAAAATCACATTTCTTACTGCAATCAAAACCTACCTGTGGTTTGTTTTCTACTTCCATGCAAAAGTGAAACGTCACAGAAAAAAACCACATGGAATGACTTGCACTTTGTATATATAAGCGATCACCAAGTGGCACATATATGTAAATGTGCAAGAATGCTAGGAATGACTTTGGAATATGGCTGACAGACAATAGTGCAATGTTTGTAAGGTGCACACAGCATTCAGTGCTGCCAAAGAATTAGAGCAGGCATTTCCAACCACAGTCCTCAAGGCACACCAACAGTGCAGGTTTTAGTGATATCCAGGTTTCAGCACAGATGGTTAAATCAAAATAACTGAGGTACTAATTAAGTCATCTGTGTTCAAGCCTGGATATCACTAAAACCTGGACCGCTAGTGTGCCTTGAGGACCGAGGTTGGGAAACACTGAATTAGAGGGTATATAGAGTCCAAAATTTACTTTTATTTATACATTAATATTAATGTATAATATAATGTAAATATACATTATATTAATGGTAATTATTTTCAATTATTTTGTCCTTCATTCAGAGGATTCAACTTCCAGCAGTTAAAAGGACTTTTATCCTCCGCTGTCTGACATGATGTCATGTTGTCAGAATTGAGAGTGAGAAAGGAACTTATTTACACTTTTTTTTCAAAATAAAATTCAATTAATATGACAGTGTTCTAAAGCCATAATGGTAACTGTCAAACATAGGCTTGTTAATGTCAGATAGAGCAGTTCACCCATTAAATGCTGCTCTCCAGAAAAACAAGGAGAAAAAAGGTGCAAGTTTATTCATAAAAATTTGTTCCATTTATGAATCAAAATATTTTTGAAATGGTTGACATTTTTTAAGTGGAAGGAAAAAGAGTTTTTGTATTTGTGGTAGAATTTTCAAAAATTCTTATTTTTACTACATTTTCCATAACGCGCCATTATTTTTATAACTGTTAGTTGTAAGGAAAAATACTATTTAAAATAAGGTTATAGTGGTTATTTTTATTATCAAGTCAGTATTGATTGGTAATTATTTAACTACAGAACTATTGCATGTCATTCCATAAATGGAGTTGGGTATGTGTGACTGGCGGTCACAATACAGATGGCGGGATTCCAGCATTTAGATGCCGGGGGGGAAGGGGGAATACAACTAAGTCCCTTGTGGGCTCGGTGGGGAGGTCACTCAATGGGTGTCGTGGACACCCACGAGTGGGAGTAGTCCCTGTTGGTTGGCATGCCGACCGTCGGGATAGTGACGGTGTGGGATGTAGGTGCCGGTATTGTGACTACATCCCATAAAAAACATAGCTCTGAAATACAACTACCTAATCAAATAATGTAATACTGATCCATTTAGAGTTGTATTACTATAGCTTGCAAAGTATAGTGGAAATAGTCATACTGTAAGGACAATTTAATAAAATTGGTTCATTACCATAAGACCATAGATTTCAGAGGAACTCCTCACTTTTGGCAGCAAGCTCATTGGTATATCGAAAAACCTAAAACACAAGAGAAGGCACAATGCTAATTAAGATATTACTTGAAAGAAAAGTCATACTTAAATACTACAGAAGCCACAATTTTGTGTCCTGAAGTCAGGCTTAATCTTACAGCCACAAAATTATCCTAGAACGTGTGCAACTGAAATACATGGATACAGATGTATCAGTAGTTGATGTCCTGCACTCTCACCCATCAGCATACACTGGCTGCGGTGCCTAATCAATGTCCAGTTGGAGGACCCGTAATTTAATACACAGATATTTTCTTAACTTTAAAACAATAATGAATGTGTACACCAATCTTGAATAATATTTTAATATAAATTATTTGACAGTTATTTTTCAGTTGTTACTTATTTTTATATTGATAATAGTTAAGCAGTTTGTCAGAGGATGAAATAATGTACGGTACACAGTGACAGCCCTGCCTCTCACTGATCATCCTCTCCCGAGCCCCCCGTGAGATACAAAAGACTGTGGAAATTGTCAAGTGAAGGCCGGGCAGGCCCATTGTTGCAAGAGGGCATCAGGGCCATTGCAGGTTGCTATGCTTACTGACCTAGCATGGTCTGGGAAGGAAGGACAGGGTGCCATTTCCCTCTTAATCTGGCTCTGTGCAACTGCCAGCAGGGTGCGGGGAGGAAAGGGGGGGAGGGGGGGTGTGCCTGTGGGCCCACAAGCCAGACCCCAAAGCCTTCATGCCCCACAGAAATGGCACACACTGTACGCAACTGAACTCAGGAATGGCGCTAATTTAAGAAAATATAATCATTATGGTAGACTTACCGTTGATAACTCTATTTCTCCTAAGTCCACAGGATAACATCGGGAGATGAGGTAGCGACAGTGGATTGGCACCAAACGATCAAAGCTTTCGGCCACCCAGAATGCAACAGGCCCGTCCCTATATCCCCGCCTCCTGGCTCAGGCAATTCAGTTGTTTTCCCAAAGTTCAAGACAAGAGCATCATAGAGAGCCCTAATCAGGTGAGAAGAACACACATGCACACCCTTCCGTACAAGGAGGAAGAGGTTAGTAAGTGAAAGGATCCTCAAATAAGGTGCGTCAGGGTGGGATCCCTGTGGACCGAGGAGAAATAGGAGTTAATCAACGGTAAGTCTACCATAACGATTATTTCTCCTGCAGGGTCCACAGGATAACATTGGGATGTCCCAAAGCAATTAGTGGCGAGGACGCTCCTGATTGGATAGGAGAATCCTTCGCCCGAATTCAGCGTCCCGAGAGGCAAAGGTATCAAAGGCATAATGTCTAATGAATGTGTTAATGGAAGACCACGTGGCTGCCTTACATATCTGTTTTGCTGAAGCATCACATTGTGCTGCCCATGACGGACCTACCTTACGTGTAGAGTGAGCAGAGACATTAGCCAGAACAGGGAGATCATCTTGAGAATATGCTTCTGAAATCGTCATTTGATGCCACCTCGCCATTGTCTGCTTGTCAGCAGGCCATCCTCTCTTGTGAAATCCATACAGAACGAAGAGTGTGTCTGTTTTTCTGATGGCACTGGTACGATCCACGTAGATCCTTAAGGCATGGACTACGTCCAACGATGAATCTTCCGCAGAAAGGTCCGGCCCTTGGAAGGCCGGGACTACAATTTCTTCGTTAAGATGGAAGTTAGACACCACCTTGGGGAACATACCCAGATTTGGATAAAACAAAACAAAACAAAAATAAAAAAAATAAAACAAATCAGAAAAAGGAGGGCGACATAACAATGCGCCTAAATCTGAAACTCTTCTAGCTAAAGCAACAGCCAGTAGAAAGAGAACTGTAGCTGTCACTCATTTAAAATCCACTCATTTTAGTGGTTCAAATGGGGCAACTTGAAGAAGGGCCTTTAGCATTAAACTTAAGTCCCAAGGTACTGTAGGAGGAACAAAAGGAGGTTGAATGTGCAGCATTCCCTGGAAAAAAAAGTGCGCACATCCTGTAGGTTAGTAATTTTCTTTTGGAACCATACAGTCAATGCTGACACTTGCACGCTCAAGGAAGCCACCCTTAGACCTTTAACCATTCCTAACTGAAGGAATGCTAGGACTCTGGAAACACTGAAAGACCTAGGATCAAATTTTTGCCAGATTCGGTGATAAATGCGAGCTGAGGAAGGTTTCCATGCTCTGAGCATTGTTTGAATTACCTGTTGTGAGACTAATCTTGCTTTCAGGATGGAAGTCTCAAGAGCCACGCTGTCATAGACAGTCGATCCAGGTACTTGTGATAGCAAGGATCCTGAGACAGTAGATCTGGACGTTGAGGGAGTAGGAATGAAGCATTCATCGACAACCTCTGAAGATCTGTGTACCAATGTCTTCTGGGCCAAGCCGGAGCTATTAGTATCACAGCGCCCCTTCCATGTTTTGCCTTTCGCATCACCCTGGGTAACAAGGCGATTGTTGGAAACACATGGGCCAGACGAAAGTCCGATCTCACCGACAGGGCATCCACAAAGATCACTTTGGGATCCTTTGTTCTTGACCCGTATGCGGGAACTTTGTTGTTCTGACTGGATGCCATGAGTTCTATCTCCGGTAACCACTATTTGTCTACCAGAATCTGGAAGACCTCGGTGTGTAAAGCCCATATGTTTGCATGAATGGCGGGTCGACTGAGAAAATCCGCTTCCCAGTTTAGGACTCCCGGAATGAACACTGCGTACAAGGCTGGATGATTAAGTTCTGCCCACTTTAACATGTAATTTACCTTATTCATTGCGTTTTGGCTGCGAGTTCCTCCCTAGTGGTTGAGGTACGCTACTGCTGTTGCATTGTCAGAGCAGATTTGGACTGGTTTCCCCTGAAGGATGTCCTTTGCCTGAATAAGTGCCATATGTACGGCCCGCAGTTCCAATATATTTATTGGCAGACAACTTTCTTCCTTGGTCCACTGCCCCTGGATGGAAGCAACTCCTTCCTGACCCGCTCCCCAGTACTGAAGGCTGGCATCCGTTGTCAGAATTCCCCAAATGGATATCCAAAAGGGTCTCCCTTTGTCCAGATGAGATGTCTGCAGCCACCAGGCTAATGACCTCCTTACTTCCAGAGGAAGGACCACAGTCTGCGTTTTTATGGTCTGATGAAAACCATTCCACTTGGAAAGGATCAGACGTTGCAGAGGCCTCGAGTGGAACTGAGCATACTCCACCATGTTGAATGTCGACACCATCAACCCCATCACACACATTTCTACGTGAATGGATAACCTTTGACTGTGTAGCAGCTCCTGAATCCTTGACTGAATTTTGGATATTTTGTTCAGGAGGTAAAATTACTCTCTGAAGACTCATATCCAACACAGCTCCCAAGTGAGTCATCCATTTTGACGGAACCAGGAACGACTTTGCCCAATTTATGAGCCAACCGTGTCTCTGCAAACAAGCTATTGTCTGCCGCAGATGAAACTGAAGCAATTTCTGAGATTGTGCCAGGATTAATAACTTGTCGAGGTATGGAAAAATCCTTATCCCCTGCTGACTGAGATAAGACGCCATTACCCCCATAATTTTGGTGAACCCTCTGGGAGCTGTGGCCAGTCCGAATGGTAGGGCCTGAAAATGAAAATGTTGCTGGAGGATAGCAAGCCTGAGATAGCGCTGATGGGACAGTGCTATAGGAACATGAAGGTAAGCATCTTTGATATCCAGGGATAACATAAAAATCCTCCGCCTCCATGGACAAAATAATGGAACGTAAAGTCTCCATATGAAACCGAGGCACCCAAATGTACTTGTTCAGCACTTTGAGATTGAGTATGGGCCAGAACGGTCCATTTGGCTTCTGGACTAGAAAGAGGTTGTAATAAAAACCTTATCCTCATTGTGCAGGAGGAACTGGAATTATCACTCCTGACTGAAGCAACTTCTGAACTGCCTCTTGCAAAGCCCTAATCTTTGTTTCCACTAAAGACAGGCTGGTACAAAAAAAAAAAAAACCTTTGAGGAGGGTGTTTCTTGAAAGCAAACGCATGACCATGAGATACCGCTTCTTGCGCCGAGGCATCTGTGGTAGACTGCTGCCAGACCCGTGAAAACTGAAGTAGTCGGTCTCCCACCAGGGTGTGGTATTAAAAGTCGACAGTAACTAGGTCGACAATGTCTAGGTCGACCACTATTGGTCGACAGTAACTAGGTCGACAGGGTCTTTAGGTCGACATGTTCTAAGTCGACAGGTCAAAAGGTCGACATGAGTTTTTAATGTTATTTTGGTGTCGTTTTCTTCGTAGAGTGACCGGGAACCCCAATTAGTGCACCGCGTTAGCTCGCCATGCTTCGGGCATGGTGCCTTCGCTTCGCTCGGCACAGATTACCGTTCCAATCATAGTCCACGTGGATCGTTAAGTATGAAAAGGTTCAAAAAAAGAAAAAAATTGTGAAAAACTCATGTCGACCTTTTGACCTGTCGACCTAGAACATGTCGACCTAAAGACCCTGTCGACCTAGACACCCTGTCAACCTAGTTACTGTCGACCTAGTTACTGTAGACTTTCAGTCCGGATCCCCTCCCACCATGGGGTCCCCCAGGTGGAGGCCCACACCATCAGGCTGATCGTTTTTCTTCTGCTTTGGAAGCCGGCCCTCTGGTAGCCCAATACTTTTTAGTCTTACCAGACTTGTCAGATTGAGACTATTTGCCATAACCGTTTCCTTTTGCTTTTTCTTGAGTCCGAAAGGACCCGAAAAGCTGGAAATCTAGGCTTGGATTTGTGTGTGGAAGGAAACTTCACTTTCTTGGAGTCTGCTTCTGACTCCAAAATACTGTTTAATTCTTTACCAAAAAGAATATCTCCAGTAAAAGGCAAAAACACAAGAACCTTCTTAGATTCTTAGAGAGTCAGCTTTCCATGTACGTAGCCAAACCGCTCTGCGAGCTGCTACTGCTGAGGCGGATGCCTGACAGGCAATTGTATCCATAATCCAAGGCTGCTTCTTCCATAAAAATAGCTGCCTGTTTGATATGTGCAATATGGGATTTTTGCTCTCTAGATGCCATTGAAAGGTCATCCTCCAATGCATCAGCACAGGCTGCCACTGCTTTTACCTTCCAAGCTGAAGCCATGGCTGGTCTTATGATTGCCCCAGACAAGGAGAAAATGGTTTTAAGAAAACAATCTATTTTCCTATCTGTGACATCATTTAATGATGTTGAAGGCAGAGGTAATGTACATTTTCGCACCAATCGGATGACATGCGTATCTACTTTGGGAGCCACCTCCCTTTTTAAAAAGTCCTCAGCCGAAAGAGGATAATGGGAATTCCATTTCCTTGGAATTCTAAACTTCTTACTGGTTGTAACTAGTGATGAGCGGATTCGGTTTTACTCGGTTTTACTCGGTTTTACTCGGTTCTCAAAACGGCATCTTATTGGCTCACGGATGTCACGTGTTTTGGATAGCCAATAAGATGCCGTTTTGAGAACCGAGTAAAACCGAGTAAAACCGAACCTCGCTCATCACTAGACTTGTAACCCAAGCCTCTTGCATAATTTACGTCAGCTGTTCTGATCCAAGAAACTCAGTCCTATTATGGGACGTTTAAACACAGGTGCCTTAGCTTTTAACAAAGGCTCTGCTGCCTCCTCTAAGGATAAAATGGCTTTCATAGCACTAATTAGCTCAGGAATACCCACTAAGCTGAGGCCTTCCTCCTTGTCTCTGTATGCAGACCCAGAGTGTGATGAATCCTCATCCTTCGATGAGTCTGCATCTGAAACGTATAGACTGTGAAGATGTTGTTTCAGGTCTATGTGATTTACTTACCACCGGCCTTTCAGCCTGTTTCTGTTGAGAGGCAGACGATTCCTGTACTGGATGTGATAACCCCCAGGTGGAATGTTGCATGTAAGGGTTAATAGGGTAACCTACCCCTGGTATAGGAGCTGGCATTATCCGCTCAGCTACACTGGATAATGTCTGTGCAAAAGTAGCCCATGGGGGTTCAACCTGAACCTATGCCTGCCTCGGATTATTCAAGAGGTTTTGGTGAAAGCTATAACAATTTGCACATATCCATTTTGAACCAGATCCTAAGAGGTTAACCCAGCTTTGCAAGACAAACGTGACATGAGTGTTGGTGCTTCTGTGGAAAGTGTATCCTCCTCACCCTTGCCTCTCTTAGACATGATAAATAAATCACACACCTTTACAGTATTAACTACACAAATTGCGACTGCAATCACCTTAAAATTTGTTAAAGTGACATACAATCCGATCCCCCTGCTTTGCACCAGCATTGAGGATCGGAATACACAGAAACTGACAGAAAATAGTAAAGTCAGCAATCACACTAGCACAGGTTATACATTAGTATAATAAGCAATATGGAGCACTTAATCAACTACAGATACATTTCAAGTATGTAAGAGAAACATATAAATGCATTACCTTATATAGGAGTTTAAACGTATTCAGTCGCACAGCGAAATAAAACAGCAGCAATAGTTTACAGACTCGTATGCATCAGACACTTATCCAACCATTCGTACCAAAGGTAGATAAAGACTTAATGCTGTATCACCCGGCTCAGGAGAATGGGATACAGGGAGACTTCACCCCACTTCCAGGATAGATCAATACGTTAGTGAACGCTGAGTGGATCCAGACGCTATTCGTGTACACAATCGCCCCGTGAACCTACTGTGAACACAGGCGCACTAGTCATACAGCTGCCTATGCTGCGACTGGGTCCTTTTAGATACACAGCGTCTCAGACAGAAGCGGGAACTCCGTTCATGGCGGGAAACTCTGAGGAAACTGGTCATGAACCGGGGGGGAGGGGTGACCAAGGGAGCGTTTTACTCCCCACTGCTAACATCAACCCTAGGGATCATGGCCTCATACTACCCCTGGATCCTATGATACCTGAGCCCTAGTGCTGGTGCACCCGAGGTTGCAGCCGCGTCAGCGACTGTTCGGTAGTCTACATCCCAAAACAGTGCGGCTGTGTCTCGCGTTTCCCCTACTAAGCGGAACCGACGCCTTACCTTCTCCCCGTGCTCCGGCCGCAGTCTGGTAACATCTGCTGGACTTTGCTAGTACATCCTACACAGATGCCTGCTGAAACAGCACTGTACATGTGGTTAAGTGTTGTCGCGACCTGGCGGGGAGTTGTTGGAGCGACTCTTTCTAAGGTACGTATAAGACGCTTTTTAGATAGATCGCTCAAAAAATATAGTAAGACTATAAAAATAAAAAAAAATAAAAAGCTTATGACTGCTAAAAAAACAGCAGCCCATTGACCATGGTCCGGCTCCTGCCGCACTAAACAAAAAACTGAATTGCCTGAGCCTGGAGGCAGGGATATAGGGGTGACCCGTTGCATTCTGGGAGGCCGAAAACTTTGATCGTTTGGTGCCAATCCGCTGTCACTACCTCTTATCCCAATGTTATCCTGTGGATAACCTGTGTACCCTGCAGGATAAATATTTAAGTATTGTTATCACATTGTAGGAATACTGGATAAACTGGAATAAATCCATAAGGAAACCTTGAAAGATCAAGAAGTCATATATAAATTCCATGTATACTCTTATAGCATGCAGTCACTATACTCATCTGAGTTCTTATCAATTATACTATATCATATTTTTCCATTAACATTGGTCTTTCTTTACGCTTACTCCCTTTCATACTCTTTGAAGATTATAACCGTGAGCTAAGTGTTTTCATTCTTCTTCTGCCGTTGGTATGCGGCATTCCAGTGTTACAACTTGCCTACATTTACGGGTGGCCTTATAACAAGGAAGACTGGTTCAAGCTTCAGGACAAATACGCTCTTCCCCATAAACACACATCATGGCCAGGACCACGATAATTATTAAATGGCAATAACTCACTGGCATAGCTCTGTATCCCACTCCAGTGTATTAATGTTGAACAGCATGGTTCTACTAGCATTGGTCACATCCGTACAATGTACTCCCCCATGCTTCCCTCCAGTCAGGTTCTGTGGAAAGTAGAAGCAGAAGGTAATTAGAAATCAGGCGTAAGATATATTTACATAGTCTTATGTTTTTTTGTACAGTCAGTACTTATACCCTATATTGCAGAGCCTAGCTCAGCACGAAGCTATTCACAATGTAGTAAACCTCAGAGAGAGAGAGAGAGAGAGAGAGAGAGAGAGGAGTTGCCCATAGCAACCAATACACTTCTGCTGTAACAGTCATATTATAGACTGTACTAGATAAATGATAGCTAGATGACTGGTTGCTATGGGCAACTTATCTACTTTATCTTTCTTAAAACTTTGATACTTCTCCCCTAGAAAGATAGGGGCATCGATGTTCTATCGAGTGGGGATGACAACTGGATTTTTTTTCTTAAGGCAAAAGTAATGCCCAACAATTAGTCACTTAAATCTTGGTGCAAACTTATTTAAATTAGCCTTAACGTTGTGTGTGCCAGAAGTTATTACTAAGGTATCTAAATCCTCACATTATTCAATAAACAATAGTGTATTTAGACTTCTGTGACATTCATCTGTACAATGGAATGCTCTGAGACACTCAGAAACATTTAGATGTAAGAATGCAGCACAACGACGGCAGGACAAACTTTATTCATAAAGAACAAATCTCTCTATAACACAACGGAATGTATACAATTCTACCATTTAAAATATTTACACAGATGTAAGCCAACTGCTTCTTTCAAACGACCCAAGCTGTAATGATTTTATGTATTTTATTAAATATATTCTACAGATTTTATTTGATATTTTAAATATCAAACCAATCATCATAGATTGCTCTTAAAGCTCCCTTATGACACAAACTGCAAACATTATAGTCGCAAACTTACATATGACACAGTTACTCGTAGGTAGAAGTGTGCAAAGACACAGCAAAGTTTCACGACAATTGGCATGTCGAAGTGGAAAACACCAAAAATTATTTCTATTGTATGTTTGCGGTAGGAATGGGAACATTCGTAGGCAATTGCACAAGTGTAACAGGCAAAACACTGTAGACAAATGTGGAATGCGGAAAAATAGTTGCTATAACAGTTTGGGAACCTTTGTTCAGCTTACTCCTAACCCACCTGAGCAATAATAAGATTTTACTTACCGATAAATCTATTTCTCGGAGTCCGTAGTGGATGCTGGGGTTCCTGAAAGGACCATGGGGAATAGCGGCTCCGCAGGAGACAGGGCACAAAAAGTAAAGCTTTTTCCGATCAGGTGGTGTGCACTGGCTCCTCCCCCTATGACCCTCCTCCAGACTCCAGTTAGATACTGTGCCCGGACGAGCGTACACAATAAGGGAGGATTTTGAATCCCGGGTAAGACTCATACCAGCCACACCAATCACACCGTACAACTTGTGATCTAAACCCAGTTAACAGTATGATAACAGCGGAGCCTCTGAAAGATGGCTTCCTTCAACAATAACCCGAATTAGTTAACAATAACTATGTACAATTTATGCAGATAATCCGCACTTGGGATGGGCGCCCAGCATCCACTACGGACTCCGAGAAATAGATTTATCGGTAAGTAAAATCTTATTTTCTCTATCGTCCTAGTGGATGCTGGGGTTCCTGAAAGGACCATGGGGATTATACCAAAGCTCCCAAACGGGCGGGAGAGTGCGGATGACTCTGCAGCACCGAATGAGAGAACTCCAGGTCCTCCTTAGCCAGAGTATCAAATTTGTAAAATTTTACAAACGTGTTCTCCCCTGACCACGTAGCTGCTCGGCAAAGTTGTAATGCCGAGACCCCTCGGGCAGCCGCCCAAGATGAGCCCACCTTCCTTGTGGAGTGGGCCTTTACAGATTTAGGCTGTGGCAGGCCTGCCACAGAATGTGCAAGTTGGATTGTGCTACAGATCCAACGAGCAATCGTCTGCTTAGACGCAGGAGCACCCATCTTGTTGGGTGCATACAATATAAACAACGAGTCAGATTTTCTGACTCCAGCTGTCCTTGCAATATATATTTTTAATGCTCTGACAACGTCCAGTAACTTGGAGTCCTCCAAGTCACTTGTAGCCGCAGGCACTACAATAGGCTGGTTCAGATGAAATGCTGACACCACCTTAGGGAGAAAATGCGGACGAGTCCGCAGTTCTGCCCTGTCCGAATGGAAAATCAGATATGGGCTTTTGTAAGATAAAGCTGCCAATTCTGACACTCTCCTGGCAGAAGCCAGGGCTAGAAGCATGGTCACTTTCCATGTGAGATATTTCAAATCCACCTTTTTTAGTGGTTCAAACCAATGAGATTTTAGGAAGTCCAAAACCACATTGAGATCCCACGGTGCCACTGGAGGCACCACAGGAGGCTGTATATGCAGCACTCCCTTAACAAAGGTCTGGACTTCAGGGACTGAAGCCAATTCTTTTTGAAAGAAAATCGACAGGGCCGAAATTTGAACCTTAATAGATCCCAATTTGAGACCCATAGACAATCCTGATTGCAGGAAATGTAGGAATCGACCCAGTTGAAATTCCTCCGTCGGAGCACTCCGATCTTCGCACCACGCAACATATTTTCGCCAAATTCGGTGATAATGTTGCACGGTTACTTCCTTCCTTGCTTTAATCAAAGTAGGAATGACTTCTTCCGGCATGCCTTTTTCCTTTAGGATCCGGCGTTCAACCGCCATGCCGTCAAACGCAGCCGCGGTAAGTCTTGAAACAGACAGGGACCCTGCTGAAGCAAGTCCCTCCTTAGGAGGTAGAGGCCACGGATCTTCCGTGATCATCTCTTGAAGTTCCGGGTACCAAGTCCTTCTTGGCCAATCCGGAACCACTAGTATCGTTCTTACGCCTCTTTGCCGTATAATTCTCAATACTTTTGGTATGAGAGGCAGAGGAGGAAACACATACACCGACTGGTACACCCAAGGCGTTACCAGCGCGTCCACAGCTATTGCCTGCGGATCTCTTGACCTGGCGCAATACCTGTCCAGTTTTTTGTTGAGGCGAGACGCCATCATGTCCACCATTGGTCTTTCCCAACGGGTTACCAGCATGTGGAAGACTTCTGGATGAAGTCCCCACTCTCCCGGGTGAAGATCGTGTCTGCTGAGGAAGTCTGCTTCCCAGTTGTCCACTCCCGGGATGAACACTGCTGACAGTGCTATCACATGATTCTCTGCCCAGCGAAGAATCCTTGCAGCTTCTGCCATTGCACTCCTGCTTCTTGTGCCGCCCTGTCTGTTCACATGGGCGACTGCCGTGATGTTGTCCGACTGGATCAACACCGGTTTTCCCCGAAGCAGAGGTTCTGCCTGGCTTAGAGCATTGTATATTGCTCTTAGTTCCAGAATGTTTATGTGAAGAGACGTTTCCAGGCTCGTCCATACTCCCTGGAAGTTTCTTCCTTGTGTGACTGCTCCCCAGCCTCTCAGACTGGCGTCCGTGGTCACCAGGATCCAATCCTGTATGCCGAATCTGCGGCCCTCCAATAGATGAGCACTCTGCAACCACCACAGAAGAGACACCCTTGTCCTTGGAGACAGGGTTATCCGCAGGTGCATCTGAAGATGTGACCCTGACCATTTGTCCAACAGATCCCTTTGGAAAATTCTTGCGTGGAATCTGCCGAATGGAATTGCTTCGTAAGAAGCCACCATTTTTCCCAGGACTCTTGTGCATTGATGTACAGACACCTTTCCTGGTTTTAGGAGGTTCCTGACAAGCTCGGATAACTCCTTGGCTTTTTCCTCCGGGAGAAAAACCTTTTTCTGAACCGTGTCCAGAATCATCCCTAGGAACAGCAGACGAGTTGTCGGCATTAACTGGGATTTTGGAATATTCAGAATCCACCCGTGCTGTTTTAGCACTTCTTGAGACAGTGCTAATCCCATCTCTAGCTGTTCTCTGGACCTCGCCCTTATTAGGAGATCGTCCAAGTATGGGATAATTAATACGCCTTTTCTTCGAAGAAGAATCATCATCTCGGCCATTACCTTTGTAAAGATCCGAGGTGCCGTGGACAATCCGAACGGCAGCGTCTGAAACCGATAGTGACAGTTTTGTACAACGAACCTGAGGTACCCCTGGTGTGAGGGGTAAATTGGAACGTGGAGATACGCATCCTTGATGTCCAAGGATACCATAAAGTCCCCCTCTTCCAGGTTCGCTATCACTGCTCTGAGTGACTCCATTTTGAACTTGAACTTCTTTATGTACAGGTTCAAGGACTTCAGATTTAGAATAGGTCTTACCGAGCCATCCGGCTTCGGTACCACAAAGAGTGTGGAATAATACCCCTTCCCTTGTTGCAGAAGAGGTACCTTGACTATCACCTGCTGAGAGTACAGCTTGTGAATGGCTTCCAAAACCGTCTCCCTTTCGGAGGGGGACGTTGGTAAAGCAGACTTCAGGAAACGGCGAGGTGGATCTGTCTCTAATTCCAACCTGTATCCCTGAGATATTATCTGCAGGATCCAGGGATCTACTTGCGAGTGAGCCCACTGCGCGCTGTAATTTTTGAGACGACCCCCCACCGTCCCCGAGTCCGCTTGAGAAGCCCCAGCGTCATGCTGAGGCTTTTGTAGAAGCCGGGGAGGGCTTCTGATCCTGGGAAGGAGCTGCGTGTTGCTGTCTCTTCCCTCGACCTTTGCCTCGTGGCAGATATGAATAGCCCTTTGCTCTCTTATTTTTAAAGGAACGAAAGGGCTGCGGTTGAAAAGTCGGTGCCTTTTTCTGTTGGGGAGTGACTTGAGGTAGAAAGGTGTATTTCCCGGCTGTAGCCGTGGCCACCAAATCTGATAGACCGACTCCAAATAACTCCTCCCCTTTATACGGCAAAACTTCCATATGCCGTTTTGAATCCGCATCGCCTGTCCACTGTCGCGTCCATAAAGCTCTTCTGGCCGAAATGGACATAGCACTTACCCGTGATGCCAGTGTGCATATATCCCTCTGTGCATCACGCATATAAAGAAATGCATCCTTTATTTGTTCTAACGACAGTAAAATATTGTCCCTGTCCAGGGTATCAATATTTTCAATCAGGGACTCTGACCAAACTACCCCCGCACTGCCCATCCAGGCAGTCGCTACAGCTGGTCGTAGTATAACACCTGCATGTGTGTATATACTTTTTTGGATATTTTCCATCCTCCTATCTGATGGATCTTTAAGTGCGGCCGTCTCAGGAGAGGGTAACGCCACTTGTTTAGATAAGCGTGTTAGCGCCTTGTCCACCCTAGGAGGTGTTTCCCAGCGCTCCCTAACCTCTGGCGGGAAAGGGTATAATGCCAATAATTTCTTTGAAATTATCAGCTTTTTATCAGGGGCAACCCACGCTTCATTACACACGTCATTTAGTTCTTCTGATTCAGGAAAAACTATAGGTAGTTTTTTCATACCCCACATAATACCCTGTTTAGTGGTACCTGTAGTATCAGCTAAATGTAACGCCTCCTTCATTGCCAAAATCATATAACGTGTGGCCCTACTGGAAAATACGGTTGATTCGTCACCGTCACCACTGGAGTCATCGCCTGTGTCTGGGTCTGTGTCGACCGACTGAGGCAAAGGGCGTTTCACAGCCCCTGACGGTGTTTGAGTCGCCTGGACAGGCACTAATTGATTGTCCGGCCGTCTCATGTCGTCAAACGACTGCTTTAGCGTGTTGACACTATCCCGTAGTTCCATAAATAAAGGCATCCATTCTGGTGTCGACTCCCTAGGGGGTGACATCCTCATATTTGGCAATTGCTCCGCCTCCACACCAATATCGTCCTCATACATGTCGACACACACGTACCGACACACAGCAGACACACAGGGAATGCTCCTAACGAAGACAGGACCCACTAGCCCTTTGGGGAGACAGAGGGAGAGTTTGCCAGCACACACCAAAAGCGCTATATATATATATCAGGGATAGCCTTATAATAAGTGCTCCCTTATAGCTGCTTTGTTATATTAAAATATCGCCATAAATGTGCCCCCCCCTCTCTGTTTTACCCTGTTTCTGTAGTGCAGTGCAGGGGAGAGACTTGGGAGCCGTCCTGACCAGCGGAGCTGTGAGAGGAAATGGCGCCGTGTGCTGAGGAGATAGGCCCCGCCCCTTTTCTGGCGGGCTCGTCTCCCGCTATTTAGAAAAATTAGGCAGGGGTTAAATATCTCCATATAGCCTCTAGGGCTATATGTGAGGTATTTTTAGCCTTTATAGGTAATCATTTGCCTCCCAGGGCGCCCCCCTCCCAGCGCCCTGCACCCTCAGTGACTGCCGTGTGAAGTGTGCTGAGAGGAAAATGGCGCACAGCTGCAGTGCTGTGCGCTACCTTTAGAAGACTGCAGGAGTCTTCAGCCGCCGATTCTGGACCTCTTCTGATTTCAGCATCTGCAAGGGGGCCGGCGGCGTGGCTCCGGTGACCATCCAGGCTGTACCTGTGATCGTCCCTCTGGAGCTTGATGTCCAGTAGCCAAGAAACCAATCCATCCTGCACGCAGGTGAGTTGACTCCTTCTCCCCTCAGTCCCTCGCTGCAGTGATCCTGTTGCCAGCAGGAATCACTGTAAAATAAAAAACCTAGCTAAACTTTTTCTAAGCAGCTCTTTAGGAGAGCCACCTAGATTGCACCCTTCTCGGCCGGGCACAAAAATCTAACTGGAGTCTGGAGGAGGGTCATAGGGGGAGGAGCCAGTGCACACCACCTGATCGGAAAAAGCTTTACTTTTTGTGCCCTGTCTCCTGCGGAGCCGCTATTCCCCATGGTCCTTTCAGGAACCCCAGCATCCACTAGGACGATAGAGAAAGTGAGTTTATTATTATTATTATTATTATTATTAAGGAAAGCCAGATAATGTATCCCACCGCCACACACAATGGTGTACAAAAGCAGGGGGTGAGGGCTGAGTCCTATCTGTGAGACAGAAAGTGTGCTGTATTAAAGGAACACTAACCCAAATGATCCAGGAGTCCACCGTCCCAAACATGGCTCTGCCTTCTGCTACTGCATTCTGGATTTCTTCTACATTGTCCAGCAGCCAGCGTAGTTTCACTGCACTGAAATAAGTGCTCAAGGGTAGACCAGTCCGGCACTGGAAATATATGGATATTAGTAGAGTTCTAATATTATTTTAGTTTACTACTGAAAAGTGTATTATCACTATACAACATCATGTATATCACCATACAAAACCAGGAAACATATGGCAAATGCAGGTATTGCAAATGCTGCCAAGCATGAAGAAGTCCAGCAACTTGTGGTACATGGAATTGGACCAGTAAGTATCGCTAGCACAAGTAATTATGTACAAGCATCTGCTCACATATACATTAGAACCGCCTACTCGCAAACTTGGTGGTGCCGTATTAGCAGCAACATCCATGTATCGTGAAAATTATTTTGTCTTAAATGCTGATTCACATATACTGTACATTCTGTAGGTTACTGAATTTAAAAAGCCTGAAGTAGCATACATGGATGAATAATGATTTGCCTTGTTAGCAGTCATCGGTAACTAGCAATTTGGGAATATGTATTAACAGCAATATGGTAGCATTCAGTAAGAGTTCTATATATTTTTATGCATAAACAATGTCTTCAATGACAAGTGTTTATAAATAAAAGCAGAAAAAAGTTATTAAAATAACCCCCCTAATCTTATTATACGACTATACCCTCAGTTAATAGTCCTGAAGTAGTCCATAAGGAAAGATAAGATGTACGCAACTTGCTCATAATTCAAATAACATGACCTGGAGAGATCAATGTACGCTCAGTTAATCAAAGTTGTTTTTCCATTCTCCAGCCAATCGGATGCTCTGTTTGGTTCAGTGTGCATTCTATTCTTGTTCATTCCTTTCACAGCTCCACTAGGAGCACAGAGTGTACAACTTATAGTGTTGTTTTCTCCTTCTTCCCCTATGGATTACTTTATTAACACTTGGATTCCTCAAGGGTTTAAGCATGCAATAACAGATAAGGTGTTTTGGATTTTTTTATTAATTCAAAGTGTTTTTTTTCTTCCTCTGGTATCTACGTGGATTTTTTTCCATTAGATATTGTTGAAATTAGAAATATAATTGGGTCATGCAACACAAAATCCTTGCAGCTAGTGCAGTTTACTCGCCTACAATATATACCCCAAACACCAAACCCTCTCTCTATCATCATAAATGCCAGCTTCCTTCTGTGCCATTTCTCTTGCCATGATATAGGTACTGTAAACGTGCATACACACTTGCCGATAAAGTAGACAACGTAGCTCATTTTGAGCTTACTGTGCGACGTCGTTTACTATATCGCTCAGTGTGCATGCTGTGGATGATGAGCGATGCGCGGGCCCGCGCATCACTCACTGTCACCCTCCCACGGCTGTGCATGCTGCTCAGTTTGGACGATCATCCATGAGCTGCATGCACGGACCGTCCGCAGCTGATGTCACTGTGCGATATCCCCCAGTGTGTATGCCCACCATAGGGCGGCCCGGCCCGAGAGGGGGACATACTAAGCGATGTCGCTCACTGAGCACATCGCCTAGTGTGTACCCACATTAAGTCTAAAGACAATCTGTAGTTTGTTTGTACTTTATGCGTCATCTGCAACTTCATAATTGTTTTAAACAAATTCCTTTGCGAGAAAAATCGCAGCCTAGCATCTCTGCTACACTGTTCTGTGAGGTACAGATGGGATCAGTATCTGGAGTGTATACTAATCCTTGTAGTACCTCCAGAGAAGTTGGCTTTCACTTTAGAAATCTGTTAAATGTGTGAAAAGTGGGTGCTATTATTATATACTGTAGGATTACCAGAGCAGAGATGCCTTGCTGTGGCTAGCGACTTACCAAAGGTTTGCAAATGCATGTAACTCAGATCTCAGCATTTTCTATTCATATGTAGGATGTATGTCTCTTTTGCTAGTCCACTGCGGTGCGCTGGGGGAATTTGTTTTTCTTCTCTAGATTAACCTCTCCCCCTTTACATGCACCTGTGCAATCTGCTACCATTCTGTGTATCACTGTGAGCAGCTTTGTATGTGGTTGCAAAGAGACTTGGGGGTATAGTGACTAAAGTGTTTTTTTTTTTTTAGAAGTGGAGTTGCTGCCCATAGCAGCCAGATTCTACCTAATATATTCTAGAAGGTACTAGATACATGATAAGTAGAATCTGATTGGTTGCTATAGGCAACATCTCCACTTCTAAAAATCCACACATAAGTAAATATACTTCTAGGGCGCAAAATCTGAAAAAAGATAAAAATAAATTAAAAAAGAAGATTTGCTCCGCTACCCATTTTGGAGCAGCTCAGTTGCAGAGGGGGTTTCGCACTACATGGCCAAACATGCTAGGTATAAGAGAACACATCTGTATGGTACAAAATTAACGCAGACTTTTCAAATGCATGCTGTTAACCACCTGATCTTATGTTTTCGAACATATAAAGTGGAACATAATTAAACAAACATTTTGTTTCAACTGTTTTTTTGTTTAGGATATAACGTAAGAAAAAACATGGAATCCAGCGAAACATAGAAACAGACTTACTTCTTAAAATAAGAATTTACTTACCGATAATTCTATTTCTCGTAGTCCGTAGTGGATGCTGGGGACTCCGTCAGGACCATGGGGAATAGCGGCTCCGCAGGAGACAGGGCACAAAAGTAAAAGCTTTAGGATCAGGTGGTGTGCACTGGCTCCTCCCCCTATGACCCTCCTCCAAGCCTCAGTTAGGATACTGTGCCCGGACGAGCGTACACAATAAGGAAGGATTTTGAATCCCGGGTAAGACTCATACCAGCCACACCAATCACACTGTACAACCTGTGATCTGAACCCAGTTAACAGCATGATAACAGCGGAGCCTCTGAAAAGATGGCTCACAACAATAATAACCCGATTTTTGTAACAATAACCATGTACAAGTATTGCAGACAATCCGCACTTGGGATGGGCGCCCAGCATCCACTACGGACTACGAGAAATAGAATTATCGGTAAGTAAATTCTTATTTTCTCTGACGTCCTAAGTGGATGCTGGGAACTCCGTCAGGACCATGGGGATTATACCAAAGCTCCCAAACGGGCGGGAGAGTGCGGATGACTCTGCAGCACCGAGTGAGAGAACTCCAGGTCCTCCTCAGCCAGGGTGTGTCCCTGACCAAGTAGCAGCTCGGCAAAGTTGTAAAGCCGAGACCCCTCGGGCAGCCGCCCAAGATGAGCCCACCTTCCTTGTGGAATGGGCATTTACATATTTTGGCTGTGGCAGACCTGCCACAGAATGTGCAAGCTGAATTGTACTACACATCCAACTAGCAATCGTCTGCTTAGAAGCAAGAGCACCCAGTTTGTTGGGTGTATACAGGATAACAGCAAGTCAGTTTTCCTGACTCCAGCCGTCCTGGAAACCTATATTTTCAGGGCCCTGACAACATCTAGCAACTTGGAGTCCTCCAAGTCCCTAGTAGCCGCAGGTACCACAATAAGCTGGTTCAGGTGAAACGCTGACACCACCTTAGGGAGAAACTGGGGACGAGTCCGCAGCTCTGCCCTGTCCGAATGGACAATCAGATATGGGCTTTTGTGAGACAAAGCCGCCAATTCTGACACTCGCCTGGCCGAGGCCAGGGCCAACATCATGGTCACTTTCCATGTGAGATATATCAAATCCACAGATTTGAGCGGTTTAAACCAATGTGATTTGAGGAATCCCAGAACTACGTTGAGATCCCACAGTGCCACTGGAGGCACAAAAGGGGGTTGTATATGCAGTACTCCCTTGACAAACTTCTGGACTTCAGGAACTGAAGCCAATTCTTTCTGGAAGAAAATCGACAGGGCCGAAATTTGAACCTTAATGGACCCCAATTTGAGGCCCATAGACACTCCTGTTTGCAGGAAATGCAGGAATCGACCGAGTTGAAATTTCTTCGTGGGGCCTTCCTGGCCTCACACCACGCAACATATTTTCGCCACATGTGGTGATAATGTTGTGCGGTCACCTCCTCCCTGGCTTTGACCAGGGTAGGAATGACCTCTTCCGGAATGCCTTTTTCCCTTAGGATCCGGCGTTCAACCGCCATGCCGTCAAACGCAGCCGCGGTAAGTCTTGGAACAGACATGGTACTTGCTGAAGCAAGTCCCTTCTTAGCGGCAGAGGCCATGAGTCCTCTGTGAGCATCTCTTGAAGTTCCGGGTACCAAGTCCTTCTTGGCCAATCCGGAGCCACTAGTATAGTTCTTACTCCTCTACGTCTTATAATTCTCAGTACCTTAGGTATGAGAAGCAGAGGAGGGAACACATACACAGACTGGTACACCCACGGTGTTACCAGAACGTCCACAGCTAATGCCTGAGGGTCTCTTGACCTGGCGCAATACCTGTCCAGTTTTTTGTTCAGGCGGGACGCCATCATGTCCACCTTTGGTCTTTCCCAACGGTTCACAATCATGTGGAAGACTTCCCGATGAAGTCCCCACTCTCCCGGGTGGAGGTCGTGTTGAGGAAGTCTGCTTCCCAGTTGTCCACTCCCGGAATGAACACTGCTGACAGTGCTATCACATGATTTTCCGCCCAGCGAAGAATCCTTGCAGTTTCTGCCATTGCCCTCCTGCTTCTTGTGCCGCCCTGTCTGTTTACGTGGGCGACTGCCGTGATGTTGTCCCACTGGATCAATACCGGCTGACCTTGAAGCAGAGGTCTTGCTAAGCTTAGAGCATTGTAAATTGTTCTTAGCTCCAGTATATTTATGTGGAGAGAAGTCTCCAGACTTGATCACACTCCCTGGAAATTTTTTCCTTGTGTGACTGCTCCCCAGCCTTTCAGGCTGGCATCCGTGGTCACCAGGACCCAGTCCTGAATGCCGAATCTGTGGCCCTTTAGTAGATGAGCACTCTGCAGCCACCACAGAAGAGACACCCTTGTCCTTGGAGACAGGGTTATCCGCTGATGCATCTGAAGATGCGATCCGGACCATTTTCCCAGCAGATCCCACTGAAAAGTTCTTGCGTGGAATCTGCCGAATGGAATCGCTTCGTAAGAAGCCACCATTTTTCCCAGGACCCTTGTGCATTGATGCACTGACACTTGGCCTGGTTTTAGGAGGTTCCTGACTAGCTCGGATAACTCCCTGGCTTTCTCTTCCGGGAGAAACACCTTTTTCTGGACTGTGTCCAGAATCATCCCTAGGAACAGCAGACGTGTCGTCGGAGACAGCTGCGATTTTGGAATATTTAGAATCCACCCGTGCTGTCGTAGAACTACTTGAGATAGTGCTACTCCGACCTCCAACTGTTCTCTGGACCTTGCCCTTATCAGGAGATCGTCCAAGTAAGGGATAATTAAGACGCCTTTTCTTTGAAGAAGAATCATCATTTCGGCCATTACCTTGGTAAAGACCCGGGGTGCCGTGGACAATCCAAACGGCAGCGTCTGAAACTGATAGTGACAGTTTTGTACCACGAACCTGAGGTACCCTTGGTGAGAAGGGCAAATTGGGACATGGAGGTAAGCATCCTTGATGTCCAGGGACACATATAGTCCCCTTCTTTCTGGTTCGCTATCACTGCTCTGAGTGACTCCATCTTGATTTGAACCTTTGTATGTAAGTGTTCAAATATTTCAGATTTAGAATAGGTCTCACCGAGCCGTCTGGCTTCAGTACCACAATATAGTGTGGAATAATACCCCTTTCCTTGTTGTAGGAGGGGTACTTTGATTATCACCTGCTGGGAATACAGCTTGTGAATTGTTTCCAATACTGCCTCACTGTCGGAGGGAGACGTTGGTAAAGCAACTTCAGGAACCTGCGAGGGGGAGACGTCTCGAATTTCCAATCTGTACCCCTGGGATACTACTTGTAGGATCCAGGGGTCCACTTGCGAGTAAGCCCACTGCGTGCTGAAACTCTTGAGACGACCCCCCACCGCACCTGTTTGTACGGCCCCAGCGTCATGCTGAGGACTTGGCAGAAGCGGTGGAAGGCTTCTGTTCCTGGGAATGGGCTGCCTGCTGCAGTCTTCTTCCCTTATGGGGACGAAAGGACTGAGGCTGAAAAGACGATGTCTTTTTCTGCTGAGATGTGACTTGGGGTAAAAAGGTGGATTTTCCAGCTGTTGCCGTGGCCACCAGATCCGATGGATCGACCCCAAATAACTCCTCCCCTTTATACGGCAATACTTCCATGCCGTTTGGAATCTGCATCACCTGACCACTGTCGTGTCCATAAACATCTTCTGGCAGATATGGACATCGCACTTACTCTTGATGCCAGAGTGCAAATATCCCTCTGTGCATCTCGCATATATAGAAATGCATCCTTTAAATGCTCTATAGTCAATAAAATACTGTCCCTGTCAAGGGTATCAATATTTCCAGTCAGGGAATCCGACCAAGCCACCCCAGCGCTGCCCATCCAGGCTGAGGCGATCGCTGGTCGCAGTATAACACCAGTATGTGTGTATATACTTTTTAGGATATTTTCCAGCCTCCTATCAGTTGGCTCCTTGAGGGCGGCCGTATCTGGAGACGGTAACGCCACTTGTTTTGATAAGCGTGTGAGCGCCTTATCCACCCTAAGGGGTGTTTCCCAATGCGCCATAACTTCTGGCGGGAAAGGGTATACCGCCAATAATTTTCTATCGGGGGAAACCCACGCATCATCACACACTTCATTTAATTTATCTGATTCAGGAAAAACCACATGTAGTTTTTTCACACTCCACATAATACCCTTTTTTGTGGTACTTGTAGTATCAGAAATATGTAACATCTCCTTCATTGCCCTTAACAAGTAACGTGTGGCCCTAAAGGAAAATACGTTTGTTTCTTCACCGTCGACACTGGAGTCAGTGTCCGTGTCTGTGTCTGTGTCGACCGACTGAGGTAAAAGGACGTTTTAACGCCCCTGACGGTGTTTGAGACGCCTGGACAGGTACTAATTGGTTTGCCGGCCGTCTCATGTCGTCAACCGACCTTGCAGCGTGTTGACATTATCACGTAATTCCTTAAATAAGCCATCCATTCCGGTGTCGACTCCCTAGAGCAGGCCTGGCCAACCTGTGGCTCTCCAGCTGTTGCAAAACTACAAGTCCCATCATGCTTTGCCACAGTTTTGCTATTAAGGAATGGTAAAACTGTGGCAGGGCATTCTGGGATGTGTAGTTTCACAACATCTGGAGAGCCACAGGTTGGCCAGGCCTGCCCTAGAGAGTGACATCACCATTACAGGCAATTGCTCCGCCTCCTCACCAACATCGTCCTCATACATGTCGACACACACGTACCGACACACAGCACACACACAGGGAATGCTCTGATAGAGGACAGGACCCCACTAGCCCTTTGGGGAGACAGAGGGAGAGTTTGCCAGCACACACCAAAAACGCTATAATTATACAGGGACAACCTTTATATAAGTGTTTTTCCCTTATAGCATTTTATTATATATATACATATCGCCAAATAAGTGCCCCCCCTCTCTGTTTTAACCCTGTTTCTGTAGTGCAGTGCAGGGGAGAGCCTGGGAGCCTTCCCACCAGCATTTCTGTGAGGGAAAATGGCGCTGTGTGCTGAGGAGAATAGGCCCCGCCCCCTTTTCGGCGGGCTTCTTCTCCCGTTTTTCTGAGACCTGGCAGGGGTTAAATACATCCATATAGCCCCCAGGGGCTATATGTGATGTATTTTTAGCCAGAATAAGGTACTATCATTGCTGCCCAGGGCGCCCCCCCCAGCGCCCTGCACCCTCAGTGACCGCTGCTATGAAGTGTGCTGACAACAATGGCGCACAGCTGCAGTGCTGTGCGCTACCTTATGAAGACTGAAAAGTCTTCTGCCGCCGGTTTCTGGACCTCTTCACTTTTCGGCATCTGCAAGGGGGTCGGCGGCGCGGCTCCGGGACGAACCCCAGGGTGAGACCTGTGTTCCGACTCCCTCTGGAGCTAATGGTGTCCAGTAGCCTAAGAAGCCAATCCATCCTGCACGCAGGTGAGTTCACTTCTCTCCCCTAAGTCCCTCGATGCAGTGAGCCTGTTGCCAGCAGGACTCACTGAAAATAAAAAAACCTAACAAAACTTTTACTCTAAGCAGCTCTTTAGGAGAGCCACCTAGATTGCACCCTTCTCGGCTGGGCACAAAAATCTAACTGAGGCTTGGAGGAGGGTCATAGGGGGAGGAGCCAGTGCACACCACCTGATCCTAAAGCTTTTACTTTTGTGCCCTGTCTCCTGCGGAGCCGCTATTCCCCATGGTCCTGACGGAGTCCCCAGCATCCACTTAGGACGTCAGAGAAAATATACTGACACTTTGATGCAGATGCAGTTTGTAGTAAAGTGGGCATATAATACTCTAAAGAAGAATGCATGGAAAAACAGCATATTTCCATATACAGTACCTTGGCAGAGCTACATAATTTTTGTGATGCGTATGCTCTGTACTGGCAGCATATGGGTCTGGTTTACTACAAGTTCCCATCATCTTCTACATTATAGAAGATGCTTAACATATGCCTCCCAATGGCGTATAAATAGTTACATTGCTGGTCTGCATGGGCCTTACATAGCATGCCTCCTCTGCAGCTGTGAGGTTTGTAACCTAGTTAGTCCGGCCCTAGAGAGCTGGGCTGCCAAAGTGGCGCAGTCTCCCGGCACTCTGCTTAGCCGCCCAACATACAGATAGATTAGGGCGTGTGGCGAGGCCAGGCCCCCGTGAGCCATGAGTCACCTCCCTTAGATGTGGCCAGTCCGTTGTCAGCCAAGTTCGTGCCCCCCCCTTGTCATGCCAGGGCTGCTTCAAGGCCCCAGTCTGTCCCTGGAAACTGGCATGCAAATTACTCTGCGTTAGCTCCTTTTCACAAACGTAATGCATTGAAAGTTTAATAACATCATAAAAATGTTATAGTTTTGCACAAAACTCACCTGCATTAAATCAACAGCAACATATGAAATAGCAAAAAAAAAAAAATAACCAGAGCCTACATTTTTTTTTAAAATCTATTGGAATAAGTGAGCCCGATTGTTCACCATGCACATTTTCAAGGTACATGCCTCTTTTGCCCCTTTTTTGAAACCCTTAAATAATTCTGTCCTGCAAAATGAAATCTTACAGACAACCCCGATACAAAACTAATGCAAACCACCTGCATCCCACTATGGTGACATCCAATGTTAGGAGCATAACTAATGGATGCTTTTGCCGCCAACATCCTTATTAGTTAGCTTTGCATGGGGAAGTTATGGCTGGAGTCCCATAGCTAGTGAAAACAGTGAGACTGATCTAGGGCTTTCCTACATGTAATAAAAGACCTCTAAATACTTTAGGTGAAGTCTAACAATTTCATCAATCATTTGAATTTGTGAATCAAGTCAAGATTTAGATATAATCACGATTTGTTTTAATTTTGACAGTATTTTTTTCTCACTGCACCCTTTGTTTGGGTAACTCATTGTAATATTGATCCATGTTGGAATTACGCAGAAGGTAGTTTGTGAGCAGATGACAATGACAGTCTTGGGGGTTATTTTTTACCTTGAAGAAATTCTTATTCCTTCCTGGAATTTTTTTCAGTAGCCTTTCCACAGTTGACTGAGTTCTCAAGTCAAGCCAAACTAAATATAAAATAGAAGAGTGTTATGTGTGCAGTGACTTGACTGCCAAGTTTCCATGTTACTAATACAGTTTGAGTCACCCATATATAAAAATAAAAAAAAAAAATCAGATATACAAAATTCAATATTAATAATTAAACATATTGTATAAAATGCTCAAATAGCATTGCCATTCAAAAGAACTCTTACAAGGTTCTAACAAGATGGTACATAGTTTCAGAACGCCTGAACAAGATGTACCCAGAAGTCCCCACTCAATGCTGGGGACGATGTGGCCAACCAAGTTCATTTTTTCATAGCTGGTGGTCCTGCCTTGAAGTTACCTTTTTTCGGTCTATGGTGGTGTCAAGGGCGTAGCTACCATAGGTATTGGGCCCAAAGCTGAGAGGGGCCCATGTGTTGTATTTTTCGCCATTGAATGGTACGTAGGGGTCCTTTCAAACTTTTTTCCTAGGGGTCTGCAATATATCTAGGTATGCCTCTGGACCTGCTCATTGTAGTGTGGTATAAAATGAACTGGAGGGCATTTTAATGTTATATAATATGAACCGGGGCACTGTAATGAGGCACAATAGGAATGGGGAGCATTATATATCCTAATGTGAATTGGGGGTACTGTGCGGCGTAATGCGTACTGGCAGCTCTGAAATGTGACATAAGGTGAACTTAAGCAATACTACGGTTCATAAAAGAAACTAGGGCACTACTATGGGGCATAACATTAAATAAGGCTCTACTATGGTTCAGAAAATTAACTAGGGCACTATTATAGGGCATAAAATTAACAAATGCTGCAGAGAAGTGTCTCTCTAGAAGCATTGTGACGGGGGCCCCTTTAAAATGTTGCTATGGGGCCCACAGAGTTCTGGCTACGCCCCTGGGTGGTGTCACTCATCCCTACTGGACACTGGACATCTAGAGATGGCGTTCGGTTTCTTAAAAAAAAGAAAAAAAGAAAAGATGAGAGAAGCACCTGCACAGGTATGATTATATCCAATGGGGACTGCAGGAATGTGTAATCTGAAATGAAGGGGCCGATTGCGCTACACTTTTCATTTAACTAAATACAGAGAAAACAAAAGTACTGCTCTCTCCAGCTAAAATGCTGTATAAAAGGATATTTATGTTTATTAAATAAACCCCTTACTCACAGGACTAAAATGAAATAAAATTTACATTTTAACTAGCAAAACAATATACTTCGAATATAAAAAGCCCAGGTGTTTAATAATTGACATTTGCAGGTCCTCTAATGTTCCACAGCAGAAGGTTGATAATTTACTTTGCTCAGTCATTTACATGGAAACCTTTGCACTTGGTTTGCAAATGAAGTCTGTTTTCAGTTCAGCTCACTAACAAAGTAGAAATATATCACAATTATCTGCATTTTATGTAAGTTATAAATAAAAAGTCTACATGTCAAAACAAACATTAGCATATAGTTAGCTGCCATATGTTTTAAGTTAGGTAATTTAACTTAAACACAAATATTGTATTTTCTATCTGTCAGATTGTGGTGTGTAAACTGCTGTACAAAGGGCACAGGCTACATTGTATAAAGATGTTGGTTGTGTGGGGTCAGACAAAGTTGCAAATAAATAATGTACAAGAGCTACAGGGGGAGGAGCTCTATAATGCACACCCTAGCTCAGGGGTTCTCAAACTCGGTTCTCGGGGGCACACACAGTGCATGTTTTGCAGGTCTCCTCACAGAATCGCAAGTGAAATAATTAGCTCCACCTGTGGACCTTTTAAAATGTGTCAGTGAGTAATTAATACACCTGTGTACCTGCTGGGTTACCTGCAAAACATGCACTGTGTGTGCCCCCGAGGACAGAGTTTGAGAACCTCTGCCCTAGCTGCTTGTAATGAGCGACCTTGCTGAGATTTATAATATTACATATAGAAAAAAAAGAAGGCGGATGCAGGACCACTATGCAATCATTACTACTCAAAATTTAAGTAAATATTACAATTAAATATCATTAGAGGTTGTTAGTATAAATGTGGCCAAATATATGGGATTGTCCACTAATGTCCAGGTCAACTCTTTTAGTCCATAACATTCTAGGGGTTCACATATGGGGCGCCCTTTGTCCAAATTTATGCAAACAATCTCTGATGCCCCAGATGTGAACCCTAGGATGTTAGGGACTTACCCGATAAAGAGCTGACCTGGATGTTGGTGGACAATCCCATATCTTTGGCCACATTTACGCTAACATCATCTTATAGGATATTTAATTGTAATATTTGTTTCAACTTTGAGTAGTAATGATAGCAAAATGCGCTTGCATCCTCCTTTTTTTCAAAGTACAAGAGCTGTCAGTTTATTTATGTCAAATAAGGTTCCCCTGCATTTATTTCCATCAGTATGTCATGTGTGTTACACACTAGTACCTGCAACTTGGCACGCTTCAGGCCCGGTGGCAAGCTTCGCTCACCACACTCATATATTCCCCCTCGGGGGTGGCGTGGACCACCCCCCGAGTGGTGATTCCAGGCAGGGCCGGTTCTTGGACGCTGTGCGTCGGGCGACAATAGGGGGCATGGCTACGTACAGAAGGCGTGGTCATTTACGCCCCCTGTACAGAGTGAAATGATGTGCGGTGCGCGATGACGTCATCGCGCACCGCACAGCAAAGGTCCTCTCCACGAAGGGAAACTAGACGCGTAGCGTCTAGTTCCCTTCGTGGAGAAAACTAGACGCGTAGCGTCTAGTTCCCTTCGTGGAGAGGACCTTTGCTGTGCGGTGCGCGATGACGTTATCGCGCACCGCACAGTAAAGGACCTCTCCACGAAGGGAAACTAGACACGTACGCGTCTAGTTTCTCTTCACAGCGGGGGGCAGCACAGGAGCAGCGGATCTTGCCCTGGTGCGGCGCCCTCCGGAAGGCGGCGCCCCGGGCAAAAGTCCTGCTTGCCCGTGGCAAGATCCGCTACTGACTCCAGGCACTGGTCGGGATTCCTCAGGCGGTATCCTGCCCGCCGGGATCCCGACAGCCGGGAAACTAACTGCTTCCGTGCTGGAGCATATTTTGTACTTAAACTTTATTTTATTACATTTTATGATGCCTTGCTTCTTTTTAAATAATTTTTGTACTCTCAGTAAACACAGCCGTGATAAAACGTGATTAACAGGGTAATTTTATTATACAACACTGAAAATCATAAACATCGCTTGGTGATGCAAAGTTTCTAAATTCAAATATCATGTATGCGATTTGTTTATCTACTGTTATTTCTGACTTTTTTTGGAGTATATCTTATGTTTACATTCACTGTATCGATATGTATCACTATTACTGTGTGAACTAAAGGATAGAAACTTGGAATTTGAATGTATACCAATTTTGGACTTGCAAAGAGTGCCCCAGCAAATAGTCTTTTTTGCTGTTCTAATTGTTAAATATACTATATTGACTTTTGGGAGCACCACCAACCGAGCTCTCTCTTACTCAACTGTGTTGAAAGTACACTATAAAAGTTATGTTGGTAACCTTATCATACAGTGTAATATATGATCAGAGATAAATCTTGATAAAAGCTTGAGTGTGTATACTACTTATGGTAGGGATCCTGGGATTTAGGGCCAAAAATGGCCGGGATTCAATCCCGGGATTGGAAGCTTCAATCCCGGGGATTGAGGGATCAGCGTTGAGCGTCCACAGGATGCTCAGATGCTGCCCGGCTTCCTCCTTCCGGCTCCCAGCGCAGTGTGAGAGGTCACGCTGTGCTGTCAGCCGCTGCTGGTAGCCGCCAGCAGCGATCAGAGGATGTTCCCCTCCCGCCCGCTCCCGGTATATGGTGAGTTATATGTGCGGGGCGAGGGGGCGGCCACATAGCTAAAAGCCAATCCCGGGATTGCCCATTTTTCAATTCCGATACCCGGGATTGAAAAAATGGCCCGGGATTGGCTTCCCTAATACTACTACTTGTTGCGGGAAAGGTGCAATGTACAAAACCCTACCAGGGTTAAACTCGGCATTGTCATTGCTCTATACTAAAAAAATGTGAATGCTAAATTGGTTGATTTTAAGCTTAGAGCAGGGCTCTCTTCCCTCCTGTTCTCACAGCCCTCTTCTCTTGCACTTCAATTACAGCTCTCTCCCACTCAATGACGGTCTATACCTGCATTTCCTCTCTCTCATGACAAGTATTTTAGCACAAAACTTAGTAGATTTACTCACGTCCAAACGCAGAATTTTCATCGTTGAAGTGATCGGAGTGTGATTGACAGGAAGTGGGTGTTTCTGGGCGGAAATTGACCGTTTTCTGGGAGTGTGCGGGAAAAACGCAGGCGTGCCAGGATAAAACGTGGGAGTGTCTGGAGAAACGGGGGAGTGGCTGACCGAATCCCGGGGCGTGTTTGTGACGTCAAACCAGGAACGAAACGGGCTGAGCTGATCGCAGTGTAGGAGTAAGTCTCGAGCTACTCAGAAACTGCTAAGAAATTTCTATTCGCAATTTTGCTAATCTTTCGTTCGCAATTCTGCTAAGCTAAGATACACTCCCAGAGGGCGGCGGCCTAGCGTGTGCAATGCTGCTAAAATCTGCTAGCGAGCGAACAACTCGGAATGACCCCCCATTGTCTCTTGTCAACATTCTCTATCAACACAGCATACCACAGCTGCTAAATCAGGCACCTGCACTTGGCATGAGAAGGATGGTAAGTACAAATGCACAGTTATAAACTGTAATTAAGATAATTAATAAGTTCATTAGTGCAAAAGTGCAGTTTGTTCAGTTATGTCGAGGCCACAGCTATGCTATAGTAGTTATTAATACTTAAAATATCCAAAGAATTAACTAGTAAATATTACATAAAAAGCAGCATTAAGTTCACATAACAAATTTAAATGATGTGACTCACCAATAGCATTGTATAGGGGTTCCCCAGTGGTCTTGTCCCATACAACGGTTGTTTCCCTTTGGTTACTAACGCCAATAGCTTAAAAATAATAAATCATTACACATTGAAATACTGCTTAATATGGAGCACAAATATATGATATGTTTTGTAAAAGTGGTCTGTTATTTTTTAACACACCAAGGCAAAATGGTTATTGTGGAATTACAACATTGCAACTTTATGAACTCTAAGCTCAGATATTAACCATTGTACACATTTTAAAGTGAAAACATACCCAGCAATTTTACAGATTCCTTCTGAATAATAAGCATTTTAACTTCAAAATGACATGATAGCCATAGGCCATTTTATTTACATTTTTATATATCCTAGTTGTGTTAGCAGAAAGAATAATAATAGAAAATAAAAGACAATACACCAGCTTAGCTTTATTAAACCGTTATCTATAATTTAGAAGCAATTTTAAAATGCCCAACAATTTAATATAGAGACAATAATTTCCAGGCCTACAGCTAATGCCTAAACATCTGAACCAACATCAGTGGTTTAATCTAGCATTAAAAGCCATACACCATATTCATTTCACACCAGTGGTCATCAGGGTTTGTTATGCCCTGCAACATGAAGGCCAGGAATTCTATCAATAAGGTGCTTGTTAGGTACATTGTTAGTACAGTATGTATCTAACAAACAGTTAGTTGGTGAAATGTATTATTTTTAGGAAATAAAATGTGCAAAAGTTAACAATAATGTACACTGCAAAAAGGAAAAATAAAAGATAACAGCTCTGCTTTATTTGGCCAAGCATAGGTTCCAGAATAGAGAAGAGACAAAAAAAATGGTGCTTTAAACACTATGCAGATAAAAGAAATATACAGAAATGTGTAGCACCTAGATAGTTTATTGTCATCTACACGTTTATATACATTTAAGAAAAAAAATATATATGTTAAAGTGCCAGAATAAGATACACACCAGGCTGAGCTTTCCTTTACATGGTGGCATCTGAAGTGATTGTGTCAGAGGAACCTGCTGACAGATGCTGGAAGTTAATCTTCCAGCAGCAGCCAGGTTCATCCTATTCTGCCAGCTCTTTGGTTGCTATAGTAACCTTCTTGCTACCTCCTCCTGCCAGCCAGGCTGCTGAAGGAGGGAAATCCTAAAAGGATCGCCCACCCAATGCAGCAGGAACAATGCAGCAGGAAGCCAGACAGTCTTCCTGCAGCCTGAGCTCAGGGAGGATCATTGCAGCTATGGCTTCCCCTCACTCCCCCAGTTACAGACAGAGCGAGGGGTGGCTGTGATGGGCAATTCTGATAGGATAGCCTAGCAGCCCCTGCTTCCCTCTACCAGACAACAATGATTGATGGGCGATCTTTCGGTAGGATCAACCCCTGCTGCTGGCTGATCTTCTAGTAGGACTGAAGTCTGGTAAGGGTGGGTACACACTAGAATGATCTCGGACCAATATGTTTCTGGTCAAATCGAAAGGGTTATCGGCTGAATCATTCAGTGTGTATGCCCGATTTGCACACTCTGCTGCTGCATGCAATATCTTTTGGTCAGCCGTGCTGCCTGGTCAACCAAAATATATTGTGTACGATGCCATGCTGCCAGTGCAGTGAGGCATCCTACATCACACCATCACCCTCTGCGACATTCAAGTGCGTATGAACTTGTCAATGCAGGGTCCCGCCGGGTGTTGGATTGGATGGGTGCACATCGTTTTAGTGTGTACCCAGCCTAAAAAGTGTAGTGTAATTAAGTAAAAAATATCCTTATATCTATATCCATCAGTTCTTATTTTTAACTGTATTAAACATTTTTTTTCCAGAAATGTCCCTAAATATTGTAGATTTAAATCATCAAATTATGTAAATAAGAGCTATGTAACCAGTTAAGTGATTAAAGCAGCATTACCACCTAATTGCCAAATGTTACTTTGTTATTTATCTGCTCCACCCCCTTTCTAGCCTAAAGTCAGGACTGTGTCATGCTGTGGATGGGAGGTGTGAGCAGGGAGACCAATCACAAGCCTCATTTATGGATGTTGTAGCTTCTCATTAGTCATCACACTCGCACAACTAAAGATCTTAAAGTTTTGCAGATTACAGATTATAAAGAATGGAGGACCCACGGGAACTGCAGCTACATGGAGAATGGGTATGGGACTTAGGGTCGGCAGTGTCTAGGTTGACACACATTCGGTCAACACCTATTGGTCGACTGTGACTAGGTTGACACATGAAATAGGTTGACACATGAAATGGGTCGACACGGCCATTAGGTAGACTCAAGTTTTTTATGGTTTTTTGGTGTCGTTCTCTTTGTAAAGTGACGGGGAACCCCAATTAGTGCACCACTTTGCCCGCCATGCTCCGGGCAAGGTGCCTCACTCCGCTACCGCTGCACTCGGCATAGGTTACCGTTCCCAACTGTAGTCCATGTGGATAGTAAAGTATGGAAAAGTTAAAAACATGAAAGAAAAAAAAATGTGGAAAACTCATGTTGACCTTTTTCTATGTCGACCTACTCAATGTCGGTCATTAGGTGTCAACCTAATGTGTGTCGACCTAGAGTCTGGATACCATGGAGAATCACCCGGGACTCTGGGATCATAAGCAAGTGAGTACAATTTAGCTATTAAATGGTAATTGTCAAACAACATAATCAGATTTGCCATTGTTTAACAAATCAATAAAGGTAGAATATGATTCAAATGTAAAGGTTTGTCAGATGTGATGTTAGACATTTTTATTTGGCTTGTAGCTCAACGTCTACATTTAAAATGTCTTAATTACCTTTAATAGTGGTGATTTCTATGCTCAGTTGGGCTAGTTTCTCACATGTCTTTTCTACACATTCATAAACAGACTGCAAAATTTCCTTTGGATCCTGTTCAACCCATCTGCAAAATAAAAAAGCAACATACAGTAGAACTAAAACCTGACTGTATCAGGAGGTTTGCAAACACATTGTAAATTATTTATTAGAAATTAAGATGAGAATATGAATTGCCACCAATGATTTCAAAGCAGACATCTAGTACACAAACCTGTGTGTTTTGAATAACATATTTAACAACCAAAATAAAGTAATATTACAACATGAAGTTTTCCTTTCGAGATGTTCTGATGCCAGAGTACAGTGTGACTCATACAGTAGGAAGTTAAGCGATATGTTAAGAGGGTGGTTCAATAAGTAAGGTAAGAAGACCTTTCATGTGTGTAATGTTCTCTATTTCATTCTAATATCCCGCCAGGCCAGAGCAGGTAGACCACTGCTTCCCCTCATGGCCATTAGACTGCCCCTGATATCATTCATACTGTCCCAACATCAGGTGTAAGATGGCGGGGCTAGCGTAGTGAGGTGCGTAGTGTGATCTGATTTCTGAGTCTAAATGGCGCATCAGCAGCTGTTCATCACCAACTTGTCAAGGTGTATGGTGATAACGCCATGTCAGGTCATGGAAACAGTTTTGGGTGTGGTGAACAGATTGCCATTAATTTTGAATGTCTGTCCTGCAGTTATCAAAAGCAGTTCAGCACTTCAGATGGGCCGACCATGCGGGATGTACAGCTATATTGCGCAGATGTACAATGTATTGTGCAATGTGTATGGTGGCCGGGGAGATATATTGGTGCATCGCATCTGGCCGTCACTGGGACACACCATCAGTTAGTGTGAACCCAGCTTTAGACATCTGAACTTGATAACATTAGTATATGGGGATGTTCAAATACTGGCAAAGCATGCAAATTGCTTTGCTGCGGTGTTTAAACACCGGCATCAGCAGTCCATCCCGCACCCTTTGCCCTGTCGATTTGCACCTCAATGCGCACAAAAGTGCTTGCTACCTTATGGGGTAGTGAATACTTTTGTGCTGGATCCAGCTGCCATAAAATGCCACGAGTGTATGCTCAGATGAATAAAACTGGCAGGCATATGTTCCAATTGAATGATGTCATTTATTCCAAGCAGTAACTTCTGAATAAAGCATTAGACATACATAGGAATGTAGCTACTTGATTAAACAGGATGTTGTTAAATGCTGTCGGGAAGACTGCTGGCAGGAATCCCAACACCCACAGGTTAATCCCACTTGGTCCACACCACCAACCGAGTGGGAACATAACCTGTGGAGCGAAGCTCACTACCATGCCCAAAGCATGGCGAGTGCAGCGAGCTTGTGAGGGAACTCGCTGCCGGGTTTCCGACAGACAGGATGCAGATGTCTGTATACTGACAGCTGGGATCCCATCTGCCGGTAAATCCAGTGGCGTAACTCCCGGAGGCAATGGAGCCTTTTGTCGCCGGGCATTAGTTGCTAGGGGGGCACAGAGGATCAGGACACTTCTACAGTGAGCAGTAGCATACCTGCCACTGCTGCAGTTGTGTGACAGCAGAGTCCCGGGAGCCCTCGGCCGCAGGCCTTAACAGAGCATTGGCCCATGTGACAGAGGGGAGGGGGCTGCGGCTGTCTCCTCAGGCTCTGCTAGCAGAGCTGAGCGCATGTGCTGGTTGTTGGGAGCAGGGACAGAATGCTGCTGGGAGCTCAGATCTCTGTATGGAGTCATTGCCAGCATTCTCCTGCAGTCTAACTCTGCTTCTTACTTCTCCTGCTCCCGTTTCAGCCTCTGTATATAACCCCATGCCTTACTCATCTTCCAGTATCTGGCTGCACTTGTAGTGCATACTGCACATCTCCTCCCCTGTCTCCTTTACTGCTGATCACCAACAACCAGAGGAGGATTTACCACAAGGCAACCAAAGCGGCTGCTTAGGGCCCTGTAGGTCTCAGGGGGCCCGCCGATAAGGCTGTATGAAGGGCATTTCCGGCAGACTGCGACTGCCGTCAAAAATGTCGGAGTACTGGGCTGGCTGAATACTCCCATAATGGGGTATGGGGACCTGCTACATTCAGTGAGGGGAGCACAAATCTAAAATGTAGTAACTGAGTGGTGTAATAAAGGAAGTTAGAGGTGAGGGGACATGGTAATCAGTGAAGGGGGAAAGTAATATTTTGTAATAGAATATAAGGAGGAAAAACAACAAATAATGTAAGAGGCAGAAATCAGGAATGAAAATATAGTGCTATTTATTGGTTGAGGGAGGGGGGCCCTAAATTGGTATCTTGCTCAGGGCCCCGTGAGGTCTAAATCTGCCTCTGCCAAAACCCCCTCACACTCTCACTTGTTCTACTGCCGCAGGGTCCAGATGTGGCTCCAGCAGTGGAACAGTGAACTGGATCTTCCTGGGACGGTTAGGTTCCATTGTGCGTGTGTCCTGTCTGACCCTAGGGTCAGTCTGCGGTCTGCACGTACGGATCTACAGTTCAGACTTTGCTTTTTGAGGTTACAGGGATTTTGCCAGTCCCTTATCTCTCCGAGCTGCACAGCGGTGGATTGGCTTCCAACGCCAGCATAGCAAAGTACTGTATGTTATACACAAAAGTACTCCCTGGCACATGTATAATATATATTTTATATATATATGTTATAGTGTGTCCAGTGCACCTTGGCTCGAGGATCAAAGTTTAAAAAAAAAAAATTATATTGAGGGATATAGCATATGGCAGCAACAAATGCTGTTTGTGGCATGTGGTGCTCACTAATGCTGTCTGCAGTATATGGGAGTCACCGATGCTGTGTGTGTGTGTGTGTGGGGGTACCACTGTCTATATCGCCTCCCGGCACCTGGTATGGACTTACGCCTCTGGGTAAATCATATGTATTCCGATTAAACAATAAGATCTTTACAGCACATTTTTAGAATACAATATGTATTAGTGTATGCCTGTTTTATAGTGGAGTAAAACATACATGTGCTATTTTCTGGCAAATAATAGGAATTTAATACCTACCGGTAAATCCTTTTCTCTTCGTCCGTAGAGGATGCTGGGGTCACATCAAGAACCATGGGGTATAGACGGGATCCGCAGGAGACATGGGCACGTTAAGACTTTGAATGGGTGTGAACTGGCTCCTCCCTCTATGCCCCTCCTCCAAACTCCAGTTATAGGAACTGTGCCCAGGGAGATGGACATTTCGAGGAAAGGAATTATAGTTAAACCACGGTGAGCATCTTACCAGCTCACACCTCAAGCACGCCGCTGAACGTGGCATTCCACAGAATACAAGCCAACGGCATGAACAATTGCAGCACCTGGCTGACAATAAACGTAACACAACATGTGTGTAACCACAAATAATCACTGCAGATATAGTACGCAGTGGGACGGGCGCTCAGCATCCTTTACGGACTAAGAGAAAAGGATTTACCGGTAGGTATTAAAATCCTATTTTCTCATACGTCCTAGAGGATGCTGGGGTCACATCAAGAACCATGGGGTTATACCAAAGCTCTAGAATGGGCGGGAGAGTGCAGACGACTCTGCAGTACCGAATGACCAAACGTGAGGTCAACCTCGGCCAAGTTATTAAACTGTATTACTTAGCCAAATTGTTTGCTAAAGCTGCTCGGCAAAGTTGCAATGCTGAGACTCCCGGTCAACCGCCCCGGACGAGCCCACCTTTCTAGTAGAATGGGCCCTCACTTATTTTGGTAACGGCAATCCTGCAGTGAAATGAGCATGCTGAATCGTACCACAGATCCAGCACGCAACTGTCTGCTTGGAAGCAGGACACCCAATCTCGTTGGGAGCAAACGGGACAAACAGAGCCTGTGTTCCTAAACGGAGCCGTCCCGACGACATAAATTTTCAAAACTCTGACCACATGCCGAGACATAGACTCAGCGAAGGCGTCGGTAGTCACAGGCACCACAAAGGTTGGTACGTGTGGAAAGAAGAAACCACCTTCGGTAGAAATTGTAGACGAGTTTCCAACTCTGCTCTATCTTCATGGAAGATCAAATAAGGTCTCTTGTGAGACCAGGCCGCTAACTCAGACACCCGCCTTGCGTATGCCAAGGCCAACCTGACGACCACTTTCCAAGTGAGGAAACTCACTCCTCCTTACTTAAAGGTTCAAACCAAAGCGACTGAAGGAACTGCAACACCCCACTAAGAGCTCAAGATGCCACTGGGGCACAAATGGAGATTGGATGTGCAACACGCCCTTCACAACAGTCTGAACTTCTGGAAGGGAGTCCAATTTATTCTGAAAGAAACCCGCTAAGGCCGATTTTAATTGAGCCCAAGTTTAAGCCCGCATCCATAACCTGCTTGTAGAAAACGGAGAAAACGTCCTAGTTGAAAAAACTCCGCCGTAGGAGTCTTCTTGGATTCACACCAAGAAACTTATTTTCTCCAAATACGGCAGTAATGTTTATACGTTATCCCTTTTCTAGCCCGAATAAGTGTGGAGAACTAATTCCGTGGGAATACCCTTACGGACTAGGATTTGGCGGTCAACCGCCATGTTGTCAAACGTAGCCGCGGTACGTTCTAATACACACATGGCCCCTGTCGCAACAGGTTCTCGCACAAAGGAAAAAGCCAGGGATCTCCTATGAGTAATTCCTGAGATCTGGATACCAAGCTCCCCTTGGCCAGTCTGGGACCATGAGGCTCGCTCGAATTTACTTTTTATGCTCCCACAACTTTTGGAACGAGAGAAAACGTAGGGAATACATATACCGACTGAAACACCCACGGTGTCACCAGTGTATTCACTGTCCCTTGACCTGGAACTCTGAAGCTTCTTGTTGAGATGAGATGCCATCATTCCAACTTGAGGAAATCCCAACGACATATCACCTCTTCGAAGACTACTTGGAGGAGGTCTCCCCTCTTCTGGATGGAGATCGTGCCTGCTGAGGAAGTCTGCTTCTCAGTTGTCCACTCTTGGAACGAACATCGCCGACAGATCGTATGTAAGTTTTTCCGCCCAGCGGAAAATCCTTGTGGTTTCTGCCATTGCTGTTCTGCTCTTCGTTTGTAGAAAACGTTGTAAACGGCCCTTAGCTCTAGACCGTTTATGTGGTGACAAGTTTCCTAACTTGACCATCTTCCTTGGAAGTTTTCCCCCCTGTGTGACTGCCCTCCCGCCTCGGAGGCTTGCATCCGTGGTTGCTAGGATCCAGTCCTGGATCCCGAACCTGCACCCCTCTATGCGCAGCCACCACTGGAGTGAGATTCTGGTCTTGGAAGGCAGGATTATCCTCCAGTGTATGTGTAGGTGGGAACCGGACCACTTGTCCAACAGGTCCCACTGGAACACCCTGGCATGGCACCTGCCAAACTAAGTGGCCTCGTAGGGCGCAACCATCTTTACCAGCAACCGAATGTATTGATGAATTGACACTCTTGCTGGTCTCGGAATTTGTTTGACCAGACTCTGGATCTCCAGAGCCTTTTCCCGTGGAAGAAAAAAAACTCTGTAGTTCTTTGTCTAGTATTATACCCAAAACCGACAACCGCGTCACTAACAGTGATTCCGGCAAGTTCAGGCGCCAACCATGTTGTTGAAGAACTGTCAGGGAGAGTGCAATGTTTTGCACCAACTGGTTCCTTGACCTCGCCGTTATCAGGAGACCGTCCCAGTACAGGATAAATGTGACCCCTTACTAGCGACGGAGAACCATCATTACCGCCATCACCTTGGTGAAAATCCTTAGAGCAGTGGACAGACCAAACGGCAACATCTGAAATTGGTAATGACAACCCTGAATTGTAAGCCTAATGAGGAGGAAAATGTAATTAGGCCTCTATTATGTCTGGTTTTTCAAATTGGAAATCACTGCCCTGAGAGATTCCATCTTGGATTCGAATTTCTTTAAGTAGAAATTGAGGGATTTCAGATTTAGGATTGGTCTGACCGAGCCGTCTGGCTTCAGGACCACGAAGAGGCTTGAATAAAAGCCTTCTCCCTGTTGTGACAGGGGAAACCAGGCCAATGACCTGATCCTGATACAACCCTTGTACTGCGTCGCATACTACCCCCTCCCCCCTTCCCTGAAACAGTCAGGTGAGGCAGTGGCTGCTGTGCTGTCACTGTGTTCAGCACTCACAATGACTCTGCTGCAGGAGCCATGTGCGTGTGTCATTTGCTGTATGTCAGGGGGTGAAGAAGGGACACTCGATAATAAATTGCTGCAATAACTGGTACAGCATATACCTCACCCGGCCAGCACTATTTGTGTGAGTAGCATGTGTATAAGTGCTGGGTTGGGGGGCTGTGCTTCGTGTGTGTGTGTGTGTGTGTGTGTGTGTGTGTGTGTGTGTGTGTGTGTGTGTGTGTGTGTGTGTGTGTGTGTGTGTGTGTGTATGTATGTATATATATATATATATATATATATATAATAAGAATTTACTTACCGATAATTCTATTTCTCATAGTCCGTAGTGGATGCTGGGGACTCCGTCAGGACCATGGGGAATAGCGGGCTCCGCAGGAGACAGGGCACATCTAAAAAAGCTTTTAGGTCACATGGTGCGTACTGGCTCCTCCCCCTATGACCCTCCTCCAAGCCTCAGTTAGGTACTGTGCCCGGACGAGCGTACACAATAAGGAAGGATCTTGAATCCCGGGTAAGACTCATACCAGCCACACCAATCACACCATACAACTTGTGATCTGAACCCAGTTAACAGTATGATAACAAAACGAAGTAGCCTCTAAAAAGATGGCTCACAACAATAATAACCCGATTTTTGTAACAATAACTATGTACAAGTATTGCAGACAATCCGCACTTGGGATGGGCGCCCAGCATCCACTACGGACTATGAGAAATAGAATTATCGGTAAGTAAATTCTTATTTTCTCTAACGTCCTAGTGGATGCTGGGGACTCCGTCAGGACCATGGGGATTATACCAAAGCTCCCAAACGGGCGGGAGAGTGCGGATGACTCTGCAGCACCGAATGAGAAAACTCCAGGTCCTCTGTAGCCAGAGTATCAAATTTGTAAAATTTTACAAACGTGTTCTCCCCTGACCACGTAGCTGCTCGGCAAAGTTGTAATGCCGAGACTCCTCGGGCAGCCGCCCAAGATGAGCCCACCTTCCTTGTGGAGTGGGCCTTTACAGATTTAGGCTGTGGCACGCCTGCCACAGAATGTGCAAGTTGGATTGTGCTACAGATCCAACGTGCAATCGTCTGTTTAGACGCAGGAGCACCCATCTTGTTGGGTGCATACAATGTAAACAACGAGTCAGTTTTTCTGACTCCAGCTGTCCTTGAAATATATATTTTTAATGCTCTGACAACGTCCAGTAACTTGGAGTCCTCCAAGTCGCTAGTAGCCGCAGGCACCACAATAGGCTGGTTTAAGTGAAATGCCGAAACCACCTTAGGGAGAAATTGAGGACGCGTCCTCAATTCTGCCCTGTCCGAATGGAATATCAGATATGGGCTCTTGTATGACAAAGCTGCCAACTCTGAAACTCTCCTGGCAGAAGCCAGGGCCAACAGCATGGTTACCTTCCATGTAAGGTATTTTAATTCTACCGATTTTAACGGCTCAAACCAATGAGATTTGAGAAAATTTAGAACCACGTTCAAATCCCACGGTGCCACTGGAGGCACTATTGGGGGTTGTATATGTAGTACACCTTTGACAAAAGTTTGTACTTCAGGCACTGACGCCAATTCCTTCTGGAAGAAAATTGATAAGGCCGAAATTTGAACTTTAATAGACCCCAATTTTAGGCCCATAGACAATCCTGCTTGCAGGAAATGTAAGAATCGACCCAATTGAAATTCTTCCGTTGGAGCCTTCTTGGCCTCACACCACGCAACATATTTTCGCCAAATGCGGTGATAATGTTGTACAGTCACTTCCTTCCTAGCCTTAATCAAGGTAGGAATAACTTCCTCTGGAATGCCCTTTTCTTTTAGAATCCGGCGTTCAACCGCCATGCCGTCAAACGCAGACGCGGTAAGTCTTGGAACATACAAGGTCCCTGCTGAAGCAGATCCCTTCTCAGAGGTAGAGGCCACGGATCCTCCGTGAGCATCTCTTGAAGTTCCGGATACCAAGTTCTCCTTGGCCAGTCCTGAGCCACCAGTATCGTTCTTACTCCTCTTTTCCGTATAATTCTCAGCACCTTTGGTATGAGAGGCAGAGGAGGGAACACATACACTGATTGGTACACCCACGGTGTTACCAGAGCGTCCACAGCTATTGCCTGAGGGTCTCTTGACCTGGCGCAATACCTGTCCAATTTTTTGTTGAGGCGAGACGCCATCATGTCTACCTTTGGTTTTTCCCAACGGTTCACAATCATGTGGAAAACTTCTGGATGAAGTCCCCACTCTCCCGGGTGAAGGTCGTGTCTGCTGAGGAAATCTGCTTCCCAGTTGTCCACTCCCGGGATGAACACTGCTGACAGTGCTATGACATGATTCTCCGCCCAGCGCAGAATCCTTGCCGCTTCTGCCATTGCACTCCTGCTTCTCGTGCCGCCTTGTCGGTTTACGTGGGCGACTGCCGTGATGTTGTCGGACTGGATCAACACCGGCTGACCCTGAAGCAGCGGTTTTGCCAGACTTAGAGCATTGTAGATCGCTCTTAGCTCCAGTATATTTATGTGAAGAGACGTCTCCAGGCTTGACCACACGCCCTGGAAGTTTCTTCCCTTTGTGACTGCTCCCCAACCTCGTAGGCTGGCATCCGTAGTCACCAGGACCCAGTCCTGTATGCCGAATCTGCGGCCCACTAACAGATGGGCAGTCTGCAGCCACCACAGGAGAGACAACCTTGTTCTTGGTGACAGTGCTATCCGCTGATGCATGTGCAGATGCGATCCGGACCATTTGTCCAGCAGATCCCACTGAAATGTCCGTGCATGGAATCTGCCGAATGGAATCGCTTCGTACGAAGCCACCATCTTTCCCAGGACTCTTGTGCATTGATGTACTGACACCGTTCCTGGTTTTAGGAGGTTCCTGACAAGTTCGGATAACTCCCTTGCTTTTTCCTCCGGGAGAAACACCTTTTTCTGAACCGTGTCCAGAATCATTCCCAGGAACAGCAGACGAGTTGTCGGGGTCAATTGAGATTTTGGAAGATTCAGAATCCACCCGTGTTGCTGGAGCACTACCTGGGTTAGTGCTACACCGACTTCCAGCTGTTCTCTGGACTTTGCCCTTATCAGGAGATCGTCCAAGTAAGGGATAATTAATACGCCTTTTCTTCGTAGAAGAACCATCATTTCGGTCATTACCTTGGTAAAGACCCGAGGGGCCGTAGACAAACCAAACGGCATCGTTTGAAACTGATAATGACAGTCTTGTATCACGAACCTGAGATACCCTTGGTGTGAGGGGTAAATTGGGACATGCAGATAAGCATCCTTTATGTCCAGGGACACCATGAAGTCCCCGTCTTCCAGATTCGCTATCACTGCTCTGAGTGACTCCATTTTGAACTTGAATTTCTGTATGTACAGGTTCAAGGATTTCAGATTTAGAATAGGTCTTACCGAACCGTCCGGCTTCGGTACCACAAATAGTGTGGAATAATACCCCTTTCCCTGTTGTAGGAGGGGTACCTTGACTATCACCTGCTGAGAATACAGCTTGTGAATGGCTTCCAAAACCGACGTCCTTTCTGAGGGAGACGTTGGTAAAGCAGACTTTAGGAACCGGCGAGGTGGAAACCTTTCGAACTCCAGCATGTAACCCTGAGATATTATCTGCAGGACCCACGGGTCCACTTGTGAGTGAGCCCATTGATTGCTGAAAATCTTGAGTCGACCCCCCACCGTTCCTGGGTCCGCTTGTAAAGCCCCAGCGTCATGCTGATGGCTTTGTAGAAGCCGGGGCGGGCTTCTGTTCCTGGGCAGGGGCTGCGTGCTGCCCTTTCTTACCCTTTCCTCTGCCTCTCGGCAGATAAGACTGTCCTTTTGGTCGCTTTTTATAGGAGCGAAAGGACTGCGGCTGAAAAGACGGTGTCTTTTTCTGTTGTGAAGGGGTCTGAGGTAAAAAGGTGGATTTGCCGGCAGTTGCCGTGGTCACCAGGTCCGAAAGACCGACCCCAAACAATTCCTCTCCTTTATATGGCAATACTTCCATATGCCTCTTGGAATCCGCATCACCTGACCACTGTCGCGTCCATAAACTTCTTCTAGCAGATATGGACATCGCGCTTACTCTTGATGCTAGAGTACAAACATCCCTCTGAGCATCTCGCATATAAAGAAAAGCATCCTTTAATTGCTCTAGAGTCAATAAAATACTGTCCCTATCCAGGGTCTCAATATTTTCAGTCAGAGAATCCAACCACACTACCCCAGCACTGCACATCCAGGCTGAGGCTATTGCCGGTCGCAGTATAACACCCGTATGTGTGTATATACTCTTCAGTGTAGTTTCCAGCCTCCTATCTGCTGGATCCTTGAGGGCGGCCGTATCAGGAGACGGCAACGCCACTTGCTTTGATAAACGTGTGAGCGCCTTATCCACCTTAGGGGGTGATTCCCAGCGCGCCCTAACCTCTGGTGGGAAAGGGTATAATGCCAACAACTTCTTTGAAATTAGCATTTTTCTATCGGGGGTAACCCACGCTTCATCACACACATCATTCAATTCCTCTGATTCTGGGAAAAATACAGGTAGTTTTTTCACCCCCCACATAATACCCCTTTTTGAGGTACCAGTAGTATCAGAGATCTGCAAAGCCTCCTTCATTGCCGTGATCATATAACGTGTGGCCCTATTGGAAAATACGTTTACTTCCTCACCGTCGACACTAGATTCATCTGTGTCGGTACCCGTGTCGACTGACTGAGGTAAGGGACGTTTTACAGCCCCTGACGGTGTCTGAGATGCCTGAACCGGTACTAACTGGTTTGCCGGGCGTCTCATTTCGTCAACTGACTTTTGTAATGTGCTGACATTATCACGTAATTCCATAACCAAAGCCATCCATTCCGGTGTCGACTCCCTAGGGGGTGACATTACCATCATCGGCAATTGCTCTGCCTCCACACCAACTTCGTCCTCATACATGTCGACACACACGTACCGACACACACAGCAGCCACACAGTGAATGCTCTATTGAAGACAGGACCCTCCTAGCCCTTTGGGGAGACAGAGGGAGAGTTTGCCAGCACACACCAAAAGCGCTATACAGTATATAACAACCCTAGAAGGTGTTGTTTTTATATATGCGCTCTCAATATATATTTATATCGCCAATTTATGCCCCCCCTCTCTTTGTTACCCTGTTTCTGTAGTGCAGTGCAGGGGAGAGTCGTGGGAGCCTTCCTCACCAGCGGAGCCGTGCAGGAAAATGGCGCCGAGTGCTGAGGAGAATAAGCTCCGCCCCTTTTCCGGCGGGCTTTTCTCCCGGTTTTTCTAATAAACTGGCCTGGGTTAAATACATACATATAGCCTTAATGGCTATATGTGATGTATTTATTTGCCTCTAAGGTACTCTATATTGCTGCCCAGGGCGCCCCCAGCAGCGCCCTGCACCCTCCGTGACCGAGATCCGTGAGCTGTGTAGCAACAATGGCGCACA